>NC_064926.1:399373583-400653083 GCF_023897955.1 Schistocerca gregaria
ATGCTGTTTGTAGTAGCTTACCAGCATTCCTATTTTTTTATTCATTATTAAACGTACTCCTGCATTACCCCTATTTGATTTTGTATTTATAACCCTGTATTCACCTGACCAGAAGTCTTGTTCCTCCTGCCACCGAACTTCACTAATTCCCACTATATCTAACTTTAACCTATCTGTTTCCCTTTTTAAATTTTTCTAACCTACCTGCCCGATTAAGGGATCTGACATTCCACACTCCGATGTTTAGAAGCCAGTTTTCTTTCTCCTGAGTAGCCCCCGCCTGGAGATCCGTATGGGGGACTATTTTACCTTTGGAATATTTTACTCAAGAGGACGCCATCATCATTTAATCATACAGTAAAGCTGCATGTCCCTGGGAAAAATTACGGCTGTAGTTTCCCCTTGCTTTCAGCCGTTCGCAGTACCAGCACAGCAAGGTCGTTTTGGTTATTGTTACACGGCCAGATCAGTCAATCATCCAGACTGTTGCCCCTGCAACTACTGAAAAGGCTGTTGCCCCTCTTCAGGAACCACATGTGTGTCTGGCCTCTCAACAGACACCCCTCCGTTGTGGTTGCACCTAACGGTACGGCCATCTGTATCGCTGAGGCACGCAAGCCTCCCCACCAACGGCAAGGTCCATGGTTCATGGGGGGAGCTTTTACATAAATAAATATATCCCTGTACTTACCTTTACGTGATGTGGAACCATCACCTCACATAACCAGGTGCACATACCTATCACTATGTACACACTTTTCTCCCTCCAACACATGATGGTTCCCACATTATCTGAAACTTTACCTTTCCTGTTTGTGTCTTTGTGTGTATGCATATGGGTGGTCGTCTAGCCTGATTTTTTGGCCAGTTTATGGAAAAATAAGTTGAAGGTTGGAAATTGAGAAGGACTTCAATGATAGAAGTGTATGCATATGGACAGAGGGAAAGATAGATTGGTACTCAAAAGAGAAGTAAGAAAGGAAAAAGTAGAAATGGTTGCTAAGATTGAAGAAGAGAAAGAAGATAGCCGCAAAGACAGGTAAACCTTCCCATCCCCTTTTCCCGGGATCCCCACTTCGTCGGTACTTGAGTGAGAAGCTGGAGGAGGTATGATGTTAAACGTCTCCTGCAGAACGGACATTCTCTCCTTTACCTCTGAAGTCCCCGAAGAAAGATCTTCAGAACTCCTATGGAATGGCAAATGGTGACGAATCAGTCACACTTGTCTGCGAGGGTCGTTTGAAAGGTGTAGTGTGTGTCACGTTAGTCATGTTTGTACCTACACTAGCCACCCCTTTCAAAATTTATGTAAACCCTCCCCAGTCATATCACATTTCACAAAAGGTATAAATTATTACATAATAAGTAGAAAACTATGTTTCATATCATCGTAAGTAGAAACTATGTATCGTATCATTATAAGCAGAAACTATGTATCATATCATCATAAGTAGAAATTACGTATCATATCATCCGCAGCAGAAATTATGTATCATATCATCACAAATATCTCATTCTTCCTCTTATCCCGTATCGAATCATTCACATCATTTTTCACAAAGGATATAAAATATCCAGTAGTAGGTAAAAAACTATGTATCATATCGTTGTAAATATAGAAATATTCATATTATATCGTATCCTCCAATAGTTTAGGCCCGAATCAGACCTAACTATATGTTGGTTGGCTAGGCAAAAATATGACCTAACTATACGCGGATTCATGATCCTTGATGACTAAAGCTGGGCATGCTGTCAACTCAATTTTACATCAAGACTAGATCGGAGCATGCTGCCAATTCACTTTTACCTCAAGACTAGAGGAGAGCATGTTGCCAATTTCACTTTCACCTCGAGACTAGAGCAGAGCCTGCTACCAATTCAGTTTTTTCTAGAGACTAGAGCGGAGCTTGCTGCCAATTCACTTTTAAATCGAGACTAGAGCGGAGCATGCATTTGACGTACATATTACTAGGCATTACCAAGTGCTTCAGTCTTGACTCGACACAACAACAAATCCATCAAGGTGATTATATAACTGGTGATCCTAGCGCCTTTAAAAACAAGTAAGACTGAATATAATGACAAGATCATGTACTGCTTCCTCCACAAGAAGCAGTATGACCGTGATATCGGTCATTTGCTGAAACTCTTGCTTGTCCGCCCTGTCAAGATGAGTATGCTGAAGCACTAAACTATATGACAGTATAAGAGGATGAGAACAGAATACAGGAGAGTATAAGACTTGAAGAGAATTTAGTGTGGGAAAACGAATATGGAAGCAACACTGAACCCAACTCGGGATCCGAGGGTCTTCATTCTGCCTGTTAACACAGAATGTTAATGTCCCTGGGGAATAATGTGACTCCATCCCGATCCCATGGATCTGCTCTTAACCTCACTTGAGCTAGTGCAGACTAGTCTCCCCTCAACAAAACAATTACCACTTTACTAGTCAACACTACATTCTGTGAAGCTGCCCCTTTCTGTGTCTTATTCTGGATAAGTTTAAATTCCTGCCACAAATCGTCTATTTCTTTTTTAGTATCATCAAGTTCCAATGCTAAATGTGATGGAACGTTGTCTGTTTTCACCCTCTCAGCAACTTTCCTGTCAATTAATTCCTCTACCTGTTCCTCCAGACCGTTTATATTTATGATGCCTGAGGATACTAGCTTTTCATTAAAATTTCTCTCTACCCCATCTACACAAGTGTTGAAACCTGCAATTTGTGATTGGACAATAGGGATCAGTTTGTCTTGTCTTTCAATGGTATCTTTTAAGGTATGTAATCTCTGTTTCATTGCATCGAATGTAACATTACACAAGTTTTGAAATGACCCTAACTTCTCATTAAATTGAGGCTCTGTATTGGTACACTTGTCCTCAATATCAAATTCTAATCTCTGGGTCAATTTCTGAAATTGATTATCCTGCTTCTGGTTAAAGTCCATAAACATTTGATTCATTTGTACAGTAAAAGAATTACTAAGTTCATTCTTTAAAACTACTTCTAAATTTTCCACTTTCTCATTAAACATCTCAAATTTAGAATTTAAAGCTTCACCCTGTGCGTCTAACTTTTCACTTAAAGTAGCACTCTATGCTTCTAGTGCTTCTAGTTTTTCATTTAAAGCAACATTTTGGTCACTTAGTTGTGCTTCTAGTTTCTCACTTAAAGAAAGATTTTGGTCACTTGGTTCTTGTCTCTGTACATCTAACTTAGTATTTAACTGAGTATTCACTGAGTCTAACTTCAGACTTGGCCCCTTAATTAAATTTGCTACTTCAGTCCAGTCTGACATGACCTTAGTCACTGTCACCACCATGGCTGATTCTACAGTTTCTGTAGGTTGTTGTTCCTTCTCCATAGTCCTAATTTCTTTCGATCTTTTGATCATTAAAAAAAATCACCTCTGTAAATACTGACCACCCTAGTTTACATTCAAATAATTATTATCTTGAGCTCACCCGGTATAGGATCCTAGGCTGCGTCGGTGAGGTGTAGAAACAACACCAGTGACCCACACGGGTGCTGGCAGCATCAAATGTTGATCACGACGTCTGCATCGGTAGGTGTAAAGTCAGCAACTCAAGCAGAAACCAGCAACGATGGTGGGTTACTGCGACTGCAACTGCATCGGCTGGTTACTGCGTTGGCGTCGGCTGTTTGCTGCGTTGGCGTCAGCTGTTTACTGCATCGGTGTCAGCTGTTTACTGCGTAGGCGTCGGCTGGTTAGTGTGTTTGTGAGGGTTGCTTTCTCCCCACAACCAAATCTTCTTAATCGAATCTTACGCACCAATTTTTTTGTCTTGTTATTATATGTTGCTATGGCAACTTACAACTTTTTCTCATCCCAAACTTCTTCAAAAAAATTCCTCCTTTTCATGTTCTGCTCACTTTGATCACCACATTCTGGTGGTTTTGACGTGACGATTTACTTTAGCAGCTAATCGATTAATTGTGCAACAGCTATTGTACACTTCAAGTAGACAAAGCAATTATACACACTGAGCTTCTCTTGATCTTTAGACACATGAATATTGACATTTAGTAAGTTTCCACATGTCTTTTTAACATCAGAAACAATTAATTACTTTTTCAACAAATACAGTTTCAAAATTATCTCAAAGTTTAACAAGACAACTGTCTCAACCTTACGAAAGTAAGAGAATGAATGAATAAATAATTGTCTCTTCTCTTCTTTCAACAACATTTAAATGTTCACACAATAATGTTTGAGGTCACACAGAGTACGACACATTTATTACTTGAGCTGGACGTGTAATTTCTTAGGCGGGCTCGGCAACTACCTGCCTGCGCCAATCATCCGTCCAATACATGTCTGTCCTGAACACACATAATTGTGGTACAGTAGACACAGTTCTACTTTACCACACTCATCTCTAAAATAACAAGAGTCCGAGCTGGTCTCTAGAATTTACCCCAAAATTATCGATGCACTACAGTGCCATCCACTCTTCTTCTTTTGACCATGACGTCCAGGAATGGTCATCTTCGTTCTGCTTCGGTCTCCATTGTGAATTGGATGTTTGGATATATGGAGTTCAGGTGTGTAAGGAAGTCAAGGAGCTTGTCCCTTCCATGGGGCCAGATCACAAACATAACATCCACATAACGGAGAAAACAAGTAGGTTTCCATTTGGGTGATGCCAAAGCTTCCTCCTCGAAGTACTCCATATAGAAATTCGTGACCACATGTGAGAGTGGGCTCCCCATTGCGACTCCTTCTGGTTGTTCATACTATTCTCCATTCAAGAAAAAATACGTAGAGGCCATGATGTGCCTGAAAAAGTCAGTCATCTTCTCATCAAATTTATGTGCAATAAACTCAACTGACTCTTGAGGAGGCACCCTGGTGAATAATGAAACAACATCAAAACTCCCAGGATATCTGAGTCTTTCAGCTTGAAGTTGTCAAGACATTTTACTAAATCCACAGAATTATGAACACGATGAGGGCATTTACCCACATAAGGGCTTTGTAATTCTGCCAGGTATTTGGCCAGCATATATGTAGGTGCCCTAATGTTGCTGACAGTTGGGCATAATGGCACCCCTTCTTTGTGGACTTTAGGGAGTTAATAAAGTCTTGGCGGTACAAGTCCTTGAGGTGTCAATTTCTTGACAGCACCCTCTGGTAAATCCGCATCCTTGAAAAGAGCCCTAGTCGTGTTCTCCACATTCTTTGTGGGGTCAGCGTTGATCTACCTGTAAGATTCGTCATTTAGCAGGCTCTGCATCTTCTCAGTGTAGTCCTTATGGGAAAGAACAACCATAGTACTGCCTTTGTCAGTTGGTAAGACAACAATCTAAGGTCTTGAATGGCTGCCCTCTCCCTGCTGGTAATATTCAACTTGATCAGTGTAGTTGGGCAGCAATCTGTTCAACTGCACTGACAATGTCCGCTACCAGTGTGAACCTAGGTGTGGGACCAAAATTAAGTCCCTCCTCCAGAACAGAAACTGCATCCCCAGACAGCTAAATGTCCATGAGATTGATGACCACCTTGCGTGGGGCCTCCAGCAGTGATTTGTCAGAGAGATGAATAAATTTAGATACCTGAAGTCCCGAGGCCTTCTTATGTGCAGAATTGGTGATCACCCAGGTAACACCATGAATCCAGTCTCAGGTCCTGGAATTAAAATGATTGGCTAGTTGTAGATGTAGTTTAAGTAGTTCCTGGGAGTTGTACTCAAGGCTGTGACTGGTAATGTGCACCCTCTCACTAACCAAGGCGAGGCTATGCTTGTTCATTTTCTTAGCTGCTGCAGAATCGATGTGATGCGTGATTTTAGCAAAGTTTGGCACAACCTGATCAGTACGACATCTCTTTAGAAAAGCAAGAGAACTCAGCAAAAACACTACTTAGATGTCAGCGATACATATCAAAAGAAGAGCGGATGGCACCCTGGGCAACGGGCTATACAGGTAGAAAACACATGCTGACCTGTATTTGCATGCAGGTAGCTGCCACCACTCTTTGTAGAGGAATGGGGTGCTAAAAACACTGGTGCACAGTGCATGCACCATGTCTCACACTCAGAGTCTGCCCAATGAGCTGGAACATTTCAAAGATGTATTCTGGAAAAACGGGTACTCAGAATGGTAGATCAGATGCGCTCTCTGCCCCACCTCTACAGTACAGTGTGTGAAAATGGAAGAAGTCACGGAGGAAAGAGAGCCATTGCCTATATACCTTATACTGGCGCACTATTGGGGAAAATAGGACAAATATTGAGGAAACACTGAGTAGGAACTGCCTTTTGCCCACCCAATAAAACACGGGCATTATTGGAAAGTGTCAAAGATTATCTTGGTTTGCGGAAGGCCAGCATATACCAGATTCTGTGTCAGTGTGGGAAGACTTATATTGGGCAGACAGTGCGCACCATCGAAGATCGTTGCCGAGAACATAAGAGGCACACTAGACTTATGTACCCCAACAAGCCAGCGGGCACTGAGCACTGTTTGTCCTAAAATCATGGAATGGACTACCAACATACCAGGGTCTCAGCACAGACATCTAAATACTGGTACAGTGTCATTAGAGAGACTATCAAAATTTGTACCAGGGACGGACTCATCAACAAAGATTGTGGCTATAACCTCAGAAAGGCATGAGAACCAGTGCTGAGTGTAATTAAAAAGTTGCTCAGCAGAAAACGAACGGGTGACCAGGGCAGATGAGGCAATTATGCCGAAGCCACCACAGACGCCAACGCCAGCATCTCAGTGACTGCCGACGCATGGCTGCGAGCGCAGACCGCGGAGGAAATGCCTCGCAGGGGGAGGGGATTCAAGGTGGCTGCCTGCCCTCAGGAGCTCAGTTCGTCAGCGCGCCTTATGATGACGACATGTCTGATCACCGAAATATTGTGCCCATTGGACACTATGGAACACAGTACACCCGTGGACTGTTTGAGCAGTTTTCAGTTTGATGAATAGTCACTGGGGTTTCATAAAATAGAAAACAGTGTGTTATTATAACTTTTTTGACCACAGAGATACAGATCTCAAATTAGCTTTTTCTGATGAAAGTAATTTTTAAAATTTATCTATTTATTTATTTGCTCCCAAATAGTATTTCTAGTTTAGTTCTGCTGCCCATTACTCTCTGTGAATTAGTTTGTTTTCAGCTACTTCCAAATCAGGTGAAATTTGCAGCACGTGTTTGTGTGGGGAACAGATGGCCATGTGGACATACTGGAATTGTTCTTTTGTGTAGTTGTTTTGTGTAAGCATCGTCAGTAAGCTTTTAAAAAACAGATAGAGTATTCTGAATATGTTTTAGAGTTTGACTAAGGAAGAATAGTTGCCTATGGGGATTGCAGATTATTCTTCAGAGAAATCAGTGATCCTGTCAGACAGAACCAAGCATCTGTAATGCGGATCTGTAATCAGTGGATGCAGGAAGGAATGGCAGACCTGCGGAGCTGATTTATTTATTTATTTTGCACTCACCGTGTTGCACTTCTACATGTGATGACAGGCACATTGTGCGCATGGCAGTGATGAACCGCTCTGCCACATCATGAATCATATTTCAACAAATTCAGTCTGTTCTGCAACAAGCAGTGTCCACTCTTACTATTCGATGTTGTTTGCAGCAGATTGGATTGCCTGCATGGTGTCCATTGCTGCATTTACAACTGTGTCAATGCCTCAAGCGTTTGTGCTGGCAATGGTGAGATGAACAATGGATATGGACAAGCGAATGGAAAGACATTGTGTTTACTGATGAATCCTGATTCTAGCTGCACCACCACAGTAGTTGGATTAGAGTCTGTAGACATTGTGTTGAGAAACTGTTGAACTGTTACCTTATGCATTGCCCTTACACTTATTACGTGTATGTGTTCAAGATGGTGCCGATAGGAAAGTGTAGTGACGCTTCTCTCTCGTTAAAAAGGCAAAAAATGAACAGTTCTTCATGTAGAGAATGTAAAAAGCGTGTGATGAAGGGTATTCTGTGTATCAAATGCAACTTCTGGTTACACGAAAAGTGCGCAAAAGTAAATCTAAAGTTCTTCAGCGATGATTTTCCGTGGACATGTCATGGTTGTTTATGTGATGAAACGGCCGATCTTGTAAGTGCAGTTGATACAAAAAACGAAATTATAAAGTTACTACGAAGTGACATTAGGCATTAAAAACCGAAATTTCGACCATCAAGAAAGAAAATGATACATTAATACAAGAAAAGAAGTCCTGTGTGTGTAAAAGCCATCAAACGGAAAAGCAAGAAGATCGCGAAAATACGAATGACCGATCATACTTTAAAAACAACATTTCGAGTGTTCCCGTTGATGTCTCGGTAAACTCAGTAAGCCAAAAACCGGAAGATAAATATAAATGGAAGGTGGTGACATACAGCAAAAGGAAATACAAGGCGACAGATACGCAACAAAAGGAAAATGACTTTTTAATAATTGGCGATTCGCTGCTGAAGGATATAGCTGTCCCCAATTGCAAGATCGACGTACGACCTGGTATTAGAACGCATCAACTCGGTAAACATTTTAAAAATATGGTAAATGCAAGACAAGATACTACAGAACCAGATTCTGAAAGCAGACATAACTATAATGGGATGTTTATACATGTTGGAACGAATTCGTTAAGGAGCAGCAGTGAGGAAGAAATGGCAAGCGAAACAAGAAACATGATCCGTTCTGCAAGAAATATGTATGCAGGATCTCGTCTGATACTTAGCGGAATCATAAACAGAAGGTCGGTGAGTGAAAAATATATCGACAAAATAAACTGTGCTCTTAAAGAGCAATGTGATCGTCTTGGGGCAGTTTTTATAGACCCAAACAAATTCCTATGTGAAAACTCACTAGCGAAGGATGGCTTGCATTTAAATAGACTGGGGTCTGTAACATTCAGCAGAATGTTTGCAGATGTCTGCAAAATCATTAGATGCAAGGGAAACTAATATGGCCTGAAGGGGGTGAAAAAACATACACTCCAGCTGGAAAAGAAAAATATAAACACCATACAAAAAAAGATGATACTAAATAATTTGCCCCAGAATACAGCTCACAATATGTAAACCAACAAAAGAAAAATTACATAAAAGTACTTCATCAAAATATTCAATATTTTGGTAACAAAAAATTAGAAGCAGAAGCACTCCTGAGTGGAGTAAGAGCAGATATATTATGCATAAGTGAACATGGACTAACTGAAAGTAAAATACATAATGTGGCAATAAAGGACTACAAACTAGCTAGTTACTTCTGCAGATCTAAATATAAGGGTGGTGGCGTTTGTATATATATTAAAACAGGTACTCTATCAAAGAATGTAAACAGTGAAGCTGCTACATTTCCCATAGCTAGAGAAAAAGACTTTGAAGTTACTGGTATAGTGGCAGAGGATTTTAGAGTGTTTTGTGTGTACAGGTCACCATGTGGCAATATTACCATCTTTCTAAAAAAAAAAAAATGCTAGCTTATTGAGAATGAACATGAAGAGAAATCTTGTTATATGTGGAGACTTCAACATTGACATGGGAAAAGACACAAAAATAAGACAGGATTTTGAACACAGCATAACATGAAAGTGACAATAACTGCACCAACAAGAGTGACTTCACAAAGTGAGACAATTATTGACAACATAATTACTAATATGTGTAACTATGAGTCACATGTAGTTCAGACAGAAATATCTGATCATCATGGACAACTAATCAGCTTTTGCAGAAGTAATGACTCAGTATCAGAACCAAAACAAAAAACCAAAGAAATTAGGATCATCAGTGAACAAAATATCAACATCTTTAGAACAATGTTAAGCAAGGAAACCTGGAGTGAAACCCTACAGGCCCAGAGTGTAAATGAAAAATATGATGCATTTATTTCAATAATTAAGCACCATTTTAATGTAGCATTTCCCAAAGTAAAGAGACAAGAAAGGCAGCAAGATCAAACACAGTGGATTACCAGTGACTAGAACAGCGAAGGAAGCTTCAGGACGCGAGATGGATGGGCGAAGCTGAGAACTATAAAATGTTAAAAAAGAAGTATAGAAAAACAATAAGAGAAGCGAAAGCAAGAGCAATTGACACCACTATAGCAAACTCAAAAAACAAGGCAAAGGCAACTTGGATTGCAATCAATGCTGAAAGAAAGAAAAAAGATGGGTCAAACAAAGAAGAAGGTATTAGGTCAATTAAAATAGACAACAGAGTGGTCGCAGATGGTATGCAAATAGCAAACATACTGAATAATAACTATATCAGTGTAGTACAAAACCTAAAATTGGAAATAAATGGTCAAAAACAGAAGGATATTAAGGTACCAAAGAGATCATGCAGGACTATGTTCTTAAGACCAGTCACAGAAGATGAATTACGGAAAACTGTACAGAAACTGAAGTCCAAGAAATCAGCTGGTGATGATGAAATATCAAATCATGTAATAAAGCTGGTATGTGAGGAGATAATAACACCTCTGAAGAACATAGCAAACTGTTCTTTCAGATATGCAATTTTTCCTGAAAAACTGAAGATAACAAAGGTAGTGCCAGTGTACAAGAAAGGGTGTAGGGATGATCCCAACAACTACAGACCAGTTTCACTGATATCAGGTTTCTCAAAAATCCTAGAAATGCTTATGTATACCAGATTAGTTAACTATTTGGACAAACATAACATTCTCATGCCCACACAACATGGTTTCAGAAGGGATAAATCTACAGAATCAGCAATTGTCAGTCTAACAGAATACATTTTACAGTCCTTGGATGAGAAAAAGGTTGTCTCTGCAATGTTTCTGGATCTTTCAAAGGCATTTGACACCATTGACCATGAAATACTGATACAAAAATTAAGCAACTATGGCATTCGGGGGCAACCAGGTGAATGGATAAAATCATACTTGTGCAACCGCAAGCAGTATGTATCATTAGGAAACTCGTACCAATCAGAAACCAAATCCATCAAATATGGAGTGCCGCAGGGTTCGGTAATGGGGCCATTGTTATTTAATGTATTTGTTAATGATATAGGTGTTGAGGAGGAAGAAAAGAAAATATTGTATGCTGATGACATGACAATACTAAATAGTGACCAAAATATGGAACAGCTTGAGAGAAGAGCATACATATCTGCAAATGTCACAGCTCAATGGCTGTTGGAAAATGAACTGGTTATAAATCTAAAAAAGACTATGTATGCAGTGTTTAAAAACAAGGAAAAGGCTGTAGACATGGATTTAGAGGTTGATGGAACAAGGCTGGAAGAAGTAGAATCTGCTAGATTCTTAGGTATTCTTGTGGATAATGAACTGAAATGGAAAAAACATGTTAATAATGTCTGTAAGAAAGTGAGCTCTGTCATATTCTTAATGATGCAGCTATCACAGTATTCAGACAAGAACCTTCTGTGTACAGTGTATCATGGACTTTTCGAACCATACTTACAGTATGGAGTGACTGTGTGGGGAAACTCAAACAAACAACAGACAAAACGAGTGTTCACATTACAAAAAAAAAAAGCAATTAGGACCATTTTAAGAAGAAAGACCTCTGAAACATGCAGAAATTGTTTCAAGAATTTAAATATTTTAACTTTTTCATCATTGTATATATACAAAACAATAATGTACATCACAAAAGGTAGTGAGGGCTGGACTACAAATGCTAGTGTACACACCCACAATACAAGAAAGAAGAAGGAAGTACGGAGCATACCCCACCGACTGGCAATGCTAGAAAAAGGACCCCAGTACTTCGGTATCAGACTACTAAAAAGTCTGCCCAAAACCCTGAAAGACAGTGTACTTCACAATGACTTTCCAAAGAAACTTAAAGACTATCTCATTGAAAAAGAGTTTTACAGTGTTGCAGAATACTTATGCCATTAAATTTGTATATATTGTTACTCATTATCAGTAATGTAAAAATGTAAGCTAAAGGTGTAGAAAAATAAGTGATAAGAAGTGTTAACACTTTGACATGTCCTATATTACACGTACATTTACTGTACACAATGTAATCTTACAGGATCAAATAAAATTAAATTCAATTCCCTACTGCTCCTGCATACAGTATTATGGGTTGGGGTGGCATTGGATTTCATTCCCGCACCACCTAGTACTCATTGCCGGTACGTTAAACAGCCAGTGTTACATTTCTGAAGTATTGGAGCGTTTTGTCCTTACATACTTTTGGAGCTTGACAATGGCCTCACTGTAACAGGATAATGCACAGCCACACATGGCACGCTGTGTTAAGACTTCTTTATCACCCATCAGATTGCACTGCTGCCTTGCCGTCCCCCCCCCCCTCCTCCCCTCCTGTTCTCCCTATCAAAAATGTCTGGTCAGTGATTGTGGAATGACTGGCCAGGGGTACATCAGCTGCTGCTTCAATAAATAAACTTTGGCAATGTGTGGAAGCAGCTTGGATTGCAATACCCAAACATTACATTCGGAGCCTCCATGATTCAATGGCGAGACATGTAGCAGTGGTTGTAGCCACCAATTTCGGTAACACTCAGTACTGATTCATCATCTTTTTCACTTCACATGGGGCTGTATTTTCAATCATATGATCTTTGTGCAACATGTCAGTAGAGTAGACGTGCATCCTATCTTGGTGAAGCATTTTATTATTGAGAGAAGCATAAAATTGTTGGAGTATGTATTCAGCCCACCACAAGTACACCAAGAAAACTAATTTTAAATATGTTTTAGTATATACTGTTCTTTGTAGACCTACAAAAATTGTTAAATAACTGAAATTCAAAAATGCCCACTGTTAACTTAGAAGTTTTCAATACACTTCCTTACAGGTTTCTTAAAAATATTTCATGTACAGACTTTCCTTTTTGTATTTCAGTATGTCTTTATTTTATTGCCTCATAATTGTTATAAAATTTGTGGCATCATTGTAAATGATTATGGAGGCTGGACGTTCCTCTACCTTTGGTATAGGACCACCCATACAGGCCAAATAAAGTTTGTTTTCTGGCCATCTTCTCTTTCAAAAACTACATGCTCGAGACATATTTTCAAATATTAAATTATATATATATATATATATATATATATATATATATATATATATATATATATATATATATATATATATATATATATATATATATTAAAAACAAAGATTCCAAGACTTACCAAGCGGGAAAGCGCCGGCAGACAGGTACATGAACAAAACACACAAACACACACACAGAATTACGAGCTTTCGCAACTGGCAGTTGCTTCGTCAGGAAGGAAGGAAGGAGAGGGAAAAATGAAAGGATGTGGGTTTTAAGGGAGAGGGTAAGGAGTCATTCCAAACCCGGGAGCGGAAAGACTTCCCTTAGGGGAAAAAAAGGACAGGTGTACACTCGCACACACACACACACACACACACACACACACACATATCCATCCGCACATACACAGACACAAGCAGACCTATATATATATATATATATATATATATATATATATATATATATATATATATATAGTTTAACCACCGCTCATACCTCACCTGTCTTTCAACAACTTCTTTGCCTCTGTACTTCCGCCTCGACTGACATCTCTGCCCTTACTCTTTGCCTTTAAATATGTCTGTGTATGTGCGGATGGATATGTGTGTGTGTGTGTGTGCGAGTGTACACCTGTCCTTTTTTTCCCCTAAGGGAAGTCTTTCCGCTCCCGGGATTGGAATGACTCCTTACCCTCTCCCTTAAAACCCACATCCTTTCATTTTTCCCTCTCCTTCCCTCTTTCCTGACGAAGCAACTGCCAGTTGCGAAAGCTCGTAATTCTGTGTGTGTGTTTGTGTGTTTTGTTCATGTGCCTGTCTGCCGGCGCTTTCCCGCTTGGTAAGTCTTGGAATCTTTGTTTTTAATATATATATCTGTAAATATAAGTAAACATATCTGCTTCTCTGTATGTGGGGTATGTTAAAACATACAGCACCCATGTCTGTCCACTGTTTGTTGTCAAATGATTGCTGCCTCCATTTGCTCTGGGCAGGTCCTGATAGCTCATTGGCTCTTACATTTATACCAGAGATAACTGGACTCGAAACTCTGACATACTCCTGGTTAACTGCAAGTCCAGTGACCAGCTCTACTCTGCTGCCCAATAAATCGATCTTAGTATTTACATTTGTAAAATGTTTACTGTTTGTTATAAGGCTGTACCAAAGAACTTGCAGATAAGTGGTGTCCATGTGACACCTGTCACTGGTATAAGGCCACTATTATGGAGCATCTGGTCTGGAAAAAAGAAGAAGAAGAAGAAGAAGAAGAGAGAGAGAGAGAGAGAGTCCTAATTATTTTTGGTTTGGTGTGGATTTTTCAAGTGCCTGTAGATTTAAACTGCAACAGAGTAACTTTTTGGATTCCATTTCTCAATTTCCTGTGAACTGATGTGCAATAAACTATGTGGCTAATTTTCCATTTATTAAATTGTTAATATAGTTCAAACTGACGACTCCTGATAATTTTGTTGTTAACATTCATTGTTTGTCGCAGGTAAACCATCAAATGTGGAGGATGGACCACAGTGGAGGAGTGAAATGTAAAAGGCTGTGTTTGAGATTGTAAATACAGGTTTAGAATCAGTTATATCATTTCAGTTGTGTATAACTCCTTCAAAATCGCTAAGATTCCACCAGGAATGACGTATATTGTGGATTGTGAAACTTGTCAATAAACTGAAGTATTTGAAACAGGGAATTATTTGGAAGTTAATTTCTAATCCCTTAAATTGTTGTTTTCGAATGTGATCCACATATAGCTTAGAAGCTAATCAACCACTATTTAAATTAGGTAAATAATAAGTATGCTTCATATTTACTGTATTCTTCAGAATGACTGTATACATCTACAACATCATCTACATACCTACTCTGCAAACTACTGTGAAATTTGTGGCAGAGGGTACTTCTCATAACCTCATGTATTAAGATATCTTTACATCCTATTTAGATATGGAACGTTGTAAGAGTGACTTCTTCAGTGCCTCTGTGCCACAGTAAAAATGAAGGAAGATGGGGTTTAATGTACCATTGCCATTGAGATGATTAAATGCGGAGCACAAGCTCATATTGTGTCAAGGATGGGGAAGGAAACTGGCCATGCCCAGTCAAAGGAACCATCCCAGCATTCGCATAGAGCAATTTAGGGAAATCACGGAAAACCTAAATGTTGATGGATGGATGTGAGTTTGAACCATCCACTGCTAATCTGTGCCATAGTATGATTGTGGTCTCTGTGGGAATGCTACTTATGGGCTGTTATGTATTCATATATCCATCACTTAACTGTGGTTCTTGGAAATTTACAAGTAGGACTCTGTGGGATATTTGTCATCTGTATTCAGATGTCTGTCAGTTCATGTTCGTCAACATATCCCATGGGCCAAACAGATCTATCACCATTCACACTGCCCTTCTTTTTGTTATGTATTTGTTATTGTTTGTGTTGTTATTGTGTCTTCGGTCCAAAGACTTGTTTGATGCAGCTCTCCATGGTACTCTCTCCCTCTACAATATTCACTCCGCATGCTTCCCTCCATTACTAAATTGACAATTCCTGCATGTCTCAGGATAGGTCCTATCAAACAGCCTCTTCTTTTAGTCAAGTTGTGCAATAAGTATCTCCCCCTCCCCAGTTCAGTTCTGTACTTCATTAGCTTCTTGAGCTACCCATCTGATCTTCAGCATTCTTTTGTAGCACCACATTTCAAAAGAATTTCTTCTCTTCTTGTCTGAATGGCTTCTCTTCCATACAAGACTGCACTGAGACAAATGTCTTCAGAAAAGACTTCCTAATTTATATTAGATGGTAACAAATTTATCTTTTTTCAAAAACTGTTTTTGTATTATAGCCAGTGTGAATTTGATATGCCAAAAACTTTTTCTAAATGTTGAGACATAGGTATGCCTTTCTTTAACCTATTTTCTAAAACAGTTTGTAGGATCAGCATAGTGTCATATGTTTGAACATTTCTTTGTAACCCAAACTGATCTTCCCCAAGAATGGCTTCCTACTAATTCTTCCATTTTTCTGTAAATAATTCATGTCGTATTTTGCAAACATGTCTTTCTAAACTGATAGTTCAGTAATATTCATACTTACCTACTTTGTAATTGATATTATTACATTCTTTTCAAAGTCTGTGATGCTGTTTACCTTTGTCAGTTTATATTTCAACAACACAGTAAACCAACCACATATTGGTGCAACACCATGTATTTACAAGACCAAAAGTAAGACTGTCACAACAAAGTAAATGAGATTGACTTACCTTTTTTCGGCTTCAGTATCCAGTGGAAGTGTAGCGTAATCCTCTGTAACAGGTCCAGAGTTGATGAATAAGTCTGCTTGGACTCTGTATTTTTCTATTAAACCATTCATTTACTGAAAATAACACTAGCTTGATTTCCTATTTGAGAATACATTTCATATTCAATTTAGTTGCAGGTTCTTCACGTTATTTATTTTTTTTTGTTAAAGATTTTTAATGTATCCAATAAATTATGGTACACTCAACATCTGCTCGTGGGAGTGGTTTTAGTTCCAAATATAGTTTTGAAATCTCTTTCTTACCATTATGCAGTGTGTTTGAAACCTTCCTTGGTCTCCAGGTCTCTGTCATGTATACAACCTTCTTTCATAATTTTTAAACCAAGAATTAGCTAAGATTAAATTATTGTCTGTGCAAAATTGTACCTGGCAGCTTTCTCTTTCATTCTTTTCTCTGAATCGATGCTCTCCAAATATTTTTTGTCGTTTTCCAGGTATCAAATTCCAGTCCCTAATCACAAGCAAATTTTTGTCTCCCTTAAGTATCAGAACTTTTGCCACACTTCGTTAATTTGCACAGTGTCGAAATTCAGTTTATTCATTTCCCTTTAGAATTTCTCTAGCTACCTACCTGATTAAGGGATCTAACGTTCCACATTCAAACCATAGAACAAAAGTTCTGTTTTTCCTGATGATGACGTCTTCTGAATAGTGCCTACCTGGACATCTCTCTTGCCAACTGTACGTAGACAGTGCAAATGTTTAAATTTACAAACCAGTGCTAGTGGCTTTTCTTCAGTTGTGATATTAGGCATTTCTTCCCTTTGTTCACAATAATAGTTTTGGTTTATCTGGTATTTACCAATTGTTACTTCTTCTTCAACTCTTCCTTGCAAACATCTGTGTTAGGTTGGACATTTTCTTTGCTAGGGGCTACTATTCCTTCTGGAAATTTTGGACAGTCTGGTTTTTTGACTTTGCTGCTACATACCTTTGTCTTCCATTCGAAGTACATAATGTAGAACTGGGAAATAAGGCTACAGCCATGACGAATTCTTAATCTTGTAATGAATGCCGCAGATCTGGTACCCACCATATTCCCTGCTTTAGGTGAAAAAAAAAAAAAAAAATGCAGCATGAAAACTTAATTTTTCTGTCCATATCCTTGACTGGCCATCCTAAGTGAAAAGATCATCTCCTTGGTGTCTTGGTTTTGGAGAAACCCAGCCAGCCCTTTTTTTAATTTGCTTTTGACCTTCTTCATCAAATTAGATTGAAAGATGTGTGGGTGGGACTTTCAAGGTTCTTAGAGCTGTAGAATGCCTTTGTAGTAGCTGCATTCAGTACCATAAGTCTTCATTAAATTGAGATCTGTCAAGTTGGCCTGTAGGACATCGCATTGGACTGACTACCCTTATTAAAAGGGACAACAATCCATAAAATATGAAAGCATGGTCTCACAGTGATATTAATTAATAAAAGCTTTTCAGGCTTCCAGCCACGTCTGATGGTTAAAACCTGATGAACTTTCGATCAAGCTCTCCTCAGCCATTGTCAAGCGGTAAATGACTGGTGTGCCACCATAACCTTGCCATTATATAGCTGCACTGATGGCTGTGACGTCACTGGTGCCGGTGCACTCTTCCTTGCAAAGAGTGGAAATATTTTCATCCCGCACCCATCACACCTGCTTCAACCTCACAATGACTAGATCCCAGGTTGTGCTGAGCTGCCAACTGACGTCCTTGTTGATGATGCTTTAAGATACTTTGATTTTTACTGCTCCTTTTGTGATGCTGTTCCAAGATACCATTGTCATCATAACGACAAATATTTTATTGAATAGAATATGGTCTCAATTTTCTGAAGAGTGTTCTGCCACAGCTGATTTTTCACAGTAGTGAAGATGTAAGCATCTCTCATCTTCCGTTCAGTGTTGCTCCACAGTGTGTAGTGTTTGTCCGATGTAGTAGCAGCCACCAGGTTAGTCTGCAGTCAGATATTCAATTCTGTTACCAATCATAACAAAGCAATTACATAGCATATTCCAAAACTAAGGTCCTGGTCATAATAAAATAAGCTCTTGAAAAAAACGTTCTTATTGACACCAGTATTTTACTACATATCCACAGGGTTGGGCAAATAAAAGTGGCCCGGGTGAGTGGATATGATTGTACATGAATGTTGCATCTAACCACTCCCTGTGATGCACACATCACGTGTACGCCCACCACGTGATACACACTGGTTCAGAGCGTAGTGCAGGGTTTGTCAGTGCGAGTGGAGTAGTGCAAAGGAGGGGCATGAAAGGGAAACAGTGGTTGGGAAAGGAGTGAGACAGGGTTGTAGCCTATCCTCAATGTTAATTTGTATATTGAGCAAGCAGTAAAGAAAACAAAAGAAAAATTTGGAGTAGAAATTAAAAGCCATGGAGAAGAAATAAAAACTTTTGAGGTATGCTGATGACATTGTAATTTTGTCGGGGACAGCAAAGGACCTGGAAGAGCAGTTGAATGACACGGGCAGTGTCTTGAATGGAGGATATAAGATGAACATCAACAAAAGCAAAACGAGGATAATGATATGTAGTCAAATTAAATCAGGTGATGCTGAGGGAATTAGATTAGGAAAAGAGAGACTTAAGGTAGTAAATGAGTTTTTTATATTTGGGAAGCAAAATGACTGATGATTATCAAAGTAGCAAGGATATAAAATATAGACTGGCAATGGCAAGGAAAGTGTTTCTAAAGGAAGGAAATTTGTTAACATTGAGTATAGATTCAAGTGTCAGGAAGTCTTTTCTGAAAGTATTTGTCTGGAGTGTAGCCATGTATGGAAGTGAAACATGGACAATAAATAGTTTAGACAAGAAGAGAATAGGAGCTTTCGAAATGTGGTGCTACAGAAGAATGCTGAAGATTATTTGGGTAGATTACATAACTAATGAGGGGTTACTGAGCAGAATTTGAGAGAAGAGGAATTTGTGGCACAACTTGACTAGAAGAAGGAATCGGTTGGTTGGACATGTTCTGATGCATCAAGGGATCACCAGTTTAGGAGTGGAGGGCAGTGCAGAGGTAAAAATCATAGAGGGAGACCAAAAGCACCAAACAGATGCAGAAAGATTTAGGTTGCAGCAGTTAACTTGGAGATGAAGAAGCTTGCACAGGATAGAGTAGCATGGAGAGCTGCATCAAACCAGTTTCTGTACTGAAGACCACAACAACAACATATCCAGACCACCAACTGTCAATTGCTGATTGCTTCTAAGTTTTTTGTTCACTTGATCAACAGTGTCATTGGCCCAAATACTGGGCCTGTCACTCCGCTGCTCATCATAGGCATTTGTGTGCCCACTTTGAAATTCTCGACATTATTTTCAAACTTTTTTGTCACTCATTATTTCAAATCCATACACCGGGCATAACTCACAATGGATTTCAGCACCTGAAGATCCTTTTGCCTACAAAAATCTAATCACACCATGCACTTAAAAACTAACGGATCTGTGATTGTCTCAACCATTAATAATCTGCTCTCACTGACTGGCAAACAACTACTGATTCAAACCAGCACTTTAGTAGTTTCCTAAGGAGATGGCAGACAACACTGCATGGGTGAAATTTCATTCAGGCCTACCATCAGTTTAATTTTGGCCACCAGACCTTACTTTTCGGATATGCTTCATATAATTTGTTGCCTAAACCTGTGTTTCCTATTACTTTAATAATACTACACACAGATGTATAGGTACACTAGCAAAAGCAGTATACATAGGAAGTAATTAGAAATTATGGCAGAAGCTGTGGAGCCTTAATGTAAACGTTATATACAAGAGAGAGATAACACCACATATGTTAAATTCAATAGAGAGAAGCTGAAACATTTAAAGTTACACAGAAAATTACATAGTGCATGGGTCAAATAAACTATGCAGCAATACAGGACAGACATGATATCACATAATCAGTGATTCCTGTCTGTGGGATCACAGTCATCAAAAATGTTGCAGATGTTGGGTTTTTACTGTTATCACTTCAGTATGCCAGCTCTTAGATGAATTCTCTGTCTATAAGAAGATACTGACACTGGACGGCTGTAGTGGATTGTATAGGATGGATGATTGCTACAGAGACTGGTACACAGGTAAATGTAACTTTTATACACAGATAGGCAAAATTATCCATTACTATTTGTTTACAGTATTGGTTGAAACAATGAAAACCATGTGATACCTAGGAGTAACTATCGATGGCCTCAGCAGTTTGGTCCCATAAGACCTTACCTTACCTAGGAGTAACTATCTGGACTCACCCAAAGTAGGATAACTAAACACACAAAAGAAGAAGCAGCTTACAAAACACCTATTGGACTGATTGCATAACAATCAGATTCTAAGAGAATCATCGAGAATATGGTGCTACATGAAACTAGTAAAGTGGATAATCTTTCCACACTCTCAAAGTAGTTCTGCATTGTGTGTTAGCACCTCGCAGGCAGATATTTCTGTTCCAAGCAGAGTATAATTAGAGGTGCAGCAGCAAGGCATATTTGATCATTGCTGTGGAGAGCTATTAATCCACCTGTCCCTATGCAAATTAGTCTTTAACAAGTGTTTCATTAAAACTGCAGTCTTAGCAAATTTAGTATATCACACCCAATGTCGGTATATCCCTCTCCCTTAAATGTTAACAAAATGTATGTTTAACCAGTGAGAGAAAGTCCACTTAGTATCTATTATCAGAGACTCATGACCTTGGCAGTGTTTGTTGCTGTTACTGGACATGAGTTTCATCATTTAAAAAAGTCTGTCACCAAAGTGTATGTGTGGAAATCTGTACTGGGGAAACTTTTTACTATGCACTGCACACTAGCTGTATTAAGAAAAGATTAATTGCACATGACAGTGTTCGAAGCCAGAACATCTCTGGCTGCATGCAGTGTGCTACCACATTGACATTGGCATAGCTGACATAATCCTATTGACAAGGTGATGCAGTGTTAATGGAGCCTCATTTCTGGAAATATGAGAGTTGCAGTATTCGTAGAGTTGAAGACTACTTGAATAAGATGTCGACAGTGGATGTCTTCATCTCTGCAAAGCGCTCGTCAGTACTTCAGTAAGTACTGTCAGGCCTTATTATGGATTCCCTGTTAATATGCCTATAGTCATCAAGTGTGCATTGATGGGGGGACTGTAATTCTGTTATTTCAGGCATGGCTATTGGCCAAATTGGCATCACCTCCCCAGATGCAAAACAGCAGCCATCATGATATCAGCATACACTGGAGTGAGTAGTGGCAGTTGTTTTTGTGTCTGACACTGTAGGGAGTGATGGTTATATGATAGGTGTGAGGGCCATTAGCTACACCTTCCCAACATGGTGCATTTCGGATAGCTGGAGGGGCCTTCCCACAATTTGCCTGTCATAAATAAAGATGTAATAGTCCTCATGCTGCTCTATACCAGTGGTGATGATAGTAGCAAAAATGTATGAAATTCCATAACAGTTAGATATTAGTGTAATATAACGATGTTTTGTGTGTGATTTTTAACATTCGTATCTGGATTTTTTTTATTTCCCCCGATTATTTACAAGTCTATAATCATACAGTGTCAGACTTGTCTAAGTCAGCCTAATAGTTATATCAAGATCTGTAGGCAATTGTTTTTAACACATTAAGAATGCAGGGAAAAGTTCATTATGTGTGTTCTAAAAATTATATTTTGTCAGTAATTGTTAAATATCTATTAGTATAGAGTCTCAAGAATCTGTTGTTTAATATTGTTTAAATAATGTTCTATGATAATTGTTAAACATTAAACAAAAGGGCATCAGTGTAATTTCTTTTCATAATGCTCTGTGGTAAGTGTCAGATCTTTAAAGTCGCATATTTATGTGTGTCTTTGGATGATGATCTGGAAATGTGAGTATTTGTAATACTGGGGAAAACTGATGTAAAACTGAAACAAATTCCCCAGAGCAGTAAATTTCAGTGGTCATATGTAGGAGTGCTAGCAGAAAATGCTATTGGCCACAATATTCTGCTGCAAATTGTGAAAATGTAAGAGCAAACATCACTGAAAATGTAAGTGAAAATATGAATTGAACATAAGACATGTAATGTCTGGGGATGATGGCTGATATCTGAGGAAGCTTCATGGTTATCAACTGACGTTCAGAATACAGATGATGAACCAGTTCGTGATGGTGGTCCCAAAGAGAGGTCAAGGGACTGTGAGTGGGGGATGGGAGACAGCTATTGATTGGGTCATAAATTATGGTAAATAAGATTAGGCCAAAAACATCTTAGACACATAAATGTAAGTGGTCTACTTGGAGAGGGGTGGAGGAAGGCAGCCGTTGCGGGTCATAAGTTATGGTCATTAGCTTAAGACTAAAAGCATGTGGTCATGAATTAGAATTGCATGAACATAACTAAGAACACAAGTAAGCAATTTGTTTACATTAGTGTCATAAATTACACTTAATTACAACATTTATTGGTATGTAAAGTAATGTGACAATTTCTTACCAGTCACATTATACTCGTTTTGTCCTGTCATGGGATGCAAACTGTCCTCACATGGATGAGCATTCATGGATGAGGAGCAGGTCAAGTTTTCTAATGTCAAACTGTGTAATTTCTCATTCTACAGCATAACAAAGCATGAAAGACTGACTAAGATAACTCAGATTTTTGCTTTGTGGAGAGTAACCTTGCCGATGAGGTGCAAGATTGTGTTCTACCCCACAAGCAGAAATTTTTGACACCATATTGCGTTATACGATTTGCAGCTGAAGCCCCTATTTGGTGGTTTTATGTTATAACTTACATCCTATGAATACATGCAGTTTTGAAGCACCATCACCTCGAGGTATGATTCATTCCAAGAGAATAACAAGCCATCTGATATTGGTGGTTAAAGAATTATCGTATTTGGTTGTTTCCATATTATAACTTGTTTTGTGTAAGTAGGCTGTTTGAGCACAATGGCGAGTTAAAAAATTATTGAAACCATATCGTTCTTGGTGTGGCTTATTATAATTGTCAATTAGTGACATACTGGTGATTAAAGCCTTCAGAATATCATAACATCAAAGATGTAGAAGCACATGACGCCACCTCTATAAGTCCACTGGAGAGAGGTGTGGAACTGAGAAGACAAATATAGATGGTTTATGTCCTTCATCTTCAGAGATTCTTGGAATTTGTTATTCATTTCACAGAAGTATGTATTTTAATATTTGATGTCATTTTTATATAAGATCGCTCCCTCTCAGAAGTGAGTTTGTTTGATTTTGTAGTGCCAAAGAACATGGACCAACGAATTTCCGGCTTGCTTTATATATCACTGCCTGATTGATTGCAATTCATTATTTATTTATTCATTCATTCAAAAACTTTCCAGATTGTGAGATACATTACAATTATTGTCAATAATTGTGTACACACACACACACAAACACAAACACTTCATTTTATCACAAAAGTGAGAATAATGAAATGATTTTTATCTTATGTGGAAGATTAATTTATACCACACTATTTGTAATGAAAAGGATAGAGGATCTACTCACCAGACAGTGGCAGAACACACACACATAAAAGACTGTTGTGATTTGCAAGCTTTCAGAGCTAGAGGCTCCTTCTTCAGGCAGGAGGTTTGAAGAGGAAGGAAGAAGTTGAAGGAAAAGATCTGGAGAGGTCTTGGAAAAGAGATAGATTTCTTGTCAGTCTTTGTTGTCTCATGCCGTATGGTAAGTCTCCCTTGACCCATGGTTCTGGGTAATTTTCCCAAAATCTACCCCTTCTCCTAGACCGCTCCAGACCTTTTTCTTCACCCTTCTTCCTTCCACTTCAACCCTTCTGCCTGAAGAAGGAGCCTGTGGGTCCAATAGCTTGAATATTACAACAGACTTTTATGTGTGTGTTCTGCCCACACTTCGTGAGTAGATTTTTTTCTCTATCCATTTAAATAATTTTATCAATAACTGATTTTTCTCGTTGTCACATTAGTAATGAAAGTTTTAATAACTGATTTCTTTACTGTCTAGATATGGAACTTACCATTCTGGCTTGTATCGTTTTCCTGAATATTGAAGAACAACATGGTTAGCATGTGAACGGCGAGGGGGGAGGGGGCGTTGTAGCGGCAATGTGCAATTTAATAGAGCTAACATAGGAATTTTGTGTGTATCCATGTTCGTAAATAAACTGTGTGATTTGCGAGTCATTCAGAAGATAACTGCCACTAAAGAGCACTGTGCTTGCAAATCACAATGAGGAGGATATTCCATCTGAAGCACCAATTCTTCTCAAAGTGTGCACCAGTCACAATGGAAATTATGTCTGGTATGCCTCACAATGAGAAACACATCTCATATGAGGATGGCTTTAGGAGTGTGCTCAGGTGAATGCCAATCACCCTGCAGACACCGATTGCATGAGTGTGAGTCAGACAGTCCAGTAACAGTCACAAAGTTTAAGTAAATTCAACTACTTCACAAGAGATGAAACTGGCCAGAGTAAAACCTTAATATTGAGACAGTACCAAGGCAGTGAGTCAGAATAAGCCTGATGTTTAGAAAGCAAAGTGAAGAGCACACTGAGCACTCGGTGAAAGGAGACACTGCCTGCGGTAGAGACAGCTTGAAGTGGTGATAATGAGATGGGAATTGACAAATAAACCCATTGGATTACAGCACTCTGCTAAAACTGGCTTCTGCAGACTCATGAGATGGCCCTGTCACCATTATCAGTATGTGAAGAGACTTCTGAAATATACCAGTCATGCATGCTTACCTGGCTGGTGTGAAATATTTGGAAAAAAAGGTCTGTATGAGAAATGCTTAGCCTGAAAGGACTGTTTCAACAGAATACTTCAGGAAATATGTACTGATTGAGTTTTATCACAGCAAGAACTCAAGAAGGCGTCACATCCTTCACATTGTGAATATGAATTTTGATTTATTGAAAAACTTGAGTAGCATTAACACTATCACCTGTTCATTCCATTTCTGTAGCCATGTGTGAACTGGTATTAGTAACACTCATTTAGTTACAAGTGAACAGTGCAAGGAAATGTTACTTGTTTTTCTAAATAATGTTTAAGTGTTGCATAATTCTTGCTTATTTAAGCTTATGATAAAATACTCACAGGGTGTTGTATTAATCACATAAGAATGAAATCTTCTGTGTTATTAAATTCTATCTTAGACTAAACTATTTTTATTATTTTGCATTAGTCGGTAACACAGAGCAATGATTTTGCTAAGCATACCATGTAAGAATTCTGTATGGGTTACCTTTAGTTACTCACTGTGTGAGTAGTCTTACCATAAACAGTTTTCTATAAAAATACATCTTAATTAAGGACATTTACATTTTAGTTGTAGATTAATGGCAATGATGTATTTACTGTTGTGAATGATTGGGAAAGGATGGATGGTACATGAAAGGGTGATTATTTACAGCAATAAAGGGACATATATTAATGGAACAATCCGTAAGAAGGGCAATGGACAGCTTAATCATCTTATGATTTCTCTCCGATGAATGTAATGTGTAACTAGATGAATGCTAGTGAAATGTTTAGTATTATGAAGTTAACAAAGAAGCAACCGGCTGACACACAACCACATCAATCAAAAGCAGAAGATAAAAATAATAACGTTGTACACTAACGAGAAGAAGATAAGAGGAAATTCAAATTCCGAAGCATATCAAAGGATAAACAAAAATATCTAGCTGAAAGAAAAAGTAATATAAAATTAACCCATTCAAAGCAGAAATAAAACTTAGAAATATAAGTACACAATACAATGAAAGAAGAGCTTAGTGTTATAGGCCTGGCATTCCTCACATGAGCAGCCAATATCACAGTCCCTGGTCTCAAATTGAAAATGGCCCCCTGGAATTGTCAGCTTGAAACATGATTCCAGAGGGGGTGTTGTGAGAGAGAACACCTATCAAGCCTCTTGAAGTTTTCCTGGAGTATCGAATATTCCACAAGATTTCGGGATTGCAGCTGGATCTCGTCAACTTCTTTCCACGATATTTCGGCTGACAACCTTACAGCCATCTTCAGGCGAGTGTTTGACACTGGAGATTGCTAGTTTTTTTTCTTTATTGTGATTTCATTCCTCTGCCCATATGGGCAGGGGAGGGCTGTCAGCGGCACAATCTGCCGCTCTTCAGCCGAGTGACACTACAACTAAAACAAGAATAAAATGATACATACATAAGGAGTTAAAAAAGGGGAACATAAAACAGAGTAAGGGGAGAAAATGGAGGTAAAATATACACTGACATGGAGACGTTCATGGGGGACAGTTACAAAAAGTCACCAGAAAGTAAAAAAACACAATTGGCAATTCTTAAAACACAGAGAAGACACTGAATGCACAGGCACAAGTTAAAAGTCGGCCACAGTAGTAAAAACACTCTGGAACAACACACTTAAAACCCACTTGGAGCACACACGACGAACAATAAAACTGCCAGGTGGGACCTGCCAAGGGAAAAGGTCAGAGTGTATGGAAAAGGAGGGGAGAGCAAGGGGCAGCTGGGTAAGCTGCGGGATGAAGAGAGGAGGGGCATCAGTGGGTTCACAAAGAGGCAGGAGACATGTGGGGTGGAAGAGGAAGAGGGAAGGCAGAGCAGGAGTGAGTGCAGAGACACTGGAAGGAGGCACAAGAGATGGAGGGGAGTAGGAGGGGGAAGCCGCTCAGGAGGAGGGAGGGGGAGGAAAGGGAGCCCAGAGGAGGAGGCAGGAAGAAGGGGTTAGAGTTGGTAGGAAGGGTAGATGTCAGGGCGAAGCTCATCATCCGGGAGGGGTAGACGGTGGAATTTGTGTTGGGAAAGGAGATGGAGGGTGGGACACAACGGTAACGGCGCGGCAACTGGTTGGGGGTTGAGAGGATGGGAGAAACCAGGGGGTGAGGGGGATCAAGGCGGCGGACAATATAGAGTGTGCGGATGTGTTCAAGGAGAAGGTGGGGAAAGGGGATGAGGTAGAGGATGCGCGTGGGGGATGGAAGGCGGATGCGGAAGGCGAGGCGGAGCACATGGCGTTTGAGGATTTGGAGGGCTTTATATAACCGGGGAGGGGGGAGATCCAAGCGATGCTGGTATAACAGAGGATGGGGCGGATCAAGGATTTGTAGGTATGAAGAATGGTGGAAGGATGCAGACCCCACGTCCAGCTGGACAGGAGTTTCAGGAGGCGGAGGCAGTCGTGAGCTTTGTTTTGGATGGTAAGGAGATGGGGAGTCCAAGTGAGGTGGCGCTCGAGTGTGAGGCCAAGGTATTTGAGGGTAGGAGTGATGTGGATAGGACGGCCATAAATGGTGAGGTAGAAATCATGGAGGCGGGTGGTGCGGCCTATGATGATCGCCTGGGTCTTGGAGGGATTAACACGGAGGAACCACTGGTTGCACCAAGCGGTGAATTGGTCAAGGTGGGTTTGGTGGGCACGTAGGGACCGTTGAAGGGTAGGATAAAAGGCTAGGGAGGCGGTGTCATCAGCGAACTGGAGAAGATGAACAGGAGGGGGAGGTTTGGGCATATCAGCAGTGTACAGGAGATACAGGAGAGGGGAAAGGACAGAACCTGGGGGCACGCCGGCAGAAGGGTAGAAAGTATGGGAGTTGGAACTGTGGATAGTCAGATAGGAGGGACGACGGGAGAGGAAGGAAGCAACGAGATGGACGAAGTTGATGGGGAGAGCATAGGTCTGAAGTTTGAAGAGGAGCCTGGGATGCCAGACACAGTCATAGGCGTTCTGGAGATCAAGGGAAACAAAGATAGTGGAGCGACGGGAGTTAAGTTGGAGGGAAAGAAGATTGGTAAGGTTAAGGAGCTGGTCGTCGGTGGAGAAGGAAGGCCAGAAGCCACATTGGGTAAGAGGAAGGAGGCGGTGCTGGTTAAGGTGGCCGTGAATATTGTGAGAGATGATGGCCTCGAAGACCTTACTGTACATGGAAGTGAGGCAGATTGGACGGTAGGAAGAGGTATCAGAGGGGGGTTTGTTAGGTTTAGGGAACAGCAGGACACGGGAAGTCTTCCACAGGTCAGGGTAAAATCCAGTGGAGAGGAGGACATGGTACAGGGTAGCAAGGACAGACAAGAAGGATGGAGGGGATTCCTTCAGGTGACGGTAGGTGACGCCATCATGACCAGGGGCGGTGTTGCGTTTGGAGTGGAGGACAATTGTGATGTCTTGTGCGGTGATGGGAGTGTTGATGTCTGAGGGGGTAATCGATCCAAGTACTGGAAGCTAGGTGTGAGCGGGGGGACAGAGGTGTCAGTGCAGTCAAGGATGGTGGGGGAGAGGGAGTAATCAAAATGGGGATCGTCAGGAATGGAGAAGACCTCTGATAGGTGGGAAGCAAAATGGTTAGCATTACTGAGGTTTTCAGGAAAGGGTCGATCGTCTTGGAGGATGGGGTAATGCGGGGTGGGATGGCTACCAGTAAGGCGGTAGAAGGCTGACCAGTACTTGGAGGAGTTGAGAGGGAGGGTGGAGTTGAGGCGTGTGCATGTCTGGCGCCAGTCCCGGCGTTTCTTTGCTGTAAGGAGGTTCTGGATATGTCACTGTAATTGCTGGTGGTGGGTGAGAGTATCCCGGTAACGAGTGCGGAGGAAGGAGCGGTATGCCTCCGGGATTCACGCAGAAGAAGGACGGCCTGTGGAGGAAGCGTAAGGCGGTGAGGGTGGATGAGTTTGGTAGGGACATGAGCCTCCACAGCGTCAGTGATGGTCTTCTGAAGGAAGGGAGAGGCATGGGTGATGTCATCAGGGTGGTGAAAGGAGAGGGGGTGTCTTTCGACCTGTAAGGCAATGGATTCCCGGTAGGCATCCCAATTGGCACGGTGGTAGTCATGGAGAGACTTTGGAGGTGCAGCTGGGCGGGTGGTTGCAGTGGCGGGACGGGTAGAGGAGATGGTGAGAAGGACAGGAAGATGGTCACTACCGACAGGATCGAGGACGTCAACAGCGATGAGACCAAGGAGGCTGGGGGCAGCAAGGATAACATTGCGGGTGGAGTTACTTTCAGGTCGGGTGTGCTGTGGGAGAGGAACAAGGTCACCATGGAGGGTGGCAAGGAACTGATTTCACCACCGAAGGGTGGCAGGGTCACGGCTGTGGATGTTGAGGTCAGCGGCGATCACTCATAGGTGGAGAAGGTACGGTTAACATGGGAAATGATGTCAAAGGGGAGAGGAGCTGCGGGGCAGATAAAGATAGTGGCACAGGTGACGGTGAGGGAGGGAAAAAATAGGCTGAGGAGAAGGTGTTCGGTCGGGTCATTGAGGAGGGGTTGTGGCCGGCAGGGAGATGCCAGAGGTGGCCTTAGCGACCCCGCCTCGGGCTAGGGGAAGGGGATTGTCAGTGCGGTGAAGGAGATAAGGGGAGGTGCGGACAACATGGTGGGGTTGGAGGAAGGTTTCATTAAGGATGAAGGAGTCAACCTGGTGCTGGGAGAGGGTATGCATGAAGAGGTATTTGTTTGCAGGGAGGGAGTGAATGTTGAGGTAGAGGACAAAGGTATACAGGGAGGGGGCTCGAGAGGAAGGAGGTAGGATGGTATCCATAGCGGGGTCAGTGGGAGGGGGGTGGGCAGTGACTTTTTGGATGAGGGGGTAGAGGAGAGGTCGCCACTGGGCCGCTTGGAAGATTTTTTGGCGGGTGTGGCCTGGGAGGAGGGATGAGGGACTGGATAGATGGGGAGGTGGTGGGAGGCAGGGCTCTCCTGTGAGGCAGTAGCACCAGATGAGAGGGTGGGGTGCTCTGTGGTGCAGCAGGCGGTGACTTGGGCAGGGGAAGCAGTGGTAGTTGTAGGGGGGGAGAGGGGGAAAGTCGTCTTGGCAGGCGACAGGAGCTGGAGGGGGGGCGGGAGCAGAGGCAAGGGCAGGAGCAGCAGCAGGTGCAGTAGCAGGGGTAGGAGCGAGAGTGACATACAGGTGGGGATACAGTGATGGAGAGGAAGTAGACGGGGAGGAGACGGTGAGTAGGGGAGGTGGATGAGATGGGTTAATCCCAGAGGAAGCACTCAATGACGTTACAGTGGGGGCAGGCGAAGGGGAGGTGTAGATGATGGTGGTAGTTGGGACGTCCATGACTGCAGGCGACAGTGAACACCGAGTGACGGTGGCACCGGCGGCGGCAGAAGTGGCGAGCATCGAGAGACGGCAGCAGAAGAAGCGGCGAGCACTGAGAGACGGCGGGGCAAGCACCAGGCGACAGCGACCAGGCGGCGGCAAGCACAGGGCGACGGCGGCGGCGGGCACCAGTGACAGCGTGCAGATGGGCAACAACGCGACAGGCACGGTTGGGGCTCTTCCACGTCGAAGATACGCCCTAAGAGTAGCCCTGGCAGAGCGAGTCCTTGATGAGGAAGTGAGGGAATCCAACCCTCGAATGCCAAGATTGCTAGTGCATGTCGCTCTATTTATACGTAAAAGTGCCGTAAGTCGCGCATGAGCAAGTTACCGTTGCATGCGCGCCACCTGTCGATTCCAAGGCCCTCTACAATATTACTGCATCTATGGAGCGCAAGCATATGCTGGACATGGTTTCGAAAGAGCTGTTTTATTTGCATATGGAGATTGCATCTAATCTTCCTTCCCTCACCTGGGAATGGGTCAATGGTGTAACATGGGCCAAATCAGACTGGGTCCATCAGGAGTATTCTTTAAGACAATCATCGAAGTTCGACCGACTCTCAGCAACGTCACGACAAGAAGATGTTTTTCGATGCTCTGTGGTAAATTTCACAGATAAGGATTTAGACAACGTGACACTGTCTGCACTTGGGAAAGGTCTGAACTTCGCACCGACACCTAGGACCTTACCTTTAACAGATTTTATTAGTGTTGTTGAAGAAGCTGTCAGGCCTCTATCCAGTGAAGCAGCAGAAGAAATCAGGCGGGAAACATGTCATGCCCTTATGGGAACTCTGCCTCAGAAGAGCAAAATTTCTACAATGGAAAGGGCTGCGCCGCGCAAGCTACGGAAAGATCCTCAGACGGTGGTCCTTCCGGCGGATAAGGAGAATGCCACTGTGCTGTTGCCACGTGATATGTATGATCAGAAGATACATAGTTTTCTGAGTGATACAACGTACAACAAGCTTGATAAAGACCCTACTCGGAGAGTAGAAAGGAAAACGTCAGAGTTGTTGCCACGTGATATGTATGATCAGAAGATACATAGTTTTCTGAGTGATACAACGTACAACAAGCTTGATAAAGACCCTACTCGGAGAGTAGAAAGGAAAACGTCAGAGTTGCTAAACTCCTCTTCTCTGCCACAAGAAGTTGTGAAAAGATTGGGGCCTCACAGTTCTGTTCCACCGAGGTTATATGGTCTTCCAAATATCCATAAGGATAATGTGCCCTTACACCCCATAGTGAGCAATGTTGGTGCTCCAACATATGATTTATCTAGTTATCTGGCTTTGCTACTGAGACCTTTTGCGGGCAACTGTACACACCATATTCGCAACTCTGCTGACTTTATCAACAGACTGAGAACACTACAGCTGAAGGATTTGGACTTGTTAGTAAGTTTCGATGTCGTTTCACTCTTCACGAGGGTCCCTCTTTTGGATTCATTGTCACTTATCGGCAATAAGTTTACGGCCGATATAACGGCGCTGTTTCACCATGCCCTTTCCTCTACTTACTTTCTATTTAATAATGAATATTTTGAGCGGTGTTGCCATGGGTAGTCCTCTGTCCCCTCTGGTAGCAAACCTTTATATGGAAGACTTTGAGGAGAGGGCACTCGATTCAGCGATGTTTAAACCAACAGTCTTCTGGCGGTACGTGGATGATACTTTGGTAGTGTGGCCTCACGGTGAAGAAGAGCTGTCACGGTTTTTACAACATCTGAGTTCCATCCACACAAACATTCGGTTTACGATGGAAGTTGAAAAGGATGGTTGCCTACCAATTCTGGACGTCATGGTTAATCGCAAGGTCGATGGGTCATTGGGGCATTATGTCTATCGAAAACCCACGCATACGGACCTGTACCTGCAGGCGTCAAGCTGTCATCACCCGTCACAAACTATGGACATCCTTCGAATGTTGGTGCATAGGGCACATGTCGTGTCTGATAAAGACAGCCTTGCAGACGAATTAGAGCACTTGAAATCTGTATTTCAACATAATGGATATTCTGCACATCAGGTCAGTACTGCTTTAAGGATGAAAAAACGTGACGACTCACAAGATCAAGAGGATAAGGAGGTGTTTAAGTCCAGAGCATTTCTCCCATATGTCGGTAACATTTCATCGAAAGTAGGCAGAATTTTAAAGAAACATTGTGTGAAAGCAATCTTCCGGCCACCTACAAAGACTCGTGCTCTTCTGGCTCAGCCAAGGATGATCTGGGATTACCGAAGGCTGGAATTTATAAAATACCTTGCGAGTGTGGGAAAGCGTACATTGATCGACCACACGCACAGTACACGACCGCTGCATTGAACATTAGCACCACACTCGCCTTTACAGCCCAGTAAGTCGGCCATAGCTGAACATTGTATTTCCACACGACATACTTTGGATTATTCTGCCCCATCGAGATCCTTCTGGGATTCAGTTGTTAAGGAATCTGTGGAAATACGTTTGGCGGAAAATTTCAATAATCGTGATGGCGGCTTTCAATTGAATAAGGCCTGGGACCCTTCGATTTCTTTAATACCAACTAAAAGATAACTTTTTATGCCTTCTGACATGTCGAGCGACAATTAATTTTAATATTGAAATTTTGCATTTTATTGTTTTGGACACATCTGCCAATAGGGGGCGTGCATGTTTTACTTGTACCGCGCATATGCTTGCGCTCCATAGATGCAGTAATATTGTAGAGGGCCTTGGAACCGACAGGTGACGCGCATGCAACGGTAACTTGTGCATGCGCGTCCTGCGGCACTTTTACATATAAATAGAGCTACATGCACTGGCAATCTCCAGTGTCAAACACTCGCCTGAAGATGGCTGTAAGGTTGTCAGCTGAAATATCGTGGAAAGAAGTCGACGAGATCCGGCTGCAATCCCAAAATCTTGTGGAACACCTATCAATACCATTAATTGGTACAGCTAAAGATGAAGCGTGTAAATGATGAGGTAATGTGTTGAGGATTAGTGCCAGTGGTCTAGTAGAGACAAGAGTTATTTATTAATTTCACTGCAGAAGAAAGACTCCACCAGCCTGTGTGAGAAAGTGCATAGTTTTCAAACGCCACAGTCTGGCCGCTGAGATAAGAGGGTTAGCAGCTTAAGGGAACCCCAGCTCACCTCCGCACCTGAATGATCTAAATATGTGAATTCTGTATGAATCGGTGTCTACGTTTGAACATAAATAGGCTGGACACTGGCCAGAAGAACTTTACCTTGTACAAGAGTGACAAATCATATGTAGCATCCAGAGCTCTCTCATTTTGTGAATAACCAGCGATGTCATGGTGGTATACATAGTGCATTAATAAGTAATGCAACACATTTTTTCTGAAAGCAGTTTGGTTTTATTCAGGATTCCAATACACCATATTGTTCCCAACTCTTTTGGCTTCAAAACCTTGTTTTTCCACACAATCTCTCTTCAGTGTGATGGCCTTACATCACCTTACTGGAGGCGCCTGTAAACCAAGTGCTATCCCTGTAGTGGTTGACGTCAGACCCAACGTGTTTGTGCATCAATAACCTTCCCATCATCCATGTACTGCTTGCCGCAGGGCACATCCTTCATTGGGCCAAATGGATGGAAGTCAGAAGGTGAGAGTTGTGGGCTGTTGGGTGGATGAGGAAGAACAACCCAATGAAGATTTTTGAGCTCTCCTTGGGTGTGCAGACTTGTTGTGAGGTCTCGTGTTGTCGTGGAGAAGAAGAAGCTTGTTTGCATTTTGTAGCAATGAACACACTGGAGTAATTCCTTTGGTTTCCTGAAGGTAGCACAGTACACTTCAGAGTTGGTTGTTCTACCATGAGGGAGGACATGGAGCAGAATAATCTCCTCAGAATCCCAGAAGACCAATGTCATGACTTTACAGGCTAAGGATGCAGCTTTGAACTTTTTCTTCAGAGGCGAGGTGGTGTGATAGCACACTGTGGATTCTTGTTTTGTTTCCGGTTTGAAGTGATAAGCCCATGTTTCATCACCTCTGGCAATATTTAACATAAAATGAACATGATCACCCTTGTAATAGCCCTTCATTGCTCCTTGTGGTTTTCTGTTAGGCGGCGAGAAACCCACACTTTTGAGTACCCCAACTGGTGAACGAGTGTGTCAGCACTACAAACAGAAATGTGCAGTTGAGCAGAGAGGTGTTTGGTAGTAACCCATCAATCAACTCGAATGAGAGTGTCCGCATTTTCAGTATTGCAGGAGTCACAACTGTGAGTGGCTGGCCAGCACGCAGGAGATCGAACAGGTTTGCGCAACCTTGTTGTGGTGGTAACAGATGTCTTGGCCAATGACTCACCATGCTTTTGTTCACTATGAGGTCTCCATAGACATTCTGGAAGCGTCTGTGAATATATGTGATGCTCTGGTTTTCTGCCAAAAGGAACAGAATGCAGTTTTGCCTGGAACTAACAAACGCCATTTTGAACGATAGATACAGTGTCACCTATATCGGAACTTCATTAAATTGTAGAGGCTGAAGCAGGAATATACGTGATGTTCCACAGCAAATTCCGCATTTTTTTCAGCCAAAACTGACCGAGAAAAAAAAAGTGTTGCATTTTTTTACTGAACATTTCCCCCCCCCCCTCCCCGTAGCATTGAAAGCTGTCACTGCCTTTTTACTTTAACCTTTGACTACGGGTGTACAGGATATTATGTCAATTATGTCCCTGTTTCGAACAACTCTCCGACTTCCTTAGGTCAAAAGGAGAACATCGCAAGTTCAAGAGCCAAAATAAGTGAACGTGTGTCTCAGCTTATCCATTGACAGTCGACCGTCTCTGAAAAAACATTGTTCACAGTTTTCAATGTACTTTATGTGCCTTCTACTGTACTACTGTACGATATTCTCAGAGGAAATGGTGGCACAGTGATTAGCTTCTTAATTCTGTGTCCCATGTTCTTTCGATTTTCTTTTTATTGTTTTCATTTATCTACATGTGTCCAAAAAAGGTTACTACAGAAATGTTTCTTATCGGAAATGTTCAAATGTGTGTGAAATCTTATGGAACTTAACTGTTAAGATCATCAGTCCCTAAGCTTACACACTACTTAACCTAAATTATCCTAAGGACAAATACACACACCCATGCCCGAGGGAGGACTTGAACCTCCGCCGGGACCAGCCGCACAGTCCATGACTGCAGCGCCCTAGACCGCTCAGCTAATCCCGCTCGACGTTTCTTATCAGATTAAGAGATACAAGGGCATTATATTAATCGTAAAATTATAACTGAATTTCACAATAAGTGTCAGACAATATTATATATGTGTGTGTGGTATGTTGAGGGTTTACAGTCTTTCTAAATTCTCACATTCTGATATTTCATTCTCATATAAATTCTTATATTTTATTCATATGTTTATTCTTTATGAAAATTTGGCAGGCCGGGATCTGGGAGGGCAGGGGTAGGCGGCAAACTGTGGTATCTGCCCAGGTGGCAATTTCACAAATTCATATTCTTGAAGAAAAGAAAGCGCCTAGCATCCAGCACATGTTGGTGTATCGAAATGTAATAGATCCGGGGCTGAGATATGGTGCATTCCGTTGGCTGATACCGATTGCAGAAAAATCACGAGCATCACACAAAGACAGTTTTCACACAATGATACTTATAAGTCATAATATCACTCAGGAAAGAAACGTCGTTAACAGTGGAGAAGATTTCGTGCATTGGCAATAATTTCGTGGCAAATCAAGCGTAACCGATCACTTTTCAGAAAAATGGCTCGTGCAATTGATTATGAATCAAGATGCATTACAGTAATTTCACCGTAAACAGTATCAAATAATTTTTTTTATTTTTAATACATTCATCTGATATACAATCACTAGACGAATTGTCACAACTCTATACGAAAAAATTCTTGCTGTAATCTTATACAATACATAAATGAAAAATAAAAGTAAAAATCGGGTTTCGAACACAGGGCACAAAATGAAGAAGTCGTCTGAGAATGTCGTGAAGTAAAAGGCACATAAAGTACTTGGAGAGTACCTCGAACACTTTGACCGTCGTTTTTCCAGAAATGGTCAAGTATATACAGATAAGCCAAGACACGTGTTTGCTTATTTTGAACCCTCTTTCACTGAGCGAAGTTTCTGAGAAATCGGTTTGTGGCACTTGCCGTGTTCTCCTCATCATTGTGCTTTGTAGCTCACCTGGATTCGATTCCCGGTACTGCCAGGGATTTTTCCTTGGCGGGTGGACTGGAGTTGTATGCATTCAGCCTTGTGATGCAGCTAAGGAGCCACTCGAGTGAGCAGTAGCGGCAGCAGGTTAGCTAACCTAACAGTGGCCAGGAGAGTGGTATGCTGATGGCACATCCCCCCATACTGCATTCAGTGTCGCCATTGGCACAGGATGACATGGCGGTCTGTCGGTTATGGTTAGACCACCAGGCCCAGAATGCAGAGCTTTGTTTGCTTGCTTGTTCTAATGCTCTGAAAATGTAGCCCTCTGTATGAAATTTGACCTTTAAGTAAACAACAAGATGGTCTGAATACTTTTAGTGAAATATGAGGTGGAAGACCAACTTTTGTAGCATGCGAAACAATAAAGGGACCTTTAATACAAACTAAAACAAGAGAAATTGGAACCAAGATTCCTTAACTGTGCTAATACAGTGCATCAGTGTAAGCATATGCTCCTCATACAGAATAGATATGTGCAATCAAGATGTAACTGCACACCGTATGTTCTAATATTGGAAAATGAATCATTTGTAAGCAAAGTCTCGAAGCTTTCTCCACTGCACAATGTCTCTTAAAGATCACTGCGAATCTCTCTTAAATAGCTGAAAGTTGCATTTAAACTGCAAAATAATGTTGCTGTTATTGTTATTTATTGCTCATACATTTTATCATATACAATGATATAGGAGTTGCCATGTTACATTATATGAGTTTGTAATTATACAGTAAATTAATAACATAGGCCCACAGAGGTAAAACATGTATAAATATGTATCTCGTGCAGCATATAGTAGAGAATAACAAAACAAACAATAATTAATTATTTATAGTGCATACTATTTTCATACATGTGTTTTTCAGATATGACTTATCATTATCATTGACCCCTATAGTAGAAATAATAGTACAATAATTAATTAATTATAGTGTGTACAGGCAGACTATCTCCACACATTTGTTCAAATAGGAATTATCATTATCATTGATCACTTTGAATAACAGAACAAACAATAATTAATTAATTATAGTGTGTACAGGCAGACTATTTTCATACATTTGTTCAAATATGAACTATCATTATCATTGACCACTATGTTCTGAAAATCTGTGTACTCTGTAACACTGTAAAAACATTCTCTTAATAACAATTTTTAAGCTCATTTTTAAACATGTAAAACTTTTCTATCTTTTTGATGCTTCAGGGAAGACGAAATGGGAGATACGATACTGCGTGAAGAGTTTGACAGGGCACTGAAAGACCTGAGTCGAAACAAGGCCCCCGGAGTAGACAACATTCCATTAGAACTACTGACGGCCTTGGGAGAGCCAGTCATGACAAAACTCTACCAGCTGGTGAGCAAGATGTATGAGACAGGCGAAATACCCTCAGACTTCAAGAAGAATATAATAATTCCAATCCCAAAGAAAGCAGGTGCTGACAGATGTGAAAATTACCGAACTATCAGTTTAATAAGCCACGGCTGCAAAATACTAACGCGAATTCTTTACAGACGAATGGAAAAACTGGTAGATGCAGACCTCGGGGAGGATCAGTTTGGATTCCGTCGAAATGTTGGAACACGTGAGGCAATACTGACCTTACGACTTATCTTAGAAGAAAGATTAAGAAAAGGCAAACCTACGTTTCTAGCATTTGTAGACTTAGAGAAAGCTTTTGACAATGTTGACTGGAATACTCTTTTTCAAATTCTAAAGGTGGCAGGGGTAAAATACAGGGAGCGAAAGGCTATTTATAATTTGTACAGAAACCAGATGGCAGTCATAAGAGTCGAGGGGCATGAAAGGGAAGCAGTGGTTGGGAAAGGAGTGAGACAGGGTTGTAGCCTCTCCCCGATGTTATTCAATCTGTATATTGAGCAAGCAGTAAAGGAAATAAAAGAAAAATTTGGAGTAGGTATTAAAATTCATGGAGACGAAGTAAAAACTTTGAGATTCGCCGATGACATTGTAATTCTGTCAGAGACGGCAAAGGACTTGGAAGAGCAGTTGAACGGAATGGACAGTGTCTTGAAAGGAGGATATAAGATGAACATTAACAAAAGCAAAACGAGGATAATGGAATGTAGTCAAATTAAATCGGGTGATGCTGAGGGAATTAGATTAGGAAATGAGACACTTAAAGTAGTAAAGGAGTTTTGCTATTTAGGAAGTAAAATAACTGATGATGGTCGAAGTAGAGAGGATATAAAATGTAGACTGGCAATGGCAAGGAAAGCGTTTCTGAAGAAGAGAAATTTGTTAACATCGAATATAGATTTACGTATCAGGAAGTCGTTTCTGAAAGTATTTGTTTGGAGTGTAGCCATGTATGGAAGTGAAACATGGACGATAACTAGTTTGGACAAGAAGAGAATAGAAGCTTTCGAAATGTGGTGCTACAGAAGAATACTGAAGATAAGGTGGATAGATCACGTAACTAATGAGGAGGTATTGAATAGGATTGGGGAGAAGAGAAGTTTGTGGCACAACTTGACTAGAAGAAGGGATCGGTTGGTAGGACATGTTTTGAGGCATCAAGGGATCACAAATTTAGCATTGGAGGGCAGCGTGGAGGGTAAAAATCGTAGAGGGAGACCGAGAGATGAGTACACTAAGCAGATTCAGAAGGATGTAGGTTGCAGTAGGTACTGGGAGATGAAGCAGCTTGCACAGGATAGAGTAGCATGGAGAGCTGCATCAAACCAGTCTCAGGACTGAAGACAACAACAACAACAACAGGGAAGAGCACTAAAAAGGATTTTGGGATGATATATTGCATTTTTGTGATATTAGGCTGTTTTGTGTGTTTCTCTGTGGAAATCATTCCAGTGTTGTGTTGGGTAGTCATGGAACTCACTATTTAAAGAAGAAACTTGGGGGTGAGATTTGTAAAAGCAGATACTTTCGTAGATGTATAAAGATGGAAGTGACATTATTTGAAATTCTTTGAAAATATCCCTGCAGGGCTCTCTTGGTGGAGCCCCTTTCATTATTCTTAATGCTCGTTTTTGAATAATGAATGAGCAGATTGCCAGACTGGAATTACCCCAAAATAAGACACCATACCGCAATAGAGTATGCACAAGAGCATAATAAGCACATATTACTGTATTTTCACTGCAGCAGTTTTTCAGCATTCTGAGTATATAGCAGCATTTACTTAGCTTTTTATTGAGCATTTCAATATGTTTATCCCACTTCAGATCCTCGTCTAACCAGATACCTAAAAATTTTGTGTTTGAGGTTTGTAAAATCTTCTGTTCACCAAGATTCAAAACTGTATTGGGCTTTACTTTATTCGATACGTGGCTGAAATTCATCCATACTTTTTTCTCATTTACAAACAGTTATCTCTAAACCATTTTCCTGCTTCTTCTTTTGTTATTTCTTCTTTGTGTTGCAAGTCAGTCTCATTTTCGGCTTTAATAAAAAGACTTTTATTGTCCACATACAATACAGCATTAACTAGTGTTAAACAGTTTGGTAGGTAATATATGAAAATCAAGAACAATAGGGGTCCCAGCACAGAACCCTGTGGCACTCCATTACTAACTTTCTTATATTCTGAAAAGTAAGAGGTTCCTTTGTGAACCTTTTTCTACTTTCTGGTATCTGTCTGACAGGTATGATTTAAACCAGCTGTGAACAGTACCACGTACACTATAGCAGTATAGTTTCTCAAGCAATAATTCATGATCATTAACATCAAATTCCTTTGATAAATCTAAAAACACCTCACAGTTTACTTCGTTATGATCTATAGAGCTCAGTAGAAGTTTTAGGAAATTATATACACCTGTTTCGGTTGACCTATTTTTTCTGAAGCCATTTTGCTCACTGGCTAATATTCTACTTGTGTTCAAGAAAGTGGAGAGTCTTTCATGCATTATTCTTTCAATAACTATTGAAAAGCAGGATATCAAGGATATGGGTCTGAAGTTTTTCCTTCATGAGGATCACCATTTTTATATAATGGTTTTATTATTGACAGCTTTAGTTCTTTAGGGAAAGTGCCAGTGCTGGAAGGGGCATTAATTATGTCTACAAGAGGACGAGGAATATTTATGCTGTGTTTAAGTACTTTATCTGGAATGCCATCAGTGCCACAAGACAATTTATTTTCTAGTTTGCTGATTGCATTCTGTACTTCTTGTACACTTACAGGGTATAAGAACATAGTTTTAGGATTTGTGGAGATGTTGTGTTTAAGCTTTGTTTGTCTTTGCGTTTTTATGAGGATTTGTGCAATACTTGCATAATGAAGATTGAATATATTGGCAATGCATAAAGGATCACTTATAGTTTTTTCCTCACTTTTAATAACAAAGCTGTTGTCCCTTACTTTACTTCTGCCTACAGTTGTATTTATCACATTCCAAACTGATTTCATATTGTTGTTACCCTTGCTTGATGTATGAGTCATTAAGTAACTTTTTTGCTGCATTAATGACTTTCCTGTACAATTTCCTGTAACAGGTGACATACTGTTTCAGAGCTGGATTTAGCCTGTCTGATTTACTTAGCTTTCTAAGTCGTTCTCCAGACTTCCATATCCCCTGTGTTACCCAAGTATTAGGCTCGCTTTTTATTTTTATTTTCTTAAGAGGGAATGCAAATTCATAGTTATGTTTATAACAAGTTAAAAATGACTCAAATAGCAGTTTCCAGAAATGTTTTGTCTGCTGAAGGCAGCTCAGTTCAAATATAGTTGAAACAGACTGCAAGTGAATGTTGTGCATTCGTGAACAAACCTTAAATGAGAGCATGTGCAAACAAGTATTAAAGAACGAAGGACTGGGATTAGGGTAGCCAGGTACTACTTTTTCTAGATTTATCCAAAAAAAAGTTCATATTCATGCAGATACTTTCCTGTATTTCAGAAGAACTTGAAACACTAGGGAATAACAACGTGGTTGTTTGCTTGGATATGTGTATAATAAATGTTGGTAGTAGTTACAGATATGAGTTGGAGACATACACTCCTGGAAATGGAAAAAAGAACACATTGACACTGGTGTGTCAGACCCCCATACTTGCTCCGGACACTGCAAGAGGGCTGTACAAGCAATGATCACACGCACGGCACAGCGGACACATCAGGAACCGCGGTGTTGGCCGTCAAATGGTGGTAGCTGCGCAGCATTTGTGCACCGCCGCCGTCAGTGTCAGCCAGTTTGCCGTGGCATACGGAGCTCCATCGCAGTCTTTAACACTGGTAGCATGCCGCGACAGCGTGGACATGAACCGTATGTGCAGTTGACGGACTTTGAACGAGGGCGTATAGTGGGCATGCGGGAGGCCGGGTGGACGTACCGCCGAATTGCTCAACACGTGGGGCGTGAGGTCTCCACAGTAAATCGATGTTGTCGCCAGTGGTCGGCGGAAGGTGCACGTGCCCGTCGACCTAGGACCGGACCGCAGCGACGCACGGATGCACGCCAAGACCGTAGGATCCTACGCAGTGCCGTAGGGGACCACATCGCCACTTCCCAGCAAATTAGGGACACTGTTGCTCCTGGGGTATCGGCGAGGACCATTCGCAACCGTCTCCATGAAGCTGGGCTACGGTCCCGCACACCGTTAGGCATCATGGTGTGGGGAGTGATCTCCTACACTGGCCGTACACCTCTGGTGATCGTCGAGGGGACACTGAATAGTGCACGGTACATCTAAACCGTCATCGAACGAATCGTTCTACCATTCCTAGACCGGCAAGGGAACTTGCTATTCCAACAGGATAATGCACGTCCGCATGTACCCCGTGCCACCCAACGTGCTCTAGAAGGTGTAAGTCAACTATCCTGGCCAGCAAGATCTCCGGACCTGTCCCCCATTGAGCATGTTTGGGACTGGATGAAGCGTCGTCTCACGCGGTCTGCACGTCCAGCACGAACGCTGGTCCAACTGAGGCGCCAGGTGGAAATGGCATGGCAAGCCGTTCCACAGGACTACACCCAGCATCTCTACGATCGTCTCCATGGGAGAATAGCAGCCTGCATTGCTGCGAAAGGTGGACATACACTGTACTAGTGCCGACATTGTGCATGCTCTGTTGCCTGTGTCTATGTGCCTGTGGTTCTGTCAGTGTGATCATGTGATGTATCTGACCCCAGGAATGTGTCAATAAAGTTTCCCCTTCCTGGGACAATGAATTCACAGTGTTCTTATTTCAATTTCCAGGAGTGTATATAACCAGTCACTTCCTGAGAATAAATGTCTAGGTGCTGCATTTTATCCTCTTCTTTTATGGCATGCCGTTCTATATCCCGCCAACGTTCGGCAGTGACATGTGAAAAAGCTGCGTGCGTTAGTTCCAGTACATCTGGCAGCTTAACAGTCTTTTTATTTCTCTGGCCAAATCCCTTAACTTTACTCCTGATCAGTTCTGTTGGTTTCATATTGTACAGTGGCAAATGTAAAAATGCAGCATTTGTATGGCGTGTTCAATGCTGTGAAAATGATTGTTTTTCGTGTTTCTGTGATATAAAACAATGAACACGGTCCAAATAAAATGTACTCAGTTTTTTCTCATTTTTTCATTAAAAAATTAAATTGTAGTGTTTTCTTAATCTAAGCAATTTTTATTAACAGTCTGCCGTGAAATATCGATAATTGAGAATGCATATTTGAAATGAAAACAGGAATATCGCGTGCAATATGTGATTAAAAACAAGAAGACGTACATTATTCATTAAAAATGATGATGAATTTTACAATTACGAGGCGTAGGTAATTCAAATTGAATGAGGGAAAAAAAACTGACTCGGGCGAGGGTTGAACCAACGAACCATTTACTGCATTAAGTTAGTACAATGCCTTGAAAAACTTCAATGGCGATTATCTCTGTAAATTTACGACAAACATTAAGGACTACATGTTTGTTTGCATTAGATTTAGTCTTATGATGAACGGAGTATATTTATAAATATCACATATGAACATAAACGTCACTATAATGCACTTTCAGAAAACACTGTTACGTTCGTGTGTCATTTCTACCGTAGGTTGGGAGCAGTGTACAAGAGAGAGAGATACTTCCTGACTTATTCTCGTCGCTTTGCAGCAACTATCCCTTTCTTTCGCATGTCATGGGCGGTGTTACTCGAACAGACTGCAGAAGTGTAGGCACCCTGGTGGTCCCGGTCGCGTACGGTGGACTTGAGGCCGAGCGGTGACCTCTCCAGTTGTGAGAATGCCAGGAAATGACTGTGGACGCGTCAGAAATGCCAAAGAAACATTATTAATTCGTAACACCTTTATTGCTGCCGAGCACAATGTGGCCTGCGTAACACAGACTGGCTGAGCTTGGTGATATCAACGACCTTCCCCGAGTGCTCGCTGACTCGTAGCGATGACACCAGCTCCAGGCCGCACCAGTCTTGTAGCACAGCGCCGCGTGCTGTGACGTAGCGGAGGAATGTTCTTACTTCGTACTTCAGCCGCGCGTGGCAGGTGGCGCCCGGCTGGCTGGCCAGCTCTGCAACAGACAGCAAGCCGCTGCGCGTAGGAGGCTCCGAGTTGGAGGCGTTCTCGTAGTGCGGAGCGTACTCTATCCCCACCACAACTTCTTCCCTGGTCCTCCTGGTGGCTCGTCCGCGGTGGATGGGCGGAATGGGCTGCAGTCTCCCAGCGTCATCGGCTCACCCTGTTGTGACGGCGGATGCACAGGGCCCAGGCCCCACACGATCTCGACCACGGCTCACTGAAGTGGTCTACAGTGATGTCTGTTAATCCTGAGTTGATGATTGACAACGGCAGCAGAGAGAACCAGAGCTGGTACTGTACCCTCACGTCTGCTGCTGGGTGGGCCGCCCTTACTGCAACATCTCCTTAATAAAGGTTAACATGTCGATCACCGAGCTGAGCGCTACGCAGCGTCCCAGAACAAATCTAACTGCAAGTCTGACTGCGAGTGTCTTGTTGCTATCAAAGCTGGCATATTTAAAGGATGCACGAGCGACATCCTGACGTCATGCTCGTTCGTAATGAACGCATTCGTTCCACTTACACTGCTGATTCATCTGTCGTACTCGCTCCTTAGGTGTTCTTGTGACAGAAGTTACGTGTTGTTATGGCAGACTTCTTGAAGTTGTGAAATGCAGTATAACTGACGCTACACCTCTGTCAACTCTTTACTATACCGCAACACTACACATCCCTCTCCTTTAAGAAAATTCGTCCCGAATTTTACAATTCTGGGCTTACTGGTTGTGCACGCCATACTTCCTTATACTGTACAGGTATCTTACAACTACTCCTTCAACACTGCCAAACATTTCTTATCCGCTAATAATCTATTTACACTTAATACTGATTCCAATCTTATCATTCGACATCTATTTATATTACATTCCACTATTCCCGATCCATCCCATAGGTATTTGATGTACGGTTGTTATTTCAGAGCGAGACATTATTTTCCATATACAAAAGTAAGTTGCACAGATAAACACTAGAACTAAGATTATGCTAGTCGTTAACACACCACATATAATTGAGTTTTGCTTACGTTTCTCCCGATATTGCTGCACGTGCTGCAGTAGTTGATTAACTGATATCTGCTCTTTTTCTGAGATAATCAGGCTATCTACAGATTGTAGCAATGTGGGATCCAAGGACTCGTTAATAAAAGTTACGTTCTGGCGAAACAATATGTGTGGTGGTTCCTCTGGATAAGACAAGACAGGCTGTGTCACGTTAATCATTGTTGTATCTGTGAAAGTAGCTGGTAGGTGAAAATGTTTCCCCACTATTTCACATCTAGTGCCATTAATCAATAACCCACTGCCCTGCAATTCAAGCTTTGATATATCTGCCAGTCTACCATTTCTGTAACATGTGGCAACTACGGTCTCTAGTTCGAACACAGAGTAAATCCAATGTTCCCCAACTTTCTGAAATTTCGGTCTCGGAAGTAACACCTTCTTTTCGCATTCTAAGGTTCCCATATTCCCCAAGGACAAATAAAACCACTTCTCCTGAAACAGTCTGTCAAATCTTCTGTAGACATTACCTGATGAGCACTCCTCCGTCTTGACACTAACATTTCCCGAGTTTGCACTTGCACCCACTTCCCAAGTGCACCCCATCTAATTGGATACGGGTGTACTGTATAACACTGGTACCGCGAATTGATACCCATCACAGGTGTTTGCACTTCTATGTGTATACTCGCCTGATCCGTAATTACTCTCACTTTAGACATGCTATAGAATAACGGTAAATTTCGCTCCGCTTGAGGCCCAACATGACGCACTCCTTCCGAGAATTCTTCCTGCGCTTTCAGCAACGCCTTCAGCATCTGATCTGGCCCTAAAAAAGTGGCACTCAATTGGCCATGCACTGTGTGATACATAGCTTCATATAGCGCTTCCAATTCGACACGCGCATCATCCACCCTGTCTGCAAATGCCCTCAATAAAGCTGCTTCTTGTATTTTCCTGTCTATTCGGTTCAGTCTCGCCTGTATAGCCTCTATATCCCCATTCAACACTTTCCTGGTATTTGCTGCATACCGTTCCAGGTCTGACGTCAACTCCCGCACTGTTCTAGTGACATTCGATATCCCCTGCTCCATATTACCTATACGTGTCGTGTGCCTTTTTCCACTTTCGACTTTGTCTCCTCTGCCAATTCCTGCACCTCACCCACTGTACTATTTAAACGCCGTATATCTTCCTCGTCCGCGGTTCCAAACACTGCTTTCAGCTATTTTCCTCCTGCATTCAACAACCCTCGTTTCCTGCGAACGAGCATTTGCGGGGCTATTTCTGTTACTTGTTGCAGCTGCCTTCTCAGCTTTTCATATGAGAGCTTCAGTTCCTGATACTCGTTCCATATGTCTTGAAACATCCCCTCCTTCTCCGAGGCCGCCTGTAGCGCCATAAACCTATCTTGTAGTGTCCATACATCATTCCTCACTCCCTGTATATGATACGTGAACACAATAGTCCACCTGCGGCTTGACAATACCACATCTAACTGTCTTGCAAACAAAATTCCCTTATCTAGTGGTTGCACCTGCATCACCTCTCCTCTGCAACAATGTAGCAGTACCAGACCGACGAAAAGTTTCCCGGGCCACGTCCGGGCATGGCACCTGAAGGAAAAGGAAGTCATGTCAATCGCTCCCTTCCTTACCACGTCTAAAACACACAAATGACAAGTATAAACTACACATACCCTATTACCTAATAACAATAAATACGACATGTTCCTCCCCGAGGACACTTAATCTACTTATCCCTAGAGCTAAGTGCGTAAGGAACGTTCCTCTGCTGTTCTTTTAGCTTCGGTAACCTCACACCCTTTGTTACTGCTGGAGGAATCTGTGATAATGCATCCACTGCGCCCTTAAACGGCTTAATCCTACCCACATGTACTACTGACGACTTTGTTGGTAACTGCAACTTTACGTTCACTGGAGACACTATTTCATTTACCTGATACGGTCCAGAATATTTCGTCAAAAACTTCTTCGTTTCACCCTTCGGAACATAAGGATTAGCCAACAATACCCATTGACCAATTCTGTATTGCGGCAGTTTACCTGTTCTTTGCCCAATACTCTCTTGTTTCTCCAAAGCTTTAGTATTAGCATGCCGTACCCTTTGCCAAATCTCTCTCAATTTCTTGGCGAAATTCTTCGCTGACTCATCCTGTGAACCTACCTTAGGTTTGAGCACACCAAATGGTGATGGCATTTTGCGACCATAAATTACCTCACACGGAGAGAGCCCCGTTCTTGTGTGAACTTTCGCGTTATATGCGCTTGTCAACAGATGTAAATACACGGCCCAATCCGTGTGTTCTGAATTAACGTAATGACTAATCATCTTAACTAACGTCCTATGAACCCTTTCTGTTCGTCCATTCGACTGAGGACGAAATAGGCTTGTCCACAATTTCTTAACTTTCAATAAGTGGCATAACTGCTTCATCAGCTCCGACATACAGTTACTACCCTGATATCTAATTATAGTATCAGGCACACCATACTTCAGTAACCAGTTATTTACTAAGGCTTGCGCAACAGTGCTTGTCTTCTGATCTGGAATAGCTACCATTACCAGGTATCGGGAAAAATGATCTAATATTGTTAATACGTATCAATTATCCGCTTGGGTCTTGTTAAATGCTCCGATTACGTCGAATCCGATGAATGCGAATGGACAATCCGCTTCAGGTAGTCTCTGTAACTGAATTTTCTGATGACTTAAATCTGCTCTCTGTGCACATGGTATACAATTTTGCGCATAGTGCTCTACATCATTGCAACGAGTCTTCCACCAAAACCTTTCAGCTACCCGTCTATCAGTCGTTCTTTTACCACCATGACCCGACAACACATGGTCGTGCGCTTGTTTCAACACTTCTTCCCTCAGCGACTCCGCTACTGCGACGCGTAGTCCGCGCTTCGTCTTCCTGCAAAGCAACCCATCCTGCATTTCAAACTGCAGTTGCGTTCGGAACAATTGACACTCTCTGTCAGTGGCTTGCGCCTTTATCCACTCCTCCTCACTTACGCCCACAATTTGTACAGATGCTATTTTTCTACTAAGCGCATCTGCATTCGTATGTTTTACCCCTGGTTTGTGAATTACCTCGTAGTCGAATTCACTTAGTTTCAGTGCCCATCTCGTTAAACGACTCGAAGGATCTTTCAACCCCCACAATCACTTCAATGCTGCGTGATCTGTAATCACCTTGAACTTACGCCCATATAAATAACAGCGAAAATACGAGATACCGTAAATCACTGCTAATATTTCTTTCTCTATAGTTGAATAATTCTTCTCTGCCTTATTCAGTAGCCTGGAAGCATAAGCCACTGGATGTTCCTGTCCATTAACTCTCTGAAAAGAATACAACCTACAGCAATATTACTAGTATCACAAGGTAGTATGAACTCTTGTTCGAAATCAGGAAGTATCAACACTGGGTCTGATGTTGGTATCTGTTTGAGTTTCTCGAATGCCTCCTGACACTGTGCTGTCCATTCAAACTTATCACCTTTCTTTAACAATCTCGTTAATGGATGTGCAATTTCTGCGAACCCTTTACATATCGTCTGTAGTAATTACATAAATCGACATATTGCTGAACTTGTTTAGTGGTCTGTTGTACTGGAAAACCACGCACAGCCGACGTTAGACGAGGATCAGTTCTTACCCCATCCTGACTGAAAATACGTCCAAGATAACTCACTTGAGCCTGAGCAAACTGACATTTCTCGACATTAAGCGTAAGATTTGCCACTCTTAGCCTACTAAATACTTCGTTCAGTCGTTCCACATGCTCTTCTATATTACGCGAAAAAGTAACAATATCATCGAGGTATACCATAGCAATCTTCGGTTTCAGTCCCCGAAGCACACCATCTAACAGACGCTGGAAAGTAACAGGAGCGTTTTTCAACCCAAACGGCATTCTGCGATACTGAAAGTGACCAAGGCTTGTTGTAAAGGCCATCTTTGGTCTATCCTCGGAACTTACTTGTATCTGATGGTACCCACTCTTTAGATCTAGTGTCGAAAAATATTTACACCGACCTAGGTTGTCGAATGTTTCCGTGATGTTCTGTATTGGATACTCATCTGTTACAGTTCGTGCGTTCAAAAAACGGTAGTCACAACAAAACCTGTACTTTTTAGTACCGTCCAATGACTTCTTAGGAACTACCACTATGTTGGCAGACCACGGGCTTTCACTGTTCTCTGTAATACCGTCCCTTAGCTGTTGGTTCAAATGGCTCTGAGCACTATGGGACTCAACTGCTATGGTCATTAGTCCCCCAGAACTCAGAACTACTTGAACCTAACTAACCTAAGGACATCACACACATCCATGCCCGAGGCAGGATTCGAACCTGCGACCGTAGCAGTCGCACGGTTCCGGACTGCGCGCCTAGAACCGCAAGACCACCGCGGCCGGCCTTAGCTGTTGATTAATAAATTCTTCCACTAGTGGTTGTAGGTGTTTCGCTATCCTGTATGGATTTCTAGAGACCGGCGGACTATCGCCAGTCGGTATACGGTGCTGTGTAATACGAGTTGCTGGTAATGGACCTTCTGAATTAAACAAATATAAATACTCTAAAAACAAAGCTTCCATAGCTTTCCGATCACCATTCTCCAAATGACGAATCTTATCACGTAGTACAGATGCCTTAACGGTTTGCTTGAAGTTATAATCACCTTGGGATTCACCTATATCCTCATCGTCGAGTATTTCCAAACTTGCTACCACTAAACCCTTTGGGTGATCCACTTCATCTGCCCCAAAATTATCTACACTGACCGGAATTATCAGTTCCCCATTTATATCCGTTACGTGCGCAACGCTCCTCCTAATAAAACAACGCATTTCATCCAATGCTTCATTACTCTGCAGTGGCCCCACCACACATAGTCTCTGCTGTGGTACGTCGGTACCTACTGACAACCAAACTAACTTACCTGTACCTGAAGGCACTTTGACATGCGTATTCGTCTTTAATGCCCTTGTACGTGGTTCAATTGGTGACATCTTAGCAACGGATGCACCTCGCGACGTAGAAACATTTACAGCTGTTGTACCCATTGAAAACAAGTTTCCACTGAATTCAACTGTACGCTGTGATATATTAATTTTGGCATGGTGTTTATCGAGGAAGTCCAGTCCGAGAATCACAGAATTCCCTTGTCCCACAGTTGGCAACACTTCCATTTGCTCTCCGAACTCTACAGTTCCAATCTTAAAAACGACCTGTGTTGTACCCAATGATTGCAACTCATTATTCCCTACTCCACGTAATCTATACCTAGGAGTACCTAGCCTTCTCCTACCCACGAGGTCTAGACTAGCAACAGATTCATGTGCCCCTGCATCAATCAAAAACTTACATCTGTTATTCCTTATAACACCCGTTGTTGTTGTGGTCTTCAGTCCTGAGACTGGTTTGATGCAGCTCTCCATGCTACTCTATCTTGTGCAAGCTTCTTCATCTCCCAGTACCTACTGCAACCTACATCCTTCTGAATCTGCTTAGCGTATTCTTCTCTTGGTCTCCCTCTACGATTTTTACCCTCCACGCTGCCCTCTAATACTAAATTGGTGATCCCTTGATGCCTCAGAACATGTCCTACCAACCGATCCCTTCTTCTGGTCAAGTTGTGCCACAAACTTCTCTTCTTTCCAATCCTATTCAATACTTCCTCATTAGTTATGTGATCTACCCATCTAATCTTCAGCATTCTTCTGTAGCACCACATTTCGAAAGCTTCTATTCTCTTCTTGTCCAAACTATTTATCGTCCATGTTTCACTTCCATACATGGCTACACTCCATACAAATACTTTCAGAAACGACTTCCTGACACTTAAACCGATACTCGATGTTAACAAATTTCTCTTCTTCAGAAACACTTTCCTTGCCATTGGCAGTCTACATTTTATATCCTCTCTACTTCGACCATCATCAGTTATTTTGCTCCCCAAATAGCAAAACTCCTTGACTACTTTAATTGTCTCATTTCCTAATCTAACTCCCGCAGCATCACCCGACTTCATTCGACTACATTCCATTATCCTCGTTTTGCTTTTGTTGATGTTCATCTTATATCCTCCCTTCAAGACACTGTCCATTGCGTTCAACTGCTCTTCCAAGCCCTTTGCTGCCTATGACAGAATTACAATGTCATCGGCGAACCTCAACATTTTTATTTAATCAAGCAACAATCCGTCTCTGTACTAGTTTTCACCGTACGTCTGCTTACCGGGAATGTCTTCCGACGGACGAAACACTCCCGTTCCCGTTTAACGCTTTTCCTGTTTATTCCCGTTACCATTCTGCTTACTACGACAGTCATTTGACTTGTGACCTTAGCGTTTACAAGCATAGCACTGCGGCTGTCTGCATTGAGCCATCACGTGTTCCTCCCACAACGGTAACAATTCCTCTCTGACGCAAAGATGCGTTTATCATTGTGAACCCTTGTTGCAATGTCTATCTCCTGCAGATGTGTTACAATACGCAGTGCTGCAGCTAAATCCCCAGGATTCTCCATCCTAACCCTACGAGAAAATTCTGCAGGAATTCCCCTGAGGAATACATCGAGGGCTCTGTTTTCTGCCTCTCATAGTAATACATGATCCGCATCAAGATTACCCGATAATTCATACATCTGCGAATTAATTTTCCGTATCCTATCTGAAAAAGACTCTTACGATATCTTTGTTGTAACCCATCTGCCAATTCTTCAAACGTGCTCGCCTTACTAAGCGTCTGATGGTACATCACGAACGTCTTGGCCTCCCCTGCAAGTCGCAAATTTGCCATACGTAACGTAGCTACGTCCGACCAATTGCTCATTACAGCTGTTGCCAAAACATCATTAACGAACGCTGTGACATCCTCTGTTGTTTTACCCGAGAAAGGCGTGATCAGGTTAGCTACTGAAGGATATGTTGCAAGGTTGGACATTGCTACTTATTTGCGCTCACTTGAACCCGTTTGCGACTCTTGCGCCGAACGCAAGGTCTCCATTTGCGTCATTAATTCTACGTGACGTAACTTATGCTGCGCATTCTCTTCTAACAATTTTGAGACTTGCTCCGTCAGAGTAGCTATACTCACTTCAGTGCTAATGGATCTTGTTTCCGGCATGATTTGTGAAAATTACCAACAACTTACTCTATGCTGAATTTACTCCTCAAAACAATAACTACACTAGCTACTCAACTCCTTTGTCACAGTTGAGCACTACACACAAAAAGACAAACAAGACTCACAATACACAACTAAACAAAATTAATCCTTCCGCTTTGTTATTGCCCAGCGACACTCTCTACAATTGTGCGCTGTGTGACCAAACCGTCTACAAATTGAACATTCTAGTGGTACAAACTTCGTGCACGGCTCCCCATTCCCCGTTAAATTACACACATTACATCTGACTGGTACCAAGTACGTTTCCCAACTGTTTCCCTTAAACTCAGTTTAATCTGCTGTTTCCGCACATCTCACAAAGTGCACTCCCAACAAAGAACGTGCATCTTTAGTTATTAACAAAAATCGCCTCATGCACTTACCATAATGCTGAGTAGAGTCGACAGTTCTGACCGCAACTCTGTGGTGTCAGTCCTGCAGTGGCGGTGTCGACGACTCCAGATACGAGATCTGCAGTCCAGTGCTGTAGTGGGCGGTTCGAACACTTCTGATACCAAATCCATAGGCGGTGGGTGCAAGGACTTCTGACACCAAATCTGTAGGCACCCCGGTGGTTCCGGTCGCCTACAGTGGACTGGAGGGCGAGCGGTGACCTCTCCAGTTGTCAGGATGCTAGGAAATGACTGTGGACGCGTCAGAAACGCCAAAGAAACATTATTAATTCGTAACACCTTTATTGCTGCCGAGCACAATGTGGCCTGCGTAACACAGAATGGCTGAGCTTGGTGATATCAACGACCTTCCCCGAGTGCTCGCTGACTCGTAGTGATGACACCAGCTCCAGGCCGCACCAGTCTTCCTAGCGCAGCGCCGCGTGCTGTGACGTAGCGGAGAAATGTCTGTACTTCCTACTTCAGCCGCGCGTGGCAGGTGGCGCCCGGCTGGCCGGCCGGCTCGACGGCGGACAGCAAGCCGGTGCGCGTAGGAGGCTCCGGGTTGGAGGCGTTCTTGTAGTGCGGAGTGTACTCTATCCCCACCACGTCTTCTTCCCTGCTCCTCCTGGTGGCTCGTCCGCGGTGGATGGGCGGAATGGGCTGCAGTCCCCCAGCGTCGTCAGCTCACACGGTTGTGACGGCAGATGCACAGGGCCTAGGCCCTGCACGATCTCGACGACGGCTCAGCATTGGCAGTGAGCGAGTCTGCCGCGATGTCTGTTAATCCTGGGTTGACGATTGACAGCGGCAGCAGAGAGAACCAGAGCTGGTACTGTCCCCTCACGTCTGCTGCTGGGTGGGCCGCCCTTATTGCAACATCTCCTTAATAAAGATTAACATGTCGATCACCGAGCTGAGCGCTACGCAGCGACCCAGTACACATCTAACTGCAAGTCTGACTGCGAGTGTCTTGTTGCTATCAAAGCTGGCGTATTTAAAGGAAGCACGAGCGATGTCCTGACGCCATGCTCGTTTGTAATGAACGCATTCGTTTAACTTATACTGCTGATTCATCTGTCGTACTCGCCCCTTAGGTGTTCTTCCGACAGAGTTACGTGTTGTTATGGCAGACTTCTTGAAGTTGTGAAATGCAGTATAGCTGACGCTACACCTCTGTCTTACGTTCTAGGAAAGTCTCCGTGTAACACAAGCCGCGTGCTAAGCAATTCTCTCTCGCCTGTTGTGTGTAACCAGGCCATTGCCCATGCATGACGACACATTCCGGTACATGGGTAATCCTCTTACCTCTTGGCTAACCTGCTGTCTCTGGCTCTCGGCATAGGCAACGAAACTTTGACAATTTTCCACGTTTCCAACTCTACTATTCCGCGACACTACAAAAGTCACAAACCATCATTGCGTCGCATGTTACGATTATTAAGCATTATTGTCAGTATTACCACTTCCTGTTCACCTGTACACAGAGCGAGGAACATTTCCGATTCACTGATTTCCTTTCGATACCTACTGGCAAGTAACATTGTCTTATTTTCACCAAGGCAGTTTACCTACCTGTGTAGTAAAATGGCTGTTTTAATAAGTTTAGAATCAGTGAACGTGGAATTGAAGATTCGCACAAGACTCCCCCAAAGAAAAAAACTGAAATCTAAACACACTCAAGTGTATCTGAAATTTGAGACAATACGTTTCCTTCGGTTAAACTGGGAGCGAACGAATATCGGACATTTTGTGTTTTACACAGAAAGGATTTTACAATTTCTCATGGCAGACAAAAGGACTTGCGCCAACACGCACGGTGTAAGGGGCATTCATTGAAAAACAAATTGGGGCTGAAGCAAAGAAACTGCAGAATTATTTCGTAAGTAAAAGGAATCCAGTGGAATGTCATAATATCGCTTCAAGTGAATTGCCGTTGGCTTATCATGCAGTGAAATACTGCCACAGTTTTTCCAGTTCGGACTGCGGAAATAAGCTCTTTTTACACATTTTCAAAGATTCTGCAATTGCTTCAGAGATTTCTTTTGGACGTACAAAAGAGCGGAAATGGTGACGAACGTGCTGGCTCCAAAAAGTGTGAATGGGTGAATGGCATTTAGACATTTCGTTTCTTTTTTTTTTGTTTTGTTTTTCATTGGCAACAGCCGCATCAAATAAGGGCAACAGAAACATGTTTTCTATCTTCATTCGGTATATCGACCCACTCAAAAGAGTACAAAACAAACTTTTGAGTTTCACTGAAAATGCGGATAAAACATCTTCTGGAGTGACTGATCTGCTACTGCGAAGTTTAGATACGCACAAGCTGAGTGTAAATAAGAATTGTTCATACAGTGCTGATAATGTAAGCGTCAATTTCGGCACGAATAAATCAGTTTTTCAGTCACTTCTCAATAAGAATAAAAATATTATAAAGGCGAATGCACTAATAATTTACTCCACACTGCAATTAAGAATGCTATTGATAAATTAGATATCGATAAAGGTCTAAAAATTTATAAAAATTTCATGGTTTCTGCACAAAGGAGAGAGGAACTAAATTATTTTTTCCAGAACTGGCATGGACAGAGATACTGATATTTGTCCCCACAAGATGGTTTTCTTTGACTACAGCTGTAAACAGGTTTCTTCTGAACCGGGATGCCATCCATCAAGAGATATTTCCAAAGTACTGATGAGCGTCCAAAATTTTTGAGATCAGTTTTTCTGAATGAACTCTCTGAACAAGACCTCATGCCAGAAATATATCTCCATTTTGTGAGCAACATTGGAAATCTGTTGGATATAGTTAACAGAACATTACAAGGCTGTTATTTGAGCGTCTTTTAACTGAAAAGTTTAAACAGAGGCAGAAGGATGGTTTTTATGGCTGCAAAGCAACGGAACTATGGAGTGGCTTATCCCCTTACTTAAAAAAGTTTCAGCAAATTAAAATGGCTTTTACTGTATTTCACTTCAGTAGGTGGAAAACAGATATAATATTACCGTCAATGACACATATGCACGCTTGGCTGTTTTTCCCCTTGGAGAATGAAACTGAATATAAAGACTTCGAAACTGCGGTGGAAAACCTTAACCTGAGAGATCACGTTTGTGCAGATAGCTTGTATGAAGAATTCTCTGAATTCAAGACTAACTTACTTGAAAGTGTGAACAAGGACGGTAGTGATGTGTCGAATTGGCTACATTTCCTTTCAGCTGTACCTGAACTTTAAGTGCCAGTGCCATAAGATAGTGGGATTCTTGTTTAGTGTACTAGGATCTGATGCTTTTATGGAGAAAGTGTTCTCATTAATGAATAACTAATGGAGTAAGACAAAAAATAGACGTAATACATAATTAATCGAGGTGGAGCCCTCAATTATGGTGGATTTTAATCAGTCATGTAAAGAATTTTTTGAATGTATAAAACAAGATTGGCAGATGCAAAAACATCAACAAAATAATAGTGAAAGTTAAATGAATATGAATAAATGCTTTTCGTGTTTGTATGAGCGTCACTTCAAAAGAAATGCATACTTTTTTTTTAAAAAAAATCCAACTTTTATTCTACATGTTTTAAAGTTTTACAGTGTGTAGATACATCCTTTAGGAACAATATTTTCATATCTCCACATAATTTCCATCCCTCTCAACTGCCTTACGCCATCTTGGAACCAGCGCCTGTATACTCGCATAAAATTATGGACCAACCTGTTGGAGCCACTGTTTGGCAGCGTGCACAAGGGAGTCATCATCTTCAAATCTTGTTCCACGAAGAGAGTCTTTCAGTTTCACAAAGAGATGATAGCCACATGGAGCCACGTCAGGACTGTAAGGCGGGTGTTTCAGTGTTGTCCATCCGAGTTTTGTGATCGCTTCCATGGTTTTTTGACTGACATGTGGCCTTGCATTGTTGTGCAACAGCAAAACATCTTGCTTTTGCCGATGTGGTCGAACACGACTCAGTCGAGCTTGAAGTTTCTTCAGCGTCGTCACATATGCATAAGAATTTATGGTGGTTCCACTTGGCATGATGTCCACAAGGAAGAGTCCTTCAGAGTAAAAAAACACTGTAGCTATAACTTTTCCAGCAGAAGGTGTGGTTTTGAATTTTTTTTCTTGGGTGAATTTGCACGATGCCACTCCATTGATTGCCTCTTCGTCTCTGGTGAGAAATGATGGAGCTATGTTTCATCACCTGTCACAATTCTTCCAAGAAATTCATCTCCACTATTCTCGTATCGTTTCAGAATTTCGCTGTATACCGTTTTTCGTGTTTCTTTGTGAGTCACTGTCACATTCTGGGAATCCACCTGGCACAAATGTTTTTAATGCCAACACTTTCAATATTATGCAAACACTTCCTTCCCCTATCCCAACTTAGCGTGACAATTCGCTCACTGTGATGCGTCTGTCAGCAGTGACCAATTCGTTAACTCTCTTCACATTGTTTGGAGTGTGTGCAGTACGAGGCCTGCCGCTGTGAGGACAATCCTCAATATTGCCGTGCCCGCTTTCATCACCTAACCTTCTTGCCCACCGACTAACTGTACTGCGATCGACAGCAGCATCTCCATACACCTTTTTCAACCTCTTGTGGATGTTTCCCGCTGTCTCGTTTTCACAGCACAGGAATTGTATGACAGCACATTGCTTCTGACGAACGTCAAGTGTAGCAGCCATCTTGAAGACATACTGTGACGGCGCAACTCAAGGGAACAGGTTGAATTAAGTTTGAAAACAAGCGGGAAGGATGTATCTACACAGTGTAAAACTTTCACACATGCAGAATGAAAACTGAGTTTTTACAAAAATAGTGCGCATTTCTTTTGGAGTGACCCTCATAAATAAATCTCATTATTATAATACATGGAAACGTTTGGTACATACTCACTTTTATGTCCCCAAAAAATAGAAGATTCGAAAATACTCCGACTTTTACCCTCCAAAAACGGAGTAGCTTCGAAAAGGCGGCGGGTTTTTTTCCTCAAAAAATCTGGCAACCTTTAATGAGACATCATTTTGTGAAGAAAAGAATTAAGGAGAGGCTTGCATTCACACTCAGTTACTTCTCAGGAAGTAGACACAAAAGATGAAAAGCATACAAATATCTTCTAGTGGACCACATGACTGTAGGGTCCAAACATTCATGGTGGTGTCTGATTGTTCTATATCGTGTCTCCCTACCACTTTCGCGCAACGACGCTCTGAGCGTGTTTTTTTAAGCAATTGACTAGTTTGAACCTGGGACCTGTTGCTGGTAAGGAGACGCCAGACCACACATGACATGTAGAATTCAGAAGAGTTCAGTGAGACTATCGATGATATAACCAAATACTTAATGATCTCAGTGTCAGCTCTACTGCACTCCCTGTAAAAGAATCTTAATACTAACTAAATTTAGTGGAAAGGGTTCAAGGCTTTCCTATTTTTAGTTAGCTGGTAAAATAACGTCGAAAAAGCAGTTAAGTTTACCATTGGAAATTTTATTCTACTCACAAAACATCGTTTATAAATTGCACTATTGATAAAAGGAAATGTTTTAATACAGGGTGGTAAAAACCAACTGCGTTCAACAAAAATGTGAACGGATATTCCCTAAATGGGTTTCCAAGTTCTATAATCGATCGAAGGATGACCTATGCCATATCACATCTATAATCTAGGTTAAATTTAAGTTTCACAAAAGAAAAAACTATCAAAATTGTCTACAGTGACCCTCAATTATCTTTAATTACTTATCTAACTTCTCGTAAATTACAGTGGCTGATGTGGCTTCTCAATAACTATATAAAAGAAAAAACATCGCGTTTCAGATCTTTACTTCAAGTGGCAAATGTGAACACCATGAGTTTTAATTAACGATCGCCACTAGTATTACGCAAAAACGGGGTGTAACAGATGAGACTTCTGCAGTTCTGAGTGAAGCCTTATGCGCTCAAAAATGCGGCATCGCGTGCGTTCATTACCTTGTCGGTGTTTAAGCAGCGTCAGGGCGGCAGCGGCCGGCGGCACAGCTCCGCTCACATCGCCATCTCGGAAGCAACTCCTCTAACTTCTCCTTATTACAATTTACCGAAGTTAGTTTAAAAAAACTATCTGGCTATGTTTTTATCTGACCAATCAGGGTCTCAATGTTAACCTTAAGCTCCGCCTACAAAAATTCTGTCTATCCAATGAGAAACGTTATACTTTTCGTGGTGGGGCAATGTTTTTTAAAGTTTGCAACGTAACAGAGACGCTAAAAAGTCTCACGCTAAAACCTGCAGCTGATGTGGTCCTTTTAGCGTTATCGTGAGATCTATACTGTTCTTCTGGAGGATGGGCTGGAGGATTGTCCTAATGTAACAGACACGCGAAAAAGTCTCACGCTAAAACTTGCGGGTGGTAGTGGCCCTTTTTGTGTTATCGTAAGATCTATACTGTTTTTCTGGAGGGCTCTAGCTTTTAACATGGGCTGGGGGTGGTCCTTGACGTACCTGAGACACGAAAAAGTCTCACGCTAAAACGTGCGGGTGATAGTCGTACAGGTAGGCTGGCCCGTCCGTCCCTTATCGTAGGGCCTTCTAGCTTAACACGGTTCTGCTCTCGGCTTCTGTCCTCGTTTCTCCCCTCGGAACTGCGTCTGCCTCACGGTGGGAAGGTACAACATGCATTTAGGCATTCTTGTGTTAGTCTGTGGTATTCCATTTGCTCACTCGTTACTCGTATTACTTTGGTTAATTTAATGTCACGATTTATTCGGAGCTATGTGACGTACTACTGGATTTGCTTATCATGTCAGGGTTTTCATGGAAGGTGTTGGATTTGCCTGACACCTTACATATCACCACCCTTCGAACTTAATTTTTGCACTGAATTTAGGCAATGATTGAATCGTTGTCTAAGTCAGTCAAAAATTTTCTAATTTTTTCTAATTTTTTTTGTTGCATATTGTTCAGCCACGTTATTCTGTTCTATACTAGTTTGTATTACTAATTTATATTTTTATATTCTTCCACATCATAATTAAAAATGACAAGAGAAGGATATTTTTATGCTATTATTAATTTTTAATTACTTTCTTTCTTTATTTAAGTGTGAAGTTTGTTTTTTAAGCAGTTTGTTATGGAAAGTGAGGAGTCTTTCACATCGATTTTCTTAGAAATATTGTTTTTATAAATGTAGTAATTAAGTAAAATCTATTCCTAACACATTTTCTAAATATCATGTACAAGTAAAAATGTTTTTGTTTCTAGACACGTATTTCAACATTGTTACACTAACAAATAAGAATTATTTCCAAGAATTGCTTTGACAAAGAAATATACATACACAAGTATTGAGATATTATCCTAACAAATGGTACAAATGTTAAAAAAAATTGTTTTGAGAAAGAAATATACATACACACATTTTGAGGTATTATCCTAATAAATGGTACAAATGTTAAGGAAAGGGAAAACATCCAACAAGATAATTTTTTATTCTTTGTTTTTATAAGGAGGAAATAAGTAAAATATAGTTATTCTTTTATTTTTATGAGGAGAAAATAGGTGGCATATTGTTTCATTATATACTGTCAATTTCAGAACTAATGACTTGTTTTTATCGACAGTCTATTTTTTACTTAAGTCCATAGTCAATGACTGTTATTTTTTAGTTTATTAGCTGTCTGGTGTGGTTAACTTATTTAGTTTTACACACATTTCTTTTGCACAATTCCTACATCACATAATTTGATTTCACGCATTCACACAATCCTATTAATGTTCAAGCATGAGATTGGCGAATGTTTTATTTTTTATTTATTTATTTATTTATTTTATTTTTTTTTTGCACGAAGGTGATGGACTTGAGCGAGATGGATGTGGGCAAGCATTTGATGTACAGCTTCGTTCGTCGTTCCTTGTTGGCTTTGCAAGTGTGTGTTGCTGTTGTGGAGGTCCCATAATGGAATGGAGCTGTGAGTGCAGAATCTCGTGGTTTACTGGCTTTGTATGCGTGAAAGTCATCATTATGTGTCGCTGAATGCGGTCGTTTTTCGTTGTAATACTTCGCAGACGACTAGTTTACAATAGGATAGGGATTTGGGAAGGTATGTCGTCTATTCTTCTTTCTTGGTCTCAATCTTGCGAATCTTCAACTTCTGTTCTTCCCGCTTTTTCTCTGCTTCTTAGTTGCTTCTTGGTTCTTCTCTGGGCAGGATATAGAAATATTTATTGATAACTCGTCGCTTTGAAGCTCTCCTCTTAGTAACAGTTTGATAAATTGTTTGGGCGCGTCATTTTTACTTTGTGGAAGTTCTTCAGTTTCGTGCATCAGCGTGCTGTTTAATAGCAGTAGTGTGACTTTTACATATATTTTTTGCCAGCGGTGGCTTGCCCAAGCGTCTCGTAGGGCTGTTTTTTGCTCGCTCCGCTGAGTGGGGGGCGCCCCGGGGTTTACGAGCGGCGAAAGTGGGGTGTCTTCTTGTCTGTCTGTGCAAGCAGCCCCTTCTGACGTTCAGCGCATCTCTGCAGGGCTGTCACTGTCCATCCCAGCAGGGTTCCACCTAGCGGGCAAATTTATTGCCTACTTTCGCTACAAGGGCCTTCAGTTGGTTTCGATGTCCATTCCCTTCTCTCAACGCTCCTGCTATGTAGGAATCGTGTCTTGCTAATTACGTCCTTTTCTTTCTTGATACATTACACGTTGCAACTTGTGGGTCGTTGCATCTCTTCCTTGCTGGAGTTTTTACAATGGTTCTTATAAAAAGTTTTACTTATAATTATCTAACATATATCTAGCACCTACTTGTTTTACGCCTTCTTAAAAAGCTTTACAAATTTCGACGCCCTTTCCATGTTACAATTCTAAGATATTTGGAGTCTTAACGTCTACTCAAGAATCCTCAAATTCGTTTTTTACTTTTGTGTAGTGTCGTGGTGTATAGTATTTTAGTATTTCATGCTGTTAGACTATCTACGCTTTATCCCTTCACCTTAAGGTATGGTACTATTGGTGTTATTATTGAAACTACTTTCTTTTTCCCACCTTCCTCTCTCTTCATTCTTCTTTCTCCTGACGATCTTATCTCCAACATAATCTTGAAATATTGTGCTGATTATTTACCAGTAATAAAATTAATCTTCAAACTTGTACTGAAAGCGTTTAATACTGCCAGTCTTAGGTAAAAATACCTCTGCTTTATGTCGTAAAATACCCTCTAATTCTCTTTTACTGTGTTCCGAAATACCTTGAACTTCTTGCAATTTTTTTGTCGATTTCTTTATGGACTTCTAACATGAGTTGAGGCGATTCCCGCTTTTGTGCATACCATTCTAATTCTTCATCCTCTTTATCTCGCATCATTCTTAATTGTTTGTTTATAACTGGTATTTCTTCTAATTTTAGCTTTTGCTCAAAGAGAAGTGTGACACTCCCGAATGTTACGCTACCTTTCCCCATATCTATTATCGCTCGTCTCTCATTTAAAAACTCTAGACCTATAATCAAATCTACAGTTAGTTTAGGTATAATCACGAAGTTGGCTTCGATCTTTTGACCTTGGCACGAAAGAGTTAACCTTGTTTGTCTCGTAACTTCCGCAGCATTGTTTCTAATAGAACCTCTTTAATCTAACGTGTTTTCAGAACTGGTAATTCCTCATTGGCATTACACTGCATGAATAAATTTTCTGAGATCGCAGTCAGTTCACTTCCGCTATCAATTACAATATTGACTGGGATATGCTTTACCATGGCCTTCACAATTCGTTGAATTTGAAAGGGTTGGTTCTGTTCTTCTTCTTCTTGCATCAACGAATCCTCCACTGAATCATACATGAGTCTTTTTAGGAATTTCCCTTGTGAATTCGAACTTTCTGTAGGATAAGTTTCGACTGATACTTCTCTCTCTTTCATTTCCTCTTCTCTATTTCTTCCTTCATTTACGCTTTCTTCTACATCCCCTACTTTTTCCTCATCCTCGCCTATCTTCTCCTTCTCCGTCGCTACTTCCACATAATCGCATCTAAATGCACTAATTATCGCTTCATAACTTACTTCATTATATACGTTGGGTTGTGTGCCACCTTGTAACTTATTTTCAACTTCTGTCGACTGCGCATTATCCTCATTGAATTCGCTTTCCCTGGTTTCCATTTCAAATAGCTCTGCAATACTCATTACTTCGTCCTTTCCTCCTACATTCGTTGTGCATGCCTCTGGTAATTCATCTTTCTCGTCAGTATTCTCCCAATTAATTTCGTCCCAACACGATATTGTTATTTTCTTGTCTTCGTTTTCATCTGGTCTCTGCGGATTTTTTTCTTCCTTCTTCTCTTCTCGTGATAAGATTTTTACTTCTCTGTTCAAGGTGCTGCAATTGTCCTGGGTCGGTGCGTCATTCTCTTTGGCATGGGCGCTTAGCTGTCAAATTGAACGTTTATCGGGTTTTGGTGGTCTTACCTCAACCTCTTCTATCTGTATTCGCTTTTCTTGTTCAGCTTGTTGATAGTGGTTTCTTTGTTGATAATTTGTCGGTCTATTGGTTCTCCAGTACCCGTTCCGGTTGTCGTTATTCCCTCTGTAATAGTTGTTGCCGTTCCTGGGTGAATTATAGTTATTGCCATATTCTCTTCTAAATCCATAACCGGTTCTTTGTTGAAATCTATTGTCGTTTCTTGGTGCCACGTTATCACGTGGTTCGTAATTATTTTTTCTTCGTACTGTGTCTTGTGGATTCCACTGCTTTTTGCTTTCGTTTTCACGTGCGCTTCGTCTTTTTCTTGCGTCATCTTCCGAAAATATGAAGCTTTATCGCGCATAATTTAATCAACTCTCCGTCACTGTATGGTACATTTAAGCATTGATTTTTGTTTGCCATTACTTCGAAAAATTTCACGAGACTCTTCTCTCCTGAATTTTCAAAATATGGGTTCTGTAATAATTCGTACTTCACTCTGTTCTGTGCTTCGCTGGACCAATATCGTGAGAGAAACTTCTCTCTGAAATCTTCGTACGATCGGCATGTCGCTGCAACATCCTGCGTGGTTTCTGCGACTGTTCCTGACGTGTGTGCACATATAAAGTCTAATTTGTGTGCTAGCGTCCAGTGTTCTGGTAATCCTACTCGGAATTGATCAATAAAAGTTCGTGGATGTAATGAGTTTCCTTCTCGAAAGTGTTGAAATTTTCTGACTGTGAGGAAATGATCATTGTTGTACTTCGTCATAGTTCCATATGAAATTCGCGATTCTTCGCCACTTTTGTTTCTGATCATTTCTCCCGTCGTTCTTCCCTGTTGTGGTAGATCCATTGGATATTGTCCACTGTAACTTTCGCGTACCCGCGGTGCAGGCTGTCTGATTTCACATATGCTACTTTCCGCCTGTGATTGGAAGCGCAAATGCGTAATATCTTCGTTATTTGCTTGTTTTTCCGGTGCTGTTACAGATACGGATGTGGTTGCAGACTCTGTGCTTGTTCGATTCTGTTCACTACGCTCTTCAATGGTTTGCAACAACTCTGCTCGCAATTTCTGAAATTGTCGCTTCGTTTGCGCTTCTATTTTGACTATGCGGTTATCATATCTTTTCAGCGCTGCTTTTGTGATACGTTTGTGTAACACACTGTTTTCAACAATTTCACGCGCTGTACCTGCTGCTTGTCTAGTAATTTCGTTTATCTGTTTCTTTAATTTCTTGACCTCTCCCTGGGTGTTGTTTCGTAATGTTTTGATCTCGTCCTGAGTGTCGTTACGCAATGTTTGTACGTTCGCTTGTACCTTGTCAATGTCTGTTCTCAATTGATTGTGACCTGTTATTAAGTTTCCTATCACTTCTCGAGATTCTTTTGCCTCGTCTTCAATATGACTTAGGTGTAACTGATTTTTTTTTGTTTTGTTCTTTAATCTCACGCATTTGTCTCGTGGTTTCTGCATTCTGAATTTGAATTTGATTCGCTATGTCTTTATTTTGCCTTGTCATGATTTCCGTAATTTGTTGTAATAATTCTGCCAGATTGGTGGGTCCTATTGCGTTTTCTTCCGACGTCCTACGCTCTGTGTTTTCGCCCAAGTGTTGGTTCGCAACCGATTGCATTGACCTCTGCTGTGACACGTTTCTGCTCGCATTCCTTGTACTCTGTGGTGAGGGAGCTCTGATTACTTGTACTATGGGTTCTACGTATTAAAGAAGCAAGTTAGAATCCTCATCGACTGTCTCACTACTTTCCTGCTCCTCTCTCGTATGCTGACCTAGATTTTCTGTGCCTTGGCGTACATTATCCTCGTTATGGTGCGTTATCTGTCCTATTTCTCGCGATATTGCATCGTCTGTTGTACTGTCCTCTATTCTCTGTCGATTTTCATGCTGGTTCTCTACCTCAATTCGGTCAAGGTCTCGATTTGCCATTGCTAATCATTCCGAATCCCTTATTTTCTGTTTTAAAACCAATTCACGCGCCCTACTTCGCGTCAAAATGCGCTCATACGATCTCACGCGGTTCATAAATTTTTCGTTCACAAGACTTGACACTACCAAGACTGACAATCCATTCACTTACTTGCTGGGACAGAACCAACTTGTCAACGATGTGCCCGCCACCTGTGCGCTTGCATTGGAGAGAAAACTTAATTCTAACAATTTTTAAAATTCATAACTTAAATATGCTGTTGTCTCTGCTAGAATGTTATTCTTCAATACTTTCTTAGTATCTATCGCTGCAGCTACTGCTTTCGACTAAGTATAACTTCAGAAAAAAAATTTTTACTACGAAAATTTTTTTAGCAGGATATTTTTCTGACTTAGTTAGGCATGTGGTCGACCTTCAATCATGGTATTTTACCATCCTGGCAGGGTCGCCATTTTCTAAACATTCATGGTGGTGTCTGATTGTTCTATATCGTGTCTCCCTACCACTTTCGCGCAACGACGCTCTGAGCGTGTTTTTTTAAGCAATTGACTAGTTTGAACCTGGGACCTGTTGCTGGTAAGGAGACGCCAGACCACACATGACATGTAGAATTCAGAAGAGTTCAGTGAGACTATCGATGATATAACCAAATACTTAATGATCTCAGTGTCAGCTCTACTGCACTCCCTGTAAAAGAATCTTAATACTAACTAAATTTAGTGGAAAGGGTTCAAGGCTTTCCTATTTTTAGTTAGCTGGTAAAATAACGTCGAAAAAGCAGTTAAGTTTACCATTGGAAATTTTATTCTACTCACAAAACATCGTTTATAAATTGCACTATTGATAAAAGGAAATGTTTTAATACAGGGTGGTAAAAACCAACTGCGTTCAACAAAAATGTGAACGGATATTCCCTAAATGGGTTTCCAAGTTCTATAATCGATCGAAGGATGACCTATGCCATATCACATCTATAATCTAGGTTAAATTTAAGTTTCACAAAAGAAAAAACTATCAAAATTGTCTACAGTGACCCTCAATTATCTTTAATTACTTATCTAACTTCTCGTAAATTACAGTGGCTGATGTGGCTTCTCAATAACTATATAAAAGAAAAAACATCGCGTTTCAGATCTTTACTTCAAGTGGCAAATGTGAACACCATGAGTTTTAATTAACGATCGCCACTAGTATTACGCAAAAACGGGGTGTAACAGATGAGACTTCTGCAGTTCTGAGTGAAGCCTTATGCGCTCAAAAATGCGGCATCGCGTGCGTTCATTACCTTGTCGGTGTTTAAGCAGCGTCAGGGCGGCAGCGGCCGGCGGCACAGCTCCGCTCACATCGCCATCTCGGAAGCAACTCCTCTAACTTCTCCTTATTACAATTTACCGAAGTTAGTTTAAAAAAACTATCTGGCTATGTTTTTATCTGACCAATCAGGGTCTCAATGTTAACCTTAAGCTCCGCCTACAAAAATTCTGTCTATCCAATGAGAAACGTTATACTTTTCGTGGTGGGGCAATGTTTTTTAAAGTTTGCAACGTAACAGAGACGCTAAAAAGTCTCACGCTAAAACCTGCAGCTGATGTGGTCCTTTTAGCGTTATCGTGAGATCTATACTGTTCTTCTGGAGGATGGGCTGGAGGATTGTCCTAATGTAACAGACACGCGAAAAAGTCTCACGCTAAAACTTGCGGGTGGTAGTGGCCCTTTTTGTGTTATCGTAAGATCTATACTGTTTTTCTGGAGGGCTCTAGCTTTTAACATGGGCTGGGGGTGGTCCTTGACGTACCTGAGACACGAAAAAGTCTCACGCTAAAACGTGCGGGTGATAGTCGTACAGGTAGGCTGGCCCGTCCGTCCCTTATCGTAGGGCCTTCTAGCTTAACACGGTTCTGCTCTCGGCTTCTGTCCTCGTTTCTCCCCTCGGAACTGCGTCTGCCTCACGGTGGGAAGGTACAACATGCATTTAGGCATTCTTGTGTTAGTCTGTGGTATTCCATTTGCTCACTCGTTACTCGTATTACTTTGGTTAATTTAATGTCACGATTTATTCGGAGCTATGTGACGTACTACTGGATTTGCTTATCATGTCAGGGTTTTCATGGAAGGTGTTGGATTTGCCTGACACCTTACATATCACCACCCTTCGAACTTAATTTTTGCACTGAATTTAGGCAATGATTGAATCGTTGTCTAAGTCAGTCAAAAATTTTCTAATTTTTTCTAATTTTTTTTGTTGCATATTGTTCAGCCACGTTATTCTGTTCTATACTAGTTTGTATTACTAATTTATATTTTTATATTCTTCCACATCATAATTAAAAATGACAAGAGAAGGATATTTTTATGCTATTATTAATTTTTAATTACTTTCTTTCTTTATTTAAGTGTGAAGTTTGTTTTTTAAGCAGTTTGTTATGGAAAGTGAGGAGTCTTTCACATCGATTTTCTTAGAAATATTGTTTTTATAAATGTAGTAATTAAGTAAAATCTATTCCTAACACATTTTCTAAATATCATGTACAAGTAAAAATGTTTTTGTTTCTAGACACGTATTTCAACATTGTTACACTAACAAATAAGAATTATTTCCAAGAATTGCTTTGACAAAGAAATATACATACACAAGTATTGAGATATTATCCTAACAAATGGTACAAATGTTAAAAAAAATTGTTTTGAGAAAGAAATATACATACACACATTTTGAGGTATTATCCTAATAAATGGTACAAATGTTAAGGAAAGGGAAAACATCCAACAAGATAATTTTTTATTCTTTGTTTTTATAAGGAGGAAATAAGTAAAATATAGTTATTCTTTTATTTTTATGAGGAGAAAATAGGTGGCATATTGTTTCATTATATACTGTCAATTTCAGAACTAATGACTTGTTTTTATCGACAGTCTATTTTTTACTTAAGTCCATAGTCAATGACTGTTATTTTTTAGTTTATTAGCTGTCTGGTGTGGTTAACTTATTTAGTTTTACACACATTTCTTTTGCACAATTCCTACATCACATAATTTGATTTCACGCATTCACACAATCCTATTAATGTTCAAGCATGAGATTGGCGAATGTTTTATTTTTTATTTATTTATTTATTTATTTTATTTTTTTTTTTGCACGAAGGTGATGGACTTGAGCGAGATGGATGTGGGCAAGCATTTGATGTACAGCTTCGTTCGTCGTTCCTTGTTGGCTTTGCAAGTGTGTGTTGCTGTTGTGGAGGTCCCATAATGGAATGGAGCTGTGAGTGCAGAATCTCGTGGTTTACTGGCTTTGTATGCGTGAAAGTCATCATTATGTGTCGCTGAATGCGGTCGTTTTTCGTTGTAATACTTCGCAGACGACTAGTTTACAATAGGATAGGGATTTGGGAAGGTATGTCGTCTATTCTTCTTTCTTGGTCTCAATCTTGCGAATCTTCAACTTCTGTTCTTCCCGCTTTTTCTCTGCTTCTTAGTTGCTTCTTGGTTCTTCTCTGGGCAGGATATAGAAATATTTATTGATAACTCGTCGCTTTGAAGCTCTCCTCTTAGTAACAGTTTGATAAATTGTTTGGGCGCGTCATTTTTACTTTGTGGAAGTTCTTCAGTTTCGTGCATCAGCGTGCTGTTTAATAGCAGTAGTGTGACTTTTACATATATTTTTTGCCAGCGGTGGCTTGCCCAAGCGTCTCGTAGGGCTGTTTTTTGCTCGCTCCGCTGAGTGGGGGGCGCCCCGGGGTTTACGAGCGGCGAAAGTGGGGTGTCTTCTTGTCTGTCTGTGCAAGCAGCCCCTTCTGACGTTCAGCGCATCTCTGCAGGGCTGTCACTGTCCATCCCAGCAGGGTTCCACCTAGCGGGCAAATTTATTGCCTACTTTCGCTACAAGGGCCTTCAGTTGGTTTCGATGTCCATTCCCTTCTCTCAACGCTTCTGCTATGTAGGAATCGTGTCTTGCTAATTACGTCCTTTTCTTTCTTGATACATTACACGTTGCAACTTGTGGGTCGTTGCATCTCTTCCTTGCTGGAGTTTTTACAATGGTTCTTATAAAAAGTTTTACTTATAATTATCTAACATATATCTAGCACCTACTTGTTTTACGCCTTCTTAAAAAGCTTTACAAATTTCGACGCCCTTTCCATGTTACAATTCTAAGATATTTGGAGTCTTAACGTCTACTCAAGAATCCTCAAATTCGTTTTTTACTTTTGTGTAGTGTCGTGGTGTATAGTATTTTAGTATTTCATGCTGTTAGACTATCTACGCTTTATCCCTTCACCTTAAGGTATGGTACTATTGGTGTTATTATTGAAACTACTTTCTTTTTCCCACCTTCCTCTCTCTTCATTCTTCTTTCTCCTGACGATCTTATCTCCAACATAATCTTGAAATATTGTGCTGATTATTTACCAGTAATAAAATTAATCTTCAAACTTGTACTGAAAGCGTTTAATACTGCCAGTCTTAGGTAAAAATACCTCTGCTTTATGTCGTAAAATACCCTCTAATTCTCTTTTACTGTGTTCCGAAATACCTTGAACTTCTTGCAATTTTTTTGTCGATTTCTTTATGGACTTCTAACATGAGTTGAGGCGATTCCCGCTTTTGTGCATACCATTCTAATTCTTCATCCTCTTTATCTCGCATCATTCTTAATTGTTTGTTTATAACTGGTATTTCTTCTAATTTTAGCTTTTGCTCAAAGAGAAGTGTGACACTCCCGAATGTTACGCTACCTTTCCCCATATCTATTATCGCTCGTCTCTCATTTAAAAACTCTAGACCTATAATCAAATCTACAGTTAGTTTAGGTATAATCACGAAGTTGGCTTCGATCTTTTGACCTTGGCACGAAAGAGTTAACCTTGTTTGTCTCGTAACTTCCGCAGCATTGTTTCTAATAGAACCTCTTTAATCTAACGTGTTTTCAGAACTGGTAATTCCTCATTGGCATTACACTGCACGAATAAATTTTCTGAGATCGCAGTCAGTTCACTTCCGCTATCAATTACAATATTGACTGGGATATGCTTTACCATGGCCTTCACAATTCGTTGAATTTGAAAGGGTTGGTTCTGTTCTTCTTCTTCTTGCATCAACGAATCCTCCACTGAATCATACATGAGTCTTTTTAGGAATTTCCCTTGTGAATTCGAACTTTCTGTAGGATAAGTTTCGACTGATACTTCTCTCTCTTTCATTTCCTCTTCTCTATTTCTTCCTTCATTTACGCTTTCTTCTACATCCCCTACTTTTTCCTCATCCTCGCCTATCTTCTCCTTCTCCGTCGCTACTTCCACATAATCGCATCTAAATGCACTAATTATCGCTTCATAACTTACTTCATTATATACGTTGGGTTGTGTGCCACCTTGTAACTTATTTTCAACTTCTGTCGACTGCGCATTATCCTCATTGAATTCGCTTTCCCTGGTTTCCATTTCAAATAGCTCTGCAATACTCATTACTTCGTCCTTTCCTCCTACATTCGTTGTGCATGCCTCTGGTAATTCATCTTTCTCGTCAGTATTCTCCCAATTAATTTCGTCCCAACACGATATTGTTATTTTCTTGTCTTCGTTTTCATCTGGTCTCTGCGGATTTTTTTCTTCCTTCTTCTCTTCTCGTGATAAGATTTTTACTTCTCTGTTCAAGGTGCTGCAATTGTCCTGGGTCGGTGCGTCATTCTCTTTGGCATGGGCGCTTAGCTGTCAAATTGAACGTTTATCGGGTTTTGGTGGTCTTACCTCAACCTCTTCTATCTGTATTCGCTTTTCTTGTTCAGCTTGTTGATAGTGGTTTCTTTGTTGATAATTTGTCGGTCTATTGGTTCTCCAGTACCCGTTCCGGTTGTCGTTATTCCCTCTGTAATAGTTGTTGCCGTTCCTGGGTGAATTATAGTTATTGCCATATTCTCTTCTAAATCCATAACCGGTTCTTTGTTGAAATCTATTGTCGTTTCTTGGTGCCACGTTATCACGTGGTTCGTAATTATTTTTTCTTCGTACTGTGTCTTGTGGATTCCACTGCTTTTTGCTTTCGTTTTCACGTGCGCTTCGTCTTTTTCTTGCGTCATCTTCCGAAAATATGAAGCTTTATCGCGCATAATTTAATCAACTCTCCGTCACTGTATGGTACATTTAAGCATTGATTTTTGTTTGCCATTACTTCGAAAAATTTCACGAGACTCTTCTCTCCTGAATTTTCAAAATATGGGTTCTGTAATAATTCGTACTTCACTCTGTTCTGTGCTTCGCTGGACCAATATCGTGAGAGAAACTTCTCTCTGAAATCTTCGTACGATCGGCATGTCGCTGCAACATCCTGCGTGGTTTCTGCGACTGTTCCTGACGTGTGTGCACATATAAAGTCTAATTTGTGTGCTAGCGTCCAGTGTTCTGGTAATCCTACTCGGAATTGATCAATAAAAGTTCGTGGATGTAATGAGTTTCCTTCTCGAAAGTGTTGAAATTTTCTGACTGTGAGGAAATGATCATTGTTGTACTTCGTCATAGTTCCATATGAAATTCGCGATTCTTCGCCACTTTTGTTTCTGATCATTTCTCCCGTCGTTCTTCCCTGTTGTGGTAGATCCATTGGATATTGTCCACTGTAACTTTCGCGTACCCGCGGTGCAGGCTGTCTGATTTCACATATGCTACTTTCCGCCTGTGATTGGAAGCGCAAATGCGTAATATCTTCGTTATTTGCTTGTTTTTCCGGTGCTGTTACAGATACGGATGTGGTTGCAGACTCTGTGCTTGTTCGATTCTGTTCACTACGCTCTTCAATGGTTTGCAACAACTCTGCTCGCAATTTCTGAAATTGTCGCTTCGTTTGCGCTTCTATTTTGACTATGCGGTTATCATATCTTTTCAGCGCTGCTTTTGTGATACGTTTGTGTAACACACTGTTTTCAACAATTTCACGCGCTGTACCTGCTGCTTGTCTAGTAATTTCGTTTATCTGTTTCTTTAATTTCTTGACCTCTCCCTGGGTGTTGTTTCGTAATGTTTTGATCTCGTCCTGAGTGTCGTTACGCAATGTTTGTACGTTCGCTTGTACCTTGTCAATGTCTGTTCTCAATTGATTGTGACCTGTTATTAAGTTTCCTATCACTTCTCGAGATTCTTTTGCCTCGTCTTCAATATGACTTAGGTGTAACTGATTTTTTTTTGTTTTGTTCTTTAATCTCACGCATTTGTCTCGTGGTTTCTGCATTCTGAATTTGAATTTGATTCGCTATGTCTTTATTTTGCCTTGTCATGATTTCCGTAATTTGTTGTAATAATTCTGCCAGATTGGTGGGTCCTATTGCGTTTTCTTCCGACGTCCTACGCTCTGTGTTTTCGCCCAAGTGTTGGTTCGCAACCGATTGCATTGACCTCTGCTGTGACACGTTTCTGCTCGCATTCCTTGTACTCTGTGGTGAGGGAGCTCTGATTACTTGTACTATGGGTTCTACGTATTAAAGAAGCAAGTTAGAATCCTCATCGACTGTCTCACTACTTTCCTGCTCCTCTCTCGTATGCTGACCTAGATTTTCTGTGCCTTGGCGTACATTATCCTCGTTATGGTGCGTTATCTGTCCTATTTCTCGCGATATTGCATCGTCTGTTGTACTGTCCTCTATTCTCTGTCGATTTTCATGCTGGTTCTCTACCTCAATTCGGTCAAGGTCTCGATTTGCCATTGCTAATCATTCCGAATCCCTTATTTTCTGTTTTAAAACCAATTCACGCGCCCTACTTCGCGTCAAAATGCGCTCATACGATCTCACGCGGTTCATAAATTTTTCGTTCACAAGACTTGACACTACCAAGACTGACAATCCATTCACTTACTTGCTGGGACAGAACCAACTTGTCAACGATGTGCCCGCCACCTGTGCGCTTGCATTGGAGAGAAAACTTAATTCTAACAATTTTTAAAATTCATAACTTAAATATGCTGTTGTCTCTGCTAGAATGTTATTCTTCAATACTTTCTTAGTATCTATCGCTGCAGCTACTGCTTTCGACTAAGTATAACTTCAGAAAAAAAATTTTTACTACGAAAATTTTTTTAGCAGGATATTTTTCTGACTTAGTTAGGCATGTGGTCGACCTTCAATCATGGTATTTTACCATCCTGGCAGGGTCGCCATTTTCTAAACATTCATGGTGGTGTCTGATTGTTCTATATCGTGTCTCCCTACCACTTTCGCGCAACGACCCTCTGAGCGTGTTTTTTTAGGTAATTGACTAGTTTGAACCTGGGACCTGTTGCTGGTAAGGAGACGCCAGACCACACATGACATGTAGAATTCAGAAGAGTTCAGTGAGACTATCGATGATATAACCAAATACTTAATGATCTCAGCGTCAGCTCCACTGCACTCCCTGTAAAAGAATCTTAATACTAACTAAATTTAGTGGAAAGGGTTCAAGGCTTTCCTATTTTTAGTTAGCTGGTAAAATAACGTCGAGAAAGCAGTTAAGTTTACCATTGGAAATTTTATTCTACTCACAAAACATCGTTTATAAATTGCACTATTGATAAAAGGAAATGTTTTAATACAGGGTGGTAAAAACCAACTGCGTTCAACAAAAATGTGAACGGATATCCCTAAATGGGTTTCCAAGTTCTATAATCGATCGAAGGATGACCTATGCCATATCACATCTATAATCTAGGTTAAATTTAAGTTTCACAAAAGAAAAAACTATCAAAATTGTCTACAGTGACCCTCAATTATCTTTAATTACTTATCTAACTTCTCGTAAATTACAGTGGCTGATGTGGCTTCTCAATAACTATATAAAAGAAAAATCATCGCGTTTCAGATCTTTACTTCAAGTGGCAAATGTGAACACCATGAGTTTTAATTAACGATCGCCACTAGTATTACGCAAAAACGGGGTGTAACAGATGAGACTTCTGCAGTTCTGAGTGAAGCCTTATGCGCTCAAAAATGCGGCATCGCGTGCGTTCATTACCTTGTCGGTGCTTAAGCAGCGTCAGGGCGGTAGCGGCCGGCGGCACAGCTCCGCTCACATCGCCATCTCGGAAGCAACTCCTCTAACTTCTCCTTATTACAATTTACCGAAGTTAGTTTAAAAAAACTATCTGGCTATGTTTTTATCTGACCAATCAGGGTCTCAATGTTAACCTTAAGCTCCGCCTACAAAAATTCTGTCTATCCAATGAGAAACGGTATACTTTTCGTGGTGGGGCAATGTTTTTTAAAGTTTGCAACGTAACAGAGACGCTAAAAAGTCTCACGCTAAAACCTGCAGCTGATGTGGTCCTTTTAGCGTTATCGTGAGATCTATACTGTTCTTCTGGAGGATGGGCTGGAGGATTGTCCTAATGTAACAGACACGCGAAAAAGTCTCACGCTAAAACTTGCGGGTGGTAGTGGCCCTTTTTGTGTTATCGTAAGATCTATACTGTTTTTCTGGAGGGCTCTAGCTTTTAACATGGGCTGGGGGTGGTCCTTGACGTACCTGAGACACGAAAAAGTCTCACGCTAAAACGTGCGGGTGATAGTCGTACAGGTAGGCTGGCCCGTCCGTCCCTTATCGTAGGGCCTTCTAGCTTAACACGGTTCTGCTCTCGGCTTCTGTCCTCGTTTCTCCCCTCGGAACTGCGTCTGCCTCACGGTGGGAAGGTACAACATGCATTTAGGCATTCTTGTGTTAGTCTGTGGTATTCCATTTGCTCACTCGTTACTCGTATTACTTTGGTTAATTTAATGTCACGATTTATTCGGAGCTATGTGACATACTACTGGATTTGCTTATCATGTCAGGGTTTTCATGGAAGGTGTTGGATTTGCCTGACACCTTACAAGGGTACCACTCTTTTACAAAAGACAGAAGAGTAACACCATGCTAATGATAATCACTGTAGTGTTGTTTAAGGAATGGGAATGCAATGTGCAAAACAACTGATATGCTCGAATAACTCATTGACGAATAGATATTGATCCTAACATATTATATGAAGATGCAAATCGAGCAAAGAGCTATCATTGCTCACGCGAATACACAATTGCCAAGTACGTCCCGTAAATAAACCTAAAACAATCGTGTAGGGTAGAATTATGACAGTGCAGCACGAGCAGGAAACAGCCCAATCCTGGAGTGTGTAACTTCAAAATGGTCATCTTAGTGTCACAAGAGAAACGTGTGCGTCAGGTCGGCGGCAGGCAGAACGATGTTCACAGCGAAAGGTGGAAATTAAAGAGTGGAGAATAGAATGACACAGAATGTCCAGCAGACCACGCTGCCCAACGGAACTCGTAGCAACGTCAAGCAATATGATTGATCAGCTAGATTCCACGTTCAAAATACTGACTAAAGGCATGCCTTATACAACTCACCCAAAGCTATATGTTACACAGCCAGACGAAAACATCGACTACATAGTCTCTGAGTGATACGAATGATTCGAAATGTGCATGTTGGTGTATAACACGAAGGTCATTTAGAGAAGGTTTTCAGTGTGAGCTTGGTAAAATGTGGGTAAGAATCGTTGCCCAACATAACTGGTTTCTAGATCCAAGCCAGTCAATAATGGTTGTATTAATTCATAGTACATTTAGTCTAATTAGGTCTCGTTCATAGTCATGTGGTACGCTTGAGTGATGAAAATGGCCCGTTAGGCAGGAGGAATAGACTTACAGTTATAATAATGCATTTGCCATCTTGCTTCTTTCATGAGCCCCAGCTATTGTTTGATATCAGTTAATTTTTTGTCCAAAGCCTGGTATCGATCTGTTAGTGCTTCTGGCTCACTCCGTTGTATTACAGAGTCCAAAATAAAGCGATAATTCCACGAATAATTACGTGAGGTGGAGCACCTGGAACCGCGAACAACAACCCAAATACAAAGCCTCGTAAGGGAGCATGTGCCTAGTAAAAAAGAAATAAGAGCTCCTTGAAAATAATCATGTAAATACACGATTATTAGTTAGGGGCATGAGGAGATACCAAAAGCTCATGCGACTTTCCAATAGAAGGACAATTCTACAGAGGCGCACGTTCCAATGCTCCGGTGTGCATGTTGACACATGTCCCCCGATCGGGCAGTATATACATGTCTCTACAATGCCATGGGCTGACGATGTATGAGGATGCTTTGATAAGTCTTGTAAAAAAAGCAAGAGAAAATGATTGTTTCATTAATAACTCACCTTACTTCTCGACATAATCGCCTTTGAGGGATGTGCACTTGGTCCAGCAATCTTCCAGGTTTTGCATCCCATTGGAAAAGTAGGTTCTGTCCAACTCTGCAAAATACTCATTTGATGAAAATTTCTTCCCAGAACGACAAAGTTTCAAGTTAAAGAACAGGAAGAAGTCACTTGGGACTAACAAATTCAGATATTTCATATTCATGAAATTTGGCGGGAAGCAAGGCTTCACAGTAAAATTAAATGACAAAAAAAGCAGAAAATTGTTAGCTTGTAACTATGTCACATGAAAAAATTTTCTTTTGTCGTTTGTTATTTGACTCCAAATTTGAAACTAAAACATTCTCAAAAGTCTTGGAAACCCTGGGACTAATATCTTGCCAGTTTCATTGTCGATAATAGGCAAAATTCGTCGATACTCTCGATCCCCGTATGGATGAACGGTTTGCCGATAGGTGGCGACAACGGTAAGTAGCGGTCGAAAGGAACAGATCGCAGATGTCAGGCAGTTAGCTTGGACCTCGGGCAATATAACCTCATTCAAACATTAGTGGATTTGTGTCTGCATCGTGGAGTTGTTCTTGATTGAAAATGTCAGTTTACGAGCCTAATTCTCGACATTTGCGGAAAGTGTTACTGTTTTGTTTCAACATGAAGAAAACAGCGGCTGAGTCTCATCGAATGCTCTCAAGTACATATGGTAACGACGCTATAAATGAGTGGTTTCAACGTTTCAAGAACGGTGATATTAACGTCGTAGACCGGCATAGTGGTGGAAGAGAGAATGTTTTCGAAGATGCAGAAATAGAGACATTTGTGAGTGGAGACTCGCGTCAAACTCAAGAAGAATTGGCACAATTAATGGGAGTGACACAGCAAGCCATTTCAAAACGTTTGATTCAGAATCAAGGAACTTGGGTCCCTTGTGAGCTGAAACCAAGAGACGTTGAACGACGTTTGTGTGTTTGTGAACAGTTGCTTCAGAGGCAAAAACGGAAGGGATTTCTGCATCGCATTGTGACCGGGGACGAAAAATGGGTTCCATACGATATTCCTAAACGCTAAAAATCGTGGGGATATCCTGACCATGCTTCCACGTCGGTAGCCAAGATCATGCTCTGCATTTGGTGGATCCAGCTCGGCGTCGTGCAGTATATGTTGTTAAAACCAAGTGAAGCAATCACAGGTGTCCGTTATCGGACGCAGTTAATGCCTTTGAGCAGAGCATTAAAAGACAAACGGCTGCAATACAGCGACAGGCACGATAACGTTATTTTGCAGCATGACAACGCTTGAGCCCACGTTGTAAAAGAGGTCAAAACGTACTTGGAAATGTTAAAATGGGAAGTCTTACCCCACCCGCCGTATTCTCCAGACATTGCTCCCTATGACTATCACCTGTTTAGATCATTGGCACATGGCCTGGCTGACCAACACTTACGATCTCATGAAGAAGTCACAAATTGGACCGATTCGTGGATCGCTTCAAAAGATGAAAAAATTTTTCGACGCGGGATTCGTGCACGACCCGAAAGATGGGAGAAAGTAGTGGCCAGCCATGGAAAATGCTTTGAATGATACACGTGTAACCGCGCGGGTCTAGCCGAGCGGTCTAGGGGGCGCTGCAGTCATGGACTGTGCGGCTGGTCCCGGAGGAGGTTCGAGTCCTCCCTCCGGCATGGGTGTGTGTGTGTTTGTCCTTAGGATTATTTAGGTTAAGTAGTGTGTAAGCCTAGAGACTGGTGACCTTAGCAGTTAAGTCCCATAATATTTCACACACATTTGAACATTCTGAATTTGCTTCGTTAAAGCCTCAAATGTTGGGGAAAAAACGGCGGAAGCAAAGTTGTACGCTTTGTACGTAATTAAATTTGTACGAAACCCTCAGAGTGCGAGTTCTACCCGTTGTGGCCAATTTATTGTATTCAGACGGAGTTCTCAGTCAGATCATTGGGGGATGCCAACTCCGTGTCACTAGTTGCCACCCTCTGGTAACCTCCAACAACTCTGTTTTTCGCAAAGTGTGTACTTTACGTGCAACCAGTTACATCCTTTGCTTGTTCTAATGTTTAGAATTAGCCTTCAGTGTAATGCAAGTAAATGTGGTATTCAGACCTCTAAGACTCCTGAGTTAAAGCTTTGAGTATCCTGTCGAATCCCAAAATCCGCAACTCTCATAGGCGCCCAGCAACAATGTTTTGAGCTGATCTGAACAGTCAGCTTACCATCACTGGAAGTTTGTCGGTCTGCAATTGCTCTTAACCGCTCAGGAATTGTGGTCTAACCTGTAGCCACCTTTCCTCCCTCTGTCCTGTGTTAGGACACGCCAGTGGCACAGAATCATCTTAGCAGTATTATTTTCACTGCATAAATTTAAGGTAAGTGTGTCAAGTACTGCCCCATTTACAACTTGAATGGGAATATTGCCTGCAAAGTTACCACACTCTGTTTTCTTCACCGGTTTCTTAGTCACTGACACCGGTGATTCCTCCCGTCACGCACCAAATATCTAGTATCATTACATAACTTGAGTAGAAGATCTTATCCGTCCAGCATCTTAATTGTACAACGCTGAATCTTTCTATGTCTCCTTCTTCATTTCAGCCATGTTTCTTAGTTACTTGAGTCTAATCCAAAGCCTCTCTGCATTCCAGAGGAGATTAAAACTTGAACTGTTATTATCAGTACAGTTTCCCTCTCAGCATATCCTATCTGTCTTCCTTCTGTCCAATACTGAAGCAGTATTTCTGCACATTATCAACACATCCATGCTCTCCTCATCCCTAATTATTTCTGTGTTTTTCTTTCTTCTTCCTTTCTACAGATTTGGTTCCACTCAAATTTTCTGTGTGAACAGTCCTATCACCTAGGAGATTAATAGGCCGGCCGCTCTGGCCGAGCGGTTCTAGGCGCTTGAGTCCGGAACCGTGCGACCGCTACAGTCGCAGGTTCGAATCCTGCCTCGGGCATGGATGTGTGTGATGTCTTTAGGTTAGTTACGTTCAAGTAGTTCTAAGTTCTAGGGGACTGATGACCTCAGATTTTAAGTCCCATAGTGCTCAGAGCCATTTGAATCATTTGAATTTTAGGAGGTTAATATCAATAAATAAATCAGAAAGATTTCATAATGTTTACTGAATTATCTGACGGAAGATCAAGTTTTGACATATTCTGTCTATTGTTACAGCCTGCCTTCTTATGACAAGATCAGATCTATTCAAAAAATGTCTCTTGCATGTTCCAAAGTTAAGTTAGCATCAGCTATCAGACTTAAGCATTACTTTTCACTTGCTCCGCACGCACACTTCAGTGAACTGTACTGCAGACCATTATTCGAAATGCGGCCATCATATTGTCAGAAAACTGTGGTAATCAGCACTATGCTATCGACCCCTTAACGGACGCCGCGGTGCTGTTATTATTCATTTGCCCGCTCATAGTAACTGTCGCACTCTAAAGGAAAAACACCAAGCTTTTATGCTGTCACGTGATAGATAGCTAGACGGATTAATGAGTGTCCTTACGACAAAGTGAGGACTTCATAATTAAATGATAGTCTTTAATAAATTATGTCGACAAAAACATGTCAGTCACACAGCACTTTGTATCAGAGAACCCGCAATCGATACATGGAAAATTACGAGGAGACATGTTCCTTGTTGCCTGGCCAATGTATCACATGAGAGTGAAACATGCGGACTGTGAATTTTCCAAAGGCTCAAAGTGGCGAACACGTTAGTTTTGAAAACCTTAAAGAATACACCCATTGTCGCCATCCAAAATACCGCATTGCAGCAGCTATTTACGGTTTTGTATCAGATGATTCTAATGGTCATAGAAGAGTAAGGTTCAGCGACATTTATGGAAGGAGGTGTAGCAATGGCGAGCACTGTACTCTCCTTCTTGAGAAGCGTGGCGTAAAACACAGTCTGGCAATACAAATTTAGATTTTCCAAGGATTCCCTAAATTTGCTTAATGCAATGTCCATATGGTTCCTTACAAAAAGATACAACTGATTTCCTCCGCCTTCTTCGCCGAATCCGAGATAGTGCTCCATGGCCCCATAGTACACTATCCGATCAAAGATATCCCATCACTCATGCGTAATGCGGAATTCTTCGCTAGATGTCATTAGAAGCGGATCCACAAGTATAAAAGGAAGAGGGGATTATTATTGGTAAGGTCTTATGCGACCAAACTGCTGAGGTTATCGGTTCCTAAGCTTACATACTACTTAATCTAACTTAAATTAACTTGCACTTAGGACAAAAGACACACCCATGCATCGAGGGAGGACTCGAACCTCCGACGGGCAGAGCCGCGAAACCGTGACAAGGCGCTCGGCTACCCCGCGCAGCGGGGATTATTACGTATGTCTGTATTGTTGTTGTTGTGGTTTCAGACCTGAGACTAGTTTGACGCAGCTCTCTATGCTACTCTATCCTGTGCAAGCTGCTTCATCTCCCAGTACCTACTGCAGCCTACATCCTTTTGAATCTGCTTAGTATACTCATCCCTTGGCCTCCCTCTACGATTTATACCCTCCACACTCCCCTCCAATACTAAATTGGTGATCCCTCAAGGCCTCAGAACATGTCCTACCAACCGATCCCCTCTTCTAGTCAAGTTGTGCCACAAACTCCTCTTCTCCCCAATTCTATTCAATACCTCCTCATTAGTTATGTGATCTACCCAAAAAATCTTCAGCATTCCTCTGTAGGACCGCGTTTCGAAAGCTTCTATTCTCTTCTTGTCCAAACTATTTATCGTCCATGTTTCACTTCCATACATGGCTACACTCCATACAAATACTTTCAGAAACAACTTCCTGACACTTAAATCCATACTCGATGTTAACAAATTTCTCTCCTTCAGAAACGCATTCCTTACCAATGCCAGTCTAAATTTTATGTCCTCTCTACTTCGATCATCATCAGTTATTTTGCTCCCCAAATAACAAAACTCCTTGACTACTTTAAGTGTCTCATTTCCTAATCTAATTCCCTCAGCATCACCCGACTTAATTCGACTACATTCCATTATCCTCGTTTTGCTTCTGTTGATGTTCTTCATATATCCTCCTTTCAAGACACTGACCATTCCGTTCAACTGTTCTTCGAAGTCCTTTGCTGCCTCTGACAGAATAGCAATGTCATCGGCGAACCTTAAAATTTTTATCTCTCGTCCATGGATTTTAATACCTACTCCGAATTATTCTTTCGTTTCCTTTACTGCTTGCTCAATATACAGATTGAATAAGATCGGGGAGAGGGTACAACCCTGTCTCACTCCTTTCCCAACCACTGCTTCCCTTTCATGTCCCTCGACTCTTATAACTGCCATCTGTTTCCTGTACAAATTGTCAATAACCTTTCGCTCCCTGTATTTTACCCCTGCCACCTTCAGAATTTGAAAGAGAATATTCCAGTCAACATTGCCAAAAGCTTTCTCTAAATCTACAAATGCTAGAAACGTACACTACTTACCATTAAAATTGCCACACCACGAAGATGACGTGCTACAGACGCGAAATTTAACCGACAGGAAGAAGATGCTATGATATGCAAATTATTAGCTTTTCAGAGCATTCACACAAGGTTGGCGTCGGTGGCGACACCTACAATTTGCTGACATGAGGAAAGTTTCCATCCGATTTCTCATACACAAAAAGCAGTTGGCCGGCGTTGCATGGTGAAACGTTGTTGTGATGCCTCGTATAAGGAGGAGAAATGCGTACCATCACGTTTTCGACTTTGATAAAAGTTGGATTGTAGCTCATCGCGATTGCGGTTTATCGTATCGCGACATTGCTGCTCGCGTTGGTCGTGATCCAATGACTATTAGCAGAATATGGGATCATAGGGTTCAGGAGGGTAATACGGAACGCCGTGCTGGATCCCAACGGCCTCGTATCACTAGCAGTCGAGATGACAGGCACGAACAGTTCGACGACACTTGCAGCAGCATGGTCTATCAGCTCGGGGACCGTGGCTGCGGTTACCTTTGACGCTGCATCACAGACAGGAGCACCTGCGATGGTGTACTCAACGACGAACCTGGGTACACGAGTGGCAAAACGTCATTTTTTCGGATGAATCCAGGTTGTGTTTACAGCATCATGATGGTCGCATCCATGTTTGGTGGCATCGCGGTGAACGCACATTGGAAGCGTGTATTCGTCATCGCCATACTGGCGTATCACCCGGCGTGATAGTGTGGGGTCACCACTGGTTACACGTCTCGGTCACCTCTTGTTCGCATTGACGGCACTTTGAACACTAGAAGTTACATCTCAGATGTATTACGACCTGTGTCTCTACCCTTCATTCGATCCCTGAAACCCTACATTTCAGCTGGATAATGCACGACCGCAAGTTGCAGGTCCTTTAAGGGCCTTTCTGGATACAGCAAATGTTCGACTGCTGCCCTGGTCAGCACATTCTCCAGATCTCTCACCAACTGAAAACGTCTGGTCAATGGTGGCTGAGCAACTGGCTCGTCACAATACGCCAGTCATTACTCTTGATGAACCGTGGAATCGTGTTGAAGTTGCATGGGCAGCTGTACCTGTACACGTCATGCAAGCTCTGGTGGTTATTCTGGGTACTGATTTCTCAGGATCTATGCACCCAAATTGCGTGAAAATGCAATCACATGTCAGTTCTAGTATAATATATTGGTCCAATGAATACCCGTTTATCATCTGCATTTCTTCTTGGTGTAGCAATTTTAATGGCCAGTAGTGTAGTTTTGTCTTTCCTTAATCTATTTTCTAAGATAAGTCGTAAGGTCAGTATTGTCTCACGTGTTCCAAAATTTCTACGGAAACCAAAGTGATCTTCCCCCAGGTCGGCTACTACCAGTTTTTCCATTGGTCTGTAAAGAATGTCTGTAGAGAAGCCATAACAGCGCAATAGGTCGGTCGGCGGAACTTATTTACTTCGAATGTGGACTAGTCATTGGATATTATCGGAGTAACAAATCGGTCAGCGGCGGTTCAACCCTTCTAAAGGAGCCAGAGTAGTTGGTGATGTCATAGTGAAGTGAAAACGAGTAGGAACAACCACAACTGTCCTTCTGTATGTCGAGGGAAGAGCTCTTCAAAGAGCTGGCAGAGCTGTTGCCAGTATTAGAAACGGCCGGGCAGCGAGCCAGTGGTGGGGGGAGCATGGTGACAGTCTTTCCCGTCATTTTGTTCGCTTTAGCTCGTTCCATCTGCTCGGGGCGAACGTCGTGAGACATCCGTTTAAGTTCGTTGTTGATCGATTTTTTATTACAGAGGGCAGCTAACCCTCTGACCGAACACGCTGAGCTACCGTGCCGGCATCCCTTCGGCCCGCGGCAACATTTGGCTCCTTGAGAACCCAACAATGTCACGTTATTTAATACGGCATTCCTGTAGGGGCAGCATCCTGCAGACCGATGCGTTCCTTGGAATATTTTTCACATGCGCTACCACTGTTTGTCACCTTACACAAACACACACATAAATATTTTCTTTAATGATGTTGCAGCCATTTGACTGCAACAACTTTTATTTTATCGTTATACGGCTTAGATTTCGCTGTATGTCATACCAGTCTGATATCTTTTGAAATATAAATAACTGACTGTACTTAAAAATGGCCTATAGCCGAACTCTGGAAAACAATAAAATAAAAATTATTTCCGTCAAACGGCAGAAACATCATTTTAAAAAATTACCATGACATTGTGCAATCAGTAAAGGAAACAAAAGAAAAATTCGGAGTAGGTATTAAAATCCATGGAGAAGAAATTAAAACTTTAAGGTTCGCCGATGACATTGTAATTCTGTCAGAGACAGCAAAGGACTTGGAAGAGAAGTTGAACGGAATGGACAGCGTCTTGAAAGGAGGATATAAGATGAACCTTAACAAACGCAAAAAGAGGATAATGGAATGTAGTCGAATTAAGGCGGGTGATGCCGAGGGAATTAGATTAGGAAATGAGACACTTAAAGTAGTAAAGGAGTTTTGCTATTTGGGGAGCAAAATAACTGATGATGATCGAAGTAGGGAGGATATAAAATGTAGACTGGCAATGACAAGGAAAACGTTTCTGAAGAAGAGAAATTAGTTAACATTGAGTATTGATTTAAGTGTCAGGAAGTCGTTTCTGAAAGTATTTGTACGGAGTGTAGCCATGTATGGAAGTGAAATATGGACGATAAATAGTTTCGACAAGAAGAGAATAGAAGCTTTCGAAATATGGTGCTACAGAAGAATGCTGAAGATTAGATGGGTAGATCACATAACAAATAAGGAGGTATTGAATAGAATTGGGGAGAAGAGGAGTTTGTGGCACAACTTGACTAGAAGAGGGGATCGGTTGGTAGGACATGTTCTGAGGCCTGGAGGGATCACCAATTTAGTACTGGAGGGCAGCGTGGAGGGTAAAAATCGTAGAGGGAGACCAAGAGATGAATAAACTAAGCAGATTCAGAAGGATGTAGGCTGCAGTAGGTACTGGGAGATGAAGCAGCTTACACAGGATAGAGTAGCAAGGAGAGCTGCATCAAACCAGTGTCAGGACTGAAGACTACAACAACAACAGCAACATGGTTCCAACCAAAATAAAAATTACACACATCAGAGTCTCAATAGTAACAATGTACTGCAAACAGCACAAATGTTACGTGTGAAATATCTAATAAGGACGTTACCTCTATCTTTCGTGCGGGAGAACGGAAACCCCAAGATCATCGTCATCTGATTGGCCACCTCTCGTCACAACCACATAGTGTTCGGTGTCTTTATCGCTGCTGTCCTCATCGCCCTATAAAGAAATTACAGTATAATGAACGGATTCTTCTCTTACAGCTTCTTCTATGTTTGACCTTGCAATCTCTTTCCACACGTTGTTCACGACGTTCTTCCAATTTTCTGGCGGTTTTCCAGTGACAGCCTCGTTTACTGACCTCTCTGTGTCTCGCAACGTAAAGGTTTTGTTTCGCTCCGCAACATCTGCTTTTATTTGAGCCCAGATTAATTCAGCTGCATTGTAATGGCAGTGGTACAGTAAAGACGTATAACTTTGTGGCCATGGTTCTCTGCTAATGTATCAATTACATAATGCGTCTTCTGTGGCTTGTATCGTTTCACTAATTCCAGAAGTTCCATTTCCCCACATTCTGTTTAAAGCATATTTTATTGTCTTTCAACCAGCTGACTATTACGTCTCTAGTTGCAGCAACCGTCGGTGCCTTATTTAATTGTACAGAATGGTATGGCGCATTGTCCATTACAAAAACAGTACCAGAACTGACGTTTGGTAGCAAACGAGTAACGAACTAGTCTCTGAATGTATCTGCATTCATCTCCTCGTGGTAGCTGACAATATTTTTTGTCTGGAACATCATCATAGTACCGGGCAAAAAATGAAATGAAATGTCGTGTGGCTAGGGCCTCCCGCCGGGTCGACCGTTCGCCTGTTGCAGGTCTTTCGAGTTGACGCCACTTCGGCGACCTGAGCGTCGATGGGAATGAAATGATGATGATTAGGACGACACAACACCAAGTTCCAGAGCGGAGAAAATCTCCGAGCCAGCCGGGAATCGAACCCGGGACCTTAGGATTGACATTCCGTCACGCTGACCACTCAGCTACCGGGGTCGGGCAGTACCGTCCACAAAACCGTTCATATAGCCAGCATGAACTATAATTAGACGCCCTCCCTTACCAGTTGGCACCCTCGTAGGTCCATGGCGCGTGTCGTCTGTCAATGCGACGGAACGTGCATAACGCACATTGACACATGTTTCGTCAATTCATATTACGTTTTCCGGATTCACTCCTAGCAACTCGCGCAGGAAACGACATTTCCATGCTACAATCTCTCCGCGTTCCATTAAAACCTTTCGTTCTGAGAACGTTTTCGAACCGAAGCCAATTTTTTTTTCAAAACAATAGAGAGACTCGTCACTCTGTCTGTGAACAAACCACTGTCCAACAGTGATGTCATCAACTTTTTTAAGCGTCGGATACTCCTTCCTGTTGCAGTACGCGTATATGTGTTGCCTGATAGTACTTTCGACGAAGTTGTGTGTTTCAGTCACACGGCTCGATTTCTTCCTTGACTCTCCAGGTGCCACCATAACGGGGCTCTCAGCTGAATTGGCGGCCTCGTAATCATTTGTGACTCTCTTCACTGTCGCTGTAGAGATGTTCAATGCTTCTGCCACTGTGTCAACCACTTTACTCACTGATATCAAAGAGCCACCATTGTCCATTTCCCTTTCAAAGTCAACACGAAATCTGTCTCTAAATTCGCGTGCTTGGGATTTCAGCGTAGCTCTTTTCCCAAAGACCATCTTCTCTGCCCTATAGGCAGCCATTTTCCACTTAAACACACTTTTCCACTTATACACACGGTAAGAAACTCACAGAAGTAGCGTACTGCACATGTGTACACACAAACCTGAATGTAGCACGTGGTGCAATTGACTGAAAGCAACAGTCGCCCCCGCTGGCCGCTGTGGCCGTGCGGTTCTAGGTGCTACAGTCTGGAACCGAACGACCGCTACGGTCGCAGGTTCGAATCCTGCCTCGGGCATGGATGTGTGTGCTGTCCTTAGGTTAGTTAGGTTTAAGTAAGTTCTAGGGGACTCATGACCTCAGATGTTAAGTCCCATAGTGCTCACAGCCACTCCAACCAGCAGTCGCCCAGCGCTACGGCAACACTGAGGCGTTGCCACGGTAATGTAAACAAAAGCTCGCGATCTGATTGATTGGCCGTCGTGGATGTGCGAAACAGGTGTGCCAAGGCCGCGTCAACTGTCAGAGCTCTTATTTCGCCGTATGGAGTATAAATTAAGATTTTGCAGACCTCATGTACCGATGGACATGGTCCATCGAACATTCCAGAAGATGGCTGTAAAAAATTCACATAAAATCGGCAGAAGGGATAATTCGTGAGTTCCAGTGTGCAACCATCAGTCCTGCTAGATAGTGACTGTGTAGGTAGTTAAAAAGAATGGAGCACTATGGTTGAGCAGCTCCCTTATATGTCATTCATACCTGTAGATACTGTTAAGCGATGCTTGAGATGGTGTAAAGAGCGATGCCTTTGGGCTCGAAATGAGTGATTTGGACTGATGAATCATGCAATACCCTATGCAGTCTTATGGAAGGGTTTGGGCTTGGCGAAGGCCTGGAGAGTATTACCGGTCATCGTATGTCAAACAACAGTTAAATGCCGAAGTGTTGGTGTTATGGTATGGATGTGTTTTTCGTTGCTAGGGTGTGAGCGCATTATGGCGCTTAAGAAAACGCTAAATGTGGAAGGAAATGAACACATACTACAACATTTTGTACTTCGTTGAGTAGAAGAACAGTTCGTAAATAATGTGCGTTTCTATCAGCGTGACAATGCACATTGTCCTAAAGCAGCATCTGTGAGGAAATGTGTTCTGGACAGTAGCATTTCTGAAATGGATTGCTCTGTCAGAGTCTCGACCTAAACACAATAGAACATCTTTGGGATGGGTTAGAACACCGACTTTGCTCCACGCCCCAGCACTGAGCATCACTACCTTCTCTGGTTTGAGCTCTTGAGGAAGGATGGGCTGCCATTCCTCCACAGACACTTAGACAGATCACTGAAACTATCCCCAACAATGCCATCATTGAGATGAATGGTGGTCCAATCCCACATAATTGACCATTAATAGGTGTTTGGGTGCTTTTGATCAGATAGTGTATGTTTGATTAAATGTACCTTCCTGTGGGTCACTGGTTCCCAACTAGAGGTCCATGGACCACCAGTGTCCACCAGAGCTAAGATATGGCCCGCAAAAGATTTATAATTTCTAACTTCTATGCATTTTAAATTATTAATCTCTTGTTACACAGGTCATGCATAGAGATGACGGTTATTAGATTGGGTTCGATTAGATTAGATTCAGTTTTCGTTCCATAGACCCAAATGGTTCAAATGGTTCTGAGCACTATGGGACTTAACATCTATGGTCATCAGTCCCCTAGAACTTAGAACTACTTAAACCTAACTAACCTAAGGACATCACACATAGACCCAAAAATAAGATGATTCTCATGGGTGTGGAATGTCGGTTTCCGGTTGTACCGGTTTTTTTCCTCTGCAGTTTAACCTGAGTGTTAAAATCGCTCAGATTAACCAGGGTCTGAAATGACCGATTTCTTGTTTTTTATTGCTGCAATTTTCAGTAATAAACGTAGACTTCAATCAAGGACTGGAAAATTTAATGAAAGTGCAGGAGTAGAAGATGCCGATCGATGAGTGTTTGTGACAGAAAACAATCACTTTGTCTCCAGCAAAGATGGCTAAGGTAAAGGAGATGGGTACGGCAAAGGTGACAGCGAAATGTTACTAGTTGATGACTTTCTTGCTTGATTACTTTGGGATGGTATCAATTTTTTCCCCTGAAGCAAACACAAAATTATGGTTTCGGTTATTATCCCTAGCCTATAGCACATCAATAAAATTATAGGTACATCAATAAAATTTTTCTTTCTCGGACATGGAACACTGTGGATGTTTCCTTTTTAAATGATGTTGCAAGTTTGTTGCACCTCCTATCATTTTTAATCTTCTAAAGAAAACGGAGCATTATGCTACGTTGCTATAACACTACGTAAAATTATTCCAAACATGGGATGATGCCATTCTGCAATACAACCGACGTCTCAGGGCAACTGAGAGGAAGACCAATTGTGGGCAAGTCTTGCACACCGTTTAATGGACCACTCCGCACAGTAAGACATACATTATTGTCTCAGCAGAGTCGTACCGATTCTTCCGTCTAACTGTCGGATTTGTTATTAAAAAGGCGCTGATCGCTGTTCCTGTTTTCTACAGTTACGCAATATTTCAAAGCAGTGGAAATTTTACGAATAAACATTACTAGGTTAAAATAAACTTTTATTTAAAATCCAAAAATTATAGTACTACGATTGTGGCAAATTAATATGTTACAAAAAATGAAAAAAAACTGGTGTAGCCGAGACCAAGCAAATATCGAAAAATACCGGTTATTCGGAACTAAAACCTGTTGCAACCGAGACTAAACAAATACCGAAAAATATCCGTTATTCGGAACTAAAATCCGATATCAGGTTTAACTGGCGTGTTTTTCCCATCCCCAATCGTACAGCACCGCACGCCCAGTTAGTTTTGTTGAGTGGGCAAAGCATTCGACGTCAGTCAGTCGTAGTGCACACTTTCTTTAGTCTTTCTCGGCGGTGCCAGGTGTTCTGTTTGGCTGTTTAGTGGTTCGACGGCATCAATAGCTTAACTGACAGAGGTAAGTACACTTACCGTTAGAGGTAAGTACACTTTTTCTATGTTAAATTCTCTCGATCGAAACTAAGTATTACAAGCGAATACCTATGTACGCGTGTATCAGAAAAAGTTCGCAAAAGTTAGGAACATTTCGTAGACTACCTAATTAAAAAATCACATTACATAGTTATGTACAATTAAAAATAAAAATAGTAAAAACCTGTTTAATTTATTTTAATATGAAAAATACACTATTTTTATGTTTTTGTTTGTTATGCTTGTACTCGATTGCATTTCTATTTTATTTTCAGAAAATGGCGCCTAAGAGAAATTACGATAATAATTCCGTTATTTACTTCGATAGAAGGTAATATGCGCAACCGCTCTCGCGAACGATTCCTTGAAGCCACTTAGAAACGGCCCATCCTAATTTCTCTGTCCTACCACCAGATTTCTTTCTAATGAAACTCGCGCTCAGTCATACAAGATACGAATCTTCGGAGAAAACATTAGTAGCAATGTTCGAGTATCGAAATTGGTAGTGCAGTGAAAAAAGCGTCATGCAATAGGAGAAACACTGTTGAAACCTTGCTTGATCGGGACCGATAACCTCGCTGTTTGGTCCCCTCCTCCAACTCAACCAATCAACCTTGCTTGATCAAAGCTGTCGAAGAATTTTTAGACTTAAAACCTAATTAAAAAAAAACCGCGGAACAACTTGTTTCAATAGTTAAAAATCGCCATGTTACATTTGAGTCAGATGAACTTGCCATTGCATTGTTCCGAAAACAGACATTAAAAGGCTTTGAACGTGTATTTATCTTCGAAAATAAATTTCTAGACCTTTTTTACAATCTTCAGTTATGGATAGAAAAAACTGACGAAAACAATTATTTTGCGTTCGTGACATCAAAAGCAATCGTTGATGATAATTTTTATGTCCAGGACATACTTATAATAAAAATCAAGAGTCATCTGCAAATGTTGGCTGATGAATTCAGTCATTACTTCCGATAGACTAATTGGCAACACGTTTAGCACTAGTGCTACAGAAGCTGCAGAAGAAATGTAGGAAGATTTCATAGAATTCCAGAATGACAGGAAGTGTAAGAATCATTTGAATCCGATTCTCTCAAGTAGTTTTGGTGTAAAAAAGCAATTTCATACACTAAAATTCGAGAAATTGCCTTGCGCTATCTTATGCCTTTCTCCACAACTTGTTTGTACGAACAAGGGTTTTCTGCTTTGCTGGTGATTAAAAACAAGTCCATGAGTCTATTGAAAGTAAGTGATAATGTGGGTGTAACTTTGAGCAAAAACACGACCTAAGGGGAAAAAACCGACCCACTACGAAGGAATTATCCCAATGGGACAGAAATGGGTAGATGTGATGTACATGTGCAGACAAACAAATAATGTCAATTTCAGAAAAACTGGATGATTTATTTAAGAGAACGATCTTCACAAACTGAAGAAGTCAACAACGCGTTCGCCCACCTTTGGCCTTTATGCGAGCAGATATTCGGCTTGGCATTGACCGATAGAGTTGTTAAGTATCTTGAGGGATACCGTGCCAAATTCCGTCCAATTCACGCGTCAGATCGTCAAACTCCCGGGCTGGCTGAATGGTTCTGTCCATTATGCTCCAAACGTTCTCTGTTGGGGAGAGATCCGGCGACCTTTCTGGCCAAGGCAGGATTTGGAAAGCACGAAAACAAGCTGTAGAAACTATTGCCATGTACGGGCGGGCATTGTCTTGCTGAAATGTGTGGTCAGAATGGGTTGCCATGAAGGGCAACAAAATGGGGCATAGGATGCCGTCGACGTACCGCTGTGCTGTAAGGGTACACTCCACACCGTCTGTCCTGTTTATAGGGCCGTATGGCGGCGACAGTCAGGCTGGTGCCACACCGCTGTCCAGGGCACCTCCAGCAGGTTTCACATCTTCTCTGGTCATCGGGGCACAGTTCGAAGCGGAACTCATCACTGAAGACAATTCTACTTCCGTCAATGAGATTCCAGACCGAAGACGTGTCTCAAGACGCCCTAGACAGCCTTGGGATCCAACCTGACTGTCGCCCGCCATACAGCCTGACAACCAGGAGTGATGGTCTGTGGTGCCATTTCTTTTCATACAGGACACTGGTTCTCATCCACAACACCATTACAGCCAAGCGGTACGTCGAGGATATTCTGCGACCCGTTTTGTTGCCCTTCATGGCAATGCATCCTTGCCTTCCATTTCAGGAAGATAATACGCACCCACACACGGCAAGAGATTCTCCTGTTTGTCGTCATGTTAGCCAAACCCTACATTGACCAGCAAGGTCGCCAGTCTCTCCACAATAGAGAACATTTGGAGCAGTATGGGCATGGCCCTCAAAGCAGCTCGGATTTTGACGATCTAATGCCCCAGTTAGACAGAATTTGGCACGTCATCCCTCAAGAGGACATCCAACTACTCTTATCAATCAATGTCAAGGCGAACAACTGCGTGCATAAGAGCCAGCGAAGCACGAACGCGTTATTGGCTTACTCAATTCGCAAAGATCTTACTTTGAATAAATAGCCCAATCGTCTTAAAATTGTAATCATTTATTTGTCTGTACATATACATCACATCTACCGATCTCCATCCCATCCCATTCAGATAATTCCTTCGTGGTGAGTGTTTTTTTTTTTTTGTTTCTTTTTTTGGCTTAGAGTGTATTAGCTCCCGAATTACCGAACTCGTACATAAGCTGCAAGCTCAGAAATCGTACTGATGCAATTCGAATTTAATTTTCTACTGAAATGTATCTTCTATTCTAACAGTACTGTTAATCCATGTTGCTTTTGAACCTAACGATTATGTTAAGAGTTTTGATTGACACCTTTTATCTTTCTTGTTGCGTGCTCAAAGTTTTGGATGAAACCTGTTATCTTTCTTGTACCTTGCTGTCCCTACTCAACAAAGAAATCAAAGTGGTCCTTGATCAAAAAAGGTTGGGAACTACTTTTGTAGATGAGCAGCATTTAATCTACTCCAGTCTGCGGTGTAAATTTCGGCTTGTTTGTCATGTGACTCAGTGGCTATGCGACTCAGTGCAAGCCTACAAATCCAGAGATACATTATTCTTTTTCCAGTCGGCCCTAGGTTTTCTTCCGTCACTTGTCGATTCTTTCATCTCTGCCAAGGACTTATATCCGCAAGAAAGGCCATGTTCCACTGTGGTGAGCAGCTTATCGGTACGCCTACAACTGGCTTGGTCCATAGGTAGTAGAAAGGCTTCTCCAAAAGGAGAAAGCCTAGAAAAGCACTTATGGTGTTCAATTCATCCTTAGCGTTGATGAAAACTTAACCTTTATTTGGTTCTGTACCTCAGTTGGTAAAAACGAAACCCTTATTGAGTCATTTTGTTGTCCTCTGTCTCTCTGTCCGTCTGTTATGACCCTTTTATCTTGAGACAGTGTAGGGATATCAAGCTGAAACAGTAACGCCTATGGCCCCTTGGTTGTGTAAAACAATTATGCTTGTAATGATAAATGTCGTGTGATTTGGGCCTCCCATCGGGTAGACCGTTCGCTGGGTGCACGTCTTTCGATTTGACGCCACTTCGGCGACTTGCGCGTCGGTGGGGATGAAATGATGATGATTAGGACAACACAACACCAAGTCCCTGAGCGGAGAAAATCTCCCACCGAGCCGGGAATCGAACCTGGGCCCTTAGGATTGACAATCTGTCGTGCTGACCACTCAGCTAACAGGGGCTGACATTATGCTTGTAAATCAATGGATTAAAAAGGTAGGTCGTTTATGTTACACATTTTGATACAAATTCTCTCATCAAAATATATGGATGAACTATCCAGTTACGTAAATAAGTCTGTATCGAACCTTGAGCGCGAACTTTACTCACACTTTCAAGTACAAGACTACAGCACTTTCTTCCCTTCGTTTCGGCGTTTAACTGACAAACACTTTATAATACATACTTATAAACGTTAACCTTATTTTTGCTAGCTTGGGTAATATCACCAAAGCCCATTACCATAGTGTGGGAAAAAGTATGTGTGGCCCCACTCTTCATTGTTGGCAAATTTATTCAAGATGGCAGCGATAGATATGGCATCATCACAATGACGTCATGGCTGGAAGTAGCGGGAAAATATGTCAATTGGGCTACCTCCACTAACCTAACCCCCTCTTCTACCCTTCTACCCCTCCCCCCAAAAATGGCGGGAAGTTCAAATTCCAGCAGGACAATGCAATACACCATGGCTACCTCCACTAACATAAGAAAATGGCTGGAAAAAAGAGCACTTGGGCTACCTCCATTAACCTAAGTCATCTGCCCACCACCTCTTCCTAGGAATTGGCGGGAAAAGGACTCAGCTTGTGCTTTTGCATGCAGTGTTTATTTAAACAATTTGAGGCAGTAGCTCCATCCAGTGTGTTCACCACAAGGTCCAGAGTCCAACTGACTTAGTACACAGTACCACCACCGGAGGGCACTGTCATCCCTTGTACGATGTAATCCACGATGGCAGTCAGGGGGAAAATGGCGGTAAAAGGACTCAGCTTGTGCTGGGCTGCTGGAGAGAGGAAGGAGTTTAATTATTTTGGAACAATTTATTTAGGGATGGATTTCATGTAGTTCATTTATTTCAATGATACAAAACACTCGCACTGAAGTGCTTGGAGTCGCATTTCACACCCTACAGACCTGCAAACTACTCGAGAATCACAGAAATAAAGCAGCAAACTGATGTGCAGACACGAAAACAACTCGTAAATTATCAAAATAACGCATGTAAAACGCTCTGCAGGCACGCTTGCTAATTGTAAAGTGTCCAAATAACGCATTGGACAGCCCACAGACACGCAAACTACTCATAATTTGTCAAAAAATAATGCATGTAAAAGGATCTGCAAACACACACACAACGCTTAATCAGCAGAAAATAATGCAGTGCACATAAAAATCACTTTAACACTATTGTCAACCGCGACGTATCAGCGAACTGTTCAACGCGTCGACGACACCGTGAGCCACCTATGGACAGACCAAGGCATCGGGTGCGAGCCATCGCTCTTACGTCGCTGCCATCTACAGCAAGCAGGTGAAAGTCGCGTTTATGTTCGAGTACGCACTTAGAATTCTTCGAGTGTTATATTGACGTCACATATCTATGTCTCTGGACGAGTGCGCGTTTACCATTGCTGGCGTGAGGCCTCTACCGGTGGCCCAACAAAGACCTAATTGCTGAGCGATCTACAGCAAGCAGGTGAAAGTCGCGTCTATTTTCGAATATACAGTTAGAATTCTTTAAGTGTTACACTGACGACACATATCTATGTGTCTGGACACGTGCGCATCTACCTGCAGCCCAGCGAAGACTTAATTGCTGAGCGACTCACCCTCGCAGATACATCTAAAAGGTTCTCAATATTATATTGATGTCACAGGTTGCACTGTAGAAATCTATTGCAATGTTTCCCAGAATATCACGGGGTGTATTGTTTCTAGTGATCCTAAAGGGACATGCGGGACGCGTCCAGTTGCACACATGTTTCCTGTGGCTGGTGCAAAGTTTCAAGTCCAGCTTCAAGTGAGAGATGTCTGACTAGCTACTCACCTTCGCAGGCACAGCTAAAAGGTTCTCAATGTTATACTGACATCACATTGCTATCTAGATAAGAGCCAACTCTACCTCTTGGAGATAGTTAAGTCCCACAAAAATAGTTAACAGTCGCTTTTGTAGGAGCTTTCATGATGTCTCAGCTTATCTGCATGGAAATTCTTGCCCTAACAGCAGCTGTTTACGAAAATAGCTCAGAATAATGCATTATTCCTGATGGTCCTCATGTTTCCAGGGCCACAGCCGTCAGCAGGGTGTATTTCCGATACTGCGTTCTTTGTCGAATGTTTTTTAACTGAGGCCGCAATCGTAACATTTATTTGTAAGTATAGGGATCAAATATATATGTGACATATTTTCTAGGACGATTCTGTCTACGGGTACGTGGCGCGCCGGCGCTGGCCTGTGGCGAGAATTATTCACGTTTCTCGTTGACAGCAGGAGCTGTCCGAATGGAAAGGCCTGTTGGGATGCAGGAATGTAGCTGACTTAACTGTGTTGTCCTCTAGACGGCTGAATAGCGAACTAATACATAGTGTGTGTTGGACAGCTTTCGTGATCGTGTGGAAATTTGAGAAGATGCAATGTGGACATGTCTTTGTGCTGGACCATTATTCCCTCCCATGTAGATTGTCCAGTTGGCTCCTTCTTCACAGTTCCCATCTTTATTTGGTTGAGAGAACATCGATTGTGGCGTGTGTTGAGTGCTTCTAACAGGAGAAAGACATGTGGAGGAGATATTTGTTGGTTCTCTAGATATGAGTAACACCTTAGTTGACTTTGTAAATTATAACGATGATTTGGAATCTGTTATCTCAGCGACATCGGTATTCGCAAGTCGAAATATCAATTTCCTATTTTTTTTCGAGTTTTCACATAAAGGCCTTCGCAGACGAGATCAGTTTGTAGTTACTCAATAGTTACAGCACTCTGCACTTAGCTAAAGTTTCAGCTTTCTAGAGAAATAATTCCCTGTCTTTATCTTCGAAATTATATTGCACAGGCGATACTGCTAAGCAAGTGATATTGCTATATGCTTGATACCGAGAAGTATCTCTAAAATGGTATGATATTCTGGCAAACCATATGAAAATCCCAGAGCATGGAGATTGGTGTAGAAAACAAGCAAGCAAGCAGGTCGGGACTAGAAATGGTGATACCTTTCTGCTGAGGGGAACCAACCCAACCTTTGTACAACAGTGTTCGCAGTACATGTACTAGTGTCTCGCGAAAATGGCATGATATTCTAGCAAACCATGTGAAAATACATGTGTTATTATAATCCCAGAGTCTGGAGACTGGTGCAGAAAACAAACAAGCAAGCAGATTAGGACCAGAAATGGTGACGCCTGTGTGCCGAGAGGAAACGAGCCCATCTTTGTACAACAGTTTGGAGAGTGACTTTGGTCCACTGAGGGCTCTCGGGTCACGCATTGGAACCTGATGACCTGTGACCGTTGGCTGCAAGAAAATATCGAGTGCTGCGAGGAGTCTATACGGTGCTGTCTGTCTTCGTATGAGTGTCTGTCGGTTGATAACCATATCGATGATGCAAAAGGAGCGATTTTGTGTGGTACAGGATACGGATTGTATGTTTACTACATCGACACAGTATGTGGTGATATATTTCCGGGTTGGAGATCAGTTCCACACTGAAACATTCAAGCTTCCGTCCTCAGAGGTGGAGCAGTGTAATTGAGTAAGAGTCTTATCGTATTGGACGATCTGTAGGCTACTTAGCAGGGTTTAACTATCAGTGAAATATGGCGATCTGTACAAAATAGTTGTGCTGCTGAAAGTCTTGTCTGCAGAAGGAAAAAGGAGCACAGTACTTCACACTGGCAGCAGCAACAGTTTACGGGTAAATTCAGTAACAGCCAATCAGAATGCCCAATTGATTCACAAGAAATCATTTGTGATGGGAAGATGGGAAGTAGCAGCCTCTACATAGTGCTGAGAACGTTTACTGTTTCTAAGACGTATGTTGAAAGCAGTACATTATGATTTCCAGGAAGGGTACCACGTGATAGATGGGGTGCGATGTGAGGACCATCAAGAAAAATGCACTTGGTGTTATTCTGAGCTATTTTCGTAAAAAGCTCCTGTTAGGGTAAGAATTTCCATGCAGATAAGCTGAGACATCACGAAAGCGCCTACAAAAGCAACCGTTAACTATTTTTGTGGGACTTTACTATTTCCAAGAGGCGGACTTGGCTCTTATTTACATAGCCATGTGACGTCAGTATCACATTGTGAACCTTTTAGCTGTACCTGCGAAGATGAGTATCTAGTCAGACATCTCTCACTTGACACTGGACTTGACACCATGCATCAGCCACAGTAAACACGTGTGCAGCTAGAGTCGTCTCGTATGTCCCATTAGGATCTTTAGGTGCAATACGCCCTGTGCTATTCTGGGAGGCATTGCAACAGATTTATATAGCGCGACCTGTGACGTCAGTATAACATTGAGAACCTTTTAGATGCGTCTGCGTGTTTATAGAGCCTTTTACATGCATTATTATTTGACAGTTTACGAGTTGTTTGCGTGTCTGTGGGCTGTGCAATGCATTATGTGGACGGTTTACAATCAGCCAGCGTGTCTGCAGAGCATTTTACATGCATTATTTTGATAATTTACGAGTTGTTTTCGTGTCTACACATCAGTGTACTGTATTATTTCGCTGATTTATGAGTAGTTTACAGGTCTGTGTGCTGTGTACTGCATTACTTCGGTAATTTACGAGTTGTTTTCATGTCTGCACATCAGTGTTGTGCATATATCGATGATTTAAGAGTATTTTGCATGTCTGTGTGCTGTGTACTGCATTATTTCGGTAATTTACGCGTTGTTTGTGTGTCGGCATATCCGTGTACTGCATTATTTCGGTGATTCACGAGTAGTGTTCAGGTCTTTAGGGTGTGGAATGCGACCCCGAGCACTTCAGAGCGAGTGTTTTGTATCATTGTAATAAATGAACTGCATGAAATCCATCCCTAAATAAATTGTTCCAAAATAAATAAAGAACACTCCTTCCTCTCTGCAGCAGCCCAGCACAGGCTGAGCCTTTTTCCCGCCATTTTCCCCCAGCCCTCCATCTTGGATTACATCACAGAAGAGGAAGACAGCGCCATCAGATGGCGGTACTGTGTACTAGGTCAGTTGGACTCTGGACCTTTTGGTGAACACACTGGATGGAGCTACTGCCTCAAATTGTTTAAATTGATGGAGCGACTGCCTAAAATTGTTTAAATAAACACTGCATGCAAAACAAAGACATATGCCCATCCTATCCAGCAGCTCAGCACAGGCTAAGTCCTTTCCCTGCCAATCTCTAGGAAGAGGAGGTGATCGGATGACTTAGGTTAGTAGAGGTAGCCCAAGTGCCCTTTCTTCCCGCCATTTTCTTAGGTTAGTGGAGGCAGACATGGTGTGTTGCATTGTCCTGGTGGAATTTGGATTTCCGGCCTTTTCCTAGGGGAAAGGAGGGGAAGGGGGAGGAGAGGGGGGTACGCTATTGGAGGTAGCTTAATTGACCTATTTTCCTTCCAAAATTTGAACTTCCCACCATGACGTCATTGTGACATTGCCATAATCTATAGCCGCCATCATGAATGAATTTGACAACAATGGAGTGTGGGGCCACACATACTTTGTGCTAACATGTTTGCAAACTAGAGTGGCCATGCGGTTCTAGGCGCTACAGTCCGGAGCCGTGCGCCCGCTACGGTCGCAGGTTCGAATCCTGCCTCGGGCATGGAAGTGTGTGATGTCCTTAGGTTAGTTAGGTTTAATTAGTTCTAAGTTCTAGGCGATTGATGACCTCAGAAGTTAAGTCGCATTGTGCTCCGAGCCATTTGAACCAACTAACATGTTTACTCTAACGATTGTTGCAGTGCTGTGTGTTTTATGCACAATGTCGATTTTTATGAGTGGTCTGGTGAGACACTAATGAAGGAGTCGCCCCTCTATAGGCGTGCTGTCTGTACTCTTGCTGAAGGTTTTACAGATTATGCGTCTTTCGATCCTCAGTTCTAGAAAATTTCCACGTGCTTTAGCTTTTACTAATTCAGGAGTCCTCGTAGTTCATTATTGAAGATTACCAGACTGACGACTTTCCATTCGTTTCACCAACAATATCGATTTACAGTTTATGCTAAGGAGGTTCTTCTTCACAGCGATACTGTAACGAAACGATGATGGGAGACCTAAGATTGGTAGTACAATTTATCGCGTTTGAATGTTGTGAACGTGATTTATAGTTGTTAGTGAAAAACAGAAGAAAAAATTCCAAAATTATTTTCGTTGCATTAAATTTAGTTACCCATCACATATGACACAAGTACTGATCGATAACGCGAATTCATGTACCTACAAGTGCATTAGATCACGAGAGAAACAACGACTATATAAAACTGAGAAAGTCACACAAAAATGTAAGCAACACAGCGAAATATATGTACACCAGCTGTCAGTTTTGAATACTGCGCTTAGAAACTACCTGTCTGTGAGAACAAGTCAACCTAGCGCCCTCGCCATATCTGCATTTATACTGTGCATGCCACCTCGTGTTGTGTGACGGAGGGTACTTCACCACTATCGATACCTCCTTCCCTGTTACATACACGAACGGCTCATGGGAATAAAGGTTATAGGTAAACCTCCGTGTTACCATCTCGGATGTTTTCATTGTGATCATTTCACGAAACGTGTATGCAGTAAGTTATATGTTGCCTGACTCCTCCCTGGAAGTACTGTTTTGGAATTTCAATAGTAAACCTCTCCATGATACACAACACCTCTCTTGTAGTGTCATAATTTGTTGATCCTCTACGTTAAGCTCTCGCACTAACCGAACGATCCCATGACGAAACGTGCCGCTCTTCTTCATCTATCCTATTAATCCAGCGTGGTAGGGTAAGGTTGGGGAAGAATACGCGTCTGGTAAGAGTACGCAGTGGTATGTTTTGTACATTTGCAACACTGACCGTCTACGAAAAACTACTTGCAGTTGTTGCTTCTATGGCCACATCGTTACTTGTAATCTTGAAGAGTTCTGCGAGATTTATTGGTTATAGCAAGTAAATATAAGTTCTACCTTCAAATTATGTAATCTTTAAATTGTATGTCGTAAGCAATAAGCACCATCTAGGTATGCACTACAAAATAAAATTATTTGCCAGAAGGACCACCGTTCTGTGAGGAACTAGTCATGGCACGACAACCAGTGGAACCAAGCAGTGACTACCATTTGATATTTTTTCTTGATTGAACTGTGTGGGGCATAGGCTGGGAGCACGCTCGAAAATAGCGGGGAAGACTACACGCGTACTCTTAAGGGCTGGCGCATGCTGGAGACTTACTGTCGCGCAACCATTTCGTCTTTGTTGCTTCCCTGTTGCTTCGGTTTTTGAGAGCTCGCACAGGATGAGCACATGTTTGCTGACATTGGAGCCATTTTCAAGAGTTTTTGCAGTGCAGTAAGCCAGTGCACAGAGATGTTTTGCTTTGAGACTGCAGTGTTTTGTGCTCTTATTATTCGACATAGGACAAAACAACGGAAAAGGAAGTATTGGATTTACCCGCTAAATAAAGGGAAATTCACTTTAATATTTCAAGGGCAGACTGGTATCTCAGAGAGAGAAATTCCTGACAGGAATAAATTTAGAAGATTAGCGAACAACTACCAAAGTTTTAAAATGGCATCAACGTCCAAAAGACGGAGAGGAGCATTATCCAAGGGGCATAAACAGGCACTTCTTGGTGCGCTCAGCTGTTAGTGGCAGGAAGTCAAATCTGGAACAAAGACAAGACCTTGACACTAAAATGAAATTGGTTTTTACGACGCAGTCGATAGAGTCTCAACTCAACAGAAAAAAAAAAATCAAGTCCTAAGATGTTACCCAGAGAAATTCTTCAGCTATTTCCACACGAGTGTAACGTCAATTGAGGAGCTAGTCACAAATCTGGGACCTGCCATCGCCTAACAAAATACAAATATGCGACTGGCGAGTCGAGCAGAAGAGAGGCTCGGTGTTACGTTAAGGTGGGTTGAGTGAAATTACACATTTTTTATTTAGTTTGAAATTATTTATTATTCGAGAAAACCAGTTAATGTCACTAATCGTTACCTTTTCTATAAAATATGTCCAAAGCAACTGATTGAAACGGCAGAAAATGAGTGCAGCTATAAAGTTTAAACACTGTTCCATGTAGTGACATCGTACATAGTTTCTGATTCATCTGAAGGCACAGAAAAATTAGTCAGGTATGGGTTTACACTGTCGCAATCATGAGGAGGAGAAGTAAGGACGGTGTACGAGCTGTTTCCAGTAGCAGGTTGATTGTCAGACATACGTAGATGTTTCAGTAAACACTCGTGAAGGGATGGAGAAGCTAGAATACCGAACGTCACCGCTGAAATTATCACATGTGTGATTTGGTAGACACGTGTTCTGGAAACGTCTTATTACCTGAAGCATCTCAATTTGTGCATCGATCATTCGGTGTGTGGGCATTGCTTTCAGCATAGGTACAAGAGACAATGGTACGTGTGTTCCAGGGTCATCCATTAATTAAGCAGTTTCTGTCTTCTCTCGAAGTATAGCGAGTAAAGTTTCTTCATAGCTCTTCTTCTTATTTGGATTGTAGGACGTATGTGGAGAACGAACAATGGGTGGCCTTTGAACGTTCTTTGTTTCCTGAGGTTCCTCATCCCTTACTATGGTTCAGAATTTCCAGTTATTTCACGTACTTCTACGGTTGGTAGAAGAAATATAAGTTGATCGTAAAATTTGTACTTTCAGCGCTTTCCGGCTGGTTGTCCTGACTTGGCCAATTTTTGCTCACGCAGTCCTCTTGCAAATCATGTCCTTAGGCTTCTCTGTCTTTTCCTAGGCAACAAAGACAGTAAACTGAAACGCTTGACATTGTTGTAGATTTTAATTTATTTTCATGAAATAAAAATGAAAACTATTGTAATTCAATTACTTTAAATCATTTACGAAACTTAATAAATTATTCTAACTTCTTTTCAGGTATCTAGCAACTGGATCAATTTTCAACGATCTTTCATACAACTACTTGATTGGTGCTAGCAAAATCCGCAAAATACTGAAAGCAACATGCACTGAAATATCGAATGTTTTGCACCCTATGGTTATCCCAGAGACGTGTGAAGATGAGTGGTTGCACATTGCTGAACAGTTCTATAAAAATACCCATTTCCCCAACATCATAGGTGCTATAGACGGAAAACATTCGAATAATACAACCTCAAGGTTCTGGCTTAGAAGTTTTTAATGTAAAAAAATTCTTTTCTGTGGTGTTGATGGCATGGGTCCTTGCTGAATGTCAATTTGTCTTCATAAATGTTGGTGCAAGTGGAGCAGCAGGTGATTCCTTAGCTTTTAATAATTCGAATATGGGCAAAAAGCTGCAACGTAACATTCTGAACATACCGAACGACCGAACATTGCCTAACGATCCAGAAGGCAAACCAGTACCTTTTTGTTTGGTTGCCGATGAAGCTTTTGGTTTATCGAGGCACATTTTGCACCCAATTGCTAAAAAAAACGCTAACCCCATTAAAGGGAATGTTCGATTGTAAGGCATACAACTACTCGTCGTATGGTTGAATGCACATTTGGCATACTGACGAACAAATGTTTTGTGCTCCGCAATTTTCTGCGCAGAAGAGATGGAATCAACTTCACAGATATGGCTTATGAATGTCTACTGCAGAGTATAGACATTGAACACCAGGCTAGAATTATATCTGCTGTCAATATATGCAACTATTTTGCAATCTATTTTACGTCCACTGGAGGATTTGTTCCGTGGTAGTACGACGGACGCTGATTTCACTATGGCTCAACAACATTGAAAAACTTACTTGTTCTATCCACAAAACATTATGAAGGAGAGACATCTTGAACACCAGGCTAGAATTATATCTGCTGTCAATATATGCAACTATTTTGCAATCTATTTTACGTCCACTGGAGGATTTGTTCCGTAGTAGTACGACGGACTCTGATTTCACTATGGCTCAACAACATTGAAAAACTTACTTGTTCTATCCACAAAACATTATGAAGGAGAGACAACTTGGGTTGTTGGGTGTTCTGCCGGATATCAGCGTCGTACTTGCACGATATTTCGGTTACGTAGCTCGTTACCTTCATCAGGTGCGACCTGAGACTGCTCCTCGAGTGGACCTGGTCCAGTATTTATGCCTATGGCCTTCCCCCTCCACCAACGGCTGCAGGCGCTTCCTCTGGGATCCGGCTCTGGAATTGTTAAAGGAGCAACGGGCCCAGCTGCAACACTACACAAACAGAAGAACCAGAGACATGGAGATGTAAAACGAGCCCCTGACGGACTGCCAGGCACACCAGACCGAAGATGGAACACCCAGAAGTGGGACTGGTGGGCGCGGACCGCAGAGGGAACATCCAGAGCCGCAGCGGACGGAAAACGGAGCGGCAACGCTCCAACAGGTGGTGGTGAGCGGGCGCGAACCGCAGGGGAACGCTTGGTACCCCAGACCGTAGATGAAACGCCCAGGAGCGGGTTTGGTGGGCGCGGACCGCAGAGGGAACACCTAGAACCGCAGCGGACGGAAAACGGAGCAGCAACGCTCCAGCAGGTCGCAGGGAATGGGCGCGGACCACAGAGGAAGCGCCTGCAGCCGTTGGTGGAGGGGGAAGGCCACAGGCATAAATACTGGACCAGGTCCACTCGAGGATCGTCGGCCTGAGCTGGCGAGGCGAGCGCATCGCTGCCGTTGCGCGCTACGCTAACTCGGCCGTTGAGAGCTCGTGAAGAGGTTTCTGTGCTGTGGGAGCCGCGCAGAGCAAATTGTCATGCGTTGTTTTCACAACGCGTGCAGATTGTCGTGTTTCGCGCCTCACAGCATGGGAAGGAAGGGTGCGCAGAGGAAACCTGCCGTTACGAAGGGTCCTTCAGTTGCGCAACTCACTGAGTATGCCGACCATGCAAGGAACTCCCGAGAAGACGAGTCGCGGCCTGTCCCCCCTTTATACATCAAGTGTAAAGGTGGGTGGACAGCGCTGTTCGACACCATGACGAACTGCGCACGGAACGAAGTGGTCTACGAGTCTGTCGATCAGACTCGCTGATCTGCGTTCGAGCTGCAAACGTGGCCGACCACAGGGTGATCAAGGTCGCAGTGGCCGACCACATCGTCGACGCGCCGCCGGCGCGTGAGAAGGCACCTTCCGCAGGAAGGATGAAGAAGACCGAGGCACTCCTCAGGGGGCTACCTTGGTGCTGTGACGAGGCAGCGGTCCGGGAAGGGCTGCTGCTAGCCGGGTTTGGTGGTGTAACCGCAAGGCTGCACAACCGGACCAACAAGAAGAGGGCGCCGCTCTATGCCGTGACCGTGCATACGGTCGACGGCGGGAGCGACATCTTCGACTTGCGGAAGCTGCTGGGCTTCCCGGTGACGTCAGAGGCTCTCCCGACCGCCATGGCCCCCAGCCCCAGTGCTTCAGGTGCCAGGGCGAGGGCCATGTTGCGAAGTATTGCCGCAACGCGGTGCGGTGCGTCAAGTGCTCAGGGGAGCACGACAGCCGCGCCTGCGACCGCGGCAGCAACGTTCTGCCGACCTGTGTCCGGTGTGGCGGCCCGCACGTCGCCAGCTGGCGCGGCTGTGCTGCTTTTGCAAGCCGCAGCCGTGTCGGGGGCGGCGAGACGGCCGCGGCCGCACCGACGCAGCGGCAGAAGCGAAGACGACGTCGGAAACGGCGTAGGGCGCACAACAGCCCGGCGCAGCAGAGGGACGGCGCAGCAGCAGCTCCACCTGCCAGGAGCAGGGAAGACCGCTTGGAAACGGGCGGCCAGGACGCAGCCCGCGCTCCCGAGAAGATACGTGACCTCGAACTCGGCACCGCCGTGAAGGAGGCCACTGCAGCCCTCAGAGCCGTCATTGCGACAGAGAGGGCTGCCTTCGCAGCCGCCGTGGCTACAGAGAAAGAAGAGGCCTTAAGGCAGCTGCGAGCAGTCTTCGCCCGAGGCCCCGGCGCAGTAGTACCTGCGAACACTCCTGCCACCTCGCAGAAGGACGTCCGCGCGCCTGAACCAGCGGTTGCCCCAGCAGCACCGCAGGTGAAAGGTGCTAAGAAGAAAACCGCCGCTCCAGCTGAAACGGTGGCAACGCCGACGGCGACGGGAGCGGGTCCTCCAAGGGATCGAGAAGCCAAAAGGGCAGCCTTTATCGCCCAGGCGCGAGCGAACGGCAAAACTTCCTCGGACGCTGAACTGTCGCAGCTCTTCGAACAAACGGAGCTCTTTGAAGCTACATTGCGAAAGGGCTGCGGCGTGCAGTAGAGGAGGACGCTGAACGGTAGCCGATCGCTGTCGTTCTGCACCAGCCTGATGAAGCTGCACCAAGTCACCGACGACAAGGCCCAGCAGAGGGCCTAACAGCAACGCATGCGTTGCCGCGCCGAACTCTTATGTCACAGGGAGGAAGCCACTGCAGCCGGCCCAGGGGACTACAAGCGAGCCCAGCCGCAGCACTCGGACTGACCCAGCTAACGGACACACATAGGTAACGATGCATGATACCTCACGCTAACCGACCTCACCTTGCATGCTCTATCGCAGCTAGCAAACCGCTACTGCCCTTACTACCCGTCCTACTGTCGCAGAGGTTTTTTTTCCCTTGGCTCTGGCCTTGGCACTTTTTTTCCCTCTGCCCTTACAACTGCTACCCTTCAATCGCTTTCGACCACTTCTATCTCCTGATGGACCATGTAAATGAGTAATCTTACCCAGACGCATGGACAACATCACAGCCTGCATCCTGTGACGCCTGATTCAAAACTAACATGCTTACGGAGGTGACAGTAGAACTTTTGGTTTGGTCACCACGTTGGTGCGGGCGTGGAGGGGCCCCATCCTTTTACTCGAGGATCGTGTTCCGCGCCTCGCAGCATGGGAAGGAATGGTGCGCAGGGGAAACCTGCCGCTACGGTGGCCACGCAGACCGACGAGCCGAAGGGGAGGCGACACAGCACAAGGAGGACACCGAAACTGCAGCGCAAGAAGAAGAGTGGGAAGAAGCTCCATTCCTCCCGCTCCCGGATATGTACAGCGCAAGCGCTGTAACGAAGAAGATCGCTGGGTCGCTTCGCGATGGCACATACCCCCACCACGACAACCCTTATCCGTTCGTTCCACCCAACCATCCTAAACCTCCACCCCCACATCACCCACTTGGGTATCCACAAGGCCTTATAGGTCTTCTAGGGAGGATTTCGACTTGATTGATTCCTACCCTATATTCACAGAGATGCAAATGCGCTGCATCATCATCACTCTGGTCCACGGAGAGCTTGATAAAGAGGGAATCCGTATGCACGGGATCCCAACGGAGGCAGAGCCCTCTGCAACCGGCAAGAAGAAGAGGAAAGGTCGTCATATCGTCAAGACCAAGAAATAGGCCACCGGCACTCCTTGCCAGTCCAGATTCAATCCAACAAGTATAGACAGAAGATCCTACAAGATTCCCAGGGGACTAAAAGGCCGACAGGCCACAAACTTCCACCCGAACCTCCTCACAGTGAGGAAGTCATATTAGGAGCAGCATCAGGGTCCTTCGGTTGTGCAATTCACTGAGTCTGCCGATCATGCAAGGAACTCCCGAGAAGACGAGTCGCGGCCTGTCCCCCCTCTGTACATCAAGTGCAAAGGCGGGTGGACAGCGCTGTTCGACACCATTACGAGTTGCGCTCGGAACGAAGTGGTCTACGAGTCTGTCGACACAGACTCGCTGATCTGTGTTCGAGCTGCAAACGTGGCCGACCACAGGGCGATCAAGGTCGCAGTGGCCGACCACATCGACGACGCGCCGCCGGCGCGTGAGTAGGCACCTTCTGTAGGAAGGATGAAGACGACCAAGGCACTCCTCAGGGGGCTTCCTTGGTGCTGTGATGAGGCAGCGGTCCGGGAAAGGCTGCTGCGAGCCGGGTTCGGTAATGCAACCGCAAGGTTGCACAACCGGACCAACAAGAAGAGGGCGCCGCTCTGTGCCGTGACCGTGCAAACGGTCGACGGCGGGAGCGACATCTTCGATTTGCGGAAGCTGCTGGGCTTCCCGGTGGCGTCAGAGGCTCTCCCGACCGCCACGGACCCCAGCCCCAGTACTTCAGGTGCCAGGGCGAGGGCCATGTTGCGAAGTATTGCCGCAACGCGGTGCGGTGCGTCAAGTGCCGACCTGTCGCCAGTTGGCGCGGTTGTGCGGCTTCTTGCAAGCCGCAGCCGTGCCGGGGGCGGCGAGGCCCGGCCGCGGCCGCACCGACGCAGCGGCAGAAACGAAGACGACGTCGGAAACGGCGTAGGGCGCAGAACAGCCCGGCGCAGCAGAGGGACGGCGCAGCAGCAGCTCCACCTGCCAGGTGCAGGGAAGACCGCTTGGAAACGGGCGGCCAGGACGCAGCCCGCGCTCCCGAGAAGATACGCAACCTCGTACTCGGCGCCGCCGTGAAGGAGGCCACCGCAGCCCTCAAAGCCGTCATTGCGGCAGAGAGAGCTGCCTTCGCAGCCTCCGTGGCTGCAGAGAAGGAAGGGGCCTCGAGGCAACTGCGAGCAGTCTTCGCCCGAGGCTCCAGCGCAGTAGTACCTGTGAACACTCCTGCGACCTCGCAGAAGGACGTCCGCGCGCCTGAGCCGGCGGCTGCCCCAGCAGCACCGCAGGTGAAAGGTGCAAAGAAGAAAACCGCCGCCCCAGCTGAACCGGTGGCAACGCCGACCGCTACGGGAGCGGGCCCCGCAAGGGATCGAGAAGCCAAAAGGGCAGCCTTTATCGCCCAATCGCGAGCGAACGGCAGAACTTCCTCGGACGCAGAACTGACGCAGCTCTTCGAACAAACGGAGCTCGTGGAAGCTACATTGCGGAAGAGCTGCGGCGTGCAGTAGAGGAGGACGCTGAACGGTAGCCGATCGCTGCCGTTCTGCGCCAGCCTGATGAAGCTGCACCAAGTCACCGACGACAAGGCGCAGCAGAGGGCCTAACAGCAACACATGCGTTGCCGCGCCGAACTCTTATGTTACAGGGAGGAAGCCACTGTGGCCGGCCCAGGAGACTACAAGCGAGGCCAGCCGCAGCACTCGGACTGACCCAGCTAACGGACACGCAGCACATAGGTAACGATGCATGATACCTCACGCTAACCTGACCTCACCTTGCATGCATTGTCGCAGCCACCAAGCCGCTACTGCCCTTACTACCCGTCCTACTGTCGCAGAGGTTTTTTTTCCCTTGGCGCTGGCATTGGCACTTTTTTTCCTCTGCCCTTACAACCGCTACCCTTCGATCGCTTTCGACCACTTCTATCTCCTGATGGACCATGTTAATGAGTAGTCTTACCCAGACGCATGGACAACATGACAGCCTGTGACGCCTGATTCAAAACTAACATGCTTACGGAGGTGACAGTAGAACTTTTGGTTTGGTCACCACGTTGGTGCGGGCGCGGAGGGGCGCCATCCTTTTAAAAAAACTCGAGGAGCAGTCTCAGGTCGCACCTGATCAAGGTTACGAGCTACGTGACCGAAATATCGTGCAAGTATGACACTGATATCCGGCAGAACGCCCGACAACCCAAGATGTCATTAGATCGCCGGGAAAGCCTGAAGAGTTACATTATTAAGGAGTGTAATATAACAATGTTGAAAATATGTCTATAAAAGCAACTTTGTAAAAAAAAACTTACCTGCTTGTTTTTCTTTGTTTTGTGGAGAGTTGTCCCCAAATCGTACTCCACACGTTTACACACAATTTCTTCCATAGTTTGCTTTTCAAATTAGCGTCAGAATAATTTTTTAAAAGTTGTGTTGAACAATGCAGGGCTCTTTTCTACTTTATGAGCAATTCACTTTCGATGTCTTCAGCCCTCACATCAGTCCGCCCCGATAGCTGAATGGTCAGCGTGCCGTCCTAAGGGGCCCAGGTTCGATTCCAGGCTAGGTCGGGATTTTCTCCGCTCAGGGACTAGTTGTGTTGTCTTTATCATCGTTTAATTCCTCAGGCGCGCAGGACGCCCAATGTTGAGTCGAATGTACACTACTGGTCATTAAAATTGCTACACCACGAAGATGACGTTTTAAAAATGCGAAATTTAACCGACAGGAAGAAGTTGCTGTGATAAGCAAGTGATTAGCTTTTGAGAGCATCCACACAAGGTTGGCGCCGGTGGCGACACCTACGACGTGCTGACATGACGAAAGTTTCCAACCGATTTCTCATACACAAACAGTAGTTGACCGGCGTTGCCTCGTAAAACGTATTTGTGATGCCTCGTGTAAGGTCGGATTGTAGCCTATTGCGATTGCGGCTTATCGTATCGCGACATTGCTGCTCGCGTTGGTCGAGATCCAATGACTGTTAGCAAAATATGGAATCGGTGGGTTCAGGAGGGTGATACGGAACGCCGTGCTGGATCTCAACGGCCTCGTATCACCAGCAGTCGGGTTGATAGGCATCTTATTCGCATGGCTGTAACGGATCGTGCAGCCACGTCTCGATCCCTCAGTCAACATATGGGGACGTTTCCAAGACAACAACCATCTGCACGAACAGTTCGACGACGTTTGCAGCAGCATGGACTATCAGCTCGGAGACCATGACTCCGGTTACCCTTGACGCTGCATCACAGACAGGAGCGCCTGCGATGGTGTACTGAACGACGAACCTGGGTGCACCAATGGCAAAACGTCATTTTTTGGATGAATCCAGGTTCTGTTTACAGCATCATGATGGTCGCATCTGTGTTTGGTGACATTGCGGTGAACGTACATCGGAAGCGTGTATTCGTCATCGCCATACTGGCGTATTACCCAGCATGATGGTATGGGGTGCCATTGGTTACACGTCTCGGTCACCTCTTGTTCGCACTGACGGCACTTTGAACAACGGACGTTACATTTCAGATGTGTTACGACCCGCAGCTCTACCCTTCATTCGATCCCTGTGAAACCCTACATTTCAGCAGGATAATGCACGACCGCATGTTGCAGGTCCTGTACGGGCCTTTCTGGATACAGAAAATGTTCAACTGCTGCCCTGGCCAGCACATTCTCCACATCTCTTACCAAGTGAAAACGTCTGGTCAACGGTGGCCGAGCAACTGGCTCGCCACAAAACGCCAGTCACTACTCTTGATGAACTGTGATATCGTGTTGAAGCTGCATGGGCAGCTGTACCTGTACACGCCATCCAAGCTCTGTTTGACCCAATACCCAGGCGTATGAAGGCCGTTATTGCGGCAAGAGGTGGTTGTTCTGGGTACTGATTTCTCAGGATCTACGCACCCAAATTACGTGAAAATTTAATCACATGTCAGTTCTAGTATAATATATTTGTCCAATGATTACTCTTTTATTGTCTGCATTTCTTCTTGGTGTTGCAATTTTAATGGCCAGTAGTGTAATAAGACCTGCAACAAAGGCGGCCGTACCTGCTCCATAAGGGGCCTCCCGGCTAATGACGCCAAACGCTTATTTCCATTGTATCCCTCACAACAGGCATTTTACCAACTTCAGAGCTTCCAACTGCAGACAACAGAGACGGCAACTGCATTGTCGCCCATGTGCTCGCGCACATGTAACCTGTGGGAGGGGAGGCAGTGCGGAGACAGTTGCGTCGCCCTTTTGTCGGCGGCCAGAGCAACTGAAGAGTTGTATTGCTGCCACCTCGCTCCGTGTGAATTCTTACTTATGATTGAAAAAAAAAAGTTCAAATGTGTGTGAAATCTTGTGGGACTTAACTGCTGAGGTCATCAGTCCCTAAGCTTACACACTACTTAACCTAAATTATCCTAAGGACAAACATACACACCCATGCCTGAGGGAGGACTCGAACCTTCGCCGGTACCAGCCGCACAGCCCATGACTGCAGCGCCCTAAACCGCTCGGCTAATCCCGCGCGGCGCGCGGCGCGCGACAAAAAGTCTCCTGTGTGCGCCTGCCCTAACCCTCCCCCTTTCTACTTTCCCTCGTTGTGCCTAACGGCTACTAATCCAGGAAGACCCATTACGCAGACAGATGTGACTGCACTGATTCGAATTGCATATTCTAGAGTAGCTGCAATCCAAACAGCTGAGAAACCCTTCGGGGCAAAGAGAGTGTTCCCGTTCAATACCGGTGTCTTCACAGCGGAAGACTTGCTCCATCAGAAATCACTGAGAGAGTCTAATTTCCAACAACTGAATAAGGCCAAGGAGTTCAACAGGCGCCCGCAGGCACATGCTGCTCATCAGTGACATTTGATTTGTTTGTGCAGTCGACAGGAAAAACCCAAGTACGTGAGTGCTGAACTACGAACGGGTCCTATACAGTATAATGATCCACAACAAAGAATAAAAATCCGATATTTTGTCTGGGTCTCGGTACAAGAATGCAAGCTAAACCAGACAAAACCAAGAAGAGTCAAAATACCAGTACCGAACAACGCAGTATCTCTAGGGCTAATCTTGAAGTTAACCCCGCCATTAGCTTCAGGAACAACCAGGTCCAAATCTAAGAAAGGATCTGATGGTTTGAATTGCCCAGGGTGTCCTGCAGTCTACAAGGCACCTATCGCAGAAGACAGGATTAAGTGTGATAATTGCTCCCAATGGTTGCATGAAGAATGCCACAGTTTACGAAAGACATGGTGAATTGACTGTATGACATGTACTGTGAGAGTACGAATGGGCAGTGTCTTACATGTAATGACATTTAAGTTTTGCGTTAAAAGTTAGGCAGCTGTAGCGGATACACGTTGTTCCTAAAAAACCAGCAATAACTTCTTGCAAGAAAAATTTGTTTTAACCTTCTCATCTGCTATGTGTGAGCGGTTAAATACCAAGTACGTCCTCTTTCTCGACGTTCCCCTAAGGGCCCGAGACTGATTAACTCTCAATAAACGACTGAATAAGTATTTTATAAGCCATTTTTTTCGTGGACGACCTACATTTCCTTAAGAGCTTCCGACGAATCTCAGGTTGGCATCTGTTTTTCCTAGAGGGCCGGTGTGGCCGAGCGGCTCTTGGCGCTTCAGTCTGGAACCGCGCGACCCCTACGGTCGCAGGTTCGAATCCTGTTTTTCCTGCAGTTTAATTCTGTGTGCCCATTGTACTAACTTTAGTACAAGGTCGCTCCATATAATTATTCTTAGGTTCTTTACAGTAGTGATTCGTCTCCAATATTTTAATCGTACAATAATGGATTTCTTGTCTTACGTATGTGCAATATGTTACTTTTATCTATTTTCAGAGTCAACTGCCAGTCCCTGCACCAATTATCAATCCTCCGCATGTCTTTCTTCCAGCTGCTAGGTATCCTTCATTGCTCCAGCGCCTTTGATAAACTACAGCTACAAGGGAAGCTAGTTCTTTCGCATAATCTCTGAAGAATCGCATTATTATCTCATACGATCCACTTGCCTTTCTATTATTAAGCAATCACTAAGTAAGTGACATTTCCACATTCGTCTGATTATTGAAAGGGGGAACCGTACTACAATCTCCCGCGGTGAAACAATTTCGGAAGATCGAATTCAGTATTTTGGCTTTCTTTCCGCCATTTTCCATTTGTGTGTCGTGTGCTCACTGAGCGACTGAATAGATTATTTCGGTACGCTTAGTGACTTTACAGAAGTCCAAAACTTCGTACGGCTTTTAATCACATCGGTTGGCAAAATTTTTCTTTAAAACTCGTTGAACACTTCTGTCATTGTACACTTACACTCATATTCGTTTCGCTCATGTTTACTTGTCTGCTAGGCTTTGACTTCTCTTAAATCTGTCTTGAACGTCTCTTTCTAACTTTCTAGCGCGGCTATGCAACCAAAATGGGCCTTTCCCAACCCTTAAATACTGTTTGGCACATACTTGTCTCACGCGTATCAATGACTTTGGATTTCCTCCGTTTTTGCTCCACGTCTTCGTCCTCAGTACTGAATATTTGATTACTCAGCTAAAGAAAAAATATTATCTTATTTTTTATTATTTCCTGTAATATTTGTTCATTGATGCTATCATTGCCTCGTGGTCACTGATGCCCTCCCCTACCACTAACCGATACGACAAGTTAATATCTGCTTGTTGCTAGGAGATCTAAAATGTTACCTTGACGAGTTGGTCTCTTACCTGCTCGAATTAATTCTCGGAAAAGACGACCAGAATAATGTCACTACACGAGTTCCTGTCTTAGTTCAAATGGCTCTGAGCACTATGGACTCAACTGCTGTGGTCATTAGTCCCCTAGAACTTAGAACTACTTAAACCTAACTAACCTAAGGACATCACACACATCCATGCCCGAGGCAGGATTCGAACCTGCGACCGTAGCAGTCGTCCTGTCTTAGTACCAGCTTTTGTAATGTTACAAGTTTTGTCCCCCATGTGAATGAATAACTGTGAAGAATCGTGTGAAAGTATTTTATAGAAAAGTATAGCCCAATAATAACCGAAAAGTGCAATCGCCTGGGATGATAATGTACATGAGTCATGAATCATTATCGAAAAGATGTGTAACGTTACTATAGACGACTTTCAGTAGCATTAGCAAACGGAAAAATGTTTCTGGCGTAGAAAGGTGTTAACTGACAGCACGAAATCCGTATTTTTATACTGTATTTCGGCGCTAGATCGCAAACATATCGCGTTTTTGTGTTCAGTAATTAACCATCAATAATTCGCCCTGGTCACTGTGTCTAATGGGTCCACAATCAGTTTTAAATGTGCAGTGGGCAGCTGTTTGGTTTCATGAAGCATTATCAATATAATTATAATGGAGTGTGTTTCTGAACTTGTGGAACGTTATTTGAAAACCAGTCCTACTACATATGTACGATGACTGGCGGAGGGTATAATGCTGTGAATAATACAAATTTTCTTTACTGTTTATAGAGGTACAGCAGTGTTTTTTCTTTACTTCCTTTTTTAAGTGGAACTGATTTTTATTTTTAGAGCAGATATAGTAATACGACTGTGTTGTAGGTTACCTGTAATAAAAGAGGAAATTATGGGTTTAAAACATAAAATCATAAAGTGGCATCAGTAATATTTCGGAGTAATGGAGTGAATAACAAGACCATCTTTGCAAAATTAATATCCGTCTTATGTCTGACATCATTCATCTATTATTTCCCTTTCCACCTTTCCTTCTTCTGGCCTTGCACAGTTAGAGGTATAATTAACGTAAGTGCGTTTGAACAATAATAACCACTATACTGATTTGTTATTTCATGCTAATGATATCCTCTTCATATGTTATTAACAGGTTTTGCAACGAAATGCAGGCGAGTCTTAGTGAATGAACAGTAATAACCGACTTCAAGGAAGTTTGCTTAGCCACCATTGAGGCTATATGACTGAGATCGCTACGAATTACAGTAATTATTCCGGACCGGCTTGATATGTAACTTATGAAGTGCAGTTTGCTAGTAAGAAAAGTATTGGCACACTTTAGATATTATAAGTTGAGACGGTCGCGAAAACAAGAAACCAAGTTAGTTGTTCCCGAAACATACAATATTTCGTAAGAACCGAAGATTTTTCAATTCATCATCAATTTAACTCTCTAGCAGAGTTAAATGACTACATGCGAATCGAGCGAGTGAAAAATAGTTGTCTATAAACCTCTGCAAGCATTCTAATTCCCGTTCTCTTATTCTTATGCTCCCTAAGCGAGATAAACTTACACTTACATGATGGTCGCACAGTCTTCTTCGAATCAGCTCCTCTAATCTCTCCCGAACACAGTTGTAACAATTGGCCAAAATAAGTTCAGTCTATCTCTAGGAACAGTCAGATTGGTTCTCGAACCTACACTATGGTGCAAATGAGTGGGCGTGTGAAGCGACAAATTATGCAAACCCCTCGCGGAGTCCAGAGGAGCCTGTTACTAACATTTTAAAGAGCTAACACTTCCACTTCCACCGTAGTTCTTTCCGTAATAAAAGTAATATGCCCCTTAGATCTGGTAATGACACTACTGGCCATTAAAACTGCTACATCACGAAGATGACGTGCCGCAGACGCGAAATTTAACCGGCAGGAAAAAGATGCTGTGATATGCAAATGATTAGCTTTTCAGAGTATTCACACAAGGTTGGCGCCGGTGGCGACACCTGCAACGTGCTGACATGAGGAAATTTTCCAACCGATTTCTCATACACAAACAGCAGTTGACCGGCGTTGCCTGGTGAAACGTTGTTGTGATGCCTCGTGTAAGGAGGAGAAATGTGTTCAATCACGTTTCCGACTTTGATAAAGGTCGGATTGTAGCCTATCGCGATTGCGGTTTATCGTATCGCGACATTGCTGCTCGTGTTGGTTGAGATACAATGACTATTAGCAGAACATGGAATCGGTGGGTTCAGGAGGGTAATACGGAACGCCGTGCTGGATCCTAACGGCCTAGTATCACTAGCAGTCGAGACGACAGGCATCTTATCCGCATGGCTGTAACGGATCGTGCAGCCACGTCTCGATCCCTGAGTCAACAGATAGGGACGTTTGCAAGACAACAACCATCTGCACGAACAGTTCGACGAGGTTTGCAGGAGCATGGACTATAAGCTCGGAGACCATGGCTGCGGTTACCCTTGAAGCTGCATCACAGACAGGAGCTCCTGCGATGGTGTACTGAACGACGAACCTGGGTGCACGAATGGCAAAACGTCATTTTTAGGATGAATCCAGGTTCTGTTTACAGCATCATGATGGTCGCATCTGTGTTTGGCAACATCGCAGTGGACGTACATTGGAAGCGTGTATTCGTCATCACCATACAGGCGTATCACCCGGCGTGATGGTATGGGGTGCCATTGGCTACAAGTCTCGGTCACCACTTGTCCGCATTGACGGCACTTTGAACAGAGGACGTTACATTTCAGATGTGTTACGACCCGTAGCTCTACCCTTCATTTGGTCCCTGAAACCCTACATTTCAGCAGGATAATGCACGACCGCATGTTGCAGGTCCTGTACGGGCCTTTCTGGATACAGAAAATGATCGACTGCCGCCATGGCCAGCACATTCTCCAGATCTCTCACCAATTGAAAACGTCTGGTCAATGGTGGCCGAGCAACTGGCTCGTCACAATACGCCAGTCACTATTCTTGATGAACTGTGATATCGTGTTGAAGCTGCATGGGCAGCTGTACCTGTACACGCCATCCAAGCTCTGACTCAATACCCAGGCGTATGAAGTCCGTTATTGCGGCCAGTGGTGGTTGTCCTGGGTGCTGATTTCTCAGAATCTATGCACCCAAATTGCGTGAAAATGTAATCACATGTCAGTTCTAGTATAGTGTATTTGTCCAATGAATACCCGTTTATCATCTGCTTTTCTTCTTGGTGTAGCAATTTTAATGGCCAGTACTGTAGAATGGATGGAGAGCAATACTGGAAACGAAGAGGTGACACAGGAAAAATGATTCGGATATTAGAGCATAGAGAAAAATCTTAGTGACAAATCACTTCGTGCATAATGTGAGAGTGTCTATGGCTTCTTTGCCAGTGCGAGAAAATAAATCCGAATTAAGTACATTCTACCAACGAGGAGCAGGACATGCGCCTTACCCTATGTATGTGAACAAAATACGACAACTTAACAGGAACTGCTGCTGTAGAAAAATTTGAGAGCTCGATCACACTGAACGGCACTGCACTCACTTCGGAGATATTACCAATACGAAAGAGCTTAAGTAGAAAATGGAAAAGTTTATATCGTACAGTACGAATCGTTGTGGCATAAGTTGAACAAAATAGTCGAGAAAGGAGTCAGGAGAGAGCTGCAGATTTGCCTTCAAGAAAAAAAAGAGGAGAACGTCTGAGACCATCGAAATCTTTAATTATACCGATAAATGTATGAGAAAATGGAACTGGAGACACTTATTTACCGGCATGTGGTATGGTGTTGGGCATTGGGGAGTGCGAGGAGATATAATGTCTGTGGACACTGGGACCATCCCTCGCAACATATTGCAGTAGAGACCTAAAACACAGGAAGAATACGGGATGCTTTTCGTAGTGCAGTGTGTCCTTCCTGGAGTCATGTAGTACGGGGCTGATGGTGACACGAAATGGTAGTGTTAGAGAACAAAACTATCACAAGTCACTGGAAATTTTTGAGGAGATGTTGAAATCACGACTTCTGAAATCCTTAGCCATGTCAAGACCTTCCCAATTCCAGAAATACTGTGCCAGTCCTGGATGTATAAACGTAGTGGCATCTGTTTTGAAGAACTGTACCGTTATAAATTTTAAACTCCTTCTGCAGGAGGAAATAATAATTATTATACTTAAGACATGTAATTGTGTGTAACGAAGGAAGCAATCAAAATGGAAGGGAAGAACCGAGATCATAGTTAATTAGTAGTTTAAGTAATAAGTAGTAAATTTTGTTAGGATGTAGTGTTATTTTTGTTCATCCTGTTAATAGCGCTAACTAAGAAGTTGGCAGGGAAAAATTGTTTCTCTGAAAGTCGTTACTAAATTAAATTAGAGAGTAATGTAACAAACAACGAAAAGGTACACTCTGCTGTAGCTTCTAGTTAACACATCTATAAATGTGCCAGCAATAGAAAAATAAATAAATAAATTTTGAGCTAAATATGACAAAATTTAACCAATAATTTTGCGAAGGAAAAGGCATGGATTACCGTAAACTGCCTGGCTTTTGCAGACTATTCTGCAGTATATTCAGGAAATCTAAATACATAGAAACACAAATACGTAAGATACAGCTAGTCGGTAAATATAAAAATCTTGGAGAAATTATACAGCAAAATGCAACAGAAATATTGACAGTAGCTGTAAGAGTTCTTAAATTGAAAGACCATAGCGTTTGACAAAAAGGATCTACAACAAGAAATGTTTATCTAGAATTACAGAACTCAAACACTATGCCATAATGGTAAATCACAGAATTATTATAAGCATATAAACGGTTAACGGTGAAGTTTAAGCTGGTCGGGATAGAGATAACTTGTAAATTATTATATTAGGAAAGTAATGGGTGTAAGACAAACTACAGATGGTTCGAAAACGAGGAGTAATGAGGACATCTACGAAAATATACAGGTATCAGAAAAGTAATGGCGAAGCCAAAGTTAATCTTTCTTTGACATATTAAAAAATGTGTGAGGAGACGCCTACGACACAAACATTCTTGTATTTCTGGAAAAAGAAATCGACAATAACATGGATTACGGAAGCAGAAAAAGAACTAGAGGGAAACAACATCGAAGAATACGAACTAACAGAAAGAAACATTTTTAAGAACAAAATACTAAGTTTAGAAGGCTTTCAGTGTAAAAGAAGCAACAAATTGGGAACAAGATGAACAGAAAAATGTAAAGGCCAACATGGGGAGAAGATGAGGAAGCATTGAAAACACAGCAAACGACAAATGAAGACGAAGAATTGACTTTGTTACGTGATCCTAGCCGGCCACTGTGGAAAAAAAATGAGTGTAACAAGAACTCACGCTCAGGTTTACTGGAGAAGATCTCAAGGCCAACAACAGTGGAAAAGAAGACCTTCAGTACGATGCATAGACAATGGGTTGGGAGTACAATTAGGTAAAACTTAAGTGTCCAGCGTCCATCGCTCCCGTTGTTTACATGTATGATGTGGAGAACAGTCAATTACGGTAACTTTTTACCAGTCGTGGTATCTTTGTACCACCTACTACCTTTCTTTCAAATGGTTGCTGCACCATCTGCTTGCATTATTTTATACTAAAACTAGTAGTTTTATTACCTCTACGATACCTAGTCAGTATCTTAGTTGTCTTTCCAACTTCCTTCAAGATCTTAGGCCTGTGATTATCGTTTAATGGCGCTGGCTATGAAGACTCCTAACTAAGGTACGAGCATATGGGATTGGTTCCCAAATATGTGAGTGGCTCGAAGACTTCCTAAGTAATAGAACCCAGTACGTTGTCCTCGATGGTGAGTGTTCATCGGAGGTGAGGGTGTCATCTGGAGTGCCCCAGGGAAGTGTGGTAGGCCCGCTGTCGTTTTCTGTCTACATAAATGATCTTTTGGATAGGATGGATAGCAATGTGCGGCTGTTTGCTGATGATGCTGTGGTGTACGGGAAGGTGTCGTCGTTGAGTGACTCTAGGAGGATACAAGATGACTTGGACAGGATTTGTGATTGGTGTAAAGAATGACAGCTAACTCTAAATATAGATAAATGTAAATTAATGCAGATGAATAGGAAAAAGAATCCCGTAATGTTTGAATACTCCATTAGCAGTGTAGCGCCTGACGCAGTCACGTCGACTAATATAACATTGCAGAGCGATATGAAGTGAGACAAGCATGTAATGGCAGTTGTAGGGAAGGCGTATAGTCGTCTTCGGTTCATTGGCAGGATTTTGGGAAGATGTGGTTCATCTGTAAATGAGGCCGCTTATAAAACACTAATACGACCTATTCGTGAGTACTGCTCGAGCGTTTGGGATCCCTAGCAAGTCGGATTGAGGGAGGACATAAAAGCAATTCAGAGGCGGGTTGCTAGGTTTGTTACCGGTAGATTTGATCATCACGCGAGTATTACGGAAATGCTTCAGGAACTCGGGTGGGAGTCCCTAGAGGAAAGGAGGCGTTCATTTCGTGAATCGCTACTGAGGAAATTTAGAGAACCAGCATTTCAGGCTGATTGCAGTACAATTTTACTGCCGCCAACTTACATTTCGCGGAAAGACCACGAAGATAAGATAAGAGAGATTAGGGCTCGTACATAGGCATATAGGCAGGCATTTTTCCCTCGTTCTGTTTAGGAGTGGAACAGGGAGAGAAGATGCTAGTTGTGGTACGAGGTACCCTCCGCTACACACTGTATGGTGGATTGCGGAGTATGTATGTAGATGTAGATGTAGAGCTTCTGGTGAGAGTGATTTACGTTGAATAATGGCAGGTCCCTAGAAATATTTTGATATTTCAAAGTAAATCTGCTGTACTGAATTTACACTGTTTGTTTTTACGTCTTATTAACTCCTAACTTCCTTCTGGCGCGACCTAATTTACCCAGAGCATTAGAAAAGGAAAAAATTTTGTTTTTGGCGAACGGTATAGATTTATCCCGAATGACAGTGTAACTTCGTACCCGCATTAAAATTGAAATTTTACTGTAATAGGGCATAATTGGTATACATTTTTACTATTCTAGCCACTCAGTAACTCCAGACGTCAAATGTTACAATGTCTGTAGCGATGTGCAATTTATTTTGTGTCCAGTATTTTCAAAAAATAGTAAAAAGTGTTACAAAGCTATCCCGATTAACTGTAGAAGTTATGAATGCTGGGCTAATTCGTGGTTTCAGACTTGTATCCAGGTTACACCGTGGCTTTGCAGGCAACAGTAGACCCTAGTGGTTTGCCCAGTGCCTACCTTCTAGTGAAACACACAATTTATCTTGCAGTGTTCGCGATGTACGGAATGATCAAAAACATTATGACAACCTGATTAATAGCATGTTGGTCCACTTTTGGAATGCAATATAGCATTGATTCTGCGCGTAATACATTCGACAAGAGCATGGCAGTTTCCCAAAGATGACTGACATCATAATCCATACACAGGTCATTCAACTCCCTTAAATTAGGGGCAGGAGTTTTTTGCACGAAGAGTTGGCGCCCGAAATCGTTCCATGTGATCGGTTCCGATTAGGCGAATTTGGTGGCCAAGATGCCAACATGAGTTTACTGTCATGTCCTCTAACCACTGTAAGACGAATATGACCTCGTAACGCTGACAATTATGCTGCTGGAAGATGTTATCGCCTTTGGGGAAGACACCAAGCTTGGTGGGATGCAGGTGGTCCCTAATAATATTCACATACCCTACGGCTGTCATGATGGTTTGTTTACTACCACAGGTCCCATCGAAGTGTAGGTGAATGTACCCCATAGATTAACACCGCCCCTACAGACACATATCGGTGTCAGGGCGCATATTTCGAGGTGCCGTTCGCCTGGATGACCATGTATTCAGACACAACCATCCATATGATGTAACTAGAAACTTCCTTCATCCAAAAACGCGACACTTTTGATTCACGGCCCAATCTCGATGATCCCATGACCAATGCAATTGCAGCTGGCGATGTTCACTGGTCAAAATGGGAACAATTAAGGATCTCCATGGTCAACAATGTGCCCCAAAACACTTGTGTCTGCAGGAGCGTTGTATTCTTTTGTCTGAGACTGATCGCTGCCCATCCTGCGTTACCGAACGGGCAAGCGTCCACCTCCACGTTCTGCAATGAGGCATGGACGTCCAAAACCTTGAGGCCTGCTCCTGGTTCCACTGTGCTACAGCCACTTCACATAGATGCTCACAACAGTAGCTACATCGTTTTAGGAATTCCTAATTTATTTAACTCTCTGATGCAGTTATGAGAGTATATGAGAGGCAGTTAAATGAAAATCGAACACCCACGACAGTGGGTCTATGGAATGTTTCCATTCAAAAGTAGTTACCACAGACGTTAAGACATTTATCCCTCTGGGAGATGAGACGATCAGTTCCTTTTTCATAGAACGTGGTCGGCCACTGATGGATCCACAAAAATAACCGCTCTTGCACTTCCTCAAATGACTGAAACCGACGTCCACACATCTCTTACTTCATGTGGCATGTGAACATCACATATAAAAGATCCAGGCTGTACAGAGGATGTTGCAGTGTCTCACAACAAAATCGTTGAAGTGTAGTCTTCGTCAGAATGGGAGTATGTGGGCGGACATGATCGTGAACCAAAATGATTCCGTCCAACAGCATTCCAACAGGCTGAGGGCAAACGGCAAAGCCAACAGTGGTAACATTCCACTTCTCCCTCGCCACTGTAATCCAAAGTTGTTCATACAATTTCCTGTAAAGTCATGCTGACCTTCTTCTTTGACTGCAGGGGACCTCTGCTCATCAAGTTTCTTGAGCGTGGAACCACAATCTATGCGCAACACTGTGAAGACACTTTGCAGAAACTGCGAGGTGCCGTAAAGTCGAAACACCCAGGAATGCTGTGGGATGGAATCATACTGTTGCATGATTTCGCCCGCCCCCACGCTGTCGGTTGGTCGAAGCAGACGCTTCAGTGATTTGGTTGGGAAACACTGCAACAAATTCTGTACAGCGCGGAACTTTCACATGTGATTTTCGCATCTTTGGCGACCTGAAGAAAGAAATACGTGGACGTCGCTTTCAGTCGGGCGAGGAAGTGCAAGAGCGGGTGTGGTTGTGGATCCGTGAGCGGCCGACCGCGTTCTATGATACAAGAAGTTATCGCCTCGTCTTCCAGTGGGATAAATGTCTTAACGGGTACGATGATAACCTTTGAATGGAACCATTCCATGGTTCCATGTGACAGATGTTCGGTTAATAAAAAAAAAAAAAAAAAAAAAAAAAAAAAAAAAAAAAAAATTCAAACGGCTCTGAGCACTATGCGACTTAACTTCTGCGATCAGCAGTCGCCTAGAACTAATTAAACCCAACTAACTTAAGGACATCACACACATCCATGCCCGAGGCAGGATTAGAACCTGCGCCAGTAGCGGTCGCTCGGCTCCAGACTGCAGCGCCAAGAACCGCACTGCCACTCTGGCCGGCTTCGGGTTTCATTTGATTGCCTATAATGGTAGACAGCAAAATTTCAGTAACGTTGAACTCCGCCTACAGATACAGGGACTCAAGTAGTGATGATGGAAACTCACAGGGGCACTAGACTGCTGTCTGTGACAAGACAGTTAAGGAGCGAACCTCGCCAGCATATCAGCTTGTGTGTGTGTGTATGTGTGTGTGTGTGTGTGTGTGTGTGTGTGTGTGTTTTTCAGGCACTATTGTACCAGCTGTCCTTTGTGTAGGTTGCCGTTCACCACTTCAGTGACAAAGCAAAGGCCTACTTCCTCTCTACAAACGTCTTGTTCATTGTCATAATATCGACCGAACGACGTTGACCACCGTTAATTGCAGCCACAGTTAAATGCCGTCCACTTGTAACTGACAGAATAATATACAAGACGGAGCATTTTGTTCGTGCGGTTTCTACACGATCATAAATAATTTCTTCAATCCAAAAAAGGGGTTCACATTATCCTTCGAAAGAGGAGGCGGCGTGAGTGCTATAAATTGACTTGGAGTTTCGTTTACTTGGAAGAACTGAACTGTGCTACAGCTCTCGTACCACCTGTCTGCATTTCTGCTTCTCGGACACGCAAATGACCACGCTTCGATTGTCGGCTGGCGACCCAGTGCGTATATGTGCTTCGAGCACGAGGAAAGCAGGGACTCTTCTGGAATGGCATCATCCGCGAAGGGCGCTGTTGTGGAAAATATTCGGACTACTGCCTTTGCACTGCAACCGCCACCGCCATAGGATAATCACGTATCTTGTTTCAATCATTTGGATGACAGCCTTCATCGGAGGGGGGCCTTTTGCGATGCTTATAGCATCGGCTTGTTTCCCAGTGGATTCTTATCTTTCTGTCATTATTTTCTATTTACATGTGTACTCGTCTAACATTACATCCTTAACTCTAATGGGTAAGATACTTTGCTCGAGACATAAAACGGTGGAAAATCTTTTCTCCGTTATTAGATCTGTTGAGAAGTCCAAAGATACTTCTCGAATTTTCTGCACGAAGCACAACCTCGCGAGGCTGTTGCTGGCTATTCTACCAGTGGCCAGGTGGTTCTCGAGCGTCCAAAGTGGGTGGAGCCATGAAAAGTTCAAATGTACGGTAGTACTGAAAACAGTGGAAATGATTTTCTCGTTCTCTACAGTGGCCTGGCTGGACCAGTTCATATTTCTGTTGAGTGAAATCGAGCAGAGATTTGGCATCTTAAAGCAGTACTTGCCGCATCGACTAAATGAGGATTCGATTTCTGTCTCGCTCCAATCACGCGGAAGTAAGTAGCCGCAACAGCGAGAAATAGCTGTCCTCTCTGTAGTAGTAGAACTTGATTTTTGAATACAAATAAGGGAACAATGTGCATAGCAACTTCTGTTTTAGGAAATATGGCGCTGTAAGCATGGCTTGAGTTAATAAACGAGGGTTGAATGAAAAGTAATGCCTCCACCTTCATTAATTCGGTTTGGATGGGAATATTTTAATAAATCAAACGCAGAAATAATCCATAGAATGTGATCTTTAATTACCAATATTTACTTTTCCACATAATCACCAGCCAGTTGGTTACATTTCTGCCAACGATTAACAAGTTTTCTGAAGCCATCATAAAAGAAGTCGACACTCTGTTTCCGCAATCACAGTCTCACAGTTCTCTCAACGTCTTCATCAGTAGCATAATGATGTCCCTGCAGATCGTATTTCATTATTTGGAACAGATGGAAGTCAGACGGTGCTAAATCTGGACTATATGGAGGATGTCAGATGGTGGTCCGATTGAATCTCTGAAGTTCTGCTGTGGTGGCAAGTGAAGTGTGTGGTTTGGCATTGTCATGCTGCAGGAAAACGTTTCCCTTTTCCTTTCGGACCCTTGTTAGCCGTCGCTTCAGAATTCGCAGCGTTGTGATGTAACGCTCTGAATTTATTGTTATTCCATGATCAAGGAAATCAACATGGATAACACCATCTCCGTTGCAGAACACTGTGGCCATGATTTTTCCAGCTGAGTTCGGTGTCTTGAATTTATTTTTCATGGGCGAGTCTTTGTGTCGATATTCCATAGACTGACGTTTCATCTCCGGGTCTTAATGGTGTGCTCACTTTTCTTCCTGTCACAACTGAATGGAGAAAGCCATCACTTTCATTCTCGTACCACAAGAGGAGTTCCTAACAAATTTCAAGTCTGTGTACTTCCATTTCAGGAGTCAGCATCCGGGGTACCCATCGAGCACAGATCTTCCTATAGCCAAGCAAAGCAATAATATGACCCACACATTATGGTTATTATTTAGCGTATGATAGATAACAATCACAATAACACATAAAATACAGTACCACAGACACATTAAAATACAATTTAGATCTTTATATCTAAGACATTGATCCAACCCACTACTTCGGAAGTAGCCAGGTTCGATACAGTAGATTTCCAGGGAAGGCACAGAGGGGACAGTCCACTGCTAGATGGTTCATTGTTTGTGGAACTCAGCACAGTCACAGTATGAGCTTTCCACCCAACCCCACTTATGAAGAATTAAAGCACTTCTTCTCACACCACATCTGAAACGGTTAAGCCTGCTACACGTGTATCGTGGCAAGCTGAGGTTTCAGCTTGAGCCTTACTGTTGGATCTTCAACTTTCAAGATGCCCTGTGGAGTAGAAGATGTCCATTCATTCCGTCAGCTGCCTTTGGGATCGGAATGGTTGCTTAACAATTCCATGTCCGTTTTACATGCCTGTTTATGGGACTTCACCTGGATGATTCTAGCTGTCTCACATCTTCGTGAATTGGGAGTGACGAGTTATTCAGTATTCTTCACCACAGATGACCAAGATGTTTTTGTCTTCTGATGTGAGGAGGTGGTATGTTACACAACACTGGCAGCCATTGGACTGGAGTAGCAAGTAATGTTCCAGATACTATAGACGTAGTGTGACGAAGTTGAATGTTCACAAGGTGAGTATGGCAGCTATTAAGCCATACTGCAGAGCAGTACTCTGCTGAGGAAAAGACGAGCGCTAGAGCAGATGTTCTCAATGTGTTGGCGTCGGCTCTCCATGATGTACCAGCTAAATGCTGAAGAAGTTTATTACTGCTCTTCAGTTTTGCAGCAGACTTACGTAATTGGGCTTTATATGTTAGGGTCCTTTCCAAAGTCATACCCAGATATGTAGGGGTGCCATTGAACCGTAATGCTTCCCCTCTAAAATTGACTCTATGTTGGTAATCTGAGAGCCTACTGTCCAGGCGAAAAGCACTGTTGTGAAGGTTCGGTTTCAAACGTAATTTCTTAAAGTATTCATCCAGGAATACAAGGTCTTATTGAGTACATTATCTGCTTCTGTAAAATTAGTGCGTTGAACAGTGAGGTTGATATCATCTGCAAATATGAATTTGTGGGAGAGTGTGTTAGGCAGACCATGAGTGTATAAATTGAAAAATGCTGGAGAAAGGACCGAACCTTGTGGTAGACCATTACTCAATTTGCGGAATCGGCTTCTGCTGTTTTCTGAGTAAACTTGGATTAGTATGTTACTTAGCATATTTTAGATTAAAGGTGATATCTTCACACAGGTGACCACTACGATCAGTTTTAATAAAAGACCTTCCTTCCAAATGGTGTCATAAGCTGCCGCGAGATCAAGGAAGACAGAGACGCTCTTCAACTTCTTCTCAAAACCAGCTTCCACAAAAGTGGTCAGTGAAAGGACCTAATGACTGCAATCACGACCGAGACGGAATCCCGCTTGTTCAACTCGAATTACCTCTTCGATTGCTGGTGCTATTCTATTCAAAATCAGCCTTTTCAAAAGCTTGTACGTGGCAGAAAGCGAGGCTATTGGTCGATAACTCTGAGGTAAGTTTGGATCTTTACCTGGCTTCAAGATAGCAATGACTTTGGTCTTCTTGAATATTGCAGGCAATTGATTCCAATATGCTAGTAAAAATCAATGCCAGCCATTGTTTTGTAGCCAGGCGGCAGTTCTTTAGTAGTTCCGGATAAATCCCGTCTAATCCTGCTGCTTCTCCATTCTGAAGGGTGTGTAAACCTTGTTCTACTTCTTGTATGGAGAAAGGTGGTGAGTATACGTCGTGAGGTTGAGTAGTTTGCTGGGCTTACCTGAGTTTGGATTTTCCTTGTCTGCTGAGCTTTTTATCGTTTGGCGTTCTAGAGGTATCAACAAGATGGTTAGCTAATGCATTAACATTGACAGGTGTGGTCTTCTTCGATGGTATGGAAGCAGAACCTAGTTTCCGTATCAGTGACCAGGCTTTCCTGCTGGAATGACTGAAGTTTAAATTTTCAACAGTTTTATCCACCTGTCTCTCCTATCGTTGTCCAGAGATTGTAATAGTTCAGATGCTTTCTCTTTGCTGCTGTTTTCATCAAACTCTTCTCTTAATCTGTTGATCTCCTCATTCCAACCTGGTATGTATTCCTTGCCGAAACCTCTTGGGATACTTCTTTTGGCTGCTGCTTTTATCAATCCTACAAACCTTGTGTAGTTCTCAGGTACTGCTTGAAACCACCGGATGTTAACTTCAGTGTAGTTGGTATACATCTTCCAATCTGCCTTTCGGAAATTCCATCGAGGTATTGGCGTGGAATGCATAACTGGTAGTTGGAATCCGATTTTGTATATTACTGGCCTATCTTGATTATGGGAGAAGTCTTGTAGCACTTGTCTCCGAACTCTCGAGGGACTGGTGTTATTAAGCCAGGGGTGACGAAACATAGATATGGCGTGTAATCTTGCTTCCAGTGGGCTGAGTGAAAAGTACCCCTGTCTCCAGGGTCGTAGACTTGAGTCAGATTGTTTACTTCAGGCCATTCTACCAACTTAATGCCGTTATTGTCATTCTGATAGTAGCCCCAGGATGTATGATGAGTGTTAAAATCCCCTATTATAATATTGTCACTCGCGGGGAAAATAGCTATAGGATCGTGCCAGGGTGAGGAACGAGGATTGTAGACATTTGTAATCATCGTATTCTCTATTTGTACAGATGTGGCATAGAAAGAATGGTATTCGGGGTAATTTTTAATATATGTGGCAATTCCGTACTGGGCATATTGATGTGTTGCCAATATTTTATAGCCAGGAATTCCACCTCGAGCTAACAGATGTTCGTCGCTTTCTGTGTGTGTTTCTTGCAGTACTAGAACGTTCGCTTTGTGTTCCTCTAAGATCTTAGCGAGCTAATCACTCTTGTTTCTACTGATGCCTTCGATGTTTTATTGGCATATAGTTAGTTGTGGGCCTATTGTTCGTGTTTGGAACTGTACGTCCTTAGAAGAACTATTTCGTGTTTTTGTCTCATCGTTGCCGCGAGGCCCAAAGGGACAATACGGTGGTATTTAATCATTACTTACTTAGCACCACGTGGGGGGTCACGTATAGGGTACTTTAAGGTTAAACCTACGGACGTGAAGCAGCATTCAACCCCCACACATTCTTGTGAAATGCCGATTGTGCTTGCAGTTTCTCTCTGAGTAATAAGACGATCGGCCTAAATCGATCTGTCAACATTTTGTTTGTGAAACTCGGTGGCTGCTGTCACAGGACGTCCAACACTTTGTCACGCAGGTCAAATGCTTCCACCTCAACATCTTTTAAACTTACTCGCTCAATGACGCACAGTACTCACATCAACACAGTCACCATAAACTGATTTCATTCTCTGATGAATCTTCTTTGGGGTGACACCTTCTGCCGTCAAGAACTCAATGGCTACACGTTGCTTAAATCACATTGACCGACCGACTGCGCAGGGTTCCATACTTTACCCTGAAACAACACAACAGTTCGATGCTAAGGATTCCTCCCAACTGGAGCTGTAGAGGAGAGGCTACGGAACAAGCCAGTACCTGCCGCATACCAATGCTGCCAACTGTTGAAGAGTTATGAAGGTGGAGGCATTACTTTTCAGTCAACCCTTGTACATTGTTTCAAGCAATTCTTTAGCTTTTTGCCAAATAATACTTCATTTACAACTATTGCCCATAATTGTATGTTACACAATATTGTTTCTTCTGTGGATTGGATTACTGCAGTTTTTCAAAAATCGTTGCAAATAATTGCAGCGTTTTGCAAATAAATGACGCTGATATCTTTTAATTCAGATATATTAGAAGGTCTTAAGGGACAACTACAGAAAATTTCATCTTTCTACTATAAATAGGCCTTGAGAAAATGTACCTTATACACAAAAAAACTAAAGTTACGGGAAATTAGCTTCAAAGTTTTTACTTCAGTACAAGTCTGCTCCATAGCTTGTATCATCAGAATCGTCCAACAGCTTCCTCTTGATGGCTCTGCTATGCTGTCTAGCCATCTTTGAATATACTTTTATGGCATTATCTGAAGACCTGAGCCGTTCCTTGTCCAAACAAAGCATAGTTGTGGCAGTTCGTAGTCCTACACAGAGCCCCAACTTCTGCAGAACTTTGAACTTTGTTATATTGCCCTGATTGAATGATGAAACAGCATCATAAACGCCAAAGTGAAGTGTATTTATACCCACAAACACAGTTTTAGTTAGTCTATTCCATATCACATGGTTCACACACTCATTTGGATTTTGAGTCCAGCCATGAAGATATTTCTTTAGTAGACTACTATCTGCGAGGTCTAGGAATATTGGTTTTATTTCATCCATTACGGCAGGTGGCAGGTGATGAGGGTGATTGTATTGTTTCTTAGTTACCTTGACTCTGTTGTACTTGCACCAACTATCGTCTCCTTTTGGACATAGCCCATATTGGGGATTCTCATTGTTTGAAGCTGTATGAAAAAACAGAGCCCACACTACTCTTCTCATTAATTCTGCATCTGCTGTATTCTGCCTTATTGCTAGACCATAACACTTCTGAATATGATCTATTGTAGCATCTGTCAGTCTATTTTTCCCATCTAAAGTATTCCATCGCTCAATTTCTTGCCTTTCATGCTAGCCTTGAGCCATTGAAGTTTTGATCCCATCCTTTTCTGAACATGGCCAACGCACTCCAGTTTGGAAATTTTCGCATCATTACCATAGGGTCTCAGTTCCTCAATTTCTTTGAAAGCCTTTGAGTCACCATCTCTAAGATAATTTATGTATCTAACGTTGTACCATTTTACTGAGCGTTGATGAATACTTCTTACACCAGCAACTTCCATACCACCACTTGACCCATAGTAATTTGCCATGCACTCCTCTTCATGTTTATTTTTCATTTTCTCCTTGCATTTGCAATGCTTGGAAAGTATTGCCACATCAGCTACCTTACCAGTGTCCACTCTTGTAGCTGTTACTACACCATTCAGAGATGTGTGGCCTCTCTGCTGCCAGCTTCCTTCAAAAGCGATGGACAAGTCTCTGCTATTATTATTTTCAACAACTGCTTCCTCAACAGCATCTTTCATGTTTTCCTGTGCCACATCTTCTACAGCAGAGCCTATTGCAATTATGTGTTTGTTAAATTTTGAAGGTGGAGGAGGGAGGTTCATCACAGCACACAACATGGCACCTGCAGCCCTGCCCTTTCCTATACACTGTAATCCATGAACCAGTCTAATGTTTATATCGTATAGTTTACCTGTATCTGCAGTAACATGTGAGGAATTGAAAAAAGTAACACTGTGTTTGCAATAACTGCACATCAACTCTAATTCACAAGCAAGTCCTACATGCAAGTTTGTTTTCAATGAAACACCACATTTTCCACATTGTTTTCAGCACACATTGTTCTCCAAAACGTCTGATAATAAAGAGACGTTAATTACCTCATATTTTGTAGTCCCAGCATTTAGTTTCTTGTATTCTTCTTCAATTCCAGCTAGTTTTCTTCTTGAAGCACTTTCCGGTGTAGTGGCAGCAGCATCACTCAATGTATCACTACCAGTGTTGAGGTTAGTCGCTACTGAGACATCCGATACTGATGAAGATGAATCAGACGAATTTTTAGTACACTTTACATTCTTGCGCCAATGTACACGCTTTCTAAATACCTCCAGACTAGGTCTTGGCATGTTGAAGGAAAGAAAACTCAATGACTTCTCCACATACGATTTTCACAACAATGACATGGATGTACTCACAAAGGAAACAATACAAATGGGGCAGAAGCTATTGTCAACTGTCTAGCAGTGTAGCCATCAGAAAAGCTAACTCTCTTGTGCTCAGTTATATCTCTGGCAAGGCTGTCTATATCAGGTATATTTCGCGTCTCATATACAAGGTGCAGAACATCGTGAGTCGAAATTATTTTAAAAAATTATTTAAAATAGTTCTATTCATATCATCAAAAATATTTTATACATGGTATTAACTGGGGAGTCTAAATTTTTCGAAAATGCATTTACCCAAAAATCGATTTTTTCATAGAAAAACTCATTCTGTATACCCTTAAGATTACATTATGAGTGATAAATGAACACGGGTAAACGGGATAGGCTATAGTACTGACATCTATTTTTGTACATATGCTTTAAGTTTTTTTTGTTATGGTTTTAGGATGCAAAACTTCTACGGTCACAAGACCGGGCGCTAATGACCATAGCAGTTTTGCGCCCTAAAACCATAACAAAAAAAAGAACGTAGTAAAACTTCTAACTTGGAGTCGGCGACTTAAAGCATATGTGCAAAAATAGATGTCAGTACGATAGCCTATCCCGTTTACCCATTTACTTCCTCCTTCGTGTTGGCAACTTCATGCTTTGCGGTCGCTGTTGGTACACTGCGTCCTATACTCTCCATGGCAGTGCTCGGGGTCGCAGCACAAAATGGAAGTGGCCTGGTGTTCATTCCATACATTTTTACCCAGTCAGTAATCTGCTGCATTGTTTGGTCACACTTTGGCATTGACTTATGTTTTACCACACATAGCCCAGCCGCTGTTTTCTAAAGTGTTACGTGGTACCTCTTTTTGGTTTTCTGGTCTGTTCTAGTGCATGTAAAAATTATGTCTCTTGTTTATTTTCAATATCGTACCTGATGCTGGGCATGTAGTAGCCTGGATCTGGTTGTGGTCTAAGCATTGAAAAATAAAAAAACCTTACAACTGATGCGGTCTTTTCAATTTATACAATTTTTATTCGGTTTTAGCCACCTAAGCTAGAGAACTTGTGTTGATATTGGTGATTGATGAATCAGATCAGAGTCCATTGTGCAGAGATGAAGACGGAATTTTATGTTTTTAAGTCCTGTCAATGATGAGATTATCAGCAATGGAATAAAAGCTTAGAATGGGCAAGACATGTAGGGAAATTGAGCACTCCTGTTAATAGAATAAATCAAAAGGAACAATATGATTACCTTCACACATCTTTCAGTAAGAACCCGAATAGATAATGAAATTCACAAGGACTAAATATAAATAAAAATGAAAGTATCAATATTTTATCAATCAATAAAGATAAACTTTGTGTGAAGTGTTGTACTTTAAACACTTTCGAATTGAAAGACGCAGACCAAAAACAGATACATAGCTAGAAAAAAACTCACCATGTAGAAAGTCTGAAATATACAATACAAGGATTTATTTCAAAATATTCAAAGCCAAACGAATTTAGTTGGCCTATTTTGGAGACATAGACGACCATAACAATTTATTTGTAAATAAAGAGAGTGAAATGAATCTAGTTGACACCTGACAAAATTTAAAAAATACAAACATCCCCTTTTAAGAATTCCAGTAAACTGATACATCAAGGAAATATTATGATTTATGTCGAATTATTAGGACATGTTTTCAAGAGAACCATCACCACCATCATAATCATCATAATTACCCATTTAACATTCCCTACATGATAGTGATCTACTTCAGATGTTTCCATGCACGATTGTCTTCAGCTATCCATTTTAGTCCTGCGTGGATGTGGATGTATAAAGATATAAGTATGGATAGTTCATAGAAAACTTTTATTCAACAGTGTATGGCAAATAACCAATTGTGATTGATGATGATGACAATGATGATGATGGATTTTATATTTTTTCATTCTGTTTTGATGTGATCAACAGCTCTGAAAGTATGTTGAAGTATCTTTCCTTCTAATATCAATATCAAGTCTGTTCTTGGCACACATGTTTAGCACTATTTTGTATTCAAAAGTCTATGTCCAATAAAAATTGCGTTGTTAGTGCGAGAATTAACACTGTTCTGCCACAGAAATATTATCAGAATGAAATTTTCACTCTGCAGCAGAGTGTGTGCTGATTTGAAACTTCCTGGCAGATTAAAACTGCGTGCTGGACCGAGACTCTAACTCGAGACCTTCGCATTTCGAGAGCAAATGCTGTACCAGTTGAACTACCCAAGCACGATTCACGCCCCGTCCTCACAGTTTTACTTCACAGAAGCTCTCCTCCGAAACACGCAGAACTAGCACTCATGGAAGAAAGAATACTGTGGAGACATGGCATTGCCACAGCCTGGGCGATGTTTCCAGAATCAACTTTTCACCCTGCAGCGGAATGTGCGCTGATTTGAAACTTCCTGGCAGTTTTAATCCGCCAGGAAGTTTCAAATCAGCACACACTCCGCTTCGGAGTGAAAATTTCATTCTGGAAACATCCTCCAGGCTGTGGCAAAGCCATGTCTCGGCAGTATCCTGTCTTCCAGGAGTGCTAGTTCTGCAAGTTTCGCAGGAGAACTTCTGTGAAGTTTGGAAGATAGGAGACGAGGTACTGGGGGAAGTAAAGCTGTGCTTGGGTAGCTCAATTGGTAGAGCACTTATCCACAAAAGGCAAAGGTCCCAGGCTCGAGTCTCGCTCTGGCACACATTTTTATTCTCCCAGGAAGTTTCAGAAATATTGTCAGTCACACAAGTAAGTGCCAATTTGCCTAGTGACTTTCTGTGATGACACAAGCACATATAATTAAAGACAAACCGAATATTATGAAGAACAATGTCTATGCTTCATTCTGTGTGGCTATGTTCTAGGCACTCTAACATTCCTTCACCTGATCAGTTGAATTAACACCGCTACACCTGATTGGCTGAATCAGAAGCACAGTAGCAAATGTAAGCCATGCCTCCTGGAACCCTCGTCAACACATAGTGTACATGTATGAGCACAAAAGGATAAGCAATCAGACATGATGGTCGACTGATGCAAGAGCAAACAACTGTTTGTAACGTTCTTAAGAAGCATCTCTTCATCTGTGCCATGAATCCAGACACATATTCACTTAGCTACTCAATACACTGCTACAGAACAGATAAGGGCTTTGAATTTGAGAAGGTAAAAGAACAAAAAATAAACAAAATGATATTACAGCTAAAAAAACACTCAAGTAGTTCAGATGCTCTTTGGAGCACAGTGCATAAAATTTTTTATGATTAAACAAATCACATGTCAATTGAAGCACCAAAGACGGCGTTGTTTCCAGTCCACTGAAAAGGTGCATTGGCAGACCAATATATAAAAAAGGATCGGCTGAAACATCAAACTATATATCAATATCATTAATGTCCACATTTAGTAAGGTTTTTGGGTCATTTATGCTGGTGCAGCTTAGTGCCCTCTTCACTAAAAACAATTTCCTCAGAGAAACTCAACACGAATATTGAAAAGGTCGCAAAACCACAACAGCTGTCACAGAATTTTTCCACAAAGTCTATAAGAATCTAGATGAAAGGAAGAAAACTGTCGGCGTATTTTTAGATCTCACAAAGGCACTTGATTTGGTCACTATGCACTGCTCTTACAGAAATGAAGGGTATGCAATATAAGACACAAAAGTCTTGAGCTTCTGTCTACATATCTAAAAAAAAAGGTAAACTATGCAGAAATATAGATTAATAAAATGCCATGAGGAAAAAAAAATCTACATTCAGTGTACGACTGCACCAATAATGCAATGGGTGCCACAGGAATCAGTACTGCGAGTATTTCTTTTTCTTGTGTATTTGTGTATATAAGTGTGTGTGTGTGTGTGTGTGTGTGTGTGTGTGTGTGTGTGTGTGTGTGCATGTAAACAATGTTGAACAGCCTTCTAATTACCATTTAGTTACTTATACTGATGACACCTCTCTGATGTGTTATGGTGACTAAGAGAAGGAGATAATACATTTATGAGTACATGGTAAATGAGGGAAGTGGCTAAAATATTTTCGTAACCAAGGCCTAAAAGTCAATAACACAAAAGCACAATCAGTTGAGTTCAAAAAAGGTAGCTCATGTTGCAGAGGAATAGAAAACAGTTGTGGGATTTTTTAAACATGTAATGAAGACTGTAAATTCTTTGGCCTGCACTTGGGTGGCAATATTTGATAGGAAAAACAAGTTAAAACTTTATGGAGGAAAACAAACAGTGCATTGCATGTGCTTAGCTGGCTGCTCAAAGTAGACTGTAATAAGATGCTGCAGACAGTACGCTGTATAGGACTGTTTTCCCGTTTATAAACTGTTGAATAGTACTATGTAATTATGCTGTTGATGTATATTTGAACAGAATGCAGATGCTACAAAAGATAGCTGTTGTCAGCATATCCAAATGTTATGAAATATATTGCTACAACACAAGAAATATGCACACTCTTAGACACCACCATTTGGCACAAGAACGTGGTGTTCTGAACATCTTGGTCCTTCGTTCTAATGTCATCTAAGTCGCTGAATATCTGCCAATAGAACTAAGCCACCTCCAAACAGTCTTCAGGAAAATGGCAAAGAAAAAAATTAAAAACAACAGATGATATTCCCGATAATAGCGGCTAAGTCTAGTGCAACAGCTGCCAGAATACATAAGAACACATACCAGGCATGCAATTAAAACAAAATTGAAAGCTTTCCTTATAAATAAATGTCTGTATTCACTGAAGGTAATATAAGCCCCTAACATTCCCTACTCTAGACTATGAAAGCAAATTATACTTGACAACACAATCTCAAAGCTATTACAGGAGCTAAATTTTTGTGAGCAGCAAAAGAAACAATACAACTAGCTGCACAGGATAAAATGATCTGAAATTCAATATTCAAATCTGTGTCACAGTTGCGTGTAATTTATACTGATGACTGGTTTCGAATATAACCATATATTTTCATACCAGATCTGCACTAGAAGTGCTTATCAAATCTTAAATAAAGAACTATCAGATGTAAGATACTGTTCCTTCCCCAACAAAATGTTGAACTACATAAGATAACCTACATTGAAGAACAAAAATTATAAATTAGAAGCAGAGTAAACCATCTACACATAACTAAAGAAACTTTCATCTTACTGTTCCATCTGTACCTTGTTGAGACACTAAAAAATATTTAAATTACGTTATGAATTGACCTTTGTAGATAAATGTGATATGTATAAGCCTCTTTACAAAAAATATGGTATGCTTTAACCTTGCATTTAATATGATAAATAAAATCTTCTCAGGCTTCCAGACTTCCAGACACATCGGTTGATAAAAAATCCTATGAGCTTTCGACTGAGCTCTGCTCGGCCATTGTCAAGTGATAAATGACTACTGTGTTGCTATAGCATTACTGGTGCTCTCTCCATCGCCAAATATGGTAATGTTTTCGTCCCGCATCCGTTGCGCCCACTTCAACCTCGCGAAGGCCGGTGCTAGGCTGTGCTGAGCTGCAAATTGCCGGCATTATTGACGGTGTTTTCACATACACTCCTGGAAATTGAAATAAGAACACCGTGAATTCATTGTCCCAGGAAGGGGAAACTTTATTGACACATTCCTGGGGTCAGATACATCACATGATCACACTGACAGAACCACAGGCACATAGACACAGGCAACAGAGCATGCACAATCAATATCGGCACTAGTACAGTGTATATCCACATTTCGCAGCAATGCAGGCCGCTATTCTCCCATGTAGGCGATCGTAGAGATGCTGGATGTAGTCCTGTCGAACGGCTTGCCATGCCATTTCCACCTGGCGCCTCAGTTGGACCAGCGTTCGTGCTGGACGTGCAGACAGCGTGAGACGACGCTTCATCCAGTCCCAAACATGCTCAATGGGGGACAGATCCGGAGATCTTGCTGGCCAGGGTAGTTGACTTAAACCTTCTAGAGCACGTTGGGTGGCACGGGATACATGCGGACGTGCATTGTCCTGTTGGAACAGCAAGTTCCCTTGCCGGTCTAGGAATGGTAGAACGATGGGTTCGATGACGGTTTGGATGTACCGTGCACTATTCAGTGACCTCTCGACGATCACCAGAGGTGTACGGCCAGTGTAGGAGATCGCTCCCCACACCATGATGCCGGGTGTTGGCCCTGTGTGCCTCGGTCATATGCAGTCCTGATTGTGGCACTCACCTGCACGGCGCCAAACACGTATACGACCATCTTGGCACCAAGGCAGAAGCGACTCTCATCGCTGAAGACGACACGTCTCCATTCGTTGCTCCATTCACGCCTATCGCGACACCACTGGAGGTGGGCTGCACGATGTTGGGGCGTGAGCGGAAGACGGTCTAACGGTGTGCGGGACCGTAGCCCAGCTTCATGGAGACGGTTGCGAATGGTCCTCGCCGATACCCCAGGAGCAACAGTGTCCCTAATTTCCTGGGAAGTGGCGGTGCGATCCCCTACGGCACTGCGTAGGATCCTACGGTCTTGGCGTGCATCCGTGCGTCGCTGCGGTCCGGTCCCAGGTCGACGGGCACGTGCACCTTCCGCCGACCACTGGCGACAACATCGATGTACTGTGGAGACCTCACGCCCCACGTGTTGAGCAATTCGGCGGTACGTCCACCCGGCCTCCCGCATGCCCACTATACGCCCTCGCTCAAAGTCCGTCAACTGCACATACGGTTCACGTCCACACTGTCGCGGCATGCTACCAGTGTTAAAGACTGCGTTGGAGCTCCGTATGCCACGGTAAACTGGCTGACACTGACGGCGGCGGTGCACAAATGCTGCGCAGTTAGCGCCATTCGACGGCCAACACCGCGATTCCTGGTGTGTCCGCTGTGCCGTGCGTGTGATCATTGCTTGTACAGCCCTCTCGCAGTGTCCGGAGCAAGTGTGGTGGGTCTGACACACCGGTGTCAATGTGTTCTTTTTTTCATTTCCAGGAATGTATTTTTATTTCTGTAGCTTCTTTTAGAACGCTACCCTAAAATCCCTTCTTCCTTGTAATGATAGAACTTTCATCGAATAGTAATTGGTGTCGATTTCCTAAAGTATTGTTCTTGGTAGGCTGATTTTTAGGAAAGCGTAGGCATAATCTAACCCTAATCAAAATCCCTTCAACTGTTTAATGATATTACTCCACAGTGCGTACTGCTTGCCCGATATAGTAGCAACCACAATGAGACAGTATCTTGTACATTCCAGACGTTCTAAGTCGTAGATCGTCCTTCACAGGCCTCATGAAATGTTGCATTTTTCTGGGGCCTGAATTAGGATGAAATGTTGTGCCTCTTCAGGAGACAGCTAATCTTCCACGATACTGTGCCACAAAACGGCAAAAACGCAAATTTCTTGTCTCTTCTTTGGTGGTGTTTCTCCTGTGTGTCTCACCAGAAATAGCCGTTGATATCTGGTAGTGAGTTTAGCCATTTTCCTGAAGACTCTTTCTTCACAGGTGACTTAGTTCTAGTGGCAGATATTCAGACTTAGACGACTTTAGAGCGAAGCACGAAGATGTTCAGAATGCCACGTCATTGTGCCGAATGGTGGTTGCTAAGAGTGTGCAGATAACTATCTGTGTGTTTAGGTTTCCTGTAGACACTGTGGCTGAGGTGCCAGCAGCGCAGCTATGTTGCAGCGAGACCATGGAGACATGGCAGTTATTTACCACTTGACAAGGGCTTTGAAGAGCTTGGTTGATAGCTCTTGGGATTTTAACCACCTGATGCGGCTGGAAGTTCGATAAGAATCAAGTAATTTTTATCACCTTGAGACTGTGCATTGATACATAATATGATGTTTGCAAAAGTCACTATTCGATGAATACACAAAAAAGAAATGTAAATAAAACATAAAAAATGAAACGGTGTAATCATTAACTTAACAACTCGAAAATAAGCCAAATGGCTCGAAATTACAACTGAAATGAGATGACGAAATGAACATCTACTGTCGAAAATCCGAGTCCCTCTTCATAATCAACTTCATTTAGCATATACCTGATAATTTTGATAGAATGTAGTGGTAATCACTCTTATGCTCAAACAGAAATAGTTCTCACAATTTTTTGAAATAAAAATATCAAAAATAGTAACTACAGAACTATACACTCTCCAGTCCACCACACACAATTCAATTCCATATTTAATTAGTTATTCTTACAGTTGTTCACAAAATTTAGTACTACACATTTGCTTACATTTGTGTAAATGCATCATGTGTACAAGGCAAAAATTTCCATTCCCAAAGCAAATACTTTGATCTAATGAAGTACAGTTCCTATTGAATATTGAAAAAGGTTAATAGTGTAATTTGTACTGTAATTACTCAGAAGCAAAAAACACACACATGATAGTGCAAACATTTAGCTGGAAGGTTTTACCTTGCTCAAAGTAATTAAAATTCCTTCAAATGTTTAATGATATGTATAATGTGTTACATTAATTTGGATGTATGGCCAAGGTTTTACCTTGCTCAGCGTAATAAAAATTCCTTCAAATGTTTAATGATATGAATAATATGTTACATTAATTTGGACGAATGGCCAATAACCTCAATCAGAACTTGTTCCATTTGTATAACCTCCATATTCAACTAGTGTTGGTGATATTACATCATGTCATGTGTATAGTTGTTTTAGTAATGCAGTCTTTATTTATCAAATTATTTAATAGTCTATTGACAACAAAACCGATGTATAATTTCACATAACACTTAGTTTCTTAATTCTTTTTTCTGTACTACTGACCTGCAATTGATTATGACAGTTACATTGCTGAAATGATCATAAGTTTTACTTCATAAATAGTATTTCTGGCATTGTTCACATTCAACATCTAGAGAAGCTATTTTTTGTGTCTAATAATCTCATCACCACTTTAAACCCTGGTCTTACTGCCTATTCAGAGCACTAATTGCAACATTGAAAAATATCAAACAGCAGTAGTAACCCTCTCAACAAACAGATGAGAGCTTTTCAACAATGACTCTACTTCAAAGTGACAATAACAATGATAGTACATGCAAGTCATTCTTACAATGAAGTCCAACAAGTCAGATACCATCTAAGTATAATGTTAAACATTTATTAAAGGTCAAATAACATATATGTATAAAGAGATCCAGTGAAAATTAACTGCTCCACAAATTGTTAAAAATAACTTTGAACAATCATACTGATCAAGAGAAAACAATCGCCTTCATTGGGAATGTAGCACATAAGTTGCAGATATAGTTTCACTAGTTTCTCATCTTTTCCTTCATTCATCACACACACACACATGTTTTGGTCATTATTAGGATCAAAATTATATTGCTGCAGTCACGTTTGCACCACACTGTGAGAGTACATTGCAAACTGGAACATATGATTTATTGCTAATTTCTGTCACATTTTGCCTAACTGTAACCTGCAGTATTCAACTAATCCTTGACTGTATAATTGTTATTATTTAAGGAGTGCACTTAAACACCTGTTTTAAAAACATGGCTACTTATTGTACATACTTATTCTCTTGTGCAATTTGAGTCCTTTGTTTACCTTACACTGATGTGTGTAAAGTAGGTATTCATCATGTACTATTGTTATTCATAGAGCTAATGGTTAAATAATTGGTATATTTTTCTTGGTGGGTGAGTGGGATTGTAGACGTAATCATACTCTGCAGTTCTAAGCACCAACTTTTAAAACTGGTCCTTTGAAATGTCTTAATCAAAAATTTTTCCTTGTCATTCTTGGGTAGCTATAGTTATAAGCTGTACATACTTTTGTACATTTATTTGGCATGTTATTACTGTACAGGATTTGTATGTGATGCTATTATTTTATTTTAAGTAAATCAGTTCCATATGTTATTCTCAGTTCAACAAAATTTGTCTTTCTTGGTGAATTTTTGTTTTCCCCAAGAAATTTCTTTACACTAATCACTGAAAACTTCTTTTATATTTAGCTATTTAAATACTTTACTATGTGGTTAGAGAGCTGCCAGCTAACATGTTAAACTAAAGGCCTTTGGGAATCTCATCTACAGCTAATCTGCTATTCTTATTTTTGGTGATAGTGAATAGAAAGATTTTAACTGTATATGAAGCCCATACTTAGCCATATCTCCATTGGTTATGAAAAGACACTCCATATCCTTGATTAAGTGTAGAGATTATACCAGAAAAATTAGCTTTATTTTACCCTATAAAGGTTATAACCTTTACGCATGTTATTATATTTGCCAGTTAACACCTTTCTACGACAGTGGCCAAGCGGTTCAAGGCGCTATAATCTGGAACCGCATGACCGCTGCTGTCGCAGGTTCGAATCCTGCTTCAGGCATGGATGTTTGTGATGTCCGTAGGCTAGTTAGGTTTAAGTAGTTCTAAGTTCTAGGAGACTGATGACCTCAGATGTTAAGTCCCATAGTGCTCAGAGCAATTTGAACCACGTTATTAATTTCATTTGAGTTCCAAAAGAAATCCGTTGGAATTCGATTACTCGATAAATAGTACAATTCTCAAGGCTGTCAATTCAACTAAGTACCTGGGTGTTAAAATTACGAACAACTTCAGTTGGAAGGACCACATAGATAATATTGTCGGGAAGGCGAGCCAAAGGTTGCGTTTCATTGGCAGGACACTTAGAAGATGCAACAAGTCCACTAAAGAGACAGCTTACACTACACCCGTTCGTCCTCTGTTAGAATATTGCTGCGTGGTGTGGGATCCTTACCAGGTGGGATTGACGGAGGACATCGAAAGGGTGCAAAAAAGGGCAGCTCGTTTTGTATTATCGCGTTATAGGGGAGAGAGTGTGGCAGATATGATACATGAGTTGGGATGGAAGTCATTACAGCATAGACGTTTTTCGTCACGGCGAGACCTTTTTACGAAATTTCAGTCACCAACTTTCTCTTCCGAATGCGAAAATATTTTGTTGAGCCCAACCTACATAGGTAGGAATGATCATCAAAATAAAATAAGAGAAATCAGAGCTCGAACAGAAAGGTTTAGGTGTTCGTTTTTCCCGCTCGCTGTTCGGGAGTGGAATAGTAGAGAGATAGTATGATTCTGGTTCGATGAACCCTCTGCCAAGCACTTAAATGTGAATTGCAGAGTAGTCATGTAGATGTAGATGTATTATTTTCTTATGTGTCTTTGAGTTATGTAGCGTGAAACTGAGTTAGGAGATCATGCTTCTCACATAAAATATAATTCTTTCACATTTTATCTAATACAGGTTATATGTTATTGATAACTGTTCAACATGGTATGAGACTCTATGTCAATTGAGATCAGCTGCAGCAAAAAACAAGACAAGCAATAATATTTAGTATTTGATCTTATCTGAAAGGCAACTACAGTAATCAAACTGTTACCATATCAGAACATTTCGTACTGAAGATCTGTTAGTGCTTACATGCATATTATTTGTGTTGTTTCATACAACAAGTGGTGATTCTAATTTTGTATTATACGAAAATTATTGAACTATATAGCAAACTGTTGGAATATCATCTCTGGTAGCCATCTAATCTACAGTGAGAGCACATAAATTCCTGTACTTGTTCATCAAAAGCCTTACTGTTGATGTTAAAATCAATTAATAAAAGAAGCATTATGTAAAGAAAAACATCGTTTTGAAGAAATAAATTTTAAAATTAGCATGTAAATCAGTTAGTTACAAAACATTAAGTTCAAGTAATATAAGAATTCCCACAGTGATAGGTGCAGTCTAGTTTCGTTATATAGGCAGTGCACATATAAGTGTGATGTATGTAGAGCCGAGTCTAAATATGAGTAATTGAAACAAAAAAGTTCTCACTGTGGCATGTGAAGTTGTCTTATGAAATTACTGAAGATTCAGTACTAAGAATGAGAGTTGGAGTTGAATAATATTTGCAACAACAACCTTAAAATGCAGATCATTTACTTATAAGACAGTAACTACAAATCATCCACTGTATTAGATGCACTGTAATATTATTATATACACAAACAGACACAAATAAGACATATACAGAGCTAACACCAGATTTGACTAAATGAAACATGAATATAACATTGTGGTTTATAAACTCACTCATGTAGCTACTGAAGATTCTATATGGTTAAAAACAATTTGAAATTATAGTGGAACAGACAAAGATGCAAACGAATTGCACTTAAAATTGTCTTGCACAAAATAAATCCCAGTCAAAAGGATACAGTGTGTCATGTTACAAAAATATAAAGGTTATCTTGAACCCTCTCCCCCCAGTCCAAATAATGGGGTCTCTCAGGGAAGTAATATATCTTCTAAAATACGACATTTGACTAAAGACTGAAGAAACAATCATATAATATGATGTCAGAATTATTTTAGAGAGCATGTTAAACAGTTACAAATATTAAAAAAAAACATTCAAGCTATACTTATTGCTTTAAGAGGTGTGCTGTTATCTCTCAGTCACAGCTTAAAATCTCAATAAATGTGAAAAATTTAATGTAAAAGAAATAATATACTTACATTACGTTACTCATCCATAATATTTCACCAGACTGAGAAAAGTATATAGTTATAAAAATCTTTAATCGTTCTACCAAAGACATAAAGTGTGGAACACATAGAGAAAAATTAACAAAAAATGTATTACGCATTTGTTAATTCATCTTATTCTACAGAAGAATTTTTTTGAATTTATATTTTGTTTATTGTTGGTAATAGCTTCTCTGAAATGTTAAGCCCAAGATTACATTCATATATACATAGTTTTAAGCACAGAAGTGCAGTTCCATAAAATTATGAGTGAGTCTGTGACTGTCACTCTCTGTTCTTCAAAGACAAAATACCGTTTTTCCATAAAATTATGAAAAAATTTATCTATTTTATTATCTTTGCCATTTATTAATAAACTACATTCCATAAGGAACTTTTATGAATATGGTAATTGAAAAAAAGAATTAAATTAATTTATTTGATCTATAATTGTATGAATAGTAAACCTTGCACTTGGTATGAACAAAACTTAGCTTTTGCATTTACAAACTTCGGGACTATGAACAAATTTGAAGTTTTAGAATATATATATATGTATTAAACCATGTGGCCCTATCTCCTATGGCTCTTTAATCCTTTACAACAGAAAATTATTATATGAATCGAGTAGAAGATGAAATCTTATGGAATTGTAGAACGACCTACTCTGGGTAAATTATAGTATCAGAGGTATCTCAACTTGAAGCACAGTAAGCCGATAATTTAGGCTGTGAGCAGCGTGTAACTTTTATATATATAACATTATGCTCTTTACAGATATCAGTGTCACCTCTGCTGCCAAAGTTCGCTTCCAAACTATGGTGGATGCACAGAAAGTGAATTCTACGTATATGACATTGTTCCTCGGTGCACAGCGGCTTCAGGCCCATTTCGGAGTGACCATTGCGTGCCACGTCGTCACTGAAGTCTTCATCATGTTGTCCAGCGTTGACGTCCTTCTTGTTATTGCTGCAAAGAAGCCGAATACCTCCACAGTATTTTTCGCAGATCCCAAATTATCAATGGGCATAACTTCAATGGCCTTCTCGCTGGTAGGTCTCGCACTGATTGTGGAGTCATGCGCAGCAGCAGCTGCCTGTGCTGAGGAAGTCCACTGGCAGCTGACTGAGTGGTCAGAGGAAGTTCCGCCTCTACACTTCTCTGCCGCCGGCTTCTTTTCCATCGACAGGTCACTGTTTGTCTCAGTCATTAGCATCCTCCTCACATACAGTATACTGCTATACCAGTTCGATTCGAAGTAGTGTTTATATAGAGGAGGTTATTTATGTAAATCTGTGATCTCCACAGTTCCATCATATTGACTTTAGCCCAATATGATGACTGTCTGTCAATTTGCTCGACATATTGCTGTATTCCATGGTAACTTTGGAGAATCTGCAAAACTAATTGTCACTTTATTTAGTTGTTTATTCATCCATAGCTCGTTTTACAATGATATTACACGTGTCACATTAATAAACAATAATACATAATGTGAAACTAACAATTGTACAGTTAATCAATTATTTACAACTTTAGTTCATTTAAAACTAATGTTACACTATCATTATATGTTGTCACAAGCCACTGTACATATTGCTCATAGGAGTTTTGTCAGCTGACATCAGGTCCATTGTGATACCCCTGCCTCTCTATTACATCCTTTATTCACTCCTGTTTGTCTAAATGGCAAACTGAGAAAGCATCCCTTCATAATGAAACAGATGTCGAGCTCAGGTAAAAGACTAGGTTAGCATTTTTTGTCAGAGGTTTAGTCATTCAATAACTGTCCAGTAACATGTCTTATACTCTGAAAGCGTGTTTCTCTTTTTTTGTTTTTTACCGACTTTAATGTTCCATAGCAACAACTGCTATCCTATTTAAGTAACCATCTGCAGTATAAGTGTATATTATTTAAGAGGTATGCATTAACTGCCTTTAATTAACATTTTGAGTGTAGTTATCACTTTAATTTTTCGAACAGTTATTTGTACATGTAGATCTATTTTAGGAAAAACTGGTTTTGAGATTATTTCTTCTCAGGATGTGTAAGTTAACTGTGGCACTTGTTACAAATCTCGAATAGAGGTGTTAGCGTTATAATTACCAATGGTTTTCTTAATGTACTCACTTATAATGTACTAGTAGATGTTTTGCATGGTGTAGCGTAGAATTACATTAGAACTTCGAAGTTACAGATATGAATGGTGTCTTATTTAGTCACACTGATAGATTTGTACAAAATAGATATTTATGGTAAAATGTTAATTGTAAGTAGTTTCTCAGACAATTCTCTGATGTCTTATGTTTTCTGTTAATCAAGAAATGAGCTGTAAAATTATTTTGTAAAAATGATTAATAAGATGATTAACAAAGTAAAAGATATTGTCTTGTCACTCTAGTATTTTTTTCTCAATAACAGCTGTTAATATTCGAGGTTTTCGTGTAAGTTCACAGCCTCCACACCAAGAAAATCGGCTGCCCCACTACTAAAAACTGATTACTGTGGCATATTTATGCATTAACATTTTTCGAGATCCAAATGAACATTTACATTCTGAATATTTTCATTAAAATTGATCGAATCAGTGTCAGTCAAGAATCAGTTTAGTGCAGGTGTGATCTTTCACTTCCTGAAGAATAATTAAAAGACGAGACAGATGGTAACGGTTATATTTCGTGACCAAAGAATTTTTTTTAATTTTGCTGTGTTGTACAATAAGTCGTCAAGGGGCCAAAAATGGACGCCTTAGTTTCCATAGAATCTTGAAACAAAGAGACAGGGAATGGCGAGCAGCTCCAGAAAAAGCATGAAGCCTCTCAAAGACAGTGAGGGAATTTCAAATATGATAGCAAGTTTTTAAAGTAACTCAAGAGTGTTTCTAGCCTTAAATTTAATACTGTCATATAGCAGAAGGGTAGAGACTAATCTTGTAAATACAAAATGTAAATTATTTACTGAACCATGCAGAGGTTAAATGTATTAAAGAAACAGGGCACAAAAAAAGGTCGTCGCTGATGACACAATTTCTGGGGAGACTCAGGTGGACAGAGGACAGTGGTAGCGCACATTGCGAGACGAGTGACTGGGACAGCAGCAGAGGCTTCACAGGGTTGCCACCATTGAAACTCCAGCAGTGCGGCCCACCATGCCATCATCAGCCACAACCCATAAAGCTGTCAGCAATTTATTGGAACAAAACTTCCTGTCATTGCGAAAAGCACAGTACTTTCAGAGAAACGCTCAGGAACATCGTCTCATAGCAGCCATTAGCATTGTAGCACCTTGGTTCAGAAATGTTTTGTCAGTTAATGGGGAATATAATATCGAAAATTGTTTTCTTGAACCAACGACTTTTCTTTCACAGTAGAGTTAAACGTTCTAGACAGTGAACTTGAAAACTTTCTTGTGGAACCTTGCTTGGGGCATAAGACAGGAATGGATAGGACTTGGCCCGACACTGCTGCAACGAGAACTGCATCATCAACAGTGACGGCTGCTGTGTAAGAGCGCAAGAGCATGTGAGCACCCTACCTTTCGACACCTTGCGGATTTATATGTTATTTTTCTTTGAATGTTGTTAAACGTAACATAGATACTGCAATCTGAATGACATGGCACTTGAATCTACTGTGCTACTAGTCCTCTAGCTCTGTGAAACTTGGCAACAGGGTTGTAAGCCCACCTTGAGTTGTGCACATTTTAAGGAGCTTTAGTGCATGCACAACTCGCGTGACGTGATTGCCTTACAGTTCAAACACATACAGATTTGATAAGCAATGTGCTTGGTTCCCAATCTGCACAACAAGCCCTTGTCACTCAACTAGAAGTTTACGTCAGTGCCACCATATGGTAGCACACTGCAGCAGACTTTTATCCCCATTTGCTCAGCATAATTTGTGCTAGATGATAGCACACATGTTAGATATGCTAATTCGCTCACTATATACTGTTGAAAAATTAGACCAGACATCAGTATATGTTAAAGCTGAACTGGCAGTAATTCTATTATGTGGGTTTCCGCATAAGTTATAGTACATGACATTATGTATTTTATCATGTAGTAACCCATTTGTGACACTGAAAATCATAATGGTCTAAAGCACATCACCATCGATTGTGAGATTGTAGCGTTTATTTATGCTTCTGAAATCTGTTGATCTTACAGTGAGTGAGGTTTATCTGTGCTGTAGGCCCACATTATATGGGTTCATTCACTAACTATTGCTACCTAGAATAACTCCAAAAGTATGACAGTTTGTGGGAGAAATGTCGCACAGGACAATGGGGTCCCTAACATTACATTGGTTTTTTGTTGCTAGGTGTGGTCGCTTCAGAGATATGAGGGTCAACTTTGTTTTTTATATAGAATGCTACAGTTAGGTACTTATTTTCTGATAGCGGCTATCTGTCACTGCGAAACAGTTCTGATGTTGATGCTATAGCACATTACAAGAAATACCGCAAAATATTAAAGACTATAATATGGACATCAAAGCAAATATATTACAAGGAAAAGATAATCATATCACATAACAAAATAAAGACAATATGGGATATAGTGAAGGAGGGGACCAGTAGAACGGAAAGAGGGACAAATAGCATTAAGAGTAAATGTTACATTGGTGACAGATGAGTATAGTGTTGCAGAACTTTTTAACAAACATTTTATAACCGTTACTGAAAAGATGGAGTTGTCAGGTTCTGTAGATGCTGCTATGGAACACCTCAGACCAGACATTTCAAGTAACTTCCATAATATGAATTTGACCCTCACTACCACAGCAGAACTAATGTCCAGCATAAAATCTTTAAAATCAAAAACATCTAGTGGGTATGATAAAATATCAACAAAGTTAATTTAAAAATGTGATTCTGAGTTAAGTAACATATTAAGCTATCTGTGTAACCTGTCGTTTATCAGTGAAATATTTTTTTGAATGGTTGAAATAAGCTGAAGTTAAGCCACTGTTTAAGAAGGAGATAAAGAAATAGCATCAAATGTCCATCCAATTTCACTTTTGCCAGCATTCTCAAAAATTTTAGAAAAGGTAATGTACAATCGGTTTTATAACTGTCTTATCACAAATAAAATACTCTCAAAGTCACTTTCGGATTTCTAAAGGTTTGTGATATTGAGAAGCCTATCTACAGTTACAGTGAAAATGTACTTAATTCATTAGACTAAAAATTGCAGGCAACTGGTATATTTTGTGATGTGTCAAAGACATCTGTCTGTGTAAATCACAATATCCTTTTAAGTAAATTAGAATATTATGATGTAACAGGAAATACTGCAAAATGGTTCAAATCTTGTATCACTGGCAGGAAACAAAGGGTGTTATTAGGAAAGAGACATGTATTAAGCTATCAGGCATCATCCAACTGGGAACTAATTACATGTGGGGTCCCACAAGGTTCCATCTTAAGGCCCTTACTTTTCTGTGTATATCAATGATCTTTCATCAGTAACATTATCAGGTGCCAAGTTCGTTTTGTTTGCCAATGACACAAACATTGCAATAAATAGCAAATCAAGTGTAGTCTTAGAAAGCTCGACTGATAAGATATTTGTGAACATTAATCACTAGCTCCTAGCCAATTCTGTGTCACTAAACTTTGAAAAAACATACTACATGCAGGTCAGAACTTGTAAGGGGTGTCCCATGAGTATATGCCTAAGATACAATGACAAGCAGATATAAGAAGTTGACAATGTTAAATTCTTGGGATTACAGCTTGATAATAAATTCAATTGGAAAGAGCACACCACAGAACTGCTGAAACATCTTAACAAATATCTATTTGCAATGTGAATTGTGTCAGACATAGGGGATATAGAAATGAAAAAGCTGGCATGCTATGCTTACTTTCATTCCATAATGTCATATGGGATTATTGTTTGGGGTAATTGATGAAGCCAAGCTAAAGTTTTTGGTGCACGAAAACGTACATAAGAGTTATATGTGGTGTGAACTCACGAATATCCTGCAGAAGCCTGTTTTGGGAACTATGAATACTGACTACTGCTTCCCAATATATTTATTCCTTAATGAAATTTGTCATTAAAAATATATCACTTTTTCAAACCAACAGGTCAATTTATGGAATCAATTCTAGAAATAAGAATAATCTTCACAAGGATTTAAAGTCTCTTATTCTTGTACAAAAAGGTGTCCAATATTCAGGAACACACATTTTCAATAACTCCCAGCAGCCATAAAAAGCTTAACAACCAATGAAATTCAGTTTAAGAGAAGCCTAAAGGATTTATTGGTTGCTAACTCCTTCTACTCCATTGATGAATTTCTCAGTAGAACCAACTGATTTGTGTATCAGTCTAATTTCTGCACCATTTCAGTGCATCAATGTGTTCATTGTAATAAGTGTGTGTGTGTGTGTGTGTGTGTGTGTGTGTGTGTGTGAGAGTGTGCACCATTTCAGTGCAGTAATGTGTTCATTGCAAATAAGTATTGTAGTAGTTCTATTATGTGTTTATTACCTTATCAGTAAAAAACGCTTTTTTAAATTTTAAATTCGATGCATTAATGCAATCTTAGTAACCGAGTGCTTGTAAAATAATTCTTCGATATAGTGTTCATTAAAAAATTACGATCATTCCACTTACTACCTGTAGAAGGTACATTAGCTTAGTTGCTTCAGTTGTAAATATTTATCATGTATTATTGTTTTCTGGTATGTTGCACATCCTCGAAGACCTCCTCACTATGGATCAATTGGAATGTAAGTAAATCTAATCTAATCGATATGAATCTAATGATGTGTCAACGAAGGTCAAAACAGTGGCATGTACGTCCATTTACAGAAGTTGTTCAAAGAGATGACCATTGGTATGAATGCAGTGCTGCAATCTTCTTAACATGGATTGAGTGATATTTCTTATCACATCAGCTCTTATCGAAGCACATGCTCTGTGAATTCTCTCTCATATATCATGCAAATAGTAAATATTCGCCAAATACAGTATATCAATCTAATGTGCCATTGACATGTAAACACCGATCGACGGTTTCACAATATAACACTAATAGAAACGGTAAGACTAGTATCGTCGAGTCAAGCAAATGTGAATCATGTATTCCTTCGAAGAACATGTCGATATGCTTCTCATTTACAGAGAATTACAACGAAATTCAGTGAGAGCTAGAGGCTTGTATGGTGAAAGATATCCTCAATGTACTCGTCCTATGCACCATGCATTTAAATATGTGTATAATAAACTGAGAACAACTTGATCTTTAATGCATCAGAAACATATCCAGCAAAGGAAAGTTACTAACGAGTAAACGGAAACTGGCACTCTTACAAGTGTGGTTCGAGAGCCTTGTGTTAGTTCTCATCAAATTACAATGGAATCTGACATGAGCCAGTGTAGTGTTGTTTGTGTTCTGTATCACCATAAATATCACCCTTGCCATATAAGTCTCTGCCAATAATTAACTTGCATGGATTGTATGCATTGCATTGAATTCTGTCGATGGGCTCAACTTCAGATTCAGAGGCATGTAACATTTATTAATTTGATTTTATTTACTGACGAGGCTACATTCATGAACCATGAAAATGTTAATTTGCATATCATGCATTATTGGGTAAATGAAAATCCATGTTGACTGTGGCAAGTTGCACACCAAAAACTGTGGTTGGTGAATGTATGGTGTGAGATTCTGGAGGACAGAATTATAGTCCCCTATTTCATCGAAGGAAATCTTAATGGTAGGGAGTACACTACATTCCTGCAAGAAACATTAGGTCTGTTATTGGAAGAAACACCTTTAGTACCAAGGAACACAATGTGGTATCAAGACGATGGGTGTCTGGCACAGTTTTCGCTGTTGGTTAGGAATGAGTCGCAGAAACAATTCCCAAATCGTTGGACTGAATGCAGAGGAGATGTGTCTTGGCCGGCTCATTCGCCAGACCTGACGCCTCTGAATATTGTCTTGTGAGGATTCGTAAAAAGACAATATTTGTAAAGACGTTCCAACTACACCTGAAGATATGCGAGATAGAATTGTCAGAGCATGTGCTTCTATAAGTACCAATGTGATAAGGAATACCACTCATTCCATGATAAGAATATTGCAGCACTGCACTGATACCAATGGTTATCACTTCGAACACCTTCTGTAAATGGACGTTCATGCCACCGTTTTGACGTTCGTTGGCCTTCAAATACCTTACTGTTACACATCATTAGATTCGTCTCAGTAATCGCTATCAGAAAATAAATACCAAACTATAGCATCCAATTTATAAAAACAAAGTTGACCTTCATATCTCTGAGGCGACCCCACCTAGCAACAAAATACCAACCTCATATTATGGCAACCGCTGTCCCAAGCAACGTTTGTCCCAGAAACATTTCAGCTGCTATCAAACTTTCGGAGTTATTATTGGTGGCAATAGTTAATGACAGCCTGCATATATGAAAATTAACAAAAAATTGTATCGCTGGTTTGTATGATATTTCCTTAAATGTGGGACTGACAGCTGTGTGTTTTAGGCCCTTATTGACCTCAGAGTCTCATTTGTATTTTAGTCAAGTGCATGGTTGGTAGACATTAGTACTTGAGTTTACTCATTTTCACAAATGGCACATTGTGTTTGGAGTTGGTTGTGTACTGTGCAGGAATCGGCTTTCGTGTGCAGTGTAAACTGTGAACTATGTTGAATCTGTTTTAAATACTAACAGAAAGGCGAAGCTGTAAGAATGGGTCGTGAGCCGTGCTTGGGTAGCTCATTCGGTAGAGCATTTGCTCGCCAATGGCAAAGGTCCCGAGTTCGAACCTCAGTCCGACACACAGATTTAATCTGCCAGGAAGTTTCATATAAGCGCACACTCCACTGCAGAGTGAAAATCGCATTCTGGAAACATAAAAGTAAATTACCACGAAAAGTTAGCCTCAAAAGACCTAGGCCCTCCGAGACGAGATCCTTTGATTGAGAGAGTGACGAAATCAAATAAGCGTGACTACAAGCGAACATTTAACAAGGAAGTGTACAGTTAGCAGAAGTTGTTGCGTGGGTGCAGTGTAAGAATATCTGATTGTCAAACCAGAAGTAAATTCGTGAACTTATACACCATTTAGGGATGTTGTACATATGTCTGAAAAAATGGAAAACACGAAAACTCCCACTTACACAAAAATGCGAAATGGAGAATTGCAACTGTATTTAATTGTGTACAAAACAACAAAATTCCACTAAAACAATTCTTTCTTTTGTGAGGTATGTTATGCATATTATTATTATTATTATTATTATTATTATTACTGTTGTTATTATTATTGGCAATAGCTGTAGTTGTCTAAACTAGTTGATAAGCATGACTGTTATACAGCAGATGCTATTTAATTTCATGCTCTCAAATTTATGTGAATCTAAACACACAGAATGTATACTCACAGGCCGCCATTGATCATCATGCCGATGGTCTCACATATAATCAAAACGCGCCTATAAATCCTCTAATCATTCACTCAGTGACCATACTGGCACCGAAAGTGAAAATAGCAGAGAGAAGGGCCTAAATATTAACTTTGGTCTTTCGAAATTGTTTCGCCGCGATAGATCGTAACGCGGTCCTTCTTTTCATCCATCGTACGAACGACGAAATGCAGGGATTGAAACAATCGATTGCGGAAAAGAAAACCAACTACAATACCTATAAGTTTCTACAATGATTATGCGAAAAGAACTTGCTCCTCTTCCAGCAGCAATTTATCGTAGATCGCTATACCATCGAAAGCTCAGGTCATTCCTGTTGTCAAAAAAAGGGTAGTAAGACAGAGGCACAAAATTATAGATCTACAACGTCGACGTCAGTCTGTTGTAGAATTATGGAACATGTTTTATGCTCAAGAGTTACGAAATTTTTGGAAAACGAAAATCTACTCTATAAAAATTGGCATGGATCCCTCAGTCAGAGATCCTGCGAAATTCAGTTCGCTCTGTTTCTTCATGAGATCCATAGCGCTGTACACAACGGCGCTCAGGTATTTTCGTGTTCCTTGTCTTCAGGAAGGTATTTGGTAGCTTCCCGCACTGTCGTTTAGTGAAAAAACTCCCAGATTACCGTGTGTCGGCCTGTATTTGCGTCTGGATTCAAGACTTCCTTGCATATATACTCAACACACCGCTTCTACCGGGACAAAATCGACAGATGTAAACGTAATTTTCGGAGAACCGCAAGGAGAGAAGCGTGATAGGACCGTTACTGTATACAACGAATGTAAATAATCCAACCGAAAGCGTCAGAAGCTCTTCAAGACTGTCATCAGAAGATGCGGCTGTTTGTAAGAAAGTAGCAATGCTAGAAGGCAGTATCGATTTGTAGAATGACTTGCAGACGACTGATGAATGCTACAGGTTCTGGCAGTTGACCCTGAACGTATGTGAATGTAACATATAGCGCATACATTGGAAAAGAAAGCCCTACTGCACCATTGCACTACTGATGACTTTTTCCGGAGACAGTATCTGCCGTAAAACATCCAGGAGTGACTACTCAGAGCGATCCTAAGTGGAATGACCTTATCAAGCAAATAGTAGGAAAAGACGACGTCAGACTGAGATTCATAGGAAAAATCTTAATGAAATGTAGCTCATCCAAGAAGGAAGCGTCATACAAGGCGCTTGTTCGGCCAATTCTTGAGTACTGTTCATTTATCTGAGATCCTTAGCAACTAGTACTGATAAAAGAGATAGAGAAGATCCAACGAAGAGCGACGACGCGTTACGTCACTGGATCGTTTAGTCGAAGCAAGAGCGTTACAATACGCTCAACGAACTTCAATGGTAAACGTTAAAAGAGCATCACAGAGAGGTTTACCCACGCGAATTGTAAATGGTTGCGAAAACACACTTGACCTCTTAGCCACAAACAATCCAGAGCTGATAGAGAGCATCATGACTGATACAGGGATTAGTGATCACAAGGTCGTTGTAGCTAGGTTCAATACAGTTTCTTCCAAATCCATCAGAAACAAACGCAAAATAATTTTATTTAAAAAAGCGGATAAAGCGTCACTAGAAGCCTTCCTAAAAGACAATTTCCATTCCTTCCGAACTGACTATGCAAATGTAGACGAGATGTGGCTCAAATTCAAAGATATAGTAGCAACAGCAATTGAGAGATTCATACCTCATAAATTGGTAAGAGATGGAACGGATCCCCCGTGGTGCACAAAAAAGGTCCGAACGCTGTTGCAGAAGCAACGGAAAAAGCATGCGAAGTTCAGAAGAACGCGAAATCCCGAAGATTGGCTAAAATTTACAGACGCGCGAAATTTGGCACGGACTTCGATGCGAGATACCTTCAATAGGTTCCACAACGAAACATTGTCTCCAAATTTGGTAGAAAATCCGAAGAAATTCTGGTCGTATGTAAAGTACACAAGCGGCAAGACGCAGTCAATACCTTCGCTGCGCAGTGCCGATGGTACTGTTACCGACGACTGTGCCGCTAAAGCGGAGTTATTGAACGCAGTTTTCCGAAATTCCTTCACCAGGGAAGACGAATGGAATATTCCAGAATTTGAAACACGAACATCTGCTAGCATGAGTTTCTTAGAAGTAGATACCTTAGGGGTTGTGAAGCAACTCAAATCGCTTGATGCGGGCAAGTCTTCAGGTCCAGATTGTATACCGATTATGTTCCTTTCAGATTACGCTGATACTATAGCTCCCTACTTAGCACTCATATACAACCGCTCGCTCACCGATAGATCTGTACCTACAGATTGGAAAATTGCGCAGGTCGCACCAGTGTTCAAGAAGGGTAGTAGGAGTAATCCATTTAACTACAGACCTATATCATTGACGTCAGTTTGCAGTAGGGTTTTGGAGCATATACTGTATTCAAACATTATGAATCACCTCGAAGGGAACGATCTATTGACACGTAATCGGCATGGCTTCAGAAAACATCGCTCTTGTGCAACGCAGCTAGCTCTTTATTCGCACGAAGTAATGGCCGCTATCGACAGGGGATCTCAAGTTGATTCCGTATTTCTAGATTTCCGGAAAGCTTTTGACACCGTTCCTCACAAGCAACTTCTAATCAAGCTGCGGACCTATGGGGTATCGTCTCAGTTGTGCGACTGGATTCGTGATTTCCCGTCAGGAAGATAGCAGTTCGTAGTAATAGACGGCAAATCATCGAGTAAAACTGAAGTGATATCAGGTGTTCCCCAGGGAAGCGTCCTGGGACCTCTACTGTTCCTGATCTATATAAATGACCTGGGTGACAATCTGAGCAGTTCTCTTAGATTGTTCACAGATGATGCTGTAATTTACCGTCTAGTAAGGTCATCTGAAGAACCAGTATCAGTTGCAAAGCGATTTAGAAAAGATTGCTGTATGGTGTGGCAGGTGGCAGTTGACGCTAAATAACGAAAAGTGTGAGATGATCCACATGAGTTCCAAAAGAAATCCGTTGGAATTCGATTACTCGATAAATAGTACAATTCTCAAGGCTGTCAATTCAACTAAGTACCTGGGTGTTAAAATTACGAACAACTTCAGTTGGAAGGACCACATAGATAATATTGTCGGGAAGGCGAGTCAAAGGTTGCGTTTCATTGGCAGGACACTTAGAAGATGCAACAAGTCCCCTAAAGAGACAGCTTACACTACACTCGTTCGTCCTCTGTTAGAATATTGCTGCGCGGTGTGGGATCCTTACCAGGTGGGATTGACGGAGGACATCGAAAGGGTGCAAAAAAGGGCAGCTCGTTTTGTATTATCACGTAATAGGGGAGAGAGTGTGGCAGATATGATACACGAGTTGGGATGGAAGTCATTACAGCAAAGACTTTTTTCGTCGCGGCGAGACCTTTTTACGAAATTTCAGTCACCAACTTTCTCTTCCGAATGCGAAAATATTTTGTTGAGCCCAACCTACATAGGTAGGAATGATCATCAAAATAAAATAAGAGAAATCAGAGCTCGAACAGAAAGGTTTAGGTGTTCGTTTTTCCCGCGCGCTGTTCGGGAGTGGAATAGTAGAGAGATAGTATGATTGTGGTTCGATGAACCCTCTGCCAAGCACTTAAATGTGAATTGCAGAGCAGTCATGTAGATGTAGATGTAGAAATTTTGAAAGAGATCTCTCCGGGAAGAGTCGGACATTATATTACTTCGTCCTACATACATCTCGCTAAATGATCATGGAGAGAAGATTCGAGAAATTTGAGTTGATACAGATTTTACAGACAATCACTCTTCCTACAGTAGTGGAACAGGGAAAGAGGCGCCAGTTATTTAGCAGCAGAAGTACCCTCCGCCAGATACCATTAGGTGGCTTACTGAGTAGGATGTAGATCAGAGGTTGCCAGCATTTCTGAGATCATTACCCCTGACCACAATCGGATGTTAGTTAATACCCAGCCTCCCTCTCACCCCTCTCCTCCACAATGTTTAACATCAGTTCCCAACTAAACTTGAGAATGAAAAAGAATTTTCTTTAAAAACATCCATTTTTAAAGTGATGAAAGATAAATGACATTAAGCTTTTGCAGATGTTTTATTAAACCATGAGACAATTGCTATGGCTTATTTGAGTCAACTTTAGTGTAGAATAATGAAACAATCTCAATGCATTGCGACTGTTACCTCACCACCATCTCTGAAAAAAAGCTAACTATCCACATTCAGGATAGACAGATGTTACAAAACATTCTTTCTCTCCATCACTCTTCTCCCTAGCGACATCTGCTTTACCCACATCCTGCCCGCCATTCAAAATCAACCGAATTAAAATGTGTGAAATATATTTAAGCTCACTGTTCGTAAATGAGTCTTTACTTCTGAACTGGCAGAAACCGGAAGACTTCAAGCTGCCAATGCTTTGTCTGACCACTGCTGCTGCTGCTACTACTACTACCACTACTCCTACTATTATTAATATTAATGATAACAATAATAATAATACAGTGTATGGCGTGCAGCAGCCGTTAAGTAATTATTGTTACAAAGTGAATAATGAACCAATTTGTAATCTCTTGCAGGAACTATGTACTACTCGAGAAGGCATTTTCATGATATACTTAACCATATATGATGCATGTAGCTTTACTGTATGGTTAAATGATGATGGCGTCCTCTTGGGTAAAATATTGCAGAGGTAAAATAGTCACCCATTCGGATCTCCGGGCGGGGACTACTCAAGAGGATGGTGTTATGAGGAGAAATAAAACTGGCATCCTATGGATCGGAGCATGGAATGTCAGATCACTTAATCGGGCAGGTAGGTTAGGAAAATTTAAAAATGGAAATGGATAGGGTAAAGTTAGATATAGTCGGAATTGGTGAAGTTCGGTGGCAGGAGGAACAAGACTTTTGGTCAAGTGAATACAGGGTTATAAAAACAAAATCAAATAGGGGTAATGCAGAAATAGGTTTAATACCAAATAAAACAAATAGGAGTGCGAGTAAGCTACTACAAACAGCATAGTGAATGGATTATTGTGGGCAAGATAGACACGAAGCCTTCACCTACTAAGTAGTACATGTTTATATGACAAATACTTTTCCAGATGACGAAGAGATAGATGAAAAGTATGCTGAGATAAAAGAAATTATTCAGATAGTGAAGGGAGACGAAAACTTAATAGTCATGGCTGACTGGAATTCGATAGTAGGAAAAGGGAGAGAAGGAAACGTAGTAGGTGAATATGAATTGGGGGTTAGAAATGAAAGAGGAAGCCGCCTTAATCATAGCTAACACTTGGTTCAAGAATCATGAAAGAAGGTTGTATACATGGAAAAAGCCTGGAGATACTAAAAGGTATCATATAGATTATATAATGGTAAGACAGAGATTTAGGAACCAGGTTTTAAATTATAAGACATTTCCAGCGGCAGATGTGGACTCTGACCACAGTCTATTGGTTATGAACTGTAGATTAAAACTGAAGAAACTGCAAAAAGGTGGGAATTTAAGGAGATGGGACCTGGATAAACTGACAGAAGCAGAGGTTGTACAGAGTTTCAGGGAGAGCATAAGGGAACAAGTTATAGGAATGGGGGAAACAAATACAGTAGAAGAAGAATGCGTTGCTTTGAGGGATGAAGTAGGGAAGGCACCAGAGGATCAAGTAAGTAAAAAGACGAGGGCTTGTAGAAATCTTTGGGTAACAGGAGAAACATTGAACTTAATTGATGAAAGGAGAAAATATAAAAATGCAGTAAATGAAGCAGGCAAAAAGGAATACAAACGTCTCAAAAATGAGATCGACAGGAAGTGCAAAATGGCTAAGCTAGAGGACAAATGTGAGGATGTAGAAGCTTATCTCACTAGGGGTAAGAAAGATAGTGCCTACAGGAAAATTAGAGAGACCTTTGGAAAAAGAGAGCCACTTGTATGAATATCAAGAGCTCAGATGGAAACCCAGTTCTAAGCAAAGAAGGAAAAGCAGAAAGGTGGAAGGACCATATAGAGGGTCTATACAAGGGTGATGTTCATGAAGACAATATTATGGAAGTGGAAGAGGATGTAGATGAAGATGAAGTGGTAGATACGATACTGCGTGAAGAGTTTGACAGAGCACTGAAAGACTAAGTCGAAACAAGTCCCCCAGAGTAGACAACATTCCATTGGAGCTACTGACGGCCTTGGGAGCGGCAAACCTGACAAAACACTGCCATCTGGTGAGCAAGATGTACGAGGCAGGCGAAATACCCTCAGACTTCAAGAAGAATATAATAATTCCAATCCCAAAGAAAGCAGGTGTTGACAGATGTGAAAACTACCGAACTATCAGTTTAATAAGTCACAGCTGCAAAATACTAACACGAATTCTTTACAGACGAATGGAAAAACTGGTAGAGGCCGACCTCGGGGAAGATCAGTTTGGATTCTGTAGAAATGTTGGAACACGTGAGGCAATACTGACCCTACGACGTATCTTAGAAGCTAGATTAAGGAAAGGCAAACCTACGTTCCTAGAATTTGTAGACTTAGAGAAAGCCTTTGAGAATGTTGACTGGAAAACTCTCTTTCAAATTATGAAGGTGGCAGGGGTAAAATACACGGAGTGAAAAGGTATTTACAATTTCTACAGAAACCAGATGGCAGTTATAAGAGTCGAGGGACATGAAAGGGCAACAGTGGTTGGGAACGGAGTGAGACAGGGTTGTAGCCTCTCCCTGATCTTCAATCTGTATATTGAGCAAGCAGTAAAGGAAACAAAAGAAAAATTCGAAGTAGGTATTAAAATCCATGGAGGAGAAATATAAACTTTAAGGTTCGCCGATGACATTGTAATTCTGTCAGAGACAGCAAAAGACCTGGAAGAGCAGCTGAACGGAATGGTCAGTGTCTTGAAAGGAGGATATAAGAAGAACATCAACAAAAGCAAAACGAGGATAATGGAATGTAGTCGAATTAAGGTGGGTGATTCCGCGTGAATTAGATTAGGGAATGAGACGCTTAAAGTAGTAAACGAGTTTTGTTATTTGGGGGGCAAGAAAACTGATGATGGTCGAAGTAGAGAGGATATAAAATGTAGACTGGCAACGGCAAAGAAAGCGTTCCTGAAGAAGAGAAATTTGTTATCAACGAGTATAGATTTAAGTGTCAGGAAGTCGTTTCTGAAAGTATTTGTATGAAGTTTAGCCATGTATAGTCGTGAAACATGGACGATAAATAGTTTAGGCAAGAAGAGAATAGAAGCTTTCGAAATGTGGTGTTACTGAAGAATGCTAAAGATTAGAGGGGTAGATCACATAACTAATGAGGAAGTATTGAATAGATTTGGGGAGAAGAGGAGATTGTGGCACAACTTGACTAGAAGAAGGGATCGGTTGGTAGGACATGTTCTGAGACATCAAGGGATCACCAATTTAGTATTGGAGGGCAGCGTGGAGAATAAAAATCGTAGAGGGACACCAAGAGATGAATACATTGAGCAGATTTAGTAGGATGTAGGTTGCAGTAGGAACTGGGAGATGAAGAAGCTTGCACAGGATAGAGTAGCATGGAGAGCTGCATCAAACCAGTCTCACAACAACAAGATGATGCATGTGTCTTAATTTTACTGTCACAGATGCGTGGAACCAAGTACAAAGTAGGTGTGTAGTCGGCGAACTACATGAGGAAGATGTTCGTACATTCATTTCACAGGCTGTAACCTCCACTGCGTCGGCCCCCAGTAGCTGAGTGGTCAGCGCGACAGAATGTCATTCCTAAGGACCCGGGTTCGATTCCCAGCTGGGTCGGAGATTTTCTCCACTCATCATCATTTCATCGCTATCGACGCGCAAGTCGCGAAGTGGCGTCAAATCGAAAGACTTGCACCCGGCGAACGGTCTACCCAACGGGAGGCCCTAGTCACACGACATTATTACCTCCACCACATTGTGTCATGCATTTATGCTAGTGTTTGGAAAAAAAGACGTAATTATTGGCAAGTTATGTTATGAGTCCTACGGTGTTACGAAATAATGACAACAGTAGTGATGTCTTAAAAAGAATTTAATTTTGTGACTGAAACACGACTGTACCATTTTGTTTTTACCCCTCAGAAAATTACATTTTACGCCTCAAGGATTAATTTTCCCCTGGTTGGGAACCACTGATGTAGATGAAAAGTAAGTGGAAATTAACATTACTTACAATTGCAGTCACATTCGTTCACTTGGACGATTCCGTTTCTGATCTGGCTTGTTGCTGGAGCCGTCATTACACTTAATAATCTTTTTCACGACATTAATAGTAGTGCAAAAGCCAGTATTTTACGCAACAGTTTTGATTCGTAGTGTATAAGTCTTGTTGATTCTTCTGTGGAGTCGAGATCGATGTTACGGCATTGGTATTCTGTTAACTGAGTTGGACCCCCCGAAAGACGCTGTAAATTTAATGATGTTCACTTAGTACAGAGTACATTCGATGTAGGACCAATTTCAGTCCTGACGACTGCTTCAGGTACTTTAGCTGTTCAAATTCACTGAGGGGAAGCGGAAGTTAGGAGACTGGACGCACACTATGGAGAACTTCTTATAAATTACCCTTATAGTGATCAAGATTTAGGTTTTCTGTAGTTTACAGAATAAAGAAAAAAACTTGCAGAAGCCACATTAACGGAAAAACTTGTAGAAGCCAATGTCTTAGATCAGCCTGGAGTCCGTAAAAAATGAAACGATCATATGGCGTTTAGGGGAAACGTAGTCCTTTGACTTAGAAGATAGGTTGAAGGAATGCAAACCAAAGTCTCTAGCATTTGGAGACTTAGAGAAAACTTTTGACGGTGTTGACTGGAATATATGTTTGAAGTTCTGAAGGTGACAGAGATAAAACACAAGGACCGAAAGGACAAGCATCGAAAACGAAGCACAATCTGGTCGTCCAGTTGAGGTTACCACTAAGGAAACCATTTACAAAATCCATGATATGGTAAACCAAGGCAGTCGAGATTGTTGAAACTCTTGGTGTCACAAAGCGAGTGCATAATAATATCCTACACGGAGAATTGGCTGTGAAGAAGCTGTGTGCGTGATGGGTGCCGCAATTGCCCGCAGTCGACCAAAAAAGATGTATCCGGCGCCACATTTCAGCACAATGTCTGGCTATGTTTATCGCAGTGCATAACACTTTCTGCGTCAGTTTGTGACTGTTGATGAAACCCGGATCCATAATTACACACCAGGGTCAAAACGGCAATCAAAACAATGGAAAGACTGGTCAAAGTGCATTACAAAAAAAAATGGATGAACCCTATTGTGCTTCACTGTTGGATCAATTGAAACTTGCATTGGCTGAAAAAAGCCCAAGGGTGGCGTGCAATAAAGTGCTCTTTGACCAGGAAAATGTATCGTCCTACAAATCAGCGACAACAATGGTGAAAGTCCACGAACTAGACTTTGAATTGGTTCCTCATCCGCTCTCTTCACCAGAATTAGCCTCAAGCGACTTTTTCCTTTTCCCTAACTTGAAACTTTGGCAATGCTGGTAAGTAATTTTCATCAAATAAGAAAGTGATAGTTGTGGTCTTAGAGTATTTTGCAGAGTTCGACAGAACATATTTCTCTGATGGGATTGAAAATCAGGAGGACCTCTGGATCAAGTGTCTATCCCTCAAAGGAGACTATGTAGAGACGTATGGTGAGTTGTTAACGAAACAACATTTTTTCTTGCTTTTTTACAGCTTGTACACAACCAGACTGTGGTTATACGAGCCAAAAGACATGAAAGGGAAGCAGTAGTTGAGAAGGGAATAAGACAGAGTTGTAGCCTGCCTCTGATGTTATTCAATCCTTACTTTGAGCAAGCAGCAAAGAAAAACATAGAAAAATTTGGAAAAGGAACTAAAGTTCAGAAAGAATAAGTAAAAAAGAAAGTGAGAACTGCCGACGACATTGTAATTCTGTCAGAATCAGCAAACGCCATTGGAAGACTGTTCAATGGAATGGATAGTGTCTTGAAAAGAGATTACAAGACAGTCATCAACAAAAGCAAAATGAGAGTAATGCAGTGTAGTCCAATTAAATAAAGCGGTGCTGAGGGAATTGGATTAGGAAATGAGTCACTAAAAATAATAGTCGAGAATTCCAATTTTTGAAGCAAAATAGCTGTTGATGGACGAAGTAGGGAGTATAAATGCAATCTGGTTATAGCAAGGAAATAAATTCTAAAAAAGAGGAATTCATTAATATCGAATATAAATTGAAGAGCTGGGAAGTCTTTTCTGAAGGTATTCAGTTGGAGTGTACCCATATGTGGAAGTTAAATGTGGATGAGAAGCAGTTCAGACAAGAAAAAATAGAAGCTTTTGAAATATGGTGTTACAGAAGAAAGCTGGAGGTTAGGCAGGTAGATCACATAACTAATAATAAGGTGATGAATGTAACTGGGGAATAAAGCAATTTACAGTACAATCTGAATAAATGAAGCAGTCGATTGATAGGGCACATCTAAGACATCAAGAAATTATCAATTTTATATTGGACAGAAGTGTGGGGGCAAGAATTGTAGAGATAGACCAAGAGATGAATACAGTACACATGATCACATGGATGTAGGTTGCAGTATTTATTCGGAGATGAGGAGGCTTTCATAGAATAGAGTAGCCTGGAGAGTTGCAACAAATGAATCTTAGGACTGAAGCCTATAACAACAGCTTAAATGGGTTATTTTGAGAAGGACATGTCTATTGCCTTCTCATTATGAGCTTGTATTAGGCTGAAAACACATCTAAGTTTTTGACTGGATGGTTCTGGTTTTCACATAAACGTCCTGGTGTCACAAGAACATCATTTGGGATGTATAATTGCCCCAGTTGTAAGCGAGTAAAGAAATGTGTGCAACAATATTTCTCATTTAACTAAGTCTTTGTGAAAAACAAGTTTCCTAGAAGTAGCATTTTATAGAAATATATATTCTCACAATATATAGATCTACAGCATTTGGTTTAACTGGTCTTAAGCCTAAAGAAAAAGAAAGCAATATGTTGAAAAGAAAAGCAAGTGTTATCTACCCCCACCTCTAACTTGCTGACCTTCCTGTTTATGGCACTCGAGACAAGTAACATAAAACCGAAGGACATATAAAGGAGCAGCAGTTAAACCATTTCTCCTATGGGGACTACAATGGTATGGAAATTAATTTTGTGAAGAATGTGGGCGTTGTGGTGCGTATTAGCAATGCTTATTGAATATTGTTTGGCTTGTATGCACATGTGCCCTAAAAGTCTGTAATGAAATGAAATTTAATATTTTACTACTTAATGTATAATTTGCATCTCATTACTGATTAGTCATATAAAATAGTTTTTAGGATTCACAAATTGTATTTAGGTATCCAGAAAGTGATTAAAAACTGCAGAAAATATATCCAAGCTATTAGAATCAAAAAAGTATGTATCAGTCTTTTTTATTTCTGAAGAAAAGAGTTTTATTTATTTGTAATGTAACTTCATTTTCCATCCCAATTCACAAAATTCTTGCTATGGGTTTATCAGCTGCTGTGTTGTCATAGACCTATCATCGATTTCAAATTATCACAATAACTCATATGAAGGGTAAGTGTAATTGTTGTAATGAAGTTAGTTTCCCACTTTGAAGTCTGGTCAGTCTAGCTTTTGTATGTCTTCTCTAATAACCTCTTCATTGACTGCTTGTTACATCATAATCTTTCATTTTTCAACTCCTGAAAAGCTAGTGTCACTGTTTCTGGAAAGCTGCATTAGAGTTCAGCAGATTTTTTTATTTATTTTTCGAAAGAGTGCTAGAGTATCTCAACAGTAAACAGCTCACCCACTGTCACCTACAGATTTTAATTAACCTTAGTTCAATGTGTGATGCTCAACAAGGAATACAGAAGCGTCACATAGAAAAAGAGTTGCTCTACCTTACATACAATCTTTTGTGGAGGCATAGTATCTGATTTTTAATCGATAAAATGTAATTATTCATATGTATTATGGTATTACTATGTGAATGGGTTATTTTATTGCAAAAGTTTAATGAGGCGGAGTGCCACGGCAATCCATACACAAATTTTGCCACACATGTACCTATCAGAGAAAAAGAAAACTGATTCAGAAAATTGGCTGATTATAGAAGATACTGTCGAAAATAACTGTAACAATGACTCATTGTTAAAAGGGTATAAATAACGCTGTCCATTTCCTCATCTACTGTGCTATTCTGATGGCGTGCTGTGGGTTGTTCAGTTTTTGTTCAGCAAAAGTTGTCTACAGTGGATGTGTTAAGCAAATACACGTATAGTTCAAGTTAGGTCAAGATGGTAACGTGGTCTAACTCAATATGATTTCAGTAGTTTTCACTAGAAAAATAACTAAGATCAAATTACTTTTAAGCATATTGCTATGTAGTGAATTTTGCTAGGGGGGAACAAATCTGATAGTGAAGAGACTCATAGTTTATGATTGGTGACTGGATAGTACTGTACTGGTGTTTGGATAGGTAGAGAATTTTCTGACTGAAGTTACTCCCTAATGCAGGATACCAATTAAAAGCATCATTCTCCACTTAAAGCTACCTGTTGAATGTACGACACTATTCTGGGAGGCTGAGTTTAGATGTTTTATTTTTGCTTAGATGAAAATTGGTGGCGGGTATTTAGTATTCATATGTTCGAATTTTTTGCTATGAAAAGGAAAGGCAAAGTAAGTAGATTAGTTGGGGAAAACAGAGTTGAACTTCAGTGCAGCAAGTGCATAAAAAGTTTCAATAAATATTGCTGTTGTTCCTTTGAAAGAACAGAAAAATATTATTTCAGTGAACTTATTTTTTAGATTTCTCACTTGGAAACTTTCATAAGAAAAATATTAATTTTTGTAAAACCTTTGAACAAGAGATGTTTGCTCATACTAAAGAATAAGTGCAATATCATTAAAATTTGGCCATAGACAAGAATGGAAATCTTCATAGTAAGATCAATACTTTACACTGTAACATATTCAAGTGGAAAGAAATACCAGTTAATCTGCTTTATACAAAACAAGATACCTAACTGCAAGGCGCTATTAAGAGCCAACAGTGCTCATCTAAGAGTTTGTTGAGATGGACAAAGGAAGGAGTATTTAAAATCTGAAGTCAAACAACAAAGTGGATGTGAAAATTAATACAAACAGGAAACATCTTTATAGAAACTTTAAGACACAGAGGTGGTGTTAGAAAAAAGGAAGATGAATTGTATTTTGTTTATTTTAGTGACAAAGATATAATTTACATTGATCTGAACATCTGTGGTAGATTATAGAATTATGTACGCATTACCTCCATGATTAGTTTCTTATATTTTAAAGCAGAGTAAATAAACAAAGAAGTTGACTATTCATATATATGCAACTGACTAAAAGAAAAATCTTTTGGACCAGTCATGTATTTTAGAGACGCTCCAAATAGGTATATTTCGTTATTTTAAAAATAGGAAGTACGTTTTGCGTACAGTAGCGAAAGCTTTGCAGTTTTCAGATCAAATATGTGTATGCCTCACATTATTATCATAAGCTGCATTCGCCAGCATAATATAAGTGAAGCATCAGTCTGTACAAATTCTAGTAATTAACACTATGACATGCTGGCAGATTGTCGTAAAGGATAACTTGCATTCACACAAGAGCATTTCTTAGTTTTTCTCCAGCTTTTATCTATGATATCAAAATCAGTTAATACACTACACATCTCAAGTTATATACTAGCACTCATCCTCCCCCTCCCCCCAAAAAAGAATTACATAATTTCACGTGTATGATATAAATCTGATTAGCATATGTATTGCAGCATTTCGTGCTGACGAATCCAAAGGTCAGTTTCTCTCATTCTTTTTACGCTGCTGTAGCATTGTTTGCAAAAGATAAATTGTTGAAGTTATACATAATTTCGGAGTCTACTCTTGTAACGAGCATTATAAGATGAACACAAATGAAAAATTTCAAGTTTATTGGAGTGTACTCGAATTCAGTCAGGTGATGTGGAAGGAATTACCTTAGGAAATGAGATGCTGAAAGTAACAGACGAGTTTTGCTCTCTGTGCTGCAGAGTAACCGATGACAGTATGTGTATGGAGGATATAAATATAGTATGACAATAATATAATAAAGCTTCCCTAGAAAAGAGGTATGTGTTAACATCGAATATACATTCAAAGTTTAGAAAGTCCTTTTCAAAGTATTTGTTTCCAGTGTAGACTTGTATAAAAATTAGAAAGGAAGAGAAACAAAAACAGGCAAATGCTTTCGAAACACTGTATTACAGAAGAATGCCGAGGATCTGGTAGGTAGCTCAACTAACTACTGCAGAACTACTGAAGGATATGACAATGGGGTTTTTCATATTCCAGGAATTGTAATTTATCATATATATGTAAGGAAAATTCTGTCTTTTGGAACTGAATGTTTTACTTGTATGCCACACATGTTTTGCCTGTTTCTGCAAGGCATCTTCAGTGGTTTTCATTTTATGTTCTTTTTCATGCATCCATGTTAGAATTTACGAAGATTTAAGTGTGATTCACACCAAAGGAAATGCTATATTCCCAGAACATTATTCAGCTGACGTGAGGTGGGCAGACAGCCATGAGAATATCTGGTGACTGTTTTTAAGTGACAAAATTATTGGAGTTTTCACGACAAAATTAACTATTTTAAATGAAAGATTATTTCTTTCGTTCAGTTTCAGTCAGTTGTGTTATTAGCATACCAGTTGAATATCATACGATAATATTGTCACACTGTAACCGTATTCAAGTCCAAACATGACAGTGAAATACAAAACTTCACGCTGGAAACAAATTTATTACAAACACCAACGGACAATGAAAACAGTGGAGAGTGCTGTTATTTATACAAAATCGATTATTCCAGAATCTACAAGCAATACAAAGTTAAGATATTTCGAGAAACTACAAACATGGTAAGTACCAATTAAAAATAATTGCCTGTGATCCCACAGCACGCCAACCAGCGACGCTAACCACTACAGCACACTGTATGCTCTGCAACTCCGGCATTGGAGAAATAGTGATCGCTTTTTCATATGTTCTCACTCGAGCTGACTTCAGTACACTGGATCTAGACCTTGTCAACGGTACTCTGAATGCCAGCACTGGTGGATCTTCGCTTCCTGGTTGTATTGTGACTATGATGGGCATCGAAGGTAGCCTCTCCCAACGAAGTTTTTTGATCATCGAAAAAGTCTTCAGTTTCCTTGACCAGCCCATCGTCGACCTGCGTCTCAGGACTGTAGCAAGGCTTCATGCGATGGAAATGGGCCATGTCTCGGCTCTTCTGTCTTTTTTATGACAGGTGATAATCCTTGACTCGGTATGTGACGCCCTACGAGCGACAAAGGATATGATACAGCCCAAAGTAGCGATTTAGTAACCTTTCCGATATGTCCATTTTCTGCACAAGCATGAAAGTCCATATCAAGTCTCCCAGGCTGTATCTCACTGGCTGGTACTTGTTTTGGGCGTCCAGGGTCCCTATGTGAACCACATGTCTTGTTCCTTTGGTCCTGGTGATGAGGTAATTCATGCAGTCTCCCTGAGTATCTTCTGACTGAAATGGAAACGGTGTATCCATTTTCATTTCTGTCTCATCACAGCGGCTCAGGAAGAATGATGAGACACTTGTAGTGTCTTGCTTACTGCATTGTACATGAATGTTATTGTATCCCAATCTCACTGTTCAACAACTGCCAATGCCTTGTTAAAGTACTCTGTGAGATTATTTGTCTGTGAGTGATATATTAAGTTGTCAGCCTGTGGATGATGGCATAATGTGAAATTACCTCTGATATGTGCATCACTGGAAAACTGCAATGATCAAGGGGCTCTGTGATTTAGAATGATGTCTTCTACAAGGAACGTCGCAATTTTCAGAGCTTTGGGAGTTGGCACAGCTTTGGTGACAATGGAGTAGGTTAGGTTATCAGTGCAGACTATTACCCATCGATTCCCGTTTGTCGACTTTGGGAACTTCCGAAAGAGGAATATTCCCATTCATTGGAATGGAGCTGCTGCAGGCAGAACTGGTCCCAGATGCCACAGAGATAATAACAGAATGTGCTTCTGCCACTGGCATTCTTTACAATGGAATCTATTGTGTCTAACGGTGCAGTAGAGATATGACCAGTTGCACTTGCATCTGATTCTGTGTAGAGTCTTCACAAACCTGGAGTGAACAGATGGTGAAGCATCGTAGAGATACTTCAGAATAGCTGGCTATAGATGAGTTGTGATGTTGAACAACCATTTCTGACCCATTGGATCATAGACCGCCAGAGACAGAGCGCCTCTTGTTCCTGCTGCTAATAAGGCGAGTAAATCGTTTGTTTGTTATACATTTTTACGAAATTCCAACAGCAGTGACTTATTTACAGATACCTGTGCAGTTACTAGATTATTTTTTGTAATTTCTTGCGTGTTTGAGTGCTTACTAGGCACAAGCTTTTATTTTAATAACAGCGTTGGGCGCTGATGACCACACTGTTTAGCGCCCGTAAACCTCAAACACACACACAATAACAGCGCAGCTTACAGTACCACTGCTGTTATCGACCCTCATACCATGTAGGCTTTTGTTTGTTTTGGTTAGTGTAGCTTAGTGTCATTTAGACCATTAGTGAGAGAGCACTTTGGATTCCTGGTACTAATAAGCCAAGTACACTGTTCGTTTGTTACATATTTTTATGAGCTCCAAACAGGAGTGACTGCAGTAATGGATATGAACTGAGATTGCTGTATACAGATGTGAGCTGAGTTGGTGACCCTTCGCTCACAGCTCCAGGCTGCATTGCCTTCTTCCAAGCGGCATCACTGTGGGGGTCGGATGTGAGGGATATTGAGCACATCCCACATGTCCCCCAATTGATCCACTGCTGTGGCCGCCCCATGTACTGCCTGCACTGACGCCTTACCTGTGGTCGAGTGGGAGATAATTCCCAAGTCTAGCAGGCAGCAAAAAAATTTTTGAGTGGCCGATCATAGAGCCTGCCTGGTTCATTTGATGAACAGGTTTCAGGTGTTATCTGTGACTGAAGATGTCTCTGAGCCAGATGGAGTCGTCCACCCTGTTCCAGAGAAAGCTTCTCGCCAACAAGGTCTGGGCATTCACAGAGGGTGGGTTTGCTGAAAGTTGGGAGCTCCAGCGTTAGGTGCATAATGGGCCCCTTAGGAACATGGCTGCCAAGGAGGGGAAGGAAGCCAGTGTACACTCCATGTGTGCACTCCAGGAGGGAGTCAACCCTGATGAGGAAAGACTAAGGACTGCTTCCGGATGCCATGAAGAGTACAGGCTGCAGCCAACTGCACGTGGTGGCTCATGTCGGTACCAACGATGTGTGTCGCTTTGGATTGGAGGAGATTCTGTCTGGCTTCGGGCGGTTAGCAGAAATGGTAAAGATGGCCAGTCTTGCTTGCGAGATGAAGGTGGAACTCTCCGTCTGCACTCTCATCGATAGAACCGACTGTCATCCTTCAGTTCATAGCGAGTGGAGGGTCTGAATCAGAGGCTCAGGCAGTACTGTGACCGTGTAGGCTGCAGATTCCTTGATTTGCATCATCGGGTGGTTGGAATCTGGGTTCCGCTTAATAGGTCAGGAGTGTGGAAGGGAACCACAGAAAGCGCGTCCGTCTAAAAGCGGACAGCTAAAACACAGTAAGTTAGTTGTAGTGTGCACTTACCAATGGCCCTCTTAACTAACCTGGCCACTCCTTCAAAATTGAAATCTAATCACAAAATATACTGTTATTTTTGCAAACAAATGAGATAGTTGAGAAAAAATACTTTTCTCTCAGCTTGTTACAAGCTTTATTGATTATGAGTTGCAAATTGAGACTAGTGTGCCAGAGCAGGGTTCAAAATTAGGTTTCTGATATCCAGAAAGTAAGAAACATTGAAAATCTCTCTCAACACATACATACGTTTCTACATTTCCTTTGTCCTACAGCTGTTTGTTTTAACAAAATTTCAGTTTCATGGTGTTCCATCCAACAAATTATCATATTACCAGTACTATCAGCATAACAGTAGTTGACACTTTATGTTCTATAGAGAGAACTGTATTAACTTTAAGACTGTCTAAGGCTCAAAATCCTTAAAGGACCCTAAACTGTAATTGTATGCTGCTATAACAAACAACATCTTCAGTTGTTGATCTGCCTATGTTAGTCACAATGGTAAGAACTACAGCTGCTCTATATTTAAACACTATAACTAGGAGGATATCTCTCACTGCCAAAAGAATCTTGTGAACTATTGCCAGCATTAACAACACCATTAGGTATTTTACTGGAATTTATAAACAACAATCCATCATTTATTTCTTTGAAGTTATAATGCGCATATTTTTTCATACTGCTGACAATTATTGTGGAATCAATTTGCAAATCATCTATAATGTTTGTAATGACCTATCTGTGTGGTGTTTGCGCTAATTGCAAACAAATTATGTGTAATTTTCGGCAGCATCATGGTCTTACAAACTGTGTCACTACAGTAAATAGTAGTAACACAGTGTGTAAGATGACAATCTGGTGAGATACTGATAACTATAGAAGCAGACTTCCAGAAATCCTGTCTAATTAAATGGAACACATCCACTCAATATGTGAAGAGAAACTGACTGAAATACATTCTGACAATGTAAAACGATACCTAGATTGCTAGCAATAGTATTCTAGTACACCACTCACACATAGGTACGAAGATATCAAATAATACAGGAAAACGCAAAAGAATATTAAAGTTACATTTGTGGTTTTGTAACATTAATTAATTAATAATATTCTGACAGTGAGATGTTATCATCTTGAAAGTAGTTAATACTGCTTGAAGTTGTCAATAAACAAACTTGAAGGAATCTTTGTGTGAAACCATAACCATCTGGAAACGTTAAGTTCAATTAGAACTTTGCAACACAAAATGTAAAGTTACGTTACTTTGATTTGTGTTTCACGTAATCGACTTAGACTAAGAAAAGACTTTTCTTACGATATTTGGAACAGTTTTCAACGCCATTTAAGTGTAAATTGTTTAATACTATCATGATGTCCAGTAGGCATTTTCTCGTTAATAAACAGTCATTGAGAATTAAGTAGGACACCAGTGCATAGGTTATAATTACCATGCAACCCAGATTTTTTTCCTGTGGATAGAAGCTATTGGTAAGAACTGGGACAGTTGCTGGTGGATATCTTTGTGATACTTCCGGATAAAAAATACTGCACACAGTTGCTGAATACACAGTCTGAAATATCATACATCAGTGTTACCATACAGTTTTCTTAAGTCAAGAGATCTACTTTTATAACCCTAAGAAGAATCTGCAGTTCATGTACGTCCATTGCCACCATATACAATAATAACTTTCTACTCTAAACGCCATTTTAATGAAAACTAAAACTATTACTTCTCCAGTTCACACTGTCTTAGCATATAGATCATGTGAAATCATTTCAATCACGTGTAAAATGTCTATTACTCGATACAACAATGTACTTTGAAAGCCAGACTGTTGTAGTTTATAACTAAGTAATCTCATACCACGCCCAGTCTCATGCAAAGCCAGCAATTAACATCAACTCTGCTTAACACAATTTACATTCTCCCTTTCTTTGCTTATGATGAGAATACTCTCTGCTATGTTCATTGTTCTGTTACAAAATGCTAACATTACCTTCAACAATTTTCTCTTGATAAACACAATTATAGAATGTATTCAGTATAAAGCATTGCATTTTTGCTACTTCAGATAAAATGATAGTATGAGATTAAGGGTATCTGCATCAACAGTAGCGAATCATTCACATGTGCTACATGCTAGGGTAAACATATATTCAGTTCTTTCACCAACAACTGTAAATCACTTCCCAACATACACTTGTGTTAAATTTAGATTAAAAACGCAAATAACATTTATGTATATATATTTCAAACAGTATGTATCGTAAACTGATTTAATAGTGGACTTGAAGGCAGCCAATGTTAACTTCTGATCGGTTTTGGCCTTTTAATTTGGGTGATCATCAGAGTTTGCACCATCTGGATTTCAGCGATAGCGCCTGACCCGTTGTGGATGCCCCAGTCGTTGTAACATGATCAATTACAGTGACTGAAGCGTGCACAGCAAGTCAGGCGCCATCGCTGGCATCCAGATGGTGCAAACTCTGATGTTCACCCGCAATTAAAAGGCTGAAATTGGTCAGAAGTTAACAATGACTGCTATGAAGACTGCTTCTAAATAAGTTTGTGACAATAAGATCGCTGTTCTCCGACAATATTATATAAAATTGTAAATTATGTATTGTATCATTAGTTCTCGACTTGAGATAAAGAACGAAATGCTTGCTTATGTAGATTTCTATTTTGCTGCCTTATGCCTGTCACTATCTCATTAAAAATTTCGCTATTACATTTAGTCTAAGATACAGATATGTTCGCCGTTGCTAGTAGAAGTTATTAATTTCACAACTGCAGTTTTGGCCTTTGGGCCACTTTCAAGTGGTATTGCAAAAGCTAAAAGAATAGAAAAGTGAAGCACAGAGCGTATGTATTGAACTGCACAAACATGTCAAGTCGACAGTAGTATATTGCAAAAAATGGTGAAAATAAAACATCACTTACATTTTTCCTCTGCATATATCATACTTTAATCCTGTGAGATGTATACATGTCAGTGTCAAAAATACGCCTTTTCCCTCTAAAAATACATTAAAATCATATGAGTGCTAAGCTCTGTACATCCTGAAATGACCTAAATCATATGACATGAAAATTCTTCACATAAATCGGTACAAATCAATCGTGGCGCGAAAATACATTCACAAAAAAAATGGAAATTTAAGGTAAGTGCTTATGGGAGCAAACTACTGAGTTCATCTGTCCCTAAGCTTACACACTACTTAATCAAATTTAAACTAACTTATGCTAAGGACAATACATACAGCCATGCCCGAAGGAGGTCTCGAACCTCCAATGGGGTGAGCCATGTGGACAATGACAAAGTGCCCTAAACCACGCGACTACTGTGTGCGGCTCCATTCACCAGTCAGACTGTCTCCGCACTAATCAGAGATATTACATTCCAGTGATGACAGTTGTAAGCTTCATATCATAGCATCTTTTTTACATCTAATGACAACATAGAGATTTCTAGGTGATGATGTAGTCATAAGGTGCAAGGGGACAGGAGAGGGAAATTTATTCATAACAGAGTAGTGTAAAAATACATATGACTATGTTATCTGTTCTAAAGATATCACACTGGCTTGGATTCTCATACAAAACATGGCAACAGTAATCTTATACACCATTTTGTTTGATTATACATTGCAAATGATGAAAAAACATAGAAGGCCTAAAATGCATGCCAATACTATAGCCAACAGTGCACCAAAACAAATTTGGACAATATATCACAAATTGATACCTCAGAAATACAGGTTATGTGTTCCTATCAAGCCCTAATATGGAGAATGTAGCTATGTAAAACCAAATGACCATAACAACAATTCTGAAGCACTTAAAATGCTTTCGATAAAATTGTAAAAAGTAGTTATGCAACAAAATGATGCACTACTAAAATGGATTAGATATAACAAGACACAGTCCAACAACAAAATGAAATGATGGAGATAAAATTAATTTACAAAGTAAAATATATATGGGAGTGCACTTCATACTCCCTTGTTATTATGTATAAAACTTACAATACTATAGAAAACCTTGGGAGCACTGATTAAACTTATTACATAGTGTTTATGAAGAGCTGGTAAAATATATCTCTTATGATGGGAGGTTCCAAATATAAATAAAAGAAAGATGAAAATAAAAAGTGACAGTACATTTGATTCGTGCATGTTACAAAATAAAAACGTTATAACCAATGTACATATTATGATATCAGGGTAGACACATTTCTGCTCAAAATGTTAGGATAGTAAATCCACATCAGACAGGAATGGTAGTGAATTCTTAAGCCATGTTGTACAACTATACAATTGATGAAAAATTGCGGGAAACACTATCTAGAATGACCACATACAACAAACAGTAGGAAAGCAGATGAGAGACTGAGAATCATAGGAAGGATGTTAAGCAAATGTAACTTATGCACGAAAGAAGTGGCATACCAGATGCTGTTCGACCGAATCTTGAGTATTATTCATAAATATAGGACCCTTACCAGGTAGGACTGCTGGTAGAGATAGAGAAGAACCAACGATGAGTGGCACGTTCTGTCACGGGATCGGCGCGAGAGTGTTACACCGATGCTCAACAAACTCAAGTGGCAGACGCTACAAAAGAGGCGTCTTTCTTCCCATGCGTCATTCGCCAGTGGAACAGGGAAGGTAGAATCAGTTATAGTTCAATTCTTTTATCTTGGCGGTGCGCGCATGCCCGCCCAGACGCGGGAGATTGCTGCGTTGCCAGTTGTACGCGCCAAGAGAAGCAGTGCCATAGTATAGTTCGCAAACTTACGTTTAGGTGGGAGCGCGCAGTTTCTGAAGTAAAGCCACCACGGCCGCATTAACCCTTTTGTTGCTACAGAGACGTGCTCCCCGCATTCTGCGATGTGCGCGATTTTGACATCATTGCACTGCTCGCCTGTGGAGACACATGGTGTTTCAATTGCTTTGACACACTTCATCATTCGCTTTCACAAAAACTATTTGGCCCAAAAATTTGATTTTCACACATCTTCTTGACTGATACCTTCCCCTCACAAATGACTTAATTTTGTTTCGATGTTCAATGCAGTTAGTGTGCAGCATTAGATGTAGTTAACCATTGCACGAAATTTTGAGGAGTTTGTAGAGGTAAAAGTCCATGGTGTATACTTTCTGTATGGTCGATTTTAGTTGCCACTAGAAATTTCAAAAAATTACATTCAAACAAATAAAATTCATGAAGTCAGACACTTCGATATTGTTTCTAAAATAAAGAAAATATTTAGTATCAATCAAGGTTTGAACTCAGAACCTTCCACTTAGCAGCCATACACTCTAAGCATTATGCTAACACAAGTCATCATTCATTAAATCTCCCGGAGAACTCTAAAAGATCACGCAAAATACCGATAAATACTGAAGATATGGTTATGAATAACTCATGTTTCGTCGAAGTACAATAGGAAATAAACAACTACCGCTGTTCTTTATTGCGAAAAAGTGGCTAGTGAGAATGATACAAACACCTTTCCTTGCTATCGCCTGAATTAGGAGGCTTATTGCTGTTTGGTTTAATTAATTAATAGAATATGAAGCAATTGGTATAAAGAATTCTTTTTCCAAACTTTCTATAAAAGAAAGTCTGCTATCAAGACATTGCTTTTGTTCAGTTACTTTATTTTTGACTGAACGTTTCTAAAACTGAAGCCACTCGACTGTGCTCTGCACTGCAGTCGAGCTCTGGCAACGTCGTTCTCTGTTCATTGGCTGACTGTGTTTTGTGACGCCAGATGCGCAGAACGAACCTAAACTCGGCCGCTCTCATAAATGACGCGCACTTTAGTTATACAAGAAGTACCTTCGCCACACTCTGCCAAGTGCCTTGCGGAGTATTAATCTAGATCGATGTTGACCAAAATCGGTACATAGATACTTCCACTGAATTCTTATGTTACGCCATAATTTATCTCCGGGAGGAGACTCCTTTACTACAAGAGGACTATCGTCCATTTACTTGAACAGGGAAAAGACACATAATAGTGCGCAACATTTTTATAGTTGTTAAGCGCTTACAGTCTGCGAACGGGAGGAAAGGTAATACGCCTGAACAAACTTTATTAAGAGGTGTTTTGTCGAGAAATATTTATTCACAATCGTGGTTAATGGGCACTCGAAACTTGTTTCCTCGAGAGAAAGGCATTTTCATGGAACACTCGGCAGAAATCTGTGTGTCGGAATGTTCGACAAAGACGGGTGTTATCAAGCATACGAGAACTCGTATTCTGGTGTTTATGCTAGCAACAGCTCCATAGAGGCTGCACTACTGTTGTGTTCTTTTGTCATTGTGTATTACGCCGACGGTAGCTCCAGATTAATCGAGAAAATCCATTACTTGATGTAACGCCATCCGTTATTGTCTCACGTAATTATCCATTACGCTAGCGCTTCGTGTTTGCGTTGTCAAGACGACAGTTTACAATTCCCTGATAGCCGCACCTTAGCGAATAGTTTCCCTATTATTATTAGTGAAATCTTGAGACTCGTGAATTACAATAGTTTAAAGCAAATAAAATATTTTTTTGTGTGTATTATGGTGGTTCTTGTATGTATTGATATTTATATGTTATGAAAAGTTGGAGTTAGTGTTATTCTGCCTGCTTCACAACTGGAAAATTATTTACCTCAGTGACTCAGTTGTAGTACTTCTCGCAGTTTGCACAACACAAGGTTTTTATATTAAAAGACACCACCAGCACACAAAATTTCGGTTATATAACTGTAATTTTGTTGCTGAAATTTAATTTTGTTAATTATTTTATACTTTTACGAAAATGCTAGGCTAAGGAGATCCTCGCAATTTCGATAGATGGGGATAAAAAAAAATTACTCAACTTAGTTTACTCAAATATGATCAATATTGGAAATATTGGTTATTTTTACTGTTTCAAAAGAAGAACCGCTAATCAAGAGAAATCTCCCACAATTACATTTATTTTTGTTTGTCACAATGAGCAAATATTAAGATATTTAATACGACTCTGAGCCGTTATCATTTAGAACAATGGCACTGACCTCTGCATCAATGTTCCCCTATAAAATTTGCATAAAGACATTAATTTCGCAGCTTCATGAATGTTGGATCTCTAACAGATAAACTTTTACCACATTTTTAAGCAATATTTGATCATATTTGGGCTAAATATTTCATGAAACTTACACATTTTCGTACCTATCACGAAATGGCTTCTTACACTACACAGAAACAAAAGGGAAGAGAGAGGGATCTTTTTGCAAAAGAACAGAGATTACAATTACATGCGCAGATCATATTAATTGATTACAAAGTCTTTGTTATTTTTCTGCGATGATATTTATTTCGTTCCGATGACAATTTTGGTATATTTGCGAAGTTATTCAATATTATTTTTATGGCGTTATGTGTCGTACCGCCACAGTATTACTGTGTAAGACCCAAGTGTCAGAATACAGGTTAACGTGACTAGTGACTTTGAATTATTATGTCAGCGACAGTTACAAAATCTTACACCGGCTCAATGTACTAATAGAAAGTTGTCTGAGAAGATACAAGCCCGGCATTACGCAGGTCAGTTTGGCTCTCTAAGCTCTGTTGCCAGGCACAAGGGTGTTCGGGAAGTGTTGTTCTGTTGTGCGTGGATTTCTGAAGCCATTGTGCTTCCAATTAAATTAAATGTCCTTCTAAATGGCAGTTCTGTTCTAATTGGCCTACAGAAATAAATCTTTCCTAATTGAACCACTCAATATCCTCTTATCATCTATGTAGTGGAGAGAGCGCGTTGTGCGCGCATTTTGCAGTGATCAACAAGCAGGTAGTGCTACGTGGCAGTTTTTGCCAAACTGACGTGCAACCTAATTATTATTCATTTATTTAATGTAGGAGACCCCATAAAGTCATAATAAGAGCAGTGCACTTGAATATCCAAACAAATACGAGCTATTACAATGATTGTGAATCCCTTTAGTGTCTGTTCTGTCTTTTTACAGCCTGGTGTCTTTCTTCGTACCAAAAGTTACGCGAGTTGCTGTGGGCCATTTCCACGCAGGGGCTTCCGTTCTGGAACACCTGAACCAAGAGACAGTTGCCGTGGCTGGGGACTGAAGGACTCAGGAACCGTCCAGAGGCCTTAAAAACAGGGGGAATTCCGGGGAAACTAGGAGACTGTAAAATTTCAGAGCCACCTGGGGTGTTAGGAATACTTTTAGGACAGAAACAGATCTATGAGCGAGAAAGCTCTGAGAGATGAGTCGGTCACTGTGGCTGGAAGCTGAAGAACACTGCAAATGTCCTATGAATGCAGCATAATACGGTTTTGTAAGGTAATGAAATTTTGTATATTTAGATTTAAGTGTGCAGCAACACAAATGAATTTTGCTAATTCTAACAGTATCTCCCATCAGATTTAATGTATAGGTTGATTTGGTATGCGCGATTTGTGATATTTTGTGTATTTTGTAATCCTGATATAGAGATGTTTAATTTTGGAATCTATTTTGTCAAATAATGTCAGAACTTTTGTCATGTAACAAACCAAGTATTGTTAACCACATCAGTAAGTGAGAGTTGCAGAACAATTGAGAAGTTCACTGAATTTGAAGTTAACGTAAAATGTTTCATATCAGATTTTGTGAAGGAGAAACTTTATTTTGAGTACAATTTGCGAACTGAAACTTTCAGTCTTAGCATATCCCATTATCAGTACCTCATCCTCTTCCATATAGTGTTTGTTTATATTCAATGACTATTTTAAAATGAAATTATTTTTCATTCAGAGTCAGAAAAAAAATTAATGTGCCAGAATCAGAAAAGTATTAATGTTTGTAACAGTTTCATTGCAGGCAGCGTTGCACAGCGCTGAGCCAATATCAAGAATTATCACTGAACATTTGCAAGATTATTCATTTATCAATTAATCTACTGACATTATTTGTATGAAGCTATTTTGCAGCTGGCATTGCAGTACGTTGAGCCAAGACTGAATATTTTGTATGCCTACTGTGGAGAGAAAAGAATACCAAGATTCCATCCATTGCAACTCAAGAGCTACGGAAAATGTATTTAATTGTTTATTTGCATGGGGAATTTTATCAGTTTATTGCACAGGGCCACAGAACTCGGTGCTCACGAGACTGAGTAAATTTCAGAGGGATTGATTTAAATATAGGCATTACATACTGGTTTTCCAGATTAAGTTGTTTAATTTTTCTTTCGATTGCAGTAAAAATGTTTAACAACGCCAACTGCTCAACAGCACACTACACAGATAATTTCCGTAAGACAAACATTAAGCATTCTATATTCATTAACAAACACAAATAATTCGTTATTATTAAAGAACGTTACAAGATCTATGGGCAGGTAATCACTGACAGATGAGGTGGTCGTCTGGCTGGTGGTTGATGGACGCTGAAACAGTCCAGAAGCCTTAACAAAAGGGGACATCCTGACGAAAACCAGGAGATTGTAAAATTCAGAGCCACCCAATCTTAGGAACGAATTTTAGACAGAAACGGATCTACAGGCAGGAAAGCTCTGAGAGATGAAATGGTCACTGTGGTTGGAGGCTGAAAGACGCTGTAACCATTGAGAGGCCTTAACAACAGGAGGTATCTTGGCGAAACCAGGAGATTGTACAACCTCAGGGCCAACTGGAATGCTACGAATGCTTTTTAGGCAGATACAGCTCTATGTGCTGGAAAGCCCTGAGCAAAGAGGTGGCTGCCATGTCTGGGGTCTGACAGATGCTGAAACTGCCCAGAAGCCTGAACAACAGGTGGCATCCTGGAGAAACTAAGAGACTTTAAAACGTCAGGGCCACCTGTAGTATTAGGAATGCTTTTTAGACAGATACAAGTCTATGGGCTTTGTAATATACCTGTATGAACTGCAGACTGACGTTGTAATGTTTGTCAGGGCCACCACTATTGTAACTCCAGACTGCAGTAGTCTCACTGTGCGGATTTTTCATTAATTAACTTCACATGATACATGGATGATACATGGATGATACATGGAAGAAGCCTGGAGATACTAGAAGGTGTCAGATAGATTATATAATGGTAAGACAGAGATATAGGAACCATGTTTTAAATTGTAAGAGATTTCCAGGGACAGATGTGGACTCTGACCACAATCTATTGGTTATGAACTGTAGACTAAAACTGAAGAAACTGCAAAAAGCTAGGAATTTAAGGAGATGGGACCTGGATAAACTGAAAGAACCAGAGGTTGTACAGAGTTTCAGGGTGAGCATAAGGTAACAATTGGCAAGAAAGGGGGAAAGAAATACAGTAGAAGAATGGGTAGCTTTGAGGGATGAAGTGGTGAAGGCAGCAGAGTATCAAGTAGGTAAAAAGACGAGGGCTTGTAGAAAGCCTTGGGTAACAGAAGAAATATTGAATTTAATCGATGAAAGGAGAAAATATAAAAATGCAGTAAATGAAGCAGGCAAAAAGGAATACAAACGTCTCAAAAATGAGATCGACAGGAAGTGCAAAATGGCTAAGCTAGAGGACAAATGTGAGGATGTAGAGGCTTATCTCACTAGGGGTGAGATAGATACTGCCTACAGGAAAATTAGAGAGACCTTTGGAGAAAAGAAATCCACTTGTATGAATATCAAGAGCTCAGATGGAAACCCAGTTCTACGCAAAGAAGGAAAAGCAGAAAGGTGGAAGGACCATATAGAGGGTCTATACAAGGGCGATGTTCTTGAAGACAATATTATGGAAATGGAAGAGGATGTAGATGAAGATAAAATGAGAGATACTATACTACGTGAAGAGTTTGACAGAGCACTGAGAGACCTAAGTCGAAACAAGGCCCCAGGAGTAGCCAACATTCCATTAGAACTACTGACGGCCTTGGGAGAGCCAAACCTGACAAAACTCTGCCATCTGGTGAGCAAGATGTACAAACAGGCGAAATACCCTCAGACTTCAAGAAGAATATAATAATTCCAATCCCAAAGAAAGCAGGTGTTGACAGATGTGAAAATTACCGAACTATCATATTAATAAGTCACAGCTGAAAAATACTAACACGAATTCTTTACAGACGAATGGAAAAACTGGTAGAAGCCGACCTCAGGGAAGATCAGTTTGGATTCCGTAGAAATATTGGAACACGTGAGGCAATACTGACCCTATGACTTATCTTAGAAGCTAGATTAAGGAAAGGCAAACCTACGTTCCTAGAATTTGTACACTTAGAGAAAGCTTTTGACAATGTTGACTGGAAAACTCTCTTTCAAATTATGAAGGTGGCAGGGGTAAAATACAAGGAGTGAAAAGGTATTTACAATTTGTACAGAAACCAGATGGCAGTTATAAGAGTCGAGGGACATGAAAGGGAAGCAGTGGTTGGGAAAGGAGTGAGACAGGGTTGTAGCCTCTCCCCGATGTTGTTCAATCTGTATATTGAGCAAGCAGTAAAGGAAACAAAAGAAAAATTCGAAGTAGGTATTAAAATCCATGGAGGAGAAATATAAACTTTAAGGTTCGCCGATGACATTGTAATTCTGTTAGAGACAGCAAAAGACTTGGAGGAGCAGTTGAACGGAATGGATAGTGTTTTGAAAGGAGGATATAAGATGAACATCAACAAAAGCAAAACAAGGATAATGGAGTGTAGTCGAATTAAGTCGGGTGATTTTGAGGGAATTAGATTAGGAAATGAGACACTTAAAGTAGTAAAGGAGTTTTGCTATATGGGGAGCAAAATAACTGATGATGGTCGAAGTAGATAGGATATAAAATGTAGACTGGCAACGGCAAGAAAAGCGTTTCTGAAGAAGAGAAATTTGTTAACATCGAGTATCGGTTTAAGTGTCAGGAAGTTGTTTCTGAAAGTATTTGTATGGAGTGTAGCCATGTATGGAAGTGAAACATGGACGATAAATAGTTTGGACAAGAAGAGAATAGAAGCTTTCGAAATGTGGTGCTACTGAAGAATGCTGAAGATTAGATGGGTAGATCACATAACTAATGAGGAAGTATTGAACAGGACTGGGGAGAAGAGATGTCTGTGGCACAAATTGACTAGAAGAAGGGATCGGTTGGTAGGACATGTTCTGAGGCACCAAGGGATCACCGGTTTAGTATTGGAAGGCAGCGTGGAGGGTAAAAATCGTAGAGGGAGACCAAGAGATGAATACACTAAGCAGATTCAGATGGATGTAGGTTGCGGTAGGTACTGGGAGATGAAGAAGCTTGCACAGGATAGAGTAGCTTGGAGAGCTGCATCAAACCAGTCTCAGGACTGAAGACCACAACAATAGCAACAACAACTTCACATGATGTCATGGGTTGGGGCAGTTTGTTTGCTGATTAGGATTAGGTCACTAGTTACAGGACTTACTAGCATCATTGGGATATGCCGAGCACCTAACTGTAGTCTCACAGTAGGTCTTGCAGAGCCCCTGCCACCTCGTCAGCGGGACTTTATTCCACACTAAGGTAAGAGCGTTTTGGACAGCCTTTCCAGTTGCACCATCTAGACTCCAGCAAAAAGTGGTGGGGGGGGGGGGGGGAGGGCGAAAGGGAGTATATTCTCACTCAGTTCTTGGCAAGCCTCCATCACAGTCAATTGGTATTAAATAAAAATTGAATGGGTCTTAATATGAAATGTGTAATGCAATTCGTTAAGTAAAAGAAATATGAACTTACCTAAAAATGTTTGCTACTACAACTAATGTTGGTTAATTAACCCTTCTGTAGTTGATGGGATACGTATGTCCCACCAAAGTAATACTTAGGTTTGAGCATTGGGACATCTGTATCTGACATCAGTCTAACACTTGCATGTAGCGAGATACTTTCGGAACTTGCAGAAAAATACTACAGTTCTCAGGGTGGATATATAGAAGGCTGTAGGCGGTCAGAGGGGGTGGGCAGCGTGTTGGTTTCGCGAAAATCAAGTCAAACCACGACCTTATCCATTCCAATTATGTCTGAGGTAACTAACAGTATTTTCTTATTGATCACAGACATTGTTTTATGTAGAAAACGCTAGCGTATGGTATATCAAACCCACCTTAAAATGTTGTGTTGTAAACATCTGTGCGATTATTTGTGTTTTACATTGTCAGAAGAATAAACATGTTCTTTCAGTGATTTTTTATACTTTTTTCCGTAATTCCCATCCTGGTAAAGTCATTCTGAAACTGAACATTTAACTCTGTAAATGCTACGCCCACAGAAAATCTTTGGTACAGTTACGTTCACGGGACACATGTGCCCCTTTTCACCGATTTTCAATATCGGTCAGCCTAAAATGTTTTGGTAGTGAAACTGTATTATTCATCACAAAGAAGGAAGACAGTTTCTGACCTTTAATTTTTCAGATACATGCAAAATAAATTGTAACCATGAAAGGCTTAGTAACATACAACTGCACATATATTATTTTCTTTTGGAGACTACTACATTGAGCGAAACTGGTAAAGTAATACAGTGTACGTCACGGTGATGCTAATGATCGAGACTAACAGCGACCTGTTGATCGAGAATAGTCCGGCGGCAGTGAAGTGGAGGGGAGGCACTTCCTGTGACCACTCGACCAGCCGCCAGCGGATCTCCTCGGCGCGGCTCGCCACGGCTTCGCAGGACTCCACTAGGAGTGCAAGCCGCAGAAGTGAGTATGCCAGAAGGATGGCGCACACTGCCAGTACAGGACCCCAGAAGGCCACTTCTGACATAGCGAACTTCCCTGAAGCAACATAGAGAACGACATCCATACCGTGCAGTAAGATTAAGATGTCAGCACCCACATCGAAGGCAATGGTGAGTCCAAAGTTCTTCTGCAGTAGTTGTGCGGCTTGCATAATATCCATGTATTGAGAGCGTGCCTTCTGCACGTCTACCATTTGCACTCTGGACTTGGATATGACAGCAAAATCTGAAAAAGTATAGGTAATTTCTCTTGGGCTAATGAAGACATGTTTAACTAGTTTAACTAGCAGTCACATGAAGTTTCAAAGCTAGAGAGTAAATCTTTATATATCTTATCAAACACAGTGCCAACCTTCATGGTGTAACACAAAGATTTTTTTGTCTTTTTTTGCAAAATGTTGTAACGCAAATCAGTAAATCATCATATATGTTAAATAGGAACGAAATGTTCATTATTTCGATTCCATTTTTGCTGCTGACTGTCTAAACCATTTCCAGTCAAGTAAAGAAAACTGTACTGAGTATCTACTTAAGATGGAAAGTAGGCTAATCTTAAGATAATTAAAACTGGATTGTTTTATATGTGTATCACAGACGGAGTATGCAGAAAACTAATCTGTTGTAAGAACAAACTACTGCAACACGATCCTGTTAGTAAAACAGGTAAGATTAATACATTTTAATAATTAGTACCTTTTAAGTACGCTCAAATCAGTTCAAAGTACATCGTGAAAGCTGCACGATTACACAGTTTCAGACAACACCAGATTTGTCATAAATGTATGAATACAGTACTGGAAAGTTGCACAAATCACACTAATATTCAACAAAAGCAGCATGAGTAAGCCACTACTTTACAGGCCCATATCATTAATGTCGATAAGCAGCAGGATTTTAGAACATATACACATCAAAAAAAGTTTTGAATCACCCCAGTTCCCAGAGCTCCTGAAGACAGACTTTGACTGTGGATATTGTATCACAGACACAGTCCCTTTGACTGTTCAGATACGTCACTAAACCCGCCCACAGATGTAAGCAACCATGCATGAGCAGCGCCTGTTAGACGGAGGGGTCCGACAGCAGTTCCAGTCATTCCTCCAGGAAGGAGGGCATTCGGGAGGACGATGGTTCAATCCCGCGTCCTGCCATCCTGATTTAGGTTTTCCGTGATTTCCCTAAATCGCTCCAGGCAAATGCCGTGATGGTTCCTTTGAAAGGGCACGGACGACTTCCTTCTCCGTCCTTCTCTAATCCGATGAGACCGATGACCTCGCTGTCTGGTCTCCTTCCCCAAAGAACCCAACCCAACTCAGGAAGGAGGTACACGGCTCGTGTTTGTAGTTCAACCATACCTAGGCGGTCAACACCGCGGTTCGATCGCGTTCGCATTATTCCTTTGTACCAGGAAGGGCTCTCAACAAGAGAAGTGTCCAGGCGTCTCGGAGTGAACCAAAGCAATGTTGTTCGGACATGGAGGAGATACAGGCTGTCCAAGGGCTACTACTGCAGTGAGTGACCACTACCTATGGATTATGGCTCGGGGGAACCCTGACAGCAACGCCACCATGTTGAATAGCGCTTTTCGTGCAGCCACAGGACGTCGTGTTACGACTCTAACTGTGCGCAATAGGTAGCATGATGCGCAATTTCATTCCCGACACCCATGGCGAGGTCCATCTTTGCAACGAAGACACGATGCAGCGCGTTACAGATGGGCCCAACAACATGTCGAATGGAGCGCTCAGGGATGTCATCCCGTTCTCTTCACCGACGACTGTCGCATATGCCTTCAATCAGACAATCGTTGGACACGGGTTTGGAGGAAACCCAGTCAAGCTGAACACCTTATATAGACTGTTCAGCGAGTGAAGCAAGGTGGAGGTTCCCTGCTGTTTTGAGGTGGCACTATGTGGGGCCGACGTATGCCGCTAGTGGTCATGGAAGGCGCCGTAACGGCTGTACGATACATGAATGCCATCCTCCGACCGATACTGCAACCATATCGGAAGCATATGGGCTAGGCATTCGTCTTCATGGACGACAATTCGCGCCCCCATCGTGCAACGACTTCCTTCAGGATAATGACATCGCTCGACAGAGTGGCCAGCAAGTTCTCCAGATATGAACCCTATCGGACATGCTTGGGATAGATTGAAAAGGGATGTTTATGGACGACGTGACCCACCAACCACTCTGAGGGATCTACGCCGAATCGCCGTTGAGGAGTGTGACAATTTGGACCAACAGTGCCTTGAGGAACCTGTGGATAGTATGCCACGATGAATACGAGGCATGCATTGGTGGAAGAGGACGTGCTACTGGGTAGTCGAGGTATCTGTGTGTACAGCAATCTGGACCGCCACCTCTGAAGGTCACGCTGTATGGTAGTATAACATGTGATGTGTGGTTTTCATAAGTAATAAAAAGGGGGAAATGATGTTTATGTTGATCGCTATTCCAATTTTCTCTACAGGTTCCGGAACTCACGGAACCGAGGTGATGGAAACCTTTTTTTATATGTATATTAAATGAAACAACAAGTTTACTATTGCCAGTCAGCGTATCATTTATTTCCACGACGCGTTTCGAAGGTTTAAACCTCCATCATCGGGTGGATTTACATTAGTTAGTATTGCATTTGTGTGTGTGTTGTGTTACGATTTTTGGAGGGACTTGTGGCACTGCCTAGTGGAGAAACAAGACACTATTTCAGAATATGGTTTAGGATTACTTTTGACAAAAAATTGAACTGACATCTAATGGTAAACCTTAAATAAGTAAACTAGAGTACCTCCAGTGGTCACAGGTTCCTATTGCTGTCGTAATACATCACATGTATACTGCCACATTTGTAAACAAATATGGCGTCTGGAATCAGCTGGGTGCAAGGTTCGTATAGCAGAAGAGAAGACATAATCGCAAAGTGCAAAGAATATAGATCATAAGAACATTATTACAGAATAATTGTTTAAAGCATTTGGAGGTGTTTGTTTTGAGGTGTCGAATATGTATGTGTGAACTTCAGGTGGCATATAAATCCAATTTTGACAAGTTATAACAGCTAAACATTCGCACTCGTTTATACAATCAGGTGAAATGTTAAAATGGCTTATGCTTCATACTTGTTAATAACAATTAGGTGAAATGTTACAGACTTGAATTACAATGATCATATTGGCTACAGCAGTAAAATCATACATAGATGACACTCTTTGAAGAGAGAGAGAGAGAAAGAGAGAGAGAGAGAGAAAGAGAGAGAGAGAGGAAAGAGTGATTATATGAGAGCAAACATTTGCATGGCATGTGTATATGTTGTCTTCGAACATTATGAACTGCCTCGAAGAGATCGGTCTACTGGCACAAACATCATACTTATGAAATACAACTAGCTCTCTACTCACACAACGTGTTGAGTGCTCTTGACAAGGGATTTCAAATTGATACTGAATTTCTAGATTTCCAGAAGAATTTCGACACCATACCTCACAAGCGGCTTGTAATGAAATTGCGTGCTTATGGAATATCGTCTCAGTTACTTGACTGGATTTCCTGCCAGAGACTGATGGAAAGTCATTGAATAAAACAGAAGTGATTTCTGGCGTTCCCCAATGTAGGCCCGCTGCCGTTCCTTATCTATGTAAATGATTTAGGATACAATATGAGCAGCCGTCTTAGATTATTTGCAGATGATGCCTACGTCTATCGTCTAGCAAACTCATCAGAAGGTCAAAACAAATTGCAAAACGATTTAGAGCCGATATCTATATGGTGCAAAAATTGCCAATTGATGCTAAATAATGAAAAGTTTGAGTTCATTTACATGAGCGCTAAAAGAAATCCGTTAAACTTCCGTTACACGAGAAATCTGACAAATCTAAAGGTCGTAAACTCAACTAAATACTTAGGAATTACAATTATAGACAACTTAAATTGAAATGAACACATAGAAAATATTATGGGGATGGCGAACCAAAGACTGCGTTTTATTGACAGACCACTTAGAAGATGCAAGAGATCTTCTAAAGAGACAGCCCACTCTACGCTTGTCTGTCTTCTTTTGAACGGTTGCACGGTGTGGCATTCTTACCAGATAGGATTAACGAAGTAATTCGAGAAATACATTAAATACATTTTATCAGTTATGCTTACTAGACGCAAGTAGGTCAGTATGGCTTAAATTATGTTAATTTCCTGTTGCAAAATTTATATAAAGATACTGGTATTTTAGACAGAAGTGTAATAACTTTGGAGACACATTAATCCTTGTGATTTAGATTAAGAAAAGAGATATTCAGTTGACAACATAGTAGAATGATACTTTTTTTATAACACATAAAAATAATAGTAAATTAGCTAAGGTGAATAGTCTATACTGGCAACAAAGTTAAAGGATCACTTTTTCGAAAACCCGTTTGCGATGCAAATTCCGACGCTAAGACTGTAATGTGGTTGAAAGGTGCCTACAGCCTTCCTACGTAAAGATGCGTTTACACCTAGCGCGCACGGAAGGTCGTACAGGTGTAAACACACCATTATAATGCGAAAGCGTCGCGCCCTGCAAACCTCATCCTTGGGCTCAGCGACGTTTCAGACAGCAAGGTGTCGATAAACGCGAAAAAGAGGCCACAGCTCAGGAGTTTATGTGAGTCGTAAGGTGGGTTAATGATGTGACTTTGACACCAAACTTCACCAAAATTCTGCCCAATGGCACCGTGCCCGAGTCGCATGCTGGGGAGGCCTCAGGGGGTGCCATAAAGTTCGTCAATGAAACCACGCCTTCCCTTGGGGCGTTGACTCCCACACACTTCTCCGTCGAAAACGACAGTTTGCAGTACGATGAGCAGTAGTATGACGTTCTTGACAACATTCAACCCTACGCTAAGTACAACGTGGGGCTGCATACACACTGAATGTGATCTGACCCCTTTGGAGCGTAGGGCGATCGCATGTTTCACTCTGGTATACAGGGTGCAACAACTAGGGACCATTTAAAAGCTTTCGACGAAATTTCAACGTGATCCGAAGCAACAATGGGATTTTATGCACTTTCAGCGCTTCTGTTTCGCGCCTTCCTGTTGCGTAATCAGGGGGACTACATTATCATTTGTTTGAATAATACGGCAAGGGGCCCCTCTAAGACCTCTAAGATCTGCCCTCTCCCAGTTCGGCAGTACCCTCCGTGGCACACACACATCGTTGCTGAGCATTTTAAAAATTTACCTGCAGGAAATTTCGACACCAATTTAGTCTCGCGGCTGGTCTAGCGCCTGAAAGTAGACAAACTGTAACTGAGGGGTGTTGAAGGGGCTGCCTAACCGTCAAGCGTTACATCAGCCGCAAGACTAAATTGGCGTCGAAGTTTATGTATGGTGCAAAAATTGGAAATTTATCCTAAATAACGAAAAGTGTGAGGTCACCCACATGAGTGCTGAAAAGAATGCGTTAAACTTCGGTTACACGATAAATCAGCCAATTCTAAAGGCAGTAAATTCAACTAAATCCCTAGGAATTACAATTACCAACAACTTAAATTGGAAGGAATACACAGAAAATGTTGTGGGGAGGCTAACCAAAGACTGCATTTTATTTGCAGGACACTTAGAAAATGCAACAGATGCACGAAAGAGACTGCCTACACTACGCTTGTACGTCCTCTTTTAGAATACTGCTGTGCGGTGTAGAACCCGTACCATATAGGATTGACGGAGTACATAGAAAAAGTTCTAAGAAGAGCAGAATGTTTTGTATTTTTGCGAAATAGGGGAGACAGTGATCAAAAAGATTTCGGGTTTGCAGCTGGTCGTCGTAAACTTCATTGCACGATATTTCGGCTGAATAACTGCCAGTCATCTTCACGTGAACCTGTCAACGACTGACGAAGACGTTTTTTTTTCTTTATTGTGATTTCATTCCCCTGCCCCATATGGGAAGGGGAGGGCTGTCAGCGGCACAATCCGTGGCTCTTCAGCCGAGTGACACTACAACTAAAACAAGAATAAAATGATACATACATAAGGAGATAAAAAAGGGGAACATAAAACAGAGTAAGGGGAGAAAATGGAGGTGAAATATACACTGACATGGAAACGTTCATGGGGGACAGTTAAAAAAAGTCGCCAGAAAGTTAAACAAACACAATTGGCGATTCTTAAAACACAGAGAAGGCACTGGATGCGCAGGCACAGTTAAAAGTCGGCCACAGTAGTAAAAACACTCCGGAACAACACACTTAAAACCCCCTTGGAACACACATGACGAACAATAAAACTGCCAGGTGGGACCTGCAGAGGGAAAAGGTCAGAGAGTATGGAAAAAGAGGGGAGAGCAAGGGGCAGTGGGGAAGCAGCGGGATGAAGAGAGGAGTGGCATCAGTGGGTTCACGAAGAGGCAGGAGACACGTGGGGCAGGAGAGGAAGAGGGAAGACAGGGCAGGAGGGAGCGCAGAGACACTGGAAGGAGGCACAAGAGATGGAGGGGGAGTAGGAGGGGGAAGCCGCTCAGGAGGAGGGAGGGGGAGGAAAGGGAGCCCAGAGGAAGAGGCAGGAAGAAGGGGTTAGAGTTGGTAGGAAGGGTAGATGTCAGGATGAAGCTCATCATCCGGGAGGGGTAGACGGTGGAAGTTGTGATGGGAAAGGAGATGGAGGATGTGGAGATGGAGAGAGGGTGGGACACAACGGCAACCTGCTTGGGGGTTGAGAGGATGAGAGAAACCAGGGGGTGAGGGGGATCAAGGTGACGGACAATATAGAGTGTGCGGATGTGTTCAAGGAAAAGGAGAAGGTGGGGGAAGGGGATTAGGTCGTAGAGGATGCGCGTGGGGGATGGAAGGCGGATGTGGAAGGCGAGGCGGAGCGCATGGCGTTTGAGGATTTGGAGGGCTTGATAGAACCGGGGAGCGGCGGAAATCCAATCGATGCTGGCATAACAGAAGATGGGGCGGATCAAGGATTTGTAGGTGTGAAGGATGGTGGAAGGATGCAGACCCTACGTCCAGCCGGACAGGAGTTTCAGGAGGCGGAGGCGGTTGTGAGCTTTGTTTTGGATGGTAAGGAGATGGGGAGTGCAGGTGAGGTGGCGGTCGAGTGTGAGACCAAGGTATTTGAGGGTAGGAGTGAGATGGATAGGACGGCCATAAATGGTGAGGTAGAAATCATGGAGACGGAAGGAGCGGGTGGTGCGGCCTATGATGATCGCCTGGGTCTTGGAGGGATTAACACGGAGGAACCACTGGTTGGAGGGTACGCTGGGACTGTTGAAGGGTAGGATAAAGGGCTAGGAAAACGGTGTCATCAGCGAACTGGAGAAGATGAACAGGAGGGGGAGGTTTGGGCATATCAGCAGTGTACAGGACATAGAGGAGAGGGGAAGCCCAGCAGAAGGGTAGAAAGTACGGGAGTTGGAATTGTATATAGTCACATAGGAGGGACGATGGGAGAGAAAGGAAGCAACGAGACGGACGAAGTTGATGGGGAGAGCATAGGTCTGAAGTTTGAAGAGGAGCGCGGGATGCCAGACACGGTCATAGGCGTTCTGGAGATCAAGGGAAACAAAGATAGCGGAGCGACGGGAGTTAAGTGGGACGGAAAGAAGATTGGTAAGGTTAAGGAGCTGGTTGTCGGTGGAGAAGGAAGGCCGGAAGCCACATTGGGTAAGAGAAAGGAGGCGGTGCTGGTTAAGGTGGCGGTGAATACAGCGAGAGAGAATGGCCTCGAATACCTTACTGAACACGGAGGTGAGGCAGATTGGACGATAGGAAGAGGTATCAGAGGGGGGTTTGTTAGGTTTAGGGAACAGCAGGACACGGGAAGTCTTCCACAGGTCGCGGTAAAATCCAGTGGAGAGGAGGACATTGTACAGGGTAGCAAGGACAGACAGTAAAGATGGAGGGGATTCCTTGAGGTGACGGTAGGTGACGCCATCATGAGCAGGGGCGGTGTTGCGTTTGGAGCGGAGGACAAGTGTGATGTCTTGTGCAGTGATGGGAGTGTTGATGTCTGAAGAGGGCAACTGATCCAAGTACTGGAAGCTAGGGGCGAGTGGGGGGACAGAGGTGTCAATGCGGTCAAGGACGGTGGGGAAGAGAGAGTAATCAAAATGGGAATCGTCAGGACGAAGATGTTCTCCGCTCCAGCTTATATAGTGCGCTGATAGTACTACCGCGCATGCGTTGCAATTGCGGAGACAGAAGGGGCACACCGACCAGCGGCAGCGCCCTCGCTGGTGGAACTGCAGTAATCAGCTGCCGTCAGTATTCTCGCTGGCCGCAGCTATCGAAGTCTTCTGGCGTCTTCGTCTCGAGCAAATTTCAGAGATGACGGGACTATATAAGCTGGAGCGGAGAACGTCTTCGTCAGTCCTTGATCGGCTCACCTGAAGATGGCTGGCAGTTGTCCAGCTGAAATATTGTGCAATGAAGTTTACGACGATCGGCTGCAAACCTGAATCTTTTTGACCAGTTGTTTCGCTGGGAAAATTTCAAATTTTACATCAAACGCCTTAGGGGAGAGAGTGTCACCCAAATGAGGCAGGATTTGTGGTGGACATCATTAAAACAAAGGCTTTTGCCGTGGTGGCGCAATTTTCTCACGAAATTTTAATCACTAAATTTCTCCTCCGAATGCGAAAATATTTTGGTGCCGCCGATCTACATAAGGGAGAAACGATCACCATAATAAATTAAGGGAAATCAAAGTTCGCATGGGAAGATGTAGGTCTTCGTTTTTCCGCACGCTATAGTAGATTGGAATACTAGAGAATTGTGACGGTGGTTCGATGAACTCTCTGCCAGGCCCTTAAATGTGATTCCCAGAGTATTCATGTGGATGTAGAAGTTTCCGACAGGAACATGTCTAAAGTGCTCAACAAAGGTGCATGTGTGTCACTGAGGTTGTTGCCCCAATCTGTATGGTCTTAGAGGGATCCTTTGACGTTGACAATGTAACAACCTACCCTCCCCCCCCCCCCCCCCCCCCACCCCATCCCCACGCACCTAAGAGTAATTACGCCAAAGAAGGACGAGAGACAGAAGCGCTGAAAATGCATAAAACGCATTTATTGTTTCGGATCTCGTTCAAATTTCGTCGAATGGTTTGAACGGTCCGAAGTTGTTCCACCCTGTATACCAAAGCAAACTTTGCGGTCGCACTACACTCCAAAGGGATCGGATCACGCTCTCTGGGGCTGCAGCCTCACGGTATCCTTAGACTGGGGTTGAAACGCCCATGTAGTGGTGGTAGTAGTGTCGAGCATCGTCACGAATGTAATCCTGTTGTTTATTGCACTGCAAACTGTTATTGTTGACGGAGAAGCGTGTGGGAATCAACGCCCCAAGGGGAGGGGTGGTTTCAAAAAAATTGTTCAAATGGCTCTGAGCACTATGGGACTTAACACCTATGGTCATCAGTCCCCTAGAACTTAGAACTACTTAAACTTAACTAACCTAAGGACACCACACACATCCATGTCCGAGGCAGGATTCGAACCTCTGACCGTAGTAGTCGCGCGGTTCCGGACTGAGCGCCTAGAACCGCTAGACCACAGGGGTGGTTTCGCTGACGCCTTTTACGTCACCCCCTGAAGCATTTTCGCGTCGAATTTGAGCGACTGTGTGTCTGAAACTCATGAGATATCAACGCTGGGTGTCGCGGATCTGACATCCATCGAAGAGGCGGCAAAATACGGGGTGAAATCTGGGTATAAGATGGCGTGTTGCGAGCTACCCACCATGTGACACCTCAACAGTGGCACTGGGCAGAGTTGTGGCGAAATTTGCTGCCAATGTGACGTCATTAACACGCCTTCAACATGAAGTTCCGAGCAGTGGGCTTTTTTTCGCATTTATGGAACCTTGCTGTTTGAAGTGTCACTGAGGCCGACGACGACCTCGCAGTGCGCCACGCTTTTGCATCATTACAGAGGAAAGTTGTAGGCATCTTTGGGACAAATTTCAAACTTATGCGTCGGAATAGGAGACAATTAGCGGTTTCAAAGACGCAATTCTTTAATTTTGTTGCACAGTGTATTTGTTCTTTCCAGTGAATTAGAAGCTGAGCAACCATATGACATACACTGCAGCGCCAAAGAAACTGGAAAAGTCATGCGTATTCGAATACAAAGATAAGCAAACATTCACAATACGGCGCTGCGGTCGGAAACGCCTATATAAGACAACAAGTGTCTCACGCAGTTGTTAGATTGGTTACTGCTGCTACGATGGCAGGTTATCAAGGTTTAAGGATACAGAGTACTTTTCCGGCTCAATATTATTTAAAAATAAATACCTATTTCTTTCAAGCACTGTTTATAATGTATATGTCTTACAATTTTTTGTATGAGGTAATTCAGCATACTTTCTAAACAAATTAGAAGTATTTTAAATATTTTTGATTCTGCTTAGAGTTATTAAAAAATACAAAGTAATTGATGCAATTTTTTTCCAAAATGCTTTCTCAACTTGAGGTACCATTTAATCTAATGTTAAACATTTGAAGGAGACCAAATTTTTACCAGATATGCATGACATGATGGCTGAGGTACCATTTAATTCTACCTATTCAGTATATGAAAATGGTAAAAAATATCAATCTTACATTTCAATTTTTATAATTTTTTCCTAATAAAATGTTATTTTTTCTATAATTTAGTTGATTCTGCAATAAAGCTTAGGTCCATTACAAATATATGGACTATTGCAAGTTACAGAAAAAAATTACAGTAATGCTTTATAAATTTTAGGAAATATTTCTACCTGAATTTCGAAAAATACAGCTTGTGGGAAATCGCAAATGAAGATATGAGTCCAATCAAACCGAGCCTCAGAACATTTCTCAAGCACAGTCTTCATCCTGCAGCATTTCTTCATCTTCAAACTCCCTCTCGGCATTCCTTTCAGCACTTCTTGCTTCTGTCACAAGCAAGCAATTGATCTTCCATACTAGAGCCACATTTTATGCCTAAATTTCTCAGGACTTCCAATCTTCCTGTCAATCCATCATTGAAATACACTCCTGGAAATGGAAAAAAGAACACATTGACACCGGTGTGTCAGACCCACCATACTTGCTCCGGACACTGCGAGAGGGCTGTGCAAGCAATGATCACACGCACGGCACAGCGGACACACCAGGAACCGCGGTGTTGGCCGTCGAATGGCGCTAGCTGCGCAGCATTTGTGCACCGCCGCCGTCAGTGTCAGCCAGTTTGCCGTGGCATACGGAGCTCCATCGCAGTCTTTAACACTGGTAGCATGCCGCGACAGCGTGGACGTGAACCGTATGTGCAGTTGATGGACTTTGAGCGAGGGCGTATAGTGGGCATGCGGGAGGCCGGGTAGACGTACCGCCGAATTGCTCAACACGTGGGGCGTGAGGTCTCCACAGTACATCGATGTTGTCGCCAGTGGTCGGCGGAAGGTGCACGTGCCCGTCGACCTGGGACCGGACCGCAGCGACGCACGGATGCACGCCAAGACCGTAGGATCCTACGCAGTGCCGTAGGGGACCGCACCGCCACTTCCCAGCAAATTAGGGACACTGTTGCTCCTGGGGTATCGCCGAGGACCATTCGCAACCGTCTCCATGAAGCTGGGCTACGGTCGCGCACACCGTTAGGCCGTCTTCCGCTCACGCCCCAACATCGTGCAGCCCGCCTCCAGTGGTGTCGCGACAGGCGTGATTGGAGGGACGAATGGAGACGTGTCGTCTTCAGCGATGAGAGTCGCTTCTGCCTTGGTGCCAATGATGGTCGTATGCGTGTTTGGCGCCGTGCAGGTGAGCGCCACAATCAGGACTGCATACGACCGAGACACACAGGGCCAACATCCGGCATCATGGTGTGGGGAGCGATCTCCTACACTGGCCGTACACCTCTGGTGATCGTCGAGGGGACACTGAATTGTGCACGGTACATCCAAACCGTCATCGAACCCATCGTTCTACCATTCCTAGACCGGCAAGGGAACTTGCTGTTCCAACAGGACAATGCACGTCCGCATGTATCCCGTGCCACCCAACGTTCTCTAGAAGGTGTAAGTCAACTACCCTGGCCAGCAAGATCTCCGGATCTGTCCCTCATTGAGCATGTTTGGGACTGGATGAAGCGCCGTCTCACCCGGTCTGCACGTCCAGCACGAACGCTGGTCCAACTGAGGCGCCAGGTGGAAATGACATGGCAAGCCGTTCCACAGGACTACATCCAGCATCTCTACGATCGTCTCCATGGGTGAATAGCAGCCTGCGTTGCTGCGAAAGGTGGATATACACTGTACTAGTGCCGACATTGTGCATGCTCTGTTGCCTGTGTCTATGTGCCTGTGGTTCTGTCAGTGTGATCATGTGATGTATCTGACCCCAGGAATGTGTCAATAAAGTTTCCCCTTCCTGGGACAATGAATTCACGGTGTTCTTATTTCAATTTCCAGGAGTGTATATCCTTGCATCTAGTACACCAACTTTTAATCTATTTAGTCCTGCAAAAACATTCTTGGGTAATCTTTCCCATACGCAATGATTGAAAATTTCATTTGTCTTCTGAATGCCCCCATGAAGACAATTACTAAGCAAAACAGGGTCACTCATGTATCTAAAAATTGGTTTTATTTCATTCATAACAGGCCCAGGAAGAGAAGGTTTATGATGGTATATGTGACCACTTTCTTTTGCTTTTTGGTAACCACACCAAGAATCTGCTCCTTTAGGGCAGAGTCCGTGAACAGGGTGGTCATCTGTGGACAACTTATGAAAGTGGGTGGCCCATACAGCTATTCTCATTGCTGTAACATCATTCAGAGCTGCACTTCGTCTCATGGCCAGTCCATAACAACTCTGAAGACGGTCTACTTCAGTTTCTGTCAATCTACCTCTGCCAGACAGAGATTTTCCAATAGATAGCAACTTTCCTTTCATTTCTTTTCATAGCTTCCTCAGTCTGGCATCCTTCCTCTTTTGCACATGTCCACAACACTTCAGTTTGGTTACCAAGGTAGCACCATAAATATTGAACTCATTGATTTTATTGAGAGCTTTAGAGTCCCTATCGCCTAGATACTTAGTGTATCTAACGTTATGAACGGGCACCGACCTCCGAAATATTTTTAGAGCTCCATCACATTCCATACCTCCATGGCAACCATCATAATTTTTAGAACACTGATGTTCAATATGTCCGTCAGTGTTACCATGGCGGGTGTGGCAGTACTTAGATAAGCGCTCAACATCAACAATTTTTCTTTTCCATTCTCCAGAGAAGTAGCATTTACAACACCATTCAGCGAAGGATGTCATCGACATTGCCATGTCCCATCAAGTGCAACAGCAATGTCCCTGGTTCCACTAATATTTACAGTTTCTTCTACTCCACGTTTGACAGATGCTTTAGACCCAACCTTCAAGGCACCTTAAAGTATTTTTATGTACTTGCTAAACCTACTGGGAGGAGGAGGAAGATCCATCAAACAACAAAACGTTTGAGCAGTTTTTTTTTCCTTTTCCTACTGCACGCATTGCATACACTAACTTCAGACTCACATCATATGAATTATGTACAATGTTCGAAGTCATTTTCGAGGTAGATTTATTGCAGGATCTACATAGAACAACCAATTTTGACGCCAAATGCTTCCTGCTACATTATTGTTCAATTATTTCCAGACAGTCTACACAATCACATTGTTTACATTTCGCCACTTCCTTTATCAAAGAAGATGAGATGCCCACATCAACAACAACAAATCCACTACAAACGTCGTCATTGTTAACACAAAAAATTTGAATCACCAGGAGGTGTTCCACGTGGGAGTTTCTTCCCTGAAGAACTGGTACCTAGGTCACTTTCAACAGTGTGGCTTTCTTTGTTAATGAACTGGTTACCAAAGAATTTCCTTTTATTGAATTTCTTGATGTGTCGTATAGTTCATATTTGTTGCACTCTAAAGGATATGTACTTCCACAAATATATGCAGCACTTGGGCAACAAACGTTCAGTAACACGTGAACAAACTGGTTCAGCGAAACAAAAGTAAATACTAGCAAAGATAATCATTTTCAGTCAATATAAACCTGCGCTGTCACCAACATATACAATGAATCATATGTATAATCGCTGGAAACAGATAGTTCACAGTTCTTTTCGAAATAATACTGGTTTCTGTAACCGAAATAAAGGGGGCGTGGTGGGGTACATGACTTTATCGTTAAAATTAGGTATATATAGGTCATTTTTCATTTGAAACCCTATAATGTATGTATCGATGTAATGAGAAAAGAGTATAGAATTTAATAAAGTCATAAAAATTTCGATTTTTCCACCATTTATAAGTACCCTGTATCCTTTACGTTAGTTTGAATGTGGTATTACAGTCGGCGCACAAGCGATAGGACACAGCACCTCCGAGGAAGCGATGAAATGGGGATTTTCCCGTAAGACCATTTCATGAGCGTACCGTGAATATCAGGAATCCCGTAAAACATCAAATTTCTGACATCACACATCAGAGATGTCGAGCACAGATTCAAGGTGAGCGGAAGATATAGTATTATGTTACTACAGACGAATGAAAACAGTGAACAAAACTTAAGGGGGCAACCATACATCCAAAGAAACTTAAATTATAAGCCCTTTGTTGCAGAGAAGGAACTGCTAGAGACAGTTCGAAATTCATAGTTTTTTGTGGAATAACTAAACAATGCTACAGTGATTGATTATAGTTAATTTCTCCCACCATAATACAACGTAACACGAATGGGAGGGAACGCATTACCTTAGACTTTTAGAGGAACGGATATTAATCACACTGAGGTAAAAAAAATGTTGATTTCATTTATACACACAGTAAATAAGTACAACTTTCTTGTTCCAAACAACGGCGGTCCGTGAGAATTCCATTTTTCTTTGCATTCAGGGAAAACTATGACATTATCACTAGAAACTAAAAAGGGAAAGAGAGAGAGGATTACGATATAAACAAACAGCTCACTGGCGTGCACATCTAAAGGAAGAAAGTAACTTCCACGTGATATGTAACTATCAAGCTCGTTGAAGCTAAGACCGCATGGAACGCATGCTACAGTATAGTACAAAGGTAACTGAAAGAAATGCGCAAGGAGACGAAACAGAAATGACACTTTTACTCGAAGACAGTAATTACGCTGAAGTCACCGCGATTCATGGTGGTTCCCTGGACATTACAAAGGATGGGACATGGTTCTTAGTAGGGTATGCGACCACTGCGGACGGCAATACATTATCCGCAGCGTGGCCCTACGCAGACCACCATGTTGGGAAGGAATTCTCGTGGTAGGGCGTTCCATTCCTCTGCCAGTGCGGCTGACAGCTACTAATGGTCGTTGGTGCACGTGGACGTCAAAGTTATCATATCTGCAGCAAAAGTGTGAAAAATTACAAGTAGGGGTCGTACAAATGTAGGAAGCTTATTTTATAACAGACTGCCACTTAGCATAAAGGAACTGAGCACCTTCAAAAGAAAAGCGAAGGAACACTTAGTCTCTGGATGTTGTTATAAGGTGAACAGGACTTGCAGGAAATTTCATAGAACAAAGGTAAATTTAAAACTGAGAATGGAATAAAATACAGCAGAGCGTCGATTATCCGAACGTCGGTCAACCGAACGACCGCTTAACCGATCTGTGTACTCGCTCGCACCTGTTACTCTCCCACCCTACCGTCCATCATCCCCCTCACTCCCAAGCCAATTTTCCCACAGTAGTCACCGCACTGGGCGGAACATTGCTTCTAATGGGGACTTCACAAGGCGCTGCTCACCGGCCAAGCCGCCAGTCGCTGTGTTTCAACAATCGGCACACTTCTGTCGGCGTGGCACTGGCAGTAGAAGTAGCGGAAGTATCAAAGCTGTTCACAGCAACAGCTGCGCCAGCTTAAGTGTTGAGGCGTGCCGCTCCGCGCAGTACGAAGGATTGCGCGTACCCAAGAACAGCTTCTCACGGTGCGAACAGTCACCTTCTGTTCTCTGTTGCGACCACTTGTGTGCTGCTGCGTGAAGAAGTGAACCTGACGATACAAAATGCTTAAACGTAAACGTGTTGTCCTTTCTATGAGGGACAAGTACGAGATTATTAAAAGGTTAGAAGAAGGTGAATCTGCAACCACTTTATCTAATGAGTACAAAGTGGGGAAGTCGACAGTTAGCAAATTTTATAGCTATGCTAAACATGTACAGTTCGATTATCCGAACAAACCAGTTTTCAGAACACCCATGTCCCCCAATTACTTCGGTTAATCGACGCTCTACTGTACTTCGTTTTCCACGGGGAAACAAACATCGTGAAAGAAGGAGAAAAGAATGCCACGTTTAGTGCCGAAAATACAAAAGAGAACATAAACAGTAAGTATTACATTATATTTCCTGACTCTGTGTATTAGTGCAAATCGATTTAAAAATGTTTTCAATACATATGAATGTCTACACATTTTCTGCAGAATGCCTTACAAATACGATTTAAAAAATTACTTTTCAGTTTGTATAAATGTGTTAGTATTTTCTGCAGTAGGGCACAAATGTATAACTTCGTTGACTAGGTTGTTATGTAAATTAATGCAGGCTGTTAGTATTTACCATTACTGTTTCTTACCAAATTTTTTTGTGCTTTTCTACTCTATCTACAATATCCGGTTATTACTGATTATATGTTATCAGAATTATTATTTAAAAATTTTGTTTTTATGCCTCAAACATAAATTTTTAAGAAATTATGTTTATTCTCTATAGAGATGGTGTCATATCATTATAAAATGTGATCTATGGTCGAAACTAAACTAGACTAAAACTGCTGCAATAGATTACATTTCCCCGAGGCATCCCACAGGAGCACTTTGGAAATTGGCAGGCCTCTCCAATCATTGAATATCCTCTCCCTCCAAGAAATCTTTCAATTACGCTGCTCGATGCGGTCGCTTATTATCATCCCTAAAAATGAAGTCAAGGCCGCAAGTAGCTCTGAAAAGACTGATGTGGTGCAGGACCAAAGTGTCACAATGACATTGGCCGGTGAGTCCACCGTGTTTTAAGATTCAGAAGTCAGTAAGCCCATGCAAACTTTATGACTCACCACACCATAACCCCTGGACCTCCAAAATGTTCATGTTCGACAATGTTCCTGGGTATACTACGCGTTCCCACCCCTCGCCATATGAGGGCACATCCATCATTATCGAATATGATCATTTCGGTGGTCCAGGTGTTATCGTGTAAGGAGGCGTAATGTTGCATGGGCGTACTAACCTACGAGTTTCTGAACACGTTGCACATTATTGTACTCCTCCCCAATCTGCTTGTCTTCAGGAGCGCATTCGGCTCTTACTACATTTCTATGGACGACAATACGCAACTGTATCAAACAGTGTAGGTGGGAGAGCTCTTGGAACGAGATGACATTCGGCGAATGAATTGTCCTGTCCCTCCCACCGAGTTAAATCCCATCCAGCACCTGTGGAATGCGTTGGGGAGACGACTGCATGTACCAACGATTCTTCAGCAGTTGTCAACCACGCTGGTGAAGGAATGGTACGACCCACCACAAGAACTTATAGTCAACATGGGAACGCGTTGCAAAGTATGCAGTGCCGTCCTTGATGATCACACATCATACTAAGAACCATGTTCCTCCTTTTGTAACGTCCAAGGGAACACCAAGAATCGCGGTGATTTCAATGCAATTATTGTCTGTGAGTAAAAGTGTCACTTTTGATCGTCCGATTGGGTATTTATTTTAGTTATCTTCTGTACTGTGTTGTAGCAGTTCGTTATGTCTGTGCTCCAATTTTCATCAAACTTGGTAGTGGCACATCATGCAGAAATTACTTTCGTCCTTAAGTTCTGCAGACCAGTGTATAAGAACATGCAAAGTTTTTCATTTATGGGTACTTGGCTATGGACTGCACATTTATTTCACTTTCTTCGCATGAAGATGTAGAGTAGCGGAGACCACAAAAATGCACTCTAACACAAAAATACGACGCACCACGAAGCAATTACCCAAATGGAACGGAATTCCGTAGATGCGCTGTACATGTACAGGCAAACAAATGACAACAATTTCAGAAAAAAATTGATGATTTATTCAAGAGAAAAGTCTTCATAAATTGGGCAAGCTAATAATTCATTAGTCCACCTCTGGTCCTTATGCAAGCAGTTGTTCCGCTTGGCATGGATTGAAAGAGCTCCTAAGTATTATCGTTCCACATCTGTCCAGTGAGCGTGTTACATCGTCAGAATCCCGAAATGGTTGGAGGACTCTGACCAAAACGTTCCAAAAATTCTCAGTGGGGGAGAGGTCCAGCGACCTTGCTGGCTAAGGTACGGTTTGGCTAGTACGAAGACGAGCAGTAGAAACTCTTGCTGTTGGTGGGTGGGCAATATCTTGCTGGAACGCACGCTCAGCATGGCTTGCAACAAAACGGGGTATACAGCATTGTTGACGTTCCATTGTGTCGCAATGGTGCCGCGGATGACAACCAAAGGGGTCCTGCTAGGGAGTGAAATGGCACCCGAGACCATTATTCCTGGTTGTCAGGCTGCATTGCGGGCAACAGTCAGGTTGGTATCCCATTGATGTCTGTGTCGTCTCCAGACATGTCTTCGCTGGCCATTGGGGCTCAATTCGAAGTGGGACTCATCACTGAAGACAGTTCTGCTCCAGTCAATGAGAATCCGGGCCGAAGACGTGTCTGGAGATGTGGGATACCAGACTAACTGTTGCACGGCATACAGCCCGACAACCAGGACTAATAGTCTGGTGTGCCATTTCATTTTGTAACAGGACTTCTTTGGTTGTCATCCACAGCAGCCTTCCAGTACAGCGGTACATCGACGATATTCTACATTCCGTTTTGTTGCCCTTCATAGCAAGCCATTCTAGTCTTACATCTCAGCAACATAATGCTCGCCCTCACACAGAGAGAGTTTCTACTGCTTGTCTTCGCGCTTGCCAAGCCCTACCTTCGACAGATAGGTCACCAGGCGCTCCTCTACCCATCCGAGAGCGTTTGGAGCATTATAGGCAGGGTCCTCGAACTAGATAGGGATCTTGACGATCTAGAGTGCTAATTGGACAGAATTTAGCACGATATTCATCCAGAGGACATTTAACAATTCTGTTAACGAATTCCAAGCGAAGTAACTGCTTGCATATGGGACAGATGTGCATCAATGCGTTATTGGGTGGCTCAATTTGAGAAGCTCTTTCTCGTGAATGACTCGTCCAATTTTTCTGAAACTGTAAGTTGTTTGGGTTGTTTGGAGGAAGAGACCAAACAACTAGGCCATCGGTCTCATCGGATTAGGGAAGGATGGGTAAGGAAGTCGGCCGTGCCCTTTCAAAGAACCATCCTGGCATTTGCCCAGAGCGATTTAGGGAAATCACGGAAAACATAAATCAGGATGGCCGGACGTGGGATTGAACCACCGTCCTCCCGAATGCGAGTCCAGTGTGCTAACCACTGCGGCACCTTGCTGGGTGAAACTGTAAGTATTTGTTTGTCTGTAGGTGTACATCTCATCCACTAATTTACGATCCATTCGGATAATTCCTTCGTGGTACGTCGTATTTTTTGTTTTTTTGTTTTTTGTCTTTGAGCGTATTTTGCGATGCATTCAAGGAATACAAATGTGCCAAAAGAAGAGGGCTGGATAAAGATTGCCGAACATTGCGGGAAGTTATGGAATCTTCCAAAGTGTACCTGTACATTGATGGAGTGAACAGTGGTTCAACGCACTTCAGTTACAAATCATACCACGGTATTGTGTTAATGGAATGTTGAAATGCTGAACAGTTTATACTATGACTGAGAATGCTTCTGCCAGAAGGAGCAGTGATGTAGGAATACTTCGCACTTTGTCAAACATTGAACAATGCATGCAGGCATTAATACTCCATACCACGTACCACAAGAAAGATGCTCCTTTCACTTAATATTTAGTAGCTACATACTCAAACTACTGGAAAAACTATCTGCCTAATGTGATAAACTTTACCTTAATACACTCCTGGAAATTGAAATAAGAACACGGTGAATTCATTGTCCCAGGAAGGGGAAACTTTATTGACACATTCCTGGGGTCAGATACATCACATGATCACACTGACAGAACCACAGGCACATAGACACAGGCAACAGAGCATGCACAATGTCGGCACTAGTACAGTGTACATCCACCTTTCGCAGCAATGCAGGCTGCTATTCTCCCATGGAGACGATCGTAGAGATGCTGGATGTAGTCCTGTGGAACGGCTTGCCATGCCATTTCAACCTGGCGCCTCAGTTGGACCAGCGTGCGTGCTTGACGTGCAGACAGCGTGAGACGACGCTTCATCCAGTCCCAAACATGCTCAATGGGGGACAGATCCGGAGATCTTGCTGGCCAGGGTAGTTGACTTACACCTTCTAGAGCACGTTGGGTGGCACGGGATACATGCGGACGTGCATTGTCCTGTTGGAACAGCAAGTTCCCTTGCCGGTCTAGGAATGGTAGAACGATGGGTTCGATGATGGTTTGGATGTACCGTGCACTATTCAGTGTCCCCTCGACGATCACCAGAGGTCTACGGCCAGTGTAGGAGATCGCTCCCTACACCATGATGCCGGGTGTTGGCCCTGTGTGCCTCGGTCGTATGCCGTCCTGATTGTGGCGCTCACCTGCACGGCGCCAAACACGCATACGACCATCATTGGCACCAAGGCAGAAGCGACTCTCATCGCTGAAGACGACACGTCTCCATTCGTCCCTTCATTCACGCCTGTCGCGACACTACTGGAGGCGGGCTGCACGATGTTGGGGCGTGAGCGGAAGACGGCCTAACGGTGTGCGGGACCGTAGCCCAGCTTCATGGAGACGGTTGCGAATGGTCCTCGCCGATACCCCAGGAGCAACAGTGTCCCTAATTTGCTGGGAAGTGGCGGTGCGGTCCCCTATGGCACTGCGTAGGATCCTACGGTCTTGGCGTGCATCCGTGCGTCGCTGCGGTCCGATTCCAGGTCGACGGGCACGTGCACCTTCTGTCGACCACTGGCGACAACATCGATGTACTGTGGAGACCTCACGCCCCACGTGTTGAGCAATTCGGCGGTACGTCCATCCGGCCTCCCGCATGCCCACTATACGCCCATGCTCAATGTCCGTCAACTGCACATACGGTTCACGTCCACGCTGTCGCGGCATGCTACCAGTGTTAAAGACTGCGATGGAGCTCTGTATGCCACGGCAAACTGGCTGACACTGACGGCGGCGGTGCACAAATGCTGCACAGCTAGCGCCATTCGACGGCCAACACCGCGGTTCCTGGTGTGTCTGCTGTGCCGTGCGTGTGATCATTGCTTGTACAGCCCTCTCGTAGTGTCCGGAGCAAGTATGGTGGGTCTGACACACCGGTGTCAATGTGTTCTTTTTTCCATTTCCAGGAGTGTATTTTGTAGCTACATACTCAAACTATTGGGAAAATTATCTGGCTAATGTGATATGTTTCATTAACCAGAGATTTGGCAGAGGAAGAAAATTTTTTTATCGTGTATTTGTAGTGGTATGAGAAGAAGTTGGTATTGAAAACTTGTTCACTTGACATCGTAAAATCACATTTTATCACTCTGAACTGGTGACTGACAAAGTGAGTCACCTGGAACTGGTTACAAACTGGTTACTTATAGCTTTCTGGACAGTCTATGTATATAGGCTCTCTATATCTTTCTAACAAGTAGGGTTGCATGCAGCATTCAATTCAATCATAGAGGACGTGTCTCCCAAGCGACCCTGTGTCTCTTCCCTTCATAAACGGCTTCCTTCCAATAGTTCACCTCTTACAAAGTCTCATATTATGTAATTCCAAGAAAATATAAGTGTCTCACAGGTACCAGAAGGAAAATCAGTGGTTGTGTACTGGGTGAGGTTCTGTCAATATGGATAATAAACTGAGTTCTGTCTGCTTTGTACTTAGAAGTATTTCTCACTGCATTGACCTGAGTACAGGACTACTAGCATAGCTCACATACTTTCTCACAGTATTATCTTATGGCATAATCTTCTGACACACTGAAACTAAAATAAAAAATGTGCTGGCATAAGCTGTCAGCAGCACACCGGTCGGCAAAGAGATTGCGAGAAGATCGACAGCTAATGCAAAGTCGCCTATCAGGAGAGACGCCAAAGAGAGACTCGCTAGTAATGCGCCGCCAACGCCCTCTCAACTGCCAGTATTTAGATCGCCGCTACGTAGTGGAGGCCTAGTCAGTCACAGACTAGCGACCAGAGCAGAGTAAAAAGAGGGATTTCACCAGCAGTGAGGCCAACATGGACTATTACAGAAGAGCTTGTACCACAACAACTTGCTTTAAGATAAGTAGGTCCTTGTTCTTATGAATAAAGAACCCTGTTATTATATATATGTGCAGTTTTGTTGTAGAAAGGGGATACTAACCACCAAACATTTTCCTTTCCCTGGCTTCCCCTGGTACAAGACTTTACAGTGTCAATGATGACACAAAAAATGTATTCTTTCTACAGAAGATTGCAGTAATAATAGTGGGTAAAGTCGCAGTCAAACACCTTACAGAAGCCTCTTCTTTGGCCTAGAAATTCCAACACTTACATATAAATAAAAATACTTCCTAATGGTATTGGTGGTTATTAACAAAAGTAATTTCGGATTAAGTGTGCAAAGTTGAACCACATTTGTCGTCAAGCCCAATCAACAACAGAGCAGACGTTTTTCATCAGTTTAAAATCATGTTACAATAATTAAAGTCTCATTAAATTTGTTGCTAACAGCAGGACACAACATGAAGCCATTAGTGTCTGTAAATACAGTAGGGGAACGAAAATATCCATCGTTATTCGTCAGTTTACTTGAGAATCACAGAAAGAATAAAATTGCACAGCTAAGAAAGATGTTTGACTGCTTCCCTGGTGATGTAAGTGTGTGTGTGTGTGTGAACATACATAGAGTTAACTCACTAAGACGGGGACAAAATATAAACTCTTATTCTTGGTGCATACAAAATTCTTGACTTGCATTTTTATTCATTGTTACTCTAAACTGACTTATAAAGCAATCAGAGTCCCCAGAACAAAAGCAAGCCCTTCCAGGACAAGAATTATACCAAGTTCCTCTGTAATTATTCTATTACATCATGTATTCAACATCAGGTCAAATGAAATTTTCACTTGGTGACCTTAAATTTCATGTAGAAGTCATTTATTGAGCTTTATTTCGAGGTAAAATTGCTCATATATAAAACACTCTCATATCAACTCTAGCTCTTGATTGTTGTTGCATCACAGAACAAAATTCCTTTAATCGTACTTGCAGAATGTATATATAATGATTATGGGAGCTAATGAAAAAATGCTGATACTATAGTGTAACATTTGTTCATATGATAGCAGGTGAACATGGCAAAAATCAAGATAGAACACAACACTTCGAATGCTGAGTATAATAGCTAATGTTAATTAGTATGAGAAGGAGTAAATATTATGTAATAATTACTTCTTAAAATGACTCCCTGATTATAAGACTGTTTGACATGAATAGATGCTCATTTTCATATTAGTTTAATTAGTATAATAATATCTTCAGTCTAGTTTTTCAACCATATGAATTTCACTACTTTTTCTAAATGACATAGAGGACAGTGTTGTACCTTGGAAGATTTTTCAGAGTTTGGCTTTTATCCAGGCCTGTAATAGCAGTTAAATACATTTTCTTATTCCATTTTGAAACAATATGGTTTACTTTATGCCTGTCTTTTCTGAAATTACAAAAATTACTCTCTGAATGTAAGGTATTTCCAAAGCCGAAGAACTGCTCTACAGTACAACATGGTTATGTATCTAGAACCAAATATTTTATTCAAATTTGAAAATGTTACAGTCAAGAAAATCTTGCAAATATTCTGTTTAATAGCCTATGTATTACAGTGTTACTCAGTCACATGCCAATAAAGACTATGTATTACAGTGTTACTCAGTCACATGCCAATAATCAGTAACTGGAATCAATTTAAGGAAAAGTAATATCAAAAACCAGTTTCAAGTTAAAAACATTTTGAAATTGAAGGTACTGGCGACTAACAAAAATTTCCAATTTAGAGACAGGGAAAATTATTATGACTAAAGAAACGCAGTAGACTTGCAGGTATTGCATGATCTATGGTAGAAAGACCTTCTGGTTCAAGATACAAGATGGAGCATGACTGACAGAGTTTTATTTAACTGTCCACACATTACGCTTCTAGTTGTACAATATACAGAATTTTACTCACAATAAAACTCTGTAACTGAAGGTTTAACAGTGACCTCAAAATAACTTTAAAATTGCATGCACCATTTAAATACACTCCTGGAAATTGAAATAAGAACACCGTGAATTCATTGTCCCAGGAAGGGGAAACTTTATTGACACATTCCTGGGGTCAGATACATCACATGATCACACTGACAGAACCACAGGCACATAGACACAGGCAACAGAGCATGCACAATGTCGGCACTAGTACAGTGTATATCCACCTTTCGCAGTAATGCAGGCTGCTATTCTCCCATGGAGACGATCGTAGAGATGCTGGATGTAGTCCTGTGGAACGGCTTGCCATGCCATTTCAACCTGGCGCCTCAGTTGGACCAGCGTTCGTGCTGGACATGCAGACCACGTGAGACGACGCTTCATCCAGTCCCAAACATGCTCAATGGGGGACAGATCCGGAGATCTTGCTGGCCAGGGTAGTTGGCTTACACCTTCTAGAGCACGTTGGGTGGCACGGGATACATGCGGACGTGCATTGTCCTGTTGGAACAGCAAGTACCCTTGCCGGTCTAGGAATGGTAGAACGATGGGTTCGATGACGGTTTGGATGTACCGTGCACTATTCAGTGTCCCCTCGACGATCACCAGAGGTCTACGGCCAGTGTAGGAGATCGCTCCCCACACCATGATGCCGGGTGTTGGCCCTGTGTGCCTCGGTCGTATGCAGTCCTGATTGTGGCGCTCACCTGCACGGCGCCAAACACGCATACGACCCTCATTGGCACCAAGGCAGAAGCGACTCTCATCGCTGAAGACGACACGTCTCCATTCGTCCCTCCATTCACGCCTGTCGCGACACCACTGGAAGCGGGCTGCACGATGTTGGGGCGTGAGCGGAAGACGGCCTAACGGTGTGCGGGACCGTAGCCCAGCTTCATGGAGACGGTTGCGAATGGTCCTCGCCGATACCCCAGGAGCAACAGTGTCCCTAATTTGCTGGGAAGTGGCGGTGCGGTCCCCTACGGCACTGCGTAGGATCCTACGGTCTTGGCGTGCATCCGTGCGTCGCTGCGGTCCGGTCACAGGTCGACGGCCACGTGCACCTTCCGCCGACCACTGGCGACAACATCGATGTACTGTGGAGACCTCACGCCCCACGTGTTGAGAAATTCGGCGGTACGTCCACCCGGCCTCCCGCATGCTTACTGTACACCCTCGCTCAAAGTCCGTCAACTGCACATACGGTTCACGTCCACGCTGTCGCGGCATGCTACCAGTGTTAGAGACTGCGATGGAGCTCCGTATGCCACGGCAAACTGGCTGACACTGACGGCGGCGGTGCACAAATGCTGCACAGCTAGCGCCATTCGACGGCCAACACCGCGGTTCCTGGTGTGTCCGCTGTGCCGTGCGTGTGATCATTGCTTGTACAGCCCTGTCGCAGTGTCCGGAGCAAGTATGGTGGTTCTGACACGCCGGTGTCAATGTGTTCTTTTTTCCATTTCCAGGAGTGTATGTATAACTTGTAGTATTCACAAACGATACACAACACACAGCCTCACTTTTCATAACAACAAAAGCAATAAAGGACACAGGAACTGCTTATTGGAATGACTAGTGCACGTTCCTTCAGGTGACTCTACAATTGGATACTAGACCAAAAAACCGACCATAAAACATCATGCGTTTCTAGGTACAACACTCTCTCCTATTATTACAGCACTTTCTCCTATATTATGACCAGTAAAAACAATGTGTGAAAACTCTGATATTCTGCATCATTACACAGAATCAGTATGAGACTTTCCGTCAACATCTAAAATTCGCTAGTCATACGTGTCCTGAAAAATGTAAGAGATTAAGCTGATTATTGGTTTCATATGCAGAATGTACACTTATAAATTGAAACAAAGTTTCTCATCGCTGCTCATAAGCATGTTGGAGAATGGCGTGAACTGCTACACGTATTATATATACATGCTTCTGTTGTTCGTACCCACCTTGTTGAAAGGTCAGTGCGGTGGTTAAAGGCTCCAAATGCAGTCCCGTCGGGAGCCGTTGCCTCAGTTTCCTAAAACTGCACTCAATATCACTCAACAAGGACACAAACTGATCTAACCAGATTACTGTGGCCATTGTGAGAAACGCATCCAAAGAATTGACTGTTGCCTCACAAGCAAAGTGTTCGCTGCCCCATACGACTTGCAGGTTTATAGACAACGCAATCATTAACAAAATTACCAGCACCAGACACATGAAGCTGTGTTTCGCGCAAAAATTACGAGAGCTGCTCTTTGGGGTTTCAACAGACACTAATATACAGCAAGTTTCGACCAGCGTTTTATATCCTGACCAGAAGATCTTAGAGAGCTGTGTCACTGAAGTCAAACGGATGGAGTATACGCACAAGTAGGTGACAATTTCGTTAAGCGGAGTGGTTGTCGAGTAACAAACGAATGGTGAAAACATTACGAAAGGTTCTAGGCATAAGAATATTACTATCCAAATGAAAGGTATAATACGCTTATTATACTCGTGGCGGCGGATATTCCAGCTGAAAGGCAGAAAACCGAATAATCTCCACAGCAGCAACTGCCGAGGATGATGCCACTTTAGTGGCCTGCTAGTTTTCCTTGCACTCCACGCAAATTTACGGACAGGGGCGCCAGATAGCAGTGAATACGCGGCCGTCTTCATGCTGCAATGAAACGCGACAGCAGACAAACAACAGTTTTGGTAAGGCATCGACCTGCAAGACGGCAGTCAGATGTCTTATTTCGTAATACGCTCCTGCAAAATGCTCTTCAGTAATGAATTCCGAGTTAATGTAGGCCTGTCATCTAACAAATAGAAGCGATCCCCACGTTCATGCAATGGCGGGCGTGCACTCCTATGCGAGTGCGTCACATATTATACCGAGAATTACAAGCGAATAACGCATGGCAGAGGCACAACAAATTAAGTACTTAGGCTGTAATCGATACATCGAAGTTAATGACACGCACTTCAATTGCAGGCAAAAGCTTTCTAGCGTGGCCACTGGCCAGAAGGAGACAGAGTTGAATAGACTACATTTTTCAGAATTGTCAAAGCACCAAATACATCTGCTCTTTAAAAATTTCAATACTTTCTCTCGACGATACATACACTATTTCCTTAGTTGAATAGGCTGTACTCTGGACACCCCTGGATATACGATATTTCCGAACTCGGCAAAAACTTGATAGAGGCCTCACCCTCGAGTGTTTGAGATAGTTTGAGTGAGTTTTCAAAAATGTGTTCATTTTGTAGCGCGCATCTTTCTGAAAAGTTTGGTAAGACAAATTATTTGGTCTTAAATGTGCCAAAGTGCAGACGCTGCGTTCTTCTATCGCACGTCACCGTATTTCGCTCTGTGGAACTCAAAAGTGTATATTTTGTAATGGAAGCCATTCAACCTATATTCAGGGCAGTGGATGTTAAATTGTCTCTCCTGCTCCCAGTCATCCGGTTTGACATTCTACCCCCTTAGAAGAAAACTCATAGTTAATACCTGGTGGGATTATTTGTGACCGAGAGAATAAAAACTCTTCAGAAAATTTGTACTCTTTATTGCCTATAAGGTAATAACTTTGTGTGGCATAATATTAAAAATCGGAAACAAAACCAGTAAGGACAAGAGACAAGCGAGAAAGTACACATTTGTTCAATCCGAAGGTTCCAGCATTTTTTCTCTCTAATCTTCCTATAGCTCTTCAAGGGGTGCTTTTCGTTTTTGCGAAAGAATCTATTACCTCATCAAACTTCGTCCAACGTTTCGATACATGTAAAATCGAAATGCCGTTGTCTAATACTGAAAAAGCCGTTAATACGAATAACGAACACTACCCAAGACTGGTGTGGGTTCTCGATCAAATTACGTCTATTTTGGGACTGTCTGCTAGATAAAACGAAATAGGCCTTCCTAAAATTGCAGCAGCTGTAATAGACGCAAGATAAACGAGACTGTTTTGGTACAAATGGTCATATTTATCTACCTCATTTACATAAATAACACGACAACATATAATTCATGAAGTGCTAATATCACATGCCTATTAGGCCTACAACAAGCAAAAAGTTTTTTGTTGGGAAATAGTTTCACATTTCATTTATATGCTCCAATTTCCCAAGCATGAGATCGAAAAGTCATAGAAATATGAAATTTTTATACAAATTTGGATTCGTCATATTCTCCCATATAATTTGTGTGATGATCCTGTTTCTTCTCCTTACTCGTTCTAACAATCTTGTCATCACTAATCCGGTAACTATTCCTGCCATTGTCAAAACTTATTCTCCACTAACTTCACTAACTCTGCCAGTATCATCCGTTTAGTTATCCCGCGTCTATTCTCCGGTTAGACATTGTTGCGTGTTCATACAACGCGTTTTCCGCGATATTCCGAGAATACAACGTAAGCGGCGGCTAGCTACATGCCATTTTCCTTGACTTCCGGCAGGCGTTCGATACAGTTCCGCACTGTCGCCTGATAAACAAAGGAAGAGCCTGCGGAATATCAGACCAGCTGAGTGGCTGTTTTTAGCAAACAGAACACAGCATGTTGTTCTCAATGGAGAGACGTCTACAGACGTTAAAGTAACCTCTGGCGTGCCACAGGGGAGTGTTATGGGACCATTGCTATTCACAATATATACAAATGACCTCTTAGATAGTGTCGGAAGTTCCATGCGGCTTCTCGCGGATGATGCTATAGTATACAGAGAAGTTACAGCAATAGAAAATTGCAGCGAAATGCAGGAAGATCTGCAGCGGATAGGCACTTCGTGCAGGGAGTGGCAACTGACCCTTAACATAGAGAAATGCAATGTATTGCGAATACATAGAAAGAAGGATCCTTTATTGTATGATTATATGATAACAGAACAAACACTGGTAGCAGTTACTTCTGTAAAATATCTGGGAGTATGCGTGTGGAACGATTTGAAGTGGAATGAACATATAAAATTAATTGTTACTAAGGCGGGTGCCAGGTTGAGATTCATTGGGAGAGCCCTTAGAAAATGTAGTCCATCAACAAAGAAGGTGGCTTACAAAACACTCGTTCGACCTATACTTGAGTATTGCTCAGCTGTGTGGGATCCGTACCAGGTCGGGTTGACAGAGGAGATAGAGAAGATCCAAAGAAGAGCGGCGCCTTTCGTCACAGGGTTATTTGGTAAGCGTGATAGCATTACGGAGATGTTTAGCAAACTCAAGTGGCAGACTCTGCAAGAGAGGCGGTCTGCATCGCGGTGTAGCTTGCTGTCCAGGTTTCGAGAGGGTGCGTTTCTGGATGAGGTATCGAATACATTGCTTCCCCCTACTTATACCTCCCGAGGAGATCAGGAATGTAAAATTAGATAGATTCGAGCGCGCACGGAGGCTTTTCGGCAGTCGTTCTTCCTGCGAACCATACGCGAGTGGAACAGGAAAGGGAGGTAATGACAGTGACACGTAAAGTGCCCTCAGCCACACACCGTTGGGTGGCTTGCGGAGTATAAACATAGATGTAGATGTAACTGGGGACTGTACAACTGGCCCTTAGTAGTGTAGAGATCTATCAAAAATTTTCTGTCGAAGTTTCATTTTCTTGGATACACTGTGAACATACTCGTAGTATGTAATCTCTCTTATCTGTTATTCCTGTTAGTCTTTTATTTCTACTCTGGTATTCTGAATCTATGGATTTCGCTAATAATTATAACAATGCTTATCATTCGTACATCGCATCAACCACATAATAAACGAACAGGAATTGGCACTCACCAATTCAGGTGTATTCTGCTGAGCTCGTATACCCCATCGAGTTTTGTCTGTGGGAAAGTCCTTTATTTCTAGATGCGACGGTGATTCCCATGGCAGAGACATCACATACCCTATGCATGCATTCAAAAATCAACTTATGATTCGTTCAGAAACCAACTCAGAAGTGTTCAAAAATGTTCAAAAACGAACAGGCATGCGTTCCAAAATCATATGAATATCGATATGCCAACATGGACTGGATGCTAGGCGTTTGGTGAAATAAGGTTTTTTTTCTTCAAGATTATGAATTTAACGCCCCCTGAAATTGCCCCCCGGGGCAGATACTCCCGTTTGTCCCCCTTATATCCGGGCCTGAAACTGGACGACGATACTGTAAGTCACTGCAAGCAAAATTTAAACATCCACATGGCATCAATCAGAAAACATTTTTCTTGTAATCACAGAAAGCATTTCACTCACGAATGCTACGTTTACAAGGAACACATCTTCCGAGAGACCTAAACCGATTAACGGAAACCGTTTTTCACTGTCCTGTTTACATGTTAAGCTCTAAAGCGGATTTGATCGGTCAGTTAAATATGAACTCTGGAAACCAGCCATTCCAGTTTCTGATCTATCAGCACAATCGCTGCTCCTATTCCCTTAAATATTAAAGGCAGACAGTTTCATGCTCAGTCTAATATTTCTGCTTCTCCTTCACTGTGCAATAAGTCACCCCCGTCCATATCAACGAATATTTTGAAAACAAGACATAACCTGACTATCGAAGCACGTTTCAAAAGCGGTTGTACGTTTACATGGGAGCGATTGTAGAAGTGGTGGTTACAGCCAAACTGTGTGGAAAACCGGCAGCTAGAAATAGGTTTCCAGAATTTAATTTGGAGTGTTTACCTGACCAACTAGAAACCGTACTGTGAAATCGGTTTTTGAAATCTGATTTTGGGAGCCCCATGTAAACATAGTGGATGATGCTTATGGAATTCTGTTAAATGGCTATTTTATATCGCTGGTAACAAATAAAAAAAACTTATCTTCGGTTGTCATTTAATTACATTTGTGCCTTTCGCCTGTGTGACCATTCACAGACCGCACGTAAGTTTTGTCCTCCAGGTTGCTGTCAAAGGGTCGCTTCGTTTATTGTACGTTGTAGCGTTAATTTTTTAAAAGAGCGATCACATACCTTATCATGAAAGTAATTTCTGTTGTTTGCTAATAATTTTCAGAGATCAAATGCGAGGAGTCGGTCGATGATGAAACGACCTAACACTTCTCATGTTCTGTCATTAACTCTTCGTTAAACGCAGAGAGAACGCCCGCAAGATTAACTTCCTGACCATTTCCATCGCCTCGCGCAATTCCCTGCGTAAGAATTGTTTCCGATTGACCGGTCACGCATCATCGAACAATGATGTCAGCCAATACATTCAACATGGTTCAAATGGCTCTGAGCACTATGGGACTCAACTGCTGTGGTCATTAGTCCCCTAGAACTTAGAACTACTTAAACCTAACTAACCTAAGGACATCACACACATCCATGCCCGAGGCAGGATTCGAACCTGCGACCGTAGCAGTCGCACGGTTCCGGACTGCGCGCCTAGAACCGCGAGACCACCGCGGCCGGCGCCAATACATTCACTGGCTTGATACAGCCCACTTTAAATTGTACTGAAGATGGGCGATCAAAGGTAACTAATTGTCTAAACTTCAAACTGTTCAGCTGGTTTGCACTTACGGGAGCCATTAAAAAGTTAAATTTACGCCGTTCTCTTGGGGACGCGCATTTTCGTCGCGATTATTGAATTACGCCAAGTTAAACATTCTTCGAAATATTTTGTAATGTCGCTTATTGAGAAACTTTTCTTTAAATGTCTCAGTTAAAAAGAAACACACGTTTCGGCATCATTGAATAGTGTTTCACTGACGGAACTCGCACGGCTAAAGAAAACAACTATCTCGAGCCAGTAATTGTTCTGGCCTGTAAGTAATCAAACCCTGCCATTACTGCGAGTTCTACTACTCTGCTGTGACTATCCGTACTACACTTATTGTAACTGCCAGAACGTCACCTACACCGCGAATGTCCCATTGTGAACTTGACTGTTCAACACGACTCTCCACGAGAACTCCATCCATGAAACTGACCGTTCCACATTATCCATTTTGGAACAATCTGCACAAACAAATGTAAAGCAATACCATTACTTTTATCAATTAAGTCATTATTTCCGATGGCCATCGACTCTTCTTCTCGTGGCCGGCTGCGACTGTCGTAGCTTCTTAGCCGTTCGAACTGCTATTGCCGTGCGCCACCGACGTAATCACGTCCTTTGCTGCTCGAAACTTGAATACAGATTTTTAATTCTCTATCGGTGTTCGACAATATATTGTACACATACTCATGTAAGTGACATTACAATAAGTAAGCATTAATATTTAAATCCTATCATCATAAATTTCCGCTACCACGCCAATAGGTTAAGGCGAAAAAGCTACTGTGACGACAACAAAATTAAAGTTTCACCCTTTGACCCGTCACACTCTATGTAACAACGAAGTGAAAAGTCGGAGACGTTCGCCACAGCGATGTCAACAGGCCAAGAGAGAGAATCCAAATCGCGACCAGAGAGAAAGACCAAGCGCCAAGCGAGGTCGTTATCGAATAGTACAGCGATGATAGTAACCTACAATAGTATACGTGAGTACAGAACTGACTGACCGTTCGCTGGGCAGCCGTATTTTTTCAATGCCGCGAGAAACGCTATTGGCCAGCATATTCACGTTGCGGAAGGATGGCACGCTTGCTATGCGAGTGCAGCGCCGCTGTGGCGATACTGTGCCTCTAACGGCCAACTAGCGTACTCGACGCCTTGCATAATTTGAACAGAAGCAAAACCACAACTACTCGTACCACAGCACACGCCTCCATTCAGCTGGAGGTCAGTTTCTGCGTTGTTTGGCCCAGTGGTACTTTGCAGCTCTTTGTCCCACTGCAGGTAATTTATTTTCTAGAAATATCTACATCTACGTGGCTATTCCGCAAACCGCACTTAAGTGCTCGACACAAGGTTCACCGAACCACCTTCACATCAGTTCTCTATTATTCCACTATCGATCAGCGCTCGGAAAAAAGGAATAATATATCTTTCCGTGCGAGCTCTGGCTTCCCTTACTTTATTATGACGATCGTTTCTCCCAATGTAGGTCAGCATCAACAAAATATTTTCGCATTCGGAGGAGAAAGTTGGTGATTGAAATTTCGTGAGAAGATCTGGCCACAACGAAAAACGCCTTACACCAAATCCTGTAACATGTCCGTGACTCTCTCTCCCCTATTTCTCCATAATACAAAACGTGCTGCACTTCTTTGAACTATATCGATGTACTCCGCCAATCTTCTCTGGTAAGGACCCCACACTGCGCAGCAGTACTCGAAAAGAGGACGGACAGGTGTAGTGTAGGCAGTACCTTTGGTAAGTGTTCTGCCACGAAAACGCAATATTTGGTTAGCTTTCCCGCAACATTTTCTGTGTTCTTTCTAATTTAAGTTGTTCGTAACTATAATTCCTATGTATTTTGTTGAATTTAAAGCCTTTAGTTTTTATTGATTTATTGTGTATCACTTATGTGGATCACCTTGCACTTTTGATTATTTACGATCGATTTCCAATTTTCGCAAAACACAGAAATCATTCAGCAATTTGTTTTGATCTTCCGATGGTTTTACTAGACGATAAACGACAGTGTCATCTGCAAACAACCTAATATGGCTGCTAGTTTGTTTCCTAAATCATTTATAAAAATAAGGAACTATTTATGTAAATAAGGATCTACCTTGGAGGAGGCCAGAAATAACATCTGTTTTACTCGATGACTTTTCAGCAGTTATTACTAACTGTGACGATATTCCATAAGCACGAAATTTCACTACAACTCTTTTGTGTGGTACAGTGTCAAAATCCTTCTGAAAACCTTGAAATACCGAACAATTTGAAATCCCTTGCCAATAATACTCAACGCTTCGTGTGTAAAGAACAATGTTTCCTAAATCCGTGTTGGCTATGTGTCAATAGAACGGCCCCTTCGAGGCAATCCATAATTTTTCAGCACAATATATGTTCCAAAATCCTGCTGCATGTTGACTTTAATGATACAGGCCTATAATTTACTCCTACTGCCTTCTTTCTGCCTACAAATGTTCGCTGCACGCTGGTCTCTCCACAATGTTCGCTCGGAAACTGGTTGTGATGGACCTTCATCATCAACAGTAGAAATACCTTTCGGGTTTGAAACCAACAGTCATTGACGAGGTGTGATACTCGCCTCCAGTTGCTGTTGGTTAGGATCTTTCCACAGCTTGCCTCATTACATGGCGGCGAATCGCATGTCATTCCTTGTAGACACGTTCGACAGTGCCTACTGATAAACTAACAATCGGGTAGCTTCGCTCATGGTGTGGCTATAGGCATTTCCAAACAGCCAATTGGCACATGCACGCTGTACCACTGCTACGAATTTCGTCTGCAGTGGTGGGTCGCAGTATCACCTAGTAGCAGTCCTACGCCACTTACAACGCTGCAACTCGTTCAGTCTCCTCTTTTAAGTCCATGGCGAACAGTTTGTCCACTGAGCGTGCCTATCCAGCGGTTGCTCAACTATTCTTTTAAATCTGAGCCACAGTTTCTCTTTTTGCTCTTACTCAGAGCTAAGCGTTTCGAGTCTCTCTTTGAGATTCGACACTATTGCTGTCTAGTCACTAGACTTTCATACCTTTCGATTTGCTGTAATATTTGTCGCTACAGATGCCTCATGATCACTGATTCTTGTGTCAATGTGTACATCCTCAAACAGCTCAGGTCTGCTTGTCCTAAAATTATCATATGTACAACATATGTTATTGTGCAAATTAATTGTGACGAGACGATTAAACTTTGACTGTGCACATTTATTACTATATGTGTAATACAACTATTAGCTCACTGAATATTAAATACTAATGTGTCCTTTTGCTTTAAGAGGTTCTGAACACGTGGCATAGATTCCACCAAGTTAGAGCAAATGTTTCGTAGTTCGTCGTCATGAAAACAAACTTTTGTCACATGTACTAACATGCATTCTTTTGTTAACAGTCATTTTACCAAGACTCCTTTTCCCAGTGCTCAACAAATCCTGATGGGATTTAAGTCTGGTGAATTACTATGCTATTAAAGCACCTAAACGTTATTTTCTTCCACGAACGCTTTGACTGCTTTAGAGGTATAAAAAGGGGCCAGATCATGTTGAAATGTTCCTCCACCATCTTCAGAAGTCTGTAGGAAGGGCGTGATCCTGTGCCTAAGAATTTCCATGTATTTGGGCGAATTCGTCATGTCATCAGCTGAAATTAGTGCCTTGGGGACACTTGCAGTGAAGAAACGCCAAAACATTTTTTGGGAGGGTATCTTACATTCCGTTCAAGATGCTCAGCTCCCACTGCCTCATAGGTGCTTCACCTGACAGCCCTAGCTCTGTATCTTTGGACAACACAATGTGACTCATCACTGAAAATTATACGTTTCCAATCACTCGAGGTAGAAGATTTATATATTTTGGTCCATTTCAACCGTTCTTTCTGCATGGCAGTAAACCGATGTCGCTTCTTTTCTTGTTTCTTGATCCCGGCTTCTTGAGACATCTCGTGAAGAGTCATGATAAAAGTAGTGGCGTGGCACAATCTGTCGTATGTGAATTCGTTTCCGACTAATAATCAGTCCAGTTAATGTGAAATAATGATTTATGATAGAAGTGTTAAAATAAATCTTATTATGCTTCCACAAGATTTTAATAATTCCACCTGGTACAGTTTATCCTAGAATTGGAAGCTGATTGCTCTGTTTTAATAAAGTAATGACCGTTCACTTTAGAGATCGGTAGTTCGCGAACGAACGGGTGCATAGGAACGGTTCACCAAGATGAACGCAACGACCGAGGAACGAATTCCAGGAACGATCGGTTCGTAGTTCACTTCGGTCGCGGCGGTCTACTTATAGTTCCCGGGATCGAGGAACGATCGGTTCATAGTTCACTAGTTCACTTTCGGTCGCAGCAGGCACTTCGGCAGTTCTCGTTCCAGCCTCGGTCGCGTGCTCGTCTCAGTCTCGGTCTCCCTCGGCCGCACTCGTCGTTCTACGCATGACCACGTGTCTCAGTTCCACTGCCGACTGCTCCTAGTTAGTTCAGTATCCAGTTGTTCGTTTCGTTCACTGCGCTCGCCCGCTTTACATGTGTTCCAAACTGTTCTGCACTTGGGTCTGGCTATTCAGCGTCCACGACCGGTAATCAAAAAGTATTTTATAGTTACGTAAATTACATAAAACTTAAATCGTATGTAATAGGTACGTCTTCTCAGGTAACAAAACGGCATATCAGCTCACTTCATTATATCGATGAACAGCAAAAGACATACTTATAACAAGGCAACTTTTTCTTTGTTATTCGTATATTTTTTGGTTTCACTGACTTGATTTAGCAACTAACTTTCAATAATTTGTTAATTTTTAGTGTAATAAAATTCATATAAAACGATTTTCCTGTATCTTTCATATACAAAACATTATATTTAGGAAGGCTCTAATCATTTTTAAGTTTGCTTGTTCCCATTTTGCATTACCTGCAAGTTTGGTTTCTTTGGGAAAAAAGTGGGTTGTGGGTCATTTTGGCTCAGTAAGAAAAGCGGTGCCTCTCCATTTGAAAAGATATAGAGTGCCATAAAATCGTATTTACTTATTATCTCAAAAACATTTCTTCAGAAGGAGCTTTCAAACCAACAACTTTATTACTGCGAACTTAATTATTATTGTTATTGCTGCATTAACTTTAATAATGCATCATAAAAACCTTATTTTTTACTAAGTGTGTGACGTAAGTATAATGAGAAAACCACCTTTTATTTTATGCTTCCATGAAGTCTCTACTTCGCCTACGAACTCAGATTCCACGTGAAGTATATATAGGGTGTAAACAATTATTGTTTACAGCGTAGCATAGCTATGTAGTGGAAGTCGAAACGAAGAATTTTATACAAGACACTTGTGATCTATTAAGTTGGAAAACAGCCACAAACAGGTTTATAAGACTACATGTGCTATAGCCCATGCGCATTGCGTGAGATTTTCATGTTCTCTTCTCGAGCTCTCTACACGTCGTCATCGATTGTTTCGCAATTGTTGCTTGCATTAGCTTGTTATTTCTTCGCTACCTAATTATTACATGTTTGTCTGTTTGTTGTATCTGCTCGTAACAGGCAACAAATCGTCCGTATTTGTCGAGCAGTCTGTACTCGGGGCCGGTTTTCCGTGCGCCACCCTATATTATTTCCCTGCGATCAGCCACACAACGCTACAGTTGTCTAAACGAGAGGTTCTGCAGAATTACAGAAATTACTTATAAAAGTGTGTAAGAATTCTGTAATGAATAGAAACTCTGTACTCCAGGGGGGAGGCAAGTGCCCCCTCGTGGTGCCCTCCATCCTTCAGTCACCTACACTACTAGTTTTCAGTTTTTCATAAGAACCATATACCAAGCACAAATGAACGGTGAACGAGTAAAAACGAACGGTTCCCAAAAAAGAACGATCAGCAGTGAACTAGTTCCCAAGTATGAACGAGTTTGCCCATCTCTAGTTCACTTAGCAGCGTGGGATTAGCAGAGCGGTCTGAAGCGCTGCAGAGCTGGTCCGGGCGGAGGTTCGAGTCTTCCCTCGGACATGGGTGTGTGTGCGTTTGTGCTTACGATAATTTGCGTTAAGTAGTGTGTAAGCTTAGGTACTGATGACCTTAGCAGTTAAGTCCCATAAGATTACACACACATTTGAACAATTTTGAACCATTCAGTTATATTGACATTTATTATTGGTGTGATGTGAAATGCTGCTTGGCAGTGTTGGTGAGTATTCAAAATCTACTTGCAATTAATGTTCATTTATCAACAAGAATAGTGTTTGTCAGTGAAATGCAATGCCAATGAAATTACACAACAGCTGGTAATTTAAGTTTTGAAACCGCTGGTTTACTGGCATTTCTGGAAAAGAACGCTCTCATACTCTCATTCGATCAGCAAATTCCGTGCAACAGTTTGCATGTGTATTGTGACTTATTACGTCGCAAATCGTTGTAATGAATGAATTGATTAGCATTACAGTGTTGCTAAGCAACGTGATCATCAGGGTGATATGAGTCGTAATTAAAACAGAACCTCGATATTTAGAATAAATTTTCGATTAGTTTTTATCAAAAATCCGTATTTGTCTCGAAAAGTAATTTCAAACTTCGTGCATTAAGTCCAAGCACGTTTGCAATTATTATACGCGATTTAATGGGAAGCTCAGTCACGCGCTAGCTTGTAACGTGATTCAAACTGAGCGCGCAGATTTCAGTTTTCCCTGATTGGCTAAACGACTTTTCGTAACAATGCGATGTGTCTATCTCACGTAAAGTCAAAATGAAATTCACTGCACAGGTCAGTGAACTGTACACTCGCACTTTTAGCACTAAGTGGTAACTCGTCTAAGAGTAAAAGCTGCACGTAAATACACTCTTTTTACATGTATACAAAAATCAAAAAACCTTTACGTTAAAAAGATAAATTATGGCATGCAATTACTAATTAAACATTTCCCATTCTAAATAAACAAGAAATTTTGTTTCAGTGACACTGTTAATTCTTTGGTTTTCCATAGACATGTTTGGTTTTAATGGATTTTTATTTTGTTGTGTATGGAAGTATAGGACGATTGTTTATCAGTAATTTATTCCTCATAAACCACTCTGTGACATTTTCATTTGTGACTGTAGCATTTAAACTTAGAGCCATTTCGTTTTCGCCTTCAATTAAAATGTTCCTGTCATCTTTAAATAGCACTGGCTCAGAGTGTTGAACGTGCAGGGGGAACTCGTTTATGAAAAATAAGAAGAGAAAGGGACCTAAAATGGAGCCTTTTGGTACACTGTGGGTTAATGTGGAAGGTTTCGATTGATAAGCTTGGAGTTCGTTTCTTCCCATGTGTTTTACCTCTGCTATCTGAGAGCGATTTTCTAGGTACGATTTCAGCCACTTGTGTGGCAGGCCTCTTACACCATAATTTTCTAAGGAGAATTTCATGGTCTATTAATGTTATAGTTTTTGGGTAATACTTGCACATGTGAGTGTAACGTTCATCCAAATTGTAGAGAAGTAGAGTATTCCTGATTCTGAGTAACTTAAATGTCCGGGTGCGGGTAATTTAGGGGAGATGGATCAGCATATTGTCAGTCCAAGTAATTGAACACCGCCGGTTGGTTCTAGCCCAGTCAAGATTCGAGGAGGTGTTGTTTCAGATGATGTAGTTATGAGGGCCATGTAGTAACAGGACAGTGTAATTTTAATACTCTCTTGACGAATCTTAGGACACAAGTTTGAAATTTGGTAGGAGGTGACTTGGGTTGTGTCGTGTTTGTTTCACTGAGTGTGCATAGTGATGATTAAAGAGGATGAAAAGGTAGTTAATTTCAAAACATAGGAAAGTGAACAAGAAGTAGATAAAGATACAGGACCTGTTATGGGAAAAATGAAGGGCAAGAGAAAATGGAAGAAGGCAGAAAGAACTGAGGAAAGAACTGAGTGGGCAAATAGAAATTGTTAGCAAAAAAAGGTAGCTGAGTCAAAAAAGGTGCTAGATCAAAAATTAGAACAAAGCTTGAAGGAATTTAAACAGAAAAGAGGATGTCTCAGTTCAAGTTGGAGGTAAATAAAGATTCTGATAAACTCAAAAATGAGCTAAAGAGACATTTAAGGAAACAAAATTTGAATTAAATGAAGAATAAAGGGAATTTGAGAGCTTTATAAAGGAGAAGGTAAAATGCTGGGATAAAAATGTCGAAGTCCAAACTGAAAAGTGTGAACAAATAAAAATGTAAGTGGAAGAATATTGTGATAGAGTTTTTTTAAGGACATAGCCAAGAGACTAAGGCGGGACTGGAAAAAGTTAAGAGGACCATTTCAGTGATTGAGACATTGTTTGGAGTTTAGTGAGAACTGTGTGAGATAGAGGGTGTTCATTTTCAGTTAAGGTAGTACATATGAGAGATGGTAGTAGTTTTAACAATATTGTCTTTGGCTCTAAAGGAAATGTACATCCTGTGACTTTTATAAATAGTTTCAGAAGTCAGTTTACTGTGGAGTGGGTAGAGAAAGGTAAGTTAAAAGAGGCAATGCTTGTTCAAATGAGAAAATTTAGATTGCAGAGTGGATGCACATGGTAAATATGAAACTTTTAAGGAATATGTGCTATCTTTTCTGGGAGATTAGTGATACAAAGAGAAACAAAGTGATGTTATAGAAGCTTCTAAGAAAGCTACATGGTATGATATGATAAATTGGGAGAGTATGCAAGAATATTGTGAGAAGTGGTTCTATAAAATGAAACATTTGGATAGCATTTAGAGTGATAGGGATAGTATCTCCTGACAAAATACTTGGATTGATAGGGCAAAATAATAATAGTAAAGACTTTTTGAATAAAGTGAGAGATGTAGATGGATGGCAAACAAGTTGTTTGTTTCGTGAAAACAGATACTCTTGATTGGTACCAGGAGAACCGAGAGCGGATTAACAGTGTGAAACAAGTAAATCTGAGAGGAAGAGATTGAATGAGTTCCGGGGATGACTGTGGGGATCATGGTAGAAGATGAAAATGAGGGCCTGTGCAAGACAGGGTAAATGTTTGGGCCTACCAATGCTGAAAGCTAGCATTGTGAAACAAGAAGTTTAGTAGAACATATACGTGTAATACTAGTCATGGCTCTAGGAAATGTGTTAGTGACAATTCGGTGATTGAAGAGATAGAGCCTGAAGTTAATTGTAGAATTAATATAGTCAATGGGTTCATGTATGGAAACGTTTTCCCAAATGTGTGATGGAGTTAAAGAGTACAAAGAAGAGCGGGGAGGTGACAGCGAGGAAGATAAGTGATACAAATTGAAAGTGTTGGTAGTGAGGAAGGAGATAGTCCTGAAAGTATTATAATGAAGAAGAAGAAGAAAGGAAGCAAAGTGGTGCATTTTTGTTACATAGTAACTTGCAGAAAAATAATAAGGAAGGGAAAGGGCTGATTTCTGAAATTGTTGGAGGGGAGACTTCTACAATATAAACAGGGATGTAGATGCAGGTGTGGACGAGGAGGTTAATGTTTTAATCATTGGTGAAGATAAGGGAATGGCAACTTGTAAGGAGGAGGAAAGAAGTTTATGTGCAATTCGAAAAGAGTTAGGAGAAGAAGTAAATCCGAAGTTAAGTCGTAGAGATTGGGAACAAGGCAATATTGAAAACGACTTACTACATGAGTAAGAGGAGGCTAATGCTGTTAAAGAATCAGATTTATTTATTTTACCATTTGTGATCTCTTCTTTTGGTCCCACAAAATAATAACACCAAAATCTGCACAGCGCAAACCAGCTGAAGCTTTATTCCTAAATTTCGTGAGTGAGTATTGCATGAACATAATGTGATCTGACTGTCATATGATTCGCTTATGGAGGACATAGACATTCCTGGCAGGGACCGATGACCTCGCATTTTGGTCTCCCCCCCCCCTTTTAAACCAATCAACCAACCATTCCTGTAATACAGAAGCAACTGAAAGAGGTGAAAACAAATAATTTGCCATACTCGGATGGAATCCCAGTTCGGTTTTACAGAGAGTGCTCTACGGCCTTTGCCTCTTAATTAATCTACATTTATCGCGAATCTCTCGCCCATCGCCAAGTTCCAAGCGACTGGAAAAAGTCGTATGTGTCTACTGTATTTAAGAAGGATAAAAGAACAAACCTGCAAAATTACAGGCCAATAATCTTAACATCGGTTTGCTGTAGAATTCTTGAACATATTCTGAGTCGAATATAATAAGTTTCTTTGCGATGAAAGAGCTTGTGTCCTCAAATCAACACTGATTTAGAAACCACTGCTTCTGTGAAAGTCAGCTTGCCCTTCTCTCACTCGATATCCTGCGAACAATGGATGAAAGGCAGCGGGCAGATTTCACTTTCACAGATTTCTGAAAGGCATTTGACGGCATGATCCACTGCACATTCTGAACAAAAATCCCAGCATACGAATTAGGTTCCCAGATATATCAGTGGGTCGAAAACTTCTTAAGTAATAGAACCCAGTATATTGTCCTCGATGGCGAGTGTTCATTGAAGACAAGAGTATCATCAGAAGTGCACAGGGGAGTATGTTAGAACTGCTCTTATTCCTTATATGCATAAAAGACTTCACTGACAGGGTGAACAGCAATCTGTGGTTGTTTCCTAATGATGCTGTGGTGCATAGCAAGGTGTCGACGTTGAGTGACTGTGCTTGTAGAAGGGTACATGACAACTTAGACAAAATTTCTAGTTGGTGTGATGAATGGCAGCTTGTTCTACATATAAAAAATGTAAGGTAATGCAGATGAGTCGGTGAAACAATCCCGTAATGTTCGAGTACATTATTATTAGTTGCTGCCTGACATAGTCACATCAGCTAAATATCTGGGCGTGACGTTACAAAGTGATATGAAATTGAACAAGCATATGAAGATTATAGTAGGGAAGGTGAACTATCGACTTCAGTTTATTGAGAAAATTTTAGGAAACTGTTGCTCATCTTAAGAAGAATGCTAGTGCAACCCATTCTTGAGTACTGCTTGATTGTCTGGAATCCCCACCAGGCTGATGTGAAGGCAGACATCAAAGCAATTCACTGGCGTGCTGCTAGAATTGCTATTGTTAGGTTCATCAACACAGAAGTACTACAGAAGTGCTTCATGAATTGAAATGGGAATACCTGGAGCGATCACGGTGTTGTTTTCGGGAATCGCTATTGAGAAATTTAAGAAAACTGACAGCTCATGAATCTCAGAGACGTTGCACACCATACGTACAAACTGTGCATAAATATTGCTTACAAGGAGCAGCGGAACAGAGTCAGTCAAGCTGTGAGAAACGCCAAATTAGGCATGCCAATAGCTTAATGGGCAACAGAAACAAACTAGCTGTCCTATGGAAAAACCTATGTGGTCTTCGTGTAAGGAAAGTAAAAGACGCTGCTGACCCCATTGCCGCAGACGAAGAAATGAACCAGACTTGAAATTACCAACGATCACAATTTAACCTCAAGTGGAACATGGGTAACTTAGAAGTAGATATCCTCCATGCTGATGCCAAAGCTCCATACTTGACAATTATATACAACCGCTCGCTCGACGAAAGATCCGTACCCAAAGACTGGAAAATTGCACAAGTCATACCAATATTCAGGAAAAGTAGTAGGAGTAATCCACTAAATTACAGTCGCGTATCACTAACGTCGACATGCAGCAGGATTTTGGAGCATATATTTGTTCTAACATTATGAATTATCTCTAAACGAACGATCTATTGACACGAATTGAGAAAACATCGTTTCTGTGAACGACAACTAGCTCTTTACACATGCGAGGTGTTAAGTATTATTGGCAAGGGATTTCAAACTGGTTTGGTATTTCTCGATTTGCAGAAGGCTTTTGACACTGTATCTCATACGCGCGTTGTAGTGAAATTACGAGCTTATGGAATATCGTCACAGTTATGTGACTACATTCGTGTCCCTGTCATGGAGGTCACAATTAGTAGTAATTACCAGAAAGTCATCGAGTAAAACAGAAGTGCTTTCTTGTGTTCTCCAGGGTAGAGTTGTAGACCTTCTACTGTTCCTTTTCTATATAAACGATTTGGGAGAAAATTTGAGCATCCATGTTAGGCTGTTTGCAGATGATACTATCGTTTGTCGTCTAGTAAAATAATCAGAAAATCAATACAAATTGCAAAACGATTTAGAAAAGATACCTGTATAGTGTGAAGTTTGATAGTTGACCCTAAATAATGAAAAAGTTTGAGGTCATCCACATGGGTGCTAAAGTAATCCGTTAAACTTCGGTCAAATCGCCGTAATTTGAACTAAATAACTATTTTTTTTAATTTATGAATTTGGCCAGCTATGGACCACATACATCGCAAGACTTATGGTGTTTCTTTTTCTTCCATTCTTCCCAGCACTTCTTCATTTTCTCGCCAACTGCTCGTCTCTGCACATCTGTCCACATTCTCTCGGGTCGAGGTTTTGGCTCATCTTCTTCATAGTTTGTATTTTCTATCAGTAGCCTGAAGTGATTCTTGTCACGTATTATTTCTTCTGTAACACCTATTTTGTTGGCGTCTTTCTTTACTGCTTCTATCCATCCTTCAGTTTTTTCAAGTTACTAAAGTAATTAAAAATTTTCTTTGTAATCCATGTTTCTTCGATTCTTTTTAAATCTCCATAAAATTTTAGCCATATCTTCCTCATTGTATCTGTGATCTTTCCTGTATTTTTGTATAAGTCTTCATTTCTCCTTTTAATCCACCTATTTTCCTTGTTTTTCTCAGGAGCTAGAATTTTTCTTAGTCTTTTTCTCTTTCTTTTTTCTAGTGCTCTTATTTCGCCTTTCTTATTCAATGTTAGACACTCTGATCCATACGTTGCTTGTGTCCTAATAACTGAATTATAATGTCTAATCTTTGCTTGTAGGGATAGTGATTTCTTATTGTTGTAGTTTTGTGTCAATTTATATGCAAATTCTAACTTTTTTATTCTTTCTTTATTTGTTGTGTTATCCAGTCCATTGGCTTGGATCCACTCCCCTAGGTATTTGAATCTATCAATTCTTTTAATTTTTCCATACTTTGTTTTCATAAACTTTTCTGTATTGTGTTTGTGTGCTATATACTCGGTTTTTTCATAGGATATTTTTAGCCCAGTCTTTTCAGCAATCTCGTGTACCAGATCAAGCATAACTGTTGCGTCTGTTCGGTTTGCAGTTATCAATGCCATATCATCTGCAAAGACTAAACATTTTACTTCAAATTTGTTCTTTCCTTGGCCCATGCTTATACCCTTTCTGCCTCTGTTTTTTAATGTGCTTTCCCATGTTTTTACTATTTTATTACTTGTTCCCCACAGATAAGTAGGATTCTCAGCGACCTATATAGTAGCTCTTTGGAGCAGGGTGTTTTCCTCGATATACTGAAATATACCATTGTAAAACCATTGCATAAAAAGGGGGATATGTTGGATGTCAACAACTACTGCCCAATCTCTCTTTTGACAGCTCTATCAAAAATGTTTGGGAAAGTAATGTATTCAAGATTAGCCTCCCTTATTTGTAAAAATAAAGTACTAACAAAATGTCAGTTTGTTTTTCAGAAAGGATTTTCAACAGAAAATGCTATATATGCTTTCACTGATCAAACATTAAATGCTCTGAATAACTGGACATCACCCACTGGTATTTTCTGTGATCTCTCAAAGGGCTTTGCAGTGTAAACCATGAAATTCTTTTGGATAACCTAAATCTTTATGGTTTGATTGGGGCAGTGCACAAATGGTTTAATTCATACTTAACTGGAAGAATGTAGAAAGTTGAAATAAGTGGTTCATGTAATGTTAAAACAACAGCTGATTCCTCAAGCTGGAGGGCTATCAAGTATGGGGTCCCACAGGGTTCGGTCTTAGGTCCTTTCCTTGATAGACATTAATGACTTACCATTCCACGTTGATGAAGATGCAAAGTTAGTTCTTTTTGCTGATGTTACAAGTATAGTAATAACATCCAAAAACCAAGAACTAAGTGATGTAATTGTGAATGATGTTTTTCACAAAATTATTAAGTGGTTCTCAGCAAATGGACTCTCTTTAAATTTTGATAAAACACAGTATATACAGTTCCCTACAGTAAATGGCACAACTCCACTAATAAATATAGACTTTGAACAGAAGTCTGTAGCTAAGGTAGATTTTTCAAAATTTTTAGGTGTGTCCATTGATGAGAGGTTAAACTAGAAGAAACACATTGATGGTCTGCTGAAACATATGAGTTCAGCTATGTATGCTATTAGGGTTATTGCAAATTTTGCTGATAAGAATCTCAGTAAATTAGCTTACTATGCCTACTTTCATTCACTGCTTTTGTATGGCATCATATTCTGAGGAAATTCATAGTTGAGTAGAAAAGTAATCATTGCTCAAAAACGTGTAATTGGAATAATTGCTGGAGCCCTCTGTAACGTTCCGTGGCAGCACACGCACTATTAATAAAATGAAATGACATTTAATTGTACTATGTACACCGCTATGAAGCAATTCGTATATACTGTAATTGTTTAACAAAAAAATGTTGTTTAATTTTGTGTAAAGGACGTTGGTTATTATTGTAATATTTTCTGTAATAATATTCTCGATGTATTTATGATTGTAATATTTCTATACTCATAATGTAATTACGAAATATGTTAATACCTGCGATGAAAAAATGTGAAATATAGCCACACAGGAAAATAATGTTGTAAGATTACAAAGAGATATTCAGAATCAGCAGTAGTATAAAAAGCACTAAATAATGTGCATTCTTTGTCGTCTTCCCCAAGAGCTGAGAGAGAGAGAGAGAAACCTGTGACATAGCATTATATGAACGAGTAGACTTCGTTTGTCTGTATCTATCTCTAGCCGCTATTAGAGGAGAAATTATAAAGGTGTGTAATTTTAATTATTGTTATGGTCTAAATACATCATAATTTATCAAAATGGTGTATTACTAATGTAAATTAGCTTGCCCATGTCATATATAATATTTCTTTAAAGGATTTTCAGCACTTTTAGCGATTATCGTTGGTGTTGCTGGGCTGTGCCGCGACCGAACGATTTGCAGCGGCACCACATTTAAGAAATTGTTCCGCTATAAAATTAACCAAACCCATAAATCGGGAGCAGGTAAAATTAGCAGTGAATTACGAAATATTTTTCTTTTACAGTGATCCTGAGGCTGACTGAATTTATTACTGGTCTTATTTATGCATTCATAGGCGGATAATTAACGTTGAAGTTGTTAATCTGTTGGTTCTTTCCATTTCTAAAGCAAATAACTTAAACGTATAGTCAAGTGTGTTTTGTCAATGATAATTAAACGTTCAGGTCGGCTTGGCAATATTTAACCAATTTATGCTAACAGAGACTGTCTTGTGTTCCATAGCAAACGTCAGGAAAGAATTCAATAAATATTTAAAAACCCACTGCATCTATAAAATGTGTGCCAAGGCCGAAATATGTAAAAAATTTAGTTTAAATAAGTTTCAAATAAATGTTATTAATCAGTTAGTTTGAATTTATTAGCATGAGAGGGTTGCTAAAGTTCACATAATTTTAAAAGTGCTTAATTCGGTCTAAATGAATTTTTATTACCACACGTCAATGAGGGGTTCTACAACAAAGTGCGTACTGAAAGAGTAAATAACATAAATATTTAAAGCTATTTCTTCCCCATTTTCATCCACTCACATTTTTACATAATAATAATATATTGCCTTTTTTTCATCAAACTGGCGCCCAATAATGTGGGGCCCAAATAAGCAGTGGCCACAAAATACCCATGAGATAATTAGGGAATTATTGTAGTCGAACTTTGTTGGAGAACAATTAGTAATTTTTTTCATGTATTGTATGTATTGCCTAACTAATATTGTGTGGTAATACCTGTATATGATTTTTTGCATGAGAATACTATATACCCAGAGGCAAGCTGAAGAAGAGAGCTCATTATATCAAAAAATTAATTACCAACCACTATACCAGGGGCAGCTGCACCCAAGATAGATCACCAAAAGGTAAAGCTACAGTGTAGTTGTCCTGTGGGTAGTAAAGTAGCCTCAGTGCGGTGTTCTCGGATCATTAGTGGTGTGCTTGTTGTTAGTGTTTTTTTTAACAACAGGACATTTGAGTAGTTAGTTATCGCAGTATATAATAAGTGTGTTTCGACAAATGACCATTTCTTGTGTGATTATGTCAGCGAAACCTGAGTGTTAGGATATTTAGTTCAGATTTTGTTTCATTTGTTGACTATGGTTACATTGCGTAGTCAGAAAAATACAAACATGGATAATGAACCACAGTTAGCAAGCAGTGATACCGAGTTAGAAAGTGGGGCACAAGATAATGTTAGTGGCGTAGTTCAGGAAGTACAATGTGAGAATCTGGGGGCAGAAGGGCAAGAAATGTTTCCACTGCCAGCCAGTGATTCAGTTGAAAGTAGAAACACAGTGCCACCCACACGCACTAGTCACAGAGAGTGGTGAGGTGTCAGAAGTGCAATAATTAAGAGTTATGCTCGAGCGCATGCTCAATTTCCAAGCTACGTTTATGCATGAACAAGCAGAGCGTGATCGATGCCATCATGAGAGAGACTTGCAGTTAATGCAGTCTTTGGAAGCTATGCAAAGTGAGATTGTTAATTTGAGACAAAAGTATGAAACAATACCCAAAGCGGTGCAAGAACTGAGCAAAAGAGATCCAAGTGGCTAATGCCAGTATCGTAGATGAAATCAGTGTACTGGTTAACAGGATGGAAAAATTAGAAATTGACACAAGTCAAGTAATAGAGCAGAAAATATCCGAACAGGCGAACAAAATTGAAAAGGAATTTGCGAACTGGTTAGAAGCAAAAGACACCGATCTCAATCAAACAATAGACGAAAAGGTGCACGCCGCGATTGAGGCCAGACACTTGGGCTCGAGTGCGGAAGTGCACGACCTAAGAAGGGCGGTGCACATTGACATTCCGCTGTGGCAGCGGAATGTCAAATTCTAATGGCTCTGAGCACTATGGAACTTAACATCTGTGGTCATTAGTCCCCTAGAACTACTTAAACCTAACTAACCTAAGGACATCACACACATCCATGCCCGGGGCAGGATTCGAACCTGCGACCGCAGCAGTCACGCGGTTCCGGAATGAGCGCCTTAACCGCGAGACCACCGCGGCCGGCAGCGGAATGTCAACCGTCGTCTTGCGGAGCTGGAAAACAGCTTGTTGCACGGCGACGCACAGGCGTGTGTGACGCCAGCCAGGTCCAACAATGATAGGCATATAAATACAGCAGTGAAAAATTGCGACTGCGAAACAGAACAGACGACCAATGTTAGCGAAACAAACAAATGTCACTCCAAAATAGTGATTGAAGAAAGCCTGATTAAGAACCGACATTTTCAGATCTTTACAACGGAGAAGAAATCTGTTCACGCTGTAGTATTTATCAAGGGATTTAGAAACATTTTGCCTAGTGTTTGGAGTCATACACATAAAATACAGTACGATATGTCTTACATACAAGGAGATGCTGCATTATGGGTAACCGAAGCAGCTGACTGTTGCGACACATATGAGCAATTTGAAAACGTATTCTTGGCCAAATATTGGTCAACATGTTTTCATGAAAGATTACGGAAAGTGATATATAATCCAGAGCCGTATTCTCTACGATTAGGAAATTTGCGAAAATATTTGGAGAAATACGTTAGTAAGACCCGTTACTGGGACGAGCAGATTTTATCCCGGGATTTGATCAGACTTTTGAAATCACACTTGCCGATACACGTAAAGGAAAAACTTATACACGTACCGGAGAACGACATGGAACATTTCTTGTCTGTTCTGGACTCAGTTGACCTGATTCAGGAAGATGTTAAGGCAGCCTCTGAACAGGCTAGAAGTAACGGAAACGGTTACAGAAATGGTCGAAATAACACACCTCCACCAAATAATGGAAACGGCGGACGTAACAATAGGAGCCAAGATTATATACAAAACGGGAATAGAGGTAGAGACCGGAACGGCAATGGTCCGCCGGTGAACAAAGACCGGAAAAGGAGGTTCGATGACCGATATGAAACAGGCCCACCAAGCAATAGTAGATGGAAAAATGCCAGGGGGCCGTGGAACACCAATACCTATAACGATGCAAACCGAACTTGGCCACAGAACCAGAGGCCCAGTCCAGACCGACAAAACAGTGAAAGGTATGACAATAACCGACAGCCACCACAAAATGCGCCAATTCCGCAATCGTGGCGGCCGACGCAACACAACTTACATATAGTGGAAGTCAGCGACACAGAGCAGCCACACCCATCCACCAGTAATAATCCAACAAACTAGGTTCAGCCGAAATACGCTCTCCATCGTCGGCCGAGGTTTGTAGCGAGAGCAGCCCGACACAGAACAAAACATCGGAAATCTGTATCCTCAGGTATAATGACGGGGTACAGATTGGACATGAATTAATAACTGAACCACCCTAGTGCATAAAGGAGCACAAAGACAAAGTACAAGCGATAACAAAGATCAAAATTAACAATATTGATGTGCACGCAATAGTGGATACTGGTGCTACTGTCAGTGTCATGAGTATGGATCTATTCAGAGTACTGGGGAAAGAAAAGCGTATACTGACTTTCCCTGTGAACAATTGCAAAGACACTGGAGCAATCGGTGCACAGCGACAAATAATTAAACTCCAAGTGCGGGTAGAGATGTATATAGGGGAAGAAGCCATAGCGTGCTCGTTCCTGGTAGTAAAGGGTTTAAAGGTGGCCTGCATTTTGGGGGTAGATTTTTTGAGAGAAAGGGACGCAGTAATCGACCTTTCTCGGGGAAAGTTAAGTTTGATGAACACGGGTAGGAGGATAGAATTGTCCATGCTCAGATCTGAAGAGTTACCTGTGCCTAATTGTAATGCTATTAACATAAAATGTAGGAATAAGTGGATACTACATTTAGACAATCATTCTCTAGGACAAAATCTCTATTACCCAGACGTACAAGGTGATCAATTACAAGCAAATGTGGACGCACTTGTGAACAAAGTATCACAGTCCGAAAATTTGAACTCAATGCAACAGCAGGATTTGGTACAGTTATTATCTGACTATGGAGATATATTTTCAGAACGACCAGGAATTGTTAAGGGATATCAATGCAATATCGAGCTGAAGCCTCATAAAACCTACTGTCGAGCCACATACTCCATTCCTTGGTTCAAGAAGAAAATAGTAGCTATCTCTTAGCAGATCCCCAATCAGGGAGAGTACGGGGACTGTATCCGCATAAGGATGTGAAAATATTCCTACAGTAAATGACTAATAGTCCTATGTGTTATGTGTAAAAAGGTACACCATTCTTTTGGAAGTGAATGAACATTAATGATGTGATCTGTAGAGATAATGTACTAGTGTAGAAGTATTTAGTTATAAGAATATGATTGACTTTCTCTTTTGTTTATTATTATTTGTGTTATGTCTTCTTTTTAATTAATGTTACCTTAAACAAGCTCTAAATGTCTGCACATATAACCTGAGTAGTGCAATTATTTGTGATGTTAAATTGTGACAGAGGTCAGTCAGGACGAACATTTTAGTAGTGATTAGTTTGTGTGCTGCATAATATTCTATATTTGTGTCAAACTTGAAATATTTCGTGGTGCAGTCTTTTCTATTATATATATATATATATATATATATATATATATATATATATATATATATATATGTGTGTGTGTGTGTGTGTGTGTGTGTGTGTGTGTGTGTGTGTAGCTGTCAGATTGACAGGTCCGAACCCGGATTAATATTAATAATATGAGACCCTGAGAACTTTATTTTCAAACCAGTACTATCGAAGAGAGTAATGCACCCAGTAGTGAACCGAGGGCACCATGGGAGGCAAACTTATTGCAAAATTAAGTAACGCAAAGTTGCGCACAAAGAAGCTTCAATTGAAGCACGTGTAGATCGAATCAGTAAAAAAAGAACTAGCCAGATACATTCCAAGTCAATTTTAGCCTATTGAGACTTAACTGTAGTTATGTAGGACCTTGCAAGTAAAATGAGACATAGTTTCAAAGGAGTTATTGAACAATATACCTGAATCCGGCTGGAATGCACAAATAAAATCTACTCGAGCATAAATATAGATGATTTTTTGGCAAACTAATACGAAATTTTAATATTTGTTACCAAGTACGCAATTATCACTCACCTTGGTAAAGAGCGAACAAAGTTACGAATGTGCTGTTACAAAAAATTGCACAACGGACATTGTAACTGAAAAAACTTAAACAAAAGTGCAGTATTGTGTGGCAGAGACAGACAGTGATTGTTAAAACTGCAGCAATACGTCACGAAGTTGTTTTGATCATGCAATAAGAAACTGTATCATCGCCGTGTGTGCAAGTGGACAAGGAACTAACACGACACGAACAGTGAGCCGATAATAGACGGTGGACCAAGCTAGTGTCAAACTATAACTTGTACTGTGCTTGTGTACAAAAAAAATATTCTTTGTATGTCAAGGGACGCCAGGAAAGCGCATTGACTACAGAGATACATTTTGTTCTAAGGTGAAAACTTGCGTGTCACTAATGACAAGTCATGACATGGTGAAAAATATTGTGTGCCCATAAAACGCGTTACTGTGACAACGAAACATTGTGCAAACCAGACTAGTGAAGGCCTACTGAATAATAACTGCCAATAACTGTGTGCGTTCTTTCCCACAGTAGGAAAAATGCCCATAAGGATACTACACTGTTTGTGAACTTTTTGCATGTTTGCTGGAGCACTGCAAGAAGATGTCATATGAGCGAGCTGATATACAAAGCGCATCCAGCTACTTCAGCCATGCAGTGGCCGCCGCAACCGCTAGCAGACCAGACAGCCACACGCCTATCCGCGCCGTAGCTGTCAACACCGGGGGCGGTGACATACACGGAGCAGACGCGACGCGCCGTGCGCCACTCAACAATCACTCCGCATCGTTCACCAACTACAGCATTATTGACATACGAGTTTTGACGAACATTGAACATTTATTATGTATACCCGTAAATTGACGAGAGAAATGAACACTAACAAGTGTAGGAGATGGATTTGTAACACGTAGGTAGTGAGAACACTTTGAAAGTGACGTTGTACTAAATGATTTCAAAAAACTAAGTGATATATCCTAGGACAAGTGACCTTGCAGTATATTTAAAGCCATTTCTTCCCCATTTTCATCCATTCACATTTTTACATAATAATAATATATTGCTTTTTTTCATCAAACCACCCACAGTCTTCCTGCAGACTTCTATTTAAGGATCTAGGGACCCTCACAGTAGCCTCAGAGTATATATATTCACTTACGAAATTTGTTGTTAATAATCCAACCCAGTTCAAAAGTAATAGCACTATGCATAGCTATAACACCAGGAGAATGGATGATCTTCACTATGCAGGGTTAAATCTGACTTTGGCACAGAAAGGGGTAAATTATGCTGCCACAAAAGTCTTTGGTCACCTACCAAACAGCATCAAAAGCCTGACAGATACCCAACTTGCATTTAAAAATAAATTAATCGAATTTCTAGATGACAACTCCTTCTACTCATTGGCTGAATTTTTAGATATAAATTAAGCGAAAAAACTTAAACATTAGTGTCATGCAATATTTTGTATAATGTAATATCTTGTACAGACATCTTTTATTAACCTGACATGTTCCACATCATTACAAAGTGTCGTATTCATGATCTATGGAACAAGTATTAATCTAATCCATCTAAAACCAAGAGACTTGGGGACAGTCCATCTCCTTGTCGAACTCCTGTTTTGATTTTGAATGGTTCAGAAATTTCGCCTTGAAACTTGGTTCTTGATGTTGTATCTGTGAGCGTTTGTTCAACAAGTCCTCCGGTGTTTTCATCTATCCCTAATTCATAAAGTATTTGTCTGTCAACTGAGTCGTACGGCTTCTTGAAGTCTACGAAAGTGACTACTGTATTTTAATTTTGTATAAATCTCACTTTCAAAATTATTTTTAAATTAAGAATCTGTTGTGCACATGATCTACCTTTTCTAACTCCTGCTTGATATCTCCTATATTATGTCCTCCTTGTTCCTGTGTTCTATTTAAAAGTGCTTTAGAAAGTATTTTGTGTGTCAATGGTAACAATGATATGCCCCTGTAGTTGTTGGTGGCTGTTGTATCTCCTTTTTTTTTGGAGAGGATGGATCAATGCTTGTTTCCAGTCACTGGGTATGATTCCTTTTGTCCAAATGTCTGTAATTACTTTGTGAGTTTTCTGCCATGCAGATAAGCCCCCCAGTTTCCACATTTCTGCTACTATACCTTCCTCTTCTGGTGCTTTGTTATTCTTCAATGTTTTGATAATCTTTTCTATTTCTTCTACTGTAGGTGGTACCGAAGGTGGATTTTCATGTTGTGGTTTTTGGAATTGTAATCTGTCATTAGGCTCTTCACAATTTAATAGATTTTCAAAGTGTTCAACTAAAATCTGGCACTTCTCTTTATTGCTTAAAACCATTTTTCCATTTTTATCTTTAAAATGTAAACTCGGTGACTGGAATCTTGTTAAAACTTTTCTGAAAGCCTTATAGAAGTCTCTAGTGTTGTTCCTTTTAATCTCTGAATCCATTTCTTCTAATCTGTCTTTGTCATATTTTCTTTTCACAGATCTGTTGATTTTTACTGTCTTTTTCCTTTCTTCTTTAAACTCTTTCCAGTATTCGTGTTTCTTATTTCTGTTCCATTTTTTCAATGCCTTTAGTCGATTGTCAATTGCTTCATCACACAGCTCGTTCCACCATCTGTGCCTTGGTATTTTTTGTGGTTGTCCCATTTCTTTAACCGACTCTAGAATTGTTTCTTTAATTTCTTCCAATCATCCATTTTTCTTGTGTTTAGTATATCACAGAATTTGTCCTGATTTTGCATGAGACATTTAGTGTTTACTCTTGGAAATTGTCTTGGTTTTGGTTTAGGTTTGTTCGGTTGGAACATGGTCTTTATTTCAGTCAGATAATGGTCTGAGTCTATGTTTAGGCCCTTCCTCACTCTGACATCCAAGATTTCCTTGTAGTTGCTAGTCGTTATTGCCTCATAGGCCAACTGATATTCACCTTGATTTGGATTAGGTGATACCCACGTTTTTTTCTTTCTTGCAAGTTTCCTGAAACATGTCGCCGTTAGTTTTAGATTAAATTGTTTACAAAAATCTATGAGTCTTTCCCCATTTCTGTTGGTTCTTGCATTTGCTCGATAATCTCCATCTACTGATTTAAATTATATTTCTTTGCCAACTTGTGCATTAAAGTCACCCACTAAAATTTTTATATGTTCTTTTGGTAATACGGATGTTCCCAAAAATTTTCCACTTTGTCAACATTTGTTCTGTTATGTTGGTTGATACGTGCGCTGCACGGGATTAGCCGAGCGGTCTGGGGCGCTGCAGTTATGAACTGTGCGGGTGGTCCCGGTGGAGGTTCGAGTCCTCCGTAAGGCATGGGTGTGTGTGTTTGTCCATAGGATAATTTAGGTTAAGTAGTGAGTAAGCTTAGGGACTGATGACCTTAGCAGTTAAGTCCCACAAGATTTTCACACCCATTTGAACATTTGATAGATGCATGCGCATTTATAATAGTGTACCGTATATTGGCAGACTTGAATGTCAGAAATGAAATTCGTTCTGATGGAGAGCTAAAATTAGTTATCGATTCCGTAAGTTGCTGTTTGACCAAAATACGGTCCCTAATATAGTCCTATTATTGGAATTTTTAATGGCTGGTTTTCCTTTGTAGATCTTGTATCCATCTGACTCAAATGCATTTTCATCCAGATACCTTGTTTCTTGAAGTGCTAATATAAGTATGTTGCGTTGATTGAGAGTGTCTGTTAGGTGTTTTAGTTTTCCAACTTTCACTAGTGTGTGGATGTTCAGAGTCCCCAGTGGATGTTTTTTCTTGAGTCTTATCTTTGAAGAAGTACTAGAAAGCTCCGATTCTTCCTTACATGATGTTCTAGGCTCTCCAGAATCCAAAGGCCTAGTTGCACCGCCATGAATAGCGATGGAAGATTGGTTACTTCTTGTAGTAGTTTTCCTTTTGTAATTTACCATCATGTCTTAGGTTAAAGTTTGGTTTGGGTAAAGGGAGCTGAACCTTTCTATGATAAAAATTCAAGCATTTACCTTAGAATCATAAGTGAGGCCACCACTAACATGTGAGACAAACGCGTTTTGTTGCAGCCCACTGTGGGAACAGACGCCACAGTCTGGTGCTTTTATACAAAAGCCTGCCTTATCCGCCAGTTCCGCCGTTCTGATGTTCTTCATCGCCGCCTTCACTGCCGTTGAGGTCTTCACCATTTCCCTGGCATGAGACCGTCACGAGGTACTATCACATGGTCCAGGTGAATGAAGGTTTTTTAATGGGGTGTTACTCCTCCCTCTCCTCCTTTTTCAACTGGGCTTCGGGCAGGCTTTGGCGGAGTTCTAAATAACTATTATATATAACTATAATACTAATAATAATATGACTATATATTATAACTATTACAAAGACAATCAACTTAAATTCGAAAGAACACATAGAAAATGTTGTAGGGCAGCAAACCAAAGACTGCGTTTTATTGGCAGAACATTTAGAAAATGTAACAGATTTACTAAAGAGACTCCTACACTATGCTTGTCCGTCCTCTTTTGGAGTACTGCTGCAAGGTCTGGGATGCTCGCCATATAGGATTAACGGAGTACATCTAGAAAGTTCAAAGAAGAGTAGCACGTTTTTTACTGTCGCAAAATAGGGGGGGGGGGGGGGAGAATGTCACTGACATGATACAGAATTTGGGGTAGTCATCATTGAAACAAAGGCGTTTCTTGTTGCAGCGAAATCTTGTCGAGAAATTTCAATAACCGACTTTCTTCTCCGAATGCGAAAACATTTTGCTGACGCCGCCCTACATAGGGAGAAACGACCATCATCATAATATAAGGGAAATCAGAGCACGCGCGGAAAGATATAGGTTCTCGTTTTTTCTGAGCCCTGTTCGAGATTGGAATAATAGAGAGTTATTGTGAAGGTGGTTCAAAATGTTCAAATGTGTGTGAATTCCTAAGGGACCAAACTTCTGAGGTCATCAGTCCCTTGATTTACACACTACTTAAACTAATTTATGCTAAGAAAACATACACACCCATGTCCGAGGGAGGAATCCAACCTCCGGCGAGAGGGGCCGCGCAATCCGTGACATGTCGCCTCAAATCGCTTGGTCACTCCGCGCGGCGAAGGTGGTTCCATGAACCCTCTGCCAAGCACGTAAGTGTGATTTGTGGGGTATCCATGTAGTTGGAATAGATGTAGATGAAACAGAACTCACCAATTACTTCATGGGATTAACATACGTAGCCACGAAAAATTCTATCTACATCTACATGATTACTCTGCAATTCACATTTAAGTGCTTGGTAGAGGGTTCATCAAACCACAATCATACTATCTCTCTACCATTCCACTCCCGAACAGCGCGCGGGGAAAACGAACACCTAAACCCTTCTGTTCGAACTCTGATTTCTCTTATTTTATTTTGATGATCACTCCTACCTATGTAGGTTGGGCTCAACAAAATATTTTCGCATTCGGAAGAGAAAGTTGGTGACTGAAAGTTGGCGACTGAAAGTTGGTGACTGAATAGATCGCGCCGCGACGAAAAACGTCTTTGCTTTAATGACTTCCATCCCAACTCGCGTATCATATCTGCCACTCTCTCTCCCCTATTACGTGATAATACAAAATGAGCTGCCCTTTTTTGCACCCTTTCGATGTCCTCCGTCAATCCCACCTGGTAAGATTCCCACACCGTGAAGCAATATTCTAATAGAGGACGAACGAGTGTAGTGTAAGCTGTCTCTTGTTGCATCTTCTAAGTGTCCTGCCAATGAAACGCAACCTTTGGCTCGCCTTCCCCACAATATTATCTATGTGGTCTTTCCAATTGAAGTTGTTCGTGATTTTAACACCCAGGTACTTAGTTGAATGACAGCCTTGAGAAATGTACTATTTATCGAGTAATAGAATTCCAACGGATTTCTTTTGGAACTCATGTGGATCACCTCACACTTTTCGTTATTTAGCGTCAACTGCCACCTGCCACACCATACAGCAATCTTTTCTAAATCGCTTTGCAACTGATACTGGTCTTCGGATGACCTTACTAGACGGTAAATTACAGCATCATCTGCGAACAACCCAAGAGAACTGCTCAGATTGTCACCCAGGACATTTATATAGATCAGGAACAGCAGATATCTCAGGACGCTTCCCTGGGGAACACCTGATATCACTTCAGTTTTACTCGATGATTTGCGTATATTACTACGAACTGCGACCTTCCTGACAGGAAATCACGAATCCAGTCGCACAACTGTGACGATACCCCATAGGGCCGCAGCTTGATTAGAAGTCGCTTGTGAGGAACGGTGTCAAAAGCTTTCTGGAAATCTAGAAATACGGAATCAACTTGAGATCCCCTGTCAATAGCGGCCATTACTTCGTGCGAATAAAGAGCTAGCTGCGTTGCTCAAGAATGATGTTTTCTGAAACCGTGCTGATTACGTATCAATAGATCGTTCCCTTCGAGTGATTCATAATGTTTATATACAGTATATGCTCCTAAACCCTACTGCAAACCGACGTCAATGATATAGGTCTGTAGTTCGATAGATTACTCCTACTACCCTTCTTAAACACTGGTGCGACCTGCGCAATTTTCCAATCTGTAAGTACAGATCTATCGGTGAGCGAGCGGTTGTATATGATTGCTAAGTAGGGAGCTATGGTATCAGCGTAATCTGAAAGGAACCTAATCGGTATACAATCTGGACCTGAGGACTTGTCCGTATCAAGCGATTTGAGTTGCTTCGCAACCCCTAAGGTATCTACTTCTAAGAAACTCATGCTAACCACTGTTCGTGTTTCAAATTCTGGAATATTCCATTCGTCTTCCCTGGTGAAAGGAATTTCGGAAAACTGCGTTCAATAACTCCGCTTTAGCGGCACAGTCGTCGGTAACTGTACCGTCGGCACTGCGCAGCGAAGGTATTGACTGCGTCTTGCCGCTTGTGTACTTTACATACGACCAGAATTTCTTCGGATGTTCTACCAAATTTCGAGACAATGTTTCGTTGTGGAACCTATTAAAGGCATCTCGCATTAAAGTCCGTGCCAAATTCGCGCGTCTGTAAATTTTAGCCAATCTTCGGGATTTCGCGTTCTTCTGAACTTCGCATGCTTTTTACGTTGCCTCTGAAATAGGGTTCGGACCTGTTCAGACCTGTTTTGTGTACCATGGGGGATCAGTTCCATCTCTTACCAATTTATGAGGTATGAATCTCTCAACTGCTGTTGCTACTATATCTACTCTACCTAAAGCACGTTGCAAAACTGTCAAGGAAAAAGCCATCATGAATGACAGATCAGCATGTACTGGACACGATGGCATCACAGAAAATTATTAAGGTCGTTATTGACGCACTTTTGCTCACTATGAAAGATATTTGCAACCTCTCCTTAATCGCAAGTTTTTTTCCCTGACGCCTGTAAACAAGGACTAGTTAAGCCACTACCTAAAAAGGACGTTGCCACATCACCATTTGATTACCTACTTATTTGCATTCTTCTTGCACTTTCCAAGACCTTAGAATATGTAGTCTATGACCAGCTAACAAACTACTCAACTACAAACAAACTACCAGAAGAATACCAATCAGGTTTCCATAAACATCACATCAGAACATCTGCCTTAATAAAGGTAACAGCCGGCTTGTGTGGCCGTGCGGTTCTAGGCGCTTCAGTCTGATCGCTATGGTCGCAGGTTCGAATCCTGCCTCGGGTATGGATGTGTGTGATGTCCTTAGGTTAGTTAGGTTTAAGTAGTTCTAAGTTCTAGGGGACTGATGACCCCAGATGTTAAGTCCCATAGTGCTCAGAGCCATTTGAACCATTTGAATAAATGTAACAGATGACCTGAAGCCTGCTGCGAATGCACAAGAGGTGACTACAATGTGCTTCCCTCACTGCAGGAAAGCTTTGACACTATCAGCTTCGACATCTTACCTACTAAACTTAACTACTAAAATTTCTCACAAAGCCCACTGCAATGGTTTCGCTCATACCATGATGTCTCGCCAGCAAAGCATCAGCCCAGTCACAAAGGAGGCTGTTAGTATCAGGCGGCCCCCAGGCCTCGGTATTAGGTCCTATATCATTTTCATTACATGTGAATGACGTGCCATCAGCTTTGTCCTACTGCAAATACCACATGTACACTAATAATCTCCAGGTGTATTTAAGTGCAAAACAAATAAACCTAAAAATAGTTATCGAGAATCTCAGTGCCAATCTGTGTGCACTATCAAAATGGGCGCAAGATATAAGGGTTATAGCTCAACCCATCCAAAACCCCAGCAGTACTGACTGGTAATTCTAGACTCATTAGCCCGAAATATCGTTATGCCTACCGCCTTTAACCCTAAATGGGACAAATATCAACTTCTTTTCCTCAGCAAAGAGTTTAGGAGTAATACTAGATGAGTATCTAAATTGGACTGAGCACATAACTGCAATATGCAAGAAGGCTTCTGCATCTCTCCGTGCTCTACAAAAATACAAGATCTTCCCTCTTGATATAAAAAGGAGCCTTGTACAACTACTTATACTTCCAATTAATGTTATTCAGCAAAGTTCTCCTTAGGAAAGCTCATGGCGCCTGGAAATGGTTATGAATGTGTGTTGGCTCTATCTGAGTTGTTCGACTTTTTGAACATATATCTCCATCCCAGCTATCCTGTCAGTATACAGACAACCACAGAGCTTTCCATACCCTCTCTCTTCTCTATTGTCTTATCAATTTGTATTGTTCTTCATATCCCTCCTCAAGCTTAACGTTGTTGTCTGAATGACATGACAGAATCAGAGCTAAATACTTTCTGTGCTATTCTATAATTCAGCCACTTTCTCGAAGTTCTTCTCACATCAGTAGCAGGAACCTCACTCTATAATAACCTCCCACATTATATTAGAGAACTGAATAAATCTCAAGCTTCAGAAGAGAGTTAACGACAAATCTACCATAGCAACAATAATGATAACCATTGTCCTTATATGCACTAATTACCCAACTACATCCTTCTTTTCAACAAGGCCTTCCTCTTTTCCCAGTATTCTTAACCAGTTCAGTTTCCTTGAATTTCATTTTCCCAGAATACGCTATATCAGGAAAAATCTATTTGTACACCTATAAATTTCTTTTACATCTGCTATTAACATTATTGTTATAATTGTCATTATTATTACCACTATAATTATCACTATTAGTGGCAGCAACAGCAATAGTAGAGGTACTGCCAGCACTATTTTTTTAGTTCATAGTCAGTATTGTTTACTCATATTGCACTATAGACACTCAAATCATTTTAATACTATTTGTCAGATTAAAACTGTATGGGTGAAAATCTGCTTCACTGTAAGAGAGGGCCTGATGGACATAATCAGATCATGTTAAATAAATAAATAATTAAATGAATTTGAAGCTTGAATGATAGCAATTCTTCTACTGCCAATGTACATGTTGTACCAGGACCACCAACGTACATCTTGTACAAGGACCACCAAGATACGATAAGAGACTTTAGGAATCATATAGAGACATATATATAGTTGTTTAGCCCTCGCTCTGTTTGCAAGTGGAACAGGGAAGGAAGTGACTGGTAGTGCTAAGAGGTACCCTCTTCAGTATACCATATGTTGGCTTGCACAGCATGTATACAGTTGCAGATGAGCGAAAAAGTAAAAACTGTTTAGTGACTACACAAGCTTTATTAACAATACCTCAGTATTAAAAAAACAAATACAAACTAATATTACTGACATCACAGTCTGAAATACTGTGTGAGAGTTATTTTTTATTTACACACCTCTTCAGTGGTAAAATGCATGTCTATATGCCAAATGAGTAGGTCCAGCCCATAAGCTCTCTAATGTCTGCCTGCTTTCATGACTGTCAGAAATGAATGAACAAAAAAAACAGATTTTTAAAACTCGTCGCACAGCACACAGAAACTTTCATCAGTCCTCATCTGCACCCCCTGTAGCTATATCTTTCTGTATTACAGTGATAATGTTAATTATAAAATACCCTATCATTAATTTTAAGAGCTTCTGTGAAGATATTCTGCAGCAGACTAGGAGGATCTGTCCAAAAGAAAATTTTTTATTTCGGAAGTAAGTGTTTTCTTGTTCAGTCTTAAACTGGGCCACATTACCCACATGCCTGGTTGTAGAATATACGAGGGTCGTCCACAAAGTAAGTTCCGTTTCTATTTCTATCCGCGGCAGCACTACGAGAGCGGTTCCGAGCAAGCGCGGCAGTTACTCTGACTCAAGGAGAAGACATGTACGCCATTTTCAGATCGCTGCTGCCGACGTGTGCTTAGTTGTGCTTCTTTACAATGTCAGCCGTAATTGAAAATGCCACCGAGTGTGAAATCAGATTTGTAATTCGTTTTCTAAATGCAACGAATGTTAAACCAAAGAAATTTCATCGGCAAATCTCCAATGTGGCGTCGAATGTAATAAGGCCTGCACCAAGGCAGCCGGACTTGCTCCGTTAGGGGCCTCCCAGCCAATGACGCCAAACGTTCATTTCCATTTCATCGGCAAATCTGCCAGGTTTACGGACAAAATGCTATGAGTGATTCAATGGTTAGAAGATGGGTCAGACCGTTCAATGAAGGAAGTGATCAAGTGCACGATGAAGAACGAAGTTGACGGCCGTCTGTGGTTACTGATGAACTGGGACTGATGAGCTCGGACCTCGCTCCTAGCGACTTTCATCTCTTCTTACACCTAACATCTGTCCTTGGTGGTCAACACTTCAACGATAGTGACGAGCTGAAAGAACATGTTACCACATGGTTGAATACACAAGAGGGAACCTTCTATGAAGAAGGCATACAAATACGTGTGCCATGCTATGACAAGTGCCTACAAAATTTCTGAAGCTATCTAGAAAAATAGTTTGACAGTTGTAGATTTTTGTACAGTAAATATTTTTTCTGTATCTGTACACGTTTGTTTTATATAACATAAAGGAACTTACTTTGTGGACATATGTCGTATATCAAGCATATTCATGCTTTTTGCTAAGTTTTCGGAATAGTGAAATATGGAAAGATATATAAATACAAATTTCTTGCAGATGTCTCTCAAGGATGTTCTAGAATTGGCACCAGACGTAATTTTTATGACACATTTCTTTCTTCTGAAAATACTATACCTATATGTTGCGTTTCTCCAAAAAATGATTCCACAGCACATTCATGATTATAAGTATACAGAATAAACTGTTACTTCATTTTAAATTTACCTACAGCAGTAATCATGGATACTGTATATGTAGCTTGCAGGAGGCATGTCATTAATTCTAGGTGGTTAATTTTCAAGTTAGGGTTGCTATCTGTCTGAAGTCTCAAAAACTTGACACTTATTACTATTTATATTTCATTGTTTTGGAAGACTACTCTTATAGTCTTTGGAATTCTGTGAGAAGTATTGGTTGTATGTGCTGAGTCTTGTCAGAATTCACTGGTAAAACTGGGCAACAAAAAACTAATTTTTGTATGTTTCGAGCACTTCATGAGGCAATTCCTACTAATTTTGGGTTGAGAAAAACAAATATGATAATGAAAAATTTTTATTAGCTCTAGTTTCTATGATATACACAAGGTGTATGTATTACATATTAACGCATTGAGAGAAAAGGATATATTTCAATTACGTACATGCCAACAACAATGAAAGTGCGTTTGATTTTTTAACTGGTAATTACATGCCAAGGGTTCTAAACTGCTGGAAAAATACTTAGCACATGGTCGTGTCTGCAGAGAATCATGTGGTGGCCTATTGACTTCGTCGTCTTTTAGCTTGCCTCTTGTAATGGAGTTCCACAGAAAGACCAACAGTAATCCGCAAGCATTACCTCATTCCAACGGCCTTGATATCTTTGTTCCATAACAGAAATGTCCTGATGGAATCTCTCACCACGTTCATCACTAACAGCTCCACAACTAGTAGGGAAAAAGTCTAGGTGGAAATGGGGAAAATGGATCTTAAGGGACATGTTGCATCCAAGATATTGCAGGAGCACTGTCACTAAATGCTTGTAGTTATCATCTCTTTTGTTGCCTAAAGATCCATGAACAACACCCTTGAAGACTTCCCAAGCTTCCTTTTCTTTCCCCTCGAAAACTTGGTCAAATGCAGGATCCTTTACAAGTTCTCTTATTTGTGGTCCGACAAAAATGCCTTCCTTCGCTTTTGCATTACTCAATTTCGAAAATTTCTCTTTTATGTACTTAAAGGCCCGTCATTCTCGGTTCATAGCTTTGAAAAACTTTTTCATCAAACCCCGCTTAATATGGAGGGGTGGAAGAAGAACGTCTTTTGGGTCCACAAGAGGTTAGGCAACGACATTTTTCTCGCTAGGGTGAAGATTTCTTGCAGGCCAGTCTTCTTTAATATAATGCAATTTCCTATCTCTACTGTCCCACATACATAAGAAGCAGCAATGCTTTGTGTAACACAGTGGCATTCCTAAGAGTATGGCAATGACTTTTACATTACCACAGATTGTTCATTTGTGTTCGTGATATTCAATTGAGTCCAACAGAGCTGTCATATCTGCATATGTCTCCTTCATGTGAACAGCATGACAAACAGAAATAGATGAGAGAAGATTCCCGTTGTGAAGTAACACAGCTTTCAAACTAAGCTTGGAGGAGTCTATGAATAGCCTGCATTCGGTTGGATCATGGTTCAAATTCAAAGATTTCATCAAGCCATTAATGTCACAGCAAACAACAAGATTATTTTTCTTCTCAAAAAAGGGAAGCAGTTCCATGTGACGTTTTCTGTACTGTGAGATTCTCACATCACTTTGGAGAAGACCCAAGACTTTCTGCTTTCTCCTTTGACAGGCCAAGGCCTCTGATGACATCATTCAATTCCACTTGACTCAGTCTGTGCAGTTTATCAGCTTTCCCCTCAAAATCAGGGTCATGGGATATGGAAGTCTTGTTTGGTTCTTCTTGTTCCACACTGTCTTCATTTTCTACTTCAAACACACAATTTTCAGGTGGAGTAGGAACTGTTAAAGTATCTGAATGTGGAATGGGTCGAATAGGAGATGGAAGATTCAGGTACTGAACTGTTCTTCTTTTCTTCATAGACAATCCTGCCTTTATAGGTGGAGTCAGGCAGAAATAGCAGTCATCTGTATGGTTTGTAGGCTTCCGCCAAATCATAGGCACAGCGAAAGCCATAGATCATTTCTTCTTTTTCAGCCATTTTCGCAGTATAACTGAACATGCGTTGCAACATATATGTGGAGCCCAAGACTTATCCTGGTCCCCTACTTTCATACCAAAATAATACTGATAACAGTCTTTACAAGAGGCGTCAGATTGCGTTTCTGTGAGGAAAACGTTATTTCACCACAAATATAACGAAAGTTTTTCACCATATTTACACATTTTTGTGGCATTTTTACAAATTTTACACTAAAAAAGCACTTGTGAACCAGAAATTTAGCATTAATTCGAGTAGAAACTACTTGTAATTCACAGTCACAGCAACAGTATCTATGTTTATGACTTACAAACAGCTGAAGAGCATTTGTGTTTTGTTATTTGACAGGTGTACCAATTCCCAAAAAAAATTCCCCCCAAATTTAAAATCTTCACTCTAAAAATGAAATGTCACTTTATCTTCAAAACAAGAGCTAATCTGTCATTTTATGTTGATTTTTGAATTCGGCATGTGGAAATACATGCAAATTTACTATTTTTTAGCCCAAAACATTTTCATTGTTGCCCAGTGTAATCAGCTCACCTTACACTATCTGTTGAGATTTACAAATATTTTCCTTTTCAGCAAGCTGACTTGTACTACTTTTTATTTCTATATTTGTAGCGCATGCAGGAAGAACAAAATATGCCTCTTCTGAAATTGCAAATGTAAGATATTTTATAGTTGTACCAAATAATGCGCAAAATGCAATCTTACAGCACACTATGTTGCTTGCTTCTTCTGTGTACCCATTTTTATGTAATCTCACAAGCAACAGATACACTCTGTTTTCTATCATTCAAACAATGAACTTGCTGTGTCTATTATTCTATAATATTCCATATATCATGAAGATATCATGGTTCACACAATTAAAAGCGTTAGCCAAATCATAAAATATTCCCAACTGTAGTAATTTCTGATTTATTGATTTTAATGTATCACATATCACAGTAAATAAGCCTGCTTGGTTGACAGTGCATTATGAAATCCAGACTGTTGAAAACCTGGTATGTTTTCTCTGTTTCCTGTGTGCTAACTGTTTATAAAACCTATTGGACATGATCATCTCAGACATTTTAGAAAATTAATGAACTATTGAGACTGATTGGTAATTTTTGGTCTTTATTTTCTGAAGAGGGTTGGAAACAGCGTGTTGAAGTCTGTCTGGGAAAGCAATACTGTGAAAGTATTAACTTCATAAGTAAGTCAATTTATTACGACCTGTAACTGAACAAGTTTTGATTATTTTACCTCTGATTTCATCACAATTACTTTAATTTTACTTTTAAGAGAACCTATAAAAATGAAAACTTCTTTTGAAGATGTAGAATGAAGTTTAGGGTGAATTTAATCGAACTTGTTTTGCAATGCTTTTCTTAAAACTGTAGACTGCCTATCAAGGAAGTGTTCAAACCATCATTTTCTGCTACTGATATAAAAAGCTGTCCATTATGTGTCTATATTTAATCAATTCATTATCTACCTTCACAGAAATTTATTAATTTTCGTGATTCGTTTTTCGTGTCTCATTTTTTACTTTTCTTGTTGGAACTGTTATGGCGGCCTTCCAATGCAGAGACTAATTTGATATAGCACTGTACATCAGTATATCATGTGCACCCTCTTCACCCATTTCAACATGCTTACTGTGGTCAAGCCTTGGTGTCCCACAACAATTTCTACCCCCTCCCCTCCTCCCCCCCCCCCATTACACACAATTCCCTCCATTACCAAATTGACAGTCCATGATGCCTAAAGTTGTCATCAAATGGGATGAGTTAGCTAGAGGTGACATGCCACAACTACAAGTTCCGTAATGTCAGTAAGGCTGTCGTCATATGGGATGAGTAGCCTAACGATTGCGTAGTGCTCTGCGCGTTCTGTGCAATCAATTACTACTATTCCACACTGAAGATCCATTTCGTCACTTTAAACACAAAATAAGTTCTGTGATATTTTGACAACATGTCATATAAAGTAGAACCAATGAGAAGCAAGAATACTCTTTACGTCACAAGTAGAATTCGCGAGACGCTACACTGCATTTGTTGTGTTCAGTTGCAGTCCATACTTATTGAGTTTTATATCATAACTTATACCATATGAATATATGCTGTTTCTAAGCACCAGCACATTGAATCTCTCAAGAACGCGTCGATGTTGGTACCATTTGTTGTAATAAAATGAGGGAGTGATTAAAGAATTTTCGTGTTTAATTACTATCTTGTTGTAACTCTCGCATTATACAGGGTGTTACAAAAAGGTACGGCCAAACTTTCAGGAAACATTCCTCACACAAAAAGAAAGAAAATATGCTATGTGGACATGTGTCCAGAAACGCTTATTTTCCATGTTAGAGCTCATTTTATTACTTCTCTTCATGTCACATTAATGATGGAATGGAAACACACAGCAACAGAACGTACCAGCGTGACTTCAAACACTTTGTTACAGGAAATGTTCAAAATGTCCTCCGTTAGCGAGTATACATGGATCCATCTTCCGCCGCATGGAATCCCTGATGCGCTGATGCAGCCCTGGAGAATGGCATATTGTATCACAGCCGTCCACAATACGAGCACGAAGAGTCTCTACATTTCGTACCGGGGTTGTGTAGACAAGAGCTTTCAAATGCCCCCATAAATGAAAGTCAAGAGGGTTGAGGTCAGGAGAGCGTGGAGGCCATGGAATTGATCCGTCTCTACCAATCCATCGGTCACCGAATCTGTTGTTGAGAAGTGTACGAACACTTCGACTGAAATGTGCAGGAGCTCCATCGTGCATGAACCACATGTTGTGTCGTACTTGTAAAGGCACATGTTCTAGCAGCACAGGTATCCCGTATGAAATCATGATAACGTACTCCATTGAGCGTAGGTGGAAGAACATGGGGCCCAATCAAGACATCACCAACAATGCCTGCCCAAACGTTTACAGAAAATCTGTGTTGATGACGTGATTGCACAATTGCGTGCGGATTCTCGTCAGCCCACCCATGTTGAATGTGAAAATTTACAATTTGATCACGTTGGAATGAAGCCTCATCCGTAAAGAGAACATTTGCACTGAAATGAGGATTGACACATTGTTGGATGAACCATTCGCAGAAGTGTACCCGTGGAGGCCAATCAACTGCTGATAGTGCCTGCACATGCTGTACATGGTACGGAAACAACTGGTTCTCCCGTAGCACTCTCCATGCACTGACGTGGTCAACGTTACCTTGTACAGCAGCAACTTCTCTGACGCTGACATTAGGGTTATTGTCAACTGCACGAAGAATTGCCTCGTCCATTGCAGGTGTCCTCGTCGTTCTAGGTCTTCCCCAGTCGCGAGTCATAAGCTGGAATGTTCCGTGCTTCCTAACACCCCCTATCAGTTGCTTCGAACGTCTTCCTGTCGGGACACCTTATTTCTGGAAATCTGTCTCGATACAAACGTACCGCGCCACGGCTAGTGCTCGGTGCTAATTCATACATCAAATGGGCATCTGCCAACTCCGCATTTGTAAACAATGCACTAACTGCAAAACCACGTTCGTGATGAACACAAACCTGTTGATGCTACGTACTGATGTGCTTGATGATAGTACTGTAGAGCAATGAGTCGTATATCAACACAAGCACCGAAGTCAACATTACCTTCCTTCAATTGGGCCAACTGGCGGTAAATCGAGAAAGTACAGTACATATTGACGGAACTAAAATGAGCTCTAACATGGAAATTAAGCGTTTCTGGACACATGTCCACATAACATCTTTTCTTTATTTGTGTGTGAGGAATATTTCCTGAAAGTTTGGCTGTACCTTTTTATAACACCCTGTGTAAGTATACCATTTTAAAGCAATGGCACATTCAAGAATCATCCAAAACGTGTATTTTTTGGTAGGATTTGTTGTAATTATATGTCAGTTAATAACTCATTTGAGATTAAAGTCTTCCCAACATTGGTAGATAATATACAAGATCGCTAGTTGCAGAACGTCGGTGTAGCGTATTCTGAAACAGTGGGTAGCGGGTTTGAGTTCTTCTGCATTCAAAATATTATTTTTCAGTTTTGCGTTTTCAAAAAAGTTTGTGGAACTTTCAAATCAAATTACAAGAAACAAATTATAAAATATTTTATATCATGTATATATTAGCCCACTCTCTGTCAGGAGTTTGTTCAATTTTGTAAACTTTTGATCTTCTTACTGGCTGGACATGTATCTTCCCTTTTTTGTCTCATAGGGATTTGCCCTATGGCAACACTAACCCCTCTGGAGTGAAGGATAGTGTAGCAGTATCGCTGAATAGTTATAGATAGGCGTATCAAGTGGTAGAATAAATCACATGTATTACAGAGTTCATAATATTTGCTCAGCTCCGATGCCCAGTGTCCACGTTGGAGATGCCGAGTGTCTCATTGCAACTGGTTATTGTTCGACCGTAGCATGCAGGCAGGAAACTACCCGCAAAATATTGCAAGCGTACAGGACAATTTCTTCTTCTGTGAGTGTATTAAGTCACTCACAAGTGTCTCTCGCCACAGACATCGTGCAGTGTACATCTTAACAATACCCAAATTATCCCCCATTGTCAGACTGTGCTAAGATTGAGTTCACATTGAATGTACCGACTTTGGACCACAACTTCTTTGGCAAGTTTGCCCCTGTCAAATCCGTTTTGTGATGACTGTCTCACATTGCGAATCTCAGGACATCTGTGTCTCCCACGCCATGTCAGGATCCGTTTTCTCCACCGGGAATGCAATGCCACCATATTGCTTCCCAGAGCGAGCACAGTTTGGACCGACAACTACCGATCCTGTACGAGTTTTACCAATCATGGGGCTGGCCACTCCTCCCACGCCAGTCGCTGTATGCTACACGCTGTTCTTTCCAACAGGACCCATGACTGACATGACCCTCCACAGCTGTCAACACTGTATACAACATGCCATTTCACAAGGCACATGTACAACCCGATAGTATATGCCTTCCAATGAAGTACACATCATCATGATTTGCCTCTCTGAAGCTATTTCCATGCCTCTAGAGGGATGACACTCCAGTATAAGCTTGGACTACCAGACTTTAATATCATGTGCCACAACTTCACAACGAGAATCCTATGATACACTTACTCATCTCCACATAATCAAGCTACCAGAGTTTGACCCACATCCACATTGAATCATGATTCACTACAGTGGAGTAAATATTGCAGCATTGTGGTGTTTTTGATTATCAGGAAAATTTCATGACACTGACTGCATACATAAGTGGCAATGCTGAATTAATCATCTATGTCATTCTCCGCCCTCCAATTTGTGACCAGTCAGCAACAGTGAAGTGCGCCTATCTCTTTCACCAGAACAGCAGCTGACACAGGTCATCTGTATACAACATGCCATTTCACAAGGCACATGTACAACCCGATGTTACAAAGAACTAGGTTCACGGACACTGTCCTCAAATGTACCAAGAACTCCATAGGTTCTTGTGGACAGTATATTTCTATTGCCGACACTTCTCACAAGCTGTGAACGTTCAGCTTCGACCGACTCAGGCACTCACCAGCAACGGGAAATCTTGGAAAAAGACGATGCCCATAGACACTTCAGATTCTGCAAACTTTCGGTGACTGAGAACAGTACTTTCAACAAGCTGTCACTCTTACACTACCAGACCCTTCGGCCCACTTTATTGTTACATCCAATGTGAGCGACATTGCCATCATAGCCATTCTCCAACAAGAAGTTGATGGAGACCTCTGCCACCATGTTTCTCAAAAACACTTTTGGATTCTCAGATGAAGTGGTAGGTGTACAACTGGGAGCTCCTAGTGGCCTATGAGACCTTCAAGTTTTTCCAGGAAAGCATAGAAGGACGACAACTAACTTTATTCTCTGATCATCACACACTGGCTAAGTCGATTGCCAGTCTGCCTTCCAATTGTTCACCATGCATATTAAGACATTTAGACTTCATTTCTCAGTTCATCAGCAATGTCCGCAACTTCTCACTGAATGGGTCCTCTCGCCCAGGATCAAATGCAACTCTAAGCTATGAGCCAAGGTGTGTGTTTCATGCCAACAACCCAAGATTCGAAGCCACATAACCTTCCCCTCCCACCCCCCCCACCCCCACCCTTGTCCCACCCCCCAAGGCAAGTTCGATATTCTAAAGGACACTTTTTACACATGCATGTGGACTTGGTAGGACCACTACCTGAATCTCGTAGGTCCTACTATATATCGTCCATCACTGACCAGGTTACAAATAGATGGGGACAATGCCTATTAGTGACATTATAGTGGAAACTACAGCCAAAGCGTTCATAGATACTCGGCTGGCCAGCTTCAACTGTCCTGCTGTTGTCACCACTAACCAAGAGTGGCTGTTCAAAGTGGGTTTATTAACTGAGTATACTGCATATGTGGTGTCCAGCTTTTCCACACCAGATGCTTCCACTCACAAAATAATGGTTTAGTGGAATACTGACATCACACACTGAAGGCCACATGCATGTGCTATGCCAGAGAATGCAGTGACACTCCCCTGTCGGTTTTGCTAGACATCCACACAACATTCAAGAAGGATTTAAATACATCTTTAGCCCTGCTCACCTACAGTGAACTCATCCACTTGCCAGCTGAATGTTTCGGGACTACACCAACTGTCTCAGCTACAGACCTACCTACACTAGTACACTAGTATGGAACATCAGCCAGCGCATCTTACAATTATGTATGTTCCCATCACAGATGCACTCCATCACCCTCAACTTCACCCATAAGGATTTCGACACATACCATTGTGTAATGTTATGGAATGACACTGTTTGACTGCCACTAACCCTTCCCCTATACAGGCACATTCCATGTGTTGGACCAGGGGGACAACAGCCACAAAATCTTGTATCAGAACAAGCCCACCACTGTTTCCATTAATCGTCTCAGACCAGCTTCTGCTCTTCATGATCACACACAAATGACACAGAGAAAAGTGAGGAACCTCCATAGGCTGACCCTCCTTGGAAGGTTATGAACGACAGCTTCCATCTCATGTGATCAAGACTGCATCATAGTTAGTACACCATTAGGTGACAACCCCCTGCTGCCTCCTCTCTTTTATAATGTCAGGATTCCTCCTGAGGTTGGCGAATTATCTATCGCACAAGCTACGTTTAACTGTACTAAAACATCTAAAATTCTGATGAAGAAAGTTACATTCGTTATAGAAGAGTTATCTAAAATAAAGAATTTGAGTTATTTGTTCTTTTCAGTAGATAGTAATATTTCTCTGGTCGAAATTTTTTGATACTACATACTAGGTAAACAGAATTTTACTAAGAGAAAAAGATATTTACAAATTTCACTTTCGATTAGGAAAGCTAAACTCACCATTATTGATGAGCTAATTCCCTTAACGGTGGAGAAGTGCTGACTGGAATTGGTTAATGCCAAATAAAGAGTACTCATATATTTGGTTAGTGAAAAGTCAGTTGGCCATATATTTGCTATTATCGTAATTAAAGAAGGGTGGAAAAGATAATTACTTACTTAACGACAAAGTAAAGAAAATAGGTAAAGGAAAAGAACTGAAATCATTCTTGATTGGGAACTGGGTTTAGTACAGAAAAGTTAGTTTTGTTTATGCAACTCCTTTTCACAATTACTGCATGTGTTCACAGATAATCAGAGGTTGCATTATTGCTGCAATACATTACAACCACCTATCAAATTCACAGATATTCCGAATTAAGGAGAGACATTTTCATAACAAAGAAAATATTTGAATATGATCGCAGTGAAATTGTATTATAAAGTAAGTGTAAGAGACGCCAGTTTTTATTATACCAGTGTTAAGAGGAAAACAGTCCACATCAAATTAAATTGCCTGTACTCTCTAGCAGTTGAAGATTATCTCAGACTAAATACTCAGAGATATAATTTATTTGTTTTAACTGAATTTATCACTATAAACAAAAGACAGCAATTTTAACATATTTCAGTAGGAAGAGTGTTTTCAACATTCTTGCCAATAATTAAATGTTCACCTATAAAGGTGTTAGCTCTTAATATTGGTCTGAGCTGAGCCAATGTGTTAATTGTTCATTAGTCATGAGCAGGAGCTATGGTAATGAGTTGTCAACATAAGTCATTTAAGCCTGCATTGGGCACTGTAAAATACAATATGTTTATATGATTTTCTTAAACTGAAGTTTCCCTCCCTTTCAAGCAAATATATATACGTGTGTTCATCAAAAGAGAATAGGATTGTGTAGTACAGTTTTACTTACTTAAAAACTTTTACTCAGAAACTGTTAGAGCCCTTAAAAATCCAGAAATTTAACATGAAAAGTCAGGCATAACAATTAACAATATCTTCTCTTATAATCACTGTACGTATTTATGCTGTCTGGGCAGCAGGTGTACCAGAATAGTAGCGCAACAAGAAGCTAGTTAAACACAGTGTGAGGCCTTGGGTGGCTAATTCTGTTGTAACTTCTTAAATTGCCACTGCAGTACATTTACCACCTCCCCCCTCCCCCACACTCAGCAATCAAAGTGCTCTGCACTCCCGATGAGGCATCTCTGTAAGTACTCTGCCCTATAGCAACATTAACCCCCTGGAAATGAAGGATAGTGTACCAGCATCACTGATTAGTTAGTCTGGAATCTGACTTCGACGTGTATAGATGTGTTTATCAAATGTTAGAATACATCATACGTGTTACTGAATATATATGTGCTTTTACCTCACCTCAATACCGAGTGTCTACAGTCTTATAAACGTTCAGGGGCACTGAAGTTTTTTTTTAAGTATAATAGACACAAATAATATGACTACCATATGGAAAATGGCGGAAATGTGCATTTTAATAAAGTTAGGATAGGAATTGTATGCACATCCATTTTTGTAAACAATTAGTGAGATTTGAGAGGCAAATAAAGCCAACAACTACCTCTGGAGAGCGCTTTGTCCCATGTGCCAATGACATCATGTCTTGTGTCGGTAGATTTCCCATCAACATCAACATTAGCTGCCTCATCCCATGTGACCACAGTCTAAGGATGTTTACTATATCTAAGCCAATCTTTCGGTCATGTTGTGTTATAATTATTTTTTCTAGTTAAATTGATTCACTAAAGCCATCGGCACATGGGATGTGCATTTTAACGTCAATGTTGAACTTGCCAAGTTTCTTACCACCTAGCGTGGGAGAAGCATGCTGGGGAGTCTTTCTGAATGTGTAGAGCATATGAACATAAACCAGTGAGATGGAAGAACATACATGCACACCATCCCCTTCAGTGCAGAGTCTGGAGATACCTTGTTGGCTTTCAGTTAAGGCCCATATTTGACAGGACTTAGAATTTAAGTCTTGTGAATATATATCATTTTAAAGTACCAGCAAATTTACCTATCGAAAATATACAATCTATTCATACGATTTTTGTGATAAAACGATGGGAATTGTCATATTGGTTTAAATAATTTTCGAATTGTAACTTAAGTGTTTTGAAAGTATGCCACGTTAAGGCAAGGGAAAATCGAAGAGCTGTCAAAAACATACTTTCTTGATATTAATTGTTATAATCAAAAATCAATTAATAACATATCTGTGATTAAAGCCTTCAGATAGGAACACACTAGACAAGGTCACATTTTGTGAATGTTCAGTGTAGCATAATGAATAGGGATGCAGCATCAGAATGTGATGTGTGATATGTTGCAGGCCATGCAATTCATCCAATTTTCTTACTTTTTTTTTACTCACCATCGCACTTTCTACTAGGTTCTAAGTCTTTCGCATTAATTTAATACAAATATATCCCATAACATTCGATGGTACGTAAATATATGTGCACTTTCTGCCAGAGAGAGTGTGTTCAATAGACTTTATCTACCGGTTGGTTGTAATTAAACTGACAATGTTCCAAGTGCCACAATGCGGGCTGTAAACACAGGACACTCCAACATCCTACATATGTTCCTAAATCAGAGCAATCGCGGAGTATGCTGACAAAAAATATGACACGGTAAGCAGTCAGAATGTGTATAGGTTCCTATCTTGACATCAGTATGCTGTTTATCACTTGGCGCCATCTGTTGATTTCTGTTGTGACTTGACAGTTTGTTGTAAAGGGTTAAGAAGGTTGAAGTTTTCCTTACAGAATGCAACGGCTATTGAGAAGTGTCCACTCCACTACCAGTAAAGTTGTTTTATCAGAATGGCAGAAATGGCGTTGCATTGCGGGAACACTGCCAACAGAAGCAGCTGTGAAGAATCCCCAAGTAATAAAATGGCTAAAGAATATGATCAAGACATTTGAAGAAACAGGTGAATTACGTGGTGTAGCAGGGTGAGGGAAGTGGCTCATTCCCACGGCACCTTTTGATGAAGTTACTGTAGCTATAAGCGACCATGCAGCACACGCCGCAAATTCTGCTGCCAATGCTCATGCTGTGTCAATACTCCGTCCCCTGTTCAACAGTTCAAAGTATTTTGTGGCACATTTTCCACTGGTATGCGTACAAGATTTAGAATGTACACCAAATAAAGCCCCAAGGTAGGTTGCAACGCTATGACTTCGCTCTTCTCTTTCTGGTTACATATGGAAATGGATAACATGCGACCGGGGAATATTCTTTGGATGGACAAAGCGTGTTTTACTCTGTAAAAGTGTCGTGAATGCACAGGAGTGTCATGTATGGGGTTCTGCTCTGCCACATGTTGTGCAGGAACATCTACTGCACTCAGTTTATGTGACTGTGTTGTAGTTTCACAAGCTCCATCATTCTTGACCCGTTTTCTTCAAGGAGATGGCATCACATGGGCCTGGTAGGTGTACGATATCTGCATATTAAGTAGATCTCCTTTTGCAACATGCGATTCCAGCTTTGAAAGAAAGCAACTGTGTCCACGCCACTATTTTCATGCAAACTGAGGCGACACTACACGTCGCTTACCTTTGGTAACGACTGCACCATCTCTAGGAAATTTCAATATGTGTGGCGTTTCAGATCTTCTGACCTAAGTCCATGAGACTTCTGGTTGTGGGGATATTTGAGAGATTGTGTCAATAAGGTGTGTACCCAGAATGTACCTGATCAGCAGGATAGCATTAACAACACATCCATCTAATTACACCAGATCTATGATGATGTGTCTGTTCATTCCTATCCCATTTTCCTGCACTCACACCATGTTATGACTGCTTGCAGCTTTTACCTGGTGGCAGGAAGTGGAACTATTATTTTTTAGCATACTCCATGAGCACACACATTAATGAACTATGATGTACAGTCGTGGGCAAAACGAGCGAGACCCCTCGCCTTTTCGTGATGCTGATCCGCACTGCTTTAAAGTCTGCTACATTGCATAACAGGCAAGGCGACGAAGTGCTACCAACATACTATGCACAGGCGTGAAATTGACAAACTGTCTGAACTTTTTTAGACTGTTTTCCATAATTTGTAAGGCTATATTAATGCTGATTAATGTGTTAAACACAACACGTAAATATAAGACAGAAATGAAAGAAGCAACGCTAATTGGTATGAACTGTACCAATAAAAATGAATTTCAACTTGTAGAGAAAACATAAGTGTTTTAGTAAGACAAAGAACCCAAGATCGTTACGAATTAGCAAAATATTATCCGCATTCGGCCGCGAAACGGTCTGTGGCAACGTTCAGACCAGTCATACTGGATTACTGTTGCTGAACTACCACGAAAGTGTGCAAATTTAGCAATGCGTGAAGATTCATAACGAAATTCAGTTAAAAATCATTCAGTGCCACACTTAGGTCAATTCGATTATTGACAGAAGCGGGAAAAGTAGGCACTAACATGTATTAAATTCTACAAAAGTGTCATATTGACATCCTCAGTATAGAATAAAGGTAGCGATAAAAAGTATTGGGGGCGCGAAAATTGCTTAAAATTGCTTTACTGATATTCTACCTGCCTCCATCGAGATTAGAACTGAAAACAAACCAGACCTTCCTTTCACTACACTAGCAGACAACCCAGGTAAACAGCCCTCTATTATTGCCCCTGACATGAATAAGCCGGCAATTTCGCAATGAAAATGTCAAAATGAACTGCAGTTTCTGTTGCATAGAGCTGTCTGGACTCAAAAACATGTATTTTCTACCTTTATGTCACCGCTTATGTGACAGTCATTCGGGATGTTTATCGAGCTAACAAAATACTGTTATTATATTAGCGAGTAAATTTAGTAGGATAATTCTGCACCACCCCAGGAAATAAACGGCTACATAGCTCCCAAACGTATTCTACAATGTTTAGAATTCTCCACTAGGCTCGCCACAGCCAGAAAATGTTCATTAGCCGAAGTGTTTCTTAAGCTAGCTAGCAATAGGAATGTTCGCACTTCTAAAACGCGGTGGCATTAATACTGGGATGTGACTTATCACGTGTATAGGCAAATGGATTCTATTTGGATTCTTGTAAAGGTGATTTGGATCGAAAGCGTAGCTACAATTAATATGCCGATGTATCGACTGCAACTAGAACATTTCGAATAAAGAGCAGGGGGTGTTATTTATGCGGCCCTCATCTGTTTTCGTTGTTAGGACTTCGTCACTAAGCCGGTAAAAAAGGAACCCTACTAGTCTCACTTTCTTGACCGTCTATCGGTCTATCCAACCCTTAACCCTTAAAACCCGTTTACCTCGAGAACGGGTAGACATAATAAGCGGAGATGTATCGCACTTCTTGCGCTAACTGGTCACTTGCTGGTGTAACAAAAGTGAGCTTCTATGTCAACGCAATCTAAAGATAAGCCGTTTATGTAAAAAAAAGTTTACGTGAAAGGTCAAAAAATGGCTCCAAGAAATGTGCGACCAAACTATTTAGGTCATCAGCCCCCAAGATCTAGAACTACTTAAACCCACCCAACCTAACACACATCCATGCCCGGGGAAGGATTCGAACTGACGGCGCAAACAGCCGCGCGTTCCGCGATATGACGTCGTTGAAAGCACGGCTATCTTCTGAAGTTGCTAAGCAGTAATTTACTTCTGGTGAATGATTTTATGCGCAGTTCATTTAAGATAGAATAACTAAAATATATTTGATGTTACGGAAGACGAAGGACACCTAATTCATTTCCCTCGCTTTATTTATGATGTTAAATTCGCAATCTGAGCATACGTATTATCCATAACCACACTTTAGCGCCACATAGATATGTGATTGCAACACATTGGCGTACGCTTGAGATATTTCGTTTCCCATGAAGTGGTGGCAGACGATGCTGTGGCGTCTTCGAAGCGCGAGCTTCGTCAGCGCAAGATATCTCAGCACAGCTGAGCGAACGTTTTCTTCCTGCTGCTAGTCTAATGGACAATGGAAATACTGTAGAACAACTATGTGACCATCGATTTACGTTCGTGAGTCGTTCATAATTATGCTAGTAAATTCACTCGATATTTTTATGTTCTTTAAATTACATTTGCTACATGATTCGCATTGAAGATGGAGGAAATGTGTGTTATTTGGTCCAGGAAGCACGTTCCAATAGAACTTGTACATTGACATTTATGTTGCGAATTAGTCATCTTATCCATCACATGGATAACGAGGATGCTCTGTTTTGCTACAGTTGTTTCGTAGCTTACAAGGGAACATCCCCATTGCACCCCCCCCCCCCCCCCCCCCCCCCTCAGATTTAGTTATAAGTTGCCATAGTGGATAGGCCTTGAAAAACTGAACACAGATCAATCGAGAAACAGGAAGAAGTTGTGTGGAACTATGAAAAAAATAAGCAAATTATACAAACTGAGTAGTCCATGCACAAGATAAGCAACATCAAGGACGGTGTATACTCCCGAGCGCCGTGGTCGCCTGGTTAGCGTGAGCAACTGTCGAACGAGAGGTCCTTGGTGTAAGTCTTCCCTCGAGTGAAAAGTTCAATTTTTTATTTTCATACAATTATTATCTGTCCGTCCGTCCGATGCGAGGTAACTGCGCTGTAATATGGGGACGCTATACCTAAACAAACGTCGAAACAGAGGACGTCTGTCGACTACAGCGCACGGACGAGAGAGTATTCCTGCTAACGAGGCTCCCTGGATGGCAGTTGACTGTTCGCTACTTTGGACGAGAGTGCTTTAAATACGTGAGATGTATTCCGTGGGCAATATGAATCCAGCAAATATAACCCGCGACTTCAATAACAAGGTCAATGAATATTTTCCGAACTGTAAGTAATCGGAAAGTTCTTCCTTAAGGGATGGAACGATTGTCGAACATTTGTATGATTATTTCCTACATTTGTTGATAAACAGTACGTGTGGTGATGATTGTCTGAAAATGAATAATTAAACTATTCACTCGAGGGAAGACTTAAAACTATTACCTCTCGTTCCGCAGCTGCTCACGCTAACCACGCGACCACGGCACTCCTGAGCTCACATTGTCCTTGATGTTGCCTATCTTCCACATGGACTACTCAGTTTGTATATTTCGCTTATTTTTTCATAGTTCGACACAAGTTCTTCCTGTTTTCTCGATTGATCTGTGTTCAGTTTTTCAAGGCCTATCCACTGTGCCAACCTATAACTAAATCTGAGGGGGGGGGGGGGGGGGGGGGGGGAGGGGGATACGACAGGAAGGTTCCCTCTGCATGTAACACACTACAAATGCGTTGGATGCCACCTGTGATCGGTTCACTTGAAAAACGTTTTTTCTCATCGTAATTTATGTAACTGGCTCTACGACTTCCAATTTGACAATTTGTGGAAAAATTGTGACTCTTGAGGCTTTGTTTATCTTGCTAGTCCTAGTTTCAAACATTGTCTGACAGAAAACGTAGGCATGAAGGAGTCAGTAAAAGCAATTATTCGCTATTATAGCAAACTTTTGAATCCTCTGAACACTTGAATTCTCTATATTGATTGTGAGAGTTTTGTTATATCTCTTGTTATTTACTGTCTCAATGTCATCCGTGAGAATTAAATTTAAAGGCAGTTGGATTAGGTTCCTGATCTATAAACTATGATTTAATATTCTGCGCAGCTAAATAAATTTTGAAGGTTATATTCTTTACGTAAAACAGAGTATCGGTTTCAGTCCTGGGATTGACGATAAACTTCAGAAATACAATTACAGAATAGTGGCATATCGATTATGGCTCCTCATCATCAACAATAGTTGTTAACCATAGTTTCGTATTTGCTATTTGACCGTCGTTACCCTTTAGAGACCAACCTGATCTTTCCACAATGCCATTTTTGACTTGCTTCTTAATAGGTCCTATAACTACAGATTTGTTGAAAATATTAACTGTTACATCGTTATTCCACAAATTAAAAACTTCGAGTTATTCTTCATGTCTTGAAACTTACTACCGTTCACTTTCACTGAAGAAAAGATACACAATAATAAAATGAAATCAAAGATTAGAATGTCAAAGCATAGTGTGAATGGTTAAAATGAAATGAACTAAAAATCATCTTCTTGTCTAAAACACGTTACTGTTCCAGAGAACTTCGGCATCTCTCAAAATTTTTTACACGTCTGATGTTTAACCACGTGTGGACAAATAGTGGGTCTCATGATGCAGCACTGTTTAGCTGCCACAAAATAAAGCCTCAGAAATCAGTAAATAAAACTATTGTTCTACTGTTGCTCTGAATCGCATATACCAACCGCCCTCTGCTGTGACAACAACTCAAAGTCTACTGGGTATTCGATTTCTCTCTCTTTTTTGGGCCTCCTTACCTCTATTTCTAGCCCATCCTTTGTTCTTCAATTACGCCTTCTTCAGCGAGCTTCTCCTCAATATTTTTCATTTGTGCTGAATTGTTTTGTACCCTTCTTGCATATACATGTGTGTCATATATTTTTAGAGACTGCATGAATATATAAGGTGAGTATTTCTTCTCTTAGCAAATTAAATATTACATATCTTGCTGTGAATTAATTTGTTTGTTCATATTCCACTTACTGCATTTCCCTAAAATTATATAAAATATACGTCTGTAAAAAAAACAACACAAAACAAAAAAAACCTTGAAACATCTGTTGCAGCTGATTGGTTAAGGTCTGAAAAAAAAACACCTCTGCTGATGCTGCTTAGTATCACGTATAGCCTCCTTCGGCTTCCACAACAGCTCGAAGTCTGTTGGGCATTGAGCTCACAACTCGAGCCACATAACTAGGAGATTCAAGTAACTCATTCCAAGCGTCATGAATCACATCAGAAAGCTGTTGGCGAGTCAGCGGTGCCTGCCCCTTTTCTCATATTACTCTGACCATTTCTGCCCAAATATTCTCAATGGGATTCATGTCAGCTACTTTAGGTGGCCATTCCATTACAGTAATATTACTATGGTCGTCGAACACGGGAATCAAAGTTATGAAGGAACGACGGTAGCCATGAGCCACCGCTTCATTGCGTTCTCGCCTGCAGAAGGTATCTACACTATACCAACAGTGCGTTGATAACTTTGACCGTCGCTTTGTCGGAAACGGCTGAGTGTTTGCATATAAGCCGAACCACAGGCTCGCTTATTTTGTCCTCTCCTTCACTGAGCAAAGTGAACAGGAGAAACATCTTATGTTTTCTAAAATTTGAAAATAAAAAATACATAACGGTAGGTGAAGGCTCTATGCTGGGCAACCGCTTCACCTTTTCTCTAAAAGGTTTTTTAGAGTGTAATCGCCTGTAGCTATTTTGGTTATGAGAATATGTGAAAATCTGTATTATTGATGTGTGAAAAAAAATACATTCATAGTTCGTTAGTGAAAAATTGAGTTATTATTCCAAATAGTACAAGAAGAATGGAAGCCCACCTGCGTAATTCAGAGTTATCACTAAGATCCGATTACCGTATCATGGACACGGTGAATATTTTGTAGGTGAATATGGCGATCGGACGTAGTATTATCAATTGGTAAGCATAAATCTACAACAAGAGAAAGACTATTTCGCCCGTGCAGAATTAATATGAACCCTTTTATGGGCATAGCCCAGCTTATTGTGCTTGTCCAAGTGCCGAAAAATTAATTCCATACATCTAAACATATTTTTATTACATATTTTTTATTATATCATAAAGTGGTGACAAGTGACAGGCACGATATGTAGTGGGCAAAACTGTGAGTACTAGTATTGTTAAGACAATGAATATACATATATCTTAATAATTTCTTTATGTTCCATGTATGTTGAAGACATGAGAGAGACGATTTTGTAGCACTGGAAAAATACTAACTGAAAGGAAAGGAAATAATAAATGATTTAGAAGGAAGAAGACAGCAATACCAAGAGTGAACAACTAAAACTAAAATAGAAGGAAGTACCAGTTACAACACAACGATAAGGTAGGACCGCGCAATGCATGTAGAAAATGTGTTCCTAGTAGACCTATTAGAAAATCCAAGCGCCTATTTCCTAAAATCCAGAACCTAAATTGCAATCAAGTAGACAGAATGGCATTTATTTATCAGTACGAAAAGTATATTGAGTGAACAACAATTACATATAGCTGTATATGCATTCTGTCGCACGAGAAATAGCGCAAAAGTAAAATTCAAGCAGAGAAAATATTAATTTTGGCAACTGCAGAGGCGTAAAGGTTTCTATAATGGATGGACAAAACAATAAGGAAATGTCATTTCAAAATCAAAATGCCAATTTAGTAGACTTGCATTTGCAAAACGTAACAATGAGTGGGTTGGAACCGTCAAGCGGCGAATATTTGGATGCTGGGCGCGACATGCCATTGTTGCATTCGACAACCATGAATACGGAACATTTCATTATAATCAATACGTTGATTACAGTAGTCGAAATTAATGACACAACAAGTTAAAGGAATATTTTAAATGAAAGTAGTATGCGTAGTACAGACACAGATGCTGACAGGCGTAAGCCAGAAGTGACTAGGGAAGATATGCAAGCCTTATTTGGAGCCTTAACAGGAATACAAACGGACATGAACGCAATGAAAACAGACATGAACACAGTAAATGAAAATATGCCGAGTTTAGAAACAATACAAGCAGACAGGAACACAATCAAGTCAAAGATGGCGAGTTTAGACACAATACAAAGAGAGATGAATAATATGAAAGCAGATATGATCATAGTAAAGTCCGAGATCGAAAAGGTAAATGCAAACATGACACACATTTCAGGCGAGGTAAAAATTTGCGTACAAAACTCAATAATCTGGATACGAAGTTCACACAGCAGATTTCGCAAATCTCCACGGAATTGGATAGGAAAATTAACGAACAAGTACAAACTTCAATTCATGACATGAGTAAGAAATTAAGAGGCACAGTGGAAGAAAAATTTGAAACACTACAAAGCGCGTATGGACAGGAGCCATCCAGAATCAGAGAAACTCAGAATAATTTACAGATAATGCAAAAGAACACGCAGGTTAACATAGGTAATGTACAATCAGAAGTAGCGAAGCTAAATTCTTTCTGTGTGAGCTTACCAGAAAACGTAGAGAAAACCACAGTGGTGATAGGATTACTTAAGTTAGAACATAAAAGAATCAACTCAGACATTGTGCAACTTAACGAAACAGTAAAGGATAATACAAAAGATGAAAACCACTACGTTCGCGGAAAAATGCGTACACGAACAGCGCACTTATGTGGAAGCGGTAAAGGAAGTAATGGGGGACAAGGAAGGGTGACCGAAGGTACGAAAATAAGTGTCAGCCACATCAGTAAGGTAATGGCCGAGATAGGAGAAATTAGAGAGAAAACTTTGATAGTAGGCGACAAGGAAATTGAAATTACCAGGATCGGAATATGGAACACATGGATCCGAGAGAGAACCGGCAGCCAGTACAGTTAAACCGAAACAACTAGGACACGAACTGGCGAGCACGTGAATATACGGCGTACATAGAAGTGACGATAGAAAATGAAACAATATCTTTACTGCCCCCAGGAAATAACAGTAATCGAGCATGACTAGAGGAAGGAGGAAATGAACTGTCAGTGTGTCACAGTAATAATATTAGCGACATAAACACTGACACAAAAAAAAAAAAAAATAGAAAAGAGGAAGCAGACACTGAAACAAACTTACACACACAGCATATCCGTAATCTATTTTTAAGGTATGATAAGGAAGCAGAAATGAAAGAAGATTTGTTCACTGAAGAGAAAGAAACAACATGCAAGGTAAGTGAAATTATTCGAGCAACAATAAAGGTAAAGGTGGGAAACATAGGTGTACACTATCTAACATGCCAAGAATGAGATGCAACCTAGTGAATAGAAATTTCCCTTGTATATTGATATTGTACTTTCTTAAGACTTAGATATCTATAGAAGCAAAGGAAACCTTCTGATATTCTATTAGGAAACACGAAATATACAAGTACTAAAACAACTGTGCACAATCCCGAACGAGTGAAAACCATTAAATGACGTAGTTATACTATATCAGGCAAAAACTTGAATAAGAGTGATGGAAAAGAAAGTAGTTCAAAGCACGAGAGCTTTAAGCGAGGGTCATAAGCGGAGACGCGCAGCCACACTTGAAGCGGAACATACATTAACAACTATATGCGAAGCAGCTAACAGCTCATTGCAGGGGCAGAGTATGCAAAATGCAAAGTTGAGTTCAGTGTTCCCTTTAAGATGTGCAAGGAAACACTGCGCACCGCGATGGAAACCATTTTAGAATTTAAGCGAATCGGCATCCACGGCGCGGAGCCTGCACAAGAAAACACTGCGCACCACGCCAGAAACCATTTTAGAATTTAAGCGAATCGGCATCCACGGCGCGGAGCCAACTGGACAAAACAGAAGCGAGACGAAATGGAGTACTGTCAGCAGATTACTATAACGTAAATCAGTTACACAAAGAAAACGATTAGAGGCGTTAATTTCCAAGTTGGAGACTATACTGTAAAGAGCACTAATTTTAAGAGTATGTCATTAGGTTAAGCATATGTAGCTTTAAGAAAAGGAGCGCATTGGCGCAAGTACACTATAGAGAACGTAGAATACATTAAATTTGTGAACTTAACATAAGATATTGAATGTACATAGTTAGAAATAAATATAAGGATTCAAAGCACAAGAAAATATACACCCGACTATATACAACAGGATTAAGATAAGCTTAAAAGAGAAGTAATAACATGTACACTTAACACGATTATCACAGAACTTAAGAACTAAGTGACTTACATACAGTACGCAAGTAAGTGACGATGGGAAAGATAGAATGTATTTATACACGTAGAAAAATGTGTGTGACTGAGAAGTAAACTATAAAATAAGATATTGTACAAGATTTAGCGAGAGGAGCAGTTGTGCACTTATAGAACTACACTTCTTTACAGACAATTTTAGAAGTAGTGAGTTTAATGGACAGGGAGAATACATACACACAAATTTTCTATTACAGAAATCACTTACATTAAAGTAATTGAAAAGCCACGATCGCTTCAATGTCATTGAAGCGATCGTGGCTTTTCAGTTATTTTAAAAACAGAGTGATCGCCCCACGAGACATCCTGTGTACACTGCAAAAAAGTCACTTACATTAGTTGCTATTAATTACATGATACCTTATAGAAAAAACATAAGCAGCAAAACAACACTGTGAACACAAATCGTACAACATGAAGGTGATAAGCTAAATAACTGCGTTAACAAACCCATATGCACACAATGTAATTACATGAACTTAAACAAAATAACTGAGGTAAGTACTGTATGTTAAAAAAGCAATATGGAGTAATAAATGAATTTCACTGCATGCTAATACTAGGAAACGGAGAGAGTGTGAAAGATTTTAGATTCAGCTGCAGGTATTAATTAGTTAATCTACGTTTTTTGTGAAATATCATAAATGGAGTGAAACTAGGTAGAGCATTAAAGTATATTGGAGACATATGAGTTTATTTATATTTTTGGGAATCAATAAATTAGGTAGTGGTGCTAGTGTGAAAACCCCACATATAATACATGGGTATAAATGGAGATTTATCTGGAAGGTTTTTAATGAGTAATTATATGGGTATATGGCAATGAATATGAAAATGGATATACAGGGGTATCTAGGAAAGGGCCACGAGGGTGATGTAAGAAAGAATAGATTATATAGTTCTAATTCTCAGAATGATTGATTGTATGAGTGTGGAAAGTGAAGTATGATGAAACATGTATGGTAAGTAATTGTGGAAACAAACATCTCAAAGAAGCAGTGAAGAGTAAAGAAGACACAGTGAAGTCAATAGTAACAAAGTTACACAGTACGTTTAATGTACACCACAGCACAGTAATTTGTTACACATACATAAGAATGTAAGCAACTTAGTATGAAAAATATGTCCTTAGAGACTAACTGTTACAGCTTGAGTTACTATAAGGTGAATATAAATGAAAATATGATATACAATTCGGACAGGGGATGAACACAAAATGGAATAAAACAATATTTTCTACACTGAGTTCTTGACACATGCACAAACGAAAGAATTACATTTAGCATAAGCACCTTCTTCTTTAGTGGGAATAAATTATGAGTGGAATTACACATGACAAAAACACAGTAAAATTACTGGTCACACGTTATGAGGACAAACATGTATATGTCGCCACATCAGTAAGGCAATATATGGCTTGAAATATGTGTATACGAATGTGAAATAGAATGACGATCAACAAGCAGTGATGAAGACAGGATTGTCAAGGGATAAAACATTCCCCATATTCGCTCACAAACGAGCACTTGTAAATATTGTATATAGTATGACCATTTAACAAATGCCAAGGATAGAACAAGTACACTAACTACACACTACAAGTAGCAATCCTAGAAGTAGCTTGATCTCTGAAGCAGATCCTAGCAAACCCAATTTTTTTCCATGTGGTGAGTATTGCTGGAACGTATTTTCTATGTGTAGCTGCGAAAGCCAGTCCTACAAGACAAGAAAATAAAATGCAAATATTCAGAAGAAATACAAGATTACTACTGATTTATATATTAGTGTATAAGATGGTGCATGTCATGGAGTCCATATATGAAATTTGAATGTGAATTGTAGATTTATTTGTCAACTTTATTATTGTCAATGTTTATGTAAAATGTATGTACTATTATGAATTTTATGTGAAATTTTATTCTTAAAGGAGAACCGTTTATGCATGTAAGTGAAGTGCAACACGATGGACAAGTAAAATATTCAAACGTGTGAAGTGTTACAAAAATAGTAAGGCCTGATAATAGTGAAATTAATGGCTGAGCCTGGATAAGAGTAAACGCTACAGTCTAGCGAAGTGAATAAAGTGCGTCTGATGCTTGTCCAACGGAGAAATAAGAGGAAATCCATATAACCACTAACTGATGTGTGAGGAGCGCTGAACTACAATCACAATGCAAGATAATGCCAGGTCCTGCAGTGCATCACTTACCTTCAATTTCACTGGCCAAAAACATCATCCAGGTGTGAGATGAGGTATTGGTATTCTTTGGGTTCAGTGTTGGAGCTGAATCCGTCGTACCCAGTTTCCAGACTGGAGGGCATACTCAACACCGACTTCATGAGCCTGGAGCGACATTACAATGGATGTGTGGGCAGTGCTGGTACTCACATGGCGCCTGGGTCGCTGTGACAGTCGCGTTAAACAATGAGATGCTGCAGGCCATAAGTACAATGAACAATGAGATAGCGTATGCCGAAAGGACACCTACTCAGAATTGCCAATGAACCGAAAACAAGTGAAAAAACATTTAAAACCGGATGGAAGTACAATTTAGGAAATTTAAAATTTTTCCCCTGTTCACACCAAAGATATTTAACAAATTTTAGGATTAATAACACACTAAGACGTCAGCACAACATGGACGTGGAATTATGTGATGTAATGTATATATGGTATATGAATGTATTTATGTGTATGAATTTGCAATGGACAAAGAAATGAATCTTTGTAGATATACTTGTGGTAGCATACAGGTATTAAAACTCCATTGATGTGCACTAAGTGCCCAAATTATAAGCCCCAATGTAAAACAGGTTACTGGATACTGTATCCCTAAATAAAGAGACTTATTTCCGACAGTATACAGTAGGGGGGAATATGTGATGTGCCTTTTGCATTTCTTGCTTTTATGTTTTCGTTTTCTTTAAAGACAAAGTGAAAAAGTGAAGCAGTAGCCCAGTGAAAAGCCTGCGCCTATCGTCATGTATTTTTGATTTCCAAATCTTAAAAAACATAAAATGTTTTTCCTGTTCTTTGATAAGAGGAAGGAGTCTCTCTCTGCTAATGAACGAGTGTGTACATACGTTATTTTAGAGCGTAATCAAAAAACGGCTTTGAGCACTATGAGACTTAACATCTGAGGTCATCAGTTCCCTAGAACTTAGAGCTACTTAAACCTAACTAACCTAAGGACATCACACACATCCATGCCTCAGGTAGGATTCGAACCTGCGGCCGTATCAGTCGCGCGGTTCCAGTCTGAAGTGCCTAGAACCGCTCGGCCACTGCGGCCAGTAGAGCGTAATGGGAGGTAGCCATTTTGGTTATGAGAATAAGAGAAAATTCTGTGTTTTTTATGTGTGTAAAAGAAATAATACATTCTTATTTCGTTAGTGAAAAATTGAGTTATTATTCCAAGTAGTACTTTAATAAGAAGGATTGAAGCCCACCTCTGTACTTTGGATTTATCACAGAGATCCGATTACCATATCGTGGACACGGTCAAGATTTTTTATGTGGATATGTCAATTGGAGGTAGTATTATTAATTGGTAAGATTAAATCTACAACAAGAGAAAGACTATTACGCCTGTGCAGAACTAATATGAACCCATTTACAGGTGTAGCCCAGTTAGAGTGCTTGTCTGAGTGCCGAAAATTTAATCTCATGATTCCAGTTATCTAAACATATTTTTTATTATATTATAGAAGACACCTGAGATGTTTCAGCATGCTGTGCTGTATACAGCCTGCACTACAGCTCTCAGAACAACATCTGTTTAATGACGACCACCTGGTACAAAGAGATCTTGCACTCTTTGCAATAACACATTTTGCACTTTCTTGTTTAGTCTTATATTTCAAATGTTCTAAAGATTCTGCTACCGAATAGAAACAGCAATCAAATTAGAATGACGTTGGCGTTTTACTAAAAAGTGAGAATGATGAAATAATTTTTATCTTAAATCTCTCAATGTTGACGTTTGAATGCGCAGTACATGTGCTGATGGCTTAACTCTTCATTATATATCTTATCTACCCATCTAATCTTCAGCACTCTTATGTAACATCATTCTTTAAAAGTTCCTATTTTCTTCATGTCTACTGATCATCCATATTTCATTTCCATATAAAATACGTTCTCAGAAGATTTCCTAACTCTTAAATTTATATTTGAAGTTATCAGATTTCTCGTCCTTAGGAACACATTTCTTACTGTTACCAGTCCACATTTGATAGCCTTGTTTTTACTTCGAAAAATAATCTGTAATTTTTCTGCCCAAATAGCAAAACCCGTATACTACTTTTAGTCTCTGTTTTCCTTATTCAATTCCCTTAATATCGCTTAGTTGGCTTATTTTACTTTTCCTTTTCTCCTGCAATAAGGCTGACTTACCCTTTTAAAAAAGTTTGTCTAATGAAATTTCATAAATTTCTGTTCTTGTTTAGACATAGTGTAGACCTTCTCTTTATCCCGGTATTGTAAAACCAAAATCTTTTTTTTTCGGTTACAGATATAGGAAAAATATCCAAGTGTTCACCGAATCTTTGCAAAGATCAGGAAAACAAAGTAAACAATAAAATAAAGACCACTTTAACATGAGAGTGGTGATACTGACACAAACTACAAAATCCACCATTATAACATGACAGTGATAGTCCCGACAATCTGCGACAACTCTGCAAGGGGTTATTTTCGCACTGATACAGTTACTACGCCAAACAACTCGATCTGCGTGTAACCATCATATGCCGGAATTTGCAAACGACGCCGACGTTTACTGTACTGGACAGTGCAGCGTTTTTGAATAGACTCCTTGATCTCTTACAGTGATCAATCCTGCAAGCGATGTGCTTCAACACTGTGCTTCGATTTATGTCGTGAGTGCTAAACAATTGAAAGCAACAAACGATTTAATATGGAACCGCATCGCCATTTGCACTTCGCAGATACACTACAGCTGTAACATTTCAGCAGTTCGGATTCATTTTAATTCGCCACGGACACCGTATTTTTCACAGCACACGCAAATTAGTTCGAACCGACTTTGATGCTGCCGCCTGCCGCATTTCGAACACTTGCGTCATGTCACAGATGGATCTGAAACATACTCGGACCAACCTCATGCCTGGTCCGAGATTTTCGATAACTCTTTTGTATCGATTGACTTCACAAGTGAATAATACGTCATGAACATTCCGCCGACGACCGACAGTGCACTGATATCGTTGACACTGTTTCGTCGCTGGCCACCATGTGTTACAGAGTCAGTTTTGTCTTGCATCCTTCCCAGCAGCGGCCGAGTCTTAAGATTTCTGACACTGATGTCACTGCACCCAGCTAGAGCGACAACTTTGGCGCAAAAGCACAAAACCGCAGTTCATCGCCATCTGTGTCACGCCTGGGCCTGCAAAGAATGCCGTCAAACACACTATGCACATCCTTGTGCAGTATACCGCCATCCATGTTGCGTCCTTGCAGTTGCAACATGTGGTTGACTCCGCTACACCTGGGCAGAACTACTTCTATCGGCACCTGCAACATATGTCATCACTGCCGCTTGGTGCAAAGAACTTTACCTGGCCAAAACAAACGACTGCATGCCGTGCAGCCACGTCCCACATGGAGCAACATTCCAGTGGAAGCCTTTGAAGACACTGCCTGCTACTGTCACGTGTCTTGTGGTTACTCAATAGTGCCAGCAACAAGTTCATCTATTAGAGAAGACTATGCTAGTCGCCCCTCGCTCCACACAGCAGCGAATCTTCTCTCACTCCAACGACAATGACTGGTACTGGACTTCACATCTCCGATTGTATACAAGAATGGAATCTTCTCTTCAACCTGGATGAAACTTTCACAGGGCTTCCACTTCCTCTGCTCACACTTCCAAGAACCATGTTTTCAACTGTGCAACTTGCCTCATCACCTCAGATGAGTCACCTTTCAGCAGACGTCAGTTATGGTATCCACCTGCTACCTCCAGATGGCTCACCAACAAATGTCGAACTAAGGGCACTGTAACCACATGAGGCTACCAGCTCATCATTTGCAGTGCATGGATCCATGACCCACATTCTGAAAATGTCACTGTCTTTTCACCTCACATGGATGTCCTCTGTTAAAGACACTATAAAATCAGACATAGGGATGGACTTTCACCTCTGCTTGGTCGCCCAACACACGTCACTCCTGCACACAGACCACAGGCTGCTACATCCCATAGCCGTTGGCCCTGATACTTCCACCCCCACCTGATACATCAACCATTCAAGACAAACAACAAAAAGACAATAGTACACACATAAAAAATTTTCACATCACTTCAGTTCCGAGAGTTCCGGAAAGTGTACAGAAAATTGGAATAGAGTTCAACATAAACATCATTTCTGCCCTTTTTTTGCTCATGAAAACCACACATTACGTGTTGTACCACCATGCAGCGAGACCTTCAGAGGTGGTGGTCCAGATTGCTGTACACACTGGTACCTCTAAACGTCAGTAGCATGTCCTCTAGCATTGATGCATGCCTGTATTCATCATGGCATACTATCCACAAGTTCATCAAGGCACTGTTGGTATAGATTGTCCCACCCCTCAACGGCGATTCGCTGAAGATCCCTCAGAGTGGTCGGTGGGTCACGTTCTCCATAAATAACCCTTTTCAATGTATCCCAGGCATGTTCGATAGCTTTCATGTTTGGAGAACATGCTGGCCACTCTCGTCGAGTGATGTCGTTATCCTGAAGGAAGTCACTCACAAGATGTGCATGATGGGAGCGCGAATTGTCATCCATGAAGACAAATGCCTTGCCAATATGCTCCCAATATGGTTGCACTATAGGTCAGAGAATGGCACTCAAGTATCGTAAAACCGCTATGGCGCCTTCAATGACCACCAGAGGCATATGTTGGCCCTACATAATGCCACCCCATAGTAGCAGGGTACCTCCACGTTGCTGCACTTGCTGGGCAGTGGGTCTAACGCGTTCAGGACTGGGTTACCTCCAAACATGTCTACGACGATTGTCTGGTCGAAGGCACGTGCGATACTCAGCGGTGAAGAGAATGTAATGCCAATCCTGAGCAGTCCATTGGGCATGTTGTGGGGCCCATCTGTATTGCGCTGCATGGCGTTGTGGTTGCAAAGATGGACCTTGTCATGGACCTCGGGAGTGAAGTTGCACACAATGCAGCCTATTCTGCACAGCTTGAGTCATAACACGATGTCCTGTGCGTGCACGAAAAGCATTACTCAACATGGTGGCCTTGCTGTCAGGTTTCCTCTGAGCCATAATCCATAGGTAGCAGTCATCCTCTGCATTAGTAACCCTTTGGCGGCCTGAGCGAAGCATATCATCAGTTCCTATCTCTCCATATCTCCTCCATGCCCGAAAAACATCGTTTTGGTTTACTCCGAGATCCTGGACACTTCCCTTATTGAGAGCCCTCTCTGGCACAAAGTAACAATGTGGACGCGATCGAACCACGGTATTGACCATCTGGGCATGGTTGAACTACAGACAACACGAGTCGTGTACCTCCTTCCAGCTGGAATGAGTGGAACTGATCAGCTGTCGGACCCCCTCCGTCTAATAGGCGCTGCTCATGCTTGGTTGTTTACATCTTTGGGTGAGTTTAGTGACATCGCTGAACAGTGAAAGGGACTGTGTCTGCGATACAATATCCACAGTCAATGTCTATCTTCAGGAGTTCTGGGAACCAGGGTGAGCCAAACATTTTTTGATGCGGGTATATCCATCAAAACACTCAAGCAGTGTGCCTCCTCAGCCGACCAGGTTTTGGTGATTCATCAATGCTACACTGACTGCTTTGTGTCAATGGATGCACTCCATACAATGAACACATTGCTCCAACAATGTAGTAATGACGTATCTACTGCCCTCATCATGACACTTGCACAGTTCACTGCCTCAGTACACAACTGTCATGACGACAAGTGTGAGAGTGCATATGCTCACAAGATGTCCGACCACACCCACTCCCCATTATACCTGGAACCCACATTGTCATTGACCCTGGATATACTGCAGAGCACATTTGTTAGTACACCATACCCCATCATGCCACACAGCTAATCCATTGCTGGCATCATCAAGCACACCTTCTGCCTCTACAGTTTGCTGTCACCACGTTTCTTCTACATGATTTCAGGAGCACACAGCCCAGCTTCCACTTAATGCCATTTTTCACATGACAACTCTGAACATACCAGATACATTCTCCTGGTTCTACATTCAACTACCACACACCTACAACAGGTTGACAATGCTCTACATCACCACACTTCGAGCACATTGGAGAAACCGAATGCAACATGACAACTTTTTCACCATTTCCAAATGGAATTCGTCAACTCTGCAATCGCATCTCTGTCTATGTCGACCACAATCCAGAACACATTGGTACTTTCTATTGCTGTCACCGCATGGCCCCACTCTGTCACAGATGACCTCTGCATAGACCATTATCTTCGAAGTTCACTCCAGCAAATAAATTAGCGGTTAAAGTCGACCTCACTTCCTCCTCAATGTAAGTTGCTCCTTTAATTGGATCAAAGTCCATCTAGCATGTATGGCCCCCACATGCTGAAATCCACACCACCACCACCACCCTATGCCTCTTCAGTTATACTACCAACATCCTGTGTGGACACATTGGAAGCTTCTTACATCAGCTTCAGGCATACCACTTATTCAGCACTCATACTATTCTCGCCACAACTTTCAGAAACGGTCCAGACATGTCTCAAGTAAGTCGCAACCATGGCATGACTGGTCACATGTTTCTATGCATGATCTCTTCCAGAAGTAGGCTGGTCATGTCTCACAAAAGTGTCAGTCATGGTGCCAAAAGTCATGTACATCTGTATCTATCACTTCCACAGTCACCAACTGCACTCTCATTTTTCCTTCAGTACTCCGCACTATGGGGGGCAAGGGAAGGGGACCCCTGTGGGGACATCCACTGCAATATAAATCGTTGAGGTGCTGTGAGTGCAATATCCGTGGCTTCACTAGAGACATTAGGTCGTTCTTAGCGTCCATGATGAACAGTTGTGTGTCTTTACCTGTGTAAATATTCATCTAATAAAATATAAGTCTACCACACCATGTCATAACTCATTTATATCATACCCACACCGTACATGACTTCCACATGAAAATGCCACCACATGAGATGCATTGTGGAATGTTTTAATGTTCCCTTCTGTCAAGTGTGGATTGCCTCTCAGCTTCACAAGTTTCACAATAAAAATTTTCAGTTATTTTTTCTTCTTTTAAAGATCCATTCAGACTGTACATTTAATAAATGGTAAGTGAGCTTATGGAACACCACCTGTAACACAAAAAGTCGGAATATAGTATAGCAATACAGTTCTAATATGCCAGCAGTGATAAAGTGTGCGGAACTCCTGTACAAAGTGAGCGAATGATAGACTACACATTAGTACAGAGTACACAACACTTCATTTTGTAGAAATCTGATACACACAAGAAAATACAACATAACACACTCACGTCATAGAGTGAAATGAACTACCTCCGTCAACTGTCAGAAATAAGACTGTGAGTTGTCTCTGGCCAATGATGCTAATTTCCCACAGAGACCCATAACCTCCCCCCCCCATCCCCCCAGTAGGTGCAGAGTGTAGAGATGTAGTCACAGAAATGGCTGGGTGCATGGATGGTGTGGCCTGCATGGGTGAGCTTAGGAGGGGGAGGTGGAAAAGATGTATTCAACAGTATGTGTGCAGTGGATGAGTGTGTGAGGAGCTCGCCATCTGGAGAGGTCAGGAGAGTAGTGGAGATGGCCAGAAGACCATCATTGAGGAAATTTGTTTGCAGAGTTGTGGGACTGGCGTTATCATGTAAGGTGAGAACTTCCTGGAAATGGTGTACTGGGGACTCAGGCAAGACCATGCAGCCATCATGATCCCATGTGACAGCCAGTTCCCTATCTGTAACTGTGAGGCTAATATTCTTTGGGTGAAGCAGCAGACATCGAGTAGCGTCTGGAAACAAGAGGACACAGTCACAGTGAGGCAGGTTAAGTGGGGAGTGGGTGGTGGAGAAAGCCCCCATAATGGGATAGGCTGTATCAGGGATCTTGTTGATAAAATACCAGGCAGGTTTCTGTCATTGATGAAGACTGTGACTGGCTTGCTTTTAAGCAGAATATCATAGGTGTTGGGGCCACATTGGATAATCCTATGTGGGGCAGAAAATGATGATTGGAGAGCAGCATGGACAGTATCATCATGCAGCATGACAATTTCGCACATGGCTGGTCTTTGGAAAGGAAAATTTGAGGAGGGGTATGGGGGAAAGGGGGAGGAACATTAGGGTTAGCAATGTGACACCAGACAATGTCAACCAAGGCAGGAAGTGAGGTTAACATGGGGGGGGGGGGGGGAGGCAGTCGGAAGAGATGAAATCACTGGGGAGTCATAGCATCTTGCCTTATCAAATTTTGCATAGTTAGGTATTGAGATCTTGTTTATGCACTGTGCAAACACCCAGCAGCACCTATAGGAATGCATCAAAACAGTCACCCTCATGGCACATAACAGCGGCCCTTAGGGTGCAATGCCACCTATTGAGAAGCCCATTAACTTGAGGGTGCTAAGTGGTGGTTCTGTAATGGATAATGCCATATAGTTTACAGAGTTGAGCAAACAGCAAGTACTTGAATTACCTACATTGAATTGCCTACTTTGGAGGCAGGGCAGCCAAAATGCATGAGAGCTCTGGGAACAGTTTCAGCTGTAATATCTTGGATGTGGGTAACCTCTACCTAGCGTGTTACCCAATCAATAATGGAGAGGAGGCAGCTGTAGTTGCCAGATGGGGGAGGGGACCGACCAGATCCACATAAATGTGTTGGAAGTGTCCCTTCAGTGTCTGGAATGGGCCTAGCTAGAGCTGAGTGTGCTGACTGGTTTTACATGGTAGACAGGCCGTCTTCCACACCTGGCAGTCTTGTTTAACATGGGGCCAAACTTGTCCCTCAATTATAAGGTGAGTATCAAGTTGACACCAGGGTGGGAGAAATTGTGAAACAGATCGAAAATAATTCTGTGGAATTGTTGTGTGATAAGAGGGCATGTGCATCTGTGGAATGTGTCATAGAGGATAGGGCGAGCTGAACCATGGATAAACTTTGGTTCAGTGCTGAGGGTGGAGGAGATATCCTTTAAGAGGTTCTACAGCTAAGGATCATCCCGTTGAACCTGTACAAGTTTGTCAAAGTCGTTCATGGCCGAAAAGACGCCTATGTATGACAAACAGTCAGTGACTATGGTTCAAATGGCTCTGCGCACTATGGGACTTAACTTCTGAGGTCATCAGTCCCCTAGAACTTAGAACTACTTAAAGCTAACTAACCTAAGGACATCACACACATCCATGCCCGAGGCAGTATTCGAACCTGCAACTGTAGCCGTTTCGCGGTTCCAGACTGTAACGCCTAGAACTGCTCGGCCACCCAGGCCGGCATGTGACTATGCTATCTGTGTGTTTAGCGTGATGGATGTCCATAGCGAACTGTGTGATGTTTCTGAGGTGACGGTAATGACAGAGGCACTCTATCTAGGATATGCTACAGATTGCATTGGCTAAGGGCGAGTGATCCATGTAAATGTCAAGGAGGCATCCTTCAATATCTCTGAAATACCACATGGCCTTGTAAACAGGCAGTAGTTCCCAGTCTTAAGCATCGGTCAGGTTATGGAAGAAGAAGTGCAAGGGCTGATGGAGTCATCAACCTCTTGCTGAGGGAGAGCTTCTGCTGCTAAATCGCTAGTGTCAGCAGTGATGGGCAGGAAGCTTCTAGAATTGGGTGAGCTAAGGTGGCTGCCTGAACCAGATCGTCCTTGATCTCTTCGAAGGCATGCTGTATGTCTGTGGTCCATGGGAGCTTCCCGTGAACGGTTAAATTTTTCCCTTTGAGTGACTGTGTTAGGGGTTCCTGCAGGCAATAGATTGGGTAAGCGATGGCGTAAGAAATTTATCATCCTCAGGGAGAGTTTGTGTTAGTTGGATGGTGGCAGTAGGTTAAAAATCAGCTCGGTGTGCTCTGGAGTTGGGCAGATGCCAGAGGTATCAATTATTGACCCAAGAAGGTGACTTGCCCTGACAGAGTTGACATTTGTCAGTGTTGTCCTCTGACCATTGGCTTTGAAAGAGCCAAAAACTTGTTTGAGGTGGGCAGAGCGTGAGTCCATGTCTGGGGAAAAAATGAGGATATTGTTCAGATACATGTTACAAAAAGGAAATATAAAAAACAAGCTGCCTATAATGCATTGCCAGGTTGAGAAGCTTTTTTTAGTCCATAGTGTATCCGGTGAAATGCCTTCTTACAATCAGTTACACCGAAATGTTTAGTGCTAGCAACATAGTATGTGAATTCTCAGATATTAGGAAGTGGGTAATTGTCCATGATTGTGCAGGCATTCAAGGCACAATAGTCCCCACAAAGTCTGACAGAGGCGTCCTTAGGGACAACGTGGATGGGTGAGGCCTGGCTGTTATCTGATGGGTGAACTATGCCAACTTGTAACAACTTGTGCACGCCTGACTTCACTGTGTGAAGGTGGTCAGGGGTAGACATCTGGGGTAGTGATTAACTGGCAGGCTGCCTGAAGTGTTAATGTGGTGCATGTTGATAGCTCACAAGATAAATAGATCATGCAAGTTGGAGTCACTTGTTAAGAGTTTGTCAGCAGGCCCACGTGGAGGTCAGCCTCCCAGGCAGGAGAAATGACACTGAATGTTAGCTGTAGGCAGGAGCTAGGTTGCGTGAGCAAAGCACTATGCATGTGCTTGTGCAGCACAGTCAATGAGTAGCAAAAGTTCGAATGCGGCATGGCAGACAGTGCTGCAGGCAGGCTCTGGCTTGGCCCAAAAGACGCCAGCGTTGGAAGGCAGCTGCAGACTGGAGCAGGGCTTCTGGGAAAGACCAGTTTGTGTGCAAGCATGGTGCAATCGATTAACTGTGGAGGTATGGTCATGGTGTGGAGCAGCAGGCAGCACCAGGTACAGGCACTGTCTTGACACAGGCAGTAGTGTACTGCGCAGGTGTGGATGTGGTGCAGCAGGCATCATCTGGTACAGATACGAGATTGGGAGAGGTGAACAGTGGTAGCACAAATGCAGCAGAGATGACATCAGGTAGCACAGGAGTGGACACAGAATCAGCAGTAGGCGATGTACTGAGGCAGGGGCAGCTGCATTAGGGGACTTGAAGTGTAAGTTGACAGGTGTAGATCCATAAGCATAGATGATAGTTGAGGAATGGAGGCTCTTGAGAATGGCGTGGTCAAGGCTAAGGGTGAAGGAGCATCAGCATTGTAGCATTGGGGCAGTGAGACAGTCCGGGTGCATGTTCTGTCAGCATTGTGGACAGGATGTGGGTACATGAGTCCATTGTCATACAGTAACAATAGAAGTTGAAAGGCCCATAGGAAATCAGCACACAGTACTGGCTCCATAATATCAGCGATAATGAACGACCACACGAAATGTCTAGTGAAGCTGAGGTCTAAAGTCCATGCGTGGATACTCCTAATGGCGATAGGAGAGCCGTTAGCAGCTGTCAAGTGAAGGTACAAGCCTTGAGATGTAGGCAAGGCAGGCGTGTGACGAGCTGTGCTGATGTGCAATCTGGTGTCGACCAGGAAACGTAGTCCGCTGATGTGATTGAGGACATACAGTCAGTTGTTTGGAGTGACAATGGTAGCTGGAGGGCAGGCAGTGACTTGGTGTGTGTTGAGGCAGCTTACACCTCTCATAGTCTGCAAGAGGTGCACCAAACGATGTGGGGAGTTGGGGTAGTAACAAGGTTGATGACAGAGGCAAGTGGTGTCACCAAAGTAGACATGGTACCAACAGGGGCGACACTATGCAGGTGCAGTGGCTGCTTGGCTGGGCATGACAGCTGGAACCGAGTTTATTTTGTGAACACAGGGGGCAGTGGCTCCTATGACGTCACCGTCAGGTAGGGCTTGGAGCGCTCAGCGACTGTCGGTGGCTGCCGGAGGTCGTGTGCATGGCAGAGCAGAAAGCATATCCATAGCATTGTTGGGAGCTTTGTTTATGCTGTGCCTATGCCGAGAAACGGCGAAAATACGGTCGGATAGGGAGAGATGGACCTCAAGAGACTGGTTACTTTTGGCAAGTAACGTCATCTGCACCAGAGATGGGAGCTTGACGATCCAGATTGTCCACATAACCTCACAGGGCATGATGCTATGAAGATGCCATCACAATTTGGAGGGGGCCCCAACGAGTAAATGTTCGTTGTAAAGTACCTGGTGCAGCTCTTGATGGGAAGTCCAGGAGAAGCATCATAAGAGCGATGTTTTGGCAGTTCTGTACTTGTTCATAGACGGAAGTGCCAGGACGACGTCGTAGATAGCGTAATCGTGGGTGCCAAGGTGGCATAATTTGTGTCATCTTTGACGATGGCGTTGAATGCGAACGTGCTTTATACGAACGAGATTCATAAGTGTGGGTTGTCCATACAGAATGGCAACAGTATGGCCAGTGAAGCAGTCGACCGTTTGGTTCGGTAATTTGGTTGGAATACGGCTACACAGCACAGGGAGAACTGCGGGTGGATGATGGCTATTGTCTGGACCAGAGGCACGGACCATGACACACAGATGAGATGGCATTCAGATCACGTGAACACTTCTCCGATGGGTATGATAACAGCTGCAATGCGGTTGACACAGATCGGTAGTCCAGGTCGTGAAAATGTTGACGAAATGCTGGGGTAGACTTTACAGTGGTAGAGTCTGTAGCAAAGTCAAAAAGAAGATTGTCAAAAGCATTGCACTGTTGTGCCCCTGCGAATTGCAACGAGGCTGCAGTGTGAGATGCAGCACTGTCAAACACTTGGGCGGCATATGGATCACTGTTCATGTATAGTGGACTGCACAAGAGGTTGATGAAATTCGTGGTCGGCGTAATACAACGTGGGTGTGATAGCCACATTGTCGCGACGCGAATTTGCACTATCTTAGCGTTCACTCGAAGCTCACGGTCACTAATGTGGAACTCCGGTATTTAGTGATAACGAATAACAGTCGTCACAGTGATATGGAGTACACAACACACTTCGTTTTATAGAAATTAGATACGCACAAGAATACACGACATAACACATTCGATTCACAAAGAGTACGAAACTGTTTCCTCAACCGTCAGAGATAAGACTGCGAGTCCTTTTCTCTGGCCAGCGATACTAAAGTTCCCACAAGTTTATCATGTCTACAGCAAACTTCGTAACAGATATTCTTGACAAAGTTTAAAAGGTAAATTGTCATATATAAGGAGGCCTTGTCACCAGCCAATAACACCAATAAAAAAGGAACTAACATTCGACACAGTAAATGACAGAAGCAGTCGATATAACTCCAGCTCTAAATCAACGAAAATAATCAGTATTTGACAATGTAATGTAATTGTACGTATAAAAAAAGTCTGCTCACCAAGCAGCGGCAGGAAAAAACACTTATAAAGGATTTGGAAAGACGCATGCTATCGGAACCAGTGCCTCCTTCTTCTGGCAGAAGCATTGAAGGGAAAGGAAAAAGAATGAAGGAAAATGACTGGAGATGTTTAGGAAATGGAGAGCGTTACGCAAGTCGTTTGCCTTCATCTCTCTTCTTTTCGCTTCAGTCTTTCTTTCAGAAGAAAAAGACACTAGCTACTAAAGTTTGCGTATTTCCAAATCTTTTAAATATGTTTTCTCCTGCCACCGCTTGACGAGTAGATTGTGTGTCTATCCAATTACGTTATAAAACAGCAACAATAAATGGGCATCACTGGAATGTGTAAGAATGCCACCAACTAGAATACACCGTGCCCATCGAATTAAAGTTTTAACTCGTTGGCTGCTTACACTGCGCTCTGAATCGACTCATCGTTTCAAAGTGACAAGTTGATAATCTTTGGAGCTGTTATCATTGGCTTTGGAGGACGCGTAAGTGTGTCGTGTATTTGTTTGATGATATTGTGAGAAATGAGTTTTGATATGTCTTGGGATGTCGAAAAGTACAAAGTGGAACACGAATCTGAGGAACACTGGCAATTACGGAAATCATTTATAGAAGCCCATAAAACAAAATACCCGGAACAAAGAGTAGTTTGCCTTGCTCAGGTGTTCACAAATGTTGAACTACTTGGTTGCCGGTATCCGAAGGAGACGATGGAATTGGTTTCTGAATTATCGGAAGGTATTGCGGACAGTTTTAGAGAAAAGCAGAAGTCCAGACTGCAAAGGACATTTGTTTCAGGATCGGATGCAGCCGGTGACAAAGTAAAAGGCAGAGGAACTCCACAGTCCAGGAAGTGAAGTATTTGTGAAGTGTGTGATACAGTGGGGGTTCCGCAATGTTCTTTGTAATGAACAGATTTTAAATTTCTTTTACTCTTAACCATGCCATCATTAAACGTTATTTTCTCGGTTGTGGCCATATAGATGTAAAACAAAACCACCATATTGGGAAGACCACTGTTATTATTTAATAATGTTTCTGACTAATTTGTAGAATATGTCACATAGCTTCTAGGAGAACTCTGAAAGTGTTGTGGTGATTCCATTCGCCTTATATGACACCAACTCAAAATGTTTTTATGCAAAACTTGTGGTATTTTTGCACACAGATGTTGGAAATTAAAATCTAAAAGATTTGTATATGTTCTTTATTAAAAAAGTAAATAAAATTACTCACTTTGTGGAAAATATTTCCTTGTTTGAAAATATTAATTGTTGATCCCTGATGAGTTAATGTATTAGAAATTAAGGGCTAATTATGAAATAGTGTATTGTATAATATTTTACAACATGTGAAACTATTTGACCTAGATTTTGTGCTGAATTTGAGAAAGCTTGTGACATGTCGAATTGTTGCAAAACTGGTGCAGTGAGCAGACCAGTTGTAGCCTTATTGAAGCATTTGTTTCTTAAGACTATAGAGATTTATTGTGGTCATCTTGATGGGTAAAATGATGACATGGTCAGCACTGTACTTAAACATTTTTTGTCACTGGTTGATTTTCAACTTCTATGTTAGAGGAAATTATTGTGCTGATTGTCTCCATGCAGTCCAAATGAAGTCAAATACTTGCAGTTTTAAGCTGAGTAAATTACAAATATTAATGCTACAGAGAGTATCAAAAGTTAACAAAACTGTTCTATAGTTGTTTGTCATTGTAATGTTGTACTGGAAACTGTATGGTACCACTTGTTACTTGTTCATTACATGCTATGAAACAGTTGCAGTTAATTACGTGACAGTAGCAAACTCTGCACTCCAGTAAGTGGTACATTTTGATGTTGGTTTGCTGACAGTTTAATCTTGACTCTGTATTTAATATCTACAAAACGTGTATGGAGAAACATTATTACATAGCATCCCTTCCCATTATGATCATTGATATCCACTGAATGTGAGGCTAGGTGCGTGATTAAGTTTTTGAGTGCACCAGCATTCAAGCAGCAAATGCTATCAAATCTACAAGGTTTTGGGTGGGATGGGAGAGTCAATGAATAGAAGAGAGAGTGGTGTGAGTGAGTGAATGAATAGAAGAGAGAGTGGTGTGGCCATCTAAAGTGATAGAAAGTAATGGAACAGCGTCATGCAGAAATTGTAGGGAAGAAGGGTTTGGAAATTAGACTTGCTCTTAGACAAAGGTGACAAAATGTAAGCTACTGCTGCTAATCAGTCATTAAGTGAGGAATGATTGTGTGTTGTCAGTAAAATTTTCATTGTATGACGGGTGTCTCCACCATTGAGGTACTTATATAGAAGAGTACTGATGTATTTATTACTTCTTTACATTGCACTGGAATTTTCTTTGTTGGTGCTGATTATAGTTTATATGAAGGTGCTGAGTGAAATATACCATCATTCACACATACTTTGTGTTGTAGATTTTGTCATGAAAGAGAACTGTGATGTGTCTGGAACATATACATGTATAAAATAGCAAAGTACTGGTACCAACTATATGTGGATTATTTAATTTAACTATCATTAATTTGTTCCATAGTTAATGCAAACATGGAAAAATTCAGTATGGCCCCATATATTTGAAACTGTTTTTCTTATTAATATTGCATGTTAATTTCAATTGTGGAGTGATTATCTTCAGTGCAAGACTCAAGTCTTGTGGGCTCATACAAACATGCTCAAAATACAGCTGTACGATTGAAACTGGCGTGGTTAATGTAACGCACAAACATAATGAAAGTATGCGAAAAGTTTATTCTCGGGAAAGTAATTCATTATTTATTCTAATCTTGGTGAGGGTTGTAAGCTTATGATTGGCTTGTTTTTTGTGTGTACAAGCAATTGTAATATAAAGGATATGTACTTCCTAACAAGTATGGATCTGTGTTGTTAATGAAAGTTATTGGTTATGTTGCTGACACCCACGCTGATCCCTGACACAGTCAATTAAGTTACTGGAGTCGATAAATAAGACACTGAATTTCGGTAAATATTCCTAACAGGTGGTCTCACTGTTTCGGAATGAGGCAAGAGGAGCCTTTAACCTCAGAAGACAGTTGAATATTATCCAATCATCTCTGAAAAGGATTGACATATTGCATATTTGGCAAAGGGGTTTCTACTATTTATGCTTTGCTGATATTTATCGAAGGATGTGGGTTCTATAGTAAAATGGTATCCCATTTTACAATGAACATAATATCTAGAAAAAATTGTAATGTAGCAATAGAATCTTAATGGTATGAAATCAATTATCCTGGCTAGAGAGCAAGTAGGGAGCTTTGAAAGGTGTGTAGGGGCTGTGTTTACAGACCAGAATGTGGGGCAATGATGTCATCCAGGTTTATGCAGATCAGGTTGTATATTTAGGTTTGCCTGCCTGTCTAACAATTAGACTTCTGTGTGTCTCATAGTTTTGTTGAGTACAAAAATTCATTTGAAATTTATTTTTATCACGAGCTAAAAATACTATATGACAGTAAATGTACTGGAAAGTACAGGTAATTGTGTCAAGAAGCTTTGTTGGATGTGTTACCTATTTCTGCACAATATCCTTATTGCTTGCTATTGTAGGATCAATGATTGATTGATGTAAAACAATGTTTAAAGAGATCCAAACAGTGTCTGAGAAAATACTTTACAACCGTGACATTACTTCATTTAGAGGGACCATAATAAATAATGATAGAACTTCAAAACAAACCAACTTTCACTCAACCTGATGGATTTTAATTTTTCGATATAATAGCCAGAGTCTTTAATGCGGAGTCAGCTTATTACAAAGCACATGGTTTTTGTGATATCTTGAATACGGCCATTTATACAACATGAGACCAGTACATAAAAATCTCAAATATTGACCCAGTGTTAATCATGTATTGTTTTCTTTTGGTTACTACGAGTATAATGAGCTTGTTAGTCTGCCTGGAAACACTGTTAATTACGAAATATCAGTATTTTAATTTCATTATCATTGTTCGTATATAAACCTACACAAGTTCTCTGGCTTCCTGATAAAGCAGATGGGAAAGCTGTAGAAACAAAGTATTCATGCAACCAGCAGTGAAAATGTAGAGTTATTATAAATGATTCGTGTGATTGCAGTAGCTGTGTTATTTGACATATCAACACAGGGCTTTGCCTCACACATAGAAAAACTCAAAAAGTTTTTACATAATACAAGTGCTCCATATGCATGTCGATAATCGAGTTCATCCCATGTTCAGCACATTGTGTTGCTGTCAGTCTGTTCAGAAGCATTGTTGATGCAAGTTCACAATTCTGGAAGGTTGGTTTGTAGAGGAGGCTTAAACACTGAATCTTTCACTTAACCCATAAAAAAAAGACATTGGGTTAGGTCTGGAGGGACAATGACATAAATTACCTGGAGAGACAATGACATAAATTACTGATCAACCCCATCATGGCTGATCCATGTTTCTCAACTCCCACTTTAAGAATTAATGAACATAACGTTGGTAGATGAAGTCCACACTGTCAGTCTCCAGTTGTGGCATGAGCCAGTTTTCCAGCATATCCAGATATAGATGTCCCATAACGGTCTTCTCGCAGTAGAAAAGGGGACTGTAAACTTTAAACTGGGAGAGTGTACACAACACATTAACTTTTGGTGAATCACGAATGTGCTGCATGATGGCAAGGGGATTCTGTGTCCCCCAGATTTGTTCATTGTGCCATTTGCAAAAAATGTTTTCCATCACTGAATATGAGTTTCTCAAAAAATCCACCCTCATCCATAAGCTGTTACAACTGTGCCAAATATTTAGAGAATCTGATTTTGTCATCAGGAGTCAGGGCTAGTAGCAAGTTGTAAGGCTTCAGCATCAGTAATTTCCTTAAGATTTTCCAAACGGTTGGTTGTGGTATATTCAGCTCACTGCTTGCTCTGTTCGTTGACTTCAGTGGGCTCTGTGCAAAACTCATCTGGTTGTAGTCTGCCATTTCTTCGCTCACTGCAGGCCGACCCATTGATATCCCCTTGCAGAGACAACTGGAAGCTTTAAACTGCACATACTATCACTGAATGGAGTTGGCAGACCTTTGTTGAACTTTGTTCTGAATTGTGTCACATTGTTCTTGCTTCTGATGTGAATGCATTTCAAGCACAACTTGCGCTTTTTTGGCACCTGTCACCATCTTGCTCAATGCTGCACTCACATGTTAGAATCTGGAGTTTGGCTGCAACATAAAAAACTTTTTGAATTTTTGTATATGACTTTAGAGTTTTGTGATAATACATCGGTTAATGTAGTGACAGTGAATTTATGAAGATGCCTCAATCACTTCTAATAGCCTTGTAAGCAGTACCTGCACTCATTTAATTTTGAAGTAATTAACATCTGTATGTTGTTTACTGAAGTAAGATCACATTTGCACTAACTGACTAGTGTAAACTGTAGAAGTTATTACTGTACTTGAAATTTCATGTTTGAATGAAAGTCCGTCCACTACTCAGCTGCTCAGAAAGGTTAAACTTTAATCAAAATATGCGAAAAGCTAACAAACAACAATGTATAAATAAAATTCAATTGTTTTAAATACTTAAAAGAAGCATGGTGGAAGCCATGTAAGGTCAGTCCGTGGTTTGAAATTGAACAGTTAACATCTACGTCAGAAGCACTCTCGTTGTTTGACTCAAATCCAAACAGTATATATTAAGTAAGTGAGAATACACATCCTCTTCATCATGAAACTCAATAACTTTGATGTTTAATTTTCTACAAGTTATCTTTATGACTAAAATTAATGAGTGTTTGAACTGAACTGTGTTCTAATCATCAAGAGTGTGAACTGTTGTTGTCACTGGATTGGACTGTTGTTGAATTCAGTAATTTGTGTGATAGACTCATTTAAATAAACCACCGAAGTATAGCCATCTTTAACAAATTATAAAAGGATTGTGCTAAATGTGATCTGTGTTGGTTTTGCATAAATGTGAATTGTTTAATGTGTGCCGCAATTGAAAACTTCACCCCTGTCATTGCTGGTACAGACCTGTAAATTTGGTTAAACGTTGGTTTCAGTGTGAAGACTGGTCACTACGATTAAAAATGTGCTTTGCATGGAATAAAATGTGTTAATGTTAATTAAACTGTTGGTACTGTGCACTTTTTTGAATGCCACCGTTCTATACTTGCGTGAACTTTCAGCTTCAAGGTGATCAGGAGGAATTTCTACTCCTATAAATGGCTGTAGGAGAGTGGCTAAGTACTGGCAATCCTGTAGGTCAGGCAATCAGTTGCACTAACAGTTGATCATAACAGAATGCCATTTTTGTGAATTTGTGGTAAGCCATACAAACTTGGTGGCAATGCTTCTGACTGGTGAGACCCTTCTTTTCAATCGGAGAAATTAGAAAGGTCTTCATCAGCTTATTAATTATCCTGAGAATGGAAGTTGTGGGATCTCCCGCAAGTTCTCTGTATCTTCCTGGTTCTAATTAGCACTGAATTTTACTGCAGAAGTCTTATTTCATTACCACTGTAGCAGTGCCTTTATCTGTTGAAAGGATTATAATGTCTTTATCTGAATGTAAATCTTGGGAATGCTTTAATCTCAGCTTTCATTAAGTTGCTGCTAGGTGGTTCAGTCCTAAGCTATAGCCTGACTGATTGTATGTATATTTCATCTGCAGCTGGTTGTGGTAAAAACTGAGTCCATGTTTGACAATAACAACAGTGTATCCTGTTGGTATTCTAGAAGGTGCACCTGCATGGTTTCCTCCTTTGGCAGGAACATCCTTTTCAGTCTGAGACAAAGCCCTGCCAGATTTATCAATAACAATATGACTCTTATGTGAATGTAGGAAAGTTACTTTCTTGTTTTGTAATCTGTTGAATTTCTCCATCTGTATATTGCCCTAAATATCACAACACAGCTTATTTTTGAGGAAATTTTGTAGCCCTATTAACTTCACAGCGGGCAGATCGCATTGTATGTGAGGGATGTGCTCTCAGAGCAGTGCTGGCTCTGTGCGATCATACTTCTGATCTGCAGCTGCCGAATGACATTTTTCTTCGCCCTCAGAATATTCAGTGTTGTTGAGGTCTCTCTCCAAGGTGACATGGAGAAAAAGTACTCTCAGAATTCTTAATTTTCTGAATAATATAAGTTATAATACAAAATTCATTGTGGAAAAAGAGAAAGGTCACATTTCCTTTTTACATATACAGGCATGTAGAGAACTTGATGGATTTTTAGGGTGTAAAATTTTCAAAAAGCCCACATGCTCAGATAGATGCCACCTCAACAAAAGAGAAGTTACAAAATCATTGGTGGTCTGGGCTAAAAGACCATAGTGCAGGAGGATGAGCTCTATTGTTTAAGAACTGCCTTATGAAGAAATGGCTACTCTGCCAGAGAGAAATAGGGCACTTCATCCTAAAAGGTGTAGAGCTTGTACTGAAAAAGAACCCTGGCTTTAGGGAAAGTTTTCGTTCCATTTATAAAAGTTGTAGATTGCATCAGCAGAGTATTCAGAATAGATCACATCAGCGGTGTATTCAGAACACATAATATTGATACAGTTGTTAAACCAACAAGAAAGGTGTGCAAATATTTCAACACTGCAAAGGGCCTATGCCCACCACTTGCCACAGGAGAAGTATATAAAATCCCATGCACTTGTGGTCAGTAGTACAAAAAAAAGCAGTCACAATTGCCTTTAGAAACACAAGAGCAATTATCGTCTGAGCAAAATGAATGAATCAGCAGTAGCAGATTATGCAATGGGATCAGGGAACCATCAAATTCGTTTCTCTGACGCTGCGATTTTTCCAAGAGCTAATGATAACTATGCTAGGATATGTAGAGAGGCCATAGAAAATCAAATTTAACAGTACATGAGGAATATTGAAATTAGATAAGTTGTGGGCCTTAGTGATAAATAAAACAAACAGTGCAAACTCTTTCCCACTAAAAGATCCATAACATACTTCAGCACAACTCTGCAATCTTAGGTGGTTGTCTGATGTCATGGCGTGATTGGCTTGCTAAGCTGATTCAAGACTAAGTGCTTTCTGAGTCATTAGAGACCCATATCTCCAAAACTGGAAGATGAAACACTGGGCAAATAATTATGCCATGAACACAGTATAATGCACATAAAAACAATTATCACCACTAATGCAAATAACAACCATGAAAGCCTGCATTCTAAAATGTACCATGATCAATGATGGACCACCGTCATCAAATAAAAATATTTGCAGTATCAGCGACTAAGTGCCAGGTATGCAAGGAAATTATTGTCCACTGACAAATTAACAGGAAACCATATCAAGATGCAGTAATTGCACCTTGTGTCAGGACCATATGTATATTTGAGCGAGAGAAATATATTTTCTTCTCCTCATGAGATAACTGAAGCTGATCTTGAAACAGATTTTGCCTTTTCCATTTATTCATTCACACACTGTACCCTGTAAATCATGCCATGGGGTCTCATTAGAGATGTGGAACGAGTCATATTGTAAGTACAGCAGCCAAAATACCCAATGCAGACTATTACTGCAAAGTATACTGACAACGAATTGCCACTGTGAATGCTGTTCTTGAACATAGGATGAGTTGGTTGATGTTCATAAGCAGCTGGAAATCGCCCTGATTACTGTCAAATGATTGGAAATTGCTGCAAATTGGTGTGCTGGTAGAGCTCCAAAGAGTTGTGTACATGTAATAACGATATCAGAGGTACCTCACTTGTAGATCATGTTTTTTCTGCAGAAAGTACAAAATTTGTCATTACTCATCCATTTGACTGCAAATGATGTGTCAATAGTAGATCTAGGTTTCCTGTACGGGTTAGATGGGGACCAAGGAGGACTCGGATGTTGTACCGATCTCCATAACCTACAGGTTTGAGGTGCTGCCTTTCACTGAAACTGAACCAGTGGTATGCTTCACCTGTCATGGGGAAGCCTGTTTTTCCGGTGCCAAGAGGACGAAAATGCGAAAGGGTAGTGGTCTACTGATCGTTGGCAGTTCATACATGTGGCAAATGACGGTGACCCTTAGCAAAATGGCAGCAAGGGACAAGAAAGGACTCAGTGTGTATGCCTGGGAGCCTCATTCAACATGTTGAAGAAGCTATTCAAGCAGCCATTGAGGGAACAGGGTACAAGCAACTGCAGATTGTGGCACACACGGGAAGAAATTATGCCTGTTGTCTGGGCTCTGAGGTCATACTTGGGTCATTCCAGCAACTGACAGAGAAGGATGAGAAGACTAACCTTGCACACAGAATTTCAATGAAGCTCAAAATTTGCAGCATTATCCTTTGGTTCTGAGCCGAGCAGAAGGACGAACCAGAGAGTTTGAAAGTTCTGTGACAAGCTAGGCTACAACTACATGGACTTGCGCCATAGGGTAGACAACTGTAGGGTCCCCCTAAATGGGTCAGGTGTGCTCTATGCATTAGAGGCTGCTACTCATGTAGCAGACTTTTGTGAGCGCACTCAAAGGTTTTTTAGATTAGGCGACTCTCCATCCAATCCAGATAGCATAGCTGTAGAAAACCCAAAAGTATCAGTGTAAGGCTGAATGAAATGCTTTTAACAGGGTGATTGTATTAAAATACTAATGGTTAACTGCTGAAGCATTAGCAACAATGTACGAGAGTTTGAAGCACTCCTAAAAAGCTTACATAATACTAGCTACAGAAAGCTGGTTGAAACATAAAATTGATAGCAGTGAGATTTTTGGGGAAATTTTAAGTGTATATTGAAAGGATAGGTAGATGGGGAAGTGGAGGTTGTGCATTTGTGTTAGTAGACATACAACTCAGATCCACCGGGGTAGAAATGGAAGCCGCGTGTGTGATTGTTTGGGCAAGACTCAGTATCAGGGGTGGGCATGCCCACCAGACTCATTTCCTGATGTAACCAAAAACTTTAGAGGAAACCTCTGTTCACTTATTTGTAAGTTCTCAGTGGATACTTCAGTCATCCAACAATTAAGTGGGAAAATTACAGTTTTGTTAGTAGTCGGCATGAGAAGACATCCTGTGAAACATTACTAAATGCCTTATGAAAACTACCTAGAACAGACAGTCAGGAACCCCACTCATGATGGAAATACATTGGCTCTAATGGCAAGAAACAGACCTGACCTCTTTGAGGATGTCCTCATAGAAACTAGTATCAGTGACCATGATGCAGTTGTGACAACAATGATTACAAAGAACAAAGGGCAACTAAAACAAGCAGAAAGATATATATGTTCAGTAAACTAGATAAAAAAAGTCAGTGTCAAGTCTCAAAGAGGAATCTGAAACTTTTAGCACTGGGCAAGAGCATGTACAGGAACTATGGCTCAAGTTTAAAACAATAGTTGACTATGCACAGGATAAATATGCACCCAGTACAACAGTTCATAATGGGAGGACACTCCATGGATACAGCTACTTGAAGAAACTTCTAAAGAAACAGAGACTACTGCATAGCAGGTGTAAAACAAAGAATAGTACTACAGATAGAGAGAGGCTACATGAAATGTGTCTGGCTGATAAGAGAGCAATGCATGTTGCTTTCTGTGACTATTGTCATTGTCAAATGATCTTTCACAAGCCCAAAGAAATTCTGGTCATATGTAGAGGCTTTTAGTGGCACGAAGTTAGTGAACAGCCCTAGCGAATGAGACAGAACTGAAAGTGAAGGTAGCGAGGCAAAAGCCGAAATGCCTAACTCCATTTTCAAATGTTCCTTTACAATGGAAGATGCAAGAGCACTGTCCCAATTTGATCTTCATCCCACTGAAATAATGGGGGAAATAAGTATTGGTGTCAGTGGTGTAGACAAACAGCTGAAATTGTTAAAACTGAAGAAAGCTTCAGGGCCTGATGGCACTTTTGTCAGATTCTATATTGAATTTGCAGCTGACTTAGCCCATCTTCTCACTATGGTCTATTGTAGATTCCTGGAAAAAAAAACTACTATCCAATATCATTGACATTCATTTGCTGTAGAATCTTAGAACATATTCTGAGCTCAAATATAATGAGACATCCTCAATGCCAACCAGCACAGATTCTGAAAAGATCGATCATGTGATACCCAACTCGCACTTTTCTCACATGACATACTGAAAGCTTTGGATCAAGGCAGTCAGGTAGATGCAGTATTTCTTGATTTCTGAAAATAGTTTGACTCAGTACCACATCTAAGATTGTTGTCAAAAGTATGATCATATGAGTTGTCAAGTGCAATTTGTGAATGGAGTGAGAACTTTTTGTGGGGGGGACACAGCATGTCATCTTGGATGGAGAGTCATCATTAGATGTAGAAGTAACTTCAGGTGTGCCCCAGGGAAGTGTGTTGAGACCTTTGCTGCACATGTTGTATTTTAATGACCTTGCCGACATAATTAATAGTAATCTCAGATGATGCAGTTACCTGTAATGAAATGCTGCATGAAAGAAGCTGCATAAGTATTTAGTCAGACCTTGAGAACATTTCAAAGTGGCGTGAAGATTGGCAACATGCTTTAAATGTTCAGAAATGTAAACCTGTGCACTTCACAAAACAAAGAAACTTAGTATCCTATGTCAATGAGTCACAATTGGAATTGGCCAACCTATACAAATGTCTGGATGTAACACTTTGTAGGGATATGAAAGTGATTGATCACACAGGCTCAGTTGTAACTGAAGAAGGTGGCAGACTTCAGTTTATTGGTAGAACACTGAGGAAGAGCAATCAGTCTACAAAGGAGATTGCTTACAAATCACTTGTGCTGCCAGTTCTAGAATACTGCTCAAGTGTGAGGGACTTGTGCTGTATAGGACTAACAGGGGATGTTGAACGTATACAGAGAAGGGCACCAAAAATGGTCACAGGTTTGTTTCATCCATGGGAGAGTGTCACAGAGATTCTGAAGGAACTGAACTGAAAGACTCTTAGAGGTAGATGTAAACTACTACAAGAAAGTCTATTAACAATGTTTGAAGAACCACTTTAAATGAGGACCCTAGGAATATGTTTGATGTACAGTCACTCATGATGCACATGATTTCAGAGATCGTACATCCATACAGCTCATGGGCGCACTTATAGAGGTCACCTAGGTTGACCCCTGCCGCACTCTGATGAGCCATCAAAGAAACAATATTATTTAAGCAATCACAGATGAATGCTTGGCCTATCATGTATCCTGTAATACTGTTGTCCAGTCAACATGTCCAGTGTCACACATGATCTGTATCTTACATGTTGCTATATAAAGTACTACATTCTGTAAAATGTGCTATAGTAAACATGACAAGTGAGCTTTAAGTTTTCTCTGCATGTCAGTGTCAGTGCTAAGTCATCTGACAAACATTTTTATGGAAGAAATACTGCAACCCTCACAGCTCCACAGCAAGCTTTTGTGGAACAACACCAGCCTCTTGCCACCGCTCTCAAGCAAGTGGCATCTGCATGTTCACAGCAGACTACTCTTCCTTCAATGCAGCCACCACCCTTTCCAGCATATGATCAGCTGAGGATTAGGACTCCCAGGAGATAGGGTTATGCCATAATTTCCTGGTTTTTCGTGTGGATGATGCAAACTTGTGTAGGGCTTTCTTTCTTTCCTGGCTTCTGCTGTGCATTTATCAGTTGTTGTGCCAACTAGTGCCTTTACAAGAACGAGGCAGCTTATCATTTGATGAAATGCGCAAGCTTCTCTCACCCTATTACTGTGACAGATTGCATGTCATTGTGACGTGTAGAATTTTACCATTGGCAGAAATGCCCAAACCAGTCTTACAAAGTGTGGGCTGCAGAATTACATGGGTCAACATGTTGTTTTAAATTTGTCACTAATACCTATCATGAATCCTACACTGGTCACATGATGCATATGTTATTATTTGCCTTACCCCGGATAGGGAAGTTTGTGAAAAAAGGCTTCAATGTGAGAATCCAGCACTTATGGATGTGCTGAATGTAACATAATCCTTTGAAGTGTCATGGGCTACAGGTGGTCAGATTGCTGCATGGGAGGAGGTATCAGAAATTGTTCAGTCAACCCCTCTTATGCACTCTGAAAGTGTTCAGGATGATGAGGAAGCTGTTGCAGCCACGTCACAACAGTGGCAGCACACATCCCTTCCATCTTGCCTATACTGCTTCGTCGAACATGAGAGTGATGCGTGCCCTAAGCTTTGGACTGTTTGCAACAAGTGTCAAAAGAAAGGCCACTTTGCATCTGTGTGTAATTCCTCCTTAAACATGGCAAACTCAGCAGTACAGATGGACATAAACTTTATCTCTACAATGACTGTCTCCAGGAACAAATTGTTTATTGACTGTGTGTGTTCAATAAACTGCTAAAAATGCAAGTGTACACAAGAGCAACAGTGACTTTAGTGAACACACAAACATACATGGATTTGTGCTCCCCTCACACCGATTTCGTAGAAATTGGTTAGCTACAGTAAATAGCAAATTCCAATGCTAGGTCAGGTCTCCGTTCCTGTCTCTTACAAATCTGTTGTTTGTCCCCTCACCTTATTTGATGTGGATCATTCCCATTCCACAGACCTGTTGGGTTAGATGTGTTTTAAAGATTTTGATTTTTCCATTGTCACTGAGGTAAATTTAGTGTCAGATCAAGTTCCATTATCAGCAACTGGGGTCCCTCTGCTGAGTTTTCATCTCTGTTTTCCCCATGGCTCAGTTGTGCTACCAGTTTTCAGGCCCATATTACCATGAAAGAGTCGGCCTGCCCTCTTTTTTTTTTCAGCACTGCAGGTGCCTGTCATGTTGAATGACTCTGTCAAGGTCGAAGTAGACTGTTTGTCATCACTTGATGTTATCTGGCCTATTTCTTTCAGTGAATGGGCTGCACCACTGATCATAGTTAAGAAGCCAACAGGTAAGCTTCACCTCTCTGATGAGTTACGTGTTATGATTAATGAACAGCCTGTGATAGATACATATCCTTTGCCTCACCCTAATGATTTGCTCCCAGAATTATCAGGCCGCCACAACTTTTCGAAGAATTGATTTGTTGGAAGCGTACCTCCAGCTCCTCTCAGATGAGTCCACTAGGGCCCTGTCATTGTCAATACATCTTATTGCCTATACCAATATCAATGCTTGCCTTTCAGCCAATTTTTCAGTGTGTTTTAAAGCAGCTGACAGCCTCTGAGCCCAATTGCATCAATTACCTTGATGAAATCATTATTTTGGGTTGCTACAGCAAAGACCATCTTAAAAATCTCTTATCGTTGTTTTCTGTTTTGCAGTCTGTGCGTCTTAAGTGCAATCTTGCCAGATCTCAATTTTTTCCGCCATCATTTGAGTACCTAGATTTTGAGCTTTCTCACACAGGGGTCAAGCTGTTGTGCCAGCATATTCACCCAATTGCAGCTTTGCCATGGCTGACCTCCATTAAGGAACTGCGAGAGTTTCTAGGTAAAGTTGCGTACTAACACAAGTTTTTACTGAACACATCGACTGTTGCTCAGCCCCTGCAGGCGCTTTTGTGTAAAAGTGTGTCTTTTTTTCTGGTCCCCAACTTGTGACTGAGCTTTCGCTTTGCTTAAATCTAAGCTTCAATTTTCCCTGTGTCTGGCTGCTTTTCAACCGGGTCAGCATCTTGTGTTGGCTAAAGTTGCCTCTGAACATGATCTTGGCAAAAAAATATACAGAGAGGTTTGAATGATCCATTGCTTACGCTTCCAAGACTTTAACTCCTCTCAGCAGCGGTATTCTCAGATTGAAAAGGAGGCTTTAGTAATTGTGTTCACACTCATGAAATTTCATGTTCACAAGCCATTGGTTGCTCTTTTCAACCCTTAAGCTTCTGTACCAGAGAAGGCAGCACATTGTTTGCAATCAGGATGCATTGCTTTGTTTCTATTTAGGTATTGAGAATCAGAATATAGTCAATGATTTTTCCATGACCAGGGCCACAATAGCATCTGTCGTTGCTGCGGATCCTGTACTTAGTTGCATCCTCTCTTTTGTGCAACACAACCAGCTGGATAAATCCCCAGGCCATACCTCATATTTCTTGCATGATTACTTTGTCCTCTAGCATCACCTTTCTTTGTTTGATTGGGTTCTTTTGTTAGTTACAGAGGGTGCTGCTCCCCAGGTTGTGATTCCCACTTCCTTATATCATAATGTACTACAGCTTCTGTTTGTTGGTCATTGGGGGGCATCTCACACCAAAGCTACGGCCTACTGGCATGTGTATTGGCTGGCTAGATGGGGACATTACACAGCTTCCACTCACTATGTTCAGCCCTGTGGCACCTTAATCCCCTGTGCTGACACCACATTGCCCGCGGGAGTATCTATTTGTTGATTTTGCTGGGCCCTTCTTCCTAAACCAGTATCAGCTCACTGCAGTGGATGCCTATTCCAAGTTCCCATACGTGGTGCATTATCTGTCCACGTCCGCAGTGGCCTCTATTTTGGCCATGTGTAAGATTTTTCCAACTGAGGGACTTCTGTATACCATGGTTACTGATAAAGGCCCCCAGTTTGTTTCTCAAGAATTTGCGTCTCTCTGTGACGCTAGTGGTGATGGCCACCTCACAGCTCCCCCATTTCACCCTCAATCTAATGGTGAGGAAGTATGTATCTGGTAGGTCTCGTGAAGCTGCTTTAGATGATTTTTGAATTCATACCATTTCACTCTGTTGGGTGACAAGAGCCCAGTGGAGCTGGTGTGTGGACACCTACCATGGATCCTCCTTCACCTGCTACATCCAACACCACATATGCCAGCTTCATGACAGTTCCGGCCAGGTCCACCTGTCTTGGCCTGTGGTGTTGGCTGCTGGTTGAGCTGGGTTCCTGTGGTGAACAAGCATGTGTCGTCCACATTCCTGACACGCGGACATCCCGTCATTTTGACCAGCTGAGGCTGCACATGGTGGGGCCTGTTCCACAAGGCCCACCGCCTCCCCTGCCCTTAACTGTGTTGCAGACAGTCTGGTTCGCACTGAAGTGGGGGTTGCTGTCTAGCAGATTGCTTTCTGGTGTTCCTGCCTCCACCCCCCCCCCCCCCCCCCCCCCTCCTCAACTGCCATCGCCAGCGCAGCTCCCACAGTACCTGATGTCCCAGCCTTCATTGCTGGTCCTGTGTGGATGTTGTCTCCGATGCCCCCGCTGACGCCTCCAGCACTGACTGCTGACCATAGCGAGGACATTGCTATTGAGACTTGCCGTACTGCCTCTCATGAGTGTGGGTGATGGAGCACCCACCCGCCCCATCACTTCCGCCCCCACTCACTGGTGTCTGCCTGCCACCTGCTGCAGCAGCCGCCATCATTGGGCAATGAAATAGATGTCATTGCTGTCATTGGTGTTTTCCGTGACTCATAATCTCAGTGCCTTGTAAGATGAGTGTGTTTCATGGTACCAATGCTTTTTCGATACCGGTGATTTTTTTTCTGTGCCTAGCGTTTTTTGCGTATGTATTTATGTGGTTTTCCCACTCTGTAGAAGGGAGGAGTGATCTACCTCCACTCATGACGTGCGTGACTTCAGAAATACAGTTCACATGTGCACTTATAAAGGCCATCTGTGTTGACACCCCCGCTCTGGTGAGCCGCCAAAGAAACAGTATTATTTAAGCAATTTCCGCTGAGGGCTGGGCCTATTCTGTACCCTGTATTACTGTTGTCCTATCAACATGTTCAGTGCTACGCACAAGCTGTCTCTTACATGCTGCTCTATAAAGTACTACGTTCATGAATTGTGTTTGTTCTTGCTATAGTAATGCTACAATGTCCTACGTATTGCTAACATGTGGATCTTCAGGATAAGATTAAAATAATTACTGCACACACAGGGGCATTCAAACATTCTTCCCATGCCCCATATGTGAATGGAATGGGAAGAAATCTTAATAACTGGGACAATGGGATGTACGCTTTCCCATGAGCTTCACGGTGGTTTGAAGAGTATTGATATAGATATGGAATTACAATTATTGCTAATAAACTTACACTGACAATTATGGGAATTCCTTCTAAATTACTATATATATGTGTATTTGGAGGAAGAGGGCTACTTTGGAGAGAGAGGAAAGAAAAAAATATAAAATAAATAGGTACTGCTCTGTTTGTTAGTTAGTTAGTTAGTTAGTTATATTACTTGTTCCATGGATCATGAACACGATTCTTTTGTAATGATGTGGAACGTGTCAAAGTACACAAGATTCATTTATCCCAAATAATCATTGTTAGTCTTATATACGGTACAATTGTTAATGCTTACTGTATTTCTTTGGCCTATGTCTAAAAATTCATCTATGGAGTAGAAGCAGTTGTCATTCAGGAATTCCCTTAACTTACTTTTGAATGCCGATTGGTTGTCTGTCAGACTTTTGATATTGTTTGGCAATTGACCAAAAATCTTTGTGGCAGTATAATTCACCCCCTTTTGTGCCAATGTCAAATTCAATGAACGGTAGTGAAGGTCACTCTGTCTCCTAGTATTGTAGCTGTGGACTGTGCTATTAATTATGAAGTGATCTGGGTTACTAACAACAAATTTCAATAGGCTGTATATATATTGTGAAGCTACTGGCAATATCCCTAATTCTTTAAATAATTGTCTACAAGATGATCTTGGATGAGCCCCAGGCATTATTCTGATTACACATTTTTGTGCAATAAATACCTTCTTTCTTAGTGATGAATTGCCCCAAAAGATGATTCCTTAAGAAATCAACGAATGAAAATATGCATGGTAAGCTAACTTACTGATGTGCTTGTCTCCAAAATTTACAGTGACACTAATAGCATAGGTAGCTGAGCTCAATCGTTTCAGTAGATTGTCAATGTGTGTCTTCCAGTTTAAATTCTGATCAATACAGACACCCAGAAATTTTGAACAATCTGCTTTAGGTGTTCTGTCACACTACTCAGTTGCCGTATTTTACTAATACCTCAAACAAAGCACTTACTTCACACTCAATGTACTTACTAGTGGCTATCAGTATACTGGCAAAGTCAAGAATTTGTATATTACACCTGTTAAAGATAATTGAAATTTACACCCTTGAGTCCAAACGTTCTTTATAAATTGTATGAGTGGTTAATGAGATATTCTTTTGCTTCATTTTTTAATACCTAAGAATTTTTCAGTTTCCTGCCTGATGTCGACCGGCATTCTGTTGTAGGCTTATGCAGCAGAGTATAAAACTGTTTTGAATCCTATATAGAGGTGCATACTCTACATGGAAATTATTTTTACTGTTAGTATTTTGGTTGTGAATTGTGTGGTTACGCCAAAATTCACCTTTACTATTGACCTCAAATACCATTAGGAAATCTCTGTATTTGCACGAAAGTGTAAGAATCCTTAGGTTCCTGAAGGGGCTCTTGCTAGACATTTTTCTATCAACTTGACTAAATATTCATACTGAATGTTTCTGCAAGTACGTTTTCGAAGTTGCCTGCTGTGCCCAGAAGATTACACCATAGAATTAGTGTTAGCAGCTCTGTCTACAGGTCAACACAATGAGGTTTCTAAGTGCAAAATGAGCAGAATGGAAAATGTTGGTTAACTTATCCATGTGCTAGTGCCACCTGCCATGTGTTTGTCATCAATCTGGATGCCTAGGAACATTACCCATGATCCCTCATCCTGGATTTCCCAATTAATCCCTACTTTGAGTTCAGAACTGCATAATACATCTTTTTAAGATCAAAGGTTAAGTTGTCATCTAGGAACCAGTTGTTAGCTTTACCACAATCCCCCAGCAGTGTCTGCTATAGATGTGTTTGGGCCCTTTATCATTATACTTGTCACCAGCAAAGATTATACTTTTTGAAGAATCCCCCAGTGTCCCACGTAAATCATTTATGAAGAGAAAGAACAGGAGTGGGCCAAGCATGAAACCTTACAGGAAACCATATTTAATGTTTCTTCACTCTGAATGTTGTCTTATTTCTGTTGTATCATTTGTTGGTGTGACCCTCTGTTGCCTATTATTAAGATAAGGCTCTGTCTATGCCTTTAATGCCATATCGATTTAGTTTTCTTAGTAAACTTTTATGATACACACAATGAAAGATCTTGGCAAGATCACAGCAAATGTCAACCGAGTAATTTTTCTTATTTATTTTTATGACAACTGTATTTATATCATTGTACTACTTTCTCATTAGAGAAGCTTTTATGGAAAACAAACTAAGCTGCTGTTAAAGAGGTTCAGTGTTGTATATCAATTTATCTACTTTTAACTTATCTCCAGCGTATTGTGGTGACTTCTTCCATTTGCCTCCACTTGTAGCAGCAAACAACGATCTGCGCTGACAGAAAACCAGTGATCAGCGAACCACGTGGTGGCCAAAGTACCACTGCACCTCCACAGCACCCTTGATGGTCACTTCTGCCAGAGGCAGAGCTTAGACTGCCATGCTTTTTGGATACCAAGCAAGTCAAACTGTTGCTCAAACATTCTCTTCATCTGCTCTGATAAGGCAACATCTTCTGGCCATGCTCTCAGCAGCTCAACTCATGCAATGCCATGTGGCTCACTTTGTCATCTGCTACACTTTGCTGGAGTATGTGCGGACATCAGGATTTTGCCCCTCGTCCAGTGTCAGTGTGTTTTGCAGCCCGACTGACGAGAGAAGTGCTATCGCATCTTCCGCATAACCTTCCTGAGATGTGTTCTCTCCCTCCCCATCACCCACGGTGTCAGCACCTGGAATAGTGTGGTGTACTTATTGTGGTGATGTGCTTGTGCACCAGGAGTACCAGGCAGCTTTATTGCCGTTTCATCCCTGGCCATTTTGGCACCCGTTTACCGCCAAGTTTTCTCTCTGACCTTACTGGCTCCCTTGATCACTAGGAAAGTCCAAGTCCGTCACATTCCCGAACTTCCTCCCTTCTTTTCATGTGGATTCGTAAGACCTGCATACAGGAGCCACTCCAGAGAAATCTTGTGATGATGTCCCCCTTCTCAGCACTTGTCTCCTCAAGCAACCAGACAATGCCAAATAAAGTACTGTAAACTACTCATAGTCCACCCTGTTCAAAGACTCTGTCATGAACAAGGACTCCCCTTGATTTAAAAGGTAATAACGCATTAAATTTTATTGTAGTTGTTATCTTATAGGAAGAACATGTCCAAATGAGCTCACATACATCTTTCAGCACACCTCATTATTTATTGTTGTCTTTATTAATTGGCATGTCTTGATAAATATGTATTCCCCTTTAGAGCATAGAAGGAAACCTTTAAATCATTCCTTCAGCATTATTGCCTTTCTCAGTATCTCTTTTGCGTCTGCCTTCGATGGACCATTTTACATTCTGGCATTTTCAGCTAAGAAGAATTCGTTGAATTTAGTTGGCAATGATTTGATGTCAATATTATCTGTCTCACTGCTATTGTCATCAGGAAGTTACATATTATTATGACCTGATGAAACTACAATCGTCCAGTACAACCGTAAGTTCTTGATTGTTCTGTTAGAAGGTGAAGTGGAACTACAACACATGAAATATTAGTCCACCTTGTTACAAGAATGATAACAATATTTACTTGTCTTTATACAATCTATTGCCACAGGAATGAGCCAAATATTTATAACAGTTCTTTGAATAATAAAGCATCATTTGATGCACACATTTACTACTCTCTTCTCTTGAAGTACAAAGTTCAAACTGACAGTTCTATCATATGTACTAACTAAAAAATGTTGACTACTTGATCAGAGGTCATGAACTATTAGCTGAATGATTCTATGTTCATCTTTAAGTCAGCCTATGTGCAGTAACTCTGCAACCTTGGAGAGAGGGTATGACTGCCAATGCCTCCCATTCATCACTGCAGTATGCAGCGAGACATCGCTGTGTTTTGTGGTATCGATGAGAGGTGCAGACTGTTATGGCACCGCAATCTTTGGATGGTGCCACACCAATCATTTACCTTATCAAATTTATTTTTTGTGCCTGGTAGTGCCCCAAATTTTCATTGCCTTGTTCTTAGAATGTTGAATTTTTTGTGCATCTTGCTTTTTTGATGACCAACAAGCAGTCCTCTACAGTAAATAACAGCACAAATTACTTTGCTTCTAAATTACAGTTATTCTTTCTCTTCGCTTCGACTGCAGTTGTCCCTAGCCCATTCTACGTGAAAACTGGATTTATAGTGCTGTAATAATATCTTTAGCAAAGAATTAAATTTCTCTTCTACTATGTGTAATTGGTAAATGTCTTGTCAAATATTATAAGTAAGTCAACATTTACAATTGTGTGAAATTTTGCTTCCCTTGTCAGTAAATCCTGACTGATGAGGATGCTTTTTTTTACAGCCATTTTGCCATCGAGGTTAGAAAAACCCTTGTTGTGGGGCTCATATTTAGTGTTAGACAGTTGGATTCAAAAGAAAATTATTAATTGCTGTTGCACTACATCCTATTCTTGTTGGAAATGTTACTGTGAGTAACAAACCAAAGCTGAACATCAGTAACCATTAAGTGACCTTGATCAGAACTATCCAAACTGAAATCAGAATTGAGGTCTGTCATCTGATACTAAAATTCACATACTCAGAATACAACCACAACCTTGTACGCCATTATGCACACAGCAAAGTGATACTTTCTTAGGTCCATCTAGGTGAATCTGTTCAATTTCTGTAACTTCAGAACTACTGTCTCTCTCTCTCTCTCTCTCTCTCTCTCTCTCTCTCTCTCTCTCTCTCTCTCTCACACACACACACACACACACACACACACACACACACACACACACACACACACACACACACACACAGCCAGTCAGTGATGTTTTGATGGAAAATATGGCTACAAAGTCTTTCGGTTTTCTTGAATAAAAATTTCTCAGTGTACATGCCACGTCAATTCAGGATAAAACTCCAAGCTTTCGACCACTACCTCCATGGTCGTCGTCAGGGCTAAAACTGACTGTCATAAACTAGCGAGGCTCCCACTTTTGTATGGAAAGGATGGCTTCTGATTGGCTGGAATACGTCATAGCAACAGCGATATGGCGTGTAGTAAAGTGGTGCCCTCTACTTCCATAAATGTAGTTTCTATCCCAAGTCGCTTGCAGTGCCATCCCTTGAATCAGGTGGTAAAGTGCGGGAAGTTTTCCTCTGCAATTATTCTTTATCCAGTGCACTCTTCCAGGTGTTGCTAAGTTCATAGTGCATAGCCCAATTTTTACGCAGTTCAATCTAGCCAAAGTCATGAATGACGATGATGATAAATGATGAGGACAACACAAACACCCAGTCCCCAGGCAGAGAAAATCCCCAACATGGCCAGGAATTCCGTGATCCAGAGGCAGCAACGCTAGCCACTAGACTACAAACTGCGGATGAACTGAGCCCTGATGACCAGCAAAGACATGTCTGGAGGGAGATGCCCTGGACTGTGGTGGGGTACCAACCTGTCTTGTCACCTGACATATGGCTTAAGAAACAGGAGTGATGGTCTGGGTGCCATTTTATTTCATAGTAGGACCCCTTTGGTTCTCATCTGCAGCACCTTTACGGCACAGTGGTATGGCGATTAAATTCTATGACCTATTTTGTTGCTCTTCAAGGGCTTACATTTCAGTAAGATAATGCCTGTCTGCACAGAACAAGAGTTTCTACTGCTTGTCTTCATACTTGCCAAATCCTAGCTTTGCCAGGAAGGTCACCAGATCTTTCCCCAATTAAGAACGTTCTCAGCATTATGGACAGGGCTCTCCAACCAGCTCAGGATTCTGATGATCTAATGTGTCATTTGGTCAGAATTTGGTATGATATATCTCAGGACGACATCCACCTAGTTTTTCAAGCAATGCAAAGCAAATTAACAGCTTGCATAAGAGCCAGAAGTGGAACAACACATTACTGATTTGTTCGACTTGTGAATCTCTTTATCTTGGACAGATCTTCCAGTTTTTCTACATTATAATCATTTGTTTTGTCTGTATATGTACACCACATTTTCTGATTTCTGTCCCATTTGGATAATTTCTTCATTGTGCATCCTTTTTTTCTTAGGTGTAAGTTGCTAATGTAAGTTCTACGTGTGTATGTGTTTATTTGCAGGCAATTTCATGCAGTGAAGTACAAGAAGAAATGGAAGTCTACTATGGGGCATTAAACGATTAAACGACAACCTGGAGAAAAAGGCACAACTCAAGAATAATGGAAGCTGTTTAGGGGAGGACTGATGGGATGAAATCCACCTGGAAATTGGAATACACGAAGCGTGAATTAGTTTTCATTGTTTAAGGTCCTTAGTTACATTTTTAAACTTGTTTCAGGCTAAATTGCCACACTCTTAAGAGAATAAAGGATGCATATGGTTGTGGTGAGTACAATGGAGCAAGCTGGATTAAGAGGTGTCAGACCTGTGGAACAGTATGAAAAGGAGTTTATGGCCAATACTGGTTGTAAGCTGCATGTAAATAATAAGAGACTGGAATTATTTATTGCAATAGCTTGTAAGGAAAGCTACACGTATTATGTTTAATGACAATTCATGAATGCAGTTATCATAAGCAATACGAGATAGGTTAAAAGAAGGTAAACAATGGACACATTTAACAATTGACCGTATTACTAAATTAGCTTTATCACTTAAATAAAACTGTGGAGAAAAGATAAAAAGATGAGTCAACTTAATGTCCCTAACTATCAGGAGAGGGAGTGGTAGGGTAACTTGCTGAGATGTGCCCATAAGGAAACATTTCTGAAAATGTGTGCAGTATCCCACACCCGGTTAGTGACAAACTTACACAGGACTAGGCATACCGTCTTAAGGGCAGTGTGCCGAGTTCGTGTACTTTCAAGTACATCTGCAGACAAATTTAGAAGACAGAGGGGGTGATACCATATATTTGCACCAAACAGTTACCTTGGCTAAAGAACAAAATGGGGGACATAGTAGTAGGCAAGTCAATAGTATAAGCAGTGTCTGCTGAAGTAAAGCTCATTTACCTGTAACAGCTTGGTATCTTGTAAATAACAAACTCGGAGGCCAATGATTCCGCATGTCACCATCCCTACCACAATAATTATTTGGGAACACCATTATTTTCATTTCACTCTTCAAACGCAACATGTTTCATATTTTTAACATTTCAGTGAATGACAGGAATATTTTACATTACAGATGGTAATGGAGTCTCCATGACTGTTTACAACAACATGTCTTCTGAATTTGGGAGATACTTTAATTTAGGGATAAGAAATGAGAACATGCCCTGAGAAGCTCAAGAATTTATATTCTTTTTCTCATAAGGCATGACATCACAAGTCTTAAAGATAACCATGCTTCTCACATCAGAATTATATGATACACTGAAAACTACAAACTGTAACATAAGTGCCAACTTGTGAAATGTTTTTGCCTTTGAGTCTTAATACACTTGTATTAATAACATGATTTGGCCAGAATGGATCCTTCTGGTGACCACCCTCTTTCCAGAAGCATTCATTCAGGTGAAGAATGTGCCACATATGATGCAACCACCTAAATAATGAGGCATCTCCGCAGTAACACCTGTGAACACCCACTTCTCCTGAGTGATTCTGCAAGTTGTGGACTAGGAAGTTCCACAGAACACTCTGTTCAAACCGCAGTAGCTTCACATTCGTGCCAGGGGTACTCCCAGTGAAATGCCTGAAGTGATCTTCAGATGAATAACGGAGATTCTGGTCCAAACTGTTGCTTGCACACATAATTAGAATAATATCACATCTTTACTGAGTTTTGTAAGCAAACAGCCCAACTCACCAGTTGGGTCACTGAGTTCAATACTTGGCTTAAAATTACTGGTTCTGCACCAGTTCTGATAGCCCCCTCCCGCAAATTAAGGCCTTTATTGGCATTTTTAATGCTTTCTTTTGCAGCCTTTCCTTGTACCTCATATGATGTACTGTCAGCTTCTGAATTCATTGGGTTGTGTGACAGCCACAGATTTGGAAACCTTCAATAGCGTTGGAGACTGAATAAAAACATCCAGTGTTGACATATCTTTTCATTGTTTTGATGGATCTGATTGTAACCACAGCCTTCTCAGCTGACCCTAACGTTGCTGCTGCAAATTACAAGCTCCTGTGGGAAAGAAGCCAAGTCTGAATTACTGTGCTGCAGTGTTGTCAGAATGATGGAAAATGACTGCTCTAATTTAGTCAGCACATTTAACAGCAGTGAAATAATTAGTTAAGTATACTGTCCAAAAATTAAAAATCATTTTCTACATTTAGTATGGTGCTTTATTCTTCAGTAGAAAGGGAGTGGTGAAGAAGGAAAAGACAAAATTCAGATAAGCCACAGGCAATGCCTTCAGGACATTTATTTAATTTCCTGCATACAAAATAGTGAGATCCTTAAAAATATGAAGAAAGATTTTACAATTCTCATACTAGGCAACTTTCACTGTCATACATAAGTACCACCACACCATAATTACTGCTTTTCCAAGCCTCACTTTCCCAATGAGAATAGAAGAAAAGTAGTGCATCATCATAATTGATAAGTACAAGGGAATGATTTAGCATTCATTGCAGCTCTTTGGGTTATGTACTACAGTTCATTCTTTGCTTTCGAAATTGATGTCTAATGAATTATCATAATTCACTTTGAAGAAAAAGTGTCACATTTAGAAATTACAACAATTTCATTGAAGGTGACACTGAAATAATATAATAGTGTGACTAGCAACTTAACTGATACTCCAAGGAAACACCCAAAGCTTTAATATTCTGGAAGCAGTATCAAGCTAAGGGAATAACTGTGTGCCAATGCCATTTGCTCCCTAAAGATCAGTCACAGTGGGGGTATTATACAGATATTGACTGAAGGTGTAGCTTCTTAAGAACCCTCAACAGCTGGAGGAGCAGCATCACCCCCCACTTCTCCTTCAGCTTCACCATCAACAGCATCACCACTTTCAAATGCAGGTCCAGGTGCATCATCACCTTCCAGAACGATTTCCTCTGGATCAGGAGCACGTGGCAGAAATTCGCAATCTGGGTACATCTTCATGAAGATGGACTTTGCCTGAAACACAATGTATAAATGTTACACATAATAAAATAAAGGTAACAAGAATGATTTATTCTGTGTTAATGAATACTTTATAAAAAGTAGTTTTGGAAGTCTCTTATTTTGACTGTGACCTTTTAACAGATTTGTCACATTTCACATGCTACCTTTGTATTTCATAGCTCAGTAATTAACAGGTATGGATGCTGTGGTGTACAATAAGATCAAATCTCCACTGAGTCACACCCAACTTAAATCTCTAAGTAGTTCTATGATAAAACTTGACAGTTAATATGTCTGATCTCTAACATTACTTCATGTTAAGTGAAAAATGCCAAATACCAAGCATCAATTTTTCTTAACAGGACTGCATCAATTAAATTCACAGAATCTATGCATTGTTTGGGTAGGGAGGAGGTAATCAAGTGAACTATGCAGAAACAGATACGAGTGTGTGTACCATCTGTGAAGTTTGTAATGAATGAAAGTAATCAAATCCAGCCAATTAATTTGAAAAGTATTTAAGTACATATTTCTCACACCAAGGATGTCTGAACAGCTTCCAAAACATCGTTAATAAGTGCTATGTGGTGATGTAGATGCTGGATCATTCACTACATCAGATAAGAAACATTTCCAGAAATAATCTGAAAATGTAAACTGAGTATTTTGATAATTGTGCCATTTAATGGATAATCCAGTTTACTTAAAATGAAGAGCAAGTGCACAACAGTGAAAACATTACAAATATTTTCTTAAAACTGGAAGTAAGCATCATGTGAGTCACAAATGTTCGGATGTAAAGAAAAAAATAGTAAATACGTAAAAATTATTTTTAAAAGTAAAACATTCTCAAAAATCACTTTTAATACTGAAGACAGATTCAGAATTACATGACAGTTGGAAATCTGTTATACGTTTTGAAAGTTCCATGCATTCACTACATACTGTGTGTTGTGGTTTGAGTGACAACAAAAAGCTTACTGCCCGATTTCACTTTCAATAAGCAACATTTGAAACAGATACCATCATTGCCAGATAAGGACAGTCAGTTCTTCAATCATGTTCTTATAAAATAGATTGAAACAAATTAAACTTTTATGGGCTTCAGTTAAAGAATATTCTTGTGGTATTATAAAACAATTATTGTACTTGCATATGATGAGTTTTCAAGAGACTTAACATATGCTATGTGAGACATAACATGGTGTCTGCATACATTGACTGTATAAAACCCTGACTGTTCTGTTCATTCCAAGAGATTCAGAATGTAGTAAGTAGCGTAACTCCGATTTTTGATGTGTTTCTTGACAACCACAAAGCCTCCTGCACAGTTCCAAGTCATTGTTTTAATATAAAATGTAGGGGTGTCCTTATCTTCACTTTGTCAGTTCATGCTGAAGATGGCTGAATAGTATACAGTCAAAATATCATATCAAGAAACTGAGGTTCTGTGACTGATCAGTCAGTATGCCACGTAATTATGAAGTTGCACAGATCCAATATTGTTTATTAGTCTAGGAAGGGGGTGAAACTGAGATTAGTACACTAAGTACTATGGACAATATTAATGAAAGACTGTCATATTTACAATGGATGGTACAATCAAATCTACAAAAGAACTCCAGTCTCATACAACAGGCAAGCTTCACATTGGAAGATGGAAACACACAAAAACTGAACTAAGCGCAAGGCACAAAGATTAAAACATGCTGCTGCACGTTTTACTGATAGATAGCCCAACTTTTTCTTAATCACTCTTAATATAATCAAACAAAGAACAAATGGGAGGAGGATTAGTGTTTAATGTCCCATTGACAGCAAGTTCATTAAAGACAGAGCACAAGCTCTGATTAGGAAAGGTTGTGCCCTTTCCAAAATAACCACCCTGGCATTTGCCTGAAGCAATTTAGGGAAATCGCGGAAAACCTAAATCCAGATGCCTGGATGCGGATTTGAACAGTCATCCTCCTGAATGTGAGTCAAGTATGCTAACCACTGTGCCACCTTGCTAAGTAGGAACAATTCCTGCTGGAAAGAAAATTGAAAAGTGAGTAAGAGTAACACAGAGTCTGTGAAACATTTTTTAAAAGCTGGTTGTATGTAACTTCATATTATAAAAATAAAGAAATATCAACAAAATTACAGTGTAGTCTTTTTTTGGTTTTATACAAGGTTAAGTCAATTATTATCCACAATTTAGTCATATTTTTGTTTATTTTGGTAGTACTGTCATTTTACGTTGGTGATGCAGGGATTAGTGATCACAAGGTCATTGTAGCTAGGCTCAATACCATTTCTTCCAAATCCATCAGAAACAAACGCAAAATAATTTTATTTAAAAAAAGTGGATAAAGTGCCACTAGAAGCCTTCCTAAAAGACAATTTCCATTCCTTCCGAACTGACTATGCGAATGTAGACGAGATGTGGCTCAAATTCAAAGATATAGTAGCAACGGCAATTGAGATATTCATACCTCATAAATTGGTAAGAAATGGAACAGATCCCCTGTGGTACACAAAAAAGGTCCGAACGCTGTTGCAGAGGCAACGGAAAAACCATGCGAAGTTCGGAAGAACGCGAAATCCCGAAGATGGGCTAAAATTTACAGACGCGCGAAATTTGGCACGTACTTCGATGCGAGATGCCTTTAATAGGTTCCACAACGAAACATTGTCTCGAAATTTGGTAGAAAATCCAAAGAAATTCTGGTCGTATGTAAAGTACACAAGCGGCAAGACGCAGTCAATACCTTCGCTGCGCAGTGCCGGTGGTACTGTTATCGACGACTGTGCTGCTAAAGAGGAGTTATTGAACGCAGTTTTCCGAAATTCCTTCACCAGGGAAGACGATTGGAATATTCCAGAATTTGAAACATGAACATCTGTTAGCATGAGTTTCTTAGAAGTAGATACCTTAGGGGTTGTGAAGCAACTCAAATCGCTTGATACGGGCAAGTCTTCAGGTCCAGATTGTATACCGATTAGGTTCCTTTCAGATTACGCTGATACTATAGCTCCCTACTTAGCACTCATATACAACCGCTCGCTCACCGATAGATCTGTACCTACAGATTGGAAAATTGCGCAGGTCGCACCAGTGTTCAAGAAGGGTAGTAGGAGTAATCCATTTAACTACAGACCTATATCATTGACGTCGGTTTGTAGTAGGGTTTTGGAGCATATACTGTATTCAAACATTATAGATCACTTCGAAGGGAACGATCTATTGACACGTAATCAGCATGGCTTCAGAAAACATCGCTCTTGTGCAACACAGCTAGCTCTTTATTCGCATGAAGTAATGGCCGCTATCGACAGGGGATCTCAAGTTGATTCCGTATTTCTAGATTTCCGGAAAGCTTTTGACACCGTTCCTCACAAGCGACTTCTAATCAAGCTGCGGGCATATGGGGTACCGTCTCAGTTGTGCGACTGGATTCGTGATTTCCCGTCAGGAAGGTCGCAGTTCGTAGTAATAGATGGCAAATCATCGAGTAAAACTGAAGTGATATCAGGTGTTCCCCAGGGAAGCGTCCTGGGACCTCTATTGTTCCTGATCTATATAAATGACCTGGGTGACAATCTGAGCAGTTCTCTTAGACTGTTCGCAGATGATGCTGTAATTTACCGTCTAGTAAGGTCATCCGGAGACCAGTATCAGCTGCAAAGTGATTTAGAAAAGATTGCTGTATGGTGTGTCAGGTGGCAGTTGACGCTAAATAACGAAAAGTGTGAGATGATCCACATGAGTTCCAAAAGAAATCCGTTGGAATTCGATTACTCGATAAATAGTACAATTCTCGAGGCTGTCAATTCAACTAAGTACCTGGGTGTTAAAATTACGAACAACTTCAGTTGGAAGGACCACATAGATAATATTGTCGGGAAGGCGAGCCAAAGGTTGCGTTTCATTGGCAGGACACTTAGAAGATGCAACAAGTCCACTAAAGAGACAGCTTACACTACACTCGTTCGTCCTCTGTTAGAATATTGCTGCGCGGTGTGGGATCCTTACCAGGTGGGATTGACGGAGGACATTGAAAGGGTGCAAAAAAGGGCAGCTCGTTTTGTATTATCGCGTTATAGGGGAGAGAGTGTGGCAGATATGATACACGAGTTGGGATGGAAGTCATTACAGCATAGACGTTTTTCGTCGAGACCTTTTTACGAAATTTCAGTCACCAACTTTCTCTTCCGAATGCAAAAATATTTTGTTGAGCCCAACCTACATAGGTAGGAATGATCATAAAAATAAAATAAGAGAAATCAGAGCTCGAACAGAAAGGTTTAGGTGTTCGTTTTTCCCGCTCGCTGTTCGGGAGTGGAATTGTAGAGAGATAGTATGATTGTGGTTCGATGAACCCTCTGCCAAGCACTTAAATGTGAATTGCACAGTAGTCATGTAGATGTAGATGTCATGTAGATGATATGTGTTGTTATATATCCGCAATTTTCAAGCTTATAGGTTAGTTTCATTGTCAGTGCCATGAAGTTAATCATGGCTGCTCCGCTATCTATTTGCACCAAAGAACAGCAATGTTCAATGATTCGTTTTTTGTGGTCGGAAGGCTAATCAGGGGCTGAAATTCATCAAAGACTTTTGGTACGGTACAGGAACAGTGTTTTGCCACAACAGAGTGTCTACGAATAAATTGAAAAATTCCGAAATGGTCACACAAGTGTTATGAACGGTGAAGGAGCCAGACGACTGTTTACCGCAACAAATGAAGGAACCATTGAGCGTTCACGTGAAATGATTCTCTTAGACTATTAACTATTGATGAAGTGGAACATGTCTGCAAATTAGTCACAGTTCTGCCTACAAAATCATCTGCAACAGACTTGGGTTTTATATAGTTTGTTCAAGATGAGTACTAAAACAACTCACATAGTTGCATAAACAAACCCACTTGGACATCTGCAAAAAACATTTGGATCACTATGGTAATGAAGGGGTCCACTTTCTTATACAGGATCATTACTGGTGACGAAACATGGATCCATCATTATGAGCCAGGTAGTAAATGGCTGTGTATAGAATAGAAACATCCGAATTAGCCATGCAAGAAAATGCTCGAGACCCAACCGTCCGCAGGTAAACTAATGCTTACGGTTTTTTGGGACGCCCAAGGTCCAGTACTGGAACATTATGGGGAACGGAGCACAACAGTAAACAGTGTACGTTACAGTGAGATGCTTACTGCCAGGCTAAAGCCTGCAATTCGAAGCAAATGCCGAGGGTTGCTGTCAAAAAGTGTTGTGTTGTTGCATGACAATGCCTATCCGCATACTGCTGCCCAAGCTGCTGAAATGCTCCAGAAACTCAAATTTGAAGTACTGAATCATCCTCCATGTAGTCCCGATCTGGCCCCTCCTGACTATCACTTGTTTGGTCCTATCAAACAGGCAATAAGGGGTCATTGATTTGCCTTGGACGAAGCAGTGAAAGTAGCGGTGCATTCCTGGCTCGCAGCTCAACTGAGAACCTTCTTTTATGAGGGCATCAGGAAGCTTGTACAACAATGGACCAAGTACGTTGAAACGCAAGGAGACTATGTCTAACACGATATTCTTGTAAGTTTCCTATTTGATTACAATAAAATTTTATAACTACTTTGCAGATAATAACTGACTTACCCTCATAGCAGCAGGTTTTGTTTAATTAGTGAGGAATACCACATAGGTATACCTATGAAAATAATATTTCAATGTGAATTAAAATAAAATACAATCAGGACTTCTTGAAACTAGTGTGTCCTCTTTCCAAGAAAGCGGGGTTGAGGGGAAGGCCAAGAGTTAGATGGAATTTGCATGCAATAGAAATGAGAATTTATCTCATCTTACTAAATATTTTACTATGGACCAGTTCAATACTACACCCGCCACCTTTTAAATGACTTATTTTTTTGGCTGCTTTCATTTTCACAACTTTCAATTTGTTATCACATTAATGAAGTGGACAAGTTATAAATATGAATCATTTAAACCAAGGCACGTGAGATAATAACTTCATTTTGTTAACTTACCTCTGCAACTGCATGTTCAAAATCAAGGTCCAGGTCAGGCCCAGAGCAGAGAAAAACATTTGATGGAACTCCTGTTGTTAGATCACAGCTGGAAGTCTCTGGACAATTGAAGTACAGAGACCATAAAACCTGAGGCTTCAATGCCGTTGGGCGGGTAGCACTCTCCACATTTGTTTCCCCGTCTCCTTCACCACCCTTAGAAATTTAAACATTTCTGAAATAAGCACTCTCAAAATATTGTTCCAACACAGCTTATAAATATGTAATTCACTACTATTCTCAATAAAACTGACTATTATTTTCTGTCACTTTCACTGATTACAATTAACCCAGGGCCAGTTTCTTTGGGTACCAGAACTACAAGCACTGAAAATGAAAAAAATCCCTATATGGTTTTGCTGCTAATACATATTCTGATCACAAACATTACAAAGAAGGCTGTGTGATGACTTGTGAAACAGTTCCATTTCTGAGTCTTCACACATTTCAATAAACAGCTGCTGGGAATGTTAAATTACAAAATGGAATATAGCAGCAATACAACCAAATATTATTTTACACATATAAAAATAATGGTTCTCAGTAGAAAATAATGTGAGTGAAGTTTGATTTTTTAGACTGTATTTTTGATTCATTAATGACAATTTATCTTTATTACAAACTGGTAACATTTTATTATTATTAGAATAATTGTTAGAGGACTGTACGATACTTTACCCAAAGGTCACTTGATAAGCCAGTTAGTGCTTCAGCCTTACTTTATGTTAATGTACTGTGATTTGTATTATATTAAAGAACACAGTACTATACCGGATGTGAAGTTTGTGTAGACTGTGTATCTGTATCAATACGGCTAACTGTCCCATCATCAAATTCAGTATGCAGTAAACTCTTCACAACTTCTTGCATATCTTCTTGAGCAGTCTTCTGTTGTCGGCATGTCATGTGCACAACATCTACAAATGAAGAAATGTAAGTGGAGTATACTTTTCACTGGCATAAATTGGTTTTATTAATATGGGCTAAAATAAAGCATTCGTATTTAAATAAATAAATGTAATCAATAAGGAAAATTTTTAATAGTTTTTCACTAATGCACTCCACGAATGAACTCAAGAGTTACACATTAATTTATCAGCATTATTTAGTCTGAACTGCTTTCAGAATAGAGCCCACTGTATGACACACAAATGCAACAGAAGAAAATGTTGCATATCCTGGCCAAGGATAGATAAAATTTTGAATGCTACCTGAACACCTTGTCAGATTATATGACTATTTGAAATTTTTGTTATCGATTATAAACTATAGAATCCTTCAAAAATGAGGTTTTAGTATCTTAGGAATACAAAATATATCAAATTATGTGAGAAAGTTCAGGAACAGCCAAACCCGTACTTAGCCACTACTGGCTGAGGCACTTACCAATTAGAGAATCCTGAGAGGCAGGGGTGCTTTATCAAAACGAATTATAAGACAACAGAACCTCGCTTTCAGAACCATTAGTTCCATTCTCAAGGAAGGATGAAGGAAAGATCTTTGTCTCTCCTTGTTCTGACTACTGTTAGGTCCGTCTCAATGAACTTCTGAGTGACTTGCTCTCCTTTCAAACCTTCCCAAAGCTATCCTCCTTGACAATGGAACTAATTGCTCTGAAAGCTGGGTAATAGTTTTTTTTTGGACAGGATTTTCAACTTTGTCCCCTGAAGATGAATACTGGGTAGACATTGTCTCCTTGTAATTTTAGTTTTAACAAAAATACTGCAGATATAAGCATTGCACTCCTCCTCTCCTCCATGAACAACAGCCTGCAACAGGACACACATTTGTCCCCTATGGTGATACTGCTACAAATAACAACAGATATTTTAAATCTACATGTTCATTAGTTGCATCAGTCTCCCCCTACCAACTACCACAGCAAGACCTACTGAACAAATACAAATAAATTTAACTTTCAGTACTATTATAGTGCCACAATCAGTAATATATTCCTTATCATTTATGATTAATTGAAAACCAATTAAATAAGATTACAATTAAAGCAGCTAACTCAATCTGATGCATGTTTATTCTTACAGATACAACTTTAACACTGGAGACTTTAATGCAACGTTACTGAAACCAAACCTTCCCAGTTTCCTGTAATAAAATGTTCAACATCAAGAGACATTTACATTTTATTTGTAAGACTAAGTAGACATTTTCCTCCATTCATTGTCAACAAACATGGTAACAGTGTTATTTTTCCTTTCTTTCTAGTAATATAACGGAAACAATGAAATCGTTATTATGTTAATTAGAACATGTACTAATTTACAACACAAAGCTAGCAAAATTGACATGCACACATAATTAATAAATCAACTTTACCATAGCATGAAATGACAGAATCTTGTCTGGTAGGAAACCAAAACTTTTTCATTTCTGTGGCCTTCAAAACTATCACCTATTGTTGCAGCTCTACAAATATAAAGCAGTCTGGACTGGCACCTCAACCATTCAAAGATATGTCTACTGTATGCAGTTTCATGAAAAGCTCAAAATTATCTTATTAAGCTGAAACTCAGCATTCTAGGATGTACTTCAAGATATTTTAAATTGTTTTGACAATGTGAAGGCCTTCATCAGTGTATGCTCACTTGTGAAACATGCTCTCATGAACTAAATAAAGATACTTCCAATGCTTTGTGACGAAAAAGGATAAATGCCGTACTGCCTAAGTAATTCAGTTCACATACGAAAAAGGATAAATTTGACCACCATAATGTTTCTTGTTCAGAATATGGTTTAATTTTTTTATTTGTGTTGGAAAACAATCTCTCACAAATTGGTTTAAATGTCCCAAAATCACTAACCAATGGTTTTTTTTATTTGAGGTTACAGAATCTAGCCTAAGTACATTGTGCTATTACCAATGCTATATCACTAAGATCTTCAGCTAACAATAAAAAGTTGTGTCAAATTAAAGGAAAGCTCCCAGTTTTTAATTATAGTTTAAAAAGCTTGAGATTCAATATTTCCCCTCATTTGAGTGAATTACAAGTTCCTAATATAGTAGATACTTATGGAAGTATCAACTGATCTGCACTACAAATTGACTTTTGTATGCACTTACACCTGTTAAATGACATTTCTTCACTGTCTCAACTTACGACAACAAATTGTTATTCTCACTTTAAAAGTCATATACTTACACAATCCTTGTGGGCAAGCATTTGTTGCTGGTCCAACTTCAATAACAGTCACTGGTTCTTTAGAACCTTCAACTGGTGGAAATCTTAGCAGTGTAAGAGCTTCTTTATCAGCTGGCAGAATGGACCTGTTCAAAAAAATTAAATCTGTGCTGTATTACCGACTTTCCATGTAAATATCACATTAATATTTCCCAAGGGGGGGTATCTGAGCAGACGTGTATTACCACTATCAAGTTTCCACATTATGTGCGAGTTGCTACAGTTTTATTCTTTAATTTAGGAGAACTACTTATTTATTTACATGATGTAGTCACTGCATGGAGGGAAAAAGTATGAAAAGATGAATTGAATCAAACAATGGAAAACGCTTTGATAAAAGTCTTAATGGCCGAAAGCTTTATTTGTGACAAGTCTTTTTGTTGTGCCTATCTGCGATTCAGCATCTCTGCTACATGAAAAGTATAAACTGTTTACGACAGGTTGCTAATTTCACTAAAAAAATTATACCATACACTCTCACAAAACAACAAATGAGCCCTGCAAGTTTTCAGCTCTACAATGTTAAGAATTTGCACACACTTTCAAAAAGCTGAATTTGTGATAACTATTATGAGCTGCACAGAAAAGAATTGTAACAAGCTCCTACCTGTCAGTTATAAAGATCCCACGTGACAATCCTCCAGGCTTGGCTGCTGCTAAGTACTCAGCAGGTGCGTGCCCAACACCCATCACAAGATTAACTGCATCAAGGCGGCGACCCCCAGAAGCCACGCCCTTGCATTTTCCATCTTCAATTAGCAAGTGTTGTACAGCTCTCTTCAGGTGGTACAATCCACCAAACACCGCACAAAGTCGACAGAAACACTGGGGTAGCTCTCCACTACCATACATGGGCCACAGGAAAGGTGTATTTCCATATCTTCCAAGGCTGCTGAGGAAACGCTGTGTGCGTGCCACACCTTCGTCACAGGAAGTGTCTTCCGTGCACATAGCAATAGCATGTATTACATAATGCATGAGGTTTGGAGTCAGCTTCTTTGAGTTCAGATAGTCAACAAATGGCTTATCTTCAAATCCTGCAACAAAAGTGAATAAAAAGCTACATTCAAAACTTTTGGAGAAAAAAATAAAATGGACTAACATAATTTTTAACACAGTAATTTGTCTCGTCTATACTTTATGTCAAACATGAAATGAAAATTTTACATTTACCTAACAATTTCTGTTTGTTCCATCATAGGTCCTTAATTTTTCCTGAAAAGAACGCCTGATCCTGAAAGCTTGAGCAAAGTGTTAATAATGCTGTGTCACAAAAGTGCATTTATATATATTTTTTAAGTTATTGCTTTCTAAAGGTACTACAGTCAGAAGGAAAAACTGAGGGTAGCAAATGAAAGGTCTAAAACATTATTTTGAAAGCATCCATCTACTACCAAGGTGAGAAATGTCAAAACAATATGCTCTGCCAATAAGTATCATATCGAAAACTGTTTGAAAATTGGGATACGTAACACCTTTAAACAACAACTGATGGGCATACTCTCCTTTGTTGCTAACATTCTGGGACATAACTAATCCTGTGGTCAGTTAATTTTTGTAATTTGATTATAACATGTGACTTTATTGTTCCAAAAATAACCTTGCAACAATGCACTTCATTATTTTTTTTCCTTCACTTGGCTTGCACAAATACTTTATTAGTATCTAGGCTGCTAGAGGTATCTCACATGAGGCCATTCAAAATATCACTGTCCAGTGGAATTTGATCTCATTGATAGTGCTGTGATGTTTATGCTCAATCTACTGTCATCATTTGGCATTGATTTTGGCTACTATATCTGGTTCTCTGTATATGATATATAGTTCTTTGTTACGTAACATTTCCTAATCTGTTTTACTTTGTCTCTTATGGGCAACAGTGTTTTTCTTTAGATTTTGTGTGAAAATTCCATTAATTTGCCCTATTAGCCTCCGACCCCCCCCCCTCCTCCCTTCAGTTTTCTTTGCTTGCGACTTCTATATTTTGCATTTAAAGTGCAGAATTTATTAAATTTATCCACTTGCTAGCGATAGCGATACCAATTTCTTTTATCCAAAATGCTTTGCAAGTATCAAATGTGAATGGTGGAAGAGGTATCCACCGCAGGTATCTAGAACCGCAATAATGAATGTTTAATACATGGATTTAATTTTGTTAACATTATATTTGTCAACATTTTATAAGCTGCATTCAGTAATGTGATTCATCTTAAGTTCCAACAATCTGCCAGGCCCTTCCTTTTGCATACAGAGCAAAAAACAATTCTTTCCCGCCATGTGGAACCTGCTCTTCTTTCCACAAAGTACTGATAATATTGTGAAGGCTGTTTATTAAAGGAAGCTTTCATGTATCTATTTCTACGATTTCACTTTGAGTAGATTTGCTTGAATTTCCTTATGTTTTATGAATTTTCTAATGAGTATAGCTCTCCAACCAATGGCTCACGGTAAGATTCGGTATACCTTCATGAACGTTGTCTACCAACTGATTAAATAATACTTCGTTGAAATATTATTTTCATCTTTTAGAAATTATGCTTTGCACAGGCAATGAATAATAGGTTCATTCAGTTTCTATCTACTGCAATTAGTATGAATTAAAAAAGAAAAGGAAAAATTAACAACAATGTAATATAGTGACTTTATCTAGCTGATGAAACTAGAGCCATAAATGTTTAAAAACCTTTGAGTAAGAGGGTCAAAATGAGTGTTTGATATCTACACACATTCTGAATGCATCTAGAAAACCTCAACAGCCATCACATGCTATGAAAATACACACACAATCATGAAAGTGAAAGTGCTGTGATCCAGTGGTCTGAAGATCACAAACCCCACCTTGCATTTGATACACAAAGCTGAAGCGTATTCTTATCAAACACCTAGAAGACTGATCACAACTCTTGACACATATTTTACCTCAACTGACAAGATTGGCTGACCTCATCCAGTGTCTAGAAAGCACTTACAGGATTTCTCTTACAACCTTCAGAGTCCACTCCTGGTATTAAGTACATATTCCACTCCTGAGAACAGTTAATTAACTCAACTTGACAAGGGCATAGAAAAAAACCTGAACTTAGTGCCCACTGGGCAGCGAGTGATCCACCATGTAGTTTCTTGAACATAGAAACAATGCTTCACAAGGTGCCAAAACAGTGTTTCTTAAGACCAGCTGTGATGCCAATGTCAATACATTTTGAGGTACTTTCATCCAACGCTGATACATTTCCTTAACTGTGCACTAATGAAAGATGCAACATTTCATGTGCACAAGACTGAGAAACCGTACGAGTACTATGGAACTGCCATCTTTGCCAGACCAGATATTAAACTTTTACTAGAAAAACTGGCAATACCAATGTAAATAACACTGAGCTCATGACAAAAAATTTACAGAGTCACTCATTCTTCATATAAACCACTCAGCACCCCATTCCCGTTTACTAATCCTAAACATTTTAACCTAACTGATCCCAACATAATGATTGGTGGGTAGGTGCCTGTAACAGCCACAATGAAAAATGAGGATATGCTGAAAACTGATCAGAATGGTGAAACCAATGAAAGCTAGACAACATAAAGTAATTACACATTGATTATGAGGCTAAACTACTTCATCCTTTTACTGAAGCAAGATGAAAAATGCGACCATAATTTAGACTCAAGTTTCATCTCTCTAACACAAGCCAAAAAAATGTCAAAATAGGTGTGATCCCATTCCCAAAACACAACATAGGTCAATTATCTCTCAAGTTGTGCCTCAATAGGACCAACGGTCACATTCAAAATACATTAAAATTTCAAAGCAAACTGGGTTCAGTTTTCGGAAGAGCTTGATCCAAGTATAACAAACATCAAATCATTTCTATACCTATGAGAATTTTTAGGAAAGGCTGTTCAACCTACACTACCAGCAAACTACTGCAAAGAAATTATTGTGATAATCCTTTTGCTAAAAAGTGTAAAAGTAAACGTTGACAGTATTTATATACATAAAAAGAAGGCAGTAAGCTTTGAGGCCATTTAAGTATCAGCAAAATATAAGAACATTATAGATATTATAACAGACAGAACAGCTCAATAACTACCGAGCAGAAAAAGTGAAAAAGAAAAGACCACCAAAAATAAAGATGGTTATTTAAGGCAGGGAAAACCACTTATTAGACAAAAGTAACAATAAATGAACCAGAGAAAGTAGGGAACAAGTTTAAATACGATAACGTTGCTAAAACAGATGACATTTTGAACAATCAGATAAAATGTTTCAAATTTAAGACTACTTTAGTTACCAACTGCATCAGGCTAAATCAACTTCCTAAGAAGCAAAGCACACTACTAAAACCAGAAAAAGACGATGAGTATCAGATTTCACTTATATGTTATCTTCACAAAATCTCTGAACACACAATCCTGGATTATGTCAAACCACTGGTTGAATTGGAAGTTATATCTGAACCAGACAGTTTCAGGAGGGGTGAAACTTGTACCTAACAAGTAGTTAACCATACTTAAGACATAGAGGATGAGTATTACCAGAAGAAAGTAGCAGACGGTGTGGAGCTAACAGTCTCATACAACACAGTACAACTTGGAATCCAGTTGGTAAATGTTTCACAATAATACATGATATTTTCTTTACCAAAATATCAGTCTTATTGTGCAATAGGAAACTGTACATTGACATTCACAATACAGCAAACACAGCAGATGGGGAGACCACACACACACACACACACACACACACACACACACACACACACACACACACACACACACACACACACACACAGACAGATTGACAGCATTCCGCCCATGAAATAAAACAGCTAAAAGGAAATTTAGCATTGTCTTTTAGTAAACAAACACTGACTCACCAACCTATCTACATGTCACTGTTGATGGATCCATCATCTTTAAGAACAAATGTGAGTAACTGAACTTAGTTTGTAAACGTATCAGTTCTTCACGTGGAGGAAGCTTCACTGTTAAGCAGACTTCAGCTCTTGCTTTGTGCTACTCTGCAGCTAAATCTGTATATTCCACATTAGCACACTCAGACCACGCGACGAATGCTGACACTGCATTTAACAATACTTGCACAATTTTCTCTAGCTATCGCAAGCCCACCCCATACGAAAAAGTGTCTGGCAAAAGGACTTGCTCCGCCAAACATACTTATGTGGAATTTACAAAGTGTTTGAAAGATACTAAGCATCCTTTGTGTAGAAACAATTATTGTGTAACAGATGTGTGGAAAGAGCACGACCTGTAAGCACAAGCTACAAGCAGTTTGCTGGACCTACAATATCCACAGCAAGGAAAGTAAGGCTCACAAATATACGTACCTTGCTGACATGAACACAGCGAGAGCTTATATAAGATATTTTGTAGCAGTGATGAATATGAGATAGTTGATGGGCTTCTGCATAGCATCAATGCAGTGAGACATAAAAAGTGCACTGATACAATCAAAACATTAATCTTTCAATGTTACAAATTGGAAAGCTATGTGGCGTTAAGGAGACATGGAGCTGGCAAACCTCCCAGTTATGTAAGTAAATCTGTTAAGCCCAAGTTGGTCACAGCCTTGGCCTCTAGAGTACTTCAAGTTATTAAAGTCAAGAAGAAATTAATAGTCCTTTAATTAAATTGTAAATCCAAGATAAACTATTCAAGACCATCCAATAATGAAATAGCACCAGCCCTAAAAGGAATGAAAGCTGGGAAAGCATCAGGTTTTGACAGCTTACACTCAAAGAGTTCTTTTCACACATGTGACAAAATACCTATCAACAATCTGTATTTGCATTCTCCAATCTTTTTGTATTTGCACATTTTTGGTGAAGATCAACAGTAGATATATCTCTCTTGTTGCTGTCAAAATACTCACATAAAATATTTCAATGCCTAAACCAGTTTTGACTTGCCAGTAATTTTCAATAGTTGAGGAATCATTACTGGCTCAAGGCTGTGTCAAATTATGTTGATGGTGTCTTCCTGAAGACTCTATGGACAAGGGAAAATGAAAACTCTAAACTGGTTCACCCACTGAAATATTCTGTGAGAGTATTTGACTGCAACATACATTACTGTCCAATCTGGCAAAATACCAGCTGAAATGACCCTTGCTAAAATCACAGTTACTGGCATATCACTTTACTGCATGTGGTATGGGTACACAAGCTCTATGGAAGATAACTGTACAAAAAGAATTACTATATCCATTGCGCTAGCAGATACCAATTTAATTGCAGCTACACTGATTAGGTCAGAACATTAAATACTTCTGTGGAAACTTGACTGGACACTATTTATGACACAGTATGAAGACTATATACAGTGTATGAATTATTAAAGGTAATCTCAATATTTGAAAATTACAAATGTAATAAATGCAGTGCTTGGCAACAGATGCTTGTAGGTTTGCATGGGTATCAAGAAGAGTTCACAAATGACACACCAGAACAGTAATCTTACCTATCTGATGTCGATGTTCTGCCATCAGGAGGAAAAAGGGATTGAGGAAAATTGGAAAAGGAGAGCAGGTTTCTCAGTCTCAAGACAGAGAGAGTGCTCTCCCTCTCCCTGTCATGAGGTGGAGAGGACAAAGTTGAAGGAAGAGGTTGTGGGCGTGCGCGAGCGTGTGTGTGTGTGCGTGCGTGCGTGCACATGTGCGTGCGTGCATGCACATGTGCGTGTGTGCGTGTGTGTGTGTGTGTGTGTGTGTGTGTGTGTGTGTGTGTGTGCACGCGGAATATAGTGTATTGGTAAACACTGTGATAGATGATAAAGGGGCACGAGAGAGAGAGAAGAAAGATGCATCAAACAAGGAAGACAAGTGGTAGGAGGAAGGAATACTGCACTTGAGACCTAGTGAGGAAGAGAGATTTTAAAATTGAAAATAAACATAAATGAGTAATTACATTCTACAAGATGGGAAAAGGGGGTGGGGGCTTTTAGTGGAGTTTAACTCCCAGAGGGCGACAGAGTTAGAGAATGCGTTGGAGAGTTCAGGAATATGATGCCTGTTCAAAAAATTCCACAATTTTGTCCACAAATTTTTTCTACACTTACACTTTGTGTGCATGGTCTCCTTCAAAATACTCTCTTCCACAATTGATACACTACTCCCAACAACATTTCCACTTCCAGAAGCAGGTTTGGCAGACCTCTTGCTGGCTTGCATGAAGCCCCGCTTCCAAATTTCCTTTTCTCTCATCTATCATTGCAAATCTTTATGCTTTCAACAGGGTTTTTAACTTTAGAAATAACAGAAAGTCTGCAGGGGCCAAGTTTGGAGAGTACAGAGGATGAGACAGCACAGTAACTTCATTTTTTGTGCAGTAGTCACATATCAACAAGGGTGAATGTGTGGGAGCGTTATTGTGATGCAGGAGCTTTGAATTGTCTCGCCACATTTCAGGCCATTTCCTTCTCACATTTTCTCACAGGCATCACAACACATCCTGTTAATACCACTGATAAACAGTTTATCCCTGTGGCAGTAATTCATGATGAACTAATCCTTCAAAGTCAAAGAACATAGCTTTGACATTTGACCTGATCTGAGGAGCTTTTTTCGGTCTTTGAGAACCTTTCCTGACCCATTGCCAAGATTGAATCTTTGTCTCAACATCAAAAATATACACCCATGTCCCAAACATCATAAATGCCGTCCCCCATCTCATCACCTGCGATGACTGTCTTAAGGAAAATATCTTTCTCATTTGCGTGATCCAAAAGCTCTTCACATATTGTGAGGCGAAGGTCTTTCTGGTCTTGACTCGTGAGATTACTTGGCAGCTACACGATTCATTCCAAGATGCTGTGTCAGGATTTCATGGTATGATCCAACTGATATGTTACATTCTTCTGCAGTCTCTCGGACAGCCATTTTTCGACTGGCATGTACTATTTCACTGATGGTCCTGATATGAGCATCATTGGGTAGATATCAAAGGTCATCCTGAACAAGGATCAGCTTTGACTTCCATCTGGCCATTTTTTAAACCATATGAACTATTCGTACTCTGAGTATGGCTTAAGCACTCATCACCGTAGGCTTCCTACATCATTTGGTGTGTGTCTGTAAAGTTTTCTCAAGTTTTAAGCAGAATTTAATGCAGATGTGTTGCTCCTCTAACTCTGCCATCTCAAAATTTGCAAACTGTGTGACAACATTTTACTCAATACAACACTGAACAATAAGTAACAGACACACAACAATGAAATTTCTGGCATTTACAAATTAAACACAGGCATGTTCAGGGATGCCAACTGCATTTTGCTCCAACACAACATTGGTGTCAAATTATGACAGTTCACGGAATTCTTTGAACAGATGTAGTATGGGGAGGATGACAAATGACCTGTGCAGTACAGCAGCATGCTGTGGAGTATGCTCATAAACAGAGTACTGGATGTCACCAATGCATACGCGAGCTCAGCCAGTTTAGTAGTGTTTATTCCTCTACAAAAATCATGCAGTTTATAAAAAAAAGGTGATTGGTTTGGTGTGGCCCTCTGCCTTTGGTGTTTACTAATGTTGGAGCTGCAATAAATGTGGGTGGGTGCAAGGAGTAGGTTTCATACTCGGAACACCTGCAGCAATATGTGGGTCCAGCTTGGTATGGCATACATGAAGAAACTTTAGACTTTCTTGCTGAATTGAGGTCACTATCAACACTAAAGGTGGTGTATGTAGTAACAATAGCTAATGGGGGTGACTAATTTTTTGTCTACTGTGCTTACTTTACACTTCCATTTCTTTCTCTTTTTTTTAAAAAAAGTTATACTTATTTCTCACACCAAACTGAAACCGTCACAGTGTTTACCAATGTACTTTTTTTTATCCATCACCTCTCTCATCATCACAAGTGAGAGACTGACCCTGGGTTTCTGTGTTCAACCCCCCCCCCCCCCCCCTAACTGATCCCTTCCCTTTTGGAGGAAGTAACAATTACTTTCAAAAGCTAGCACTTTTTTCCTACATGCTTCTAGAAACAATAGAAGGATTTTTGCCTCCTGAAGTAAAGTTTATGTCAGTCATCCTCTCAGTGTAATTTTAAAAGATTTTGCGCTTTAACTTTTGATACAACATGTACATATCATAAATATTTGTTGAGTGTTCAGCCAGGTGGCGTCATCCATGTGGCACAGCATTTCAGCAAGCTGACTTTTTACTGTCTTCTGGCATCTCTGGAACACCTGAAGATGGCAATAAGTCAGCTAACCAAAACACCGTCTTTTCAGACGGCACCACCCAACTGAATGCATGAGAAATGTTCAAAATTTTCATACACCAGGAAAACCTAAACTTGCACATATATTTATTTACTATATAATCCTGATAAATAACCAATGACAACATAATAGCTGAAAAGTGACTCAAATGTCTGTCCTGTGAGCCCATGAAAGCTGTAACATACTTCCAGATTCAAAACACCATGCTGATTAACACTGTAAGGCATTACGGTGCATTAAATAACCATGAACAATCTGCTGTGAGAGACTGCACACATTTAATTATTTTTACTAACTTTTATATGTACACTAGCAGAAAAAATTGCAATATCAAAAAATAATTAATTTTGGGTAATGAAATTTCAGGAATACATTTGTCTAGGTAACCTATTTAAATGATTCACATTGCAAGACCATAGGTTAATGTAAGAATAAGATAAGCCATTGCAAATGTGAAATGCTGGTACATTCTGGTTTCATGATCAGAATGTTATATGTATGCAGGCTAACGTGCATGCATTGTGTTGTATAGGTGCCAGATGTCAGTTTGTGGGATGGATTTCCATGCCTGTTGCACTTGGTCGGTCAATATAGGGACTGTTAATGCTGGTTGTGGATGATTCTGGAGTTGTAATCTGGAGACAGATGTGCTCATCTGGAGACGGATGTGATCAAGTAGGCCAAAGCAACATGTCAACACACTGTAGACCATGCTGAGTTACAACAGGAGATGGTTATCCTATTGGGGAAAAAAAACCTGGAGTGCTGTTCACAAATGGTGACACAACAGATGGAATAACCATACTGACATATAAATTTGCACTCACAGTGCATGGTATAACCACGACAGTGCTCCTGTTGTCACTCAAAATAGTACCCAAGATTGTAACTCCAGGTATTGGTCCAGTGTGTCTAGCTTGCAGACAGGTTGATGGGGCACTCAACTGGCCTCCTCCCAGCCAGCACATGGCTATCACTGACACTGGGGCAGATCTATCTTCCATCAGGAAACACAACAGATCTCCACCCTATGCATACTACAGGGTGTCTGGCTTGGTGCTGTGCTTTAAGTAACCGATTTGTAACAGTTTATTGTCTTATGGTGGTGCCAACTGTTGCTCAAATTGCAGCTGCAGATGCAGTGCAATGTGCCAGAGCCACGAACTGAACATGACAGTTCTCTCTTTGGTGCCATGTGGCTGTCTGGAGCCTGGTCTTTTTGCAGTCGCACATTATTGCGACCACTGCTGCCAGCAATCATGTACAATGGGTACATTCCTGCCAAGTATTCCTGCAAACACACAGAAGGAACATTCAGTTTCTCATAGCTCTATTACACAATCTTGTTGAAACTCAGTGAGGAATTAATAATGGCGTCTTTATTGCGTTAAAAGCATTCTTTGAAACTCAGTGAGGGGTTGATAATGGTGTCTTTATTACATTAAAGACATTCTTTACTAACATCAACTTGCTACATCATTCTCAAAGGTAACTAACGCTCATGAGCATTACAGCGTGTATTAAGAACAAACCTGATTTCCATTCTCATAGTGGCGCTACTAATGAGAAACTTTGCGACTGGTGTGAAATTTGAATGTATGTCATCTTACACCTGTAGAAACATGCCTACCAACTTTTGTTTATGTCACAGTTTACACTCTGCTGTATAGTATACAATACTTCAAAAGTGATAAGAACTATTAAAAACAGTCAAACAGACCCTACATAGGCACAAGTTGCATAAAACTAGAATATTTCTACACAACATTTGAAGCTTGTCACAAATGATGATGTTTCAACAGTATGTTCAACCAATAGCAGAAACACAACAACAACAACAACAACAACAACATTTTGTCGCTGTAAAGATTACAGTCTTATTAGGGTATACCAGCACTGCAGCACTGGAAGGGCTGATCTCTTGTTTCTTAATAGTTAAAGCATACTAGAAATCAGTCTGATTCAAGTCCTCCAAGTCCAATTGTAAACTGATAGTACTGATATAAAGAACTTATTTTGAATTATTATACAATGTGGCAGATATATAGGTATTAGTATTCCAAAGAAGTATATTCCCTGAATTGATGTCTCTTTATTATATATTTTTTACATAATCACTATTTCTCTATAGGTACTCAATACAATATGAAGTCAACCGGGAGATAGACTGTCATGAAGTGAAAGCAGCTGTTACAAGACGCCACAGTAATTAGTCTAAATATAGAAGTTACAGGTAGGTGACATTTATTAGAATGCTGAAATTGTAAGAACTTTGATGGAAGTAGGTTAAGCTACAATATATACCGATAAATAATTATAAACATGTACCTTCAAATTCTTTACTTGCATCTTCTTGCTCAACACAAGCTGTGAGCAACTTCATAAGCAAACGCTTTTCGACAACTGACACATTCTTTGTGGAAAACACATCAGCTCGTGAACATGGAACTGGCTCCAAACGACCATCCAACCATGTGAGAACTCTTGTTACACTGCGGAATTCTGCATAACGGGCTATGTTTGATGAGATAAGCAGTTCCACCAATGAGCCACGAGCAAAGAGCAGCTGCAGCAAAATTAATAATGATATTAAGTAAAGGGAACAACAAAATTGAGGTTTCGAGAGGGTTGACAGCATGTGTAATATTCAACTTTTGGATAGACTGTATCTTGACGTTACAAAGAAAATAATTTCTTTAAGAAAATTCTTGCACCTATCTTTATTTCATAGCTACATTTCTCTAATCTGCTGATAGAATGGCTTCAACATGGGGTTACAAATGTGCATTAGTGTGACTGTGTTTAGTAGCTACATTCAAAACAGCCAACTAAATACACTAAAATAACACCTGGTTGTCTGGAATAAAACTTAACAATTGTAGCTTATGTGTTTTATTTACTTTTCATTGATTTGGCTTTTCTTTCTTCCCTTCATTTAAGAACAGATACATTTTTCCTTTTAATTGTTTGTCCCATTGACGGTCTGTCATTTACTTCATCCATAACAAATTTTGATGGACGACAGCTTCCTGCATGTTACCTAGGTTGTGTCAGACGGTGGCACAATGGTAAAATGTCAGATTGGGGATCTAAAGGGCTAGAATTCTATTTCAGGTCAGTCCAAGTAGAATTTTATCTGATTCTAATCAATTCTTTCCCCTCTGGCAATGTTTGTTGAAGTGAGAGATGTCTAGTTGCACTGTTGTTCAGAATTCATGTTAAATCTCTACTTCTCACATATCCCTTTCCCCTAAAATCCCAGAAAAGCCTCACAATGTTGCACCTAACAGACCTATCCTGTCCCAAACACATCCCTGCATGCTCCCACATGCAACATTGGCATCTCCCCTACCACTAACCAGTTCTCTCTCCCTACCCAGTCCCACACCTTTTCTGTACTTCCACTACCAACTCCAGGTACACTGCTGTTCACCTCATACACAGTCTGACCTGGAGAATATGGCAAGTACCGTAAACAAATTTCCCAGAAACTTTGCTCAAAATAAGCGAACACATATCTCGGGTTATCTGTAGGTATTGACACATTTCTGAGAAAACAACAGTCAAAGTTTTCAAGGTACTTTATGTGCATTTCAGCACGGAAGTCATTTAGATGCAGTGGTGGCAAAGTTGCTAGAGCTCTGACTTCACACTTTCACACCTCGTGTTCGAAACTGTAACAGTTTTTATTTGCCTTTTTTGTTTATCTACCCATGCCTGTAGAAGATTAATACACAAATGTGTAAAACAATAACTGAATGAGGAAAAATTGAAACTGTTTTTGGCGAAATTCCTATTGTGTGTCTTGTCCATAATATTTATTGGTGGTGTTGCGTACTTGTTCCAAAGGAGTGGGTTGCGGTCATTCAGCAAGTATACACATTTACTAGTGCAGCCTGCAATGAGGGGCTTCTTTTCAACTGATTCTGACCTGCCCAGCTGGTTTTGTACTCTTGACGAAATCAGTATGGGAAACTCATCACTCCCAAATTAGTTCTCAAAGTGAACAAATAGCAATGGACCACACACACACACACACACACACACACACACACACACACACACACACACTTATATTATGTAATAAACGTATGACACACACACACTGTGAAACCCAGTTGAAGTTTTATAATTAATATAATGCCCTCATATCCATTTACTTGATAAGAAGCATTTGTGTAGTTGGGACATGACTAGATCAATGAAATAGAAAGATAGAAAAGAAATCAAGAATTGGGTTTCGAACATGGGATGCAAAACTGGGAAGCTGCAACACTATACACTGTGCAAACACTTCAGTTGAACTTACCATACAACGAATGGCATCTAAATTGCATCAAAAACTTTCATTGTCATTTTCTCAGAAACGGTCATGAATCTACGTTTTCAGTATTTTGACCCCTCTTCCACCAAGCTAAATTTCGGGGTAATCGGGTTATAGCACTCTCCATGTTCTCCTTGTAAGTTGGAGTTTAGTGTGTCGAGATGACAGTGGCAATTTGTGCATGTGTTATGTTTCTCTGAATGTGTCAGAGTTTCCTACATCTGCTCAAGCACTGAAATTGGGAAGCTGGATATTTCCAGCATTATTTTTATTTCGCCTATCAGCAACTCAGCACCTCCTCTATGCGGTGAGTAGAAATCTATCCTCCTCATATTGTTAGACAGTGCAAAGTCCAGGATAGCTATGTGATCTACAAACGAAGCTGTACCCACTGTGCTCCTTTCCATGTGGCGTGAGGACTAACAAGTTATTTGGCTGTATGAGTGGCCACCATCAAACTGTGACAAAGAGGCAGCAGATTAACATGACACGACCCCCCCCCCCCCCAAACACAATATGCTTCACTTTAATGACAGCTTCACAGCCTCTGCCATCTAAATTCTTTCTGTCAACACCAATTTTTCTGAATTGTGCAGGTGGGAGCTCTTCCTGTAACACATATTTCATTCCTGTAATCCCCCCCCCCTTCCCCAATCTCAACTTTCTCTAGTCTCTATCCTCCCCCTATCTATCCTCTTACCTGCTCCCACTCCAGCACTACAAACATTTTCTGTTCCACCAATGCACCTACTAGACTTTCCCCCTTTCTCTACAACTCTTCTCTCCCTTTCTCCCTCCTCCTCCTTACAGTCTCCCACTCTGCACCTAGCAGCGCTTATCTTATCCCAACCACATCCCTACACACACACACACACACACACACACACACACACACACACACACACACACACACACACACACACAAGTGGCACATCTTCCCCCATCCCTACCTTGCTCCCACGCTACTCCGTGCCTAGTAGGCATTTATGACTGAGTTGTACTGGTGTGCGTGTGTGATATATATTATTGGAAGGGCAACTTTTTGTCTGAAAGTTTAAAACTTCAGCAGTCTTTTTGTTGTGAGAACACCACCTCTACTTGGCGATTATCAATCCATCCTTTCCATTTTATTGTTATTCCATCCTGGATTAACCAGTCTATTTTAAAATCATATTCTTTCTTTTGGCTTCCAAACTGGTATGAACTATAATCAAAATCTCAGCTCTTCTGCATTGATGTCTTATAACACTATACCAGATTCCTCTAGTGAGCTGCATTCCTGTTCCCCCTCATCTCGTGTTAAGTTGAGACCTATACCTCCAAACTATTTTTCTGTTTATTGCTCTTCTGAATACTTACATTTTGCCCGAAAAATCTCAATGAACAGTTCTCAATTTTCTGTGGTTTCAGTGTGATTTTTGTTGTTATTTTAGAGCATACCCCAAATCATTTATTTCCCTTTTACTTTTATATCTGAATACCTAATTTTATTGCTTTCCTATTTAATTGTAATTGATTTCAAAGCTACAGGTCCCCATCTTTAGACACCTGAAGCTGTCAGTATAAAATCGACAAGTAATCAGCAACAGGATGATTAGAATATGAAGTACTAATAATCATATTGTATACATGAAGCTGACAATACTATGGAAAGGATACATTTCTACTCACCATATAGAGATGCTGAGTTGCACACAGGCACAACAAAAAGACTGCTAAACATGCAAGTTTCTGGCCAAAAGGCCTTAACTGTGCAAGATGGAAGAATCTATCTGGGTGGGGGTATGGAGGAATCTGGGGTACAGAGTAGAAAGACAGCAGGGTAGGGCTCGAGTACTACTGCTTATGGGAGCATGCACAGATGTGATAGGGACAAGGTAGGGCAGCTAAGTGCAGTTGGGAGATTAGACTGTCATTTACAAAGGCCTTAACTGTTGTTACACTCTCCCAAATCCATTTATCCTGGACTTGTTAAAAAGTCTTCCCTTCTTCTCACAGTCACTGCAGTGGAAACACTTTTCCACTATCAACTCGACCAATCAGAGTCAACCCAAAACCTATGTTGAACCCTGCATGACCAGTTCACTCCTCCAGGCAACTGTTATCCACCCCCACTGCCCCCAAACCATCCTGTTAACATTCCAGAATTTCTTAACCCCAAACATTACCTCACAATCATCCCCCAAATCCCTCAACATGGAAGCTAATCTTATACCTGCAAAAAGAACTTCAATCCACCACCTAAAAGTGATCCCGATCTTACAATCCTACCTGCTGACAAAGGCTGCACACTGTGTGGTTTTGAACCACAGGGATTACCAGGTGGCAGGACTGTCAGCTGTCAGATTTGTCCACTTACGAACTCTGCCACAGTGACCCAATTTCAGTAACCAACAGGATCTTCAGTCTCTCTTCAAATACTTAGGTCCAGCTCAGAACATCACCCTTTGATCTCTCTCTCTCTCTCTCTCTCTCTCTCTCTCTCTCTCTCTCTCCCCCCCTCCCCCTCCCTTTTACCAATCTCCACCACTCCTCACATTCCTACCTTCACACGCTTCCTCATGTCCATAAACCCATTCGGCCAGGATGCCCCATTGTGAACAGTTACTGGGCCCCTACAGAGAGAATATCTGCTATTGCAGACCATCGCCTTCAGTCTATTACCCATAATCTACCCTCCTATTGAAAAGAAACCACCCATTTCCTCCTTCATCAATTCTCCACTGTTCCTGTTCTTTTACCAAATGGCACCCTGCTCGTCACTATTGATGCCACCCCTCATCACGCTAAAATCCCTAATGCCTATGGCCTTGCCACTATTTAACACCACCTTTCCTGATGCCCTACTGATTCCCAACCTACCATCTCCTTCCTGGTCACCATGACCTACTATATCCTCACCCAAAATTACTTCACCTTTGCAAGCATACTCCCCCCTCCCCCCCAGTCACAATTTACCTAACTGACCTACACCCTGTCCCCACTGTGTCCCTGTATGATCTCACAAGCAAGCAGCAATTTGCCATACCCCATCCCCACCCTGCTATCGCCCCCTTCTCCACCTCAACCTCCTCCTTACCTCCACCACCCAGATAGCTTCTTCCATCATATACAGTTACTGGCAATCCAGTCTCAGTGGCTTGTGTGTGAGAGGGGGGAGGCCTTTTGGCCAAAATAGAACATGTTACGCTGCCTTTTTGTTGTGCCTGTCTGTGTCTCAACATCTCCTGTAAATGGTGAGCAGCAATGTATCGTTCCCATAATAATGTCATTATACCACTCTGGATTTTTCACTGTTTGATTTTCCACACACAAATTTGCTGTGTAATGATCTAATATGCCTGAAACTAAATATTTAATCTGTTCAATTCACAAAAATTGGATACTTAATAGAACTTTATTATTGTCAAAATGTAAACATTTTTGAGATCCATATTAGTGGCCATTGTGAAGATCTAAAAAAGAAGGTTTTTTTGGTGGGGGGGGGGGGGGGGGGGGGGGAGAGGAGGGAGATAGAGTCATATAGTGATATCATAATGCCAAATTTCTCTGGTAGTCAGTCATAACCAAATCAGGATGTACACTTCACACCAAAAAAGTTAAAAGTTGAACATGGAATTTAGTATTATTACTGGACTGAAGGGATATAATATGAGTGTCAGTTTCATTGTTAGCCCCTATTTTTTGTTGAAAATCATCCCTTAGTTAGGAAGTTACGGATAACAAAATTCAACTAACAACTTTATTTCAGAGATTTTTGCAAGGCTGTCAAAGAAACATACCTCAATGGGACTCACTTAAGTTCACTTAGTTATGAAAACTAGTACAGCAACTAATATTAGACATTCATAACAGTTAATTAATGGACAACTGTATTAAAAAGTCAAATACAACAACAATACCCTCCAACATATTTTCCCCAGAAACTCAAAGCAACTGCAGATAATCAGTTTTGGTCAAATTTATGCAAGACCCAGTTTCAGTCTCTACACAGTTAAACAGAAAATCTTGCTGATCTTCAGATATTTTGGGATACAGAAAATTACAGAACTAAAATTTCACTCCATATATTATCTATCCCAGCCTCTCATTTAGGTTATCATCAACTCTAGAAACTACTTGCAATTGCACATTTTTTAATGGTTCAACTATGTTGTACATGAAGCCTTTGATGCAGTATTTGCACAGAACAGCTGATTCAGCTACTCTCTTGCAACATCTTACCTTAGGAGCTAGATCCAGATTGAATTTGCGGTACTCCTTACGAACTCTGTTCTGGCTCCACTGCTTTGAAGGTGGTGGTATTTGTTTCTCTTCATTCTTTTTTGAGTCACCTTGTTCAGATTCTTTTTCATCAGCATCACCCTTTGCATCATCAGTTCCATCAGTTTGAGTATGCTGTGAGGATGACTGTCCTTCCACAGAATCTGCAGCTTCCCTGTAAGCACGAAATGGTATCTATTAAGCTACAAGCTTTACCAAGACTCATTCATTAAAAAAGGACAAAATTGGATAATGAAATTTTGGTACTACTTAGGAGCAGACAAATTGAAGATCAATTTGAAGCATATGGGAGAGAATGAATTACAATAGGAACACCTGGGAGATAAGTACAACATAGTAAGTAGTATTTAGATGATGTAGACATGTGAATAAGCTACAATGAAATCATTATAAAAAGAAGGAAAAAAAAAAGAGTAAAGTGATGTGATACAGTCCCACAAAATGCACACATGCCCTTGGATTTTATGGCAATTCACATTTACTAGCAACATACAATAAATAACTACTATTATGGAGGATATATGCATCCCTTTGTTAACATAGCACACAGCAGGCCACCTGTATCTTCATCATAACAATGCATCATACTATCCTCCTAAATTCTGACAATAATGAAGTGGATGAATACCCCACATACCTGAAGATGCTTACGTGGTTTCCCCATTTCACCTGACCTCAATCCTGTTGAGCCAATCTGGGCTACCACTGAGCACAATTAGCATGGCATGGACACAATCTCCTTGTGTTCTAGCTGGTAGCCAAGTAGTTATACCAGGATGGTTCTCCAATACTTTTCGTGTCTCATGGAGTTGTCAACACAATGAGTATCTATAGGTATCAGAGCTTAAGGAGTTGTCAAAGGCTGCTGGGTAAGCTGTCAAGTGTCTGATTAAACTGCTCACACATACATAAGAAACTTTCCCACAGGTAGACATTATCTTAAGTTCTAGTAAAAGTATTCTACATTAAAAAGTAGAGTCTTACGACTGGGATTTGAAAGGAAAAACTTTGCAATTGTAGTTGCAATTGTAGTTCATTGAGACACACACTCTGCTGAAGTTGGATAAGTGGACAGATTTTATCCAATAAATTAGATCAGTGATACTTGGGCATCTGGTTCATATCATCAAACCGATATCACAGTAAAAACTAAACACAAACTGCATGTGCAATTTTTAGTTTGTGACTAGAATCAGTTATTTAATCAATAACCAGAGACAGGATGTAGCAAACACAGAATTTACTGCTTCAGATGTTCTGAGGAGCAACTATGCAACAGGTTAGATCCAATGAAAACTGGCAAATAGCTGTATTTTTTGAGAAGTTATTTTATTTTATTTTGACAACCAGTTTTGGCATTTCAATATGCTATCTTCAAGCCCCATATCCACTTCATGTACAGACATTCAGATGAATCGATACTGGCAGACTGGAGCTATCAGTATCTGGATACCATAACTTAGTTATTCAAGTGCTTCCTACAAAGACTTGTTAAGTCTTCGAAGGAACCACTCGACTAATGAATTCATGTTTGCCGGATACTGATGGCTCTAGTATGCCAATACTGATACATCTGAATGACTATACACAAACTGCAAATGGGGTGGTTGGGTGGTTTGGCGGAGGGAGCAAACCGCGAGGTTTTCAGCCCCATTGTAGTATGGAAAGATGGGGAAAGAGGTCAGCCATGCCCTTTCAGAGCAACAATCCCAGCATTTGCCTTAAGTGATTTAGGGAAATCACAGAAAACCTAAATCAGGATGGCCGGACATGGGTTTGAATCATCATACTGCAAAATGCAAGTCCAGTGTGCTACACAATGTGCCATCTCTCTGTCATATGGGGTGTGAAAATGGCATACTGAAATGCCAAAACTTGTTGACAAAATAAAATAAAAACTTCTCAAGACGTATGGCTGTTAGGCAACTTTACTTGGGGTATATTTGACCAGCTGCTGTCCTGCATCCACAATCGATCAACATTGAGTTAGATCTGTGGTGTTTCCTATTGTCAAAAAGTGGAAAGAAAAATTAGTTAATGAATCTAAAGGAATTACGAGCACCAAACTGGATGAATGGATACAGAAGAACCATTTGCTTTGGAAATATTCAAAGCCAAATGTGCTACACAGTGTGGTTCACCATACTGAGTGGCTGCTGTACCCCATGGCTCATCTGATTTCTCACACCCAAGACTAGTTTCCCCTCAAGGTTTCAATATGGAAACTTGCCCTTCAACATATTTTTTATCACCCTCTTTGACTTAGACCTGCATAAATGACCCTCCCCTCCTTCCCCCCCCCCCCCCCCCCCAATGGTACAATTTCATTATTTATTAATTACTTCTTTTATTTTCATTTTACCCTCTCCCACTTCTCTTGCAGTTCCTCTCATATTCTCCTAACCTTCCTATTTTTTTTTTTTTAACGGCATCAAAACTCAGACTGTAATGCAATAGTCAATGAATTACATAAAATAGCGATTAAAGCATAAATGTAAAATAAATGTAGTGTATCAGTTCTGATGGCAATTACCACTTTAATAAAGCTTCAATCTCTTCAATATTTATACATAAAAACAATTTCAGAGACAATCCACTTCACAGAATACAGTTATAGTATGCGCAAATGCTTTGCAACATTAATCAAGTCATCAACTATTATCGCAATGCCAACATCAGAATCCAGAAGAAGCATTATTGGAAGGAAATATCATGCAGTACTTACTCTATGATACACCATTTCTCCTCAATATTGGTTATTACTGAGAATTGATTTCCAGCCTTTACAGCAGCCTCGCCATTCCTCAGTATTCCATCTGGTAATTCAACATCATCAGTAGCCTTAGCTGGTTGTCTACATTCTTCCATCCACTTCTGGAAGCCTTCAAAGTTGAATGATGCCCATAATCCTCCATAATATTCATTGCTACAAAATGAAGAATAGAAAAGAAAGACATTAAGTTACAATTATATGGCAATCAAATCACAGTTAGGGATTTTTAAAATATGGGATATGAAAAGGAAAATGTTTTCCATTTATTATTTCAAGAACAGTCTCCAAAATTAATGCCAAATGTACTGACCAAAGTTAGTCAATTCAGAAGGGCTTTCTATTTATGCAGAGAAAAGTTTGAGAGTATTTTCTTTTTAAGTTCTGGGCAAAGATTTTCAACCCATTCTACACACATACAACTGAAATGGTAGGAAAGTTCTGGTAGAATGCAAATAATTTGGGTAAGAAGACCACTCAGCAAATGGCAGCTTTGTTTAGCTATTGACAGGCACACACAAAAGAGAGGGAAAACTTGCTAGCTAGCTTTCAGAATAAATCCCTTGTTGAGCACGAGTATAGACATACACGCACACACACGTTCATGCGTGCGCACGCACGCGTCTGTGCCCCTACATTGTGCTGGCTGGGCAGTCAATGCCAGGATTACATTTTTGCAGGTGGAATGTGGTGGGATGGGGTTTGATGTCAGGTGGGTTGGGCAGAGGGAAAGGGAGGTGGTAGGTAGGAATAGGGATTGCGGTGGGTAGCAGCTCAGAGGAAGGTAGCAGGTAGGAAGGGTGGGAGGTGCACGAGCTAGGCATATGTTGCATGGGTAATGGAGCCAGTGGAGTTCAGAGTACAATGAAGGTGGTGTGGATGGGGATGCAGTGAGAGGGCAGAGGAAGGGGAAATTGTTGGGTGGAGGATGTGGGTACAGTGGCTTAACAGAGACAGAGGCCAGGATATTTATGAGAGTGAAGGATGTGTTGCAAGGATAAGCTCACCTGTGTAGTTCAGAAAAGGCGAGGATGGAGGAAAGGATGCAGATGGTCTAGGTTGTGAAACAGCTATTGAAATCAAGCATGTTGTGCTTGGCTGTGTGTTGTGCCACTGGGTGGTCAATTCTGTTATTGTCCAGAGTTTGGTATTGGGCATTCATTCTGGAGGACAGTTGGTTGGGTTATTATATCAATATAAAAAAACTGAGCAGCGATTGCAGCACAGTTGGAATGAGGTGGTTGCTTTCACGGGTGAAACACACTGATGTGTTCGATAGGCCTGTGGGGCAGGGCAGGTGTAGGAAGTGCTGGTTGGGTCGATTGCTCACGTTGTGTGTGTGTGTGTGTGTGTGTGTGTGTGTGTGTGTGTGTGTGTGTGTGTGTGTGTGTGTGTGTCCACTAGCTCTGCAAAGGATTTTTTCTGAAAGCTAGTAAGTGTGTGTGTGTGTCCCCACTAGCTCTGCAAAGGATTTTTTCTGAAAGCTAGTAAGTTTTCTTTCTCTCTAGTGTGTGACTCCCAATGACTCTGCAAATTTAACGAGTTGTCCCCTTGATACTTAAAATCAATACACAACTGACCTCTTTTTATTAAAAATAGGAGGTTGAGTTAGTAGTTTTTACTGTTAATATATGAAAAATTCTATCACATTTATAATTACAATGGCAAAAACAGAGCACAATTTTTGTTTATAATCTTACTGCCTATTTTTTCTGAAGATATCTTCAAAGAAAGCCTATGTTAATTAATGACAATAATATCCTCATTAGTCACATGTTTATTGGTTGTACAATTTCTGAAGCATTTCAAAGCTTGATCGCACTGTCCTACTTCTCTATGAGTTCTGAATGTTCAACTGTCCTGGTGAAAAAATCTAATGGAAGCTGCAGTACTAAGATATGTACTCTTTTCTATATTAACATATGCTGAAATCAATGACTTGTTTTTCAAGAGCTGTTGGTACATACTTTCATTGAAATTGAGTCTGAAGGTTCCCCAAAATCTACGAGTCTTAGGCAAAGTGGTAATTCATATTTTTCCTCCATTCTGCACCTTCATTCTCTACAGCCTGGTAGGCAGCGATGCATTTAAATGATCACTTTTTAATATTTTTCCTTGAATAGCTTGAAAATGGCTTCCAGATAAAATGTTTCCTAGTATAAAATCAAACTACATTAAACTTTCTATGAAAAACGGTCTTCTTAATTTCTTCTGTAGGACTAATGGCTTCGACATATCAGGGAATGGAAAAAAAGTCACAAATTATTAAAAACAGTGTTTTAATAGTATGAAATAATTGTTTATTGTTAACCGAAGTGAGTCAAAAACAAATATTAAATGACTGTACCACATCTATGTGCATTACAGCTGTATTAAGGGATTAAATGTGTTCTGGTGGTGTAACATGGAAGGAGTTGGTGGTGGATGTTAATTGCATGAGGGAAGGTATGTTGGCAGATTGTGATGATGTAGTTCATTCGTTCATAGGTCTTCAAGCTGAAGAGTGAGCAGTAAGTCCCCACTCTCTTTACCTCACTACATTACAAGTGCAATCTGCTGGGGCAGGCGACTTTCTTCACCACCAGCACTACCTGCTTTTCAGTTTAACAGACTATACCCCTCTAGCATTCCCAGCCCAGTTCTCTTATGTGAAGGTACAAATAACTTCATGGAGATAGTGCTTGTACAGTGGAATTATTTTCAGTTTATTGAGCAAGTTTTTATTTGCAGTTGTTAAGTGAGACCTTATGAAAAGAAAACTTAACAGGTGGTGCTGTCAACTGTCTACCACACTGAAGAGCCTACTGCAAGTGTAACATGCTGGCACTATGTCATCAACAATGTCATTCTAATTTTCTCCACTATCAATGGTTGCATTTCGGCCGAAGATTCTGGTGTGTGTGTGTGTGTGTGTGTGTGTGTGTGTGTGTGTGTGTGTGTGTGTGTGTGTGTGTGTGTTTTTTTTAACTGACGACAGCTGTGGCCAAAAGCTTTACGCGAGTGTCTTAACTGTGCCTGTCAGCAACTTGACGTGTCTTCTTTATGCAGAGCAGTACCACGTCTTTTCCTACATTGTTGATATTCCCATCTGAAGTTTCCATTGTCTGATTTATTACACACCCTGTAATTGTTTCTTGGGGGGGGGGGGGGGGTGGGTTAGTGTTTGACATCCTGTCGACAACGAGATCATTAGAGACGGAGCACAAGCTCAGTTTAGGGAAGAAAATCGGCCGTGCCCTTTCAAAGGAATCATCCCGGCATTTGCCTGAAACGATTTAGGGAAAGCACGGAAAACCTAAATCAGGATGGCCGGAAACTGGTTTGAACCGTTGTCCTCCTGAATGCGAGTCCAGTGTGCTAACCACTGCGCCACCTCGCTCGGTAATTGTTTCTTGTGACATAGTGGGGTGGGGTAGATAGAGTAGTGACTTGCCTCACTCTTCAGATAGCAAATCTATTGACAAGGCAAAATGACAGTGCGTGATCACAATCAGCAACCATTCTTCTCTCTTAAGTCACCCCCCCCTTTCTCATCCCCCTCCAGACCCCAATTTACCTCTTAGATGTGGTACACACATGCAGTATTTGTTTACAACCATCTTCATTTAACAAAAACTATTAATTTTATACCATCTAAACAGCTTTTGATTATTGTTATTTTTTTCATTATTTGAAACTCTAAAACTGTTAGAACAGGAGAAAAAAATGAATAGGACTGTTTTTTATAGAAAATTTAATTTAGTTTAATTTTATAATGGTAAAAATTTTCATTATAAGTTGCGGTTATAGAGTTAACTACGAAAAACATAAAAATGATATCTTTAACTGCACCCTCGCCGGGATTTTTAAGTACGATGCTCGTTATACTCCTTTAAAACACTGTAAAAAAATTGTGACTACATAATTTTTTACCCCTTTTTGCCCCTTTCTTGGTCTTTGTTGACTGAGCTATTTTGCCAGTATCTTTTTGTCTTCATTCCATCTTAGTTGACAACAACTGTTTATCCCTAAAAACTATAATTTTTTTTACACAATATATATGTCTGCCTGTGTGTGTGTGTGTGTGTGTGTGTGTGTGTGTGTGTGTGTGTGTGTGGGGGCGCCCGCGGGCGCAAGTATATACCTGTCTTTTTTCCCCGCTCCCGGGATTGGAATGACTCCTTACCCTCTCCCTTAAAACCCATATCCTTTCGTCTTTCCCTCTCCTTCCCTCTTTCCTGATGAAGCAACTTTGGGTTGCGAAAGCTTGAATTTTGTGTGTGTGTGTGTGTGTGTGTGTGTGTGTTATTGTGTCTATCTACCAGCACTTTCCCGTATGGTAAGTCACAGCATATTTTTTAATATATTTTTCCCATGTGGAATGTTTCTTTCTATATCATTTATGCTTAATGTGACAGAGTTGTTTTTCTTCTTTATACTGAAGTGAGTAATGCTTGTTTTCTGGTTACCCAGTGCTAATTTATTTCATCCCACCCAGTCATAAACCTCCTTGAGGCCTTCATTTGCATCTTCCAATAGTAGTTCTGGTGTTTTATCAGCTACTATGATGCTGCTGTCATCAGCAAAGAGAATTCTTTCTCCATGTCATATTACACTGTTTTCATGTATCACTGGAAGCATTTGTTTGCTACTCCTGTCTCATCTAATGCACCTAACTTGTGAACAAGTATTTTAAGGTCAAAAGCGTCAAATGACTCGGACAAGTCTAAAACCAAACTATGCTTCATTAAAACACTATATTTATTCATGAAACTCAATCTATCTTTCATTACCGATTCGATTACTTTGAGACTACTCGATAGGTAGGGAAGAAAGCTTTTAGTCTTGTATATTCATTGCATTAGCTTGCATGCTGCCTACACATGCTTTCAAAACAGAGGCTATAACTTCATCTATGTTTGCTGACTTCTTATTTTTAACTGTTGTACTGTATACCTGACTACGCCCACTGTTGTGGGAAAGAGCATCACTGCACTTCCAATGTAATTCATTGTGAGTGCTACATGCGTTTTAGGAGGATTTTACTGTAACTTAACAATACCAGAGAAATTAAGAATTCTGCTGTAAACAATGGTTGGGGACAAGGTGGCTGGCTATTTTGAGAAATTGCACAGCAAAGTTTCAATAAAATATTATAAATAAGATGTAGCAAGTGCTCGAAATGTGATTTTTTTTACTCAGATAAGTTGCTATTTTCAAATATATTTAGAGAAACAACAGATTTCTAAAATGGTAAATTTTACCCAAAATTTTATTCTTAAAAATTTGGCAGTGGAAACATAACATTGTTTACTCACAAACTTGTTGTTGTTGTTGTGGTCTTCAGTCCTGAGACTGGTTTGATGCAGCTCTCCATGCTACTCTATCCTGTGCAAGCTTCTTCATCTCCCAGTACCTACTGCAACCTGCATCCTTCTGAATCTGCTTAGTGTACTCATCTCTCGGTCTCCCTCTACGATTTTTACCCTCCACACTGCCCTCCAATGCTAAATTTGTGATCCCTTGATGCCTCAAAACATGTCCTACCAATCGATCCCTTCTTCTAGTCAAGTTGTGCCACAAACTTCTCTTCTCCCCAATCCTATTCAATACCTCCTCATTAGTTACGTGATCTATCCACCTTATCTTCAGTATTCTTCTGTAGCACCACATTTCGAAAGCTTCTATTCTCTTCTTGTCCAAACTAGTTATCGTCCATGTTTCACTTCCATACATGGCTACACTCCAAACAAATATTTTCAGAAATGACTTCCTGACACTTAAACCTATATTCGATGTTAACAAATTTCTCTTCTTCAGAAACGCTTTCCTTGCCATTGCCAGTCTACATTTTATATCCTCTCTACTTCGACCATCATCAGTTATTTTACTTCCTAAATAGCAAAACTCCTTTACTACTTTAAGTGTCTCATTTCCTAATCTAATTCCCTCAGCATCACCCGATTTAATTGGACTACATTCCATTATCCTCGTTTTGCTTTTGTTGATGTTCATCTTATATCCTCCTTTCAAGACACTGTCCATTCCGTTCAACTGCTCTTCCAAGTCCTTTGCCGTCTCTGACATAATTACAATGTCATCGGCGAACCCAAAGTTTCTATTTTTTCTCCATGGATTTTAATGCCTACTCCGAACTTTTCTTTTGTTTCCTTTACTGTTTGCTCAGTACTCAGATTAAATAGCATCGGGGAGAGGCTACAACCCTGTCTCACTCCTTTCCCAACCACTGCTTCCCTTTCATGCCCCTCGACTCTTATGACTGCCATCTTGTTTCTGGGCACTTAATGTGGGTCAGAACTGACTTACAACTGTTTACCTGCTATTCAAATTAACCAAGCTTTACCCTAAGATCTCTCAAAATATGGATTTAAAAGATCGAAATTGCTTCACTTTCTGACACGAAGATTTGAATTAACAATTTTTGTAATATTAATGTATAACAATTTTCAAAATGAATCTATGATTCACACACAGATTCACACTAATGGACCCCAAAAAGCATTTTCCTGACTTGAACTTCACCTGCATTACTACTACTGGCATTTACCACTGTTTACATGCACACTCTCTGACAAAAGTGCTATTAGCAAAAATCTGAAATTTGTATTACAACTGCTATCTCTCATTTTATCATGGAACTATTAATTAAAATGAATAAAGCATGTCAGGTACTGTGTTAAATACAATGACTGACTATCATTGAATGTTGCTTCCCACTGTTAACAGTTGGGGCATTCAGTCATTTACAAAATTTGCCAATGCCCAAAGATTTTCTATTACCCTACCTATATCTTTGTTTTGTATGCTTTATAATTGTGTCTGCCTTTTCCTGTTTCATTTTTAATGAAATTCCACAGCACTTTGTTTTTATTGTCTGCATTATATATTTTCATTGAATGACTTTTTTTTTTTTGCAGCAAGCACTACCCTTCTTTATATCTTACTGTACTGTGCTTTACATGTGATAGGAAGAACTGTGAACTAGTGTAGCACTTTTGTAAAGAATAGGAATTCAAGAGACTTTGATACCTCCAGTTATCCATGTATTTTCATTAGCTACTGCTGTTGAAGTAGCTTCTTTTGAAATGTTTCCCCAAAAATTAATTCCAATAATGTGCAGAATTTAGAGAGCTTAACATGTACATTGTTTGCTGTATACACTTCACTGGCCTGATAAAATAAAGAATGAGGTGGCTCTCTGCAGAATTGGTGAAGAAAAGAACATGTGGAAGATGCCGGCAAGGAGGATGGAAAGGATGATAAGACATGTATTGTGACATCAGGGAATAACCACCATGTTACTAAAGGGAGCTGCAGAGGTTAAGAACTGTAGGGGAAGACACATATTTGAATACCTCTAACGAATAATTGAGAATGTCCCACGTTTGATTTGCCAGTACCCAGATACAGTATGCATTTTGTGTTCCAAGAATGTCCTCCTGTAGCCCTGCACTTTTGTTGGTTTTATCAAGCCTGTTTCTAGCTTTATTATTTGACAGTAAAGATCAGAGAAGACATGATACCCTAGAACCAGTGTTTATGATTTGTGGTATGCCAAAACTGTTCAAAATGTCTGAAAAGTTAATTTCAACCTCAACATCTTTGTTCATGTTTATGTGTCCAGATATTATTAGTTTAGTTTACATGGCTGAGGCTCTTTCCAGAACTTCAGCTAATTTGCTGAAGAAAACGTCCATATAACCAATAGGTTATGATTAATTTCTTATCAATGTATAGCTCTGTTAGTTCATCAGCTTCAAATTGAAAATGTTTACCTACAAAAAGCTGTGTCCTCTGTAATGCATACTACTGTGCTGTTCAAAGCCTGTCTTCCAACTTCAAGCTGTTGTACACCTAGATATTTTGGTGAAGAATAGGTAATTCTGAGCAAATACTACAGTCCAATGTGGTACATTACATCTTCCATGTACACGCTGGAGATATTTCTACACTGGCTGAGACACTGAAGGGAAGGGAAGGGAGCCTGTCGTCACGATTTAACCTAACTCTGAGGCCAACCTCCCTTTCCCCTGCTGAAGTGCAAACTACACATAGTGCAGTCTCATCTCTGATAGTCTCCACCGGCATCACTGCAATGTGCAACCAGTCAACAATCATAAGCACCATCTCCAGCTCTGCCTGCACTGACTCACCATACAGCAATGTCAAGTACCAGCTGAACAGCTCATCCAGGCTCACATCTGCACTGCCAGTTAGAGAAACTATCTTTCTCTGGTCACCACTGCCAACTTTTGACTACTATATTCAGATTTGCAAACCCTGGTCATGGCAGTTCGGGACCCAATGACCATAAGCTGGTTGTATAAATGCACCACAAAATTTGCTGACAGTGAAAACAAAGTCACAAGTGAGTGAAATTATGCACAGATACTGGGATACTACCACTTGGGACATCAAAACATTTACATATGAAAACTAATCTAATGATGACATTTATTTAGTGTACTTTTGTTGAATTACTCTGTCCTCTAAAACAACCACTGTCAAACATTAACTCTTTCAGACCTGAAGTTTTTTCTGGAGGAAGGAAAATTTTTCTTTACAGAGTAATGCTCTTAGGTGACCTTTTAATGATTTTAGATTAAAGATTTATAAAAAAAAATATATATGCCCATTTTCTAAACAGACTTTACAGACTTGGTTTAATTTTATGAACTAAAATAACCCTTTACAAAATATTCTCTATCGTAATAAATAGTAAAATTCTCATTCAATAATTAACATGCAAAATAACAAAACAATATTAAAACATACAGCGGAATACAGTGAACCACCCACATCTGTGCATTCTGGTGACCATGATCTGCTGCTACACTGACTTGCTGATATTTTCATAGTGTTGCCCAATAGTTGACAGGACATGAGCATGATGAAAAAATTGAACATTCACAAACGTGTAGTTCAGGTTTCCATTGGGAAAAATACTTCTGTTGCAGCTAACATACAGTAAAAGTTAATGTACATGATTGTAGCCGAATGGTCTGAAAGGGTTGAGAGAGAGCATTGGTGAGAACCAACAAATAAGCAACCATCGGTCCCTGCACTGCTCCAAAAAACTGTACATGAAAATGCTACTTTTTAGTGGGTCATATCTAAGGTTCTAATGATCACAAATATGAGAGACAAGTGTTCTGGATAGCTCTCGGTCTAATGACCATTTGTATACCTATCAGAAGAATGAGCATACGGTAGTTATACTACAATAAATGGACACAATTGAAAAATTACACACTTCTACCAGCCCAAGCAAATTGAGCAAATCAGTGGATTCTTTTGGATTAGGTGTGGTGGTCAGGATGGGTCATAGGTGGCTTATAAAAGCACTATTTGTTCATAGGCAGTTCCTACAAAAACCACGAAAAATCAGATTTTTGGATACAGAAAGTATCAATTGTGGGGATAGCCACTTCTATAATTTCAATCCATAGTAAATCATCAAAACTTTTACAGTATATGCTTGTGATAGTATTCTCAGGGAAGTGCACAATTTTTTCCCACATCATTAACCGTTACTGACATCTAGAGGTTAAAAGTTACAGTACCTTCAGGTGAGTGTTTCACACTTGAGACTGTTAGTTCATATTGCCACCTTTATACCAAAAACTGGTTTACAGTCACATGCGTGAAGACAGCCACTATACGAGTGATATCTGTTGAGTGATGCGTCCTGCTGTTCCATCTATGGTGTGCAGGCTCATGCGTAATGCAATAATATATGTCCACTATCTGTTAGGATACGCACTTGTGACATTAAAATTCAGATGCCAAAATTTGTAAAATTAAATATCGCTGGACAGGTCATATAAACATTTTCTCTCTGAAGAAATTAATGAAATTACTGGGTCCCATACCTTATCCAGTTGAATGTCACCACCATGATTAATAAGAGCTTGTGCTAAATGTATTTCCACCTATTCCTAATAACTAAATCCCATAAGATCTTGTCAAGCCCAAGTTCAATGCATCTTTCACACACTGTAAACATCGTCTGTCCTATGTAGGCTTTGACACACTGGCAAGGTATTCTGTAGATTCCAGCCTTCCGCAATCCCAGATTATACTTTCCATACCGAGAAGAGGCCAAGTCTTTGAAGGTGGGTTGAAGATTACTTTGACATGATGTTTTTTTAAGATTCTCTCTTATTTTGAAGAAATATTGCTGATCTACAGGAGGAGCACACTGGACTTCAACCGCTCTTTCTCTTGATCCTGTGGATGGGCACTCTTCTTCTCCCTTAAAGCTGTGCTGAACTGATGCAGGGAATATCCATTATCTTTTAACACTGATTGTAGGTGTATATCCTTCGCAAGGAGTAACAGTGTTCGAGGATGCCCATAGTTTGTGATTGATGGTGGCAACCAGATGCATGCAAATACACATCTGTATCTGTGGACTTATGGTAAATGGAATGTCCCAATGATCCATCCACTTTCTGTCTGACCAAGATGTCCAGGAAAGGCAGACAGCCGCCCTCCTCCATTTCCATCATCATAAAGTTGATATTATTGTGGAGAGAGTTTAGATGCTGCAAAAAGTGTGACAGTTCTTCTTCGGGGCAATACAACAAAAGTACCATCCACACATTGCCAGAAGACTTTTGATTTAAGTTATCCCGAATCAAGAGCCATCTCCTCAAAGTCTTCAATAAAAAATTTCACTACCAGAGTGGAGAGAAGACTCGTGGCAACACCATCAATTTGCTCAAAATATTCACTGTTGAACAGAAAATAGTTTGAGGATAGGGCATGGTAAAACAGCACTGCTATATAAACTTTGGACTTACTGCTGATGAGTGACAATGAATCCACAAGGGGGACTCTATGAGCTGCACCTCTGAAGCTTAACATTTCCTCGATTGAAAGGGTCGCATTAGGAAAGCTACGAGAAGATTCTCACAAGGTGATTCTTCCAGTGGACAAGGAAAACACCACTGTGCTATTACAAAATGGCTTGCTGAGTGAACCATTGTATCAGAAGATTGATAGAGACCCCACAGAGAGAATAGAACAATGGCAGTGTTGCCAAATTTCTCTTCCCTTCCACAAGAAGTTGCAAAAACATTAATCTCACAGCTCTGTTCCACCATGGTTATACTGTCTTCCAAAAATTCACAAAGAAGGTCTTCCATTATGTCCTATTGTGAGCAATATTGGCACTCCATGACTTACCTAGCATCTTGATTCTTTACTAAGATCTTTTGTAGGGAAGAGTTCACATGATATTCACAACTCCAGTGACTCTACTAGCACACTTAAATTCAATTCATCGAGTCAAAATGACTTTTTAGTAATCTTCAATGTTATCTCAGTCTTCACTACCGGTTCCTCTCATGGATTCAGTGTCACTCAGCAGCACTAAGTTCAAAGCCGAAACAACACCACTATTTCATCATCCCTTTTCTTCAAGCTACTTTTTATTCAATGGTGTTGCCATAGGTGGTTCTCTCTCCCCCCCTCTGGTAGCAAAATTTTTATGGAATAATTTGAGGCAAGGGCATTTTCTATAACAGCACTTAAACCACAAGTCTTCTGGCAAAATGAAGATGATACTTCTGTAGTGTGGCTCCATGGTGAATAACAACAGTCATGCTTTTTGCAGCATCTGAATTCTATATGACAATATTAAATTTACAATGAAAGTGGGGAAGGGCGGCCTTCTGCCTTTTCTAGACATCTTGGCCACATGGAAAGTGGATGGATCATTGGGGAATTCTGTTTACAATAAACAACACATACAGTTCTGCATTTTCAGGAATCTAGTTACCAGCACCCATCACAAGCTACGGACATCCTTTGAATGTTGGTGCACCAGACGCATGTTGTGTCTTGTAAAGGAGCTGGTACACCTGCAATCAATGTTCATAGATGATGGATATTCCCCACTTCAGATCAACAGAGCTTTAAGGAAAAAGAAAGACAAGATCACAAGGACAAGGATCAGTTCAAATCCAGGACGTTCCTCCTGTACATCAGCAGTATTTCATTGATTTAGGGAGAATCTTAAGAAACAGCACATTGAAATAATCTTATGCCCACCTACGAAGACTTTTACTCTTCTTCCTTCGTCAAAGAACCACCTGGGATTGTGGAAGGCTGGAATCTGCAGAATACATTGTCAGTGTGGCAAAACCTACATTGGTCAGACAATGTGCACAGTGCAACAAAGATGCATTGAACATGACTGCCATGTTTACCTTTCACAGCTCAGTAAGTCTGTTATAGCCACGCATTATATATCTGCAGGACATTCCATGGAAATCTTGGCCTCGACGAGATCCTTCTGGGATTCAATTATTAGGAATCTGTGGACTGTGTTTATATTTTATTAATTTCCACATCTGAATTTTAAGTCCACGAGTGTGTATTCTGACAGAGTGCACACAAGTATCACATTACGCTTGTGCCTGCGTGCCATAGATGGAGCAATATTCAAAGAGGGCGCATAATAGTAGAGCGGTCGCTCATAAAGCAGCTGCCATAGTGCATGTCCTCGCCAATTTTTAGTATAAATGTAGTGTGAAACACTCACCTGAAGATGGCTGAATGGCTGTCAGCCAAAATATTGTGGCAAGAAGTCTATGTTATCCTGCTGCAATTCCAAAAATTCTTGGAATACCTTCTATGGCAGGAAAATTTCAAGAATTGTATAGAACTTTTTTTATATGAGCTGTGGCAGGGAAAAGAAGGGAACCAGCAGAAATATATTCCTGTCAAAGCACAAAAAAAGTCTGCAAGAAAAGTGGGGAACCAGCTGCCTCCATTCTCATTCCACCTTCCTCAACAAAAATGTTGGCACACAAACATTCACACTTTTTTGCTGAGAGAGTAGTAAAGAGACGGTGATAGTGGAAAAGAGAGGTGATACTGATGGTCATTGTGAGGTAGCAGCAGTAAAATAGAAAAAGAAATGGCTGGAGATAGAATAAGTGGAAGCAAATAAAGAGGAGACAGTGGAAATGAAAATACAAATGTTTGGAGAGCATGCATACACTTGGGAAATCTGGACTCTCCTAGAATGACGAGCTTTAACATACAGGTATAGGGGAGAGCACATTTTTGACTGGAATTTTGAACATGTGAGTAAAGAGGACAAAATAAGTTAAGATCACTCACAATTTTTGAGCTGACGAAATATGATGGAGACAGTGGCAGTGGGAAAGAAACACACAATGAAACCCTGTAAATGAGAATGGAGTCAGTGGCTGTGGGATATATTTTAAATCAACAGAGAAAAAGGAGGCAGTGGGAGAGTGACATATATGGACAGTGGCAGTGAAAAGGAGATGCTGAGTATGAAGACTGAACTATAAAGACAAACTGGGTAAAAGGATTTACAATGTCTGTGTTAAAAAAGAGTGTTAATATGTTCACATGCCAATTTTTTTTTTTTTTTTTAGGTTTGAGACAGCTGGTTCCCCACTTTTCTGTCAGTTTTTTTAAAGAACAACATATTCAGCTTTTGTGATCCCAAAGTAGAATTTTTCTGCTGGCAATATATTACCTAACTTGGACAAAAAATTAAATATGTATAAACTGTAAGACTGACTGCAAACAGTAAACCCTTTAATATAATACACTTAATTTTATTATCTTTATACTGATATTACACAGATAATTTTTCTGTAGCTATAAAAACAGAAATAATTCTTCCCTTACCTGTCTAGATGAAGAACTTTCTTACCAACTCTGCTGGCTGCTGCAGCAACAATTGATTCTGTCATTCCTGTGAACAGAAATTTAAATTAATACTTTGTTAACTGAATGGTTAAAAAATGACGTATAACCAATAACATATACTGAGTATACTATTATTACAGCAAAATGATTTTTTTGGATTACTGCGTAACACAATCAGCCATTTCATCCACTGCTGAATAAAGACCTCCTCCAAGAGCTGTCCATATTTGATAGCCTTAAGGCACATGTACCCAAGTGGATTCTGCAAATTTTCTAGAGCCATCTACCCTCCTTTAACCAGGATGCCTTCTCAGTTTTTTTTATGTATCCGCATCAAGCAAAGTACTTCCATGGTTCACTGATCATTCATGCACCTAGATGTATCTTCTGCCCATCACCATTTAATTTTAATTATAGTCATAATCAATCTTACTCATCTGCTTGCTGATCTATTTGTTTGTGTTCTAGCAATTCCCAACATGCATCTCTCCACTGCTTGCTGAACTACCTTTCTTCATTAAAGTCCATGTCTCGATACCATTAATTCAAAATTGGTAATTCAAATTAAGGTAAATTTTTCTTTAAAAACATATCTTAAGATTAATTTAAGAAATCTCTCCAGGTAATTTTGGCTAATCTGTTAATTTCTTTTCCAGTCCATCCAACTGTCGTCATAAACAGTCCTAACTACAAAACAAACTGTTTCTATGACATCTTTGTTAATTTGTACTATTTTCTTTTTGACCTGTTGGTTATAAATTGTTTTTCTTATTGTAATTTATTTTCACATTTATTTTCAGAGTTGCTCTAAAAAGTTCTTCCATTTGTTGTTTATCTGCTCTAAAGGCAGACAGTAAAAAATCATCTGCAAAATGGAGGCTGTTAAAACTGATCCACTGAAATATATTTGTCTGTTTTCCCCATTTAAGAATCCGGAAACTGTTTAAAGGACTTCCAAAATTAGTATTTGTAATCTAGAAGCACCTTGTTCAACTTGCCCTTTCACCTCCAAAATGTTCACTATCCTGGTTAAGTCTAATGGAGCTGCAGCACAGATGGTCTCCTGTGCTATATCCACTTCTAGAGCCAGTTTTTTTTTCCTTTGATTAAAATCTAATATTTCTTCAATGTTGCTGGTGACAACTTTAGTGAATATATTGTAGGCCCTTCCTTCTCATCTATTCTGGTAAGTCTTCCCTGACCTGGGGTGCTGGGAGACTTTTCTGAACTCTTCCCCTTTTCCTAAACCTCACCAATCATTTTCCTTCATCCCTCTTCCTTCCCCTTCAACCCCTCTCCAAGAAGAAAGAGCCACTGGCTCTTAAAGCTTGTGTAAACAATACTTTTTACATGTGTGTTTTCCTGTTGCTGCTTGGTAAGCAGATTTTTTATCTATAAATTACATTACATTTTCAAAAATTGATTATTTTTTTGTTACATGATTACCCTGCAATTCACAATCCAGTGTCTGGAAGAGGGTTCATCGAACCACCTTCATGCTACTTCTCTACAATTCCACTTTCACTCTCACTCTCAAACAGTGTGTGGGGAAAAATGAACACTTCAATCTTCCCATGCAAACTCTGATTTCTCTTATTTTATTATAATGACCGTTTCTCCCTATGTAGGTGGACACCAACAAAATATTTTCACACACTGAGGAGAATGTTGGTGACTGAAATTTTGTGAGAAGATCGTGCCGCAATGAATGCCTTTATTTTAATGATAGCCATTCCCATTTGCTTATCATATCCATGACACACACTCCCCTATTTCACGACAATTTAGCTTTTAATTACCATGCCTCCTTAAATGACTACTTATAATGTACACCCTACATAAGTTTTTTTCCCTTTCATGTTTTATTGTTTTCAATTATTTCACTTAGCAAATTATTATTGCCACTTCTCAAATCTTCTCAAGGACATTTCCATTTTTTGTCGATTCAACATAATATAATATGTTCTTATCATAATTTTCTTGAAATTTTCATCTTCTCTTTAAAACTTTTTTCTATTTGGAATTTTCTTTTCTTTTTCTTTCTTTACACCAACAATATATTTTGCTGCATGCATAAGGTGTAGCTCTGAGTAACCGTTTTCTAAGATGCTGACCTGGTTAAATTTCATTTGGTCTGTCTTCCTACTCTCAAATTTTTCATGGTTTCTATTTGACTCCCTTTCTGATACACCTGTATGTTTACAGCTATGTACCTACTTTTTACTCACAAACTTCTGAATCAAACACATTCAATGCAAGAGTGATTTACTATTATCAAACTGTGTTACACTGCTTTACTATTTGATGACTTTTTAGTTCCATTCAGGCACTGTGAAGTCCAGTTTCTATTTGATATGTTCTGAAGGAATATGATAAGGACAAATATACTGTTATTTCAAATTTTACAGATGTATTACTCAACTAATTCTTCTCTTCCTCTTCCTCCTCCTCCTCCTCCTCATACTTCACTCTTTTGCTGCACTTCTGATAAATTGATGTTGTGCATTTCCTCTTCCAGCCCCAATTATCTATCTTTTTGGATACTAATATTTCACACGTTGTACTTCTAAAATGATGTCGCCTCCAAATTAGACACCATTCTGTAAATTATTTTCAGTTACACAGTAATACTTTTTCGCAACCAGTTTTCCGAGACTTTGGACAATGTTCTGTTTCATCCAAAAAATGGTTCAATATTACAAATACAAGATTAAAAGAAAACTACTTAGCCCTATTTAGCCAGTTATATTATTTAAAGTTACATCTGTTGTCACAAAGCCACAAAGCCAATAGGGCAGACAAGTATAGTGTAAGCAGTCTCTTTAGCAGATCTATTGCACCTTCTAAGTGTTCTGTCAATGAATCACAGCGTTTGGTTTGCTCTACCCCTAACATTACCTATGTGAGCATTCCAACTTACATTATTTGCAATTGTAATCCCTAAGTATTTAGTTGAATTTACAGCCTTCAGATTTGTGTAACTTTACTGCTACACAAAATTTAGCGGACTTCTTTAAGTACTCATGTGGATAACTTTATACTTTTCTTTATCCACGGTCAATTGCCATTTTTCGCACCACACAGGTATCTTATCTAAATCATTTTGCAATTTGTTTTGGTCATCTGATGACTTTAAAAGATGGTAAATGACAGCATCATCTGCAAATAATCTAAGAGGGTTTCTAAGATTGTCTCCATTGCCATTAATATAGATCAGAAGCAATAGAGGGCCAGTAACACTTCCTTGGGGAATGCCGGATATTACTTCTGTTTTACTCGATGACTTTCCATCTATTACTACGAACTAGGACCTTTCTGACAGGAAATCATGAATCCAGTCGCACAACTGAGACGATATTCCATAGGTACACAGTTGGGTTGTGGTTGCTTGTGAGGAACGGTATTGAAAGCCGTGGGAAAATCTAAAAATATGGAGTCAATTTGACATCCCCTGTCAATAGCACTCATTACATCACGAGTATAAAGAGCTAGTCGTGTTCCACAATAATTATATTTTCTGAATTTGTGCCGACTGCGTCAGTAAATCGTTTCCTTTGAGGTACTTCATAATGAATATATTATATGTTCTAAAGCCCTATTGCAAATTGGCGTTAGTGATATGGCTCAGTAATTCAGCGGATTACTGCTATTTCCCTTTTTGAGTATTGGCGTGACTTGAGCAACTTTCCAGACTTTAGATACGGAACTTTCTGTAAGCGAGTGGTTGTATATAATTGCTAAATATGGAAGTACTGCATCTGCATACTGTGAAAGGAACCTGACTGGTATACCATCTGGAATGGAAGCCTTGCCTTAATTAAGTGATTTAAGTTGCTTTGCTACACCGAGGATATCTACGTCTATGTTTCACATCTTCGCAGTCATTTTTGATTGGAATTCGGGAATATTTACTTCATCTTCTTTGGTGAAGGAGTTTCGGAAAACCATATTTAATAACACTGCTTTGGTGACATTGGCATCAGTGACTTCACTGTTGTTATCCTGCAGTGGAGGTATTGACTGCGTCTTGCCACTGGTGTACAAGTTCCAGCTTCAGGGAGTTAGTTGGAGCCAAATCCACGGAATTTTATTTTGGTTGGAACCAAGGAGAGAAATAATATGCAGATTTTGCACAACCTACAAAAATCAATAACAGCACTCTTAGATTTTGGAACCACATGGTCTTTCTTAAGCGAGCATGGAGGAATGGTTTTTGGAGGATTTGGAGGATGTTGGACATGGGGTGCAGGTCATTCTGCACCCAGGCCTAAAGAAACCGAAGCTTATATGAGGATGAAGGAACACAAAGATATAAAAGAAAAGGCAACAAAGAGAGTAGGTCAAAAAACATTTAACAGACACTGTGTTAACTACATTTCAGAGTTCATAAAACATATTTGACACAGTTAGGAAGAAAGACAACTATAGAAGAGTTAAGTATTATTAGATCCCATCTATCTATCTGAACTTATACTTCAAATAGTTATGCAGTCCAATATTACATAACCTTTTACACTTTTTGCATTCCTGCAGATTTTCTTTCACCTCTCTTATTTCACTCAACTGTAGTGTAACTGTGACTGGAAACTTTAAAAAGACAGAACAGTCTGCTTACATTATATATCAGTGCTTAAAGAGTTGGTTGCTGACACAAGTAAATAGATAGTCTACATACTACCCTCAACAAATATTGTCCAGTTAATAATTTTTCTAAATGCGAGTTACCTTAAAATATTTCTCAGGCACATTTCTACTGCCCTCAACAAATCTTGTCCAGTTAATAGTTTTTCTAGATACCAATTACCTTAAAACATTTCTCAGTATGGCACATTTCTACAACTCACGTCGTAAAAATTGACATCCACATACAGAACTAAACTTACTGAACATAGAGACACAAGAACACTCAGACATGTGGTTTCCACAGAGATGTTCGCAGTAGAGGCAAATAAAGGATTTGTATATAATGTTTCAGTTACTTGAATCATTCAAGTTTAATAATAACCTCCTTACTAAATCATTGATACATGAAGTCAAAGAAGTTTAAGACAACTGGATCCATGTTCAATAAAGTGTACAAATAATCATGTTTGGAAAAGACTGAGGCACACATGGAAAATATTTGGTAGTGCATGATGTAGATCCATAGCGAAGTTGTCCTCACAGCTGGTGGGAGTATTACAAACAACTGGCTGGCATATCCTGAAAGACATTACCTTGAAGACACCAATGATCGTGGCTCTGCCCAAGTTACAGCCTGAAGAGGATGTTAAGTGTACACGGTTCTGCACATGTTATTAACCATGTCAATTTGCAAGCTACCACTGCAAGATGCAGAGACTAGAGTGTGGTGGTTATTGTCAACCACAATAAAATCACTAGAATGCTTTTCTTCATATACAATATGAACTCAGTGCATTAGCTTGCTGATATCTGAGACCTCTTCACATAAAAATTAAAGACAGATGAACAATGCTGCACTTAAAAATCTGACCTAAGAGTCTGAAATCACCTATTGCATCCATGGTCTCAATTCCTCCAGTTGTGATTATCATTTGTGGGCAACTTGAAGGACACACCATAACAATTAAAGCAACACTAATGCACCAGAAGGACCCGCGATTTCAACATTTTAAACAATGCCTCTGCAAATTAAGAAATGTATGTAGTTGACAGTTATGTTAATAGTAAGTTCAATTTATTTGCATTACCACGTCTATTTACATAACATTTGGTCTACTACTTTGAAAGTTTACACTGTTGTTGTTGACCTCATTCCTAAGCTTGGTTTGATGTATTTCTCCATGCTCACCTACAATGTGCCAGTGTCTACATCTCTGCATCTCTTTTAGTCAAGTTGTGCTGCAACACACTCCAATTAGACTCAGTATCTCTTCAATAGCTATCAGTCTTCCCATCTGATCTACACATTCTTCTGGAGCACCATATTTCAAAAGTTTGTACTCTCTTCTTTTCTCCAACTGTTGTTGAGATATGACTTCCTAACACTTCAATTTATAACCAACTAGCAACCTGCCACAGCTTCACAAGGGAAGCACAACAAGTACCTAAGGCCACACGACTTGTCTGATGTAGCAATAAATTTGTTTATGGGCCAGTGCATAGAGTTATACATAAAAAATTGGAAAACAATGTTAGATAACCGAATATCATCACTTTCATATAACTTCAATGATTTAAGCAGTGGATGCCAGGAAACTTGTCAGGAGACATGAATATTATCTGTTCTACATTTAATTGGAGTTTGGAGTGACAACCAATGTAAAGAGTAGAGTGATTACGAGTATGAGATTGGATATGACTTAATTCATAGCATATCGTGTATGGGAGGCTAGCTGAGTGGATCATGTCCAAAGGCCACAAATATAAAGAAAAGAAACAGAGAACATCCACACCTGAGCTAGATATGTAGCCTGTGACACCCCACCTCTTGCAAATCCCAGTAAGCACAGATTCATTGATCAGATTCATAGCTGCAATTAATCATGTGCACATCTAGGCTTGATCAAGGAAAACAGAAAACTGAAAGTTCAGTCGCTGCTGCGCTGCTGAAGAGACTTGAAAAACGAATCAAAGCTGCATCCCCTGCTGAAGCAATATTTTGGAAAATGTTTATTTCTAGCATAAAAAATTAAAAACCACATATTTTGTATTCATGGTATTTTCCCTACGCAATTGTTCTCAAATGATTGTTTATGATTCTTTGAAGTCAACTCACTGCCCATTGTTTGAATAATGTGGAGTGAATTTATGAGTGCGAACTGTGACTGTAAATCTGAGGAGAAAAGAAACCGGCGACTGTAATTGTCCTCTTTTTTTCCAAAATCTTTTATATCTATCAACAAGGGATTCTTCAATCTTGTTCAATCCTCAATTTACAAGTCCAAACAAATCATATCTGAATATGTCAAGGCGTGTCCACAATGACTGTATTGAACGTGTTCTGTCTGTTGTTGGTACATCAAACGAAGTGGAGTGTTAGTACACAGACACAGTTTGGGTCTAACTGCACCACACAGTGCACAGCTGTGCTTCCCAGAATTCTGCCATTCATTGCTGGATGGCAATGACATCTTTTCACAGTGGCAGGAGGTGAATTAATCATAGTTCAGCCAATTTGTATAAAATGTTTATAAATTATGTACACAAACCTTCCATGTAAATCATTCCACAATTAGTTAAAACTGTATCAAAGTTCATAGAGTAATTCCCAATATTAGTCCGAACATACCGACAAAACTGGGACACGCTACTTCCATTTATATATGTAAAATTACGAAGAAATGCATTAGAAGATGTTAAGAAATTTCATTTTTCCACAAACTTTTTTTCTTGTTATTGCTGACCTGTGTCCTATGTCCTCCTTACTTCAGCCATCATCAGTTATTTTGCTGCCCAATTAACAAAACCCATTTTCTACCACTAAGTATTTTATTTCATAATCTAATCCCCTCAGCATTGTCTGATTAGACTATATTTCGTTATCCTTGTTTCACTTTTTCTTGACATTCATCTTACAAGTTCTTTTCAAGATGCTATCAATTCCATTCAGCTACCTTCCAAAGTTATTTGCCATATCTGAAAGAATTACAATCCCATCATAAAATACCAAAGTACTCCTCTCTCAACTTTAATTCCCTTTCCAAATTTCTCTTTTGTTTCCTTTAACGCTTCTTGATTTTACAGACTGAGTAGCATTGGGGATACGCTACAACCCTGTCTCAGTGCATTTTCAACAACTGTTTCCACTTGCACGTCTTTTGATACTTAAGACAATAGCCCAGTTTCTGTAGAAGTTGTTATCAACATTTTCCTTTCCGTATCTTATTCCTACTACCTTTAGAATTTCAAAGAGTTTAGAGCAATCAATCATGGCAAAAACTCACTCTAAATCTAAAAAAGCAGTAAACGTGGGTTTGCATTTCTTCAGACTATCTTTCAATCCTAAATTTTTTTGTTTACAATGTTGTCATTAAATTAACAATCCATTCCAGCAATTATTGGTGGAAAGCACAATACATAGCCAATTTCTTTCATCAAAGAGTCCTAATATCTCAGTGAGATTTTGCCTCATTAAAACTGCTACAGTAACTATTTCGTAACCCAGTCCCAAGATTTTTATGTCACTTACCCCGTCTTTCACCTGTAGCAATGTATGTTAATGTGAAAAATGTCAATTTGCACCATGTTTTGGATCCCATGTTAAACTGTAGATCCTCTTATAACTGACTTATGTCAGTTCAAAGGTCACAGGAAGGCAACTGATTACCACCTCCAATAGGCCCGTGCTTAATGAAGCTCTGTGGTGCTCAAACAACCTTTGGGTTACTGAGAGTTTTGCTTAAACTCAGTTTACTAGGGTTACTGAGAGTTTTGCTTAAACTCAGTTTACTAATTTTTTCAATGTGTGACACTATACAAAATCTCCTCCTCCACATTTGCTTATTCTCTGGTAACATAATTTTAATTTTCACTCTGTTCTTTCTGCTTTAATAATAGGAGACAATTTATACTAAATAGGCCTAGTGCCTGCTTGATCAAATAAAAAATAGGGTTTTCTTCTCTTTCCACTAGGATCTTCACTAACTTATCCATAACCATGTGACATCACATGTGATGTATTCTGACCTGCCAACAGCATAAACTGGAACAGATTGACACGAGATTTTGCTGTTTTCTGAAGAACTATACTTAAGCTTCATCAATGTGTGTGTCACATTAGGCTGATCATTAAACAAGTCTGCTACAATCCCATTTGCGCATTCAGTTGTAGCTGGCCCTGAGAATATAAAATAAAGGCCCTAAGCAGGCATTTTCCATTCCATGAAGTACAGTCTCTAATTATTAGACTAATGGAAGAAATAAAACTGGGAAGCCTACTTAGCTGCTCCAGACTTCAAGTAACTAACCTTCAAGTTATTAAGTGATTAACACACACTAGTGGTTGGCACAAACAAATTGACCATCATCTTTTAAATTGGGAAGATAATAAACAGAAGCATTGAAGTAGATCCCATCAAGAAAGAGAACCTCCAGATATGTGGTGGAATAAGTCTCAGAATACATTAACAAAAGACAATCAGATCACAGAAACTTCCTCTGTTGCATTAAATAGCCACTGTACATTCTCTGTTGATAGCTTAAGGGTCCATTCTCCTTAGCCAACCTACAAAATAAGGTATTTTTATGATATTTTTTGGAAAAACCTAATGAAGCAATCCATGTAAATATTTTTGCACATTGATTCTTGGACATTTTCTGTCCTTTTTTAAAGAAATTATGTCACCTTTAAGACCCATCCAAGATTTAAAGTTGGTGTCCAAAATGAGATGTGTGCATATCAGAAACTCTACAGCCTGGCAGATATTTTTATTAGTATGTCAGCAATCCATTTGATCAGCTTGAAACAGTTTCCCACACTGACAGAATGGATTGCTGGCACTCTAATAAAGATATCTTTTTGAAATTTGGCTGAATTATTCCTTGGGCATGTCCACAAGGAGTAACGTGTTACTTCTTTTATTTTAGTATATTCATTAGTTATTGCAAAAATGTGATCAACAAAAGTACAGCATTTGTTGTTCAAACTAAATCTTTGCTTCAAACGTCCACCATTTTATTATTTTTTTCAAATTTCAAAATACTTTGCTCTTACTCCAGCACAATTATCTTACAGCTTAATAATTTTTTTTTTTTTTTGACATTATTTTCAGAGTGCAGGGCTTCTGTCAGAGCCACATCTTTTGCACAGAGCATCTTTAACTCCTTGACTGGGGAAGGGGCTTACTGATGACAATTTCTTTAAAGAAATCTGAACATGATATCCAAGAATCAATAAATAATTTGCACAAACTTTTACATTCATTGCTTCATTATGGAAAAAAAAAAGTTTATTTTATGGGCTGACTGACGAGAATGGACCCTTAATATTTATTCCATCACACTGTATTTATAAGAGAAAATAGTTACCCACATTTGTAATAACAGGGGCCTGTTTACGATATAGTAATACTAGTACTGCAGCTTTATAAAGAACACTGCCACCTGCCTTTTAGATGAACAGGAATTTTTAAACCTTGAATCTAAATACTCAGATTATTCGTAGAAGGAATGCCCCCCAATTGCAGTTACTTCTTGACAGCCATGTGCTTGCTGTGTTGCCACTTTTGTAGGTACACGTGGAGCTTTCTCAAGCTTGACTTGGAGGATATTGGCAACACTACTCCCATTGCCCCCTCCCCTCTCCCCTCACCCAGTTGCCACTGCAACATGTCAACCAGAAAATTAATTTATTCAGGCAATTTAAATTTCTAGATACAATCCAAACATTTGAAAATAAAATGGTTGGAAAACAGAGGCTCACGACACTAAAAGTACACCCACTCAAACAGAAGCAGCTCTTAGTTTATTCTGCTAGAGTGCAATGATTACCTTATTCATGAATACAACAGTACTCATGAACTGTTAAGTACAGTAACTTAAGAGAAAAGATAAAAAGTGCCACAACATTTTTAAATATACAATTGCTCCATGAGAGACTGGCAATTCAGGATTCTCTCTCATGGAATAAATGGCTGGAATGTAGCACAGTAAAAATGATTGAAAATAACTGGTCTATTAATTACTATGAAAATGAAATAACACAGAAATCTTGACAATTCTTATTCATAGTCATATCATTATGATTGGTGAGATGAACATTAAACAATTACAGCATCTTTATTGTAACCAACTTTTTTCCTGACTGACTACAGTCACGTTAAATTGTTACTTTCAGTTAGCACATTTCAATTTTACATCTAGGTCAAATAATAGATTGCTCATAGTTAGTTTTCTGTTTGTTAAAGTTTTAATTTGTAGACTATTCCATTTAACAATAAAAAATTGCTCTAACTCGCGGCCAGGGAAACGCCAGATTCTAGCAAATTAAACCTAATTAGGCTGAAGATTGACATTTCATAACGAGGAATTAAAGTTAATAATGTTAACGATACATCCAGTGCAATAGGAGCAGGTACGACGTTGCAAATTTTTATTTGAGAGGCACCTCACACCACCTAAAACGTGTCAAGTGACAGATACACAAAAAGCTAGTGGCACTAGCCTTTTTTTATGGAACACTGAATATGGCGAATTTTATTGTTTAAAAAGAACATTTTAATGGGAAATATCTTTTGGGGCGAGAAACTTATTTATAAAACCATGGGAAAATAAAAAAAATGACAAATAATAATAAGATAGTGTTCCCAGGCAATCGCCCTTTCCATAGCAGCTGTGCCACATCGCGCACTACTTCACCCCCATTCTACCATCATTAGAGCATGCCCCTCAACAAAATTATTTGTTTGTTAGACAAAAATCAACACTTGCCTGTTCCAACCACAATGACATCATACTCTGTCGGAAGATCATCCTCCATTTTTTTAAGACGGTATTTTTTCTTATATTAACAGAAGTCTGACACTACTGGCTCAGCTTTTGACATTCGACCATTATTGACAGCCGACGCAATGCACTTTTCCAGCCAAGGAGTAAAAGAGCTACCTCTTCCAGACAGTTCCAAGATGAACTTCTATCGCTGTTTAAAATCTGTCGCAAAACCATATAAAATAATTTCTCAGTCAAATGGCGGGATAAATTTGAAAATAACTTAACTAGTAATTAGAGATTTTATTTTATTTAAATTTCTTTATTTTTAAAGCAAAGACATAGTGATTCGAAAGCAATCTTAACAGATTTCCAAAAGATAAATTGAATCATCTAGAGACTAAAGGAGTGGGAAGTAGCACAAGAGACATGTATTCGCTAGTTGTGACGATAATTCACATATTTTTATCAGTTGACTTCGCGGATCCTTCTGCCTTATCAGCATTGAACGGTAGAAGTGTTGTGACACTGAACTGCATTGGCGTAGGCGTATGTTTACATATTGAAAGTTGAAAATGGCGGGTAATTGCGAAGATGTGAATGACGGATTCGAGTCATATAAACAAGATACTAGAATACCTTGTAAATATGGCGTTAAATGCTTCCAGAAAAATCCCACTCATCACAAGAAGTATAAGCATCCTCCAAAACGACGTCCGGATGTAAGTGATACCCCGTCTGTTTCGTAAATGTTCCACCAGATAACACCAATCGAAAATTTTGTTGTTAAACTTGTATCTTGAATGTACATACAGAATAGGACCACACTTTAGTGCCGTGACTGTTGTTTTTGTCGTACATTTCGTCAGTAGATATATTCTAAGAGATGCCAGGTATTAATAAGTACTAAATACAGTGTTTGTTTATTCGCCGCCTGCGGATAATTTTCATTGCATGGATGTCAGAAGTGTAGTAGCTTTTATACATAACCCCCTCCTCCCACCCGCTCACACACACAATATTATCTTGGTTTTTTATATCTTTATATTATTACTACATTATGCAGTGGCTATATATCACAAAAATTAAGTACTGAAGATAAACGTTTGAGTAAAATTTACGTGCCATGTTAAGTATTCTTCAACTGTTTAGCAACTTTAACTTAAGAATCATATTTTCAGCCTATTCTGCAGGTATGGAATCCATTTTTTTGTCTTTGATTTGGTGTGAAATTTGTTGTAAGATTTTATTCCATTACACTGGTGACTATTAGACACTTCCATTCATGGCCTCCTGCATCCAGATAGTTTTCTGGGGGAGTTGTTAGGGAGTGTAGAAAGAAAACTGTGCCTGCTTGAGCCCAACACACAGGCAACCCCGGGGAGAGAGGGATTCTGAGTTCCTCATACACTGTTGGCAACTTCTCATGTGCTTACTAGTTTCACAAAACACAATTTTAGGCACAGGTAATGTATTTTTATATCGCTAATTGTTACAGCTGGACATATAACACTTGTTGAAAGTTCATGACATATTAAAACTGTGTGCCAGATGAACTAGAACTTTAGCTTTCATAAGCAGAACACTTGCGTGTGAAAGACAGGGCTCCCAGATTTGAGTCCAAGTCTGGCATACAGTTCTAATCTAACAAGAAGTATTGCATAAGTGTACACAGTTACAGAGTGAAAATTCATTCTGAAAACACTCGTTGCTAGAAGTTGACCAGCTTCTGCCAACTTTAGTCAATCCAGAATTTGGGAGCTCTTGTTCATCTCATTGAGAACAAATAGTAGCTATAGCCATATTCTGTGAACCATTGTTGAGTGAATGGCAGAGGATACTGCTGTTTGTACCGTGTATTAGGGTTTCTTCCAATTTTATTTTAATATGGAGGATGAGGAGGAGGATTGCTTAAATTAGTCTAATTGTGTCTTTGTGGTCCCTGCTGGAGTGATGTGTAGAGGTTATAGTACATTCCTAGCTTCCTCATGTATTATTGGTTTTTGAAACATTATAAGTTGACTTTCATGGTATAGTTGGTGTGTCTCTTAGGCATCTGCCAGTTTAGGTTTTTCAGCATTTCAATGATGCCCTTCCATCAGTAAAATAGTGACCATCCTTGCTAACCTCCTTTCTATACGTTTGATATCCCCTATTAGCCCTGTTTGGAGTGAGCCCCAAACACTTGCGCAGTATTCTAGAATGAGTTGCACGAGTTTTTCGTAGTCAGTCTCCTTTGTGTAAAACATTCTCAGTCTTCTTTGTGTGTCAAGCCTGACTAAAATTACAGTTTTCAACAATCACCTGTTATTTTTGTCAGTAGCAACTGATCACCAGGAGAATGTTTTATACAAGGACGTGCTTGTGAGAAACTTCAGTCTTAGAGTGATAGCATTTTTTCATTATAAGATACATGAAGTGAAGTCTGACATCTATTTTATCAATGAGTAAGCGTATGTAATCACTCGATTGATTTCTTGGTAAAAGATACCTCCAGCTCCCTTGCATTTTTCAGTTTGGCACAGACTTAAAGATTAGGCTTCGCTATCAGTCAGTTTATTATCACAACCAAATTTTTTTTTGTTTTCACATTTGTTGCCTTTTCCAACTAGTCCGCAGCTCGTGGTCATGCGGTAGCGTTCTCGCTTCCCGTGCCCGGGTTTGATTCCTGGCGGGGTCAGGGATTTTCTCTGCCTCGTGATGACTGGGTGTTGTGTGCTGTCCTTAGGTTAGTTAGGTTTAAGTAGTTCCAAGTTCTAGGGGACTGATGACCATATAGTACAGTGAAACTGTGAGAAAAAAAGCCTGTACCTTGCAAAAGATGGGGTAGCAGATTTTATTTTTTTTACTCGTTCATATTGTTGGAAAGGTTAGAAAACCAAGTTTTGCCAACAAAATTTCTCTTGGAAAAACTTTCTGCAGTCAAAAAACTTCAAAAATTTCGGACTTTTTTCAGTTTTTTCAAAATATCTCAGTTTCATTTGCTCCTATCGCTTTGACGTTTATTTTCTTTTTTAAAGAGCACAAAATTCTCTACAAATTTGATTTTTAGCACTTTTTTTCTACTCCTAATATCTAAGAATCAAATTTGTAGAGAATTTTGTACTCTTTAAAAAAGAAACTAGACGTTAAAGCGATAGGAGCAAAAGAAACTGAGATATTTTGAAAAAACGGAAAGAAGGCCGAAATTTTCCAAGTTTTTTGACTGCAGAAAGTGTTCCCAAGCGAAATTTTGTTGGCAAAACTCCGTTTTCTAATATTTCCAACCATATGAACGAGTTGAAAAAATAAACTCTTCTACCCCACTTTTTGCAAGGTATTTCTGCAATTTGACTGGACTAATAGATGTTAAGTTCCATAGTGCTCAGAGCCTTTTCCAACTCGTAAGCAAATTTTCACCTTCCAATCCAATCCAGACCTCGAACTGTCTATTGCCACAACTAAGCTTTCACGGGGTCCAATACCAGAGAAACCAGACTGCTATTATAAAATAACTGTAAGGAAGCTGTGGTTGAAAAGAGAGTGAAACGGTGTTGTAGCATATCCCTGATGCTTCTCAATCTATACACTGAGCAAGATGTGAAGAAAAACAAGGAGCTATTTGCAAAGGGAATTAAAATTCACTAAGAAGATACTGAAACTTTGAGGTTTGCTGATGACTTAATTCTGTCACAGAGAGCAAAGGAATTAGAACAACACTTAAGCAGATTGGATAATTTCTTAAAAGGAAATTGAAAGGTGAATATCAGCAAAAGTGAAATGGAATGTGGTGTAATTAAATCAGGTTATACTGAGAGAATTATATTAGGAAACAATGCTAAAAGAAGCAGATGAGCTTTGTTATTTGTGCAGAAAAATAACTGGTGGCGAGGGTATAAAATGCAGAATGACAATAGCAAGAGAAGCATTTCTCAAAATGAGAAATTTCTTAATAATGAATATGATTTTAAGCCCCAAGAAATCTTTTCTGGAGGTATTTGGAGTGTAGCTTTGTATGGAAGTGAATCATGGATGATGAAGTTACAGACTAGAAGAGAATAGAAAATTTGAAATGTGGTGCTGACAGAAGAATGCCGGAAACTAGAAGGGTAGCTCTGACAACTTTTGTGAGGTACTAAATGAACCTCTTGGGGGGGGGGGGAGAAGTGTAGGTCATAAATTCATTCAAAAGTGTGAGTGATTGATAGGACGCAACTGGAGACAAGATATTGTAGCTTTAGTAACAGAGGAAGCTGAGCAGGGCTAAAAATTACAGGGGAGACGAAAGCATGACTACTGTAAGCAGGTTCAAACGGCTGTAAATTGCAATAAGTACGCAGAGAAGAAGGACCTTGGGGTGGAGATCTTATCATACCAGTCTTCAAACTGAAGCTCACAACAATGCATTATTTTAAGTAATTGCATATGCATAAAGTCTGAAGTGTTTATTAATATTATATGCCAAGTTATTAATATAGAACTCGAATACAAAGGTCCCAGCTCACTTCCCTGTGTGAAGGCAGTCATCTCCCATTGACTCTCCATGTGAGATAATACTGTGCCCCCTCACTTCCAACAAATCCTCAGTCCAGCCACAGATTTCATTTGATACTCCATGTGTCCTTACTTTCTTTAATAAGCCTTCGGGTAATAACCAAGTCAAAAACCACATATATATATGGAATTCCGACAATATTGGTGGATACTAATGGGTGGCAGGATTGTTTCAAAACACAGATGCAACTAACTATGGCGATGCTGACAGATGAAAGGAAACAATTTTTCTGCACAGCCATGGCATGTAGCCACAGCATGGCAATAGCTAATGTTTATATTTAGAGTTCAGATTTTATCTAAGATATTGTGTCTAGTGAACAATGTGATAATGAACTAGATAAGGCAGCAAATTGTGGAACTGGCAATGTTAAATGAGTCAGAAGAGTGCATATGGAACTTTAAAACTAACAAAAAGAGATAGAACAGACTCCAGAGAATAGACTTAGTTTTGAATGCCACTTGCAACAGCATAGAGAAAAAGATTGTCATTTGTACAATACCAAAGGGAAAGAAAAATTTAGAGGATGGAAAGAGATCAAGCAGTGATGCAAACACAATATACAGGTTGTCTGCGAAGGTTTAGCTGCCTCTGGTAATGTTTGTAATCGTACTTGCTGATGGTTTGTATCTGCTCATTTTGCACATGGTACAGAATTTTTTACATACTGGTATACATTTTCTTTCCTCTTTTTCCACCAGTATTACTTCACAATCCTTTAATTCATTGCCCTTCGACCCCTGTGCCCAGATAGCATATGGTCGTGCTGTTCCTTCAACACCTCCCTTCTCAGCTTAGCAGATACTACCATGCATTGACCCAACTTAGTTGACCTACATAACAGGCAGATGTGCACAATGAAGTGTGCCTGTGTTGTGTACAGCTTGTATTTGGCATCAGCAGTTTGTGGTGTCTACCACTCTGCAACACTGTAAGTCAGTGGTTGCACTACTGTACCCTTCCTGCTTTCACTGTCCACATTCCTGTGTTTCTTGCCCGACTTACAAATGGCCTCATGGTCAAACTCTCTGTCTCAATGCCTACCTAGTGAGTCTGCTTGAAGGGTCTTTCAACCTCAACACAGAAGCGTCCGATTCCACCCGTCTGCTTTGACCCATGACGTCACAGATATGGCGGAAACGACCATACACTAAGACTCCAATATGGTGTCTATGACGTCATTATGCAAACATGACCACAAATACGAAAATACATTGAAAAGCCACCACACAAATGTTCTACAAAAAAACTAATGAAACTAACGGGACAAACATGGGAAATTGAGGGTTTTTGGGTGAGGGGACAAAGTAAATATAAATAAATTTAGACACACACCACCATATCAAACCACACAAATCGACGAAAAAAAAACCGACAACACAAAACTCCCCAAATTCCACTAAACATAATATCCTCTGGAATCGGACAATTCCCTTGACCTATATAGCTCAACAGCAGCTCCCAAACCCACAAATTGGAATTGAACACATCCCTTGATCTATATAGCTCAACATCAGCTCCCGATCCCACAAATTGGAATTGAACACTTCCATTGACCTATATGGGTCAACAGAAGCTACTGGTACCAAATCATAAAACCCAAAACTACAACCACGTACACAATCATCACTACCTCAAAAAATACAACAAACCAACAATATTGGAATCAACACTTCCCCTGACCTATTATCCTTAGGACATCTCCACATACAGTCGTCCCTGGTCCGAGATGCCGGAACTTTAGTAAGCCTCATTTCTTCACGACATAGTGAACACTTCATGACTTCATCCAAAAATCCGAATAGTTGAAGAAATTTTATTAGAGACAACGCACTGCCCTCCATCATCGCCGACAACCAAAAACTGTTGACCTTGTTGATCATACCCATACCTAACAAAGGCATAAAAAAAGCAATTTACCAAAATTCACTCACAACGAACAGAAAACAATAACGTCGAAATAACAAAACTAAAATCGTTAACTCACTGAAAAATATTCCGCTGAAAACACAGTCCCGATACCACACACGTACAATGCTATCATGCAAATGAACCCCATAACCACCGATTGCAACAATACGCCACCTATAAACGTGCCACACATGCAAACTAAACCAGAAGCATCACCTAACTCACCACCAGAGAGCACCACCGATCACATCAAAACGACACCTACAAACACGCCACTCACAAACTAAATTCCGCGCCATCGTGACGTCGCACACCACAACAGCCTTAAGTCACAGGTCAAAGCCGATGGGTGGGATCGGACGCTTGTCGACCCTTGGTAATGACACCAGGAAACTGAGAATGCCATAATTGGCCAGTTCTCTGGAACCACATTCAACTGACAATATGCACTCCTTAAATCTCTTGTAGCAAAGTACTGGTGCTGCCCCAAGTTGTAGATGGTCTCCGTGATATTGAGTATCAGTTACACATCTGTTACCGCATTACGATTTAGATGTTGGTAGTCACAATGGAACCTATACTTTTTGAACTGTTAGGTGATCTTTTGGGCATAACCAAGACAGCTGTCCCCCAAGGACTAGTGTTCTCTTCTATTATTCCATTGGCTAGCTACTGTTTAATGAAGTCCTCAATAACTAGCTGTAAGTGCCAAGGTATTCTGTATGGTTTACGATGTTTTGCTGCTTTGTGCCCAATTGGCATTCTGTGTTGCATTATACCTGTCGCAGGCAGTGGGCCCTGAGGATTAAATAGGTTCTTGAATTCCAGTAACAGCTTTTCCATTTCCAACCACATTCCTTATTCCTATGCAGTGTCGCTTTTTGTGCCGATGATGACCATGAACTTCATTGCACCTCATATACAGCACGGTAGCCAGTCCGTTGTGGTGGGACCTGCCGTGTACCCTGTTGGTTCTAGTCCCCTGACAACAAAGGCATCGCTCTGCTGATGTCTGCGCCGTTAACTCCCCACGAATGACAAGGAGTAGATGCCTGTCATCCTGGGGCATCGGGACTCCCAGCAATGGCCATCCTGCCAGGTGGCCTTTGCTGCGGCTGGGTGGCGTCTGTGAGGAGAACTCTTGGTTGGAGTGGGTGGCATCAGGATGGATGAAGCACAATGAAGCATACCACGTCATCACTTGCTGGTGATCAAACACCAGCAGTCTCTAAGCGTTCCAAGTCTCAGTACAATGCAAGAAAATATGACCCTAAATCATTTCCCTCTCTAGCCACACCATGAGAGGAACGCCAGGCTAAGGATGGCACCGAGCCTTATTCATCCTGGTATCTCGTATGTACAAGAACTGATGGGGACTCCTTTGTTTTGATGAATCCACAGTTTTTTTTGTAGAGTATTTAGAGGACAGGTTTGGGGAGGTGGAGGGCTTGTCCAAAATTCAATCTGGATCAGTCTTGATCAAAACAGCATCCTCTGCCCAGTCAAGCACTCTACTTGCTTGTAAAAAGTTGGGGAATGTTTCTGTTACCATCACGCCACATAAGAGCTTAAATATGGTCCAGGGTATTATCTTCCACAGGGACCTTCTTTTGCCAACCAACGATGAGCTGCGCACTAGTTTAGAGCGGCAAGGTGTTCATTTTGTGTGGCGCGTCCGTCAGGGTCTGAGGAATCAGGTGACACTTTACCCGAGAAGGTCAAGGTGACGGTCAAGCCATATATCCCTCCCCAAATGTGGTGCTTTAAGTGCTGCAAGTTCAGCCATACGTCATCCCGCTGTACTTCCAGCTCACCTATCGAGATGGTGGACGTCCATCACACCCCAATAATCCATGTGCCCCACCTCCCATCATTCACCTTGCTTGCCAGACTGCAGGATTTTAGAGAAAGAGAGGAAAACCATGGAATACAAGACCCTGGACTGACTGATCTACACTGAAGCTAAGAGAAAATATGAGCACCTTCATCCTCTGGCTATGACCTCCTCATATGCTGCTTCTAAGAGAACAGTTGTAGCCCCCATCAGTGCCATGAATTCCAGTCGGCTTTCAGAGCCAGAAGACTACACCTGCCCCCATGATGGTGGGTGGGCACTCCCCCCCCCCCCCCCCCTGTTGCTCGCGCACCACCTACCTCGGGAGTACTGCCCCCCCCCCCCCCTCCCCCAGCCATTAGAGACACCAGTCCCCACTTCTCAGCCGGAGAAGAGTAAGTCTTCTTTGGCTCTTCTCACCACAAAATGGTCCCTTGGGTCACTCCCTTCTCAGGTTTCTGCTAATGGGAAAGATTATGCCTGTCAGTGGCTGAAATTCCCAAAAGCAGCTGGTTGTAGGGCTTCACGATCGTTCTCAGTCCTGGGGACTGAGTCAGTGAAGCCCTCCCAGTCAGAGAAACCCAAGGAGCAGTGACAAAGGTACAAGAGGAAGAACCCTAAGACCAAGGAAAATGTGGTGGTACCCACACCACCACTACCTACAAGCTCTGTGTCTGGGGATAAGGTGGAGATTCTGGCGTCCGCTGAGGACCTAGATCTCGCCAGACACTCAGACGCAATGGACATAGACTGTTCAGACAATAAGTCAGTGGTTTCAGGTGACCCTGAGGTGTAAACTGCCTCATTGAATGTTCCATGCCTTCCGAATATCATGACGACGACATCCTTCAGTGGAATTGCTTCTGTTTTTCCTACCGCCTGGCTAAGCTATGGCAACTGTTAAGCTTTGCACCTACTTTCTGCGTTGCCCTCCAGGAAACCTGGTTCCTGGCAGTGGGAACCCCTGCCCTCCATGGCTATAAGTGATATTACAGGAACAATAGTGACTATAATCGAGTATCAGGTGGTGTTTGTGTTTATGTCCTAAACTCAATCTGTAGTGAAACTGTGTCCCTTCAAACTCCTCTTGAAACTGTGGCTGTCAGAATAAGGACGACACAGGAAATAACTGTCTGCAACTTATAACTTCCTGCAGATGGTGCAGCACCCCTGAATGTATAAGCTGCACTGATTGATCAACTCCCTAAACCTTTCCTAGTTTTTGGAGATTTCAACACCCATAACCCCTTGTGGGGTGGTATTATGCGTACTGGCTGAGGCAGAGATGTCGAAACTTTACTGTCTCAATTCGACCTCTGCCTCTTAAATACTGGGGTCGCCAGATATTTCAGTGTGGCTCATGGTAGTTACTTGGCCATTGATTTATCCATTTTCAGCCCAGGACTTCTCCCATGTATCCACTGGAGAGCACATGACAACCTGTGCGGTAGTGACCACTTCACCATCTTCCTATCACTTCCCTGGTGTCAGTCCCATGGATGCCTGCCCAGGTGGGCTTTAAACAAGGCAGACTGGGAAACTTTCACCTCTGTGGTCACCGTTGACTCTCCTCCACACGGTAACATCGATGTGACGGTTGAGCAGATGACTACAGCAATCATAAAAGCGTCAGAAAACGCGATCCTTCACTCTTTAGTGTGCTCCCGGAGAAAGGTGATCCCGTGGTGGTCACCAGATGTCGCTGAGGCAATTGAGGAGCATTGGCGAGATGTACAGCACCATAAGTTGCACCCTTCCCTGGAGCACCTCATAGCCTTTAAGCGTCTCCATGCCCACATTTGCCATTTTATCAAAATACAGAAACAGGAGTGTTGGGAGGGGTATGTCTATACCATTGTGTGCCATACATCACCTTTCCAAGTCTGGACGATCAGACGTCTTTTTGGTTACCAGACCCCAGCAGGTGTCCCTGGCATTAACATCAATGGCATGTTATCTACTGATGCATACGCGATTGCTGAGCACTTTGTTGAGCACTATGCTCAAGCATCTGTGCCGGAGAAATACCCCCCAGCCTTTTGCACCCTCAAACAGGTGATGGAAAGGAAAGTCCTCTCATCTGCTACAAGCCACAGTGAACCCTATAATGCCCCATTTACAGATTTGGAGCTCCTCAGTGCCTTTACACATTGCCCAGACACAGATCCTGGGCCAGATTGGATCCACAGTCAGATGATTAAACGTCTCTCATCCGACTACAAGCGACATTGCCTCGTCATCTTCAACCGGATCTGGTGTGATGGCATCTTTCCATCGCAGTGGCGGCCCCATTATTCCAGTTCTCAAACCCGGTAAAATCCCGCTTCATGTGTAGAGCTGTCAGCCCATCAGCCTCACCAACGTTCTTTGCAAGCTGCTGGAATGTATGGTGTGTCAGCAGTTGGGTTGGGTCCTGGAGTGACATGGCCCGCTCCATGTCAGGGCGGCTTCTGCCAGAGGCATTCTGTCACTAATAATCTTGTGTTCATCAAGTCTGCCATCTAAACAGCCTTTCCAGATGCCAACACCTGATTGCCGTCTTTTTTGATTTATGAAAAGCATAAGACATGACCTGGCAACATAATATCCTTGCCATATTATACGAGTGGGGTCTCAAAGGCCTGCTCCCAATTTTTATCCACAATTTCCTGTCGCTTTGTACTTTTCGTGTCCAAGTTGGTGCCTCCCATAGTTCGCCCCATAGCCAAGAGAATGGGGTCCCGCAGGGCTCCGTTTGAGTGTATCTCTATTTTTAGTGGCCTTTAATGGTTTAGCAGCAGCTGTAGGGTCATCTGTCTCACCTTCTCTGTATGCAAACGACTTCTGCATTTCATACTTCTCCACCAGTACTGGTGTTGCTGAGCGGCACCTACAGGGGGCCATCCACAAGGCACAGTCATGGGCTGTAGTCCACGGTTTCCAGTTTTTGGCTGCAAAGTCATGTGTTATGCACTTCTGTCGGCATTGTATCGTTCATCCGGAACCAGAACTTTACCTTAATGATGATCTACTCACCGTAGTGGAGACATATCAATTCTTAGGACTGGTTTTCGAAGCCCGATTGACTTGGCTTCCTCACCTCCATCAGCTTAAGTGGAAGAGCTGGCAGCACCTCAATGCCTTTTACTGCCTGAGCAACACCAACTAGGGTGCAGATTGTTCTGTGCTGCAGCTCTACAGAGCCCTTGTTCAATCCTGCCTTGACTGTGGGAGTCTGGTTTATGGTTTGGCAGCACCCTTAGCGTTACGTTTACTTGACCCAATGCACAACTTTGATGTTCACCTAGCGACAGGAGCTTTTAGGACGAGTCCAGCGACCAGTGTCCTGGTGGAGGCTGGAGTCCTGCCATTGCAGGTTAGGCATGCACAGTTGCTCTCCTGTTATGTTGCACACATTTGTAGTTCTCCTGCGCATCCAAATTACTGTCTCCTTTTCCCTCCCACAACGGTTCATTTCCCTCATCGGCAGCCCAGGTCAGGGCTTTTAATTGCAGTTCGTGTGTGATCCTTTCTCTTCGAACTGGTGCCCTTGCCTTTACCACCTATACTTGAGGTTCATTCACAAACACCTCCATGGTGTACACCTAGGCTGCTGCTTTGCCTGGACCTTTCACATGGCCCTAAGGACTCATTTAACCCTGCAACTCTCCGCTGTCACTTCCTCTCAATTCTCAATATGTACCAGGGCCATGAAGTGGTTTACACTGATGGCTCGATGGCTGATAGTCCCGTTGGCCGTGCCTGTGTTCATGGAGGACATATATAACAGCACTCCTCACCAGATGGGTACAGTGTTTTCACTGTAGAGCTGTCTGCCATATCTCATGCTCTTGAGCACATCTGCTAATGCCCAGGTGAGTCATTTCTCCTGTGAACTGACTCCTTGAGCAGCCTACAAGCTATCAACCAGTGCTAACCTTGTCATCCTTTGGTAGCAAGTGTCCAGGAGTCTATCTATGCTCTGGAATGGTCCAGTTGTTCAGTGGTGTTTGTCTGGACCCAAGGTCACGTCGGAATCCCAGGCAACGAACTTGCCGACAGGGTGGTCAAACAGGCTACGCGGGTACCGCTTATGGAGATTGGCTTCTCTGAAACTGACCTGTGTTCAGTATTAAGCGGCAAGGTTTTGCGGCTTTGGGAGACGGAATGGCATAACCTCATTACGCACAACAAGCCGCGTGCCATTAAGGATACTATGAATGTGTGGAAGACCCCTCTGTGTGCCTCTCGCCAGGACTCTGTGGTTCTCTGTCGGCTCCACATTGGCCATGCATGGGCGACACATGGTTACCTCCTCCGTCACGAGGACCCACCTCGGTGTTGCTGTGGCTCATGAACGACGGTTGTTCATCTCTTGCTGGACTGACCACTTTTAGCCGATCTTTAGTGGACTTTTAACTTTCCCAGCACCCTACCTTCAGTGTTGGGCGACAATGCCTCAACAGCAGCTTTAGTTTTACATTTTATTCGTGAGGGTGAGTTTTATCATTTGCTCTAAGTTTTAACACATGTCCTTTGTCCCTGTGTGTCCTCCACCCTAGTGCTTTCAGGGTGGAGGTTTTAATGTGTAGCAGAGTGACTGGCTTTTCCTTTTTATCCTCATGGTCAGCCAGCCATGGTAAAACATGCTTTCGCTTTTTAACTCCTTCTACCTGTTTCTTGCGTCTTTGTGATTTTCTTGACCCCTTTTGTCCATTTAAGTGTTTGTTGTCCCTTCAGTTGTTGTTGTGGTTTTTCCTTTCGTTCTGTTTTGTGCTGTAATTTTCATTGTCGTATTTTCACCCTTGTGGCATTGTTTCTATTGGAACAAGGGGCCGATGACCTCGTAGTTTGGTCCCTTCCCCCCTCTTAAAACAACCAATCAAACCCCTGTAGATATGTCTGGTGGCAGCCCCCTCAGAAAGGTGTCTAATTCCCTGTGCTTGGCTTCTTGCAGTTTAATCCTATTTACTTCATCACTGTCCCCCAGCTCATAAGTTTGTGCATTAACTTTCCATATTATATGAGAAAAACTTTCAACCATTTCATTTTCGCTATTCTACTTAACTGGCCACAGATAAACCTTGTGCTATTCCATTTTTTGTAGCATTACTGGTGGCCTTGTTTTAAATCCTCAAACTTGTGTCCATTTTTTAAACCATTTGTACATCTCACAAAATATTTTCTCTCTTCTATCAGTCTCAGGTATGTCATTTGCAATAGCTGACTATCCACCCAACCTACAATATTTGCTGCTGCCTCAGAGTCATCCAAAAAGGACACTACATTCTCAGTTGATTTGCAAGAAAAGGGAGTAATAGTGGTTGCTTCATGTATTAGGGGCTAGCAGGCTTTGGCAATATCTCATTTTCCTTCTTAGCTGCCAGTTGCCTTTGCAACTCCATATTATCTGCTCGCAATTGAAGTAACTGATTAATTAACAAATGAATTGCTTCGTGCCCAAAAATACCTCATGTCCTGGACCTTGCCATTGTGGAACCTTTAACCACAATACACAACCAGATATAAAAATCAGTAATACAAAACAATAGTTTACACACTCATAACCATAGCATACTGACCCACGCCGTATGCCTAATCATTAACCATTTTGTTTCAGTACACTGCCTAGAAGTATGGCCATAGCTGTGGTGTGTAGAACACCCCACCGATAATGACTTAGCGCATGGCATGCAGTGCCCTAGTAAGTTGCTCTGTGAACACCTTACTGATTGAGAACAGTACTCCACATTGGCTGTGACTTGATGCTATGTGTTACTACAAACATTGCTGTTAGTGGTGGTAGTCAAAACTTCTGACACCAACTGCAGTGCGCCTTTGTGGTTGGTCACTACACTAGCGGGTTTGGGACGTGGTAGTAGGTTGTTGTCAGGATGGCAGTCAGAGCATACCGGCATTTTCCAAACATTGGTTGCCTTATGATAAGTGCAGAGCAGGACTGCTGACACATGTGCCACCTTGGCATGGCACTGGGATTCAGTACAGGGCATTCCTGCAGACACAGAATTCTGCAGCGTGCTGTGTTTCTTGTGGTTCTCTGGCAGTGGAGCCCGCTCCTGCAAGCAGTGTTATGCAGCAACAGTTTGGCTGCACAAGTACAGGTGGTGGGTGGCTGCACCATGTTGGACATAAACTTCTGCATTCCAAGGCAGGAGACCAGCTACAGCCAATGCGAGCCTGAGGTAGCCAATCAGCTGGAAGGTGCCAAGTAACCAGTAGGTGGCTCATTGGTCGTGGAGTCTTACAGGACAGTGTTGCCCTGTCACCTGGCATGAACCTCCTGTCATTGTAGGCACTGCCAAACTGCTAATACTTTGACTAGAAATGGCAGGTATTTGTACTGGTTATGTGCATAAGTATCATGCTGATGTACTGCTTGTAAACACATACACTGAAACAAGGCAGCAGCCAGTTGGGTGTGGCACGTAGCCCATTGTTGCTGCGGTCGTACAGCCTTTCTGCTGTGGCGGCGGCACTGCAAGCCTTGGGCCTCCGATGGTAGTGTAGAAACCAGCTGGTGATATTGCTGCGTCTCGTGCAACAGTGCTTTGGTTCCACTCTGCACCAGGCTTAGCATCCATGGCCTATTTTCAACAACTGTGAAAATACTGTTATAAAACACAGTCTTTGCTTTGCCTTCCCTACACATTTTCTATGTGGTTGTTTCTATTTAAGTTGTTCATAATTGTTACCTCTAGGTATTTAATAGAATTAACAGCCTTTAGATATGTGTGATTTATGATGTAACCAAAATGTAGTGGTTTCCTTTTAGTTCTCTTGGGGATGATGTCACACTTTTCATTATTTAGAAGCAATTGCCACTTTTTGCACCACACAGATATCTTATCTAAATCATTTTGTAATTGTATTATATTAAAAACAAAGATTCCAAGACTTACCAAGCGGGAAAGCGCCGGTAGACAGGCACAATAAAATAACACACAAAATTACGAGCTTTCGCAACCGGCGGTTGCTTTGTCAGGAAAGAGGGTAGGACAAGGAAACATGAAAGGATGTGGGTTTTAAAGGAGTGGGTAAGGAGTCATTCCAATCCCTGGAGCGGAAAGACTTACCTTAGGGGGAAAAAAAGGATAGGTATATACTCGCGCGCACACGCGCACACACACACACACACACACACATATATATATATATATATATATATATATATATATATATATATATATATATATATATATATATATAAGCAGACATATTTAAAGGCCTTTAAATAAGTCTGCTTGTGTCTGTATGTATGTGTGTGTGCGTGTGTGTGTGTGTGTGTGTGTGTGTGTGTGTGCGTGCGTGCGTGCGAGTATATACCTATCCTTTTCCCCCCCTAAGGTAGGTCTTTCCGCTCCCGGGATTGGAATGACTCCTTACCTTCTACCTTAAAACCCACATCCTTTCATCTTTCCTTCTCCTTCCCTCTTTCCTGACGAAGCAACCGCCGGTTGTGAAAGCTCATAATTTTGTGTGTGTGTTTGTGTGTTATTTTATTATGCCTGTCTGCCGGCGCTTTCCCGCTTGGTAAGTCTTGGAATCTTTGTTTTTAATATAATATATTTTTCCCATGTGGAAGTTTCTTTCTATTTTATTTACATCATTTTGTAATTGGTTTGATTTTTTGACGTCTTCACTAGATGGTCAGGGACAGCATCATTTGCAAACAATGTCCCACAAAACTCATCTGGATTCATTGTATTCATTTTCAGGTCTGTGCAAATGAGGTTTTCTACCTGGGAATAGAAACTGCATCCTGAACCTTGATTAATTTATCATTGAGAGCTTGCATGTCACCATTGGGAGAACAGTAAATAGGGCTGCTCAGATTGTCTCCAGGATAGTTTATACGCATTAAGAAAAACAGAGTGCCTATAATGCTTCATTAGGGAATGCCAGATACCATTTCTGTTTCACTCGACAATTTTCCATCAGTTACAATGAACTGTGATCTTTCATATGGGAAAAACATAATTGCAATCACACAACTGAGATGATACTCTTTAAGCATGCAGTTTGATTAGAAGCTACTTGTGAGAAATAGTGTCAAAATCAATCTGGAAATCTAAAAATGTTGAATCAGTTTGAGCTCTCCTGTTGATAGCAGTGATTACTTCATGTGACAGAAGAGCTGGTTGTGTTTCACTAGAACAATATTTTCTGAATCTGTGCTATTTGTCAATAGATAATTTTCTTAAAGGTAATTTGTAATGTTCAGACACAGTATAGGTTCCAAAATCACATTGCAAATTGATGTTAGTGATGAAGGTCTGTGATTCAGGAACCACTTAAAGTGGAGTGATCTTACAAAACTTAATTGTAGAAAATGCCAATATCGGGCTGAGATTCATGGGAAGAATGTATTCATCCTTTAATGAAGTGTCTCTCAAAACACTTGTTAGACCAATTCTCGAGTATTGTTCTCATCGATCTGGGATCCTTGCAGGTCAGGTTAATAGAAGAGATAGAGAAGAGCCAACAAAGTGTGACATGTTCCATAAGCATGAGAGCGTTACATAGATGTTAGTCTCCAGTGGCAGATGCTACAAGAGAGGCATTGCATATGACAGGGAGGGTTACTACTGAAAAATTGAGAGCTTACATTCAGAGGAGCCAGGCATCATATTATTTAACATCACAGATATCGTGAAATAACTGTGACAAGAAAATCAGGGAAATTACTGCTCATATGGAAGTGTGTCGACAGTCATTCTCCCTAAGCACAATTCGCAAATGGAATGGGGAAGAGTTTTTTGATAGTGATACCAGAAATACCCTCTGCCACATGCTAAAAGGTGGCTTGCGATTTATAGGTATAGATTTAGTTTGTATGTGCAGTAAAAGTTGTGTTTATGTCACAGAGGATTTGCTTATCACTTTTGAGTACCTAGCTATTTGTCTCTTGTGATTCTATGGAATTTGATACTTTCTTGAATATTTCTATAAATCTAAATTTTGATATATACAACACTCATGAAAACTTCTAATTCACATTGATTTCTAAGTATCCTTTTTCTTTTTCAATGTTTTACTATTTAGTAATTTCAAACCTTTTTTGCATTGACAAAGACTCTTCTGTTTTTTAGGATTTTGTTTTGTTACAAGTTTTGGCAGTAGTAGTCCGAAAGAGTTAGGTTGTTTGCAACAGTAGCACAACTTCCTTTAGTATGTCATTAATGACTGGTGCTGTGTCTTTTGTTATCCTTGTGGCAGTGTGTGTCATTGGTGATATTCTAAAACTGTGTATGTTGTTGAGTAAATAATGTCCCACAAAAACCCATCTGGATTCACTGTGTTCATATTCAGGTCTGTACAAATGAGGTTTTTCTACCTGGGAATAGAAACTGCATCCTCAACCTTGATTAATTTATAGTTGAGAGCATGCATGTCACCACTGGGAGAACAGTAATAACTGGCTTAGTTAGTCTTGGTACAAATCTGACACTTACAGATGTAGCAGATAATTTAGTGTTTCTCTTCGTTAGTGAAATTGTTACTTCTAACTTTATACAAAATTCATTTCTTGACAGACATTTCTGACCCACTACTTCTACGGAGTTTCTAGTATAATGGCATGATAGATTGCCCAAGTTTAAAGCTATACACATTATTTCAGTTCATCAACACCAATGTTTTGTAATGCAAACTAGTGAGCTATCTGTAGTTGATCCCTCTTCTAGTTGTTGCACTTTGTTTGGTATAGATGGAATAGTATGGTGGAGAGGAAAAGTAATTTCTGATAAAATCTTCTCAGATTGGCAGCATCTTTATATGAAGATAGTGAGTATGAAATTTGTTGAAACATTGCTCCAAGGCAATAGTACCACTTGGCTAATAACCCGAGAAGAGTTATTCAGTGAAATTTAATTGAAAACCTGCATTCTCATGGAATTGTCTTCTGGCAGTATGTGAAGAGGGAATCTCGTGGCTGACAGGAGCTGTAGCAGTATTAAAAAAATTAATAGCCTAAATCAATGTAAGCAATGTGAACCAGTTTGTTAAACAGCCTCACCCCCAACCATCTAAGTAAAATGTCTTTGATCCTTTATTTTGCATTTGTCAGTGCAGTTGTGTTATAGTAAGGGATCTGCTTGCAGTAATACTGAATTTATTTCAGGATCATCATGGTTTGCAACAAAACAAGAGACATAAAGCAGATAAGAACAACATTGTAAAGCAGAGTCAAGATGAAGTGGCGGCCCATTCTTCCAGCGACCAGGTATGTACACACACACACACGTCTACATTATGTAGCGGGACACACAATGCACACAATTAGGCCCTCAGGTGCAAGTGTGGACGTGCGTGCGCACGCGTCCATATGTTTGTGGGTGCACGTGTGTATATATTTGTGTGTGCACATGTGTGCACTAGGTCATCAAAAGATTTTGTGTGGAAGCTAGCAAAGTTTTAATTCTTTTTCATGTGTGTGTTGACAACTCAATGCTTCTGCTTTTTGGGTAGTGGTCTCCTTTACTCCTTACATCGATTCTGGATATGAAACAAAGCCAGTTCAATGATGTCAACATTTTTCATGTTCATTATCAGTTCTAGAAGTGTAAAATATGAACAGTTTTAAATTTACGCTCTTTTAAAAAATATTAAATATTTGCATGTACCGTGTATTGATGGTGGCTTTGAATATTGTTGGAAAGTTACGTTCTTCTTCTGTGTGCTTTCAGTTTATGTTAGTCATTCATGTGCTTCACTCCACGTAGTAAATTAATGTGATTTTTCAGCCTAGTGATGGTGAAAATGAAAAAAAAGAGCAACAATCCACGAGCAGTGTTGAAGTTGAAACTGCACATACTCCTCAAGCGCATATTATTCGCAAAGATGACTCCAGTGAAATGGATGACAAAGGAAGTTCCTCCCCTTGTGATGTAAAAGAATTTATTAAGCAAAAGTTCTTGGTTGAAATGCCTGAAGATTTTTATGAGTTCTGGTTATTTTGTGAACATTTGTCTAGCAACAAGCCTCAAGGTGAGACACAGAACTTGTAAGCTTTGACTGTTTAGTAATGTCCATGTTTTGTGCTGTAGTCTTTATGTGACAGTGTTTGTAATCTTATGAACTTGGTTATTTTTAGGCTTGGTTATTTGGAAAACATTGCCAGCAGGGAATACATTTAGCTCATATTTACTGTTTACACAACTGGGCCAAATTGACAGCACGTATATAATAATAATAATAATAATAATAAAATGTTGAAGGAAAACTTAATTACAATGTGTGTTCTGGTACAGAGGCTTCCAGTATTATGAATTTTTAAAATTATTTTAATACTTTTATAGTACCATGTCCTCGTATTCAATTAGCCTAATTTCATCTGGGCCCCTTTAAAGTTTCTGCAGTTGTTTTTTCCATCTTATCACCTCCTTTTCTGGTTCCATTATCCAGCCATCTTGTTCATCTGAAATCATTGTACTTGTTATTCTGTGTTTCCTAAAGTGACTGTTTATTAGTTTGTGTACAGCAATTATGTTTACCGTGTTTCAATTTTATATCAATCTAATGACATATTTCGTAGTAGTTGTAGTTGTAGTTGTTGTTGTTATGGACTTCAGTCCGAAGACTGGTTTGTGCAGCTCTCCATGCTACTTTTTCGTATGCAAGCCTCATCATCTCTGAATAACTACTGCAGCCTACATCCTTCTGCAACTGCTTACTGTATTCAACTTTTATTTTTCCTTTACAATTTCCCCCCCCACCAGTCTTCCCTCCAGTACTAAACTGGTGATCTTTTGATGTCTTAGAATGTGTCCTACTAACCGATCTCTTCTTCTAGTCAGGTTGTGTCTACACAGTACCTCTTCATTAGTTATGCTATCTATCCATCAAATCTTCAGTTTTCTTCTGTAACACCATGTTTTAAAAGCTTCTATTCTCTTCTTGTCCTAACTGTTTGTTGTCCATGTTTCACTTCGATACCTGACTACACTCCATAAAATAAATTTCAGAAATAACTTCCTAACACTTAAGTCTATATTTGATGTTAACAAATCTCCCTTCATAAACACTTTTCTGGCCATTACCAGTCTACATTTTATATACACTCTACTTCAGCCATCATCAGTTATTTTGATGATCAAATAACAGAACTCTTCTAATACTTTAAGTGTCTTGTTTCCTACACTATGACTCTCAGCATCACTTGATTTAATTCGACTACATTCCATTACCCTAGTTTTGCTTTTCTTGTGTTAATCTTACATCTTCCTTCCAAGACACTGTCCATTCTGTTCAGTTGCTCTTCCGTGTCCTTTGCTGATGCTGACAGAATTACAATGTCAGCAGCAAACCTGAAAAGTTTTTATTTCTTCTTCCCAAATTTTTCTTTGGTTTCGTTTATTGCTTGCTCTGAATTACTGAAGTGCCTAAACAAGTCTGCACTTGCAGGGAGAATGGTGTCAGCTGCAGGAGATATATAAAAAAAACTTGCGTACTTTGGTTACTTTCATTATGTGCAATGGGATCACATTCTAGGGTAACTCATCAAACTGAATGAAAGTTTTTAGCATGCAAAAATATGTAATAAAACTCATTTGTGGTGTAAATTTAAGAAAATCAAGTAAAAATGTGTTCAAGGAACTTGGTATTCTAACTGCTGCTTGTCAGTATATGACAGTTGTTCCAAGCAATATGGCTCTATTTCCAATAGCTCAATACATAGTATCAGTCATAGGATTAAGAAAAATCTACCTAAAGACCTAAAACCACTTACTTTGGTCCAAACAAGGGTCCAATATTCAGGAAAACACAATTTTCAATAAATTGCCAGCAACCATTAAAAACTGGTTTCAGATAAAGCACAGTTTAAACAGAGTTTAAAAGACAGCTCCTTCTACACCATAGAAGAATATCTTAACAGAGATTGTTAGACCAGCTTAAGTAACAATGTTTGTTAGCTTTCAGTTTTGACAGCATTGGGTCAATACAGTAAAAAAATAGATATTTTGTGTTTGATAAATGTATTAAAAGTGCATAAACTATGTTTCATTCTGACTATGTATTAATTCTGGAAATATTAGCAGTTCCAGTTTACTGTAATTTATTCGCACATTTTGACAACCTCCTGACAAATTATCAGGGTAGTGAGTATTATATTCAAATGTTTTATGATTTTTGTGTTGTATTTTCTGACTTGTTCCACACCCATGAGAATCATCTAATTTTTGGGTCTGTGGATCAAAAACTGACACTAACCCAGTCCAATCTAATCTAATCCAAATGTACAGACTGAGTAAGATTGGGGATAGCCTACAACCCTGTCTTACTCCTTTCTCAATGACTGCTTCACTTTCATGTCCCTCGACTATATAAATGATGTCAGGTCACCATACAATTTGTAAATAGTCTTTTGCTTCTTATGTTTTGCACCTGCTACCTTCAGAATTTTGCCTTTCCTCAGCATATCTTCTAAGATAAGTTATAGACCCAGTATTGCCTCATGTGTTCCGATGGCCTTGCCACAACGGCAACACCAGTTCCTGTAAGATCAACCAGATTTAAGTATTTTCAGGCTTTGCTAGTACTTGGATGGGTGACTGTCCTGTCTGCCAAGCGCTGTTGGCAAGCGGGGTGCACTCAGTCCTTGTGAGGCCAATTAAGGAGCTAGTTGATGGGGAAGTAGCGGCTCCGGTTATGGTAACTGACATGGCCGGGAGAGCAGTGTTCTGACACACGGCCCTCCATACCTGCATCCAGTGATGCCTGTGGGCTGACTATGACACAATGGCCGGTAGGTACTGTTGGCCTTCATGGGCTTTTCAGCTGAAGGTTTTTTTTTTTTTGCAACCATGACCTATTAAACTGATAGTTCGGCAATGTTCACACCTGTCAGTGCCCACTTCCTTTGTAATTTGAATTATATTCTTCTTGTGAAGTCTGAGGATATTTTGCCTGTCTCATAATCTTGCATGCCAAATGGAAGAGTTTTTTAATGGCTGTCTGTCGCAAGGCTTATCAGTAGTCCTGAAGGAATGTCATCTACTACTGGGGCCCGATCTCGCCTGAGGTCTTTCATTGCTGTACCAAATTACTTTTGCAGTATCGTATCTCCCATCAAATCTTCATCCATGTTCTCTTCCAGTTCTATAATATTGTCTTGAAGTTCATCTCCCCTGTGTAGCCCATGTGTACACTTCTTCCACCTTTCAGCTTCCCCTTCTTTGCTTAAGAATGATTTTCTATCTGAGCTCTTGATAGTCACACAGTTACTTCTCTTTTCTCCAAAGGCCTCTTTAACTTTCCTGTAGGTGATATGTATCTTTCCCCAAGTGATATATGCTTTTTAAATCACCATATTTGTCCTCTAGCCATTCCATCTTAGCCATTTTGCACTTCCTGTCAGTCTCCTTTTTAAAGTGTTCTTATTCTCTTTTGCCTGCTTCATTTGATTCATTTTTATATTTACCTCTTTCATCAGTTAAATTCAATATCTTCTGTTATCCAAGGATTTCTACTAATCCTTGTCTTTATACCTAGTTGATCTTCTGCCACCAATGCTATTTCATATCTCAAAGCTACCCATTTGTCTTCTACTGTATTCCTTGCCCCCCTTCTAATAATCTGTTGCCTAATGCTCCCTCTGAAACTCTCAACAACATGTGATTATTTCAAGTTACCCAGGTCTCATCTCCGTAATTTCCTACCCTTTTCCAATTTCTTCAGTTTTAATCTACAGTTTGTAACAAATAAATTGTGGTCAGAGTCCACATCTGCCCCTGGAAATGCCTTACAATTTAAAACTCTGGTTCCTAAAATTCTGTCTTACCATTATATAAACCAGTCTGAAACCTTCCAGTGTTTGTAGGTCTCTCATATATTTACAGCCTTCTTTCATAATTCTTAAATCAAGTGATAGCAGTGATTAAATTATGCTCCATGCAAAATTTTACTGGGTGGCTTCCTCTTTCATTCCTTTCCCCTTAGCCCTTATTCTCCTACTACTGTTCCTTATCTCTTTTTCCTGCTACTGAATTCCAGTCTCATATCACAATTAAATGTTCATATCCCTTTACTATCTGAATAATTCCCTATAGCTTGGCATATATCCTTTCAATCTCTTCATCTGCAGAGCTACATGACATAAACGTGTACTACTGTGGAGGATGTGGGCTTTGTGTCTATCTTGGCTACAATAATGTGTTCACTGTGCTGTTAATACTAGCTTACCTGCATTCCTGTTTTCTTTTTCATTACTAATCTACTCCTGCATTATCGCTATTTGGTTTTTTATTTATATCAATCGATTCACCTGACCAGGAGCCATGTTTTCCTGCCACCAAACTTCACTAATTCACACTGTATCTAACTTCAACCTATCCATTTCCCTTTTAAAACTTTTTAACTACCAGACTGATTAAGTGAGATAACATTCCCTGCTCCAGTCCATAGGAGGCTAGTTTTATGTCTCTTGTTGATGATGTCCTCTTGTGTTAAGTCCCGTATGGATATCTGAAGGGGGGAACTATTTTACCTCTGGTATATTTTATCCAAGAGGGTGCCATGATCATTTAACCATATAATAGAGCTGCTGGCCACTCGCAATACCAGCACAGCAAGGCCGTTTTGGTGATGTTGCAAGACCAGATTTCTCAGTCATCCAGACTGTTGCTCCTGCAGGTACTGAAAAGACTGCTATCCCTCTTCAGGAACCACACATTTGTCTGGTCTCTCAACAGTGCTTTTTCGATGCCAGTGCTTTTTTTCTGTACCATGAATTTTTTCGAGCATAGTGTTTTTCATGCATGTGGGTATGTATGTGTACATGTATGTATGTATGTACATATGTAGGTAGGTAGGTATGTATAAGGGCGCCCAAAAAGAAACAAACCAGAGGCATAATTATAGAAACCAGTAACCGTATGTTGGAAGTATTGACCCTGGCTGTTGAGACATTTGTCGCACTGCAACACAAGTGGTGAATGGCTGTCTCATAAAATTTCCGGGACTGCGATGTTAACCAGTTCCACACGTACAGCTGGACATCGTCGTTCGAGGTGAATCGTTTGCCCCTCAGAGCCTTTTTAAGGGGACCAAAAGGGGCTTCATCACAGGGAAGAGGTCCGGACTGTATGGAGGGTGGCCGAGAACCTCCCATTTGAATTTCTGCAGGAGTGCCTTGACTGTGTTGGTGGTATGAAGCTTTATATTGTGGAGCAGAATGATCCATGGGTGAGATTGCCTGGTCGTTTTGATTTGATCGCATGGCGTAGGGTGGTCAAGGTTTGCGAGTAATGCTGGGCATTCACTGTTGTCCCATGCTGTAGAAAGTGAATCAGAAGTGGCCAACTTGGTCAAAGAAGAATGTCAGTATAACCTTTGCTGTCCTCGTGTGGATGCCCTTAGCTTCTTTTGGTGATGGTGACCCTAGATGCTTCCACTGGAGACTTGTCATTTTGATTCTGGTTCAAAGTGATGACACCATGACTCACCTCCAGCCACCACTTATACAAGGAACGCATTCCCTTCCCAAGCAGAGTGCTGCAGATGAGCAAGACAGTGGACCATTCGACATGCTTCCTGGTGTGGTCGAAGACTGTGGGGGCACCCATTGGGCACACACTTTGCACATGTGCATTCGTTTCTTCATGATGGTGTGAACACTTCCAGTGCTCAATCCCACCATGTCGGCTATGGCGTTCAGTCACTTGGTGCTCCTGGGTAATAAGTACATCCACCAGCTGGACAGTGTCATCAGTAATGCAGTGTGGTGTTCCAGACCATGAATCATCAGCTAACGACACCCGCTCTTACCTGAAATGCTTGTGCCCCGCCTTGAACCTTGCAAGGGACATGCAGTGTTTGTCATACACTTGTGACATTCATCGATGATGTTCCTTTCCTCCTACTCCTTCCGCTATCAGAAAACAAACATCACTTATTTGCTCTTCTGTTGACACTTCCATGTCACTGTTTGCAATGTGACTAGCAGTGTTGGACAATCGGTGAATGCTTCTCCTAGCTCTGTATAGTCACGTGACATGCATGTGTGCCCTCTAGTGACGGGCTGTGAACTTCCACACTTTTTTCAGAACCACACCTCGTTACACACGCCGCAATATTACCCTCTTGTCACTGGTTTGCGCATAAAAACCTCATCGTCTTCATCAGGAACATCTTGATGTTGTCCTGCTGCCAGATTTTGTATCATTACTTGTGATCACCCTGCATTTCTCTCTTCTCAATCAATGTCAAGACCATAACTAACATTAGAGGTGCTATCTCAGTGAAACATTTGGCAGCAAATGCTGACTTCTACAACTTCATTGATGGTAGAATCCCAGTAATTTGTGTGAGATTAGGTTTTTGTTTCATCAGTTACAAGGCACATTCAGAAAGTAAGTTTCCCTATTTTTTAAAACAAAGACAACATCATTTAAGTACTGGGAATATTTCACATTTCTTGAAAGCACAACAGTCACATGCAGTGTTTCCTTGTGTGTGTATGAAATAACTAGCTTATACCCTCGACTTTGTCTGTGTGGGATTGCAGCCAATCAAGCAGCTTTCCCCACCCTAAATCACCACCTGTGAACCTCTTGGCAAGTACAGACACACATTCCACCTGTTTAGTGGAGCGAAATAGCAGTGCATTTTTGTTCTGACCGCTGTTTACTGGTGACATCACTGGATCCAACCCCAGGCTGGAGTAGGTGGTGGTGGTGGTGGTGGTGGTGGTGGTGGTGGTGGTGGTCTGATCACAGGCAGCACCTATCCCATCAGTGGGAGGGCTATTGTGAAAGCAGTCATGTGACCTATGAGGTAAGCTGCAACTACTGTGCTTTTTACCCAAGTTGATATGACAAACAACAAGCTTTCTCTCTGAATGAACCTTACCTACCCTATCAATGGCAGCACTACTGTGAAAGCAGTCATGTGATCTATGATCTAAGCTGCAACTGCTGTGCTTCTTGGTATGTTGGCATGACAATCACCAAGCTCTCTGTCCCTATGAGGGGCCACTGACAAGTTATGGCAAAGAGAGAGCTGAACCACCCAGTTGCTGAACATGCTGCCCAACACAATATGCTTCACAACCTGTGCCATCTGGATTGTTCCCATCAAAACCACCTTTTTCTGAATTGTACAGGTGGGAACTCTCCCTGAAATATATCCTATGTTTCCATAACCCCTCTGACCTCACCCTTCACTAGTCCATGTCCTTCACCCACCTATCTGCTTCCCTGCTTCCACTCCAGCACTACACAACCTTCTATCCCACTAACACACCCATTACTCTTATTCCCATCTTCTGTTTCTATTCTTTTTGGGGGAGGGGCCTAATCCAGTCCTCTAAGTTTTCTCTAAGTAAAGAAACTGATCAAACAATGGAAACTTCAGGTTGGAATATCAACAATACAAGGGAAAGATAAATATCTACTCACAGTAAAGATGACACATTGAGTTGCAGACAGGCACAATGTAAAGATGCATATGCATTATGTTTTGCCTGAAGCCTTCTTCTTAAAAGAAAATATACACACATTCGTTAACACAAGCAAGCATGTCTCATGAATGAATATGTTTGTTTCCTTTCAAAAGTTAATGTGAAAGTGTATTTTCATTATATCTGTTTGCAACTCAGTGTGTCATCTTTGTGTTGAGTAGTAATCTGTCTTTTCTTGCATTGTTGATACTTTTGCTGTGCCTGCCTGCAACTCATCATCTCCTCCGTAAGGTGAGTAGCAACCCAATCTTTTCATAATGTTGTCGTCACTCCACCCCAGATTTTCCATTGCTTAATAATGATAATATTAACTAACTAACTAATAATAATAATAATAATAATAATAATAATAATAATAGAGATTGGCTATACAAAATAATTAGACAGTGTTGGCATGATTCTAGATGTCTTAACTTGGTATTGCTTCATTCTGCTTAGAGGTTAAAAGCTTAATAAAGTAAAGAGCTGCTTTACGACTCAAAATCACCAGCTCCCATTTGCACGTGTCTCATATACCTTTTTTCCCAACAGAGGCATTATGTCCAGTTGGACTGACTTTGGTAGGACCATTTGATGTTTTGTGTGGAAATTTGGGTCCAGGAAGCAAGTACAAGAAATCAGAATATCTTCGCCATTGGAGATATTACTATGACCCACCAGAATTCCAGGTAAATAACTGTTGGGAACAGTAAGTGTTCATAATCATAGTGAGGAACACAAATCACACATGCTCCAACATGTAATGAATGTTTATCAAGTTTCTATTATTTTTAAGTAATTTGTTCATAAATTTTGACATGAAACATCCACAGCCCTTTTTTGTAGGTATTCTGTGAAAGTGTTCATATTTATGCCACCCCTGTATCTCAAAAGGGAATGCTTCCATCCAGCTTGTTGAACAGTCATACAATTGTTTTCAATGTGAGATAGACCTAACAAAATCAACTGTACAGAATTTCCATAATTTCTTAAAGACACTCTTTTTACGATATAATGGAGTATCTCTCCCGGGACAACTGGGAGCTCTGGGAAAAACTCGGGAGTTTTTCATCTGGAAAAACTTGGGAATTTTTAGAATTCCGTAAATTTTTCATTGTATTAGTTTTCATTTAAATTTGTGTAAGTTTGACTTTTAAGAAAGAACTGATACCCTAACAAAGAATTTTACCTTAGCCCACTACTGCTGAATAATACTGCAGCAATGAAATGTAAATGAGAGAATAACACCAAAATAAAACTTCAGTTGCAAGGAAAGTGGGCCATTTACAACAACAAAACACAGTGCACACACAAGTCTCTTGAGATGAAAATGAGGCAAAGGCTTTATGACAAAGACTATGCAGTATTTCGTAACAACAAATGTACTTTTGATGAGCATTACGTCACAGTTGTTTACATTTCTAACAGATCATGGGAAAATATTGCAAATGGTGGCCTGAGAAGCGTTCATTTCAAAGTAAAATTCCATGCAAGATGAATTACAGTATATTTGAGAATGTGCAATGAATTTCTTAAATTGTGGAGCGTGTGACTCTCATTGAAGGATCAGCTATTTAAAAATTTTCGGGCCCTGTAGACTAGCCACTTACGCCATTATTTAAAATTTTACTGGCACATTTGTGTTTGTGTCATAAATGATAATACTCACTAAAAAAGACCAAAATTCAAGGTGATGGAAAAAAGTGTAATTATCTTTACAAAAAAGGCTAAGTGTTCTGGTGTGCAGAGATATGTGTTGCAATAAGAGCAATACCGGTTTGGTTCTTTTCTCCTTGTTTTGGCGATGAATTGTCTCATCTTCTCCCAATGTTTGCTACTGCTTCTTTCTAAGTAATTCTATAAATAGACAACAGAAGCCAGCACCAATCAAGTGACAGGTAGCAGCACATTTGTACCTTGCTCTCGTACAAAATTAGTCCAGTTTTAGAGTGATAGGTGGTTCACATAAAGCGAAAACAAGTGTCAAGTGCAACAACTCTATTCACCACTCTGAAATTTGCTTTCAATTAGGACAAGTATGGTCCATTAAATTTTGGGCATGCAGCCGCGCAAATAAAATTTCCTCCACTGATATTTCGGTCGCATATCGCCCGGCCATCCTCAGAGTGAGTCACAAGACTGACGACAAGATGCCAAGTGTGGCCTTATATGCTCCACTGCTGCAGTACTGTGCATGCGAGTCGCAGATGCTGGTTGGCGGCAGAGAAATAGGCTTACACATGCGCCGCCTGTGGCGAAGGTGTACAGACATTAGATTCGCTTATCAATATATGATAGGCGGCAGTGACACCATGACGACTTCTCCACAGTTTAATTATCGCAAAAGCTGGATTCCATGCTTTGTCCAAATTAAAACCATTATATCTATTTATTAAATTATTAGCTAATCTAATCTCTATAGCTTCTTTGAAGACAGATTCGCAAAAGGAAGAAGTGGGTGTTAAAATCTTCATATCACTGTAATTCATGGCCTGCCCTGTATCAATACAATGTTCGGCCACAGCTGACTTGTCTGGCTGTAATAAGCATGTGTATCTTCGATGCGTCACACACCTCTCATAAACGGTGTGTGTTGTTTGATCTACATACGACTTCTCACAATTTCCGCAAGGAATCTGATACACACCCGCTTTATGAAGCTGTAAATCATCCTTTACAGAGCTGAGCAAAGCTGCAATCTTTGTGGGGGGCCGGAGGATCACTTAACACAGCGTTTCCCTAGAATACAGCCTATCTTCGAGGAAAGAGCACCCACATAGGGCAAAAATGCACTAGATCTGAAGGAATCACTGTCTTCTTCCCCATCACATATTTGCATTCTAGATTTGTATTGAATGCTCTACGATTTTGTTGCGGAGAAAATTCATTCGATTAAAAAATGCTTTTGGGTATGTGAGCTCTTCTTGCAAATTATATTTATTGGATTTGCAGTGCGCTCTATGCACTAAGGTCTTTAAGGACACCTATGGTCTGTGAAGGGTGATGGCAGCTACTGGCATGAAGATATAGATTTGTGTGTGTTGGTTTCTGATATACGGCATGTTCTGAAGTGCTATCCACTTCACGGCGAACGACGACGTCCAAAAAGGGGAGGCAGCTGTCTTTCTCTATTTCCATAGTAAATTTGATGCTAACATAGATGGCATTCAGATGCTCAAGAAATCGATGTAACTCATCCATTCCATGTGGCCATACCACAAATGTGTCGTCCATGTACCTCCAGAAGACTGTTGGTTTAAAACTTGCTGAGTCCAGTGCCTTGTCCTCGAAGTCTTCCATGCATAAATTAGCTACCAGAGGGGAGAGAGGGTTTCCCATGGCAACACCATCAATCTGCTCATAAAATTCACCATTGAACTGAAAATAAGATGAACATGTGCTTTTATAATCTTATTTTCAGTTTAATGGTGAATTTTGTGCTTTTATCATCGTATTTTCAGTTAAATGGTGAATTTTGTCAACCTAAACTTAGGAGCGATTTGTCCATCAACATTGACAAGAGTTAGATAATTCCTCTTCTGCATTTGTTCCAGACTGTAGTGATTTTAAGAGCTATGAGGGACTTGTCCTTCCTAAACTCATTTGTACAGTGACCCAGTCTTAAAGTGGTTCACACTCAAAAGATTGAATTCTTTGTCCAAATTAACTGACAGCTAGATCTTCGTCGGCTGGACAATTCATGTCATCATTGTCTCCATTATCTCTGTCAAATAAGAATGGAAGAATGGTGCTAGTGGTCAATCAGTTGGAAATCCTGTAGAAAAGGTGTCAAGTCTCCAGCAAGAGTCTTAGAAAAGGCAGTTTTTGGACTGAGTAGCTTGTCCTTGAGGTGATGTGTCATTATCTTGTAGCTAGCACATTTTGGTTTGTTTTTGTCTTCCAGTTTTGGAACAAATATTTGAAGAAATGGAAGCATTACTAAAGCTTGCTCAGCAACTTCCACGTTCTCCAGAAATTGAATTGCGCATAACTTCAAGGGAAACAGATCCGATTCTGTTGTATAAATATACAGAGCTCTTCTGGCAGGGACATCCTTAAAAAGGTTGTAAAAGGCATGTAAAATGTGAATTAATCATCCATTGTGTCTCCTGTATTGCAGACTTGAAGGTGCATGAACAACATGAAGGCCACAAGTCCCAGTTTTCAATAGAACTGTCTCTGTCCCTTCGTTTTCTTTCAAAAAAGTTCCCTTAAGAACGTGAGTTCGAAGCTAGGACTGCCCATCAATACTTGTAAAAAAAGTTTTTTCATTGCTTCACTGGGTATTTTTTTCTTGAAGGACTCGAGTAGTTTAGATGCTGTCGAACTGCTGGGAAAAGCCAATGTGTAGTAAAGAGTGCATACTAGATTTTTTTTACTGCACTAAAATGTTCATCTGTATTCTTTTGCACACCCTGTTGAAGTATTCATCAAAATAAACAACAACCCATGATACATTTATGAGGTCAGCTTTAACTTCAGACTCAAAAAAAGGGAGCTAGTCCGTATTGCATGGTATAACCAATTTTGTCCTTTTGTAAACACATGCTCTTGGCCACTTCACTATTGGGGAACATAATGGGAAAAAGTAATATTTTTCTTGCTGAACTAGGCGGTGACTTGTGTGAAACGATGCACTACAAATACCACAATATTTCTGCCTTTGTTACTTCATCCTTTATTGTCATCTGATCAAATCCTCTCAGTTTATCCCTGGGTTTTGATGTTGCAGTGAGGTTCTTCTGCAGAGGCAAACAATTCGAGCAGTCAGTGTCGCTGTTGTTGGTCCAGCGGAATCTGTAGATGTGTTAGTGGAAGTGGAACCTGCCTGCTGGGTTGAAGTCTTCACTGCCAGTTGTGTGTTGACATACAAACTTGCTGTGCTTCTGATGGCAGCTGCTTTTGCAATGTGCTTCTTGGATTTTGTCATGTGACCTGTAAGAGCCGATCTTCCTGTAATACTGATGTTATAGGGGTCCCTGGACATATTCACATTTAGCACTATAATGCTGGAGCTGAAAGCCAGCTGCCATGAAAACAATTTGACAGGGCGCTGTCTCAGTGATTGTTGGTGGGCAACCTTTATTGGAGAGAGAGGACCGATAGATGTAAACAAGGTTGATCCTTGTTGTTACGCATGACAAAATATGACACAAATGAGTGGTACCCACATTGTCAGTTAATAAAACTCTGCTCCACATATGAGCAGAACTGAACTCGTCAGGTGAGCCAAGCACACTGATTGACTACTGACAAATTGGGTGATTTGAAAAGCAAGCGAGACAGGTTTGACAATCCCGTCTCTGCCAAGCAACATTCATCATAAGTTACGAAATTACTAATAGCTTTCTTTGACCTTTTTAGAAACTATCAGTGACAAGAATATCAACCAGTCTTACTCCAGTAATCTGTTGTGTGTTTTTAGCTAATTTTGTGTGTACAGTAGGGTGCATCAGTTGTAAATATGAAAGATGCTACGGCCGCTGTGCTCTCTGACCAAAGTTATGAATGCTGGTTGGCATATCCCTTTGCTTTCATTTCGCTCTAGCTCAAAATCTTGGTCGCTGCTCTTCACACACTCCTCCCTTCTTCTCTCCAAGATTCTCTCATTTTAATTCTCACTCCTGTTCACTTTTTCCCCTCCTCCCCCCTCCGTTGCCCCTTCCCCCTCCCCTCTCTGTATCTCTCGGCTCTATCCTCCCAGCCATGATTTCTAAGTTATGAAGTCTGCGGTTACCAACAAATTTACTTCCCAATTATTTTACAATAGAGGTGCTATACTGTGTACTGTATGTAAAATTTCCAACTTGCTTGGAATGATTTACCTGCTTAAGTTTAAAATAAGGTGTTACTTCATCCGGTATGTTGATCATGTCACTTTTTAAGTATCTATTCACACCTAAAAATATAATAAATGCTCTTCAGGTGTTATTGTGTTCACATTATGTTTGCTAGCTGTTCTTTGATGTCCCCCTCTACATATTTTTCTACTTAATCAAGTCGACAGTAAAGGAAACACTGTGGATAATATTTCACATTTTACTTGCCTTGTAAAACCTATTTAAGGATTTCTGTGCCAGAATGGCTCTGTGTATTTTGACCATGAAATCAGAACGGCTGCCCTTGATCCGATGGCTGGAGACTTTAGTGGCAGAGTGCACCAATCTTGATTAACAGTTAACTGTGGTTAAGTTGATATATAATCCTGTTCAGTGCAGTATTCTGGTGCACCAACATCGATCTAAGTTAAACGAGGGAATCGACCGCGGTTTTATTTAACCGGGGCTCTTTCCCGATTTTCTTGACATAACCACGGTTTTAGAAGCATACGCTATTAAAATGGTGGCGCATTTTGATGTTATGGATGGGATTGAGGAAGATTTGTTATACCTTGACCATTTAAATCATGTTGGAGTGATTGTGGAAAGGGGAAACCCTTTTGAAGATTATGGTGACAGGAAGTTTGAAGAGAGATTTCGTCTGTCAAAAGAAACAGTGTGGTGATTATTAAATCAAATTAATGATAGGTTAGAATTTCCTACTGATCGGAATAATCCTGTTTCTCCGATAAACAGACTTTTGATTACTTTAAGGCCAAATGCAACAGATGCATTCAACATTCTTATTGGGGACAACAGTAATACACATCATACAACAGCACAACGAATCATCAGTGATGTGTCAGACATCATAGCGTCACTGTCTCCTCGCTTTATAAAATTTCCCACAAGAGAAGAAATGCGCTCTGTGATCTATGGTTTTAGTCAATTGGACCGATTTCCTGGCATTCTTGGTACCTTGGATTGTACCCATATAAGAATTCAGTCTCCTGGAGGACATAATGCTGAACTTTTCTGCAATAGGAAATCATATTTTTCCTTTAACTGTCAAACCATTAGTGATCACAATTTTTTAATAAGAGATATTGTCGCTCGATGGCCAGGCTCTCTGCACGACAGTACCATATTTCTCAACTGTGCTCGCAGAGCTCAATTTGAAAACGGAGAAATACCACAAGGTCACTTATTGGGAGATAGTGCTTATTCATGTAAATCATACTTGTCAACTCCACTTTTAAATCCGCAAAATGAAACAGAGCATCAATGTAACAGGTCTCGTATTAAAACTATAAACAATGTTGAGAGAAAATACGGTACGTGGAAGAGAAGATTCCCCAAATTATCTGTAGGAATAAGATGTAATCCACAAGAAGCAATGTCAATCACTGTGGGTTCGGCTGTCTTGCATAATATTGCAAGGAGTACAAGCAGTGAAGAACCACCAGAAGATTCTGAAATTTCTCGACTTTTAAATTAGTTACGTGATGAGAGAGGCCCCAACATTGAAGACAACGAACCAGTGCTACATGGACAGCAGATGTATCGTGATGATACATTACCTGGAAGAGCAGTTTGCCGTGCTATAATTAATGAATATTTCCGATAATCTAAAATAAATTCAGACATTGTTCGTAATGAAAAATTATGATTATAGTTATGGGATTTCGCCGTATTTTCAATTTTTCAGATTATTTCAGCATGTAATCTATTTTGTTTCTGCTGTCTAGTGAACATAAAAGTACTCACTGAACTGGGTGTGTGATGCGAAATTTGAGGTTTTGTTGTGCCAGGGACAGGATGCGCTGCCTACTGACAATTACCCAGCTGCTGCTTTTCTGAGATATTTTTTTAGTGTGGAACTGTTAATAATTCATTATTAAAGATATATTTCTTGCATCACATTGGTTGTGAAAGCAATGCAGTACTCTGTTATTTATATACATGTTCAGTTTCTGGTTATGTACTTAAATTTGAGAACAAATGACTCCATTACATTTAGAGAGTGTGAGAGTGAAAGCGAGTGGAATAAAATATAGTGGATATTTCTGTATTATGTTCAGTATAGATCCTAAACATCTCCTAAATTTTCTACTGTAACAACAAACATGTGAATGTCCAACAGTTTTGCAATATTAAAAGAGCACATTCTTTATTATTAGAACCTTTCAGTTTAGAGATTATTTTACTGCACTTCTGCTCAGTATTAATGCAGTCTTATCACCTAGATTAGCTTAAAATTGTGAATATGCAGTACACACATGGGCGCAAAATAATCATTTGTGTAATAACATAAAATGACAGATTGGGATTGTTTGTTAAATTGTTTCCATATTAATCACTACTCTTTATTTACAATATGATTTTCTTAAACATAAGTGTGTGTGGCTGTAAGGTTGTGCAAAGAATTGAATTACGTTGTTAATTATAGTCAGTCATGCGTGTAGCAGCACTTTACACAATATTATGTACAACTGTTTTTGTAATAAAAAAAAAAAAAAAAAAAAACATGAAATTGAAGACAAATTTGTGTTTAGAAATTGCCACCAAAAGAAGTTCTCATTGCTACAAAAGGCAATGGAATTTTGTCAGCAATGTCTAATACTTTGGGGATCAGTGCAAGAGCAATAACTAGTTAAGGAGTGTGCTACTTCGGAAGATATGAAAGCAGAACCGTAATGCTGTGGGTTGATGGTACGAAGTGTCATACTTTAAGTTATTACTGAGGAAAACTCACTCTGTCACTGATATTGATGCAGTTTTTTCACATATCCAATGCTCACCTGTACAGAAGGGAATTCCTTATCATTGCATAGTGCCACAAAAAAAATGCCTCACTACAAATACAGTTGTGGCAGAAGTTATGGGTTGCCATCATAAACATTAGCAGGTGCAGAGTATTGCTAAGAAAGCCACACATGCTATGAGTACTGTAGCAGAAAACAGTGACCCATCATAGCAATGCATTTCTGAAAATATCTTGCTACAAATTTTGTTGTGATAAAAGTTATGGGTTGTCATTGTAAACATTAACAGGTGCAGAGTATTGCTAGAAAAGCCACACAATGCTAATCTCACTACTGTCCATATTAGCAATGTATTATTCAATAATGCCTCTCTACAAATACTGTTATGATAAATGTTACAGGTTTCCACCTCACACATTACTAAGTGGTGTGGCTAGGAAAGCCACATATGCTATGCTTACTTACCACAGCAGTGTATTTCTCAACAAGCCCCACTTCAAATTGTATTGTCATAAAAGATGTAGGTTCCCATTATAAACATTACCAGGTGCAGAGTATTGAACAGAAAATGGCACACACAAATGGCACTTTCCCTCATAATTTAATATGTTAGGATATTCTGGTACAAACAATGCAAAGCATGATAACATTGGGCCTCATATATATAACTGTTACAGCACATATGTTCATTCCAAAGTTAGAGAACAAGAATACTTTATTACTATTATTTTGTTTCATTAACAGTCTACCTCATTGTTATGTCATTTAAGTAGAAATTGGCACCTGACGTTATGGCTGCAGGCCTGCAACTGACGTGTAGCTTACTTGTGTAAACTGCAGTGTTGCTTATCCGTTTTTATGTATGAAGTAATTCTAATTTTAAGTGATTGGATGAAACTTAGTCCAGACCAAATAAGCTGTAAGCAGATATTAGACAGACCCTAACTAGGATAGAAGCAGTGTCACTAACAAGACAAACACAGAGAAAGAATTTGAACTGTGAGACAACTTTAATACATTAGACAGAATACAACACAGCACAAAAAATTTAAAAAATTGACTGTCACAGGAAAAAAATGTCACGTGTCACTGGCATTTTTCTTCTTCCAGTACTTTAGTTTTTCTTTCAGGGCCAGACTCTTTAAATTTTTTATCCTCAGCTCCTTTTGGTGCTCTGCCTTCATCATGAGTAATTGTGCCTCCGATCACTGTTCCCAAACCTGATGGCCTTGGTTTTGCAGGCACCCTGCGACGATGCCATGTATTTTTTGGCGTGCAAATGTTTTCATTGGGTTGATCAGGAAACTGTGAAACAGATTGCAGCTGCGTGACATCCACCAGAACTTTATTTGGTGTCTGTATTATGACAGGTGTGTGGGAAGTGCTAGGTTGTGTGCACTCTGCAAACTCGACAACTGAAGCAGGTGGCGTGTTCTCACTGCACTGCACTGCACTGCACTCCATGTTGACAACATCCACAATCATGCTAAACTATGCATCGGAATCATATGCATTTGTTAACGGTTTCATTGAGGAACCAACAATTTCTAATAGTTTAGCCCGATCATGGATCTTGGTTTTTTGGGTAGGCTTCCCCCCACCTGTTTCATACACTTCCACCTTTTCTTCTGCAAGGTCTTTTCGAAGTCTTCTTTTCATATTTTCATAACAGGTTTTCAGCCTGTCACAGGATCTTTTTGTCATACCTGAAATTAAATAAATGTAGTTTGTAGTACCATAAATTAATTCTTGTATTATTTACATTCATAAGTCCATTTTGCATTCTGAGGCTCTTAACTTATAACTGCAATAAAAATCTAAGATCTGTATACGGCTTTTGTTTACATATCAGTTCATTAAAAAGAAAGTGGTGTAGGCATATATGAAGAATACGGCACAGGGCTAAGTGAGAAACATATGTTCACAAATTTCAACATAAAAGCTTGCGTTAGTCACATAATATTTAGTTAACAGTAGCACGGCATTGGATTTTAAATTTAAAACTAACAAAATAATTCCAACCATAAATGTACATAGTCCTATCACGTATTTCAGTGGTACGCCAATAACAGTTTCAAATTTAAAACTAAAAGCCAGTGTGTGCCATATCCTACGCGTACGATGAACCTAGAAAAGTTACCAGGAGTAGAATTAAATTGCGCCTCCACATGGGACCACATTGCCCTTTTTTTTTTTTTTTTTTTAATAAAAAAAGCTGCAACCGTCGGTTTTCTTTCAAGAACGGATGCATTTGCACCCACCAGTTCAAGAAGTACATCTATCTCGTACTTCGAGAAATTCGGTGTTCTTCTTTTATTTTCCTTTATTCTCCAAAAAAGAAACCAACAGATCAGAAATAGGTACCGAGGTACGTACACACACTTCTGCTTGTCGACGGAAAAAACAGCAAAGATAGAACGTGGCACCAGTGATTATCTGTGCAATTTCATATTTACTAACATCTTTGCGTCACCAGGGCACGTTCCATTGCAATGTAGAAAGTTTACCGCGGGCAACTGCACAGTTGGCTGACGACAGTTTGCTGACCAGCGATTAACATTGGTGCACTGCAGAAACATTTTAAACACGATTTACTTTTAACTATGATCGCGGGACCTTGGTTATCATGCTTTTTGACCGGGGTTGGTGCACTCGGCCATAGGTGTTGCGGAGTGCTCTCTAGTAACTGCTTCTGTATCTGGGAGTATTTGTTGCAAAGATAGGATACAAAAACAAACCAAAGTGTGCTATATACATGGTAGCCAAGATCATCTCAAGAACATACTACATGTCCGAAAGTCACATATACTGCCGCAACGCTTTTTGTTAACTTTACATATATCAAGTTATATTTATTTGTATTGGGTGTATAAATGGTTATTGTTTTATTTGTATTTAAAACACGCTAACAGCAGCTGTATGATTATGGCATTTCACAGTATTGGGATTCTGAGCAGGCATATAATGATGTTAGTTGGTGAAAGTGATGACTCTTCCTTCATGTGACCGATTGCTGGCTCACTTGCCTCGCCTCACCTCACCTCACCTCACCTCACCTCACCTCACCTCACCTCACCTCATCTCCTCAGCTCACAGTGGTCTCTTCCCCTTTCATCCAGTCACTGGATCGTGTTGCTGTGAGCAGCTGATGCTGTGGTGACTGCTCTTATTCAGTCCCATCCTTCATTGCCACTTCAATCTGTCACTCAGAATGCTGAATGCTCGCAAAGATCCCCAGACCTTGCAGTGAGTGCTCACAGCCTTATGTTAGTGGTTTTTCAAGTATTGTACATTATAGCTGGAGTTTTGTGTAAAAACAATGTAAAAGTTGTTGCATCACTCTTCAAGAAAATATGACACCAACGACAGTTAAGTATAAACTTTACTTCCTAAAGGTTCTCCTAAATTGCTGCACCCATGATCACAAAATAAATATTAAATAAATTGAGCTATTAAAAAACAGATTAGAAAAAGGTTACAGGTTTTATACTTACAGGCACTTAAGAAAATGAAATCCAGGAAAAAACAATGTGTTTTGGAAAGATCTTTGATGCGCATCGCTATTTGGACTGAAACCTTCTGGCAGATTAAAACTGTGTGCCGGACCGAGACTCGAACTCAGGAACTTTGCCTTTTGTGGCCAAGTGCTCTTGTCCGCGAAAGGCAAAGGTCCCGAGTTCGAGTCTCGGTCCGGCACACAGTTTTAATCTGCCAGGAAGTTTCATATCAGCGCATACTCCGCTGCAGAGTGAAAATCTCATTCTGGAACTATTTGGACTGCTTGTTTGTGTAATACAAAAGTAGAGATACGAATTACACCAGATACTGAAGTTTGGTTTCCAAAGCACTAGTAGATTCCTGCCTAACCATACCTTCAGAGAAAAACAGCAAAAAATTGTTGATGTCCAATATTATATGTGAAAGTTCAGCTTTTCAAGTAGCAATACTGTATTTATATTAATTTAAACCATTAAATTTTCCTCTTTGTGTGGTCGCCCTACGTAACAGTGATTTTGCTATTGTCTGACTGTGTAACTTGTCTAATGCTCTGAATATCTGCCGTCATTGGCTGGTGATATCTCTTGATGTGAGCTGTGATTGGCTGACAAAAGTGCATTACGCAATGTAATCTCTGTCAGAGCTCCAGAAGCTACCGTGCTGTAATTGGCAGCATTTGTATACATACTTTTTCAGTATGAATATAAGCAGTGGACATAGTGTTGCATTTCAAAGATCTTTCCAAAACACGTTGTTTATTGCTGGATTTCGTTTCCTAAAGTGCTGGGAAGTCCTATGCCAGTGTAGGACCTTTACCTTTCAAAGGACTGATAGGTTTTGCAGCTTCAAGGGAAAGTATACTGCCACTTAACACGGAAAAATATTTATTTTACCCCGTTTATAGTGTAATTTCACCCAGGAGAAAGTGCTTCTTTTATGGGAAAATCTGGAAAAAAGATCTGTGAGTGTGATGATGTAAATAAAATAGAAAGAAACTTCCACATGGGAAAAATATATTAAAAACAAAGATTACAAGACTTACCAAGCGGGAAAGCGCCGGCAGACAGGCACATGAACAAAACACACAAACACACACACAGAATTGCGAGCTTTCGCAACTGGCAGTTGCTTCGTCAGGAAAGAGGGAAGGAGAGGGAAAAATGAAAGGATGTGGGTTTTAAGGGAGAGGGTAAGGAGTCATTCCAATCCCGGGAGCGGAAAGACTTCCCTTAGGGGAAAAAAATGACAGGTGTACACTCGCGCGCACACACACACACACACACACACACACACACACACACACACACACACATATCCATCCGCACATACACAGACACAAGCAGACATATTTAAAGGCAAAGAGTAAGGGCAGAGATGTCAGTCGAGGTGGAAGTACAGAGGCAAAGAAGTTGTTGAAAGACAGGTGAGGTATGAGCGGCGGCAACTTGAAATTAGCGGAGGTTGAGGCCTGGCGGATATCGAGAAGAGAGGATATACTGAAGGGCGAGTTCTCATCTCCGGAGTTCGGATAGGTTGGTGTTGGTGGGAAGTATCCAGATAACTCGGACTGTGTAACACTGTGCCAAGATGTGCTGGCCGTGCATCAAGGCATGTTTAACCACAGGGTGATCCTCATTACCAACAAACACTGTCTGCCTGTGTCCCACTCCTAATGATCCAACTCCCCAAGACACTATCCAAATTGAACCCTGCCTGCAACAGTTCCGTCCTCCATCACAGCGGGACCCACCTCCTCTTCCTCAAAATCACCCTCTCCAAACCTTCCAGGAATTTCTCACTTCCAGCCTTGCCTCTCAATCTTTCTTGAAAAACCTTAATCCTACTCCCAACATCACCACAGCCGAATCCCAGGCTATCCGTGATCTGAAAGCTGACCGATCCATCATCATTCTTCCGGCTGACAAGGGTTCCACGACCGTGGTACTTGATCGTCGGGAGTATGTGGCTGAGGGACTGCGTCAGCTTTCAGACAACTCTACATACAAAGTTTGCCGAGGTAATCCCATTCCTGATGTCCAGGCGGAGCTTCAAGGAATCCTCAGAACCTTAGGCCCCCTACAAAACCTTTCACCTGACTCCATCAAACTCCTCACCCCACCGACACCTCGCACTCCTACCTTCTACCTACTTCCTAAAATTCACAAACCCAAACATCCTGGCCGCCCCATTGTAGCTGGTTACCAAGCCCCCACAGAACGTATCTCTGCCTACGTAGATCAACACCTTCAACCCATTACATGCAGTCTCCCATCCTTCATCAAAGACACCAACCACTTTCTCGAACGCCTGGAATCCGTACCCAGTCTGTTACCCCCGGAAACCATCCTTGTAACCATTGATGCCACTTCCCTATACACGAATATCCCGCACGTCCAGGGCCTCGCTGCAATGGAGCACTTCCTTTCACGCCGATCACCTGCCACCCTACCTAAAACCTCTTTCCTCGTCACCTTAGCCAGCTTCATCCTGACCCACAACTTCTTCACTTTTGAAGGCCAGACATACCAACAATTAAAGGGAACAGCCATGGGTACCAGGATGGCCCCCTCGTATGCCAACCTATTTATGGGTCGCTTAGAGGAAGCCTTCTTGGTTACCCAAGCCTGCCAACCCAAAGTTTGGTACAGATTTATTGATGACATCTTCATGATCTGGACTCACAGTGAAGAACAACTCCAGAATTTCCTCTCCAACCTCAACTCCTTTGGTTCCATCAGATTCACCTGGTCCTACTCCAAATCCCATGCCACTTTCCTAGACGTTGACCTCCATCTGTCCAATGGCCAGCTGCACACATCCGTCCACATCAAACCCACCAACAAGCAACAGTACCTCCATTATGACAGCTGCCACCCATTCCATATCAAACGGTCCCTTCCCTACAGCCTAGGCCTTCGTGGCAAACAAATCTGCTCCAGTCCTGAATCCCTCGGCCATTACACCAACAACCTGAAAACAGCTTTCGCATCCCCCAACTACCCTCCCGACCTGGTACAGAAGCAGATAACCAGAGCCACTTCCTCATCCCCTCAAACCCAGAACCTCTCACAGAAGAACCCCAAAAGTGCCCCACTTGTGACAGAATACTTCCCGGGACTGGATCAGACCTTGAATGTGGCTCTCCAGCAGGGATACGACTTCCTAAAATCCTGCCCCGAAATGAGATCCATCCTTCATGAAATCCTCCCCACTCCACCAAGGGTGTCTTTCCGCCGTCCACCTAACCTTCGTAACCTCTTGGTTCATCCCTATGAAATCCCCAAACCACCTCCCCTACCCTCTGGCTCCTACCCTTGCAACCGCCCCCGGTGTAAAACCTGTCCTATGCACCCTCCCACCACCACCTACTCCAGTCCTGTAACTCGGAAGGTGTACACGATCAAAGGGAGAGCCACATGTGAAAGCACCCACGTGATTTACCAACTGACCTGCCTGCACTGTGACGCTTTCTATGTGGGAATGACCAGCAACAAACTGTCCATTCGCATGAATGGACACAGGCAGACAGTGTTTGTTGGTAATGAGGATCACCCTGTGGCTAAACATGCCTTGATGCACAGCCAGCACATCTTGGCACAGTGTTACACCGTCCGAGTTATCTGGATACTTCCCACCAACACCAACCTATCCGAACTCCGGAGATGGGAACTCGCCCTTCAGTATATCCTCTCTTCTCGATATCCGCCAGGCCTCAACCTCCGCTAATTTCAAGTTGCCGCCGCTCATACCTCACCTGTCTTTCAACAACTTCTTTGCCTCTGTACTTCCGCCTCGACTGACATCTCTGCCCTTACTCTTTGCCTTTAAATATGTCTGCTTGTGTCTGTGTATGTGCGGATGGATATGTGTGTGTGTGTGTGTGTGTGTGTGTGTGTGTGTGTGTGTGTGTGTGTGTGCGAGTGTACACCTGTCCTTTTTTTCCCCTAAGGGAAGTCTTTCTGCTCCCGGGATTGGAATGACTCCTTACCCTCTCCCTTAAAACCCACATCCTTTCATTTTTCCCTCTCCTTCCCTCTTTCCTGAAGAAGCAACCATCGGTTGCGAAAGCTAGTAATTTTGTGTGTGTGTGTGTGTGTGTGTGTTGTTCATTGTGCCTGTCTGCCGGCACTTTCCCGCTTGGTAAGTCTTGGAATCTTTGTTTTTAATATATTTTTCCCATGTGGAAGTTATATATAATAGAAAGAAACTTCCACATGGGAAAAATATATTAAAAACAAAGATTCCAAGACTTACCAAGCGGGAAAGCGCCGGCAGACAGGCACAATGAACAAAACACACAAACACACACACAGAATTACTAGTTTTCGCAACCGATGGTTGCTTCTTCAGGAAAGAGGGAAGGAGAGGGAAAGACGATAGGATGTGGGTTTTAAGGGAGAGGGTAAGGAGTCATTCCAATCCCGGGAGCGGAAAGACTTCCTTTAGGGGGGAAAAAAGGATAGGTCTACACTCGCGCGCACACACACACATATCCATCCGCACATACACAGACACAAGCAAGGGAAGTCTTTCCGCTCCCGAGATTGGAATGACTCCTTACCCTCTCCCTTAAAACCCACATCCTTTCGTCTTTCCCTCTCCTTCCCTCTTTCCTGAAGAAGCAACCATCGGTTGCGAAAGCTAGTAATTCTCTGTGTGTGTTTGTGTGTTTTGTTCATTGTGTCTGTCTGCCGGCGCTTTCCTGCTTGGTATATATATGAAACAAAATTGGGATGGTCCAAACGAAATGCTGTGTTGCTCTTCTCTTTATTTCTTTTGACCTCCATTCAGTTTTCACCTTCAAATGCTCTAAATAAAAAAACTCATCCAATGGTTCTTTGTAAATTTAGCAATACATATCTTAAAAATGATTGGGAAAATGTGGGGAAAGGAGTATTTACATAAATTTTTAAAAAAAGGTCAACGAGGTAGCCAATTCGAAATGGTAGAGTTATCATGTACCGTCTCGGCTATAGTCCGTTGATGACACAGAGCTCACCCAGATGATGCATGAGCTGTTACATCCAGTATAACACAAAGAGTGGATAACGACCCTGTAGGGGCCATGAAACTCAGCAACGAACGAAAGTCAGGTGGGTGTTGTGATAGCTGGGTGGCACCTGAAGAGAGAACCCTTGACCAGAATACCTGAACACCTCACAAATTATACCCATAAAGTGTGACACAGCCCATAAAAGTTTATGGAAAAAGACATGAACAGTAACGTATCTAGAATTTTGAATTGGAGTTATAATGTACATGCACTCTCTCATTAAGAGAAACCTGAAAGTTGTCTTAAATATGTAAACAAACATGTGGATTACACTGATTTTTTAACTTAATTGAATTTATGACTTTTGTACACTAGTGTGCTAAAGATGAACATGAAAGTTCAGTTTATCACACACAGTATCAAAAATTTTGGAGCACAAACATACAAGAGCATGTTTTCCACATGGGGCATCTTACAATGCAGTTGTGATTTTCTGTGACTGGTCAAAAGCATTTGATGGAGCAGTTCACAGTATTCTTCTAGAGAAACTCAAATATTATGGCTGTCAATAAAATTTTTCTTGGCTACTGACCACATTGTCAGTATATAAAACTGCCCGACATCTTGGCTACTGTTGCAAGCCTTCGGTTACGTAAAATATTATGGCGTGGATCTTGCTGGTAACTAGTTTCTTGTTTACATATATTAAAAAAAGAAAAAGAAAAAGCTGCGGAGTGTCACATTAAGAAATTTAGGTAGGGTACACAATGAAACGTCATCTTCAGAACAGGGAATAATTTTCACATGTGTACCACAGGGCACGATATTGGGTCTGTTCTTATTCTTGTAATATATACAACGAGGTGACAAAAGTCATGGGATACCTCCTAATATTGTATTGATGTGGCAATGATTCAAAACAAGTTGTTTGAAGTTCTGTAGTAATATTGAGCCATGCTACCTGTGTAGCCGTCCATAATTACAAAGTGTTGCCGGTGCACGGTTTTGTGCACAAACTGATCTCTTGATTATGTCCCATAAGTGTTTGCTGGGATTCATGTCGAGCCATCTGGGTGGCCATATCTTTCTCTAGAGTTCTCCAAATTGTTCTTCAAACCAAAAGCGAGCAATTATTGCCTGGTGATGTGGCACATGTTATCCATAAAAATTCCATTGTTGTTTGGGAACATGCAGTCCATAAATGGCTGCAAATGCTTCAAAAAGCTCATGGCACTGAACTGCATTAACTGGATTTTATTAGCACTACCAGTTTCGGCCATAAGCCATCGTCTAGTACCTAACAACACAACATTCCAATTTGTAGAACCGCATTAAGGCAACACAAATTGGTGCCTAGCAATCACATAATAATATACTTACGAAAATCACTTAACTCATTTCATTTTTCATGAATATTGAAACACAAAGCAATGAATATTTTAATCCACATGGCGCACACACAATAAAAAAACCCACCATAGCGTTTACAAGTGTACCAATCATTCTAATCATATGAGATGATGGCCACAACAAATACAAAGTGACTTAGCATCACAGTTCAATGATCTCCTTATGCTGAAGATATACCTATGAAGATATATTGACATGTACGTTATTCAATTACAAAATGTGACAAATAACATAAAGAAAGCTAAATCTAATCATCACTATTGTCATGTAGCATAGCAGTTTTTTTTAATACCATCATGCCATCCTAATACACAGAAAAAGCATACATCAAGGTGTCAATTGACCTAACCACCATCTAAAGACTGAGAATGTAACATTGTATAAATTACAGTACTTCAATTTTGTGCAAATTATAGCACAGACTGAAACAAAAGTGAGACCTAACATAAAAATGATCCATTAACAACAATCAAACAATGGAAAATCCCGGATGGAATGTGACTATATTATGAGGAGAAAAGTTGCCACTCACTATATAGTGGAGATGTTGAGTCACAGATAGGCACAACAAAAAGATTTTCACACTTAAAGCTTTCAGCCAAAGGCCTTAGTCAACAATAGACGCACATAGTGCCCCCCCCCCCCCTCCCCCCCCCCCCCCCCCCCCCACACACACACACGAGACTGCAGTCCCAGCAACAGAAACCAGTTGCCTTAGACTACAGTCATGTGTGTGAGTTGTGTTTGCGTGTGTGCATATGTGAGTGTATTGTTGACAAAGGCCATTGGCCGAAAGCTTTAAGTATGAAAATCTTTTTGTTGTGCCTATCAGCAACTCAACATCTCCACTATAGGGTGAGTGGCAACTTTCCTTCTAATAATACCATTAACAATCATTTTTTTAAAGTTAGTGACAGGATAAGGTGAGATCTTGCAATTGTGTGGCTCATCAAAGTTACTACATATCCTGTCCCTAAGCCTTTCCAGCTCTATATAGCTTGCTGATGTTCTAGGTGACATTTACAAGATTCATTATCCTGTTAACACACAGTAAAAGTACAAAGAGTGGAGAAGTGGGGTGCTAGAATTGCTGAACCCGTGGCAATTATATCAACAAACCATGCTTATCTCCCAGTATGTTGGAACAGTAAAAATCTATCTTGGTGACTAACCATTTGAGTCAGGTTGGTAAGTTCTATATTGAACAGTTCGCACACAGTTACAGAAACTTCAAGAATAAAACTCTACCTATATTAAAACTTTTAGTGTCAGTCCAGTTTTATGCATACTCTGGATTGTCGTACCAGTGTACTATTTCAACTCACTGTAAGAATAAAAATCTGTCAGGTGGATTATCTCACCAGTAATATAGTATTAAAGTAGGATGCAGTAAAAAAATCTTAATATACATCTAATATCACAACATTAGATAAAGACAAGGTGGGAGGAAATCCTACAAAATTGAAAGTGCAAAAATGTTGCCACAAATTCAAGTTCCATACAGCTATCAATTTATAAATGACTATAACGGTCATCCTAGAGGGAAATTGACCTCACAGTTGTTCACCATTTGTTATCATACTGAGAATATTGTCTTGTCCCTTCCAACAAATTCATTCCAGTGTATTCACTGGTCCTATGTGTCAGTGAAAATATAAATGCCCTCATTGAGTTGTATGTCTTGTATCCTATTTCAGACAGAGAAATTATGAGGGAAAATACTTTTCTTGTTACATTAGCTAATAACCAGAACATTCATGTAAAAACACCATCTTAATAGATACCTAAACATTTGTGTTCATGCTCTGGATATAAGTGAGAGTAGAATACTTGATGCTCTATAACAGTAGAACTGCCAGGTTAACATATCTGGCAATTGGTACAGTAGTTTAAGAACCTCAGCCTCCATGACCACTGTACTTACAAAAATCTCCAAATGATAAAAAGAATAAAACTCAGTAAGCTAGCAGCATTCCTTTATTTTTTTTATTACTACACATGCACTGTGATGCATTGGATAAGCTAACGTGTGAGAGAATCTAACAGAATTGAAAGTGGAAAAATATTTTCACAAAATCTAGAACCATACCCGCCCATTACGTAATTATTGTCTGTAAGAGTCTTATCAGAAGGAAAATGACATCAAAGAAACTCTTCTTCTTCAAATCAATTTGCTCGTTGAGTATTTTTTTGTGGGTTTGTTATCGCATTGGGGGGGGGGAATTGTCTCATACAACAAATTCATTCCAATGCTGTTATTGGCCTTATGTAACAAAATCATGTGATCATTTATATTGCGTAATACACGTATGTGCGTTTTTAAATACGCTTCTAAAACTGAAGTGTTACTTGGGTAAGAATGTTCTGTAAACCTGATTTTAAGTTTTATCACCATCTGCCCAATATAAAATGTGTCACATTGTTCACAGTTAATCTTGTGTACTCAAGATTGGTCATATACAGATTCTTTATCAATATTGTGCTGCATTTTTATACCAGCCTTATCTGTAGGCCTTCATAAGCATAGGATACTTGTTTGTTGTGACTTGGATCACATCCTTCGTGATGGTTATAGTACATGGGCATGTACCTAATATGAAGAAACATCCTCCATTGCCAGACATTGTCCTCAACAATGTTCCATGTATTCCATGAGCTTTCAGAATGTGTGAATGGATTGAGACACTTTTGCTGTTTATATGGCTCAAGGTGCTGTCAATGCATAAACACAGATTGATATTGCTTGCATCGCTTCTTTCCTCTATCTGGCACAGTGTTCCTTCTTCAGCATTTTACAATGCTGATCACATTGCTGTCCATTCCTGGAACCCACTTGGACTGTAGCCATCCAGAAAGACCAGGTGCCAACTTACGGACAAAGGTGCAGAAGGCACACTTCATTTGGCGTGGTGCTGGGATGTCCATCCGAGGTGTTAGGACATGTGGAGACTATGCTTGGTGGACAGACTGTTGCACTCACATTGTTTAATTTCTTCATCACTGAAGACTTGCCTCGACACCAGTACTTCTAACACATCTTTACTTGGGTGGTAAACATGTTTGGCATTTTCTTCATTCTTGCTGCACACGAGCACTATTCAATTGATATTTTTGTGGCATTCTACATCACATCATGTTTGTCTCTATGTTATCACACACTGTAAAATAACCAAGCTCTAATGCAGCGCGATTCAAACTGTATACGAATTTCATTTCCCCTCTTCAGCTTTTATTTTTTTACATTGTAAGACATCAAAATTATGAGCAGTGAGCAGTGTCAGATAACTGAAAAACAATTGTATTTTAGCAATACTCGGGAGATAACTGTGGTTTGTTCATCTAATTACCACAGGTTCAGCAATTCCAGTACTCTACTTCTTTACTCTTTGTACTTGTACTGTACGTTTACAGAATAATGAATCTTGTATATGTCATCTACATCATCAGCAAGTTATACATTATACATTATTGTGTTTTGTTTCAATATTCATGACAAATGAAATGTTTCAAGTGATTTTCATAAGTATATTATTATGTAATTTCTAAGCACCAATTTGTGTTGTCCTAATGTTTTTCTACAAATTAGAATGCTGTGATGTTAGGTACCAGATTTTGCCTTATGGATGAAACTGTTAGTAGTAATAAAATCCATTTAATGCAGTGCAGCTCATGGAATACATGGAACGTCGTTGAGGAGAATGTCTGGCAATGGAGGGTATATCTTTTCATATAGGTACATGCTCATGTACTATAGCCATCATGAAGGATATGATCCAAGTCATGGGTTTTTTGAAACATATATCCACTTCTGAGAATTGCCTGGAATAGAAAAAAACCTTATTGCTGCAAATGGTCTCCAATTAGCTGAAATAACAATTTCCAGCCCATGACCAGTTCCATTGCACCAGAGGACCCAGTTCATTGCTTGTCTGTTAACACTGACAACTTTACACAAATGCCGCTGCTCGCAGTCGTTAAGTGAAAGCAATCGGCCACTGCATTGTCTGTGATGAGAGGTATTGCCTAAAATTTAGTATTCTTGGCGTACTCTAGACACTACGGATATTAGAATATTGAATTCCCTAATGATTTACAAAATAGAATGTCCCATGTGTATAGCTCCAACTATCGTTCAACATTCAGAGTCTGTTAATTCCCATCATGAAGTCATAATCATGCCAGACACCTTTTCAAATGAATCACCTGAGTACAAATAACAGCTCTGCCAACACATTGCCCTTTTATAACTTGTATACACAATACTGGCACCATCAATATATGAGAATATCGCTGACCCATGTCTTTTACTACCTAAGTTTAAATGATCTGGTTTCATTTAAACAAGAAACAGAAATAGCCCTTTTCTGATGCCACAAGTATTTTAATCGAGCCTAATGGAGAAACACTCAACACTTACTAATGTCCGTAAAATTTTATTGAAAATTATTAATGGGCTCGTTTGTAAAATAACTTTTTTTGCTATCAGTCACAACTTTGTTTCCATTTATCTTGTGCACCGAGCATTTCAGAAAGTGATTCCTATTTTCAAGTATGTTTTTTGTGTTTCATGTCAAAATTTTGGCAGAACACCTGAAAAATCATTTCCCAAAAAACGAAAAAGAGATATATAAAGAAGAACATGACTAGTAACAGAAAACTTATTTTATAAACAAACCCACTGTTTTTACATTCAGTCTTTCTCAAAACATTTCTAACAAATGAAATCAAACTGAAAATTAATAACTGTGTCCTTGCTAGTGTAATCTAACAGAACTTCGATAAAACTCAATACATGCAATTGTGTACTGCCTGAGGCAAGTCTGCTCCTTTAGAAATACTGTGAGGGTAAATCAAATAAAAAAATAACTGCTGTGTTGTCCAGGCAAGAGCTTCGAGGTCTAAGGAGCAGTAGTGGGTCAACAATAAACTTCATCATTTGGATTGCAAAACTGTCCTGTACAGGAAATGCTGATCTGAAGGACTTTTTGACAGTGTTGTCAGCTCAGGAAAGAATTTTTCGTGACTACCATAATTTATCACCATGAAATAATTATTAAGTCCATGTTTTGTTTATGATTCAATGAAGGTTATCACTAAAGTTAAGTACTGGTTTAGTTCTGTGGTTGGGACAATGGGGTCAATTGCAGCTTCTACTTTGCCTACTCTTCCCTAGATCACATGAGCTTCTCCATAGAGCATTTGGTCTTTATGTTTTAGATCAATGTACTAGCATCCCTTAGTTATTATTTCTCTCAGATTTATTGACTGTTTGCTTTCTGCTTGTAATCAGTTTTATTTTGAAGAGTAGGAGGTTGTTTGTAAGTCCAATGTGCAATGTTTCAGATTAGTGAACTGTGTTAGCTCTTCCATTAGCCAAAGTGCAGGTTTTTGTTTCAGGTTTCTGATCTTTTTGGGGAACATATTTATTTTGTTGATAAAGCCATGGAGTTCCTTGGTTGGGACAATAGGTGCAATTGCAGCTTCTACTTTGCCTACTCTTCCCTAGATCACATGAGCTTCTTCGTAGAGCAACTCCAGGAATGGAATGGAAGTTGCATCCCTAAAGAATTCTCTTGTGCCTCCGGTGCAAGTTCAGATACATTGATACACTTCAAGTCTTTGTATGCTGTCAATTATAGTTTATTCTTTGGATGTTTTAGAGAGTAAGTCATGAATATGGTGATGTGACCTGATATTCCAGGTAATAACTTCTTTGCTGGTGGATTTAATAGTAAATATACACTCCTGGAAATAGAAAAAAGAACACATTGACACCGGCGTGTCAGACCCACCATACTTGCCCCAGACAATGTGAGAGGGCTGTACAAGCAATGATCACACGCACGGCACTGCGGACACACCAGGAACCGCGGTGTTGGCTGTCGAATGGCGCTAGCTGCGCAGCATTTGTGCACCGCCGCCGTCAGTGTCAGCCAGTTTGCCGTGGCATACGGAGCTCCATCGCAGTCTTTAACACTGGTAGCATGCCGCGACAGCGTGGACGTGAACCGTATGTGCAGTTGACGGACTTTGAGCGAGGGCGTATAGTGGGCATGCAGGAGGCCGGGTGGACATACCGCCGAATTGCTCAACACGTGGGGCGTGAGGTCTCCACAGTACATCGATGTTGTTGCCAGTGGTCGGCGGAAGGTGCACGTGCCCGTTGACCTGGGACCGGACCGCAGCGACGCACGGATGCACGCCAAGACCGTAGGATCCTACGCAGTGCCGTAGGGAACCGCACCGCCACTTCCCAGCAAATTAGGGACACTGTTGCCCCTGGGGTATCGGTGAGGACCATTCACAACCGTCTCCATGAAGCTGGGCTACGGTCCCGCACACCGTTAGGCCGTCTTCCGCTCACGCCCCAACATCGTGCAGCCCGCCTCCAGTGGTGTCGCGACAGGCATGAATGGAGGGACGAATGGAGACGTGTTGTCTTCAGCGATGAGAGTCGCTTCTGCCTTGGTGCCAATGATGGTCGTATGCGTGTTTGGCGCCGTGCAGGTGAGCGCCACAATCAGGACTGCATACGACCGAGGCACACAGGGCCAACACCCGGCATCATGGTGTGGGGAGCGATCTCCTACACTGGCCTAACCACTGGTGATCATCGAGGGGACACTGAATAGTGCACGGTACATCCAAACCGTCATGGAACCCATCGTTCTACCATTCCTAGACCGGCAAGGGAACTTGCTGTTCCAACAGGACAATGCACGTCCGCATGTATCCCGTGCCACCCAACGTGCTCTAGAAGGTGTAAGTCAACTACCCTGGCCAGCAAGATCTCCGGATCTGTCCCCCATTGAACATGTTTGGGACTGGATGAAGCGTCGTCTCACGCGGTCTGCATGTCCAGCACGAACGCTGGTCCAACTGAGGCGCCAGGTGGAAATGGCATGGCAAGCCGTTCCACAGGACTACATCCAGCATCTCTACGATCGTCTCCATGGGAAAGTAGCAGCCTGCATTGCTGCGAAAGGTGGATATACACTGTACTAGTGCCGACATTGTGCATCCTCTGTTGCCTGTGTCTATGTGCCTGTGGTTCTGTCAGTGTGATCATGTGATGTATCTGACCCCAGGAATGTGTCAATAAAGTTTCCCCTTCCTGGGACAATGAATTCACGGTGTTCTTATTTCAATTTCCAGGAGTGTATGTGTGGGGATGTGGCTGTAGCTGCATTATGGGTAGGTGCAAACTGAAATACTGTTATATCAGAAGAAGAAACAATACACTTGAATTTCACAGGGAAGGTGTATAATATTGATGTTAGTGTTACTAGCATTATTCGCATGCTCCTAAGCTGAATCAAATTTTGAGAGGTCTGTTTTGAAACAAGCTGTCCCGCCTACTTTTGAAGGTCTTTAGGGGATGTAAATTGGGCAAATTTTGTTAAGCAATTTGATATTTTTGAGCGTATATTTGACTTGCTTGTCTTCATTACTCTTCAATGTGAGTAGCATGTTCCGTAATACATCACATACATGCCACTACTTCACCATCTCATATGCCACTTCTGCGGTGTCTTAGGACTATGAAGAGCCTGCCTGGCTTGAGCCAGGTGTCCATGTTCATTGGAAGAAGATATGGATGTCGATATTCTGAAATATATGGTGAAGTTCGTCAAAATGAGTTGAAAGTGATGGCCAACTTTGTCCTACAGTAACAATACAAATACACTGGTAGAACTAGTGACTCCATGAGTTGACAAGTTCATAACTCCTAAAACACTGGCCTTAGCCTTCATTTGCACTGCTTTTTGCCAGCCTTTATCTGCACCATATCCTTCCGTCTCTTGTTCACATGCTATGTTGCCCAGATTTGGATGTCATATTACTCAAAAATTTTATTTTTCAGCAGTGAAATCTTTGCTTATTGTCAGACTGGTCTTCGTTACTTGCTTAACCACTATGACTGTTGAAGACCTTTCCATATATGATGCAAACTTCATGATTGTGTGTCTAGGTTATGCAGATCACAACTTTCTACATCCTGTTCTATAACTTATGATTATAGAATGTGCTGCAGGTATATTTGTTCTTGCTTTAAGCTTTTCCAATTTAAAATGTCTACGTCAATAGTAAATATTTGAATTTTACCAGTGGTGCACAACAATATGTCATCTTCATTGCCTTCACATTGAAGAATTACGAACGAAAAGGAAAATCCAGTGCTGTCAGCAGATTATTTCCATGGCTTCTGGCTTATCGTCAAACCTGAAGACACATTTAAAATCGTAGCATCCTACAGTACCTTCCGAATGATGTGGATGAGGAAGCCGATCAAGATTGTCATCAATAGATGCAGAAATTCGAGAAATCGTTTCTTGTGAACCATCCTCACTGACGTTTGTTTCCAACTGGGAGAAGGTATCCTCTCAGAAGGCAAACTTAGTATCAAGATGTATTCAGTCCATCAGTGTCTTCAGGTTCCGGACCAAGCTCTGATTTATTTCCCTTGACGATGCCCTCACCCACAACTTCTTTTCATTTACAACAACCAATAAGCAAATTTTTTGATATTATATCGCCACTCACATTAAATACAAGTATGGCATTAGATGTACAGCTTTTAAAAGTGATTTGCAGAGAAAATTATAATTTACATTTCGAAAAAGTTGTCAAATTCTCTAATGCCCACTTTGCATCATGAGTTATTTGGTAAAATTAAATATGATTTGGCCGCTGCAAAGGCAGTCTGCCTCACATCTGAAGTGTGGACGAATGTAAAAAACATTCGTTTCTGTGCACTCACTGCATGTTTCATACATGAGAAGCATGAAACTTAGTGCTTTTAGAGTGCTCACAGTTCAAAAAACCAACACATCGCAGAAAACATCTAAAACTGGGTATAGTGTGTTGTTCTAAATAAAATACAATTTTAAAATCACTTCCATAACGACAGACAATGCGCCAAATATGAAATTAACTGCCATGCTTCTGAAACTTCCACATATCCCATGCATTACACATTCTTTAAACCTCACTATGCAATACAAAGTTCAGAAGTCCATACAGGAAACCATTAACAAGGTTAAGAGTTATTACCTTTTTAAGGAGAAACACTTTGCTTTAAGCAAACATGCTGAAATGCAAGAAAAAAAAGACTGACTGAAACTGAACAAGATGTCCCAACCAGATGAACTCCACTCATGAAATGTTACGAAGATTTACTTTAAATGAAGAGCCTGTAACTTCTTGCCTCGCTATTTTAGGTGGACAATTGATAACCTTAAACGTAAAAGATACAGACTGGGAGATAATGCCACAGGTTTCACAGGTGTTGAAAGTTTTCAATGAGGTAAACAAAGGGATGTACTGAGAGAAAACAGTCTTACTTTCAGAAATGAAAATCTTGCCTAGATAAGTGGAACTGCAACTAAAATCTTTTAAAGATAAAAATAAAGAATATCCTTCAGGAATAGTCATTGGTTTATAATTTGCTTAAAGAGTTATCAGAATGGTTTGGGGTTATCTCGAGCAACAAATTGATTAGTCAGACAATTTTAGTGGACCCCCAATTCAAAGTAAAGGATTTCCAGATGACAAAAAATTTCAGAACTGCCTTGTGGCAGCTATTGCAGAAATGAAAGCAGATGTTGTTCAAGGAGAAAAAACACAGCTCATTTCTCAAACAGTTACCTCCATAATGCATGCGACTTCTTCAATCGGGGGCAGGGGAGTTCGATGAAAGTGTTTGTTAACTTAAGGTGAGTCGCGACCCAGAAAGTGTGGCAGTTGTCGAATTGGAAAATATTTAGTGAAGGTATATTTGCCGAGAAACACCAATCTCTTAAACTGGTGGGAAACCAGAAAATTGCTGTGGCTAATGCTGTATCAATTGGTTCTAAAAGTATTATTTAGCACAACTTCAGGGCCTGTCAGCGACTATGTTCAAAAGCACAGATATAGAGACTCAGGTTGACTAAAATGGGTCAAATTCTATTTATAAATGACAATACTGATTAACTTCTCCTTTTTGGGTACATTTATGGTAATACTGACTATAAATGACAACTGCGGATGTAATTTAATAACAGTTGTTATAATTCTTATGTTGTATTTTTCCCATAAAACTATCAAAATATAAAAAGAATCATTCTTCATTAAAAAATTTAAGTATTCTTCCAGTACCACTTACTACTTCTCAGATTCTAAAGTACCATTATGTTGTTACCTCTAATGTTTGTGTTGCCAAATTTTGTATAGCAGTGTGTGTGAGTGTAGGAATAATTGGGTGTTCCCCATGGTCTAAAGCCATTTGCCCAAATTCATATATTCTATAATCAACAATAGGATATTGTTATGCTCAGTATTCTCATGTGACAGTAAGACCTTCATCAACTCTGTCCTTGGGACACTACCCTACCAGGGCCATAGAGCATGCGGAGACTCATATGTAATTAATTTTGTTCTGCAGACCACACCTAGGGTTCCCCTGTGGGTTCAGGGGTAAGAATAGACCTGCGGTAGTCCTGCCTGTCATAAGAGGCGACTAAAAGGAGTCTCAAAAGTTTTGGCCTTATGTGATGGTCCCCTTTCGGGTTTGACCATCTTTCCAAATTCTTCCGAAGAGCGAGCCAATTGGAGAAGGGCCCCCTTTCATGGTGCCTTGTATCCTTTGTGCATTGAGAACTTTAGCCGGCTTTCTCGTCGTCGCAATGCTGTCCCACTCTTTCTCCATCTCTTGGGCGAGGATACGTTCCTGGGTGCGATTACCACTATTCACTGCGCAATGTTGCTTTTTGTGCCGATGATGACCTTGGACATCTTTGCACCTAATATACAGCACGGTAACCAGTCCGTTGTGGTGGGACCACCATGTACCTGTTGGTTGTAGCCCCCAGACAACACAGGGATCGCTCTGCTGATGCCTGCGCCGTTAACTCCCCACGTATGCCAAGGAGTAGATGCCTATCTCCCTCAGGCATCATTCCCCTCCCTGGCCACACTGTGGGAGGAGCGTAAGTCTCAGGATGCAGTGACAGTTATTTGACCTGGTTTGTAGTTTGTACGAGAGCTAATGGGGAGTCTTTCATCTCCACGAAGCCTCAGTTCTTCGTAGAGCATTTAGAGGACAAATTTGGGGAGGTGGAGGGCTTGTCCAAAATGTGCTCTGGGTCAGTATTGATGAAAACGGCATCCTCTGCCCCGTCACGAAGGTTACAAGCACCCCATAAGAGACGAAATATGGTCCAGGGTATTATTTTCCATAGGGACCTTCTTTTGCAGTCTGATGACGAGCTGCATGTCAATTTAGAGCGTCGAGGTGTTCATTTCGTCCGGCGAGTTCATCGGGGTCTGAAGGGTAATCAGATTGCTACCGGTGCCTTCATCTTGGCGTTTGAGGGTGATACATTACCGGAGAAGGACAAGGTGACGGTCTACCGATGTGATGTCAAGCCCTATATCCCTCCTCCGATGCAGTGCTTTAAGTGCTGGAAGTTCGGCCATACGTCTTCCCGCTGTACTTCCAGCCTCACATGTCGAGATTGTGGACACCCTTCACATCCCAATACTCAATGTGCCCCACCTCCCATCTGTGTCAACTGTGGAGAGCATCATTCACCTTGCTCGCCAGACTGCAGGATCTTACAGAAAGAGCGAAAAATCATGGAATATAAGACCCTGGACCAACTGACCTATACGGAGGCTAAGAGGAAACATATCTGACTACATCTCGTGCGAATGACATCTTCATACGCCGCTGCTACAACAACCATGCTAGCCGCATCATTTCAGCGAATTCCAGCCATATCGCTGAGCCGTACAACTCCACATGCCCCCTTGCCCATGTGGGTCACCACCCACCCTGTTGCTCCTGTGCCGCCTACCTTGGGAGCAACACCCCCCACCCCCCCCCCACCCATCGGGGACGACCGTCCCCACTTCCAAGCCGGAGAAGCGTCCAACTTCTTCGGCTACTCTCACTCGCAAGGGGTCCCTTGGGTCCCCTTCCCAGGTTTCCACAAGCGAGAAGGATGACGCCCAACAGTGCCATAAGTGCCCACAAGCAGCTGGTCGTAGGGCTTTGCGATCCTCCTCTGTTCCGGAGACTGAATTGGTGAAGCCCTCCCAGCCAGTGAAACCCAAGGAGCAGCTTGAGAAATCCAAGAAGACATCTAAGCCCAAGGAACTCGGGGTGGCACCCACCCCACCGCAACCTTCGAGATCTGCATCAGAGGATGAGGTGGAGATTCTGGTGTCCGCTGAGGACCTGGATCTCGCTGGTCCCTCAGACGCAATGGATTGCAGTTGCACGGGTACTCAGTCGGTGGCAGCAGGTGACTTGGAGGCGTAACCTGCTTCCCAAGTTCCTTCACGCTTTTCTCAGCCATGGATAATGTCATCCTACAGTGGAACTGCAGCGGTTTCTTCCACCATCTTGCTGAGCTCCGACAATTTCTCAGCCTTCACCCTTTCCCCTGCATTGCTCTTAAAGAAACTTGGTTTCCAGCAATGCACACCCCTGCCCTCTGTGGCTATCAGGGTTGTTATAGGAACAGGGCAGCTTACGAAAGAGTCTCTGGTGGCGTCTGCATCTATGTCCTTCACTCCCTTCACAGCGAGTCTTATCCTCTACAAACACCTTTAGAGGCTGTCGCTGTTCGGGTGTGGACGCCACAGGCTGTTACTGTCTGCAGTCTGTATCTTCCACCAGATGTCCTGGCTGCGCTGATAGCCCAATTGCCGCCACCTTTTCTGTTACTGGGCAACTTACACGCCCATAACCCTCTGTGGGGAGGGACAGTGGCCACAGGCTCAGGCAGTACCGTTGAGTAAGTATTGGCACAGCTCGACCTTTCCCTTTTCAATGACGGCGCTTGCACACATTTCAGTGTTGCGCATGGCACATACTCAGCCATTGACCTTTTGGTCTGCAGCCCTAGCCTCTTACCGTCTGTCCACTGTCCAATGGAGTGCGCATGACGACTTGTGTGGTAGTGACCACTTTCCGATCTTTCTGTCACTGCCACAGCATCACTCTTCTGGGCGCCCTTGCAGATGGGCTCTGAATAGGGCTGACTGGGACTTTTTCTCCTCCATTGCCACTATTGAGCCTCTTTCCAGTGATGCCCTTGATGCAGTGTTTCACTCGGTCACCACCGTCATCGTTACTACTGCAGAATCTGCCATTCCATGTTCTTCTGGGTCCCCTTTTGCGGAGGACTGTACCTTGGTGGTCGCCTGAGACCGCTGAGGCCATTAAAGATCGCCGGCGGGTGCTCCAGCGTCACAAGCGACATCCCTCATTAGAACACCTCATCGCCTTTAAAGGGCTCTGTGCGCAGGCTCGCCGCATCATTTGCCAACACAAGCAGGAGTGCTGGGAAAGGTATGTCTCCAGCATTGGCCTCCATATCTCTCCGTCATGGGTTTGGGCCAAGATTAGGCACCTCTATGGCTATTGGAGCCCTGTCAGTGTCCCTGCGCTCTTACTGAAGGGAGCAGTTAGTACTGACTCTGGCATAATTGCAAACCGCTTAGCAGAGCATTTTGCTCCGAGTTCCACTTCTGCAAATTACCCACTGGCCTTCTGCTCCCTGAAAGACGGTTGGAACGTCGGAGCCTTTCATTTCACATGTGCCACCCTGAATCCTGCAATGTTCCGTTCAGTGAGTGGCAATCCCAAAGTGCCCCAGCCACTTGCCCTGATATGCCTCCTGGGCCAGATCGCATCCACTGTCAGATGCTCAAACACCTCTTGGCGGACTGCCAGCGACACTCCTTGACCTTTACAACCGTATCTGGGTCAAGGGTGACTTCCAGTCACAATGGCGGAAAAGCATCGTAATCCCCGTTTTGAAACCTGCCAAGAACCCACAGGAGGTGGACAGCTACCGCCCCATTAGCCTCGCCAACATTCTTTGCAAGTTGTTCGAACGCATGGTGAGCCTGCGGTTGAGTTGGGTACTTGAGTCTCAGGGCCTTCTGGCTCCATTTCAGGGTGGGTTTCGTAAAGGCAGCTCTGCCGCCGATAATCTGGTGAGCCTGGAGTCTGCCATCCGTACGGCCTTTGCCTTGTCGCTGTCTTTTTTGACATGCGGAAGGCATACCATATGACTGGCGACATCACATCCTCTCTATCCTTCACGGTTGGGGTCTTCGGGGTCCGCTGCCGATTTTCATATGAAATTTTCTGTCGCATCGTACCTTCTGCGTGCAAGTTACGGCCTCCCACAGTTTCCCCCAAGTTCAGGAGAACAGGTACCGCAGGGATCTGTGTTCAGTGTCTGCCTGTTTGCAATTGCAATTAATGGGTTCGCTGCAGTGGTGGGAACGTCTATCTCAGCTTCCTTGTATGCTGACGACTTCTGCCTCTACTATAGCTCCATTGGCATTGCAGCTGCTGAACGTCAGCTGCAGGGCGCTATCCGCAAGGCGCAGTCTTCGGCCCTCGTGCGTGGCTTCCAGTTTTCGGGTGCCAAGACCTGTTTTATGCATTTCTGCCGGCGACACACTGTTCATCCTAAGCCACGCCTTTATCTTGACGGTGAACCTCTTGCTGTGGTGGACACACATCGGTTTTTGGATGTGGTTTTTGATTCCCGGTTGACTTGGCTCCCTCTTATTAGGCAGCTTAAACAGATGTGTTGGCGGCATCTTAATGCTCTACGTTGCTTGAGCCACACCGGCTGTGGTGCCGACCAGTCTACCCTCTTATGGCTCTATCAGGTATTAATTCAGTCCTGTCTGGACTATTGGATCCTGGCTTATGGTTGGGCATCCCTTTCTGCGTTGCATGTGCTGGACCCTATCCTCCACGGTGGGATCTGACTTGCCACTGGAGCTTTCCGGACCAGCCCTGTGAACAGCACACTTGTGGAGGCAGGTGTCCCTCCACTGCTGTTACGGTGCCAACGTCTACTGGCCACTTATGCTACATAAGTTTGTAGCTTGCCTGGGCATTCCAACTACCATCTACTGTTCGCTTAGTCTGTTGTCCATCTCCCAGAACGTCAGCCCCAGTCGGATTGTATGATCGCGGTTCGCATCAGAGAGCTTCTCTCTGGGCTAGAGGTTTTCCCTCTTCCACCTCTTTTCTGGGCCCCTCTGCAAACACCCCTGCGGTGTGTGCACTGCCCATGCCTTCAGCTCTAATTGGCACATGGCCCAAAGGACTCGGTCCCTCCTGAGGCCTTGCGCAGCCGCTTTCTTTCTATTCTTGCTACGTATCAGGGCTCTGGCGTTGTCTACACTGACGGTTCGATGGGTGCTGGTCGTATCGATTATGCTCTCACTCTAGGGGACCATTACGAACAACACTCATTGCCGGCTTGCTGCAGCGTTTTCACTGCTGAGTTGGTCGCCATCTCTCGTGCCCTAGAGTATATCCGCTACTGCTCAGGTGAGTCCTTCGTTATCTGTAACGTTTCCCTGAGTGGTTTACGAGCTTCGACCAGTGTTTCCCTCACTCTCGTCTGGTGATGACTATCCGGGAGTCCCTCAAAACTCTTGCCAATTGTGGCCGCTCTGTGGTCTTTGTGTGGACCGCTGGTCATGTCAGCATTCCGGGCAATGAACGTGTTGACATGCTGGTCAAACAGGCTTTCGGTGCACCAGCCTTATGAATTGGGCCTTCAGAGAGTGACCTCAGGGCAGTTTTTCGGCAGACTGTCCTTCGCACTTGGGGTGAAGAGTGGCGCACCCTGCCTTCACCAAACAAACTTTGGGCCATCAAGGAGGCTACCCGTGCATGGCGCTCTTCCTTGTGGGTCTCTCACAGGGAGTCTGTTGTCCTCTGCCGACTGCACATTGGGCACACTCAGATGACGCACAGCCACTTATTGCGCTGTGAGGACCCACCTCTATGTCGCTGTGTATCCGCTTTGACAGTGGTCCACATTTTGTTGGCCTGTCCCCTTTTAGCTGTGATCAGGCAGACATTTGTGCTGCCTGATACGCTGCCTGCCCTTTTAACAGATGACATTGCCATGGCAGGCTTAGTTCTGCGTTTTATTTGAGCAGGGGGATTTTATCACTTAATCTGAGTGTTTGTCATTTTTTTGTTTTGAGTCTGGCCTTTGGCCTACAATTTTAGACTGGGTACTTTTTTTAGTGTGTTTCTAGGTGGTTGGCTTTTCCTTTTTTGTACCTATGGTCGGCCAACCACTTTAACACTCTGTGTGATTTAAATTCCTTTTGTCTGGTCTCTGTCTAAGTCTTTCTTGTCCTGTTTTGACTGTTGTCACCTCCATTGTTCGTTTTTATTCGGTGTGGGTGTTTGAAGTTTTGAAAAAAGGGATTGATGACTGTAGCAGTCTGGTCCCTTCAGTCCCACAAACCAAGCAACCACACCAAGGGCTGTAGAATGAGCTGGCATGAGACAGACACATTATAAAGACTTAAATCTATGTACTGCATTAACAATAATTATCAGTGTCCTACTTAATATTGCATAAACTGTAAAGAGACTGCTTCTTCAAAAAAAGCTGCTACCTCCTCAGTTTTACTATATAGGCGCTGTTTAACTCCTGTTAGTAGCTTAATATTTGCTTGATTACAATGATGTTTTTCACATAATATAGTTTTTTATGTCTAAAAGTACTAAGCCCTACTTCTATTACATTATTACTTGCCGTGCGGCTTTATAATAGACACTACTACTTCTCATAAAGTTAACAGAGCTTTCCTTGCAACTAGGTATTCAGATCATTAGTAAAAAGAGTCTGTAATGAGGTGTGTGTTTAATTTTCTTTTGAACTGGTGGTGGTTCCCAAACTCTTGCTCTATGTTAGAGGGTAAGTTATTGAATGTCTTACCAGCATAGTTTACAGTTCCATACTGAACCATCAACAAGAAGGCAGTCTACATGAATATTATTTTTGTATATTGTACTGCAAATGTGCGTATCACAGTTTAATTGAAACAGGTTTTTATTATCTGCTACAAAAAGCATTTAAGGTAGTGGGAAGGAAGTCTAAGTGTGCTAAGTAGAATTTTGTGGTCCACAGAATATATCAACCGGATAATTTTTCTTGTTTAGCTATGCTGATACTCCATTTATAAGATCTTGTATTGCTTTCTGTGCGGAGGATCCTTTACAGAAACCAAAGTGATAGGCAGTTAACAAGTCTGCTCAGTTGTAAGGTACCTCCTCCAACACTTCTGACAAGGCTGGGAGTGATATAGATTTGTAATTACAGGTAATTCAGTTCTCCAGTTTCGTCAGTGGGTGTTAGTAGAATCTATTTAGGTCTTGTGGTCTTGTAGGAAATACCCCAAGTCACTGCGTGATTTGCAAAGATAACTTAAGGGTAATCCTATCAAGTGAGAACAAGGTTTTAATTTTCTGCTAGAAACACCATCACAGCCAGTGGCACTGGCTACTGAATTCTGTAGTTTCCTTAGGAATTGTATTTTTAAAACTACTGTCCATTGGTGATACAGGCAGTGTCTGCACAAGAGATTTAGTGCATACGTATTTGGTTATTCATTATTGGGTGCAGTGCTTGTAGGCAGTGTAAGGAAGTAAAAATGGAACTGGTAGCAAATGATTTGAAAGTGTCACCATTTCTGCCTGAGCTGTTTTCCAGACACTCAGTTTCATTTGAATAACAAGTTTGTTTCGTTTTTGATATTCCAAATAATTTTTGCCTTATTCTTGATGTGTTTAATTTTTGAAGCATAGTACATGAGTTTTGCATTCTTTATTGACAGAATGGAGAATCCAGTAATGGTGGTGGTAACTATTCAGTAATAATTTAAAAGTAACTAATTATTCCAGTTGATTATATTTTTTCCAGCCATTAAACTTGCTTTTATTTAATTACAGACAGTAATTAAAGGAGATGAAAAGAAACTGTTCCATATTGGATATTTTCGTGATGATCCCAAAGAAGCACCTTGCTTCGTCGCAAGTAATTGTGCTGCTGTGGATTGCTTGATAAAACCCATGGCTGAAAATATCTTTGGTGCCGTCAAGTAAGGATAACATGCATTTAATAACAGAAAAAGTTATCATAACCTAAAAGCTTAATTGTGAGTTGTTACAGTAAGAAGATTTACAGCTTACAATACTTACCGCACTAGAATGAAAGTAGTTAAATATAAATTTGATAATTACTACAGCCTTCATATTGGAGCGCTAATATATATTGGGAATAACAATCTGTGTATACCTGCAACTACTGAATTCAAATCAAAGAATGTCAAGCCTAGCTAGTGTGTTTCCTTTCCATGTTTCTGATTGTGCATTTACATGTCACAAAGTCTCACAAAGTTCTCAAAAGTATTGTTTCTTCTCATTTCTCACATCCTTGCATTTTACTCTCAATGCTGACACATCTGTTGCCACTTGCCATTAAAAAGCAATTGTTTGTCAGTAAATCTGAGAACATCATACTTTGTATTATCATTATTTTTACTAAAAGGTGTGTACATACTTGCAGCTGTCCCCAAGCCATAACATAAAAGTTACTTGTAAACTCCTAGGGATAACGTTAGGACATATGTGGCTGTATCTTAGTTATTGACATATAGAGCCACCAATTTTTTCTCTGTACAAAGTCTTCTGATATAATATTTTGTACTGTTGGGTGTACCACTGGAAAGTGAATTGAAAACACACACACACACACACACACACACACACACACAGAGAGAGAGAGAGAGAGAGAGAGAGAGAGAGAGAGAGAGCTAGCTTAACAGACAATTTCAGATTGTTCTCAAGATGTGGTGGAAGAAGGGTAAATTTTACTGACCAATGTATATCACTGCTTGCCACTAGTTAGGTATTTCAACTGTTTTACACCTCCAAATACAGTAAAATGTGGAACAGCTAGCATGTTAACATTAGAACAGAGGGACTTTTTTTATAAACGTAAAACAGTGACAGTGGTCAAATTGACATTTGACATTGAACATTATTTTCATTTGTAGCTGTATTTTTTATTTGTGATTGGATTCATTTTGGAATAAGAATACAACAAGAATGTAAAATTGTGTTTTCCTATAATCATGAGTTCTGCACGCAGATGATATATTGCTACAAGATTACTTTTGTACATTTGCCACATAGGTATCTCTCTCTCTCTCTCTCTCTCTCTCTCTGTGTTTGTGTGTGTGTGTGTGTGTGTGTGTGTGTTTGTGTTTGTTTTTGTGTGTTTTTCCAATTCACTTACTTTCCAGTGGTACAGCCGACAGTACAAAATATTATAATAGAAGACTTTCTACACAGAAAATATTGGTAGCCCTATATGTCAATAAATAACATACAGGCAAGTGGTAGAGCATTTGCCTGCGAAAGGCAAAGGTCCTGGGTTCGAGTTTCGATCCGGCGCACAGTTTTAATCTGCCAGGGAAGTTTCATATCAGCGCACACTCTGCTGCAGAGTGACAATCTCATTCTGGAAACATCCCCTAGGCTGTGGCTAAGCTTGTCTCCACAATATCTTTTCTTTCAGGAGTGCTAGTCCTGTATGGTTTGCAGGAGAGCTTCTGTAAAGTTTGGAAAGTAGGAGACGAGGTACTGGCGGAAATAAAGCTGTGAGGATGGGGCGTGAGTAGTGCTTGGGTAGCTCGTTTGGTAGAGCACTTGCCCGCGAAAGGCAAAGGTCCTGGGTTTGAGTTTGGTCTGGCACACAGTTTTAATCTACCAGGAAGTTTCAGCTCTTGATTTCTTTGGCAAGGGAGGTGTGGGATTTATCCACTGTTGGCTTTGCCATTTACCCTTGGGTTGTTGGCATAATGTCAGACAGAATCATCCTGTTGCACAATAACACCCGCACCTGTGCTGCCAATTGGGCAAAGACTATGCTTCAGCAATTTGGTTCGGAAACACTACAGCATCCTCTGTACAGACCAGGTCTTTCACAGTGTGATTTTCACGTATTTGACAACCTGAGAAAAAAGTTTTGATGTTGGTTTCAGTTTGACAAGGAAGTGTAAGAATGAGAGCGAATGTGCATCTGTCAGGAGCCGGACTCGTTCTATGAGACAGGAATTGATCATTTCATTCCTCAGTGGGATAAATATCTTAACTCGTACGATGATTAGTTTTCAATGCAATGATTCCATGGTTCTGTTGTGGCAGGTGTTCGATTTTCATTTGACTGCCCCTCACGTGTTGGTAAAACACTTTTCATTCTCAAACGTTTTCTTTGTCAGCGTTCACAACAGTGTTTTTGTTTATGTATCAAAACTGTAGCAGTTATATCAATTACATTGTTAACGGTGAGCAGCGGGTCACTGTTAAGTTTTTCATGTAACATGCAAACCCTTGACTGCCCTCATGTGGCAATCGCCTGGCCAAGAGATCTTATCTACTCTAAATTTTTGACAGACTTCCTACTGACGTTGTACAGAACCATACAACAAATAATGGTAAAAACAAATAAAATCCTACAGTTACAAAAACGAAAATGAACAAAGTCACAGAGTACAGTGGTCACACAGGACAGTGAGCAGACTGAAACTGTAGCATAGTCCAAGCAATAAGTTTTGTGGTGGTGGGATCAAGGTTTGGCAACTTCAAGTGGTTGCTGCAGCTAGGCAGGTCTTGTGGGATTGGTAGAATGCAGTCCTTGCCTCCCATATGGGCCTCCACCCCCTAGTATTTCCATGGTAGCAGTCAATCCTTAAGTCACAACAGTCTATAGAAGCTAGAAGTTAGAATACTGGGTAATTCAAATAAATGTAAATCTTACAGAGAATAGTTCAGTAAGTATAATTTGCTAACTGTGTTTTCTGTGTCTGTTCTAAAGACAATTACATCCATAGAAAAGAACCTACAAAGTAGCACAATGATTAAATACATTTATCATTACAATACTGCAGAGATGATTATCTTAGTATTGAGCAATAAAAGAGCTCTTGGATCAGAGCCCACTTGTTGTTGGAAGTCTTTTCTTTAAGGATAGAGGGCACTTTTCTGGCTCAATATTATGTAAAGTTAACACCTTTTTCTTTCAGACACTGTTCATAATGTATGTGTTTTACAGATTTTTTTTGATGATATCAGGTAATGCAGCACACTTTCTAAACAAATTAGAAGTATTTTGAATATTTTTGAACCTGTTTAGGGTTACTAAAAAATTACAAAGACATTGATGCAATTTTTTTCCAAAATGTTCCCTCAAATTGAGGTACCATTTAATCCAATGTTATACATTTGAAGGAGACCAAATTTTTACCAGATACACATGACATGATGGCTGAGGTACTAGACCTATATAATTCCACCTATTATGTATATTGCAAGGATAAACAAATCACATCTTACATTTTAATTTTTATACTTTTTTTTCGAAAAATGTTATTTTTTCTACACTCCTGGAAATTTAAATAAGAACACCGTGAATTCATTGTCCCAGGAAGGGGAAACTTTATTGACACATTCCTGGGGTCAGATACATCACATGATCACACTGACAGAACCACAACACATAGACACAGGCAACAGAGCATGCACAATATCGGCACTAGTACAGTGTATATCCACCTTTCGCAGCAATGCAGGCTGCTATTCTCCCATGGAGACGATCGTAGAGATGCTGGATGTAGTCCTGTGGAACGGCTTGCCATGCCATTTCCACCTGGCGCCTCAGTTGGACCAGCGTTCGTGCTGGACATGCAGACCGCGTGAGACGACGCTTCATCCAGTCCCAAACATGCTCAATGGGGGACAGATCCGGAGATCTTGCTGGCCAGGGTAGTTGACTTACACCTTCTAGAGCACGTTGGGTGGCACGGGATACATGCAGACGTGCATTGTCCTGTTGGAACAGCAAGTTCCCTTGCCGGTCTAGGAATGGTAGAACGATGGGTTCCATGACGGTTTGGATGTACCGTGCACTATTCAGTGTCCCCTCGACGATCACCAGAGGTTAGGCCAGTGTAGGAGATCGCTCCCCACACCATGATGCCAGGTGTTGGCCCTGTGTGCCTCGGTCGTATGCAGTCCTGATTGTGGCGCTCACCTGCACGGCGCCAAACACTCATACAACCATCATTGGCACCAAGGCAGAAGCGACTCTCACGCTGAAGACGACACGTCTCCATTCGTCCCTCCATTCATGCCTGTCGCGACACCACTGGAGGCGGGCTGCACGATGTTGGGGCGTGAGCGGAAGACGGCCTAATGGTGTGCGGGACCGTAGCCCAGCTTCATGGAGACGGTTGCGAATGGTCCTCGCCGATACCCCAGGAGCAACAGTGTCCCTAATTTGCTGGGAAGTGGCGGTGCGGTCCCCTACGGCACTGCGTAGGATCCTACGGTCTTGGCGGTCATCCGTGCTTCGCTGCGGTCCGGTCCCAGGTCAACGGGCACGTGCACCTTCCGCCGACCACTGGCGACAACATCGATGTACTGTGGAGACCCCACGCCCCACGTGTTGAGCAATTCGGCAGTACGTCCACCCGGCCTCCCGCATGCCCACTATACGCCCTCGCTCAAAGTCCGTCAACTGCACATACGGTTCACGTCCACGCTGTCGCGGCATGCTACCAGCGTTAAAGACTGCGATGGAGCTCCGTATGCCACGGCAAACTGGCTGACACTGACGGCGGCAGTGCACAAATGCTGCGCAGCTAGCGCCATTCGACGGCCAACACCGCGGTTCCTGGTGTGTCCGCTGTGCCGTGCGTGTGATCATTGCTTGTACAGCCCTCTCGCAGTGTCCGGAGCAAGTATGGTGGGTCTGACACACCGGTGTCAATGTGTTCTTTTTTCCATTTCCAGGAGTGTATAATGTAGTTGATTCTGCAATAAAGCGTAGGTCTACTACATAATTATGGACTATTTGCAAGTTACAGAAAAAATTAGAGCAATGCTTTATAAACTTTAGAAAATATTTGTACCTGAATTCTAAAAAATACTTCTTGTGGGAAATTGTGAATGAAGATATGTTAAACTGTGCCTCAGAACATTCCTGAAGCATAGTCTTCATCGTGCAGCATTTCATCATCTTCAAGCTTCCTCTTGGCATTCCTTTTAGCACTTCTTGATTCTTTGGTAACTTGAAGAGTGAATCTTTCAGCTTCATGCACCCGTTGTCTGTCCCATGCAAGCAATAGATCTTCCATATTAGAGCCACATTTTGTGCCTAAATTTCTCAAGGCTTCCAACCTTCCTATCATTCCATCATTGAAACATATCACTGCATCTAGGACACCAACTTTTAATATATTTAGTCCTACAAAAACATTCTTCGGTAATCTTTCCCATATGGAATGGTTGAAACTTTCATTTGTCTACTGAATGTCCCCATGAAGACATTTACTAGGCAAAACAGGGTCACTCACGTCTCTAAAAATTGGTTTTATTACATTCATAACAAGCTCAGCAAGAGAATGCTTATACTAGTATATTTGAACATTTTCTTTTGCTTTTTGGTAACCACACCAAGAATCTTCTCCTTTAGGGCAAAATCCGTGAACAGGGTGGTCCTCTGTGGACAACTTACGAAAGTTGGTGGCCCATACAGCTTTTCTCATTGCTCTAATGTTATTCAGAGGTGCAGTTCATCTAATGGCCAGTCCATAATAACTCTGAGGGAGGTCTGTTTCAGTTTCTGTCAATCTGCCTCAGCCAGACAGAGGTTTTCCAACTGATAGCAACTTTCCTTTCATTTCTCTTTGTAGCTTCCTCAATCTAGCACCCATCCTCTTTTGCACATGTCCACAACACTCCAGTTTTGTTACCAAGGTATCACCATAAACAATGAACTCATTAATTTTATTGAATGCTTTAGAGTCCCCATCGCCTAGTTACTTCGTATATCTAACGTTATAAATGTGCACTGACCTCTGAAATATTTTTAGAGCTCCATCACACTCCATACCTCCACTGTAACAATCATAATTCTTAGAACACCTATGTTCAATATGTCCGTCAGTGTTACCATAGTGGGTGCGGCAGTACTTAGATAAGCACTCAAAATCAACAACTTTTCCATTCTTCAGAGAAGTAGCACTTACAACACCATTCAAGGAATGATGTCCTCGATGTTGCCATGTCCCATCAAGTGCAACAGCAACGCCCCTGGTTCCACTAATATTTACAGTTTCTTCTACTGCAAGTTTCATAGGTGCTTTAGACACAACCGTCAATGCACCTAAAAGTAGTTTTATGTGATTGCTGAACCTACTGGGAGGAGGAGGACGACAGTCCATCAAACCACAAAATGTTTGAGCAACCTTTTTTCCTTTTCCTGCTGCATGCATTGGATACACTAACTTCAAATTCACATCATATGAATTATGCACAACGTTTGAAGTCATTTTCGAAGTAGATTTATTGCAGGATCTACACAGAACAATCAGTTTTGACGCAAACCCTTCCTGCTACTTTGTTGTTCAGTTATTTCCAGACAGTCTATACAATCACATTGTTTATACCTTGCCTCTTCCTTTATCAAAGAAGATAAGATGTCCACATCAACAACAACAAATCCACTACTAACAGTGTCATTGTTTCCAGAATGAGATTTTCACTCTGCAGCGGAGTGTTCGCTGATATGAAACTTCCTGGCAGATCAAAACTGTGTGCCGGACCGAGACTTGAACTCGGGACCTTTGCCTTTCGCGGGCAAGTGCTCTATCAACTGAGCTACCCAAGCACGACTCACTCCCAGTCCGCACAGCTTTACTTCTGCCAGTACCTCGTCTCCTACCTTCTGCAAGGTTCGCAGGAGAGCTTCTGTAAAGTTATATATATATATATTTTTAGCACTTGGGCAACAAGCACTTAGTAACATGTGAACAAACTGCTTCACCGAGACAAAAGTAAAGATAATCATTTACAGACACTAGAAACCTGCACTGTTAGAAACATATACAATGTGTCATATGTATAATCGCTGGAAACAGAAAGTTCACAGTTCTTTTCGAAATAATACTGGTTTCTGAAAACTGTTGCTAATTAAAAGATTTTACAGTATATGATAATTAGGCTCATTACACATGCCATGAAAGCTGTGTTGAGAATAGCGAGTAAAGAAATGGAAATATTTATTTTAATAGTTGGGGTTGCAGATTGTCACAAGTTATTAATTGGCATGAACAATTAATGATTATCATCAGCTCTATAAATAAAGATGAAACGTTAATAGGTTGAGTAGATAATCAGTAAATACGTATTATAAATTAACATCCCTTGCCTTAGTTACTGTGCACAAATTCAGACTAATCTTGGGAACTTCTGTAGTGATTTCAATACTGTTCTCACTAATTGGTAGACTGATTCTAAGTAATTGTGGACCAGTAATATTTGTATTGTTGTCTTTTCTGAATTTAATTGACCTTTGGAATGACATCTCATGGAAATAAGCTAGTCAGCTACATAGAAGGCAGTATCTGGCAGAAAAAAGCAGTAAAGAAAACATTTGCCACAACAACAGGGAGCAGCAAAGATTGACTTGAATCTATGTCAGGCTTGGTGATCTAGCAGTAATGTTTGGGCCTGGAAACTGGAAGGTCATGGAATCAACCCAGTTCGGGCTACGGATTTTTCTGTCTGCCTTTTAATCTAACATTCATATCTCGGTGAAGTGGAGATTCACCAGAAATGACACACAGTTCAGATTCCACATTAAACTTGTCCCCTTGGGGACAGTTAAGTCACTGAAGTGGTGTCCAATTGAAGTACTTTCACAAGGCCATTAAGCCACATGAAATTACACTCCTGGAAATGGAAAAAAGAACACATTGACACCGGTGTGTCAGACCCACCATACTTGCTCCGGACACTGCGAGAGGGCTGTACAAGCAATGATCACACGCACGGCACAGCGGACACACCAGGAACCGCGGTGTTGGCCGTCGAATGGCGCTAGCTGCGCAGCATTTGTGCACCGCCGCCGTCAGTGTCAGCCAGTTTGCCGTGGCATATGGAGCTCCATCGCAGTCTTTAACACTGGTAGCATGCCGCGACAGCGTGGACGTGAACCGTATGTGCAGTTGACGGACTTTGAGCGAGGGCGTATAGTGGGCATGCGGGAGGCCGGGTGGACGTACCGCCGAATTTCTCAAAACGTGGGGTGTGAGGTCTCCACAGTACATCGGTGTTGTCACCAGTGGTCGGCGGAAGGTGCACGTGCCCGTCGACCTGGGACCGGACCGCAGTGACGCACGGGTGCACGCCAAGACCGTAGGATCCTACGCAGTGCCGTAGGGGACCGCACCGCCACTTCCCAGCAAATTAGGGACACTGTTGCTCCTGGGGTATCGGCGAGGACCATTCGCAACCGTCTCCATGAAGCTGGGCTACGGTCCCGCACACCATTAGGCCGTCTTCCGCTCACGCCCCAACATCGTGCAGCCCGCCTCCAGTGGTGTCGCGACAGGCATGAATGGAGGGACGAATGGAGACGTGTCGTCTTCAGCGTGAGAGTCGCTTCTGCCTTGGTGCCAATGATGGTTGTATGAGTGTTTGGCGCCGTGCAGGTGAGCGCCACAATCAGGACTGCATACGACCGAGGCACACAGGGCCAACACCCGGCATCATGGTGTGGGGAGCGATCTCCTACACTGGCCGTACACCTCTGGTGATCGTCGAGGGGACACTGAATAGTGCACGGTACATCCAAACCGTCATGGAACCCATCGTTCTACCATTCCTAGACCGGCAAGAGAACTTGCTGTTCCAACAGGACAATGCACGTCCGCATGTATCCCGTGCCACCCAACGTGCTCTAGAAGGTGTAAGTCAACTACCCTGGCCAGCAAGATCTCCGGATCTGTCTCCCATTGAGCATGTTTGGGACTGGATGAAGCGTCGTCTCACGCGGTCTGTATGTCCAGCACGAATGCTGGTCCAACTGAGGCGCCAGGTGGAAATGGCATGGCAAGCCGTTCCACAGGACTACATCCAGCATCTCTACGATCGTCTCCATGGGAAAATAGCAGCCTGCATTGCTGCGAAAGGTGGATATACACTGTACTAGTGCCGACATTGTGCATCCTCTGTTGCCTGTGTCTATGTGCCTGTGGTTCTGTCAGTGTGATCATGTGATGTATCTGACCCCAGGAATGTGTCAATAAAGTTTCCCCTTCCTGGGACAATGAATTCACGGTGTTCTTATTTCAATTTCCAGGAGTGTATTATCACCAGAATCTATATGTATATTCTGTATGTATTATAGTGACTGTGACAGTTGGCCTTAAGGCGGTTATGCTTGAAGTTCTTGGAAATCTGGATGCTTGTGGCCCAGCATACAGGCAGGGTAGCAGCAAGGTGCTGAATAGATGCATGATAGAATCCAACATGTCATCAGTGATACAGCATTGATAAACCACACATTTATCACTTTATATTGCAATGGTCGTGCTGGTGCCCATAGAGGCCATTGCCACAGGACATAAAAACCAAATGCACTGACAGAGAAGGCACTATGGTCAGCACACAGCTCAGTGGTTTTGCGCAGGTGTGGGAGCGATAATGCCTGAGGCAAAGTAGTCAGTGTCCCACTGCAACAGCTGTGATTCCTAAAGGTGACCAGGTAGCCCCAGATGTGGTGCGCGAGATCACAGTGCAGATGTACGATAGTAGGAACTGCTCACCACAGCAATATCTTTCCAGAACAGAGGCAAGCAAGCAAAACTTTGCCTGCGAGCAGTTGCATGGCCCTGTATGATAGCCAGAGACCACCAGGGTTGAGGGCCAGCAACATCTGAAGCAGACCCTCAAGTGACCCAAAGGGTAGGTAGAGAGCACTAATTGCACAACTTTGGACTTGGCATGTTTTGTTACAGCATTGTTTTTTATCACTTAAGCCACAAGAAGCCCGTGGCTCGTAAGTGAAGTAATCGGGCTGCTAGTGCTGCGATGTCTCTGCCTTCCTGCTGCGTCATTGATATTTTATCATGTAAGCCACAATAAGCCTGTGGCTCATATGTGAAGTAATTTGGGTGCCAGTGCTGCAATGTCTCTGCCTTCCTGCTGTGTCATTGATATTTCCAATCCGGCTGCACCAAGTAACATAGTAACTGCCTGATGTTGTAGTGCAGTTTTTGTACCGACAGCAGTCCCCATTGCAATAACATTCGGTCAGCTGTGGTGAGATCTGCTAATGCAGCCCATTGCATTAGCCATGGCTTGTTTCTTAATTTTTACCCAGTTGTACCCAGTTAATTCTTTGCAAATCAACAATATTATAAATTAAAGTCCCCAGCCACATTCTTCCATTTGTATGTGCAGGCTTATCTCGGGAACTACTTTAGGGAATTTAATACAGTTTTCACTAATAGATGACTGTTTCATGAGGAATATTTGTGTTTATAACCTATTACTGCTATGCCAGACAAGTCAGTATGAAGACTGTTTTGATGCAGCCTTCCATTTAATCTGTCCTGTGAAAGAAGCTTCATCCTCTCTGCATAAATATAACAATCTGTGTCCATTTGAACCTGCTTGCTATATTCTGTCTTTGATCTCCTTTTACAATCCATCTTTTCCTGTTGTCACTTTGACAATTACTTGATGCCTCAGAATGTGTCCATTCAGCCAGTCCCTTCTTTTAGTCAAGTTGTGCCACACATTTCTCTTTCTCCTAGTTTGATTCATAATCTCTGCATTTGTTATTAACCTTCCCATGTAATCTTCAACATTCTTCTGTACTAACCTATTTCAAAAACTTTTATTTTCTTCTTCTCTGCATTGTGTATTGTCTATGTTTCACTCTATAGAAAGTTAAAATTCAAACAAATATCTCCGGAAAAGACTTCCTAACACTTAAATTTATACTAGATTTAACAAATTCCTTTTTTCAGATATTATTGTGTTATTGCCGGTGTGCATTTTGTATCTTCCCTATTTCAGTGATCAGCAGCTATTTTACTGGCCAAATAATAAAACTCATACACTACTTTGTGTCTCAGTTCCTAATCTAATTACCTCAGTGTTGGCTGATTTATTTCAACTTTTGTACATTGTATTACCCTTGTTTTGCTTTTATTTATGGTCATCTTATAATACCTTTCAAGACACTACCCATTTCATTTAACTGCTCTTCCAAGTCATAAGCTGTCTCTGATAAAATTACATTGTCGTTGGCAGTTCTCAAAGTTTTTATTTCTTCTCCATGAACTTTAATTCCCGTTGCAAATTTCTCCATTATTTCCTTCACAGCTATAAACATGAGGGATAAGTTACAACCCTGTCTCAATCCCATTCCAACTATGGCTTCCCTTTCACGTCCTGTGACTCTCGTAACTGCAGTCTGGTTTCTGTTCAGGTTTTAAATAACCTTATGGTCACTGTATTTTTTCCTTGCTACCTATTTTGTAGTCTATTCCACATTGCCAAAACCTATCTCTAAATTTACACACGCTGTAAGCATAGGCTTGCTTTTCTTCCATATGTCTTCTAAGTTGTAGGATCAGTGTTGCCTAAGGTCAGCCTCTACCGCTTTTTCCATTCTTCTGTAAATAATTTGTGTAAATATTTTGCAACCGTGTCTTATTAATCTGATGGTTTAGTAATATTTACACCTGTAAGCACCTGCATTCCTTGGAATTTGAATTATTATGTTCTTCTTAAAGTCTGAAAGTATTTTGCCTGCCTCATATATCTTGCTCTTGCACATCAGGCTGAATGATTTTGTCATGGCTGACTCACCCAAGGATCTCAATAATTCTGAGGTAATGAATCCAGGTGCATTATATCAACATGAGCATTTTCTCAAATTATTCTTGCAGTATCTTACCTCCCATCTCTTCTTCTTCTTCTTCTCCTCCTCCTCCTCCTCCTCCTCCTCCTCCTCCTCCTCCTCTTTCTGTAATATTGTGCTCAGGGTTGTTCTTTTATATAGACCCTCTATATATTCATTACAACATGCAGCTTTCCCATCTTTGCTAAGTACTGATTTGCCATCTGAACTCTTGATATTCTTACAGTTGCTTCACTTTTCTCCAAAGAGCTCTTTAATTTTCCTGTAGGCAGCATCTATCTCTCAGTTATGCTTACTTCTACAGCCTTGCATTTGTCCTCTAGTGACTCCTGCTTAGCCATTTTGCACTTTTTGTCTGTCTAGCTATTTAGATATTTTTATTCTCTTTCACCTGCTTAATTTACTGGATTTTTCTGTTTTCTGTGTTGGTTGATTAAATTTAATGTATCCAAGAATTTCCACTAGGCCTTGTTGTTTTACCTATGTGATCTTCTGATGCCTTTTCTGTTTCGTCTCTGAAAGCTACCCATTCATTTTTTGTTGTATTCCTTTCTCCTGTTGCAATCCAACGATGCCTAATGCTCTCTCTGAAACTCTCAACAACCTGTGGTTTGTTAAATTTATCCAGTTTTCATATTTTATGGTCTGCCCCTGGAAATGTCTTAAAGTTTAAAACCTTGTTACAAAAGCTCTGCCTTACCATTATGTAATCAGTCTGAAATGTTTCACTGTTTTTGGATCTTCCCCAAGCATACAGCCTTCTTTCATAATTCTTAAATGATTAAATTATGCTCCATACAAAATTCTTGTTGGCAGCTTCCTCTTTCATTCCTTTCCCCTGGCTCGTGTACTCCTACTGCTCGTCCTTTTCAAGCTTTTCCTGCTACCAAATTCCAGACACCTGGCACAACTGAATTTTCATCTCCTTTTACTATCTGGATGATTTCCTTCATCATCTGCAAAACTAGATGGCATATAAACTTCTACTGTTGTGGTTGGTGTTGGCTTGGTATCTACCTAGGCTACAATAATGCATTCACTATGCTATTCATAGCAGTCACATTTGTGTTCTCTTATTCATTTTTAAGCCTACCCTTATTTGATTTTGTACTGATAGCCCTGTACTCACCTACCCAGAAGTCTTGTTATTCCTGCCACCTCAGTTCACTGATTCCCACTATATATAACTTCGACCAATCCATTTCCCTTTCTACATTTTCTAACCTACCTACCTGAGTAAGTAATGTAGCAATCCACTCTCTGACTGCAGAATACCAATCTTATTTTTCCTGATTATGACATTCTTCTGAGTATTCCACACTATTGAAAAGAAAATTGCCCCTCTGGTCTCTGCACTGCTACCCCTCCATTTTGGCTGCATATACAGTATGACTTTTTGTGTTGTTGAGGTACACGAGCCTCCGACTTGGCAAGATCCATAGTTCGTGGGAGGTGCCGTCCTGTATGATGCTGAAATGTGGGTAATGAGAAACAAAGTTGGGAATAGGTGGAGACTTTTGTTATGTGGACTTGGTGGAGGATGCAAGGAATAAGTTGGGTGAATAGTGTGAAACATGAGAAGGTCCTGAGAAGAGTGGGAAAGTAGACACAATTCATGAATCTAATAAAAAGAAGGAAAAGTAACTGGAATACAGCATATATTAAGAAAGGAAGAGCATATATTAAGAAAAGAGGAGCAAGGGAGTTATAAAAACAATCTTAGAAGAGTATGTTGAAGGGACGAGGAGGCAAGGGAGGAAGAGAATCAGATCCTGGATGATGTACTGCAAGATAGCATATACAGCACTTTAATTATTACCACTGTTATTATTATTATTAAAACAATAGTTTGAGAAATTTAGTTTTTTAATATTTTTTTATTTTTTAACCTATTTCTGCATGCTTCATTCATTCTGTTCACAGCTCATACCTTGAAGAATACCGTTCTAAAGCAGATCCCTTCCAAAAAATGAAAGTTTCTCGAATACAGAGTAGTCTGCAAGACTGGGCCACAAACCACAAGATCACTCTGGACCTCAACACACCACAAATGAAAGCTCGATCTAGGAAAACTGTCTGTAAGACATTTCATCAGGCAGGAATGGTTGTTCCTTATGACAAGAAGACTGAACTTGGTTACAGAAGCCTCATAGAGTCTGAAAGTAAGTGCAACTAAATGACAACATCTTAAGGTGTTGAAATTTCTGACGAAAAAGAAGGCAATCACATTTCTCTGTTAATACACTTTGCGAGTGTTTAAAGAGGTTAAGGTCATTTGAGGATTGTAAGATCAGATTACAGAAGCTCAAAAGTGTTAGGTGCCTAGAAATCGTTGGTTTGCCCGAAACCTATAATGTTTCTTTCTATCACAGTTTGGTTTCACAGCTTTTGTGAGGAAGTAAAAGTAGTGGCAGAAATCATGCTTCCTAAAGATACTGAGCCATGACTCCTTGATCATATCTTGAGTATCTTGAAATAAATAAAATCCAGTTGTAGACCAGTACATTATTGAAAGCAGAATAAATTAATTTCATCTTTTGTGTCACAATTGTTGGAACTGCATCTATTAAACATTTTTTAAGTGATTACATTTTTCAGGCTTTCATGTGCCTCAAACTGTTAACTAAAAGATAGTATTTACAGCTGTTAGACCACTGTATATGATTTTGGTGGCCCAACATTTTATTGGTGTTAATAGTTTTTTATTGTTTATTTGTTAAAGTTTGTATTGACCATCCCTTCAGAATTATATCACATATGCAATATATGTTTGTCTTGTACTCATGTTTTTTCATCCTTTATTATTTATTTGTCTCATTGTGAACACCAAGATGTTCTAAGTGAGTTTGGCTCTCACTTTCAAGGTATTGATTGTGAATGAACATGGGCAGTCACGTTACTCATTGGCAAATATATTTAAATACTCAGCTTTCAAAGCAGTTATGATTTCCACTCATCCATTTGCAGAAATCTCAGTTCCAGTACCCACAAGGAGACGGGAAGGGAGGGGGGGGGGGGGGGGGGGGGGAGCAAGTAAAAAATCCAGCATCCAGGAGAAGCATAGAAGTGAGATAGATGGTATACTAGTTGATCATAAGTACTAGTACTGTTGATTAAATGGTGAGCAGATATCTTGAAGGACAATTTTGTACCCCTGGAGTTCGAGGAAACTGGTTCTTGATGAGAAAACCCAGATGTCCTGTGTAGTACAACAAGCACATAGGTCAATTGAATAACGTTGTGGAGCACGCTCAGCAAATTCGTCTTGCAACTCCTTAACGTGACAGTTCTTCATGGATGCTGTGAGCCAGTTTGGTAGTATTCATCTTTTTATAGAAAGCTATAAAGTGGACATGCATGTTGGTAAATGGCCTGGATAGTGTCATATGTTCTTCTTTAATGTTTTATGTTTTGCCTGTGTTTTTCTATCATTTGGCTTTTTGACACATTGAGAGAAAAATACATAGAGTTTAGAACATAACATTTACAATATAAAATCTTATACACAAACATCTGCAGCATTTATGTAATCTATTGATTTTGGAATCACCAGCAGCAAGTCTTCTGGTTGCCAGTGTATCATCTTGTGGGGCATTATTTGATGATATGTCTGACAATTCCTGGTTCTTCACAAAAACAAAGTGAGTATGGATCTTTATCCCATTTGTGTAAAAGGTATGTGTATTTGCCATATTGGGTTCTAATTCTGTTTAGCACTGGCCATGTTTTGCATGGCAAGTCAAATCCCAGTGGTTTTTGGGTTATACATGGCATTGTATTATTTTATTGTCCAGCCCATTCTTGAGTTGATGGATTAATTATGTTGAACTTATCTTCCACAGCGACCCTTGCTATTATTATTGGTGGTCATCTTGAGCAGAATCAGTTACAGTCTGCATCATTCACATCTTGACGAATCGGTAGATTTTTACTATCCGTTATCTTTTTGTACTATTTCATGAGAGCACTTATTTGTCGTAGTTGGGGGTGTGAAAGGTAGCTTAGTACTGGCTGCTATCCCATAGACATTGATTTAGTGATGTCAGCAATTATTCTCATGGTGTTATTTAGTTGGAAATCTATCTGTTGTGCTTTTCGGCAGTTTAGCCAAACTGAGGCTTAATGTTCAATAGACAGGAAGGCAAGACCCAAGCAGAAGAATATAGGGTGGATACCGATGCGCCACATGTTGCACCACGTAACTTTTGAATGATGATGAGTCTGATTTTCAATTTTTTTGCCCTTTTTGTTAGATGCCTTCCGAAAGACAGCGTTCTATCAAGTATTCCCCTCAAGTACTTATATGTTTTATTGTGAGTAATTGTAATGTTTTCAAACTGTCTGTTTAGATTTTTTTCTTCACTTTTACTATTTAGGGGGAAGCGGAAAGCCTTCATTTTGGTGACATTTGGTTGGAGTCTCCATTTGTAATTCCCACTTCCTCCAGTTCCTCCATTTGGATCTCTTCTGACTGTTCAATTTAGGTACACCTTTTTGCAAGTATGAAGTCACTAGTGTCACCAAACTTTCATAATTTTGTTTTTGGCATCTCTGCAATGTGCAAGCTAAAGAAAAGTGAACTGAGAACTGATCCCTGTGAAAGAATGACCGGATTACATTTCAGTGTACAGAGCAATAATGTGTGCATGAGGTGTGCTTGCTTGTGTTAATGTGTATGTGTTCATTTCTGAAGAAGGCTTCGGCCAAAAGCTCATTGTACCTCATACCGGTCACTAAGGAGGGATGAAATTGCCATGATCTGCCTTTGAATTGGTATTATTCTTTTATTTACAGCTTTACACTTCACTAGGGTAAGATCCCAGTTAGTGGAGTTTATCCGGTATATGTAACATTGAATGCCATTTTTTAACAAGAGGTTACTTGCAACGTTAAGAGTAGATCTGTTCTGAATTTTAACTATGACAACAAATGTAAAATTTTCTAAAATCTTGTGTGTGTGTGTGTGTGTGTGTGTGTGTGTGTGTGTGTGTGTGTAGGGAGGGGGGAGTCAGGCAGGGAAGGACAGGATATTGGATTTTGAAGGTTGTTTCTTTCTTCAAATTTTTGAAGTTTTATTGAAAACTGTTTAATGTAGACAGTAAAGAACATTCAATGTGTGTCCTTTCTTTCTGTGCATAGTACAACAGTTACTTCCATTACTGGCCAGTAATTCAGTTTCGTAATTTATATTTACTAGTAAGTCTTACTTTTATCTTTCAATTCTGAAAAGGAACCTTGAAGAAGCTGTTGGAAAAGGTTGTAACAGCAACAACAGATGAGGAACGTGATGCACACCTTGGAAAATTACAAGAAATTATTACAGCTGCCAATATCGCCACTGATGAATGTGATTTTGGTACGGGACTGGAATTAGCAGTAGCACTGTTTTGTTTTGGTGGTGATGTCTTCCACAATACCATCAGGCAGTTAGCAGGAACAGCATATGGGCTACTGGGTCGAGAAGACTTTGCTACTATTCTTGAGGTAACTTGAGTTTTGTTCTTATGTTAGTAAACATTATTTTCTTCTAACAGATCACTTGTTGTTCTTAAATGTGAGGTTATGACTCATTAGATGACTATAAGCAATTGATGTAGGAAACATTTATCCGTGAACAAACTCAGCAAGTTCCTTAGGCCAACACTGTTATCACTTTGACTGTGTGTACTGCTAAAGCAGTTAAAGCAGGTTGTACCGTGAGTGTGATTGTCTATTAAAGCAGTTGACCATTTAAGTGCCCATTGTGTGATGAATTGCCAAGGAGGTTTTCAGACTTGGGTTATTTTTTTCTTTAGCAGTAATGGAAAACAGTATTAACCTGATTATAAGATGAGGCTCTTCCCCAAATTAGTCATTCTGAAAATAAAGAGTTGTCTTATATTCACAGATTAAACTATAGCTGCAGGGTTGAGATTTTTCGTTATTTAATATAGCGTAAAGGGTCATCTTACATTTACAGGTGAAGCTTTGGCTATGAGGTCACATGCAGATTTATTTTGAAGAATTTGTGATAGCAGGGCTGGGTAGGTGATTTAGACTTTCAAACAGGCTTAGGATTTCCTGATATGCTGAAGCACTTGTTACAGTATTGATGTTGCTTGAGCAATCACGACTTTCGACTCGTATGGTGCTAGTACAAAGGATACATAAGAAACTATGAACTAGCCCATCCAACGATCTATTGCTCTGCCTGAAATTTGACAATTTTGTGAAACACAGGAGGAAGTGGTGCTAAATTATATCAACTTACAGACTCTTGTGGTATTTGAACAGGTTTACAGTAAAAGTTCTCATATGTGTATGGATACTGTATACCAACATTAATGCTGCTTATTAAGTAAAGATAACACAAAAAACCACAAATGTTGTCTTTTAAAACCCATTGCTTGATTTTAAACCCAGATTATGAGACATTGTACAGCTATGTTAAATGATTTGGAAATGAGAAATTTTCTCATTGTTCACATATTAGAATACTAGGTAAAAATGTTACCAGCATGTAATAAGCTTTAGAAGATGGTGACTTTGAGATGAAACAAGAAGGAAATTTAATTCAGAATGAAATGTCTAAGAAACAAAATAAGCCGACTAATTGTTGTTGCGAGAATAAATTACAGCAGTAAGACCCATTGTGAAGATAGTACGAACATACCTCACTATTTGATTGCAGAACAAATGAAAGATTGTGAACTGGACTGAATCGTGATTACGATCTTTCATTTATGTATTGTTGCAGTTGTTACATATGATTTGCACACTGGAAGTTGTTTCTGTCTGTGATACACATTTGGTCAAGCACAACCCTATCTAAAGGTTTCACGGGGAACAGTGATACCAACTTGGTTGAGAAGCAGGCTGAGTACAGGGACGGGAGTAGTAGGCAGGCAGCAAAACTACATCATGTTGCAAACCATGGGTATGTGCACCAGATACTTCGGCTTTCTAGGTACATGTACCATGAATCCATTTGTAGCAGTGAAATGGACAAAGGATAGTAGAGGTGGAAGGGTGAACCCAGGATGAGCACATCATTTTTCCTTAAGAAATTACAAATTTATTTCAAAATATGTCAATAATCAGAATGATAATTAAAACCACACTCTGCTCTTGCACCTGTTGTACAATAATGAACTTCAAGTTTCTCTTACATAAGCAGACTTTAAGACAGGAGAAATATCAATTTAAACAACAAGCATCACATACATGAGCAAATTTAAAATGGAGAAACAATAATTGAAATAAATACTGTTTATCACAATCCTGCAGGGACCACTCTTAAAAACCAAGTGAGGTGGCGAAGTGGTTAGTACACTGGACTCACATTCAGGAGGACGACGGTTCAACCCCACATCCGGCCATCCTCATCTAGGTTTTCCGTGATTTCCCTAAATCGCTCCGAGCAAATGCCGGGATGGTTCCTTTGAAAGGGCATGGCTGACTTCCTTCCTCATGCTTCCCTAATCCGATGAGACCGATGACCTCACAGTTTGGTCTCTTCACCTAAACAACTCGAAACCACTCCTAAAACTCGGTAAGCAACACATTAAAGTAATCCAAAATTTTAAATGGCTGTAAGGCCCTTAAATAAAATGCACACAAGTATAACAGTGGAATTAAGTAAAGGTTCCTAATTAAATTACATGACAACCAAGAACAAGAAAGAGGGCAAATTTACGACTTTGTGTCTGGTAATCTATCAACAAGTTATGAGAAGTGTGCAAGCAAGTCATTCCAAGCTGACCATCAAGAGCAGTGAATTACAGATGGAATTTAAACATTCAAAAACTTATATACAGTAAGTGCTCATAAACTCAATGCAGAAAATAGATTCCTTGGTTCATTATGTGAGATCACAAGACAGGACGAACTCAAAAAGGCAGTTACTTAAAACCACCCATCAAATAGAATATCCAGAAAACTAAACTTGTTTAGCAGCTGCTGCCAGAATCAAAACTCCTGCGAGAGCTAATGGCCATGAGAGACGTTGCCAGAGTACACACACAGGTCGAAATACGGAAGTACATACATGTGGGCCAGTGCCGTGTCAATTACAATGTCACGGCTCAGAAGTCAGGGCTGTCAACAAATAGCATACATATTATGACACTGAAGTCAAGAGCTCTGACAATAACGTCTTCAGGTCTTTCAAGAGTTAATAAAGCCCTTAAGGTAACATAACCTTCGCTAAGCAATTACTTAACTCTAAGTTAAGTGAATAAGGCTTAAACCTTTTAATTACCAGCAAAAATTTCAATTACTGTACTAAAACTGCTACTATAAAATGGTAAGACATATGCAATAACCAATAGCAGATTTACCAATAGACATCAAATGCTCCTTTGAAACTGCAGAAAAATAGATACAATCTTACCCCCATGGCACAAACTTTAGGCTTAACATTTACAGATAAGACTGAGGTTGCAGACCGTCAAGATTTAAACCCATCTAAAACAAGTTTTAAAAGAACATTAATTTAATTATTCAACATTGCTCAAAACTTATGACAGTTAAGGAATGATTTAAAGCTAAGGAACAACAAATGGAAACACAGGTGCACATTAAGTACCACCAGGAGAACTGTAGTAGAAGAGTTCAGAAAACCAATTTACCACTTCATTCAATGGCCCACTTAAGTAAAAATTCATGTAACCCAAGGCTAATTTGGAGAGTCTAACAGACCAGCCGCCTGTACAACACTTCTCATACACATAGAAATAGAAATCACTAAGCAGTTCTACCAAGTTACACTCGCAGCTTCAAATAGGTTACAGCAATTGCAAGAAACCCTCATCTTTCAAACTCTACAGGCGAGTTTCACTGAGAGGAAAAACACAATACACACCATAGCTTCTTTAATACTCCATATGCGATTATTCAAAATACATTGCGATAACATTCCAGAAGGCAGATTGCTGGTACACTCTCTCCAAATCCCAGAAGAGAGCCACAGTGGATGCTATTCTGCATATGGCTCCAAATACACCAGGAGGCCCCAACGACCACCTTGTCAACAGACTGGCCCCTCAGTGCATACCTGCTGCTGCCTTATTAGAACACCAACTCTCTACTGTGGCACTGGTCACCTGTTTCCTCATTCAGAAACAGCAATAAACCAAGCGAATCAGTTCGGCACTCGTGCCTCCTACTGGGATACCAGTCAGTCAGAGGATACAAACATACCACAACACCACCACAGCCAAGGCATGAATTGAATTGCCTTTAAAACTGCACAAATAATCAAAATTGCATTCATTTGTGCAAGAGACGCTAAAGGTCAGTGGAGTTTTTTTTCTGCAATGTTATTGATTGATGCCGTGATGTATGATGAATGAAAGGGGGTGTGCCAGCTGCTGGTTCTAAACAGCCAATGAGGGAGTGGCAGACAGATGATATATTTGGAAACGAGATATTGTAACACTCTCATGTCAGTATAGAAGCAAAGTCCGTGTCCATTTGGATGGAAAGAGTCATGTTCTCAGGTCCCATGGTGACAAAAATCCTAGAAATCACAACATATTCAGAAGACTCGGCCAAATATTTCTGACAACAAAGATAGAAATGTAACATTTGTGCTAATAGGATGTTGATTATTAAAAATAGCAAAACCACAAAAGACAGGGCTAGTAAGCAAAAAATGTAGAAAAGAAAACGATCCACAAATCAGTGTAAACCATTTCTGTTCATTTGCTGTACTTCTCCTTGTATCATTAAAATGTAGACAGTCAATAAATTGAATAAATTTAGAATAAGTATAATGTTAACTCTTTAGGCAGGTACTTTACCGGTAAAACAGTTTGTAATTTTGATTTGTTACAGAACATAAAAAGTTAATTTTTCTCAAGAAACCTCTTGAAAATAAAGGGGTTGTCTTATAATCAGGGTCAACTTATACTTGGGTAAATGCAATATGAGGTCAGTTTAATTGCAGTGCTATTGGTGAAACCAACAAATTACATTTCAATGTACATCCTGGGATTTATGTTGACTGAGATTTTGTGCTTTGCTGTGGAGTTGTCAGTTTGAAAAACTGCAATAAATAGTGTAAATATTGTAAATAAATACAGTACATAATCAATAAAATCTTCTCAGTTTACAAGCCGCGTCAATTTGAATAAAATTCTTGAGCTTTCAATGGCTAGCTCCACCATTGTTTCAGGAGTAAAACTATTGACGGCAATCTGTCATTTCATAGTATTCGTCATGGTGCAAGAAGTGCATTGTCATTAGAATATGACAGGACAACTTGGCAATTCCAAGTGAAAGCTGTTGGTCCAGCAACAACATACTTCTTGTACCACAACAAATATTATGAAATGATTGATGGGACAGCAATGGGCTCGCCACAGTCCCCTGCAGTCATGTGCTTCCTTAGGTACGCCGATGACACATTCCTGATATGGCCTCACTGTGAAAATACACTGCAGCAGTTTGTGTGGTGTCCAACATTAAGCTCACCATGGAGATGGAGAAGGATGGCAAGTTATTGTTCTTAGATATTTTAGTTGAACGGAGGCACTTGTTGAGGGTGAATGGCTACAGCAAAAGAGACATTGCAAATGCTTTCATGTGTCACCAAAAAACGACGCCTTGTGAATCAGCAGAAGAAGCGAAGCCGGTGGCTTTCCTGACATACTGTGGGGCAACAAGCAACAAGTTAGGATGTGTATTACAGAGACATGGATTGAGAAAAATGTTCCGGCCCGTCGACATACTGGGACTCCGTTATGAAAGAGGCGGCTGAGATTAGAATGAACATCAACAATTTCAACATAGACCAGGGTACACACTGAGTAGGGCATGAGGGTGGGCTTTGGATGTCAAAAAGAATCAATGACAGACACTTTTAGGGAGGCGGAAGTGGCAGTTTCAAATGTGGCGCTGGCCCCTCATGCCACTTGATTTTACTCGGTCCCACAGTGGGCCAGAGCTACTGTGAGCTATCCAACTTACCTTCTGTGCGTGCATCGTTTCAGCCCCTTCTGATTGGTGCCAGTGGCCGTAATCATAGTGATATAAGCAGGAAATAGTGTCAGCCCTGGCTGTCAGTAGTTTTACTCCTTACCATGATGGCAAGCTAGCCATTGAAAGCTCGAGAATTTTATTTGAACTGACGCGGCTTGAAAACAGAGATTATTTTGTTCAGTCATGCCATCTTGAAGGCTCAATAGGACACAATACTTATAATGCTCCTAGTGCCCATCCAACATCCAGAAAAAAAAGTCGTCTTGGAAATGTTCAGCATGTCAGAAGTATTCAGCACTTAGCACATGCAAGAGATGTGGTAAAGCAACATAGCTTCAAGTCTCTCATGTCACAATATGAGGTTTTCATAGTGTTGCATTACTTTTGTAGAAAGAAAAAGTTGTGTATTTTATGTTCTCTCTCAGCAACTAGTCAAATTCCATTACATTGTGTATGTATATTTTTGTATGTAAATGAACAGGTATCTTTACATATTCATATACACTCTTGAGCTCTGAGCAATTTTTTCTCATGTGAAGATTTGTAATAGCTTTTTAGCAATCTAAGTCAGCTGTATAACATCATGCTTGAAAATCAGCTATTCATTTTGGATATATATTAAACCTGTGACTGCTTGTTAGACAAAACTAGCAGCAATCAAATGCATAAAAATTTAAATCATTTGGGAGTACCAGTGCTGTTGCTAAGAGGCATTGTGACCTAACATTAAACAATGAATGTAGTTATCATTCTGTGTGAATACAAGAGATGACTCAGATATATTATATCACCAAATTTCATGAAGGCACAGGCTTATTCAAGCTACTGTTGAATGAATGAAGTATTGTTTGTCTTATGAAAGGCAAAAATAACAAATGAATAAGGGTTAATTTTTTGATTTCAGAATGACATTCCTTCTACACAAGTATAAGAAGGGTGCTTATATTGGGTTGTTAAATAATTTAAACACTTGGAAATATTTGTTTCCTTTAAGTAAACAAACTAATCAAACAAGAGAAACTACTGGTTGGAATATCAGCAATATAAGGCAGAGATAGATTGCAGCTCACCATAAAAATGACATGCTGAGTTGCAGACAGGCACAGTGAAAAGACACTTGCACATTAGCTTTCAGCCAAAGCCTTCATCAGAAAAGGAAGCACACATGTGCTCACACACACACACACACACACACACACACACACACACACACACACACACACACACACATGACTGCCATCTCCAGCAGCTCGAACCAGAATGCACATGCCACTTAGAATGGAAGCAGCAATCTGGAGGGGGCAGGGAAGGGGATGTTATAGCAAGGTATGGGTGGCTGGAGAGAAGAGCGTGTTTTGTAGAGTGTACAGGTACTAGAGTTTCAACAGACACAGCATCAGGAGGCTGTGGGGCAGTCAGGTGGGGAGGAGGAAACAGGGAGCGAAAAAGACTCATGAGTCTCGGTAGGGCGCACAGTTTTAATCTGCCAGGAAGTTTCATATCAGCGCACACTCCGCTACAGAGTGAAAATCTCATTCTGGAAACATCCCCCAGGCTGTGGCTAAGCCATGTCTCCGCAATATCCTTTCTTTCAGGAGTGCTAGTTCTGCATGTTTCGCAGGAGAGCTTCTGTAAAGTTTGGAAGGTAGGAGACGGATACTGGCAGAAGTAAAGCTGTGAGTACCGGGTGTGAGTCGTGCTTCGGTAGCTCAGATGGTAGAGCACTTGCCCGCGAAAGGCAAAGGTCCCGAGTTCGAGTCTCGGTAGGGCACACAGTTTTAATCTGCCAGGAAGTTTCATATCAGCACACACTCCGCTGCAGAGTGAAAATCTCATTCTGGAAACATCCCCCAGGCTGTGGCTAAGCCATGTCTCCGCAATATCCTTTCTTTCAGGAGTGCTAGTTCTGCAAGTTTCGCAGGAGAGCTTCTGTAAAGTTTGGAAGGTAGGAGACGGATACTGGCAGAAGTAAAGCTGTGAGTACCGGGCGTGAGTCGTGCTTCGGTAGCTCAGATGGTAGAGCACTTGCCCGTGAAAGGCAAAGGTCCCGAGTTCGAGTCTCGGTAGGGCACACAGTTTTAATCTGCCAGGAAGTTCCATATCAGCGCACACTCCGCTGCAGAGTGAAAATCTCATTCTGGAAACATCCCCCAGGCTGTGGCTAAGCCATGTCTCCGCAATATCCTTTCTTTCAGGAGTGCTAGTTCTGCAAGTTTCGCAGGAGAGCTTCTGTAAAGTTTGGAAGGTAGGAGACGGATACTGGCAGAAGTAAAGCTGTGAGTACCGGGCGTGAGTCGTGCTTCGGTAGCTCAGATGGTAGAGCACTTGCCCGCGAAAGGCAAAGGTCCCGAGTTCGAGTCTCGGTAGGGCACACAGTTTTAATCTGCCAGGAAGTTTCATATCAGCGCACACTCCGCTGCAGAGTGAAAATCTCATTCTGGAAACATCCCTCAGGCTGTGTCTAAGCCATGTCTCCGCAATATCCTTTCTTTCAGGAGTGCTAGTTCTGCAAGTTTCGCAGGAGAGCTTCTGTAAAGTTTGGAAGGTAGGAGACGGATACTGGCAGAAGTAAAGCTGTAAGGACCGGGCGTGAGTCGTGCTTCGGTAGCTCAGATGGTAGAGCACTTGCCCGCGAAAGGCAAAGGTCCCGAGTTCGAGTCTTGGTAGGGCACACAGTTTTAATCTGCCAGGAAGTTTCATGTCATGTCATGTTTAGTTGCATGTTATGCCACATGGTAGTCTACTTCACTTGTGGCCACAGTTTGGCGGTGGCTGTTAATACTAGTGGACAGCTGGTTTGTAATTGTACCATTATAAAAGGCTGTGCAGTGATTCAGTAGATCTAGTATATGATAGTTTTGATTTCACAAGTGGCCTGGTCTCTGGTGGGAAGGATAGGCCTGTGACAGGATTGGAATAGGAGTGCTGGGTGAGTTGATTGGGTAGGTCTTGCATGTGGGATATGATCCCTGTGAAAGATCAAGGTGCAAGACCTGTCCAATCTACCCACCCAGCACTTCCTATTCCAGTATTGATAGTCCAGTCCAGGCCGTCTCCTGAAAGCAGCAATGTCTTATGTTAGCTTTGCTGTAATCATTGGACAGATTTTTATATCAGTATGGCGAGCAACCAGCTGTCCACAGGGGTGAACTGATAATGCCAAATTGTGCACAGGAGCAAAGAAACTATCCTGTGATATGATATGCAGCTAAACATGACATGCTTAATTTCAATGGCTGCTTCTCAACCCAGGCCATCTGGATCCTCCCCTCCACCAGTAGCTTTCCTGAAATGCACAGATGGGAGTTATCCTTACAACGCATTCTCCAATCCTGAAATTATCCTGGCTGGTAACCTGCTGACCCCACACCCTCTACCCAACAGCTTCCAACCCCTCTGTCCTATCACCTCCCTATTCTCATCTCCCACCCTCTTTGTGTGCCATCTTGTGCCATTGTATCCACTCATCTTTCCCTTTCCCCTCTCCTCTCCTTTATTGCACCTGATTCCCTCTCCCTTAAGCTTTCTCTTGGCACAGTGTGTTTCAATGTTTCTCTTTACTATTTCCATTCTCTCGTCCGGTGTTAACTCATTACAGACAGGGAAATTGATCAATTCATACAAGATGTTTGGTGGGTGTTTGTTAAAATGGACTTCATAAGGCATAAAGACAGTTGTTGTATGTTGTAAGGCGTTCAAAACATCTTCAAAATCACATATGTAACTTGACCAATTTGTATGCTCTTTAGAGCAGTAAGTTCTACAAAGCCTGCATATTTCACGCACATAGCGCTCAGTTGGGTTACAAGACGGAGAATATACGGAAATAAGAATGTGCTTAATGTCTTCTACTTTCATGAAATCTTTCCAAACGTTAAACGTAAATTGGCTCCCATTGTCTGAAAGTATGGTTTTTGGTTTTCCAATCTGTGTGAAGTAATCATTACAGAAACAGTTTAAAATTTTCCTGCTATTTGCCATCTTTAGTGGATACAATTTTACTAGTTTAGTGAATAAGTCAACAAGTACAAACAAATATGTATAACCCTCTTTAGTTCTCAGCAATTGGCCAAACAAATCAATTCCTATGAGTTCCAATTTGCCTTTTGGCACAATACTTTGTAAATAACCTTGGTATTTCTGGTTTGTGACTTTTACTCTTTGACACCGATCACATTTTTGTATAACCTGTCTTACTCTTCTAAACATATTATTAAAATAGACATTTTCCTTCAGTTTGTCAGTGCATTTCATGATTCCACAGTGTCGATAGCTCTCATTTGTGTACTTAATTAAAACATCAACACATTGTATAGGCCAACAAACCTTCCAGATGTCAAAGTCAGTGTTATGTCTCCTGAATAAAATACCTTTAAAGTTTTGATAATACATGCCAACCTTTTCATAACCCTTTTTTCCTTTTCACAAGTTTCAAATCATCATCCTGGTTCTGGTATCTCCTAAGCTGACTGCAAATGTTAGTAATTTCCTTTTCACCCTTAATCCCTCTCATGTCCATTATTTTAAACACTTTGTTATCCAATAGTTTTTCTTCCTGACCACCCCCCACAGGTAATCTAGACAACGCATCAGCAGTTACATTCTGGCCCCCTTTTATATACTGAATGCTATAATGAAATTGTTGCAAAAATATGGCCCACCTGGTTAATCTACTATTGAAAAGTTTACAGTCTTGAATATAACATAGAGCTTTGTGATATGTGAAAACTATGACTTTATGGCCTGCTATATAGTTTCTGTATTTAGTGAAACCCCATACAATGGCAAGTAGTTCCCTCTCAGTCACTGTGTAATTACGTTCATGTTTCTACAGACCTCGGCTGCCAAAACCGATTGAAAGATGTTCCATTTTTCCATTAATTTCCTTCTGTTGAAAAAAATGTACACCAAATTCGTAATCCGAACTATCTGTCATTAGGCAAAATGGTAGTGAAAGGTCAGGACTGTGGAGTAATTGACTGTTATTTAGTTGTTGTTTGATCTCATCAAATGCTGCTTGACACTGTTCTGTCCATTCCCATATGGTGTTCTTTTTTAATAGCTCTCTCAAACATGGTGCATTTAAAGCTTGGGTGCTGACATACTTATGATGAAAATTACATAAACCATAAAATGACCTCAGCTGTTTTTTGTTCTTTGGGCATGGAAACTGGACAATTGAAGAAATTTTATCACTGTCAGGTAGAATGCCTTCTCTGTTAATTATATGGCCTAAAAACTTCAAGTCTGATACTCCAAATTTGCATTTACTTAATTTAAGGGTCATACCGCCTTGCCTGAACTTATTGGCTAATTTGTACAAAGTATCAAGGTTTTCCTCCCAAGTTTTGCTGGTTATTAATATATCATCCATGTAAATAATTAATTTAGTTAGTAGTTCACTTCCAATCACATGATCCAAAGCTCGAATAAACTCGGCTACAGACATTCATAATCTTTGATCCTACCAGGTTGATCACTAAAAATGTTACAGTTTTCGCAGAGAAAATTTTCCAATTCCTGCTTTTCAGACTCAGTCAAGTCATTTGCTTCTTTTACCTTTTCTGATATGGTTAGGGAGTAACTACCATCAACCAAATTCTGGTTATTGTGATCCCTATTTTCATCTTCCTCCATGTAATGGTTACACTCTGGATAAACTATTTCCCTAATATGGTTACTACTGTTTGTGCATGAATTTAACTGGGTCACTACTTTTCCTTGAATACTAGCCTTTGGTTCAGCGAACAGTAATTCTGAATTTTGCCAATCAAAACTCACCTTTGCTTTAACTATCCAGTCCATCCCTAAAATCATTTGCTCATTGAGATCTGGAATAACTAACCATTCATGTTCAAAATTAATGTTGCCAACAGAAAATGTAATTAAAGCTTGTTTATTTATTAACTTACTAAACTTGCCGGTGGCACCTTTAATCCGTACACCTGTGATGGGAAATTCAATGTAACTTTCAGTGTCTTTTATCCTGTTCCTCAACTTGGCTGAGATACTACTAATGGGACTGCCAGTGTCAATCAAACAAAGTCCTGACCAATTGTTAATGCTTATTTCTACGTAAGGGCTACCTAAGGTAATATTTGGGTCACTATTCACATTCTCTGCCAACAAGTCACTTTCTAATTCAGTTGTATCAATGTTGTTACATACTTCTTCACTACAGGTTTCAATGTCAGAATCAACACAAGATTGAGTATCATTATAACTGGAATTAAATACACATGAGACTGTTATAACGTCAAGTTGAAAACATATATTTCAGAACGACACAACACATATAAATCACAGAGTAAGTTGACAAGCAAGACATGTGCACACGTTAACATTCGAATGAGCACTGAGTCCCGGTCTGGCCGCTTTGGAGACGCAGCTGCTGCATGGCTGGCAGACAGCGCCGCACGTAGAGGACGTGCATAATTGCGCGGCGGCACTTTGAATGATCGGTGAGTCACAACACTTTTCCCCCCTTTGAAAGTTTTCCACTGGTCCTGATGGAGGCATCCTGGAGATGGCTAACGCCCATAGGCATTGTTTGACTCGCCATAAAGTCTTGAGGAGGAGGCTTTCCGTACGGACGGAGGTGTCTCCGATGATAACGGGTCGAGATGACAGGAGACGTAGGGGTCGAATATGCTGGGGCCCCATGCACCAATCTGCCTGTTGCGGCAAGTCCAGTTGATATTAGAGGAGACATGGGCGATGTGTCGGCGTCCGTTGGAGGGGGAGGTGAGTGGATTGACTCTGACAGATGATGGTCATCCGGTTCGTGCATGGGCACGTCTCCTGGTGGCGTCCTTTCTTGTGCTGGCATCGCGATGACGCTGAGATGCCAAGATCCTGGGTGTCGGGTAGAGCCGAAGGTGGTGTAACGGCATTCGGAACAGGTGTTTCCGGCACACGAGGCCGAAGTTGGTCTGAATGATGCACAGAAACACCCGTGTCTGTCTGGATTTCATACAGGCATCGGCCATGGTGTCGTAAGATGCAGCCCGGGCTCCATTTTGGCCGCCTGACATATCCTCGTACCCAGACGAGGTCATCGGCGGTGAACCGGCCAAGTGAAGGCACCGATGGCCGTGAGGTGGAAGTCCGCAGAAGATGAAGTAGCATGCGGGGTCTGTCGGCCATGTAAGAGCTCAGCCATGGGGGTGAAACGGTAAGACGCCAGAAACTGGAGAAGCGCATCATCAGCAGCAGAAGAAGTCAGAAGTTTCCGCATCTGAGCCTTAAATGTGCGGACCAGTCATTCAGCCTCTCCGTGTGATTGTGGATGGAATGGCGGGGCCGTGACATGCATAATGCGGTGACAAGCACAAAAATCCGCCAATTCGGAAGAGGCAATTTGCTGACCATTATCAGTAACAAGAGTAGAAGGGAGGCCTCCCAAAGAAAAAATGCGGGCGAGAGCACTGGTGGTTGCCGCGGTGGTAGGCGACGTGAACAGACAATGAAAGGATAGTTAGAGTAGGCGTCAATTACAAGGAGTCAATAAGTACCCAAAAAGGGTCTCGCAAAGTCAGTATGAATGCGTTCCCAGGGCTTCTCAGGCGAAGGCCATGGTGACAAAGATGACTTCTGGGCGGCGGCCTGTGACGCACAAGGGCCGCAGGCAGCGACCATGCCAGGCCAGTATACATGACGGCGCACTAGAGATTCTGTGCGAGACACACCCCAGCGCCCTTGGTGATGGAGGCGCAAGACCGAAACACGCAATGACGCAGGTACCACAACATGCGGCGAAGCATTGTCAGTGGAAAGGAGGGTAACACCATCCCTAGCCGTGAGGCAGTAGCGCAAAGCGTAGTAGTTCTGCAACGGATCAGAAGTCTTAGTGGATGGGCGATCTGGCCAACCCTTCTGAATACAGCGCAAAACCGGGGAGAGGGTAGGGTCAGAACCCGTAGCAGCCGCCAGCCTGTCCCCACTGATGGGGAACCCGTCCACAACCCGCTGCTCGGCAACATTTAGGTGGAAACACAAAAGTTCATCCCTATCGAATGCCAGATCAGGACCCATGGGAAGGCAAGATAGAGCATCAGCATTTGCATGTTGAGCCGTTAGCTGGAAATGAATCTCATAATTGAAACGAGACAAGTAAAGAGCCTTGTCGGGAAGTGACGTTGATGGATGAAACAAGGAAACAAGTGGTTTGTGATCCCTAACAAGATGAAATTTTGAGCCATAGTGAAAAACACCAAACATAGAAAGAGCATAAATAATGGCCAAAGCTTCTTTTTTCAACTTGAGAATACTTTTGTTGGGCATCCATGAGCATTTTGGAGGCATAAGCAATGGGTTGTTCCGAACCGTCAGAAAAACGGTGCGCAAGGACTGCACTGGCCCCATATTCAGAGGCGTCTGTGGCAAGAACAAGATGTTGGCCAGGTCGATAAGTAGCCAAGCACGGGGCCTGTTTCAGCATAGTCTTCAATTTCTGGAGAGCCGCATCGCATGAGGCAGACCAGTAAAAAGGCACGTTTTTATGCAACAGGCGATGCAATGGCTGAGCCACCAAAGCCGCAGATGGTAAAAACTTGTGATAGTGTGCTATTTTCCCCAAGAAGGCCTGCAGTTCCTTAACAGATGTAGGGTGAGGAAGGGCATCGATCGCAGCGACAGTTTGCTGAAGCGGACGAATACCCTCCCGAGAGAGTTGAATCCCCAAGTACGTGATAGATGCCTGAAAAAATTGTGATTTCTGAAGATTACACTTAAGACCAGCAGTCTGTAAGGCATGAAAAAGTGTGCGGAGATTTTGAAGATGTTCTTCAGTGGTGGAGCCAGTGACAACAATGTCGTCCATATAATTGATACACCCAGGGACAGGGAGCAATAATTGTTCCAAGAATCGCTGAAAGAGAGCAGGGGTGCTAGCAGCCCTGAAAGGCAAGCGTTGGTATTGATGGAGGCTGAAAGGCATGTTAAGGACCAGAAACTGCCGGGAAGCAGCATCGAGAGGAAGTTGATAATAAGCTTCCAACAGGTCAATTTTAGAAACATACTGGCCTCCAGCAAGTTTAGTGAACAGTTCTTCAGGTCGGGGCATAGGGTAAGTGTCGATGAGGCATTGAGCATTTACAGAGGCTTTGAAATCACCACAGAGACAAATATCACCAACGACAACGACAGGAGAGGACCACTCACTGGAAGTGACAGGAAGCAAGACCCCTGAAATAATGAGATGATCCAACTCCCGTTTTACCCGATCACGAAGGGCTACAGGAATGGGCCGAACCCGAAAAAACTTAGGCCGAGCAGTGGGTTTGAGCGTGATATGAGCTTCAAAGTCGTTTGCACGGCCTGACGCAGGAGAAAGAAGGGACAAAAATGTTGTCGACAAGGAATCCAATTGAGCATAAGGAATAGCATCAGAGACGATATTGACTGAGTCATCTATGGAGAACCCAAAAACACGAAAGGCATCGAAACCCAAAAGATTCTCTGCATTACTCTGGTCGACCACAAATATGGGAACAGTGCGAACGATGGATTTGTAAGATACCTCAAGATTAAATTGTCCCAAGAGAGAAGTCTTCTATTTATTATACGTCCGTAATTGCCGAGTGACAGGTGACAGGAGTGGAGAACCCAACTGAAGATACGTCTGAGAATTAATTATAGTGGCAGCAGAATTGGTATCCACCTGCATGCGAACATCTTGACCAAGGATTTGGACAGTTAGGAATAACTTCCCTGAAATGGATGAAGTGCAATTGACAGACAACACAGAATCAGAATCAGTGGCATGTTCATGAACATCATGTATGCCGTCGGATTTGGAAACGGAAGACACATGACCTATCTTTTTGCAATTGTGACACAGCTCAACGTTTGGGACAATCCTCGCGGGAATGTTTCGTAAAATACCGCGGACGTGAAGGAAGTTGCCGGGGGTTTGGTGCAGTTTCTTAGCGGGTTGTTTACGGTTAGGACGAGGAAACGCGTGGGAGCGCACTGCAGCCACGTCGGCCGGCGGGGACGCACCACACGCGTCGTCAACAGCGCACAGAGGTTGTATTTCCCCGACATCACCCCACGCCTCGATTTGCGCCCCAGCGGTGCGAGAAATTTCAAAAGACTGCGCAATGGAGACAACTTCATCGAGAGTCGGATTTGACAACTGAAGGGCACGTTGCCAAACTTCTTTGTCGGGTGCCGACCGGATAATAGCATCCCGTACCATGGAATCGGCATAGGATTCTTTGTGAACATCAGTAACAAATTGACACTTTCGACTGAGGCCGTGAAGTTCAGCAGCCCAAGCGCGATAGGATTGTCGCAGCTGTTTTTGACAACGATAAAAGGCAACACGAGAGGCTACCACATACGTTTGCTTTTGAAAATAGATAGACAGAAGTGAACACATTTCAGCAAAGGACAAAGACGCAGGATCCTTCAAAGGAGCCAATTGCGACAACAACCGATACATTTGAGGTGAAATCCGAGAAAGGAACAGACTTACATGGTTGTTTGTCCATGACATGAAATGCTAAGAAGTGCTGTCGAAAACGTTTTTCGTAATCAGACCAGTCTTCCGCCGTCACGTCGTAAGAAGGAAAAGGAGGTATAGCCAACGACGAGAAACGCCCCGCATTTGACGCCGCGACGAAATTGCGAATCGCCTCTGTTAGAAGCGTTTGCTGTTCAAGGAGACTTTGCAATAGTTGCTCAACAGTAGCCATGGAAACCTGTGGGTCAACGGTGAAAAGGAAAGATCCACTACCTCGTCGCCAATTGTTATAACGTCAAGTTGAACACACATATTTCAGAATGACACAACACATATAAATCACAGAGTAAGTTGACAAGCAAGACATGTGCACGCGTTAACATTCGAATGAGTACTGAGTCCCAGTCTAGCGGCCGCTGCTCGGCTGGCCGCTTAGCTGGCGCAGCTGCTGCATGGCTGGCAGACAGCGCCGCACGTAGAGGACGAGCGTAATTGTGCGGCGGCACTTTGAATGATCGGCAAGTCACAACAGAGACAGAAACCTTCCTTTCACTAGACTTAAAATTATCTTTTGTGGATGGATCTGATTTGATGACTTCACTTTCCTTATTATTTTCTAAACAAACTTCATTTTCACCGATAATTGATTCCAAAATCTTTTCACCTATCAACTTAGCTTGTTGCTTCTTATTAGTAGATTTACTTAAGATTTCTTTTATACAAATCATTACCAATACATTGTTTGCACCCTTAATATCTTCACATGAACCAATTTCGCATTCAGAGTTACTTTCAGCTGCAATACCATTATCAATAACTTCAACATAAATAATGCCATCTAATTCATCTTGTGTAGATATATCATCAAATACATTCATCCTTCACAACACTATCTTTACCAAAATCATCATCAAAATAATATGTGGGTGATGCCTCTGCACGTAAATCTGCCTTAACTGCTAAGTGTTCAACATCTGAAGTTACATTACTGAAATCGCTACCTGTTTCATTATCAGATCAAGTGTTATTTCCTCATTTTGGCTACCAATTTCTACTAATATATACCTCATTATCCTTACCTTCATCAGAAAACAAGCTAGTGATACCATACATAAGGTCTGTCTACATGAGGTGTTAATGTGTCATCAATTAATGCTAAGTCATGTTCATTAAGTTCAAACTGTGGTCCTGCTTGAGTATGTGCATTATTCAATTCACTCAACATGTGATCCCAAAATTTTTGCTTATAACTAGTATCATCTAAGCAGTAGTCCCTATTTACATTACATTTACATGGAGTAGGATTAATAATGAATAAAAAAATAGGTTTGCGGGTAAGCTACTACAAACCGCATAGTGAACGCATTATTGTGGCCAAGATAGACATGAAGCCCACGCCTACTACAGTAGTAGAAGTTTATATGCCAACTAGCTCTGCAGATGATGAAGAAATTGAAGAAATGTATGATGAGATAAAAGAAATTATTCAGATTGTGAAGGGAGACGAAAATTTAATAGTCATGGGTGACTGGAATTCGACAGTAGGAAAAGGGAGAGAAGGAAACATAGTAGGTGAATATGGATTGGGGCTAAGAAATGAAAGAGGAAGTCCCCTGGTAGAGTTCTGCACAGAGCATAACTTAATCATAGCAAACACTTGGTTCAAGAATCATGAAAGAAGGTTGTATACATGGAAGAATCCTGGAGATACTAGAAGGTATCAGATAGATTATATAATGGTAAGACAGAGATTTAGGAACCAGGTTTTAAATTGTAAGACATTTCCAGGGCAGATGTGGACTCTGACCACAATCTATTGGTTATGAACTGTAGATTAAAACTGAATAAACTGCAAAAATGGTGGGAATTTAAGGAGATGGGACCTGGATAAACTGAAAGAACCAGAGGCTATACAGAGTTTCAGGGAGAGCATAAGGAAACAATTGACAGGAATGGGGGAAGAAGTACAGTAGAAGAAGAATGGGTAGCTCTGAGGGATGAAGTAGTGAAGGCAGCAGAGGATCAAGTAGGTAAAAAGATGAGGGCTTGTAGAACTCCTTGGGCAACAGAAGAAATATTGAATTTAATTGATGAAAGGAGAAAATATAAAAATGCAGTAAATGAAGCAGGCAGAAAGGAATACAGATGTCTCAAAAATGAGATAGATAGGAAGTGCAAAATGGCTAAGCAGGGATGGCTAGAGGACAATTGTAAGGATGTAAAGGCTTATCTCACTAGTCGTAAGATAGATACTGCCTACAGGAAAACTAAAGACACCTTTGCGGAAAAGAGAACCACTTGTATGAATATCAAGAGCTCAGATGGAAACCCAGTTCTAAGCAAAGAAGGGAAAGCAGAAAGGTGGAAGGAGTATATAGAGGGTCTATACAAGGGCGATGTACTTGAAGACAATATTATGGAAATGGAAGAGGATGTAGATGAAGATGAAATGGGAGATACTACACTGCGTGAAGAGTTTGAAAGAGCACTGAAAGACCTGAGTCGAAACAAGGCCCCGGGAGTAGACAACATTCCATTAGAACTACTGACAGCCTTGGAAGAGCCAGTCCTGACAAAACTCTACCATCTGGTGATCAAGATGTATGAAACAGGCGAAATACCCTCAGACTTCAAGAAGGAATTAATAATTCCAATCCCAAAGAAAGCAGGTGTTGACAGATGTGAAAATTACCCAACTATCAGTTTAATAAGCCACTGCTGCAAAATACTGATGCGAATTCTTTACAGACGAATGGAAAAACTAGTAGAAGCCGACCTCGGGGAAGATCAGTTTGGATTCCTTAGAAATGTTGGAACACGTGAGGCAATACTGACACCACGACTTATCTTAAAAGAAAGATTAAGGAAAGCCAAGCCTACGTTTCTAGCATTTGTAGACTTAGAGAAAGCTTTTGACAATGTTGACTGGAATACTCTCTTTCAAATTCTAAAGGTGGCAGGGGTAAAATACAGGGAGCGAAAGGCTATTTACAATTTGTACAGAAACCAGATGGCAGTCATAAGAGTCGAGGGGCATGAAAGGGAAGCAGTGGTTGGGAAGGGAGTGAGACAGGGTTGTAGTCTCTCCCCAATGTTATTCAATCTGTATATTGAGCAAGAAAGTAAAGGAGACAAAAGAAAAATTCGGAGTAGGTATTAAAACCCATGGAGAAGAAATAAAAACTTTGAGGTTTGTCGATGACATTGTAATTGTATCAGAGACAGCAAAGGACTTGGAAGAGCAGTTGAATGGAATGAACAGTGTCTTGAAAGGAGGATATAAGATGAACATCAACAAAGGCAAAATGAGGATAATGGAATGTAGTCGAATTAAGTCAGGTGATGCTGAGGGAATTAGATTAGGAAATGAGACACTTAAAGTAGTAAAGGAGTTTTGCTATTTGGGGAGTAAAATAACTGATGATGGTCGAAGTAGAGAAGATATAAAATGTAGACTGGCAATGGCAAGGAAAGCATTTCTGAAGAAGAGAACTTTGTTAACATTGAGTATAGATTTAAGTGTCAGGAAGCCGTTTCTGAAAGTATTTGTATGGAGTGTAGCCATGTATGGAAGTGAAACATGGACGATAACTAGTTTGGACAAGAAGAGAATAGAAGCTTTTGAAATGTGGTGCTACAGAAGAATGTTGAAGATTAGATGGGGAGATCACATAACTAATGATGAAGTATTGAATAGAATTGGGGAGAAGAGGGGTAAGTGGCACAACTTGACAAAAAGAAGGGACCGGTTAGTGGGACATGTTCTGAGGCATCAAGGGATCACAAATTTAGCATTGGAGGGCAGCGTGGAGGGTAAAAATCGTAGAGGGAGACCAAGAGATGAATACACTAAGCAGATTCAGAAGGATGCGTGTTGCAGCAAGTACTGGGAGATGAAGCTTGCACAGGATACGGTAGCATGGAGAGCTGCATCAAACCAGTCTCAGGACTGAAGACAACAACGACAACAATGATTGCTTTTATGTTTCCATCTCTTTAACCTCCTATTTGCCTGGTTTGTGCCATAATTATTCACCTTGAATTGACAGGCTCCCAACGAGGTGGTTACCTGTTTCGCTGGTTGGAATTGCTGTTGTGAAACTGGTTACTGTTTCTCTGTTCTTGATGGTTTTCATGTCCGTTGTAACTACTGTTTTGGTTACTACACCAGTTATTATTTCTCTGTCCATTACATTGTTGTGACCTCCCATTCCTATTGTGAGTGTTTCTGAGGTTTTGATTGTACTGCCTGTCATCATTCTGCCATGCATGGTCAATTTTGTCTACATAACGTAAAAATTCGTCAACACTGTCGTCTGGTCCATATACAAGTCCCTACTGAAAACGGTGTGGTAGGCGCCGTTTCAGTGCGTCAATCTGTATCAGTTCGTCCAAAGGTTTGCTCTAATGTGACAATGTCCCTAACTGTTTTTCACAAAATTCTCGCATGCTAATTGCAAGACCTGTGTGATATTTACTACCATTAAGAAATTCAGATTTTATTCTTGCCTGTCTGTTTTCCAAACAAAACTTTGCCAAAAATTGGCGTTCAAAATCGGCAAAAGACGTATTATTTGTATGAGTGTTTTGGTTCGCCCATGTAAGGGCTTCACCATCCAAAAAACGTTTTGCAAATTTAACTTTAGTAGTCTCTGGCATGTTCGGTTGGATACTGTCTTTGCACTGTTGCACAAAGTCAACCGGATGCAATTTCACATCACCTGGCTAACATTTTAAACTAACATTGTTACAACTCTGCACAAACATCTGGTTTGAATCAAAATTGGACATTATATTATTTTGCGATTTTGAAACTTCAGAGCTGACTGTTTGCAGTTCTGTTGTTACACTTTCTACTTTCTCGTCAATACGAGATATCTTATCAGAAACAACTTCAGAATTTTATTTGAATCTTCCCCTGCGAACTGTTTTTCTGAAACAAAGAGTTCCTGCAACATTTTTTAACTCATCTTTTCGGTTCACTGATTCATTTAAAACGACTACTTCCATGTTTTTGACACGTTCGTTAACTAATTCAATGCTTTTGTTTGTTTCTTTAAATTCGGAGATTGTGAAAGCCTCCAAACAGTCAACTTTGTTTTCTATCCTTTCTGTGTCACATGAAACAATTTGTACTTTGTTACTTGTTGCATTGATTTCAAATTTTGGTCCAGCTTTTCTGTGACCCCTTTAATGTTGCTACCTAATTGGTTATTTTGAGTTACCAATTGTTCTAGTTTATTATTGAACAATTGAGCTATCTGATCAATTAAATTAGGTTGCTGATTTGCTCCCGAAAAACCATGAAAACGCAAACAACTACTGCTCGTGAAATTTGCTTCACTGTTTAAGTGTACATTTGGAGTTGAAGCATGAAATTGACAGCCTGACTGCGTGGTCATGCCTATTCGATTTAACTGAGTTTCGCTCACTTTGATCAAAGTGGCTAAACACTAGACAAAACACTTTCCTGCCTATCAAGTGAAATTGTCACACGTACACAATGAAACAAAAACAGAAAATTGTAGGACACTGTTTACAACTGAAATAAAAACAATTAAAAGGGGTACTTATCTGATTCATAAGCTTATGGTTCCTGCCTCTTGTACATGGAATTCTTGCGAGTCGTCGTCCTCTGCACAGTCTTCCACTTGATCCCAGCTCTTCCTCCACTTTGAGATGTTTATATTTTCCCACCTCCATGTTCAAATGTTTTGATTGAAATTCCCAGTCAATGCGCTGTTGTTCTCACGTCAATTCTACCAACATTGAGAGTTGTTTAGTTCTCTGGGTTTGGTAAAATTCCTGGATTCATGTCTCGTCTCTGTGCAGCCTATGAAAAGGATTGCGGAAGACTCCCAAATAAATTTCAAAGTACAGTGCATTTTTAATTCCAATATATTTCCAGGACTCTGGTGTCCGAGCCTGGTGAACTGTACCGGTTACATCACATGTACCCAAAGTTGACATCAAACAACATGGAGTTCACAACAATCAACAAACGAGTGAGCCTACAATACATTTGCTCGCAACCCTAGCCAAAAAATGAGTGCCCCAAGGTGCCTGCATGACCTTTATTTATACTTTTGTTAACAGTTACCTACAATGAAAATTACAATTTTATATAAAATCACAATTAAAAGTTAAGCCGAATATGAGATACACATTGCTAAAAATTTACAATCTCAGTGCTGAACAAGGTGAACCTATTTCCAACTAAGTTACGAGTTAATATAACATTTTCTGACTAATTATGTTACAGGTAACAATTAAATTTCTAAATTTGTTTTATAACAAATCAACTAGTGCCTGAATTTTAGTGCTAACATACATCGGAGATTCAATTAACATGCTTTATTTATATGTTCTATTTAATTTGCTGTAGTAATTTTATGATGATAAGTTTACTGGTACATCCTGACCATGTGCTACATTTCTTTCGATTAGTTACAGTATTAATCTCACATTTATATTATGTTTCTCACATAAGAACAATGTTAATCAGCAAAGCATCGTTTACGAATTATATGTATACTGAAATAGTTTTTTTTTTTTTTTTTTTTTTATGTAATTTGGAAACAGGTCACTTTACAATTGAACCATTAGGACTGGTGTTTATCTTTAATGCTCTCCAAGGGGTTCTGATAGGTAGCAATGAGATACAGTAATCTTTCAGTATCCACCCATCTTTCCCCTCTCCTCTCTTTTATTGCACCTGTTTCCCTCTCCCCTCCTCACAGCTTCCCAATGTTACACCTTTTGGCAGTCTAGTCTCTGAGTGCTCTGCCAAATAGCCTGAGATCTTAAGGGTGGGAGATAGGGTACTGAGGAAGATAGAGATTACTGACCACTCATCATGCAAGAGTTAATAAGAACAGAAAACTAAGTGCATTATATGGGGTAGATGTGTGTGTGTGTGGGGGGGGGGGGGGGGGGGGGGCATTGGTTTACACAGGTCAGGAAATAAAAGTTGTATAAAACTGAGAGGAAGTGAAGAATGTGAGACCAAATACCGATTGGAAAGGGAAACCCAAGGACATGTTGCAACACCAGTACCAAAACCTGCTTAGTTCTGAAATACTGGTGTCAATGTGCAGAAACCAGGTAGCACGTGTGGTGAAACAGGCACCGGAGTCACGACTGACATGTTGTAGAGCGCACCTAGCTTTCTGCTCTTATTTAACTCATGCACGTTGTTTATCAGTAATCCCTGTCTTGCTTATTACCCTACCTTCCACCTTTTAAGCTCTCACGTTTTCAAATCATGTCTAGTGCTGTCCCCAATAATCAGTCTTTCCTTCTCATCCCTTCTCGTAAATCACCTCTGACCCAGGGTTACAGAAGGCTGTTTTGTATCTCTCCCCACATGCCAATCTCCCCAGTCCTTTTCTGTCACTCCTCTTTCTTCCACTTCAACTCTTCTGCCAGAAGGAGTCACTGGTTCTGAAAGCTTGCACATTTTGTTAACATTTGTGTGTCTTTTCTCCTTCTGCTGCTTAGCGAGAAGGTGTTTTTTTTTAATCTTTCCAATTCTATTATATTTTCAAAAATTGATTACTTTTGTTGATATTTTTAAATAGTAAATAAAATAGAAAGAAACTTCCACATGGGAATAATATATTAAAAACAAAGATTCCAAGGCTTACCAAGCGGGAAAGCACCGGTAGACAAGCACAATAAAAAAAAAAAAAAACACACACACACACACACACACACACACACACACACACACACACACACACACATACAAATACATCCATCCATCCATCCATACATATATACACAGACACAAGCAGACATATTTAAAGGCAAAGAGATTAGGCAGAGATGTCAGTCGAGGCGGAAGTGCAGAGGCAAAGATGATGTTGAATGACAGGTGAGGTATGAGTGGCAGCAACTTGAAATTAGCGGAGATTGAGGCTGGTGGATAATGAGAAGAGAGGATATATTGAAGGGCAAGTTCCCATCTCCGGAGTTCGGATAGGTTGGTGTTGGTGGGAAGTATCCAGATAACCCGGACGCTGTAACACTGTGCCAAGATGTGCTGGCCGTGCACCAAGGCATGTTTAGCCACAGGGTGATCCTCATTACCAACAAACACTGTCTGCCTGTGTTCACACAAAACCACACACACACACACACACACACACACACACACACACACACACACACACAAAATAATCCTGATCCCATTCCCAATGATCCAACTCCCCAAGAACTATCCAAATTGAACCCTGCCTGGAACAGTTCCGTCCTCCATCACAGCGGAACCCACCTCCTCTTCCTCAAAATCACCCTCGTCTCTGATGCTATTCCTTATGCTCAATTGGATTCCTTGTCGACAACATTTTCGTCCCTTCTTTCTCCTGCGTTAGGCCGTGCAAATGACTTTGAAGCTCATATCATGCTCAAACCCACAGCTCGGCCTAAGTTTTTTCGGGTTTGGCCCATTCCTGTGGCCCTTCGTGATCGGGTAAAACGGGAGTTGGATCATCTCACTACTTCAGGGGCCTTGCTTCCTGTCACTTCCAGTGAGTGGTCCTCTCCTGTCGTTGTCGTTGGTGATATTTGTCTCTGTGGTGATTTCAAAGCCTCTGTAAATGCTCAATGCCTCATCGACACTTACCCTATGCCCCGACCTGAAGAACTGTTCACTAAACTTGCTGGAGGTCAGTATTTTTCTAAAATTGACCTGTTGGAAGCTTATTATCAACTTCCTCTCGATGCTGCTTCCCGGCAGTTTCTGGTCCTTAACATGCCTTTCAGCCTCCATCAATACCAACGCATGCCTTTCGGGGTTGCTAGCGCCCCTGCTCTCTTTCAGCGATTCTTGGAACAATTATTGCTCCCTGTCCCTGGGTGTATCAATTATATGGACGACATTGTTGTCACTGGCTCCACCACTGAAAAACATCTTCAAAATCTCCACACACTTTTTCATGCCTTACAGACTGCTGGTCTTAAGTGTAATCTTCAGAAATCACAATTTTTTCAGGCATCTATCATGTACTTGGGGTTTCAACTCTCTCGGGAGGGTATTCGTCCGCTTCAGCAAACTGTCGCTGCGATCGATGCCCTTCCTCGCTCTACATCTGCTAAGGAACTGCAGGCCTTCTTGGGGAAAATAGCACACTATCACAAGTTTTTACCATCTGCGGCTTCGGTGGCTCAGCCATTGCATCGCCTGTTGCATAAAAACGTGCCTTTTTACTGGTCTGCCTCATGCGATGCGGCTCTCCAGAAATTGAAGACTATGCTGAAACAGGCCCCATGCTTGGCTACTTATCGACCTGGCCAACATCTTGTTCTTGCTACAGACGCCTCTCAATATGGTGCCGGTGCAGACCTTGCGCACCGTTTTTCTGACGGTTCGGAACAACCCATTGCTTATGCCTCCAAAACGCTCATGGATGCCCAACAAAAGTATTCTCAAGTTGAAAAAAGAAGCTTTGGCCATTATTTATGCTCTTTCTATGTTTGGTGTTTTTCACTATGGCTCATTCAAAGTGCCGCCGCGCAATTATGCACGTCCTCTACGTGCGGCGCTGTCTGCCAACCATGCAGCAGCTGCATCACCTAAGCGGCCAGACTGGGACTCAGTGCTCATTCGAATGTTAACACGTGCACATGTCTTGCTTGTCAACTTACTCAGTGATTTATATGTGTTGTGTCGTTCTGAAATATATGTTTTCAACTTGACGTTATAACAGTCTCATGTGTATTTAATTCCAGTTATAATGATACTCAATCTTGCGTTGACTCTGACATTGAAACCTGTAGTGAAGAAGTATGTAACAACATTGATACAACTGAATTAGAAAGTGACTTGTTGGCAGAGAATGTGAATAGTGACCCAAATATTACCTTAGGTAGCCCTTACGTAGAAATAAGCATTAACAATTGGTCAGGACTTTGTTTGATTGACACTGGCAGTCCCATTAGTAGTATCTCAGCCAAGTTGAGGAACAGGATAAAAGACACTGAAAGTTACATTGAATTTCCCATCACAGGTGTACGGATTAAAGGTGCCACCGGCAAGTTTAGTAAGTTAATAAATAAACAAGCTTTAATTACATTTTCTGTTGGCAACATTAATTTTGAACATGAATGGTTAGTTATTCCAGATCTCAATGAGCAAATGATTTTAGGGATGGACTGGATAGTTAAAGCAAAGGTGAGTTTTGATTGGCAAAATTCAGAATTACTGTTCGCTGAACCAAAGGCTAGTATTCAAGGAAAAGTAGTGACTCAGTTAAATTCATGTACAAACAGTAGTAACCATATTAGGGAAATAGTTTATCCAGAGTGTAACCATTACATGGAGGAAGATGAAAATAGGGATCACAATAACCAGAATTTGGTTGATGGTAGTTACTCCCTAACCATATCAGAAAAGGTAAAAGAAGCAAATGACTTGAATGAGTCTGAAAAGCAGGAATTGGAAAATTTTCTCTGCGAAAACTGTAACATTTTTAGTGATCAACCTGGTAGGATCAAAGATTATGAATGTCATTTGAAGTTAAAGCCACACGAACCCTTTTTCATTAAGCCTTTGAGGTACCCATCTGTAAAAGAAAAGAAGTGGAGAGGGAACTCCAGAAAATGCAAAAATGGAGAATAGTAGAGAGAAGTCACAGTCCATAAACAGCCTGATGGTCTCTATTTCAAAAAAGGATGGTGGTGTTAGTGGTATTGGATTCACGTCACCTGATTAAGTTTATAGAAAGAGAAACAGATCATCCTCAATCCATGGAGGAACTCCTGTACAAATTCAATGATACAAAATATTTTTCTAGCCTGGATTTGACCTCAGGTTTTCATCAAATCACATTAGCACAGGATTCAAGGCAGTACACAGCCTTTTTATATAATGGTAAATGTTTTCATTATTGTGTTGTTCCATTTGGGCTGAATGTGTGTGTAGCCGAGTTTATTCGAGCTTTGGATCATGTGATTGGAAGTGAACTACTAACTAAATTAATTATTTACATGGATGATATATTAATAACCAGCAAAACTTGGGAGGAAAACCTTGATACTTTGTACAAATTAGCCAATAAGTTCAGGCAAGGCGGTATGACCCTTAAATTAAGTAAATGCAAATTTGGAGTATCAGACTTGAAGTTTTTAGGCCATATAATTAACAGAGAAGGCATTCTACCTGACAGTGATAAAATTTCTGCAATTTTCCAGTTTCCATGTCCAAAGAACTAAAAACAGCTGAGGTCATTTTATGGTTTATGAAATTTTTATCATAAGTATGTCAGCACCCAAGCTTTAAATGCACCGTGTTTGAGAGAGCTTTTAAAAAAGAACACCATATGGGAATGGACAGAACAGTGTCAAGCAGCATTTGATGAGATCAAACAACAACTAAATAACAGTCAATTACTCCACAGACCTGACCTTTCACTACCATTTTGCCTAATGACAGATAGTTCGGATTACGGATTTGGTGCTCATTTTTTTCAACAGAAGGAAATTAATGGAAAAATAGAACATCTTTCAATCAGTTTTGGCAGCCGAGGTCTGTAGAAACATGAACGTAATTACACAGTGACTGAGAGGGAACTACTTGCCATTGTATGGGGTTTCACTAAATACAGAAACTATATAGCAGGCCATAAAGTCATAGTTTTCACATATCACAAAGCTCTATGTTATATTCAAGACTGTAAACTTTTCAATAGTAGATTAACCAGGTGGGCCATATTTTTGCAACAATTTCATTATAGCATTCAGTATATAAAAGGGGGCCAGAATGTAACTGCTGATGCGTTGTCTAGATTACCTGTGGGGGGTGGTCAGGAAGAAAAACTATTGGATAACAAAGTGTTTAAAATAATGGACATGAGAGGGATTAAGGGTGAAAAGGAAATTACTAACATTTGCAGTCAGCTTAGGAGATACCAGAACCAGGATGATGATTTGAAACTTGTGAAAAGGAAAAAAGGGTTATGAAAAGGTTGGCATGTATTATCAAAACTTTAAAGGTATTTTATTCAGGAGACATAACACTGACTTTGACATCTGGAAGGTTTGTTGGCCTATACAATGTGTTGATGTTTTAATTAAGTACACAAATGAGAGCTATCGACACTGTGGAATCATGAAATGCACTGACAAACTGAAGGAAAATGTCTATTTTAATAATATGTTTAGAAGAGTAAGACAGGTTATACAAAAATGTGATCGGTGTCAAAGAGTAAAAGTCACAAACCAGAAATACCAAGGTTATTTACAAAGTATTGTGCCAAAAGGCAAATTGGAACTCATAGGAATTGATTTGTTTGGCCAATTGCTGAGAACTAAAGAGGGTTATACATATTTGTTTGTACTTGTTGACTTATTCACTAAACTAGTAAAATTGTATCCACTAAAGATGGCAAATAGCAGGAAAATTTTAAACTGTTTCTGTAATGATTACTTCACACAGATTGGAAAACCAAAAACCATACTTTCAGACAATGGGAGCCAATTTACGTTTAACGTTTGGAAAGATTTCATGAAAGTAGAAGACATTAAGCACATTCTTATTTCCGTATATTCTCCGTCTTGTAACCCAACTGAGCGCTATGTGCGTGAAATATGCAGGCTTTGTAGAACTTACTGCTCTAAAGAGCATACAAATTGGTCAAGTTACATATGTGATTTTGAAGATGTTTTGAACGCCTTACAACATACAACAACTGTCTTTATGCCTTATGAAGTCCATTTTAACAAACACCCACCAAACATCTTGTATGAATTGATCAATTTCCCTGTCTGTAATGAGTTAACACCGGACGAGAGAATGGAAATAGTAAAGAGAAACATTGAAACACACTGTGCCAAGAGAAAGCTTAAGGGAGAGGGAATCAGGTGCAATAAAGGAGAGGAGAGGGGAAAGGGAAAGATGAGTGGATACAATGGCACAAGATGGCACACAAAGAGGGTGGGAGATGAGAATAGGGAGGTGATAGGACAGAGGGGTTGGAAGCTGTTGGGTAGAGGGTGTGGGGTCAGCAGGTTACCAGCCAGGATAATTTCGGGATTGGAGAATGCGTTGTAAGGATAACTCCCATCTGTGCATTTCAGGAAAGCTACTGGTGGAGGGGAGGATCCAGATGGCCTGGGTTGAGAAGCAGCCATTGAAATTAAGCATGTCATGTTTAGCTGCATATCATATCACAGGATAGTTTCTTTGCTCCTGTGCACAATTTGGCATTATCAGTTCACCCCTGTGGACAGCTGGTTGCTCGCCATACTGATATAAAAATCTGTCCAATGATTACAGCAAAGCTAACATAAGACATTGCTGCTTTCAGGAGATGGCCTGGACTGGACTATCAATACTGGAATAGGAAGTGCTGGGTGGGTAGATTGGACAGGTCTTGCACCTTGATCTTTCACAGGGATCATGTCCCACATGCAAGACCTACCCAATCAACTCACCCAGCACTCCTATTCCAATCCTGTCACAGGCTTATCCTTCCCATCAGAGACCAGGCCACTTGTGAAATCAAAACCATCATATACTAGATTTACTGAATCACTGCACAGCTTTTTATAATGGTACAATTACAAACCAGCTGTCCACTAGTATTAACAGCCACCGCCAAACTGTGGCCACAAGTGAAGTAGACTACCATGTGGCATAACATGCAACTAAACATGATATGACATACTTTATTTCAATAGCTGCTTCCCAAAACAGGCCATGTGGATCCTCTCCTCCTCCAATAGCTTTTCTGAACTGCATAGATGTGAGTTATCCTTACAACACATTCTCTTCTCCCAAAATCATTCCGGCCTCATCCTACAGTATCCTACTGCCCCATACACTTCACCCAACAGTTTCCATCCCCTCTGTCCTGTAACCTCCTCCCTATTCTCATCTCCCACCATCTTCATGTGCTGCCTTCTGCCAACGTACCCACCTGTCTTTGCCCTTGCCCGACCCTCCTCTTTTTCGCTCCCTGTTTCCTCCTCCCCACCTGACTGCCCCACAGCCTCCTGATGCTGTGTCTGTTGAAACTCTAGTACCTGTACACTCTACAAAACACGCTCTTCTCTCCAGCCACCCATACCTTGCTATAACATCCCCTTCCCTGCCCCCTCCAGATTGCTGCTTCCATTCTAAGTGGCATGTGCATTCTGGTTCGAGCTGCTGGAGATGGCAGTCATGTGTGTGTGTGTGTGTGTGTGTGTGTGTGTGAGCACATGCGTGCTTCCTTTTCTGATGAAGGCTTTGGCTGAAAGCTAATGTGCAAGTGTCTTTTCACTGTGCCTGTCTGCAACTCAGCATGTCATTTTTATGGTGAGCTGCAATCTATCTCTGCCTTATATTGCTGATATTCCAACCAGTAGTTTCTCTTGTTTGGTTAGTTTGTTTACTTAAAGGAAACAAATATTTCCAAGTGTTTAAATTATTTAACAACCCAATATAAGCACCCTTCTTATACTTGTGTAGAAGGAATGTCATTCTGAAATCAAAAAATTAACCCTTATTCACTTGTTATTTTTTGCCTTTCATAAGACAAACAATACTTCATTCATTCAACAATAGCTTGAATAAGCCTGTGCCTTCATGAAACTTGGTGATATAATATATCTGAGTCATCTCTTGTATTCACACAGAATGATAACTACATTCATTGTTTAATGTTAGGTCACAATGCCTCTTAGCAACAGCACTGGTACTCCCAAATGATTTAAATTTTTATGCATTTGATTGCTGCTAGTTTTGTCTAACAAGCAGTCACAGGTTTAATATATATCCAAAATGAATAGCTGATTTTCAAGCATGATGTTATACAGCTGACTTAGATTGCTAAAAAGCTATTACAAATCTTCACATGAGAAAAAATTGCTCAGAGCTCAAGAGTGTATATGAATATGTAAAGATACCTGTTCATTTACATACAAAAATATACATACACAATGTAATGGAATTTGACTAGTTGCTGAGAGAGAACATAAAATACACAACTTTTTCTTTCTACAAAAGTAATGCAACACTATGAAAACCTCATATTGTGACATGAGAGACTTGAAGCTATGTTGCTTTACCACATCTCTTGCATGTGCTAAGTGCTGAATACTTCTGACATGCTGAACATTTCCAAGACGACTTTTTTTTCTGGATGTTGGATGGGCACTAGGAGCATTATAAGTATTGTGTCCTATTGAGCCTTCAAGATGGCATGACTGAACAAAATAATCTCTGTTTTCAAGCCGCGTCAGTTCAAATAAAATTCTCGAGCTTTCAATGGCTAGCTTGCCATCATGGTAAGGAGTAAAACTACTGACAGCCAGGGCTGACACTATTTCCTGCTTATATCACTATGATTACGGCCACTGGCACCAATCAGAAGGGGCTGAAACGATGCACGCACAGAAGGTAAGTTGGATAGCTCACAGTAGCTCTGGCCCACTGTGGGACCGAGTAAAATCAAGTGGCATGAGGGGCCAGCGCCACATTTGAAACTGCCACTTCCGCCTCCCTAAAAGTGTCTGTCATTGATTCTTTTTGACATCCAAAGCCCACCCTCATGCCCTACTCAGTGTGTACCCTGGTCTATGTTGAAATTGTTGATGTTCATTCTAATCTCAGCCGCCTCTTTCATAACGGAGTCCCAGTATGTCGACGGGCCGGAACATTTTTCTCAATCCATGTCTCTGTAATACACATCCTAACTTGTTGCTTGTTGCCCCACAGTATGTCAGGAAAGCCACCGGCTTCGCTTCTTCTGCTGATTCACAAGGCGTCGTTTTTTGGTGACACATGAAAGCATTTGCAATGTCTCTTTTGCTGTAGCCATTCACCCTCAACAAGTGCCTCCGTTCAACTAAAATATCTAAGAACAATAACTTGCCATCCTTCTCCATCTCCATGGTGAGCTTAATGTTGGACACCACACAAACTGCTGCAGTGTATTTTCACAGTGAGGCCATATCAGGAATGTGTCATCGGCGTACCTAAGGAAGCACATGACTGCAGGGGACTGTGGCGAGCCCATTGCTGTCCCATCAATCATTTCATAATATTTGTTGTGGTACAAGAAGTATGTTGTTGCTGGACCAACAGCTTTCACTTGGAATTGCCAAGTTGTCCTGTCATATTCTAATGACAATGCACTTCTTGCACCATGACGAATACTATGAAATGACAGATTGCCGTCAATAGTTTTACTCCTGAAACAATGGTGGAGCTAGCCATTGAAAGCTCAAGAATTTTATTCAAATTGACGCGGCTTGTAAACTGAGAAGATTTTATTGATTATGTACTGTATTTATTTACAATATTTACACTATTTATTGCAGTTTTTCAAACTGACAACTCCACAGCAAAGCACAAAATCTCAGTCAACATAAATCCCAGGATGTACATTGAAATGTAATTTGTTGGTTTCACCAATAGCACTGCAATTAAACTGACCTCATATTGCATTTACCCAAGTATAAGTTGACCCTGATTATAAGACAACCCCTTTATTTTCAAGAGGTTTCTTGAGAAAAATTAACTTTTTATGTTCTGTAACAAATCAAAATTACAAACTGTTTTACCGGTAAAGTACCTGCCTAAAGAGTTAACATTATACTTATTCTAAATTTATTCAATTTATTGACTGTCTACATTTTAATGATACAAGGAGAAGTACAGCAAATGAACAGAAATGGTTTACACTGATTTGTGGATCGTTTTCTTTTCTACATTTTTTGCTTACTAGCCCTGTCTTTTGTGGTTTTGCTATTTTTAATAATCAACATCCTATTAGCACAAATGTTACATTTCTATCTTTGTTGTCAGAAATATTTGGCCGAGTCTTCTGAATATGTTGTGATTTCTAGGATTTTTGTCACCATGGGACCTGAGAACATGACTCTTTCCATCCAAATGGACACGGACTTTGCTTCTATACTGACATGAGAGTGTTACAATATCTCGTTTCCAAATATATCATCTGTCTGCCACTCCCTCATTGGCTGTTTAGAACCAGCAGCTGGCACACCCCCTTTCATTCATCATACATCACGGCATCAATCAATAACATTGCAGAAAAAAAACTCCACTGACCTTTAGCGTCTCTTGCACAAATGAATGCAATTTTGATTATTTGTGCAGTTTTAAAGGCAATTCAATTCATGCCTTGGCTGTGGTGGTGTTGTGGTATGTTTGTATCCTCTGACTGACTGGTATCCCAGTAGGAGGCACGAGTGCCGAACTGATTCGCTTGGTTTATTGCTGTTTCTGAATGAGGAAACAGGTGACCAGTGCCACAGTCTTCCTTCCTTTTTTTCCCATTCTCCCCCTTCCACCTTCAATTTAAATATAAAAATGCCAGAAGTTCTTTGACTTTTAGCACATCACAGCTAGTAAAGTGAGTCAAAAGCAAGTAACCTTGTATACGTAACCTTACATGTGCATGCAACTGAGGTCTGTATAAGTATAACATGTAATAGATTACCTTCCTTACAGCAAGGAAATTATTTTGCACACACAATAGATCATGTCCACTGCAATGGCATTAATAATTAAATCTTCAAGTGTACTGCATTCACATGTACATTTGTTTATAATATTCTGTAAAAAGTCATGCTTGGCGGCAGAATTATATCACAATTATGAGTATTACTTAAGCAAAAACTATAGTATGAATGTGAAATTTGTGTGTAATTGGGGACTTTTTAATAATACAGTTAGATGATACAGATGAATCAAGAAGTACATTCCAACTTCGGAATTTATTGAGATGCGGTACAGAATCGGTTGATGTGTCATTTTGTAGCATACAATTTCATGTTTCAAATGACTTAGTGTCAAGTGTCCTTTTGGTCTGATGTGACTAGCATTTGTGATTCGGCAAACATCCCACTGGTAATCAGTTTGTTCCTACAATTGTTGCAGCAAACCAGACGTAACTTGTGCAACAGCACTGTAGATTCAATTTTTCAGCTTGGCTAAATTGTTTGGTAGGGTGGGAACATACACACCATCTTTATACTGAAACCACAGAGAAAGAAATCCAGTGGTGTCAAGTGTGTGGAGCAAGGTGGCCATGCAGTTGGCACTTCATGGCCAATCTATTGACTGGGAAGCTATTATGGAGAATACCTCGTGCTCCTCTGAGAAAGTGAGGTGCTTCACCATCTCACTGGTAGTAAACCATCCCATCTCATTTATCTTTATCAAACGTGTTTGACATAATCAAAAAGAAGCAGGCTGCCTGGCAATTTATGATGTCACAGTGTACAACCCGTCTCAACAAAGTGCTTGTGCCAAGAGCAAATTGTAGGCCTGCTTGGAGGTACATTAGTGTATTTGGTGCAAAATGTATGCTGAACAGTTGTTGCAGAGTTCATTGCATGAAACCAAAACACACAGTGAGCATGCTCTGCACCAGTGAAAGTAGCCATTTAACTGTGAACTACACTTGTGCTCCTGGTGGCAGAATGGAGTACTGATGCACTACGTAAATCAAACTTCAGATTTTTTGCTACAAAATGACACATCTGCCAATTCTGTTAGTTATCTCATTAAATTTTTATATTGTCCCTAAGTTATTAAGTCCTTTCTGATTTACCATGTAGATTTGTCTACTACAGACATTTTACTCTCAGTGACATTTATCGGCGTTAGTGTGTTTATAAATATATATTTAGCTGAATTTTATTTTGTTTTACAGGCCCATCTAGAAGATCGTAGGAAAGGCAGTGACTTAAGTCTCTTGAAAAAATAATGTAATTGTAACACTTTTTGAAAAATTAATTTGGTTTATTAACAAATGATATTTTATACAATATGAAAAATAAACTTACTACAAAAATTGTGTCCTGTTGCTGCATTCTCTCATTATCCTGTCCTCGGTAGAAAAGCAAATCTGATGACTGTCATCCTCTACAGCCGTGATGTATAATCTGATGACTGTCAACTTCTACAGTCCCAACGTTTATAAAGCTTCTGCCTGTCAGTGTAGCAGTCATTAATATATCCATTTTGACAACTGATATTGTTTTCATGTCAACCCTCTTGACCTAAACAGCTGCATCATTAAGTTTATTATATCGTTTTAGACACTCCCCACCCCCCAAATCCCCAGACCTTAATATAGCACCAGCTTCTCTGAGCTGTGTAGTCAGCTTTTCTCATTCCAGCAAATCCTCAATCCTCAAAATCCCTCTGGCACAAAACTTGTTCCCATTCTTAGCCATTCCCTTCCCTATCACTCTATTTCTTCTCTTGGCTTTTCCTATCCCACCTGTTCTGGTACGTTTTTTTAGTTTCCTCATTCTGTACATTAGTTTTGTGATTCTTTCTCCTATTAAGTCAAAATTTGCTGCTATGTTCTTAGAGCCATATATTACCACTCCCCCTCTTCCACCATCTCAAAGTTATCTAGGACTGCCTCCCTTTTTCCATGTTCTAACTGTCATTGTCATCGTCCGCTTTCTGTCATACTCCTTTTCACCTTTTTCCATCCTCCACGCTGTTATCTGGTTGCATATCTACAGTAAAAGTGATTTGTCAACAAAGTGTGGTTGTGACTGTCAGGTAGCACTTTTGAAACTTGGAGGTCTTGCCCTCCTGTCAATTTATGTGCTTATGGGCTGCATGAAGTAGGAAGTGGAGATATGTAATAAAGGGACAGGAGAGGAACATGGAAGGAAATGTTACACCACAACAGACCCATTTGGAAAGATTTTTTCTCTTCCTTACATTAACTTCTTGTATTTCCCTTTCTCTCAGTGAAGAAGTTGTTTAAAATAGTTGAAAGATATAGAAGGTATAGGTTTCTTCGTAATTGCCTCTGTTCCCTCCCCCCTTTTTCCCTTGTCTCCCCAACCTACTCTCTCCTCCTCTGCTATTTGTGTTTAGTGGGTTACTCCCCCAAGCTGGTAAGGATGCAATTTTTCTGTCCAAAATGTTGTTCATTTTTTTTTTCAAATAATTCAAATTTTGACACAGTATTGTTGAAATACAATTGTTAATAATGTAATCTGCAGCGTGATACTATGGTGATCACATATCTATTTGGGACGTTGTGACACAGTATTCAGTCTTGCCAAAAACTTTGATTCTTCTCATGTAAGTATTTTTTTTCAGATGGTAGAGTTTTATTTTCATATTATGGTAAATAATAAGTGTTAAGTGAACAAAAGGGTAGAGAACAGCTGCCAGTGATACACTCTTAAGACATAAAAAACACACACCTCAGACATAAAAAAATATACACCTCAGAGGAATTATCCAAATGGGACAGAAAGCAGTAGATGTGAGGTACATGTACAGGCAAAAAAAGATAAGATTTCAGAAAAAATGGATGCCCAGACCATCACTACTAGCTGTCGAGCAGTATTGCGCTTGACAGTCAAGTTGCTTTGCCACCACTGTCAAGCTTTTCCAAACAGATCTTCAGACTATTCTCTTTGACTGGAGTTGAATTGTCTTTAGTAGTGAATCCTATCATGAACTGAATTCCAAAGACCATCGAAGATGTGTCTGGATACACCCGAGACAGTAGCAGGTTACCAACCTGACTGTAGCCTATCATATGGCCCGGCATCCAGGAGTGATTGTCTTGGGTGCCTTTTCTTTTCATAGCAGGACCCCCTTTGGTTGTCATCTGAGGCATCCTTACAGCACAGGGGTATCTTGATGATATTATATTCCCCGTTTTTGTTGACCTTCATGAGGAGTCCTGGTAGGCTTACATTGCAGCAAGATAATGCCTGCCCACACATGTTGAGAGTTTCTACTGCTTGTCTTCATACTTGGCAAACCCTACCTTGGGCAGGAAGGTCATCAAAAATCCCCCCACTTGAGAACATTTGGAGCACTAAGAGCAGGGCTCTCCGATAAAGTAACATGGCATTTAGATAGAACTGGGCATGATATCCCTCAGAAGAGCATCCAACAATTCTCTTAATTAATGCCAAGCTAAACTACTGCTTGCATAAGAGGCAGAAGTGGAGAAACGCGTGATTTGAGTTGCTCAATTTGTGAACCTCTTTCTCTTGAATAAATCTTCCTATTTTAGTGAAACTGTAATCATATCCATGTCTTTATATGTACATCACAACTACAGATTTCCATCCTATTCAAACAATGACATCGTTGTGCATTGGTTCTCTTTTATTTCATGTAGAGGCAGTACAGAAAGAATAAAAACCTACTGACACACTAGAATGTGACATCATAGCCTTGGTGACACAGCTGACATGGTTTTGATTTGCTGTATTTCTCTCAGATGATTTTGGAAATAACTTCACTCAAATCACCATGTGATTCTCAGAACTGAGCTAGAAATCCACATCTCAAAATTCCTGTGTATTATAAGACAAAAACAAATTATTTAGGAATAAAGGAGTTGACTTACCGAAAGGCAGAAGCACTCTGTCGTTGATAGATACATAAACAAGAGGTACAGAGGTTTTCTTGGGGGGACAGCGAGTTATGTTAGGTTTAGGCCAGCGAGGTTGCAGGAGTGAATGATAGCTCCCATCTGCGCAGCTCAGAAAAGCTGGTGGTGCTGGGAAGGATCCAGATGGCATGAGTTGTGAAGCAGACATTGAAATCTCGCATGTTGAGCTCTGGTGCATGTTGTGCCCCTTATTTCTGCCATCAATTTGGCAGTGGCCATTCATTCTGAATGACAGCTGGTTGGTTGTCATTCCAATGTAAAATGCTGTGCAGTGGTTGCAGCAGAACTGATATAACATGGCTTCTTTCACAGGTGGCTCAGCCTCTGATGGGACAGGATAAGCCTGTAACAGGAATGGAGTGGGAGGTGGTGGGTGGGTGGATAGGGCAGGTGTTGCATCTGTGTCTTCCACTAGGGTATGATCCCAGTGGCAGGGGGAAGGGGGGTGGGAGTGGCATAGGAATGGACTAGGAAGTTGTGAGGTTGGGTGAATGGTGGACCACCACTTTGGGTTGGCTTGGAAGTATCTTGGGTGGGATGACTCTCATTTCAGGGCATGATGATAGACAACCAAAGCCCTGACGAAGGATGTGGTTCAGTCATTCCAGTCCTGGGTGGTACTGGGTGACAAGGGCAGCACTTCTTTGTGGTTGGGATGGCTGTGAGGCTCTGGTGTGTGTGGTGGTATGGCATGGGAGATCTGTTTGTATATTATGTCTGGGAGGATTCTGCGACAGGTGCCCAGGCTGTATGGGAGGAATGTTTTGGTGTGGAAGTGGTGGCAGCAATCAAAGCACAGGTACTGTTGTTGATTGGTAGGTTTTATGTGGGCTGGGGTGTGGATGGAACCATCTGAGAGGAAGAAATAGTCACCTAAGAAGGTGGTGCGATGGGTGGAGGAGGACTAGGTGAAGTGGGTGGGAGAGGTGGTGTTGAGATAGTAGAGGAATGAGGATAAGGTGTCCTGGCCTTGGGTCCAGATTATAAAGATGTCATCAAGAAACCTGAACCAGACCAGGGCTTTGGAAAGCTAGAAATGTCTCCTCTAGGTGGCCCATGAAGAAGTTGGCACAGGAGAGTGCCATGTGGGAGCCTATGGCTGTGCCATGAATTTGTTTGTAAATCTTCCCTTTAAAGATGAAGTAGTTATGGGCTATGATGTAGTTGGTTAGGTGTACCAGGAATGAAGTGTTGTGTTTGGAATCTGCAGGCTGTTGGGAGAGGTAGTGTTCAATTGTGGCATTGTCATGGGGATGAGGGTTGTTGGTGTGTAAGGAGATTGCATCTACAGTGGTGAGTAGGGATCCAGAAGGTAAGAACGTGGTGATGATGATGGAGAATCAGTGCAGGAATTGGTTGGTATCTTTAATGTGGGAGGCTAGGTTTTGTACAATTGTTTGCACATGTAGGTCAACAAAGTAAGAGATTTTTTTTTCTATGTGGGCACTGTAACCAGCCACAATGGGGCGCCCTATATTATTAAGTTTGTGGATTTTGGGGAAAATGTAGAAGGTGGGTGTGCTGGCTGTTGTTGGGATGAGCAGATGGATTCAGGGGAAAGGTTCTGGCCTTCTACATGCTCCCCAAAATCCACAAATCTAACAATACTGGGTGCCCCATTGTGCCTGATTACTGTGTCCCACCGAAAGAATCCCGGCGCTTGTTGATCAACATCTGCAAACAATTGTCCAAAACCAAGCCTCGCACATTAAAGATACCCACCACTTCCTGCGTTGGCTCTCCACCATCCTCACACTCGCCACTGTAGATTCAACCTCCTTATACACCAACATCCCTCAATCCTGTGGCCTTGCCTCGATTGATCACTAACTCTCCCAACACCCTGCAGATTCCAAACACACCACTTCATTCCTCGTAAACCTAATCAACTACATCCTAACGCATAACTGCTTCATCTTTGAAGGAAAGGCTTACAAACAAATACGTGGCACAGCCATGGGCTCATGAATAGTACTCTCCTATGCCAACTTCTTCATGGGCCACCTAGAGGAAACATTGCTAGCTGCCCAAAGCCCTGGTGTGGTTCAGGTTTCTTGATGACATCTTTATAATCTGGACCCAAGGCCAGGACATCTTATCCTCATTCCTCCACAATCTCAACTTCACCTGGTCCTCCTCCACTCATCGTGATACCTTCTCAGAGGGCTTCATCCACACCTCAGTCTACACCAAACCTACCAATCAACAACAGTATCTGCACTTTGACTGCTGCCACCCCTTCCACACTAAAAAGTCCCTCCCATACAGCCTGGCCACCTGCGGCAGAATCCTCCCAAACGTAATACACAAACAGATCTCCCATGCCATATCGCCACACACACACACACACACACACACACACACACACACACACACAGAGAGAGTCGCCCCCCCCCTCCCCGACATCCGCTCTTAAACCGTCAGAAAGATTTTGAGCAAACTTGGTACGCATATTATTTACTGTCAGGTAACAGTTACCGTGGAGGTAAGAACCACCTACATAATAGAGTTTGAGAGATATGACATCATAAACATTGAGATGCAGGAGAAACTGCTGTGTCATATTTTAAGTTTCAATTTATTAGTCCTTTCCTACTAACTATTCAAATCATACTTCGCAGGTAGTATACACATATGCCACTGAATGTACCTATACAAATCATTGTACTAGAGACATTTAACAGAGATGAAGTCATAAATACTTAGATGTATGAAAAATTTCTGCATGAAGTTTTAACTCATCTACTCTCTACTACTAAGACAATTGTACAGTCGACTCAAATTAAGGAAATTGCTGACGTGTGGCAGTGATTTTAACAGCTTTCAACTGGCAAGTGCAAACTGTTGTAGGCAAAAACAGTAGTCATCCATAGAGCTATGAAGAGGTGTTGCCATAGAAAAATTCACAAAATTGTGTTGTAGACACACAAAGCTGCTGTGCTCAGTGTACAGAAACTATTTGGAATCACATTTTTTTTAAAAGTTGGATACTGCACTTATGCATTTGTACATTGTGTGTGTGTCTTTATACAACTGTTTCGTAATTTCAAAGGCTTTTCACAAATACAGAGAAATGAATTTTTTTGAAACTTCACTACAAACACAGTTCATTGTTTGTTTTAATCTGTAATAGAAAATTGGCAAAATGAATACTGGCCAAATGCTGGGTTTGTAAACTAGTTACACATATACAGGATGCTTAAACTAAAAGAGGATAAATATGGTTAAACACGAATATGAGAGTCTATTTGAGAAATTGGAAGGGACCTTGAAAATATATTCTTGAAATTGCAAGTATTGTTAATAATAAATATTTTGTTATCATTAGCTCTTTAATATTAACCCCTATCCCCCTAAACATGGACCTTGCCCTTCATGGGGTGGCTTGCATGCCTCAGCAGTACAGATAACCATACTGTAGCTGCAACTACAATGGAGAGGTATCAGTTGGAAGACCAGGCAAATGTGTGGTCCCTGAAAAGGGGCAGCACCAAGAGGTTGACAGTCTTAAATTCCTAGGATTACAACTTGATAATAAATTCAGTTGGGAGGAGCACACCAAAGAACTGCAGAAACGCCTTAACAAATCTGTATTTGCAATTAGAGTGTTAGCAGACATAGGCGACATAAAAGTGAAAAAGCTTGCATACTTTGCCTACTTTCATTCCATAATGTCATATGGTATAATATTTTGGGGTAACTCTTCAAGTCAAACAAAAGTTTTCAGAGTCCGAAAGCATGTAGTACGTATTATTTGTGGAGTAAACTCACGGACGTCTTGTAGAAACCTCTTCAAAGAACTGGGTACACTAACTACTGCCTCTCAGTATATTTACTCCTTAATGAAATTTGTCCTAAATAATATATCTCTTTTTCCAACAAACAGCTCAGTTCATACATACAATACCAGGAACAAAAATGATCTGCACAAGGACTTAAAAGCACTTACTTTAGTTCAAAAAGGGGTTCACTACTCAGGAACACTCATCTTCAATAATTTACCAGCAAACATAAAAAATTTAGTTACAAATAGAGATCAGTTTAAGACTTACTAGTGGCCAACTCCTTCTACTCCATTGAAGAATTTTTTAATAGAAACAAATGATGTGTTGTATATATTTATACTATTAGTATTGTTATTTCAGCTTAAAAAAAAAAGAAATAAAAAAAAAAAAGGTGACATGTTCCACATCCACGAGGATCTTCTCAACACGGATCTATGGAACGAAAACTAATCTAATCTAATCTATTAACTGATCTGGCCTTATAACATCAGCCAAAATGGCCTTGCTGTGCTGGTACTATGGATGGCTGAAAGCAATGGGAAACTACAGATGTATTTTTTGCCAGGGACATGCAGCTTTACTGTATGGTTAAATAATGACGACATCCTCTTGGGTAAGATATTCTGGAGGTAAAATAGTCCCCCATTCTGTTCTCCAGACAGGGATTACTCAGGAGGACAGTGTCATCAGGAAAAACAAAACAGTCATTATATGGATTGGAGCATGAAATGTTAGATCCCTTAATCAGACAGGTAGATTAGAAAATTTAAAAAGGGAAATGGATAGATTGAAGTTAGATAAAGTGAAATTAGTGAAGTTTGGGGGCAGCAGGAACAGGACTTATGGTCAGGTGAATGCAGGGTTATAAACATAACATCAGATAGGGGTAATGCAGGAGGAAGTTTAATAATGAATAAGAAAATAGGAATGTAGATAAGCTACTATGAATAGCATAGTGAAAGCATCATCGTAGCCAAGATACACATACACAAAGTCCACATCCATCACAGTATATACACTGAACATGCAGTAAAGGAAACCAAAGAACATTTTGGAATACGAATTAAAGTTTAGGGAGAAAAAATAAAAACTTTCTCAATGACATTGTAATTCTGTCATCTTCGAAGAGCAGCTGAATGGAATGGACAGTGTCTTGAAAGAAGTATATAAGATTAACCTCAACAAATGCAAAACAATGACAATGGAATGTAATTGAATTAAATCAGGTGATGCTAAGAGAAACAAATTAGAAAATGAGACACTGAAAGTAGTAGATGAGTTTTGCTATTTGGGCAGCAACGTAACTGATGATGGCCAAAGTAGAGGGAATATAAAATGTAGATTGGTAACGCCGAGAAAAGTGATTCTGAAGAAGAGAAATTTATTAGCACCAAATTTAGATTTAAGTGTTAGGAAGTCTTTTCTGAAGGTAATTGTCAGGTGTGTAGCCACATGTGAAAGTGAAACATGGACGATAAACAGTTTAGACAAAAAGTGAATAGAAGCTTTTGGAATGTGGTGCTGCAGAAGCATGTTGAAGATTAGATTGGTAGACCTTATAACTAATGAGGAGGTACTGATTTGGATTGAGGAGAAAAGAAATTTGTGGCACAACCTGACCACCAGAAGGGATCACTGCGAGGTAACAAGAGAATGATGAATTTTGTATTAGATGGAAGTGTGTGTGGGGGGTAAACATTGTAGAGAGAGACCATGAGATGAATACAGTTAGCAGATGTAGAAGGATGTGGTTTGCAAAAGTTATTTGGGGATGATGATGCTTCCACAGCATATAGTAGCATGGAGAGCTTTCCACAAACCAATATTTGGATTGGAGACCAAACATTGTCCATAGCTAACAATGAAATTAATTTTTAAATTAACAACAGAATAAAACACAAATAATTTGTCAGTCTTCTGAAGGGTTTGGAATGGAATGTTTTATTCATGTGCAGAAGTTTGTAACATGTTGCTCCCAAATGTAAGGAATGTAATTTGAAATACCAGCAAAATGAAATGTAAATAAATCATCTTGATCTTCTTTATAGAAATATTTGGGAAGGACCCTTTTATCATGATGGTCTAGTGTAGCACCTGTGAATATTGTGCACGAATTTGGCTGAGGGGATGAATACTTGTAATTTTACTGGTGTTTTAAGAAAACAGATGACAGCACTAGTGTATATTATCCAGAAGACTAAGTTATCGATTCTAGTAAATCAGACTCAAGATGGCAAAAGAATATTGCAGGTCCTAGCTGAGCTGTTAAAGCATATTTTTCTACACAGACAATGGAGATTACGTATCACCAAAATTACAATAGTGCGATAATCTGTTGTATAAAAATAAATAACTTTAGGAAATCAGCCAGCCCAGAATTCTGAATTGCTTAAATCATTCAAAAAAGTAGTATTACAATGTTTAATGCTGTACAGAGACTAATATTGTGTACCAGAAGTAACACATTTTCCACCAGGAAAAAAGTCAGAATCTTAGTGTTAGTGACTAATATGTCCCATTCAAGAGTAGATAGGTTCTCTTTCACCTCCCCTTTGGCAGACTGTTATGTAAGAGTGTTGCTTGCATTGATATTCATTGGTATGGCAGATGCACACTGTAGCACCATGGTATATAAATTGTTGTGTCAGTAATTTAAGTGTGTCCCGGCAATGTGTATGTGCTCATTCTGCACATCAGTATCCATCTGAATAGAGTTTGTATTATCACCTTGTGAGGAGGGAAATGCATGTGATTGATTGCTGCATGTCTTGTTCAGAATGTTTGTGATGTGAGCTGTAGTACAGAACATATTAAACAGACGTATTGTACAAACAATGGTGTCTGTTCAAACAGCAACCAGGGAAATGATCCAGATATGTAGTATCAACAAAAACTTTGCCGTGAGACTACAAACATGTATACAGTTATGGAATTAAAGAAAAGGAGGAAAAGAAATGGAATTGGGCATGTATTATCAAAGTAGGAGGGAATTATAAAAGCAGTCTTGCAAGGAGACCATACGGCAAGCAGATTTTTGAAATTTTTTATATTTGTGGTATGTGATGTCCAAAACTCAAATGTCAGTGTTACAAAGCAGTTAGATGCAACTCTCAAAAATGTTCGAGAAAATTGTCTTTGAAGTTTGTGAGTGTCTTTAATATCACAAAGTGAGGTTGATTTTTAGATGGGCAGTGTGGCTTTGTGGTAGAATACTTACATGCGAAGTGGGCAGTCTAGGCTTAGATGCTGGCCACTGCAAATTCTTACACAAAGGTACATATTCTGTGATGCTTAATGTGTGTAAAAATGGTAAAAAAATCTGTAGTGCTTGAGTCAGGTAATTGCTGATTTGAGTCTCATTCCAGTCATTATTTTCTTGTTCAATTCATTTAAAATCAAAATATATCAGTTATATCCTAATTAAAACATATCTAATTCTCATTTTTATGAAAAATGAAATCTTCTTATTTCTAATTGAATATCATACGCAAAAAGCCAGTTTCCTTTGTAAATATAAATTCTTATTTACTGATATTTTGCAAAACATTGTTAATAAGGTTTGTTTCAATTAAAGAAAAATATTACAAGTTAATTTTTTTCATCTTTTTGAATTTTCCGCTTGACTGAAATGCACGTAGAACATGCACCTTTGCTTAAAAGTTTACCAAGGCTGAGAATCTAACCCTGGCACCCATGTGGTAGGCCAGTCCTTTACCACACTACCAGACTGCCTGTCGAAAAATCGATCTTTCTTTACACTATTAAAATCACTTAGAAAACTTTCAAATGTAGATTTTCTTGAGAATTTTTGGGAGTTGCATCAGACTATTTCATGTGACTGGTATTTGCTCTCTGAACTTCATGTACTTTACTGTAAATATAAAAAATTACAAGAATCAGATTTCTGTGTGGTCTTCTTGTTAGAGGGGTATTTGGAAGGTTAGGTGAGGTGAGAGAGGAAGAGATTTCAGATCCAAAATGATGTGCTCATCGACATCATATACAGCAGTACTAAGAAAGATGCAGTGGATTACGGGAAACAGAGATGCAAAGGAACTGCTAACATAGCAGAAAATGTGGTGGTGGTGATATTTGAGTACAACAATATGATTGTGAATGTTTCAACCGGTTTGCTAAATTGTATGTGTATTTATGAACTAGCTTAGCCATTTAATTTAAATATTCCTCATCTGTGAATCATACCTTGTCCAGAAACGCAGGTAATATGAGGTCTGTTAGAAATGTATCCAACTAACTTTCTCTCTCTCTCTCTCTCTCTCTCTCTCTCTCTCTCTCTCTCTCTCTCTCTCTCTCTCTCTCTCCCCTTCCTTCTTCCCTCTTCCTTCTTCTTCTTCTTCTTCTTCTTCTTCATATTTCTTTTTAACCTTCATACACATGTGTGAATTTTTTTCATGGCTGTCGATAGCATTAGTTGCTGGCAAGCAGCTGTTGAGTGAGGTATTGTGGAATGCTTGCATTAGTCTGACAAGGCAAATGACGTTATGACTGGAGCAGTACGAACGCATCAAATTTTGCCAGAAACTTGGCAACAGCCAGGTGGAAACCATTTAGAAGATTCAGACAGCTTTTGGTGACGATGATATGGGTATCACACAGATTAAGGAGTGATACAACAAGTTCAAAGATGGCTGCAGATTGGTGGAGAGAAAGCCACGCTCCGGTTGGTCTCCAACATGCTGAATTGACCAGGTCATGGCCAAACTGAATCCTGTGGTAATGTGAGACCGTTGTGTGACTATATTAGAAATTGTGGAAGGGGTGGGCATCAGCACTTTTTTGGCACGTTCCACTGTGAACGAAGATTTGGCCAAGAAGAGAGTGTCAGGGAAATTTGTGTCGAAGCTGCTGATGGCAAAACAATAGCAACTTGTGGTTGAAGTTTCAAAAGACATGTTGGATTCCACAAACAGTGAGCCCAACTTTTTGAACATCATAATCGCGGGTGACAAGTCCTGGGTGTAGGGTATACGGGTACAACCAAGAAATCATATCCCAGTTGTCACAGTGGAAGTATTTCTCATCACAAAGACCAAAGAAGGCCCGACAAGTGCACAGCAATGTCAAAGTGATGCTGACTGATTTCTTTGATTCCCGCAGGGGCATCTTATGTCACTTATATAATGGTGTGTGGGGGCAAGAGACCAGACTTTTGGTCAACCAGAAATTGGTGCCTCCATCACAACTGTGCTCCAGCACATTCCTCGCACTTGATTCAGACATTTTTGATGTGAAACCAGTTTCCTGTGCTTTAATAGGCTCCTTATTCTCCTGATATGGCCTCCTGCAACTTCTGGCTGTTCCTCAAACTCAAAAGGATTTAAAAGAAATGAAATTTGAGACAAGAGAGGACATTATGATAGCTGAGCTAAACTCCATTCCGGAAGAGTTTTTTTTGGCTTGGTTCCAACAATGGCAGCACCACTGGGAGAAGTGTGTAGAGTCCCAAGAGAACTATTGTGAGGGTGATTACATGTCCAACACTGCAGGTAAGCCCTTCTCTGCCAAATGTTGTCTACTTTTCTAACAGAACTCATGTATTGCTTGAGCCATTCACAATCTGCCGATCAATTTTCATCATCACTTCTCTTCGCGGCCTGTGCCACAACATACCTATTGCAATACATTCCTCTCATTGCTTTTCTTTAGTCGGTGGCAAGAAATCACTTTCCCTTTGTTGTGGCTGATATTTTCAGATATTATGACTGATGACACAGCAAAAGATCACTCATAATATTGCTCTTGTAGCAGCTACAAATTGTAACTGCCATTGAATAAAACATTATTTTGGCTTCCAGCTGCATGAGGGGACTATAAAGGGTGACCAGAAAATCCATTAATATTTGAGAAAGCACTAATTCATAGAATAATGTTGGTAGAGAGGTAAAACTTGTCACACACATCCTGAAATGGCATGAGTGCAAAAAGCGGCCAACGGATGGTGCTGGACAGTGATATGCTGCTTTTCAAACTATCAGCATGATGAGTACGAGGTATGCTGTGGTGTTACAGAATTGCGTCATCCCTAGCCTGGTTGATAAACATGTACTAGAAGGTAGGATCTTATGTAGGATGATGCTCCACCTCATATTGCTACAAGTGTGAAAGATATCTTGTGCATATCATCCGGCGAGGATCATGTGCTGAGCCACCACTTCCGTCATGCTTGGCCTCTCTGGTCCACAGACCTCAGTCAATGTGATTATTGGTTGTGGGGTTACCTGAAGTCGCACATCAACTGTGGTCATCCAACCTCATTATGGATGGTATAAGGCAACCTCCAACGGGAATTTCTCATCATACCTACTGATATGCAGTACAGTGCAACTTCTCGTATTTTTGATGAATGGTGATTGACATGTTGAGCATTGCTGTAAAGACAATTGTCTTTACTAAAAATCGATTGTTATGCTAATGATTACTTTTGTATCATATGAAGTGCTATCTGTTCGTCTTTTGTTCACTTTTTTGGTTCAAAAAAAGTAATTTCAAGTATGTCTCAATCTGTAGCTCTCTACCTACATTATCCCCCAAAGTATTGAATTTTCAAATGTTAACAGACTTTTGGGTCACCCTGTACATCCACGAGCTATCATCCAAGTACTCCTCGGTCATTGTCATGCAGTAACTTGGGTGCTGATGGTTGCTGGCTGGATGCTCAGTCCATTGCTGAATAAGACAATGTTTTCATTCTGTTTGTCCTACACTGCTTTAACCTTGTGATGGAAGCCAGTTCTCATGAGCTTGTTACACTCCAATAACAGGGGTCATGGTATGAGTGGATCAAATATCACATGAGCATATGCATCCCACTAGCCAGCAGGACACGCTTTGTTGAGATGAAATGAAATGTTGTGTGGTGAGGGCCTCCTGTTGGGTAGACCCGTCACCTGGTGCAAGTCTTTTTAGCTGATGCCACTTTGGTGACTTGTGTGTCAATGGGGATGATAGGATGGTGAAGATAACACAACACCCAGTCCATGAGTGGAGAAAATCTCCAACCCAGTTGGGAATCGAATCCAGACCCTTTGGTTGGCATCCTGCTGCGCTGACCACTCAGCTATCGAGGTGGACTTTGTTCAGATGTTAAAGGTATTCTTGTTGGGGGAAGTTTACAGTGATTGAAATGGGGTCTGAGATATACACTGAGGTGACAAAAGTCATGGGACAATGATATGCACATATAAAGATGGCAGTAGTATTGCATACACAAGGTATAAAAGGACAGTGCATTGGTGGAGCTGTCATTTGTACTCGGGTGCTCCATGTGAAAAGGTTTCTGACATGCTTATGACTGCACGATGGGAATTAACGGACTTTGAACATGGGATGGTAGATGGGTAAAATACTCCGGAGGTAAAATATTCCCCCATTCGGATCTCCGGGCGGGGACTACTCAAGAGGATGTCGTTATGAGGAGAAATAAAACTGGCGTTCTACGGATCGGAGCGTGGAATGTCAGATCCCTTAATCGGGCAGGTAGGTTAGAAAAAGGGAAATGGATAGGTTAAAGTTAGACATAGTGGGAATTAGCGAAGTTCGGTGGCAGGAGGAACAAGACTTCTGGTCAGGTGAATACAGGGTTATAAATACAAAATCAAATAGGGGTAATGCAGGAGTCGGTTTAATAATGAATAAAAAAAAAATAGGAGTGCGGGTAAGCTACTACAAACAGCATAGTGAACACATTATTGTGGCCAAGACAGACACGAAGCCCATACCTACTACAGTAGTACAAGTTTATATGCCAGCTAGCTCTCCAGATGGTGAAGAAATTGATGAAATGTATGACGAGATAAAAGAAATTATTCAGGTAGTGAAGGGAGACGAAAATTTAATAGTCATGGGCGACTGGAATTCGAGTGTAGGAAAAGGGAGAGAAGGAAACATAGTAGGTGAATATGGACTGGGGCTAAGAAATGAAAGAGGAAGTCCCCTGGTAGATTTTTGCACAGAGCATAACTTAATCATAGCTAACACTGGGTTCAAGAATCATAAAAGAAGGTTGTATACATGAAAGAATCCCAGAGATACAAAATGGTATCAGATAGATTATATAATGGTAAGACAGAGATTTAGGAACCAGGTTTTAAATTGTAAGACATTTCCAGGAGCAGATGTGGACTCTGACCACAATCTATTGGTTATGAACTGTAGATTAAAACTGAAGAAATTGCAAAAAAGTGGGAATTTAAGGAGATGGGACCTGGATAAACTGAAAGAACCAGACGTTGTACAGAGTTTCAGAGAGAGCATAAGGGAACAATTGACAGGAATGGGGGAAAGAAATACAGCAGAAGAAGAAAGGGTAGCTCTGAGGGATGCAGTAGTGAAGGCAGCAGAGGATCAAGTAGGTGAAAAGACGAGGGCTAGTAGAAATCCTTGGGTAACAGAAGATATATTGAATTTAATTGATGAAAGGAGAAAACATAAAAATTCAGTAAATGAAGCAGGCAAAAAGGAATACAAACGTCTCAAAAATGAGATCGACAGGAAGTGCAAAATGGCTAAGCAGGCATGGCTAGAGGACAAATGTAAGGATGTGGAGGCTTATCTCACTAGGGGTAAGATAGATACAGCATACAGGAATATTAAAGAGACCTTTGGAGATAAGAGAACCACTTGCATGAATATCAAGAGCTCAGATTGAAACCCGGCTCTAAGCAAAGAGGGAAAAGCAGAAAGGTGAAAGGAGTATATAGAGAGCCTATACAAGGGTGATGTACTTGAGGACAATATTATGGAAATGGAAGAGGATGTAGATGAAGATGAAATGGGAGAGTTTGACAGAGCACTGAAAGACCTGAGTCGAAACAAGGCCCCGGGAGTAGACAACATTCCATTAGAACTACTGATGGCCTTGGGAGAGCCAGTCCTGACGAAACTCTACCAGCTGGTGAGCATGATGTATGAGACAGACGAAATACCCTCAGACTTCAAGAAGAATATAATAATTCCAATCCCAAAGAAAGCAGGTTTTGACAGGTGTGAAAATTACCGAACTATCAGTTTAATAAGCCACAGCTGCAAAATAATAACACGAATTCTTTACAGACGAATGGAAAAACTGATAGAAGCCGACCTCAGGGAAGATCAGTTTGGATTCCGTAGAAATGTTGGAACACTTGAGGCAATACTGACACCACGACTTATCTTGAAAGAAAGATTAAGGAAAGCCAAGCCTACGTTTCTAGCATTTGTAGACTTAGAGAAAGCTTTTGACAATGTTGACTGGAATACTCTCTTTCAAATTCTGGAGGTGGCAGGGGTAAAATACAGGGAGCGAAAGGCTATTTACAATTTGTACAGAAACCAGATGGCAGTTATAAGGGTCGAGGGGTATGAAAAGGAAGCAGTGGTTGGGAAGGGAGTGAGACTGGGTTGTAGTCTCTCCCCGATGTTATTCTATCTGTATATTGAGCAAGCAGTGAAGGAAACAAAAGAAAAATTCGGAGTAGGTATTAAAACCCATGGAGAAGAAATAAAAACTTTGAGGTTCGTCGATGACATTGTAATTCTATCAGAGACAGCAAAGAACTTGGAAGAGCAGTTGAATGGAATGGGCAGTGTCTTGAAAGGAGGATATAAGATGAACATCAACAAAAGCAAAACGAGGATAATGGAATGTAAAGTCGAATAAAATCGGGTGATGTTGAGGGAATTAGATTAGGAAATGAGGCACTTAAAGTAGTAAAGGAGTTTTGCTATTTGGGGAGCAAAATAACTGATTATGGTCGAAGTAAGGAGGATATAAAATGGAGACTGGCAATGGCAAGGAAAGCGTTTCTGAAGAAGAGAAATTTGTTAACATAAAGTGTAGATTTAGGTGTCAGGAAGTCATTTTTGAAAGGATTTGTATGGAGTGTAGCCATGTAAGGAAGTGAAACATGGACGATAAATAGTGTGGGCAAGAAGAGAATAGAAGCTTTCGAAATGTGGTGCTACAGAAGAATGTTGAAGATTAGATGGGTAGATCACATAACTAATGAGGAAGTATTGAATGGGATTGGGGAGAAGAGAAGTTTGTGGCACAACTTAACTAGAAGAAGGGATAGGTTGGTAGGACATGTTCTGAGGCATCAAGGGATCACCAATTTAGTATTGGAGGGCAGCGTGGAGGGTAGAAATCGTAGAGGGAGACCAAGAGATGAATACACTAAGCAGATTCAGAGGGATGTAGGTTGCGATAGGTACTGGGAGATGAAAAAGCTTGCACGGGATAGAGTAGCATGGAGAGCTGCATCAAACCAGTCTCAGGACTGAAGACCACAACAACAACATGGTAGTTGGTGCTAGACACATGTGACATTCCATTTCAGGAATTGTTAGGGAATTCAATATTTGTAGATCCACACTGTTAAAGAGTGTGCCGAGAATATCAAATTTCAGGCATTGCCTCTCATCAAGGACAATACAGTGGCCAACAGTCTTCACTCAATGACTGAGCACAGTGACTTTTGCATAGAGTTGCAACAATGCATGAAATAAACACAGGAATCAATGTGAAACATTTGACTGACATATCTGTTACGACAGTGGCAAAATTTTACATTAGTGGCCTATGGCAGAAGACGACTGATGTGAGTACTTTTGCTAACAGCATGACATTGCCTACAGTGACTCTCCTGGGCTGGTGATGATATAAGTTGGACCCTAGGACCTGGGAAACCATGATCTGGTCAGATGAGTTACAGTTTCAGTAGGAAAAGCTGATTGTAGAGTTCGAGTGTGATGCAAACCCCATGAAGCCGTGGACACAAGTTCTCAACAAGGCACTGTGCAATTTGGTAGTGGCTCAATAATGGTGTGGGCTGTGTTTACATGGAATGCACTGGATCCTTTGGCCCAACTGAACAAATCATTGACTGTAAATGGTAATGTTCTGGTACTTGCAGATGATTTGCAGCCATTCATGGACTTCATGTCCCCAAACAATGATGAAATTTTAATGGATGACAATATGCCTTGTCATTGGGCCACAGTTGTTTGAGACTAGTTTGATGTGCATTACAGACAGTTCGAGCAAATGTTTGGCCATCCAGATTGTCTGAAGTGAATCCCATCGAACATTTATGGGACATAATCGAGTGGCCAGTTTGTGCACATAGTCCTGCACTGACAAAACTTTCGCAATTGAAGATGGCTGTAGAGGCAGCATGTCTCAGTATTTCTGCAGGGGTCTTCTGATGATTTGTTCAGTTCATGCCACATCAAGTTGGTGCATTATGTCAGGGAAAAGGAGCTATGCATGATATTAGGAGGAATCCTGTGACTTTCATCATCTCAATGTATTTGCCATCATGTCTCTTTGTTAAGCTGTGCAGTAACCTTTTGTCTGATCATTTGCTTGTCTGTAGCTCCCTGCAGGCTACCTGAAATATCAGCAGAACAGTTCAGCATCCCACCTTCCTAAGCTGTGCCCGTATTGGTTTTAAAAACACTCCGCTCATACGGAGGTGCTAGTATGGCCCTCAAGTCACCATACTTTGGTCCTGTTGAGCACTTGTGAGATGCAGTAGAAAACCTGCCAGCACTTTTTCCAATCTTGGAATCACTTCTGGAACCCACTGTACATTATGGTGTCCAGCTCTTTCAGTAATTCTATATCTAACTCATCAATGGTGGCAAAATGATGTCCTTCCATGTTTCACTCCTATCAGGATTATTAACTTGATGTTGTCATACAAGTACGTTATTGTAATCTAATTATATGATGTTCAAAAGGGCTGGAACATTCTTCCTTGCAGGTGAGCAAATAGGGAGTGTATTTACAATAACACTTAAAAACAAGTTAACATTGACATTAATTTATTAATACAATGACTGTACAATATAATTTATTAGCTACAAAACAATCAAAGGCCATATTGCACAGTATGTAACAATTATTTTTGTTAATATTTTTAAAATTTGGAACACATACAAATACTATAAACAAAACAACTTTGTAAGATTCTTTTTTTTTCAGAGCATTTTGAATGTTAAAGTTCATTTGATTTCTAGAGGCACACTTCTAAAACAACCATTCATCATAGGAAAATAAACATTTTGTGGATTATGCATGTACACTTTCCACTCTTCCAACCATTTCTATAACTTTGGAATTCACATTACTTGGTTTGCAGATGTCACAAATAAATTGTTTCATTGTCTGATTAATAATTTTTGCTTTTCTATCACAAAGTATGCTGACAAAGATTACATTCATGATACAAATAATTTGAATTTTCGGGTTCATTTCCTGCAAGGCTTTCCCACTTCTGTGTCGTTCACTACGTCTAACCTCTCCCTGTTGTCACAGGCATCCTTCCACCCAGCTCCTCTCAGCTTGAGCAACCCGCTATAAACAGTTAACATCTCTCTCTCTCTCTCTCTCTCTCTCTCTCTCTCTCTCTGTGTGTGTGTGTGTGTGTGTGTGTGTGTGTGTGTGTGTGTGTGTGTGATTTAGTTCTCAGAACTGAAGTGCCTTTGCTTATTATCTGTTTATGCACCAAACATAACACAATCAGTTATAGATGAGTGTTTACCTGTCCTCATTTTTGTTTATTTTTTTGTTAAAGTTCCTTTGCTCTGTGAAGGAAGTAAAAGTATGGGTTGTTACGAGAAGATAAGACAATTTTATAATTGCTGCTTTTTTCCTGATTGGCCTTCCAGGCACTTTGTTAATTAAATTGTCTAACATCCACTTATTTGATGTGACATTTCTGTTAAGAGCAGAACTTACCAAGCCTTAAGACTGGACACATGAAAAAGTAATTACCTTACTCATGACTTCTTTGCAGTGTGTTACAAGAAGTAATAAGTGCTGCCTATATGTTACACCATAGGGAACCACTTATAAAATTTGTTTTGTGTATGATATCCAATCAGTAGAGTATCAGAAGCCAATAAATTAGGAGATGTAGAGGATTTGAAACTACTTCACAAGAAACCTATACTGTCTACCATTTAAGTAATTTCAACAGTTTCTTTTAATTGTTGTCTGTGTAGACTTAAGTTGATAAATATAACAATATTAGAGAAGGAAAGTTGCTACTCACCATATAATGGAGATGCTGAGTCGCAGATAGTTATAACAAAAAGATTCTACAATTATAGCTTTCGACCATTAAGGCCTTTGTCAACAATACACACACATATATATATAACTTCAATCTCAGGGAACTGAAACCAGTTTCAGTTGCCTGAGAGTGCAATCAACTGAAACCGGTTTCAGTTGCCTGAGACTGCAGTCGTGTGTGCGAGTTGCTTTTTCGTGTGTGTGTGTGTGTGTGTGTGTGTGTGTGTGTGTGTGCTGTTGACAAAGGCCTTAGTGGACGAAAGCTATAATTGTGAGAATCTTTTTGTTGTGCCTATCTGCGACTCAGCATCTCCGCTATATGGTGAGTAGCAACTTTCCTTCTCTAATATTATTACATTCCATTCTGAATTTTTCAAGTTGATAAATGTAGATCTTTGCTTACTGTACTTTAGTTCATATAGCTAATGAGAATATTTATGTATATGTTTAACATCTGGGAATTTCTGAATTCTTTTCTTTATTTATACTGGAAGGAAATTCATTTAATTCCTACATTTGTGTGCATTCTGCTTATCAGCTTACTTACTGTACCTTCAAAAGTTAGACCCTGTTCAAAAGTTGTGGAAAATAGTCAGGATAATACCGCTACACACAGCTAATAGTTCTGAAGTTCTCTCTAGTTTTTGAGAAATTTAAGCAAATACAGAGAAAACTACATGAGTTCACTGTATAATCAGAAGATCCTAGCTTGATCACCTGTTTGGCAATAGCCTGTTCAGTTTGTTACATCCTAGTGGGAAACGTAACCAGTTTTCATGTATCAGCTGCGTTGACTTGGAATGCTTTTTCTGTCATCCAGTTTATGGCTACATTGTTGTGACATTTTCCGTTAATTTCACGCAAATGAAGGAATCACGTGTATATATTACATTAGAAGTTCTGTTTCAAAACCAGGCCTGTACTGTCTGTTGGTACAAAACACACAGGTTAATTGGCACACATCCTTACTTGTTAAATGTTCTTCCCAAATTCGTACAGAGCACAACTGTAGTCTGGATGGAAACTGAGGAACAAAAGAGTGGAAGGGTGTATGTACTTAAATACCACTTGAAATCTACCGATTCGAGGAAGACTAAGTGTGTACCTCTTACCATATGTATGTGACTTAGTGGTTTTATTGACCAATATTTGAAATCTCTGAACAAAGAATTTACCTAGTCTTAAATGAGAGAAAAAGTTTGCCATGAGATGATGGAAATGGAGTGCACAGAGCATTTCTGGAACAAATGAAATGTAAGACATTACTGGTGTGTCAATATTCATAATTTTTGTATTTGAGAGATTGTTGCAAATTTACTTCATAAATACTGTCAGAGAGGCTGCAGTTTCATTCGAGATAGTGTTCCCTTGCTTTTCTTTAATCTGTAATTGATTTTAGCTACTTCTTGGGTATCTACAGTTTAACACAAACAAAACCATGGTGCAGCTTCACACATAAGAGATATTTCAAAAGGTGAAAAGAGCAAATAGGAAAAAATGCACAGAGTACAAGGAAAAAGAAAGTTACTCCTAAAACCTGTGATCATCTTTGAACTAACAACTTTTTAATAGATTTAGGAATGAGCAGGATGCATTTGATAGATGAAAGATGAGAGCTAAACACTGTAGAAATTACAAGAAAAAATGAAAGTGAACAAATTCAATCAAATTTATAGATTGAGAATTGTCTACAGAAACATAAATAATAACTGGTTTACCACAGGAAAGTGAATCTATGATTTAATCCTATAAGCATGAGATCCACCTAATGACAACCAACATGCTGTCACTATGTGACAAAACAAAATGTTTAAGCTATTCTGTATTAACAGTATAGAGTTATAAAATGCAACACAGCCACTCATAGTTTTATTTTCTTCCTTTCTTTTTTATTTTTTCATTTTATTATGATGCAGTTTGAGTGAAGTAAAATATACAAAAAATCTAGTTGAAATTTTTTTGTCATACTTCTGGTAATTTTTCATCTATTTCTAGACTGTCAATTGTTAATGAAATGAATTAACAAAATCGTAGTTGTCATAGATTATACAATAATGTAGTACATATATGAAGGGAAACTACTAATAATAACATAGAAAAAATAGTAGCTCAACCACCCACCACATAATATGGCATTGTTTTTTATTGTTGCACATACCTAAATGTTACCTGCCAGAATGATGATAAAGTGTGGTAACATATACACACCTTTATAACATAAAATTAATTACATATTTTGGGTCAAAAGTACAAATATGCAATAATTTATAAGTTTAAATGTACTGTAACACTCAACAGAAGTATGTATTTATAACATAGGCAGTATCAGTGGAAAGTCCGTATCCAAAAAAAGGATGGGAAATATGTTCTTCATTTCTTTGGATCTGGTTAAGAAAAAAACTTTCCATGTGTAGAATTTCTATAGTATTTTAAACATCAAAAAAATTTCTTTTGTTTGAACACTTTTGTTTGAAATGTGATACTCATTAAAAGAGACTACACAAGATAATAAATAGGTATTATTCTATTGTTGTTGTTGTAATTTTATTGTGTGCCTGTGTTATAATTATTTTTATGTATTGTTACTATACAAGAAGCCACAATCACATTTCATTCTGACTCTGTAATTGGTCCTTTAGTGTGTTATCTTCCATGGATATTAATGAAATAACTTGCTGATTGCTACACACATGCTCTTCATTGATCCTACCACAGTGAAACAGATGCAGATTAAGAAACGCGATTTGCTTATTTCTTACACTGATGACGCCAAGAATGCTGATTTAATGTCTAATAATTTTCTCCTTGAGATATTCTAAATTAACAGTATGAGCCTACACACATTTAGTTGTGAGGAAACAATGATGGACATATGGAAAACTAAAATGATCAGTGACAGAATTGAAACCCTGTCTGTAGTTGCTTGGCAACTAGCTGCAAATCTTTTTATTTGACACATATTCAACAACTTGCACATCTTTGTGAATAAAATGAGATGAAATGATGAGGATAACACCCAGTCTCCAAGTGAAGAGCATCTCCAACCAGGCCCAGAATTGAACCCAAGACCCAACAATCTAGAGGCAGCAATGCTAAGCACTACACCTTGAGCTATAGATATCACGGCAAATGTCTAGTTCAAAAATGAGATCATCACAATAATTCCCAGCCAAAGGGGAATATTTCAGGGAGACTTTTTTTGCCATAGCTGATCTGCTTGGCTATACTATTGAAAGAAGGCAAACTAGAAACCAAAATGGGATTACCCATTTTTAAATGGATCCCATTAGATAGAAAGGAACCAATACACAAGATGCTGAAACCATGGAAAATATTTTTAAAGTTAGAAGAAAATTAACAGCTCTCAACTGAATTTTGTGAAATAAACAAAAGTGATATTATTAGCAATGCCTCAGAAGACAATATGAAATTTTTGACTTTGTTATATTTTAATATATTGCAGATTTTTGTGGTTTGTTTTATTTGAGTGAATGACTGAAATGTACTATTGAAATCTGTGGACTGAGGAACTGAAAACTACTTTTAAGCCAATTATATTATACATTCATATAACATGTTATTTCTCTATAAAGTTATTACATGTAATTAACACATTTTCAAGGTTTCATATGCCCAAAAAATGTTCAACAACATCCACCATAATGTTATCTCCCAAAAAGGCAACATTACAATTACTTATTAAATCTGTAGTGGGCTGTAAGTCTTAGATCTTCAGTGCATCTATTGTTTTTCCATTACGCCAGAGGGATGTGAGTTTTTCAAAAAAAAATTACATTTCATGTAATTTACAGGTTGCTGCCGGGTGACATCGTCGACCACCATGGCGGCAGTGGATGACGACATCACCTGGCAGCAAACTCATGAATTATTTGAACATTTAATTCGTCAGGAAAAGTTAAGGTCTCACAAATTTACATTTGGTCATTACCAATCACTAAAAACTCCCTGCTAAACCATTTATTGATAAAAATAGATAATAATTTAGTTTTTCATTCACACTATCACATTTGTAGTGTTTTAAAACTGCCAAATTCTCTTTGCTCTACTTATGTCAATGCCTCCTAATAGATAATGTGGATAGTCAAATGCATACATGAAGCCTTTCTTCAATGCAGATTTTCCATACAAAGATAAACAATTATGTTACAGTATTTTCTCCAAAATATGAATAGACTGTGAAGGTGCAATAACCATATTGCTTAAACAAAATCAGTTCACGTATTTCATTTCAGCAGAAATTTAATTACTTGGTCTCTGACAAGTTTTTTAGTGACATTACCAAATAAAATTTAGTTGATTTTTTTCTGCAGACTTATTTAAAAATTTGAGGTACAGGGGACAGTTTCTTTTGGCAGAATGTGGTCCATGACATAAAACCATATGCAGAAAATACTTGTCTCCTCAGTAATGTCAATAAAAGTATTTAATGATGATATCAATGTGTGCAAATAACAAATCAGCATATTAACACTACTGACAAACTGGTATGAGTTCCTGGATCATAGTAAAAGTATTTAGGAATGCAACAAAATATAAGAACTGATCACAAAAAGCAAAAGAAAACATCTACATATGAATACAGGATCGGAGTGACATAGGAAACCAACTGGTAAGCATATTATTACAGCAGTTAACAGCCAGGTTGTGTTAGGGCTAATGTACACTTGTGGTGTGCTGTAAGTGGTTGGATACTGAACTGAACTCAATAGATTAGCTGAAAAGAAACTATTAGACAGGATTGTTGAAATTACTTAAGCTTTGTTGTAGTCTGGAACATAAAGTGAATCAGGTTGTGGAGGTTGACAACAGTTAGTTCATTTGCCCTCACGATCATGTGAAGATAAATTGCTCAAGAGAGGGCCACAATACGAAAGAAAAGATTGTATATGTAATGCTCCTCCCCCCCCCCCCCCCTCCCCCCACTGTCTATAATAATGCTGGACAGTATTTTGTTTTCTTGAGACTGAGGGGTATGCCAGGCCACTTGAAGATAGTGATGTGGACATGAAACTACAGCATATTCTCAAGAAGGAGTTGATGACAGTTGCTGTAACTGGTGACTAAAACAGTTTGGTTATAGTTATCACTGATAAAATTATTGTTACTTTGAAAGATGCGTGCAAGTTGTTAATCATTTGCCATTGTGATTTCTGCAGAATGAGAATTTCCATAAAAATCTGAAGACCTTAAAACTTCCCAAGAAAGTCTCTAACTAAAGACAGAAAGCCATTTGTTACAGGCTTATAATGTTACTAGAAAATGTGTGAAGAAGGAAATAGATAACTGTGGAAATGAAACAATAGAAAGTCCAGATTGAAGTATCAACAATTATGAAAAGGAGAGATTATTATTCACCATATAGTGTCACCCTGAGTTGCAAACAGGCACAATGAAAAGACTATTACACACTAATCATTTGGCCAATGCATTCTTGAGAAAAGAAAGGAAAACACACACACATTCACACAAGCACAGACACACGCCCATCATCTCTGAACACTCTATCGAAACTGCTGTGGATGTGGTTGAATTTCTTTTCATATTGGTATAATCGACACATACAACAATTATTGATATATAATACCAATTTCAAAAAATAAATTACAGTAGTACTAGCATTCATGACTATACCTGATGTTTGAAAGAGCTTCAGCTAAGTGGGATGGACAGATCAATTGGAAATCAGGCTACGATGTCCTACCATGTATGAGTAAAGAAGGAGACAAATATGAAGAGAATAGTATCAGATAAAGTAGGAGATCTAAAGTATTATGTTAATAAACACTAGTACTTCTTCAGCTTAGAGTTTGTGGAAGTGAGGGATATAGTAAGCAGAAAAGCAGGTTTTTAATAATAAGATAAAATAACAAAACTGAGAGAATGACACAAATAAAATATAATAAATGGAGGAAAAACAAAGGGGCAGTTATGGAGGGGGAATATAAACATAGAAGTAAAATAAAAAGAAATTTGATTGTGGAAGGAAAAGGGGTGAAGGTAAATGATTTGAGTTTAAGCATATTAAAGTATATTTTGAAGTTCCTGTTTCCACAGTTTAGGGGAACAGCTTCTGAGTAGGACCATGTGGTGTAGTAACCACTGTGGCCTCTTGAATTATGCTATAGAGCACACTTTGCAACTGAAGCAGTGTATTTGTGTCCTTTCATGATTCTGCCAGATTGGTGTTCATCCCTGTGTAGAAATGCACATTGTAGACAGGTATCAGCTGGTAACCCACACAATTAATTTTGCTTGTGGCCAAGTGTTTTTAAGTTATAAAATTTGGTAATGATGTGGGTAAAGAAGGTGGTAGTACATGGAAAATGTTTTACAGGTTAAAATTTTGGTTTGGGAATGGTGTAGGGCGTGACAAGGATGCTGCAAAGTTTAAGAGAATATTTGGAAGTGAAAGTGCATGTTAGGAAACCAGGGAGGGATGATGTCATTTCAGGGTGCAGCACGAGAAAGCCCCAGCTCTGGAAAATAATCTCTTGAGGCCATCAAGTCAGTGCTGATACTGTGTAACAAAAAGAGTGTTTATTAGTTGTTAGGTAATAGGTGGCAATGGGAAACAGAATTGCTCTGTCTGGTGCGTGGAAGAGGCATATGTCAGCTCCCTAGAAGCTGTGCCCCTTGACTTCCTATATAGTCATAAATATCTTTGCAGTATGAACTCATTGTAAAGAAGATCTGCTGAACTTCCTTCAACTTATTTTCCCAGATGAAATTCACCTCATTCTTGTCCATAAGTCAAGCCATCTTGCTGGGTGTATACTTGCAACTCTGTGAGTCATACATCCAAACTTCAGCCCCCTTCACATCAACCAGCAGCAATATCTCCACTCTCACAGCTTTAATCCTTTTCAAGTCAAATATACCCTTTCGTACAGCGTAGGTGATTGTGGTAAATGAAAATGATTGAAACCCAAATCCCATAACACCTATACCAATACGCTTTCTCAAGCATTTCTCTCTTGCAACTACCCCACTGATATCCACAAACATATCTCCTGGGCCATTTCCTCCTGTCACTTCATACCATCAGTGAAGTTCCTACGTCCAAATAGCTGAGAAACATTATGCTCGTAATGCAGTAGTACCCACACTTTCATGACGTACTGAATTACTCCATGAGGACTATGATTTTCCCAAGATGAGTCCTGAAATATTTTCTCATTGTGATATCAACTCAATCCTGTATGCTGCCACCTCTTAAACACCCTTCTGAGATTCTGACATTCAAGACCAGCATCCCATCCCTAAGTTGCTTGTCCGCTATGAAATGTTAACTGTACCCTCACCTACTGCCACCTAATCTAAGCCCACTACTGGTAAAATGTATAGCATTAAAGGAAAGACTGTATCCTGAACTACTCATTAATGTACCATCTTACAAGTGGACTGCACTGCTTTATCCATAGGAATAACTATCAAATTAGCAGAATCGATGAATGGGCATGAATGTCTTTGAGGTGGCCAGAACCCAGTTGCTCCACAAAAAGAGCCCTGAGTGCATGCTATAGTACAAGGGCTATTTAAACGCTCCCGCCATGCAGCTGCTTCTTTGAACTCTGGAAGACGAAATCTGTCTCCAAAATGTACTCTCATCATGTCACTTTCATGGAATCAAACTGCATTAGCTGTCCATCTGCTTTCTTCTTCCACTGAAGTTTTTTGCTTTACTTTTGCTTATTTTTTTATTCCTTCCCCCTCACAGATGGCATTTCATTTTTGTTTCTTCTATTTGTTGTATAAAAATTTGGTCACTCTCACTGTTTTCCATTTTATATGCTTCTTACAGATATATTTTTACTTCTCTCTTTAGCATTACCTTCTACCATCTCTGAACTGAAGATTGCACAGCCTTATTGCTTTTTTCTCAGTCTTTGCCTTACTTCCTCCCGTAACCTGGCAGGACCCATGACATAAGATTTTCTTTGGTTTTATGTGTAATTAAAGCCAAAATTGTTTGTGTGTAATATTATCTACATTTAGTACGTTGTATAAGGGGCAGTCAAATGAAACCAAGGCAGATGGAAAAAAGTAAGTAAACTGTTTATTATTTCAAAAGTAAATGCCCTAACTGTTCGTACATTTATCCCACTGTGAGACAAGATGGTCACTGCCTTTGTGGAAAAAGGTTTGCAGTTGCTCACAGAATCATAATTGTACCCAGGTGTGCACATCTTCATCCAAAGCAAATCAACAGCAACAAATGGCTTTCTTTAGGGCTTCAGAAATATGGAAATCACATGGGGAGGCGTTGAGACAGTGTGGAAGATTTGTAAGGGCTTCACAGGAAAACTGCTGCAGCATACTTGAAACAACCACAGCAACATGTGCATTGGCCCTGCAGCTGTGAAGAAATATGTTTATGGCTGTTGATTTGCTTCAGATGAAGAGGTACAGCCCTGGGTACAGTCACAGTTCTACATGCAGCTGCAAACATTTTTTGATGAAGGCATTAACTGCCTTGTCCCACAATGGGATGAATGTGTTATCACTTCTGAGGATTACGTTTGAAGTAATAAACAGTTTACATACTTTTTTGCCATGTGCCTTGCTTTCATTTGATTGCCCCATACATACTTCTGTCCAAGTGATTTGTCCATCCCATTGTACAAAATGATCAAAATATGAATAAATATTATTAATATCATTATTTTTAATATTTTTTATATATAGAAATGTTTCATACTCTGCTTCATATCAATTCCTCCAGTACTCCATATGGTAATAGAATAGGAAGAAACTGTAATACATGATACAGTGGAAAGTACGTTGAGTCATCCATTTCAGGGTGGTTTACAGAGTATGAATGTAAGTGTAAAACATGATTATTTAATTTTTGAATATGATTTCTGTATGTGAAAAGAGATGTGCACATTGAACCCTCTAAAAAGAGAAACTGAGATATCATTTACTACAATAGTCTATATGCATGAGATTATTTGACATTCTTAGATTTCTTCTTTTATGTTGATGTCCCATTTTCATGCCTGTGTGTTGCAACTGCCTAGTATATGGACAGAAACCAAATCAATTTTTAGAAGTTTTTGTGTATCTCTTTTTAAGCTGGGCTCTTTTGCTCCTGCTTGTCCTGTACTATGTGATATGTGATGACTGTCTTTTGACACAATTTTGACAGTTCATTTCAGTTTGATTAAAAAACTATCATTAAACTGCCAGAAATTCTGAAATTTTGATTTAAAAAATTCAAAGAATGAAAAACGTGTTTTGAAGAAAAATATGTTAAGTAAAAGATTTGCTTTCATTTTTGATGATGACAGCTCTGCCATTTTTTAGGTACCACTAAATGTGTGTAAATGCTTACTGCAATAAATCTTGATGCAAGCCTTGTATTTTGTTAACATATAGCATGCACAACCAGGTATCTAAGGTTTGAATTGTTTTCTGTATTTGACATTTTGGTAATTAATACTAATTTCAGTGATATGTGATGTAGTTTATATTTACATTATGTGTTATGGTATTTTTGTAGCCCATTTTTGTTGTTGCCATTGTTGAAGAACCAGAGTGTGTAGTTGACCTTGTAAGTGTTGGACTGTATAAAGAAGTGTGACTGTTCATACCAGCTTGCACAAGACTGTTGACTTATTTCTTATATCATGTTTGTTCTGTGCCACTTAGTAAAGTATTTTAAACATTTTGCAGAGAAAAGCATACATTGTTGTATTGCAGTAACATTTATATGTAACAATAATTATTTCTAGATATGAACTGATAGATACCCCATGGCTTTACTGTCAGTGTTACAGTGCTGTTCCAGTAAACTGGCTGAAGAATATATTGTTTCTAGAGGTGTAAGATTAATGGATATACTTGTATTTTTTTTAAAAAAAATCATAAGTTACAGTACTTCTATATTGAAATAGTTTATTAGTTTTGTAATGAAAATATTTTAAATAAATGTTTTTGCACTAAATTTGGGCCAAAATTTTTAACACATTTGTTAACAGTCTTTAGAAGCCTGTGCCCTATTGTGAATCAGACTTGGTCATATCACAATTAGATCTTAAGCATGTTTTTGAATCCACATAAGTTATATCACTCATACACATAGGAACTCATTATTCAACTTTAATTCTACCTGTGCCATTACCTTTTCTGAATGTTAAATGACCAACATTAAGTATGTGAGGTAGTGCTTTACTTCTCAAAAAGTTTCAGTATTTGTACATAGTTTGCAGCTGTACCTATTTAGCAATGCATCTGTAGCTACTAATGGCACATTATAGAATACAGTCAAATAATAAATTATTTGTGGACTCAGTTTATTGTGTTTTTCAGTCAGTACTGATCAGGGAACTGGAAGGAATTTTCACTGCTAGAAAACTGAAGGGCCATTGTGTCATTACAGTCACAATATTTTTGTGCAAATGATGTTTGCTGTCATTCTATAGCAATGTAATCAATTATGTTTGTATGTTTCAGTTTAATCATCCATACATGAATGTTGATTTGCAGCAATCAAGTAGTTTGTCATCTTCATGCAACTATTTTCAAAACCTTAACTTTCCACAAACTGCTGCAATGTTCACTTTGAAGTAGTGAATTGTTTTACATTGAATACATAGATGCTTTTTACTCTTTTAAAAGTCTAATGTTGTGAATGTTTATGAAGACTTATTAATAAGTAATACGATGGTTGGCAATAATGGTTACATGGCAAAACAACACTGGACATTATGTAATTTACTGTTGAAATTATGATAAGGTAGCAGTTATTTTGTATTACTGTGACTAGGTAACTTGAAGGAGTTTGCACAAATCTTTTCCATTGGAATTATTATATCAAAGATCATACAGTGAAATCATAATTTTACTTGGTCATATAAGGACAGAAATACATATTCCAGAATGAATTTTCCGATATGAAACTTCCTGGCAGGAAGTTTCAGAAATACATATTTCTTGCAATAATCTGTGTGGTGAATTTACTACAGTTTACTTTGGCATAATTGTTTCCTTGGTGGCTGTGGAAACGTTAACTCGAAACCAAGAATGAAGAGGCAAATAACATCTGTAGATGAATGAAATTTGTGACTGTTGCTCATGAAGGAAAATGTCATGCAATATGTGAGTCACTTTCTGAGACCACAGTGATGGCACCAACATCAGTATTTTGAATTATGACTAGTAATTTAAACAAGCAAAAAGTTTTTGCGCAACATGTCCCATACTGAATGGACAAACTGCGAAACAGGCATCCAAAATGACTTTATTTAAACAAAGATCTTACATTAAAGATCAAGAAATCTTAAATCAGATTTTCATTACTGGTGAAAAGTGAATTAGAAACTGAGCTGGAATTAATAGCACAGTCCAGAGACTCATCTTCCATATGAGAATAAAAATTTTCTCTCCCATCAGAAATGTTATAACCAAGTAACTGTGAAGATAGAGTTGAGTATGTGATACCTCTTGCTCTCTACCATCCAGATAAGACTTCTCAGTCATTTACTTAAATTGAATCAACCTGTGCTTGAGGATCATTTTCTTTTCTCTGGATGAGTTCTCCATTACCTTACTTTACATCATTTAACAGATGAACAGAGAGAATGTCTTGGCTCAAGCATTAGATCTTCTCAGAAAGGAAATCCTGTTTTTGAGAATGAGGAATATTGTATTGAAGGATTGTAAATAGATATAGTAACATTAAAAAATATGTACGCTGATAAACAAAAATTCATGCAAATTACCTATGAAAAGATGTCCAGGTTTTCAAAATATAACTTTGTGCTAGGAACACAGAATTCATCAGCAAGTGAATGGGAACTATCTGTTAGTTCAGGAATGTGTTGAAATGTTATGTTGTTAATATGTTGGGTACCAGAAACAAAATGTGTTCTATGTCTGTTCATTCAAAATTTAAACATACTGGCAACTTTGTCTGCAACATTAAATACAACATCTGTACAGTGCATGTACTTCTTTACCATTTTGTGTAGGTGTGGAAGAGATTCAAGAAATGCTGCAGACTGTGAAATTTTAATTCTCTGCTGGTCTGTTCCACTGTTGCTGAAATAAGCTCATGGCAAAAAGTCTTCCATTGGGTTGAGAGAAACAACAGCACCATGAAGTTGATCACATTTGTGTGGTCAGTAGCATTCATGCCTTAATATATCTGTTACTGCATTACCATACATGTCACACATAATACATGAATCACCTAAGCGAATTACTTTATTTTCATGTAGCATACTGATGTTTGGGTAGGAAGAATGTATACTTGTGGTTGATGGACAATTTCAATGTAAAGGGAACATGTAAAGACTTGATGCAAGTCTTTTAATACAAAGAGCTTTTGCTACATGTTCGACATGCTGTTTATTTACACAGGTTGCTCATCAGCTGGTATCATGAGATTGTGTATGTTGTTCTAGACCACCATATATATTGATCTCTCATCCTGAAATTCAGCATCCACATGTTAAATGCAAACAGACTGGATACTATGACAAATAGTATACTATGACAAATAGTTCTAAAATAATGTTTGGTATACAAATGACTTTAAGGTGAGCACCAGACTCTGCAGTAACTAGGATAGAGACTCTTCTACCTTCTATTCTGTCTTAAAATATTTTTGGTCTCTTTTTTTGTTATTACTCATTACCTGCAACATGTTTTATCAAGTCAATGACGTGAACTGGAATTACTTTCTCAGACATTCATGTAACTTGTGACACATGCAACATAGTAACAAGAGAAAAAAAAATATGCCAGAAAAATATTCTGATTGCTACATTTTGCATTGTTATTTAACCTTTATCTTTCTCTTTCATTGCCATTTTTCACTACTGTTGGAAGATTTTAATTGCTGGTCCGGTTTTCCACAGGGTCCATATTTATCTGATTGTACATTGGTGAGAAAACAAAAATTATAATAGAGAGAGAAACAGCACTTATAATTGCACTACTTGCACGCACACACACACACACACACACACACACACACACACACACACACACACACACACACACACACACACAGGAAAAATAATTTGTTCCATGTACTTGTCCTGTATGACATCAGCACAGAAATATTTATCTGGCACATTGCCACCACATACATTTGTTATACTTGAATTATCAGGAGCACCATATCTTTTATGGTAACTATCTGGAAGGCCACTACAACTGAAGCTCATATAATTCGGTTTGTCTGGGTCATACAGAAATAGCACTGACTGTGCAAACAACTCTTGTATAAATGAGATTTATATTTTGTAGTACTGGATCCTAGTGAACTTCAGCTACTCATACTAAGAACCACATATGTAGTGATTAATTCAATTATCACCTCATAGTATCTCCTGTAACTTCCAACAAATATTTCATTTGTTACATTTGTAATGTAAAAATAAATTTACAGAAATTCTGCAGAAGAATTTGTCTACAATTGTGAAGATATTCTCCCCTGCCATTGATTCTGAGTCACAATATGTCAGAGGCTGAAGAACCATCTAGAATTACATCTGACATAACAGTTGCAAACAGTATTCTGACTGTTGTAACTACTGATAGAAATTATGATGTCTCCTTAATAAAGGATGCTCAGAGTGAATATGTAGTTCATGAGGCCGCTTGTTACTTTTTATCAGTAATGTACAAGATTACTATATGATCTGAAGAAGTTGCATAAGACATGTATCTGTGTGTGTAGCTTGATTTTTTCTTTAAATAATATTCATCAAGATTTCATTACCATGAACTGAAATTTATGACTGTGTGTAACCTAGGGTTTCCTCAAACATATGAAAGTTTGTAGTACATGTACACATTTACCAGCAACCAGCATTGGCAAAATGAAAAATGAATACAGCTTCATCATAGGGAAACTTTGAGACAGTAATGGTAATAGCATACTTTCACATAAAGTGACTGTTTTCGTTAGCTGCACTGTTCTCCCATGAGCTTGTTGATTCTGAAAAGCACATACAAGACAAGGCACAGTGTGAATATCCATATACACTGTAATGGTTAAGCATTGTATAGGATACCTGTGGCACTCACACACTAACTTACACATAAAAGCATAGAAAAATGTGCATACTCTCTATACACAGACTGCAAGTTTTCTTAGTTCTATCTATGTCTTGTATTTGAAAAGTTAAGAAATGGGAGATGTATGGAACTACAATTGCCCAGAGAAATTCATAATGTTAGAAAACAGTGTCTGATAACCATCGTAGCATACATGCACTGATGTGGATAATCAGACACGATACAGCATTCAGCCCCTGTACAGAGTTGCCACATGCAGGAGTCCTGAAGTCCTGATGTTTCAAAGGAGGTATACCAACATTTTCTGGTTTCCATACATGATTACCATTAGGCATCCAACAATACTAAGAGTGGGTCAACATTCTATCAACTGGCTGTAATACACAAAACTCGTACTGGTCTCACCTGAGTATTACGGTCTTTTGGACATTAACAATTGCTGTCTCACTGCAGTTATTTAGTTCTTTAGAAATCATTGCACATCTTCCATTTTCACCTCAATTTGACATAAGTCACCAATGAGATTGTACCATGCTAATTTGGTATGTTACACAGGTCATTCTAACAGTTTTCCATATTTATTTAACTCCTAGGGCACTAAACAAGGACCGAAAGGCCTAACATATGTTCACTACATCAGTCACTTACAGAAATTGGACAGCAATATTGTTTTACTACTCTCATTTGTGGACATCTTGTAGTAGCTCCATAACTTTATTGAATTCCATACTATTGATGAGAAAAAAACTCAAATGTTTGGAAAAACTGCTGAGGACCATGCTCAACAGTTTTATTTGTAATGTGCTGTTGCCAGTACAGAATTAACTGATTGGTTTTACCCAGCTAATATTAATACATCTATGTCTGTCTGTTCATTCTTGTTGTATGTGGGCTCCTGAGATATGGCAGAGTTTAAAATGGTTCCACTTGGGCTCCCTTCATTTACATTCATTACTAGTCTTAGTCCTTTTGAAGCACACACTTTAGCCTGTTGCAGCTGAATGTTTTCAAAAATCTGACAGGTCCTGCATAGTGGCTCTGTAATTTTACTCAGTGAGGAACCTGTTGCTGTCTTCACCGCTATCATGGGCATTTGTTAACCACAAAGTTTGCAGTGTTTAGAAGCGTGTCTCTTTGAGTGTGGGGCTCCCACTAGAGCTGCTTGAGGAATGACGGGCGCCCGGTGGCAACGGACAGGGCGGTCGCCGAGCAACTCGCTCCACTTCTGCAGCTGCTGCTGTGTCTTCCGTCGATACTGACAGCTGTGAGGTTATAGCTGCCTGGCGGGGCAGCAACCTCCGTGGCCGGTAGTAAGAAGCAGCTCCGTCACTCCAGCGTTTCGCAGGGGTGAACGTCCGCACAGTAGGTGGCACTTGCAGGAAGTGACGTACACGGTTGCTACCATCACCTTCATCGCTGTCTGTTGAGAACCCTTCCACCTGAGAGCAGAAGTGAACAATTATCAGAGAATTTGCATGAAAAATAATGAGACTTATTACACATGAGAAGATAAGAGGCATAGGATTCATTAAAAATTAACATCTGTTTTTGATAGTTTTTTCCAGATACCACAACACTAAGGCTCTCAATATAGTTTTAGATTAGTCGGTCCTGCTCACTAAATACGGGTTTTGGCTTTTAAGAATAGTGGAGAGATGCATGAATCACACAACTGAGAATTCCATAACACTTGCAGGAAAATGTTACATAACCATCAAATTTTGAAAAACATTAACTATTACTGATCCAAGTGTCTTTCACTGAAATCAGGTAAGCAATCATTTTACTTTTATTGGGAAACGGCCAGTTTCAGTTTCCTATTTCATTCAAATAGTTGAAGCTATCCTCATGGACATACCATTTTGGTTTTTAATATCTGCTTGATATATTTTATTTATGGCAGTGGATACATTAAAGCTTAATACAGCAATACATAACATAAAAATAATCAATTAATACCTCTCATCAGTTATTTTAAGCAGCAAATGCTTTATATTGAGCTCATATGGAGATAAAATGACAAACCGCAGCTTAGACAGAGAAAACAGATTCTTATCCATGCATGAATTCTGTAGGATAAGTTAATCCTGTTTCAAAATAATCTTTGTAATTTTTTATGTTTTTCATTTTATTTCGTATGTTAAAATACAGCAAATTTGTAAAATTCTGTTGTGCAATGACTTCTGTACCTTTCTGTTTGCGCAGAGCTATAAGCAATTGGAAAGGGGGAGAAAGGGGAAGGGGGAATCGCTAAGTAAAACATGTTGTGGCTGTTTGTTGCGGCTACCTGAAGGTTCTATGTTTGTGACTCAATCTGCTGTTTTTATTTCAATTTGTATTTTAGAGAATTTTTAAAAATTGTATCACTTTTTAGTATTAATGCTCATGTTCATAAGCACCTATTGGTTGATCTTGTAGTGCTGTCTGGGGCAAATTTATGTTCATTCATCTTCAATAGTGAATCGCAGGATGAAGCATAGTTTCATTAAATATGTTGGGAACTTACTTTGAAATTAAAGTATAAGTAGAAATGCCATTCAAGTTTTATTCAACTCTTTGCATCAATTTTGGTTGTATTTAGTAAAATGCCATATGTCATTTTTGCTGGTTCATGGTATTCATTATTTTTGAGGAATCATTAATTTGGCTCACTATTTTGAATGTTAATAAACTGATTACACATATACACAAATATGCACCTTATGTCTTCCATAGTTCAAGTCGTCTTAAAAACAACTGAAATGACAGAAAAAGAAATTTCAGCATTATACCAGAAGCTTTGACTGCTTGTGTTTATATATCATTTCTGTAGAATGAAATGTGGTCCACCACACATGAATACTGATTCTGATTTCTTCATGCATCAACATTGTAGCCATAATTTGTTACTTCATTTAGTAGTGGCAAGAGGCAATGTGTTGCTTAAAGCTGGTATATAGTTTTAGGCCAGTTTTATGTCTACATCTACAGTTAATCTATACTCTTCACATCAATGTGAAGCGCATGACAGATGGTAGTTCCCACTGAACCACTTATTAGGGCTTATTTACACTGTATTTGTGTATGTAGTATGGGAGGAATGAGTGCTTAAACACTTCTATGCACATCTACATCTACATCTATACTCTGCAGACCACTGTGAGGTGCATGACAGAGAGTATGTCCCACTGTACCAGTTATTATGGTTTTTTCTTGTACCCTTCATGTATAGAGCACAGGAAGATTGATTGTTTAAATGTCTCTGTGCATGCAGTAGTTATTCTAATCTTATCCTCATGAACCCTATGTGAGTGATATTAGAGGGTTTTAGTATATTCCTAGAGTCTTCATTTAAAGCTTTGTTAATATACTTTCACATGATAGTTTATTTCTATCTTCAAGAGAGTTCCAGTTCAGTTCCTCTGACACACTCCCATGAATCAAACAAACCTGTGACCATTCATGCTGCCCTTCTTTGTATACATCAATATCCCCTATTAGTCTTATTTTTATGGGTCCCACACACTTGACTATTATTCTAAAACCAGTTGCACAAGTGATTTGTAAGCAGTCTCCTTTGTAGACTGATTGCACTTCCATTGTAGTCTACCAAAAAATCCAAGTCTTCCACCTGCTTTACTCACAAGTAAACCTATGTGATCATCCATTACATATCCATACAAAGTGTTACACCCAGATATTTATGAACTGGCCAATTGCAACACACAGGATATTACATTTTTTCATTGTGTGAAGTGCACAATTTTATATTTCTGAATATTTAAAGCAAATTGCCAATCTCCGCACCACTTTGAAATTATATCAAGATGTCAGTGAATATTTATGCAACTTCTTTCAGATAGTACTTCATTATAAATAACTGCATAATCTGCAAAAAGTTTGAGGTTACTATTAATAGTGTCTGCAAATTCATTAATATACAAATGAACAGCAAGAGCCCTTACACACTTCCCTGGGACACATCTGAAGTTACTACTACATTTGATGATGACTCTTCATCCAAGATAACATGTTGCATCCTTCCTACCAAAAAATCCTCAGTCTAGTCATAAATTTCACTTGCTGCCCCATATGATCATACTTTTGGCATTATGCATAGGTTTACTACTGAGTGAAATGGTTCTCAGAAATCAAGCAATACTGCATCTACCTGACTGCCTTGATCCAAAGCTTTCATTATGTCATGTAGAAGAACATGACTGATGTTTTTGGATTTTGTGCTGGATGGCATTGAGGGGTCTATTCTGTTCAAGATACCTCATTATATTTGAGCTCAGGATATTATAAGATTCTAAAACAAATTGATATGAAGGATATTGGATGGTAGATTTGTGGATCACTTCTACTACCCTTCTTGTAGATGAGTGTGACCTGTGCTTTTTTGCAAGAACTGGGCACTGTTTTTTGTCTGAGGCATCCATGACAGATTATAATTAGAAGAGGGGCTCACTCAACCACAAATTCAGTATGAATCTGATAGGGATTTCATTGGGTCCTGGAGCTTTGTTCAGCTTTCAGGATTTCAACTGTTTCAGAACACCACTGGCTCTAATACACTACTGACCATTAAAATTGCTACACCACGAAGATGACATGCTACAGATGCGAAATTTAACCGACAGGAAGAAGATGCTGTGACATACAATTGATTAGGTTTTCAGAGCATTCACACAAGGTTGGCGCTGGTGGCGACACCCACAATGTGCTGACATGAGGAAAGTTTCCAACCAATTTCTCATACAGAAAAAGCAGTTGACCAGCATTTCCCAGTGAAACGTTGTTGTGATGCCTTGTGTAATGAGGAGAAATGTGTACCATCACATTTTCGACTTTGATAAAGTTCGGATTGTAGCCTATTGTGATTGCGGTTTATCATATTGTGACACTGCTGCTTGTGTTGGGCAAGATCCAATAACTGTTAGCAGAATATGGAATTGGTGGGTTCAGGAGGGTAATACAGAACACCGTGCTGGATCCCAATGGCCTCATATCACTAGCAGTCGAGATGACAGGTATCTTATCCACATCAGTGTAACAGATCGTGCAGCCACCTCTCAATCCCTGACTCAACAGATGGAAACATTTGCAAGACAACCACCATGTGCACAAACTGTTTGACGACGTTTGCAGCAGCATGGACTATCAGCTGTGGTTACCCTTGACACTGCATCACAGACAGAAGTGCCTGCAATGGTGTACTCAATGACGAACCTGGGTGCATGAATGGCAAAACATCATTTTTTCGGACGAATCCATGTTCTGTTTACAGCATCATGATGGTTGCATCCGTGTTTGGCGACATCGCAGTGAACACACATTGCAAGCATGTACTCATCATCGCCATACTGGCGTATCACCCAGCGTGATGATATGGGGTGCCACTGGTTACACGTCTCGGTCATCTCTTTTTCGAATTGACGTCACTTTGAACAGTGGACGTTACATTTCAGATGTGTTAAGACCCGTGGCTCTACCCTTCATTCGATCCCTGCAAAACCCAAAATTTCAGCAGGATAATGCACGACCGTATGTTGCAGGTCTTGTATGGGCCTTACTGCCAACAGAAAATGTTCGACTGTAGCTCTGGCCAGCACATTCTCCAGATCTCTCACAAATTGAAAACGTCTGGTCAATGGTGGCCAAGCAACTGGCTCATCACAATTTGTCAGTCACTACTCTTCATGAACTGTGGTACTGTGTTGAAGCTGCAAGGGCAGCTGTACCTGTACACACCATCCAAGCTCTGTTTGACCCAATGCCCAGGCGTGTCAAGGCCGTTATTACGGCTAGAGGTGATTGTTCTGGGTACTGATTTCTCAGGATCTATGCACCCTAATTGTGTGAAAATGTAATCACATGTCAGTTCTAGTATAATATATTTGTCCAAAGAATACCAGATTATCATCTGCATTTCTTCTTGGTGTAGCAATTTTAATGACCAGTAGTGCATTTATGTCATTCATCTTTTCAGTGGTACAAGGATTAAAATGGTGCAATTATCCGGACTTTCTTTTGTGAAGAAACATTTCAGAGCTGAATTAAGCATTTCAGCTTTTGCTCTGCCACACTCGATTTCAGTTCCTGTCTCACTCACTAGCAGCAGGAAAATAATTTTGGTGTCGCATATGCCTTTACATATGACCAGAATTTCTCTGGATTTTGTGAAATATCATTTGATAATATTCTGCTATGGTAGTCATTGAAGGCATCAGGCATTGGTTTCTTGCCAAATTCCTTTCATTCAGCATCTCTCGGTCTAGAGCTCTACGCTTTGTTTTACACCTATTATGTGTTAATCTGTTTCCTTCACAATGACTCTATACAAGGGACGTTTCCTCCGTTTATGAACTGTTCTACTGGGTACATATCTATCCAGTGCATGGTCAACTTTTCTTTTAAACTTGAGCATAGTGCCTCTATGTGCTCCTACCCTATGCTGAAAAGTTAAAGTTGCTCATTGAGGAATGACACTACTGATTTTTTAACTAGTTTATCGAACAAAAGCATCTTTCTGCTTGTTTTAGTTGTCCTTTGTACTCTGGTAATGATTGTTGCCACAACCATGTGATGGTCACTGATTCCAATTCAGACGTGGACATCCTTAAAGAAGTCAGGTCTGTTTGTTGCAATAGGATCCAATATATTTTTATCATGAGTGGGGTTCCAAACTATATGTTTAGATAGTTAACAGAGAAGTCATTTAGTAATGTTTCACAGGATGTCTTTATCATGTGCACGACTAACAAAACTGCAATTTTCTCAAGTAATTGTTGGATGACTAAAGTCTCTGCCAACTATTCCAGTATGATTTGGGAAATGAGTACAAAGGAACTGAGATATTCTCTTAAGTTTTTTGTTGCATCAGGAGATGAGTGTGGTGGGTCATGGGAGGGTGCAGTTACCATTTTATGCTCACCTTTGATACTGAGTCTTGCCCAAACAATGTCATGTGCAGCTTCAGTTTCTGACCCTGTGGATTTGAGGTTTTTGTCTGCTGGAATATAAACACCACCTCCATTTGCCTTTCCTTTTGATATATGCTCAAATTTCTGACAAAAATCTCACTGCAATCAATTTCAGGTTTCAACCAGCTTTCTGTACCTAGTATTATCTGACCTGCACTGCTTTCAAACTCTGGTACTTGGTTGTGAATGTTTAATACTCTCACCTGTGGGAAGCATTTCTTTCAATCTTACACTGATACTTCTGGTTTTCTTATGGCTATAGTTATCTGGGTTGGCTGGGGAGGTGCCTAATTTAAAAAACCCTTGTGTGTACCCCACACACAGTCTGCTACTGTGGCCTGAGAAGTGGCCTAATGTGTAGTGCACTCCTGATCTATTCAGGGGGACCCTACAGTTCTCAGACCGCTATGGTCGCAAGTTCGAATCCTGCCGTGGGCATGGATGTGTGTGATGTCCTTAGGTTAGTTAGGTTTAACTAGTTCTATGTTCTAGGGGACTGATGACCTCAGAAGTTGAGTTCCATAGTGCTCAGAGCCATTTGAGCCTACAGTTCTCAGCCCTACAGTGAAAGTCCAGGAAGTCACAGCCTAGCTTGTCACAGAACATTTGAAGTCTCTCGTTCTGTCCTTCCTCTTGATTCAGAACTAAAGGGCCACCAAGATCAGTTCTGAAGACAATGCTTCAAATTGTGAGCTCCGTGAAAACTCCATACACAAGACTGGACTGCTCAGCCTCCTCTGCCAGTTGCTGGAATGACCCAAGTATGACCTTGGAACGCAGACAACAGGCATCGTTTGTTCCAATGTGTGCCACAATCTGCAGTTGATTGCACCCTGTTCTGTCATTGGCTGCTGGAATAGCCTCTTCAACATGTTGAATGAAGCCCCCAAGAATATACATTGAGTGCACCTGGTGTCCTTTCATGCCCCTTCCTGCCATTTCCCTATGGCATACCATCATTTGCTGTACATTTCAGCTGTTGATGTTGTTGTTGTGGTCTTCAGTCCTGAGACTGGTTTGATGCAGCTCTCCATGCTAATCTATCCTGTGCAAGCTTCTTCATCTCCCAGTACCTATTGCAACCTACATCCTTCTGAATCTGCTTAGTGTATTCATCTCTTGGTCTCCCTCTACGATTTTTATCCTCCACGCTGCCCTCCAATGCTAAATTTGCGATCCCTTGATGCCTCAGGACATGTCCTACCAGCTAATCCCTTCTTCTAGTCAAGTTGTGCCACAAACTTCTCTTCTCACCAATCCTATTCAATACCTACTCATTAGTTACATGATCTACCCACCTAATCTTCAACATTCTTCTGTAACACCACATTTGGAAAGCTTCTATTCTCTTCTTGCCCACACTATCTATCGTCCATGTTTCACTTCCATACATGGCTACACTGCACACAAATACTTTCAGAAACGACTTCCTGACACTTAAAACTATACTCGATGTTAACAAATTTCTCTTCTTCAGAAACGCTTTCCTTGCCATTGCCAGACTACATTTTATATCCTCTCTACTTCGACCATCATCAGTTGTTTTGCTCCCCAAATAGCAAAACTCCTTTACTACTTTAAGAGTCTCATTTCCTAATCTAATTCCCTCAGCATCACCTGACTTAATTCGACTAGATTCCATTATCCTTGTTTTGCTTTTGTTGATGTTCATCTTATATCCTCCTTTCAAGACACTCTCCATTCCATTCAACTGCTTTTCCAAGTTCTTTGCTGTCTCTGACAGAATTACAATGTCATTGGCGAACCTCAAAAGTTTTTATTTCTTCTCCATGGATTTTAATACCTACTCCGAATTTTTCTTTTGTTTCCTTTACTGCTTGCTCAATATCCAGATTGAATAACATCGGGGAGAGGCTATAACCCTGCCTCACTCCCTTCCCAACCACTGCTTCCCTTTCATATTCCTCGACTCTTATAACTGCCATCTGGTTTCTGTACAAATTGTAAATAACCATTCGCTCCCTGTATTTTACCCCTGCCACCTTTAGAAATTGAACAAGAGTATTCCAGTCAACATTGTCAAAAGCTTTCTGTAAGTCTACAAATGCTAGAAACGTAGGATTGCCTTACCTTAATCTTTCTTCTAAGATAAGTCGTGGTGTCAGTATTGCCTCACGTGTTCCAACATTTCTACAGAATCCAAACTGATCTTCCCTGAGGTTGGCTTCTATCAGTTTTTCCATTCGTCTGTAAAGAATTCGTGTTAGTATTTTGCAGCTGTGGCTTATTAAACTGATAGTTCGGTAATTTTCACATCTGTCAACACCTGCTTTCTTCTTGAAGTCTGAGGGTATTTGGCCTGTCTCATACATCTTGCTCACCAGATGGAAGAGTTTCGTCAGTACTGGCTCTCCCAAGGCCATCAGTAGTTCTAATGGAATGTTGTCTACTCCCTGGGCCTTGTTTCGACTCAGGTCTTTCAGTGCTCTGTCAAACTCTTCCCGCAGTATCATATCTCCCATTTCATCTTCATCTACATCCTCTTCCATTTCCATAATATTGTCCTCAAGTATATCACCCTTGTATAGACTCTCTATATACTCCTTTCACCTTTCTGCTTTTCCCTCTTTTCTTAGAACCGGGTTTCCATCTGAGCTCTTGATATTCATGCAAGTCATTCTCTTATCTGCAAAGGTCTCTTTAATTTTCCTGTAGGCTGTATCTATCTTACCCCTAGTGAGATAAGCCTCCACATCCTTACATTTGTCCTCTAGCTATGCCTGCTTAGCCATTTCGCACTTCCTGTCGATCTCATTTTTGAGACGTTTGTATTCCTTTTTGCCTGCTTCATTTACTGAATTTTTATATTTTCTCCTTTCATCAATTAAATTCAATATTTCTTCTGTTACCCAAGGATTTCTACTAGCCCTCGTCTTTTTACCTACTTGATCCTCTGCTGCCTCCTACTTCATCCCTCAGAGCTACCCATTCGTCTTCTACTGTATTTCTTTCCCCCATTCCTGTCAATTGTTCACTTATGCTCTCCCTGAAACTCTGTACAACCTCTGGTTCTTTCAGTTTATCCAGGTCCCATCTCCTTAAATTCCCACCTTTTTGCAATTTCTTCAGTTTTAATCTACAGTTCATAACCAATAGATTGTGGTCAGAGTCCACATCTGCTCCTGGAAATATCTTACAATTTAAAAGCTGGTTCCTAAATCTCTGTCTTACCATTATATAATCTATCTGATACCTTTTTGTATCTCCGGGATTCTTTCATGTATACAACCTTCTTTTATGATTCTTGAACCCAGTGTTAGCTATGATTAAGTTATGCTCTGTGCAAAAATCTACCAGGGGACTTCCTCTTTCATTTCTTAGCCCCAGTCCATATTCACCTACTATGTTTCCTTCTCTCCCTTTTCCTACTGTCGAATTCCAGTCACCCGTGACTATTAAATTTTCGTCTCCCTTCACTACCTGAATAATTTCTTTTATCTCACTATACATTTCTTCAATTTCTTCGTCATCAGCAGAGCTAGTTGGCATATAAACTTGTACAACTGTAGAAGGCATGGGCTTTGTGTCTATCTTGGCCACTATAATATGTTCACTATGCGGTTTGTAGTAGCTTACCCGCACTCCTATTTTTTTTATTCATTATTAAACCTACTCCTGCATTACCCCTATTTGATTTTGTATTTATAACCCTGTATTCACCTGACCAGAAGTCTTGTTCTTCCTGCCACCGAACTTCACTAATTCCCACTATATCTAACTTTAACCTATCCATTTCCCTCTTTAAATTTTCTAACGTACCTGCCCGATTAAGTGATCTGACATTCCACAACCCGATCCGTAGAATGCCAGTTTTCTTTCTCCTGATAACGACGTACTTTTGAGTAGTTCCCGCCCAGAGATCCGAATGGGTGACTATTTTACCTCCGGAATATTTTACCTAAGAGGACGCCATCATCATTTAACCATACATTAAAGCTGCATGCCCTCAGGTAAAATTGCGGCTGTAGTTTCCCCTTGCTTTCAACCATTCGCAGTACCAGAACAGCAAGGCCATTTTGGTTAGTGTTACAAGGCCAGATCAGTCAATCATCCAGACTGTTGCCCCTGCAACTACTGAAAAGGCTGCTGCCCCTCTTCAGGAACCACACGTTTGTCTGGCCTCTCAACAGATACCCCTCCGTTTTGGTTGCACCTATGGTACAGCCATCTGTATCGCTGAGGCACGCAAGCCTCCCCACCGACGGGAAGGTCCATGGTTTATGGGGGGAGGACATTTGAGCTTCTGATGATTAATAAAACCTACCATTTTTTGTTTGCCTCCTCTTGATATCAGATAGAACAAGGTTACCCAAAACAGGTGATGTGAGTCCCACAGGCTCAATTTAAGTGAAAGACAGCACCTCAAACTTGTTGGTTAGGGAGATCAGTACAACACACAGAGGCCTTCCTGGTACTATCCATCCTTTACAGGTCTCCTAGATCTGCCACTCACTATCAGGTGGATGAGTAATGACAGACCCTGTACTTCTGCAGAGGTGACAGGATTCACAGGACATAATAGTACTTGAGGTACCTCTGATAGTGGTATCACAGGCACATGACTCTCAGGAGTTAGTCTAATCTTATTCTTATGATACCAATGGGAGTGATGTGTAAGGGGTTCTAGTACATTCTTAGACATCACTGAAAAATGTTTCTTAAAACATATTACACTTCCACAAGCTAGTTGGGATCTGTATTCAGGCATTTTGCAGTTCAGTTCCTTCAGTGTCTTCATGACACTTTCCCATCAGTTAAATAAATCTTTGCTGCCATTTTTGTATACATTCAATCTCTTCTGTTGGCCCTATTTAGTATGGGTCCGACACACATGAATAATATTCTATGATGGGTCACACAGATGTTATGTAAGTTGTCCCCTTCATAGACTGATTGCAGTCCCTAATATTCTATCAATGAACCAAAGTTTGCCACCTGCTTTGCCTGTGAGTGTGCCTGTGTGATCATTTCATTTCATATCCCTATAAATTATTACACTCAGATGTTTGTACGAGTTAAATGATTCCAACTGTGACTCATTGATATTGTGCTCATACAATGCTTCATTTTTTGTTTTATGAAGTGCAAAATTTAGCTTTTCTGGACATTTAAAACAAGCTGCCAGTCTTTGCACCACTTTTAAATCTTATAAATATCTGATTCAATGTTTGTACATCTTTTTTGGACAGTATTTCATTATAGATAATTGTATCATCTGCAAAAAGTTTGAGATTACTATTAATATTGTCTGCAAGGTCAGTAATATACAACAAGAACAGCAAGAATTCCAGCAACACTGAGTGAGGCAGTACAGTGGGTAGCACACTGGACTCACATTTGGGAAGATGACAGTTCAAACCTGTGTGCAGTGATCTTGATTTAGGTTTTCCATGAGTTCCACAAATTGCTTCAGGCAAATGCTGGGATGGTACCTTTGAAAGGGCATGGCTGACTTCCTTCCCCACCCTTCCCTAATCTGATGTGACCAATGATCTTGCTGTATGGTCCTCTCCCCCAAATCAACCAACCATCCAACCAACCAACTAACTGACCAATCAACCAAGGATTCCAACTCATGTCCCTGGGGCAGAATTGAAGTTAATTCTACATCTTTGTTCAGAGGTATCAATGATGCTAGCTGCATTGGATATTGAAATGAATCAATGGTAACAAGTGAAAATTTGTGCTGGACCACGACTCAAACCTGGACCTTCTGCTCAATGTGAGCAGTTGACATAGCTGCCTGTACCAACTGATCATGCTAACCATCTGACCCAAAATTCCCAGCCTGCCACACAGTACTGACATCGCATCACCTACTCATGAACTCCTTATTCACAGTTCCTGATTCCCTTAAGAGGACAGGCATGGTGTGCATCTACAGTGAAAGACAGGTTCTTGGGTTACATATATCAATTTCTACATCTGTTGATGATGCTGCAAACAAGATAACATGCTTTGTTCTCCCTACTAAAAAGTCCTTAGTCCAGTCACAAACTTCACTTGATATCTCATACAATCATACTTTTGATAATAAGTGTATGTACATATGGAGTCACATGCTTTGTGGAAGACAAGAAATACTGCATTTGCCTGACTGCCTTGATTCTTGGGTTTTAGGATATCATGTGAAAAAAGAATGAGTAGGGTTTCACATGACTAATATTTTCGAAATTCAAGCTAGTCATTCTGTTCAATTGATATCAGAATATGCATGATATATTATGGTAAAAAGAAGGACTAACACAGCCACAAATTCAGTAGAGAATTTGATAGGGATCCTGGATCTTTGTTCAGTTTGAATGTTTTTAGCTGTATTCTAGTGTCACTGACACTTGTCTCTATTTCAGTCATTTTGGCAATGTTACAATAGTTAAATTGGGGCAATACTCCTGGAATTGCATTTGTAAAGAAGCACTGCTATCCTCAGTTTCAGTGCCCATCTCATCTGTGAGTGCCTGGGTACTTTAGTGTCACTAGCAAAACTGTAATTATCTCTATCAATTGGTAGATAATGGAAATCTCCTCCGATGAGTACAGTATGATTGGGAAACTTACATAGTGGCAAATAACGATTTTCTTTGAAGTTTTCAGTTACATCTGGAGATGAATCCAATCATCAGCAGAAGGATCCATTTATAAGCTTATGCCACCTTTGATACAATCCCTAAAAAACGTCACATGCATCTTCAATTTCTATCTCAGTTGATTTGAGTTTCTTGACCATTTCCCTTAAGCCTATCATTTCAATGTCTGTTTCAGTTTTCCACAAAAATCCTGCTTTTTTCAATTTTGTGTTTTAAAGAGTTTTCTGTAGTATCTAGTGTTATGTGAGCTCCATTGCTTTTTAGGAAAAGTTTCAAACTTTGACCCTTTCCTACAAGTGCTTCAGCAGTGAACCACTAGGTTCTTGATACACTCACTTTTGTGGGGGCATCTTCTTGAATCTCACATTGATACTTCCACATCTTCTACTGTTATCATTATAAGGACTGAATGGAGAGTCAATAAACCTAAAAAAAACTCCTTGTGTGCTCTCCACACACAGTTGCTACCCAAGTGGCAGCTTCTTATGTGCAGAGTAAACATGTAGATGCTATGAAGAAGAAAAAGGCTTGACTTGGATAGCATATCAACAAGGCACAAAGATTTTCTTGATCAGGAGGTCATAGCAATCGTGCCCATGATGCTAGCAATTGTGACCAAATTTTTATGAGTAATTCTGTAGCTAATTTATGTTGACAAAAAGTCAATCCAGAGTAGCCACATCCAGTTCTGTGTTCTGTGCAGCTCAGCGCTCAAACTTACACTCCTGGAAATGGAAAAAAGAACACATTGACACCGGAGTGTCAGACCCACCATACTTGCTCCGGACACTGCGAGAGGGCTGTACAAGCAATGATCACACGCACGGCACAGCGGACACACCAGGAACTGCGGTGTTGGCTGTCGAATGGCGCTAGCTGCGCAGCATTTGTGCACCGCCGCCGTCAGTGTCAGCCAGTTTGCCGTGGCATACGGAGCTCCATCGCAGTCTTTAACACTGGTAGCATGCCGCGACAGCGTGGACGTGAACCGTATGTGCAGTTGACGGACTTTGAGCGAGGGCGTATAGTGGGCATGCGGGAGGCCGGGTGGACATACCGCCGAATTGCTCAACACGTGGGGCTTGAGGTCTCCACAGTACATCGATGTTGTCACCAGTGGTCGGCGGAAGGTGCACGTGCCCATCGACCTGGGACCGGACCGCAGCGATGCACAGATGCACGCCAAGACCGTAGAATCCTACGCAGTGCCGTAGGGGACCGCACCACCACTTCCCAGCAAATTAGGGACACTGTTGCTCCTGGGGTATCGGCGAGGACCATTCGCAACCGTCTCCATGAAGCTGGGCTACGGTCCCGCACACCGTTAGGCCGTCTTCCGCTCACGCCCCACCATCATGCAGTCCGCCTCCAGTGGTATCACGACAGGTGTGAATGGAGGGACGAATGGAGACGTGTCGTCTTCAGCGATGAGAGTCGCTTCTGCCTTGGTGCCAATGATGGTCGTATGCATGTTTGGCGCCGTGCAGGTGAGCGCCACAATCAGGACTGCATACGACCGAGGCACACAGGGCCAACACCCGGCATCATGGTGTGGGGAGCGATCTCCTACACTGGCCGTACACCTCTGGTGATCATCGAGGGGACACTGAATAGTGCACGGTACATCCAAACCGTCATCGAACCCATTGTTCTCCCATTCCTAGACCGGCAAGGGAACTTTCTGTTCCAACAGGACAATGCACGTCCGCATGTATCCCGTGCCACCCAACGTGCTCTAGAAGGTGTAAGTCAACTACCCTGGCCAGCAAGATCTCCGGATCTGTCCCCCATTGAGCATGTTTGGGACTGGATGAAGCGTCGTCTCACGCGGTCTGCACGTCCAGCACGAACGCTGGTCCAACTGAGGCGCCAGGTGGATATGGTATGGCTAGCCGTTCCACAGGACTACATCCAGCATCTCTACGATCTTCTCCATGGGAGAATAGCAGCCTGCATTGCTGCAAAAGGTGGGTATACACTGTACTAGTGCCGACATTGTGCATGCTCTGTTGCCTGTGTCTATGTGCCTGTGGTTCTGTCAGTGTGATCATGTGATGTATCTGACCCCAGGAATGTGTCAATAAAGTTTCCCCTTCCTGGGACAATGAATTCACGGTGTTCTTATTTCAATTTCCAGGAGTGTATATTGAATGACACTGAAACTGACTTATCTACCTGGACTTTAATATTTTCTTGCCATTGTAATTTTTTGTAGTGTATGGTATTAAATGAGTTGTTAGACTGGACTCATTCTTGTTTATGTTATATTGTTTGCTTATCCACACTTTCAGAAAGTGTGACTATCCACCGATAATTGACTACAAGCAGCAAAATAAATAGCTGTGTTCGAGTCTGAGAAAAATCTATTTGAGGTAGTTGGTGTATCAGAATATTGTTCCAACAAAAATAATAAATTATTGATAATATAATGTAAACAGGCAGATAGGAAAAAAAATCTACTCACCAAGCAATAGCAGGGGAACAGACACACAAAACGGGCTTTAATTTTCATAAGTTTTTGGAGACACTGGCTCCAAAAAATATCATTTCAGATTATTATCTGAAGCTTCTTCAATGACAAGATGAATTGCTCCAATACTCTGAGCCTGCTCATTGCTTTAAGGTATGTGGTTGGTTATACTAGGGTTTGATGATGGTGATTTTCAAGCTATTGGGAAACATATTAAGAACATGTGCCAATTATGGAATGTGATGAGGCAAATGATCACAGAAGGGATGGGAATATCAAGTGTGGATCACAGATCTTATCAGTCTGCGAGAATTTTTTGTTTCTTGTCATCTGGATGTAAGTGTATACTGAGCACTCACAAAGATGTTAATGTTCTCACCAACAGTTTTAAATCTCTCACTCCATTTGAGGACTCTGCACTCTTACAGTCTGTACAGTCCTAGAGACACCAGAAAAAGAATTCGATACTGCCATGAAAGTGTGTTCACATTTGCAATCAAACCTCAGATGTCTGGAGGCACGCACTTAGCACCAGATTTAATGATTTCTCTGAAATTCGTCAGATTCTTGACTACTGACTGCCCCTCTCTTTTTCTTTGCATGAACAGTATTTCGTCTAGGTGTTTGTGTACCTGTCCCATTAAATTGTGATGCATTTACCATCCTCCTAATTATATCTTTGCATTGGCACAAATATGTTAAGTAGCTTGGAAACATGGTTCACTCTAAATGGCTTAAGGCTAAACATTTCAAAAACCCACGTGATGAGTTTTAAAACCAAACAGTCAAAAACTGAAGAAATCTGTATTACTCACAATAATCAAGAAACTGAACTTGACTCAGTCAGATTCCTAAGAATAAATTTAGAAAGAAATTTTAGTTGGAATTCACATACAGAATACCTAGCAAATAAATTAAACAGCATTGCATTTGCATTGCAAATTTTAGCCAGTGCCACTCATTTGGACAACAGGAAAATAGAGCATGCTATAGCTACTCTTATCTGTTATTAGATATGGCATAATTTTTTTGGGGAAACTTGGGAAACATTACACGACTTTTAAAGTTGCAAAAAAAGAATCATTTGTAACATGTGCACTGCACAGCAGAGGGCTTCATGTTAACCATTATTCAAAGACCTAAAAATATTAGCAATGCCCTCTTTATATGTCTTTGAGGTGATTCTTTTCCTACGCAGCTGAGCTGATCTAAAACATAGAAAGGAAAAAAAAAAAATTGATCGCGCATACAACACAATACATGAAGAAAACTTCATGCTCACCCCACATCACTTAAAATAGTGTGCTCAGACTCCTCAGTATATAGCTATGAAAATTCACAACACAGTAAAATTGTGCAACATTATGAATACGAAAATAAATATTTTAAAAAACAAGCTACATGATTTTCTAATTGAAAGATGCTACTACTCTTTGGAACATTTCACGAAGGATCAAGTGATACTTTGAGCTGGATCCCTAAAATGGAATAAAAATTTACAATAGTTAGAGCGGATGTACATATTGTAAGTTTCACAAATTTTAAATAAGTAAATTCTTCACAAGTACTACTGTAAATGTGACAAAATTTCAAATAAGCAAATTGTAACCTCAACATGTCTCCTGCACATCAGAGATATGTTCTGAAATTCTGTACATTATGAGATGAATAAAATACATTTCAAATTTCACAGACTGATGCTGCTATGATTTGGGTGCAGCTCAAGGTGAGCTATACGTGTGAACCAGCATAGTGGATTCTTTTACAAGAGCCTCCAGTGTGCTGTAACCACTTCCTCACAGCTATTGTCATTTGGAAGGTGGCGAGACAAGACAGTTGGGTGGGTGCACAAGGTTTTCTCACCAAATGTCCTAACTTTCTCCTTGGTCACACAAACAGTGTGATGCAGCATTACCAGATGATCATCTGTCCAGGGCATCTATTGTACAATGCATCATGGAACTTCTAAAGCAGATGTTGTAGACAGCATTTATGATCCAACTGTACTCAAGAAGAACAACAAGAATACAAACCCATGCATTCCAAAAGACACTGCCCATGACTTTCCCAGCAGATTACACCATCCTTGCATTTCAATGGAACTACCCTTCATCACCTGTCATAATATTCACTAAAAAATTCTCCCCTTGTAATGAATCATCCTCCTGTAACATTACCTTTTTTTATATAGAGATAACTGATACCATATGTACTATTGATTCTTGCATAGGTTAAAATTATCTCAGCTGTTTCACTAAAAGTATTCATATGACTTTGTGTACGATGTATTATATTTCAGACTAAAATGTATAAAAAGAAGTTAATGTGTTACAATAAATATGTACTAACAGTTAAAATTACTCTTCTTTTAAGAATAATTGAAAATTCAAAATATCTGGCTTACTTAAATTTCATATTATTAATTGCACAACCAAACACAAATTATTAAATTTGTTTCTGGATTTAATTATGAAAAATGATATAATTTGGTAAAAATTCTTCTCCTGTCAAGAAAGTTTGTAATCTCTCTTGCTTTGTAAACTCTTTGCAAACTGTGAGTACCGCAGAATGTAAGTAGCAGCAGGCATGCCTCAGACGTAAGTAGACGGTTTTATAAGCTTGTCACCAAAAATGTAATTATTGGTTTTTTGAATGTGGAAATTATAAAGTCAGCGTGATTTAGAAGAATGGAATAAAATAAATAGATATTCATAGCAACAGACAACTCTTCATCAGTTATTTCGTCTTTAAGAATTCACAACATTAAATCAAAATTTTCAGCAGCAAGAATGCACTCCTAAACACAATTAGATTTTGAATCAGCAACAATAACAACAACTAGATAATCAAGATAAGTAGAAAGTTCTTCTTTTGTAATCTTACTCCTCTCGAAATTTTCAAAATTTGTGCAAAGAATGTGAACTTTGATGGTGATGTGTGGGAGGGTAAGATTACACCCTTCATTTGAAAACTTGAACTGAATGATCTTCAGTCATTAATCATGTAGCCAAAAGGCACAAACTTTTTGATGACTGAAGGTTTGTATAATTTCCTGCTCTGCACTAGGTCCTGTCACAACTTTGTTGCAATTTCAATTACAGCAATATGAGGTTTTCTGATTAACTCATAAGTTCTTTCCTTGTTCCAAAAAATTGTATGCAGTTTGAAGGTGATTGTGTTGAGGCTCATCTCAGATGGTTGTGTTCCCATCTGCAAAGTGTTTCACCCATTTCCTAGCATTGTTTGGAGCCCGTGAACACATCTCCGTATGCGAGTTGTAGTGCAAGATGAATTTCAACATCAGAGTTTTTCTCTTTAACAGTGACTTTGATGTCTGCAATTCTTTAAGCATAGTGTGTCATCATGTAATCTAGTTACACAATGTGTCAACACATGGTTAAAGTTGGTAGTATATGATAAAAAAGTATTTTTTGTTACTTTGTTGGAATTGTAGATGTTACAAACGGTTCCTAAACAACTCAAAAAAGTTCAGTGGCATCCTCATGACTTCCATATTTTGTGTTTTTTTCATCGGAAAACATTTCCTGGTTACTCTTTTCATTACAGGAAATCACCTGTGTAATGGAGGTAAAACGTTAGCCAGCATTATGAGCATATTTCAATACAGCATGGTGTACCTGCAACTGTGATTGAGATATTGCATCTTGTGTACAATGTTCAGTTTGTGAACATGCCTTGGATTGTCATTTCAGGTTAATCCCATGCATGCATTGTCATATTATGGTAAGAAGGATTGTCAATAAGAAAGTTTTTTGAATATTCAATCACTACCAGGACACAAAACACCAAAGATCAAACCCATATTGATTTCCCATTATCAGCACCACCAGCCACTGCCTTCAAATTAACTTTCATGAGTACTCTCAGGGAAAACAAAGCCTTATTGGACGCAACTTTGAGGGCTAATTTGGGATCTATGCTTCCATTTTGAACATAGTATAACTCTCCAGCACCATAATGCATGAATAGCTTGGACAGAGGAACACCTGCAGTGGAACTGAATCATTGACATTGGGTTCTTTTCACCAACAAGTACAAGAGTTGTCCAACACTGATGATCATTAATAGAAGGAGGCTGCCATGTACCAATGTATATCCTCAAGTAAGCAGTCCAGTGAGTTTAGCAGGGAGATGGGTCAATCTTACTGTGAGTTGGTACTGTGAATGAAATTGGACATCTTTAATATCTATGTGTCTATGCAGGAACACTTGTCACATACTGGATGACTGCAGGAGGGCTACTATTGAAGAGTGGGATAAGCTTGAGCAGAAATGTTTCAACTACAAGGTGGATGGCATGCCAACAAGGACCCAAGCATGTTACAGTTCTTGGGAGGAAGTAGGATAGTATTAGATGAAACACAGTAGTTGATTCTAATTTTACAGATGGGCAAAGATGTACTCGTTTGAACAGAATGGGTCCAGTTTGCTTTGTACTTTGTTTTATTTCACAGTGAAGCTTTTTTCCAGATTTTTATTTATCTGAGTCCAGATAAACACTGAAGCACAATATAATGCTAGAACTACAATCATTCTTCTTCACAGATGGATCATTTAGGATTATGCATAATCAACATTTGTTGGCCTTCCTTTTCGCCCAGTATTCCTTCATAAGCAACAAATGGGCTAACTTTCATTGCGTAGACCACGTACGTCGGTTAGTTTTTCTCTCTTCTTCCTCAAAATGCTGTGTGTTTGTGATTTTTCTGACTTCATTTCTGTCATGTAGATTTGGAGACCCTAATTCTCTCAGGTCTTTTTCCGTCTGTTTGTACCAGTTCAGTCTTGTAGTTTTGTTCTTGAAAAATGTATGGAATTTGTGCGTTAACCTGTTTGAGTCCATTCTTTCTAAATGCCCCATGAATTGGATTCTTCTCATGTGCATTGTGTCTGTTATTCTGGGGATATTTTTATATGTTTCTGCATTGGGTTTTGGATAATGCACACCATCTTTAGTTCTTGATCCTAGGATTTTCCTCATTATTTTACTTCTGATTACCCTTTTAGTGTTCTGTGTTGAAGGTTAGTGTCTCAGATGCGTAGAGAGCTTCGGGCTTAATTACTGTTGTGTAGTGTCGTACTTTGCAGTTCCACAAGAGACTCTTTTTGTTGTAAAACTTTTTTGTTAACTGAAACGCCGTCTCCATTTTCTGATTTTTTGGACTCTTGATCTGACAGATTTCTTTTCATTACAATTTTCTGCAATCCATTCACTTAAATATTTAAATTCTTTTTACTCAAGAGATGTAGTTATTATCAATTTTGAGATCAGAAGGTGCATCTTTGATGTCAGTCATGAATTTTGTTTTTCCAAATGAAATTTGTAATCCTAATTTTGCTGCCTGCTCTTGTAATAATTCTAGCTGTTTCTATGCATTGGTAATGTCTTGTACGATCAGTGCCATGTCATCAGCAAATGCTAAACAGTCTAATTCTATGCCGTTACGATATGGTCCCAGTATTTGTGCTGGTGCACCTGCTTTTCTCCATTCTCCAACAACTTTTTCAAGAGCACAATTGAAGAGCACTGGGGACAGTACATCCCATTGTCATACTCCTGTGTCTATTTCAAATTCAGTGCTCAATTCTCCCATAAATTATACTTTGGATTTGGTCTCCATGAGTGTTTCTTTTATGATGTTTGTTGTCTTTTGACCTAGTCCAAATTCCGCTGATACTTCAAAAATGGATTCTCGGTCTATACTGTCATATGCTTTTTTAAAGTCGACAAATATGATGACATAACTTTTGTTTAAAGTACTATACAAATATTTCATCGAGTTTTTCAAGTTAAGGATTTGTTCTACACATGATCGACCTTTTCTGAATCCACCTTGGTATTTGCCTAGTTTTGAATCCAGCTGAGGTTCTGCTCGGTTTAGTACGGCTTTAGACAGAATTTTGTATGTCATTGACAGTAAAGAGATTCCACAATAGTTGTTGGAGTCTGTTTTACTTTCTTTTTTGCACAGAGGATGTATGATTGCTGTCTTCCAATCTGTGGGGATTTTTTCAGTTGTCCAGATTTCATGTATAATTTCTTTGAGTTTTGCAATAAGATTTTCTCCTGCATTTCTCCATAATTCTACGATGATTTGGTCTTCTCCTGATGGTTTGTTATTTTTCAGTGACTGAATTATCTCTTTAATCTCCTGTAAACTTGGTGGCTTTGAGTGTGGGTTTTGTTGTGTGTGACATAACTCAAATTTTTCTGCAGGCTTTTCACAATTCAGTAATTTAGAAAAGTATTTTGTGAGAATTTCACAGTTTTCGGTTTTGGTATGGGCAATTTCCCCATGTTCATTTCTGAATTGGAGTGATGAAGGAGAGTATTTTGTAAATTAACTACAATCCACTATTAATTATTAAGTAAATTTCATGCTTTGTGAGTGCAGTGTGCAGCCATCAGAACAGCACGGTCATTGGCTGCAGCTGAGCCTTTCTTTCAAAGGGTTCGCTTAGATTACTGCAAACCAACAATTTTTAGGATCCTCCTTTACCCCAAATTCAAAGTTTATCCTCTCTAATACCCTCTTTCTTTAAATAAATTTTGCATCTTGTCACTCCTGTTTTCAATCTATTAAGAGCCTGCCAAGTCCTGTACTGGAGATGGCAGCCTGATGATAACTTCTCTTTTGCTGTCCATAGGGGACTTTGTTTTCCACAGATCAGCTTGGCAGGCTTCTGCTACCGGAATTTCATATGACAATGCTCTTTGCTCTGACGGTGCTCTTTGCTGAAAAAAAGAGGAGCATCTATGTTTTCTTGTAGTTGTTGGAGATAAGAAATTCTGATTGGACATTATGCCTTTTGAGGTCAAATAAGTTTGTATATAGGAGTAATATGAAGTCAACTTGTAATAGCAATTATCAAGAATTAAAAAATTTAATTTGTGAAAAAGGTATATATCATTTATGAACTTTTATTCGATGTTGGATCCCTGGACCTTCATAAAAGCTGTTGGTGTGTTTAATGTACAGTGCATAGTGATTTCTTTGTGAATTAACAATACTGGGTGAATCTGCTACTATCACAGTCTGAATGACATGCAATATTTCGCTGTCAGCTTGTGTGTTCAAGACGTTCCCTAAGCAACCAGTTTGTTAGTCAGAAGATACCATACTGATACTGTTTGTTCAACTTTCTCATTTTGAAAGTGTTATCTAGAAAATGTTATGGTGACTGTGAGTACTTTTGTGGCCAGGAGAGAGACGGAGTCTTCCTCACAACTTGTAACAGTTTTCTCCAACCTTGCCTGGCTTTCTCTGAGAGCTGGAGAAGCGGAAACCTCCAACTGCCAACTCGCCCTGTATCTAACCCATTCTATCCTTACAGCAGCCAAAAAGAAAACCTATTCATCCATTGTCAAATTTTTTTCACAAATTTTTTATTCTTAGAAAGGAAAAAAAATTAGAATGTATGCATCTAGGAAAAATAATCAAAAGTGAGTTTAAATCCAGTACCTGTCTTATCTGCGTCAAAGACAAAAAGTCAAAGAGCAAGCAAGCTAATTAATAAATTAATATTTCTTTTGTGAATAGCAGTCTTATTCCATAAGGAAGAATAGGGCACACCATAGCAAGAGTTGCAAAGCTGAATCTGTACACCATTCTAATAGGGAAGTATTAAAGCAGTGATGTTAAGTGTAGCTGCATGGAGTAATAGGTCTTAAACAGATGTTGCTCAAGCAGTCAAAATATCACCACACATGCTGAATTTAGCAGTAATCAGTAATTAAAAACACTCCACATGGTGTCAGTATAGTCATGAGTAGAAAGTGGCAGACAAAAAATTGATTGAAAGGAAGAAATTATGTAATAAATCAGCAAAGAGAAGACATGTTGGCAAGGCAATATGTATCATAAACAACAAGTCACTGTGTTTGGGTGAAGAACATGTTTCTAAACTGACAAACACGTGGCCGTAGATGACTCACCAAGAGCCAGCATGCAGCGAATGACATCTGGCCAGCACACAGCTGTTGACAACTGATCCATTGTCAGAGTGCAGTCTACATCACCATATTACCAGCAAGCAGTCTACACCACCGCAATGCCAACATGCAGTCTAAGCCATTGTCTCATCATAATGCAATCATCAATGACCAGACCATCACCAGCATACAGTACAACTATGGTGAGCTACACCAGTATTTCACGTCAAAATTGGTTTTGTGGGTGTAGTGCTGTGATTTGATAATATTTGTGAGTCTGTTTATGCCAGTGCAAAAAAGGAAAATGTTGACAGATGTCAATGTGAAATGTTATTACAAACTCTGTTATTACAAAAACTGGAAGACAAACAGAGACAGTCAAATGATGAATTTTCACAAGTAGTAAAGGGACCCAATGATAAATTTTCTAAGGTACTCAGGAAATCACATTAAAGACACTCATCAGCAAGTAACAGAAAACCAAAACAGACTTTGACAAGAATTAGAAACCCAGATTAAAGACACTCTTGAAGCATTACAGCACATTTAGGACATAATCTAGATCAAAGACTCAATGTGTTAAGAGAAGAAATATACACCAAAGTCTTGAAAGACTGTGACTTATTTCAGGAAGAGATACATGAAAATGTTACAGATTTGCTTATGGATGTAGATAGTTTACATTACTTTGCAGAAACAGAATGTAAACTGGTAAAAGATCAGGTGTCAGATGCCCAAATGTGCATAGAAATTTTAGAACAGGGAAGCAACAACAGAGATTCTGTATATTTGTATGAGATACACTCAGGTCTGTTGAAAAAAATACAAGCATTGTTAGATCAGAAATGTCAGGAGACACCACAAACTTAAGGAAATTTTGAGGAAGCCACTAACAACACCAATGAGCTAAAAGGACTATGGGACAAATTGGCAAAAAGTGGAAGGGTATTAACAGAAAGTCAACATAAAGGTAAATATTTTGATTTAACACTATTAGAGGAATTACGGTTGGGAAGTGGAATGAACTTTTACAAGCATTTTCCAAAGTTTAAACCAGATGGGGAAGTACATCTACATCTACATCTACATGACTACTCTGCAATTCACATTTAAGTGCTTGGCAGAGGGTTCATCGAACCACAATCATACTATCTCTCTACTATTCCACTCCCGAACAGCGAGCGGGAAAAACGAACACCTAAACCTTTCTGTTCGAGCTCTGATTTCTCTTATTTTATTTTGATGATCATTCCTACCTATGTAGGTTGGGCTCAACAAAATATTTTCGCATTCGGAAGAGAAAGTTGGTGACTGAAATTTCGTAAAAAGGTCTCGCCGCGACGAAAAACGTCTATGCTGTAATGACTTCCATCCCAACTCGTGTATCATATCTGCCACACTCTCTCCCCTATAACGCGATAATACAAAACGAGCTGCCCTTCTTTGCACCCTCTCGATGTCCTCCGTCAATCCCACCTGGTAAGGATCCCACACCGCGCAGCAATATTCTAACAGAGGACGAACGAGTGTAGTGTAAGCTGTCTCTTTAGTGGACTTGTTGCATCTTCTAAGTGTCCTGCCAATGAAACGCAACCTTTGGCTCGCCTTCCCGACAATATTATCTATGTGGTCCTTCCAACTGAAGTTGTTTGTAATTTTAACACCCAGGTACTTAGTTGAATTGACAGCCTTGAGAATTGTACTATTTATCGAGTAATCGAATTCCAACGGATTTCTTTTGGAACTCATGTGGATCATCTCACACTTTTCGTTATTTAGCGTCAACTGCCACCTGACACACCATACAGCAATGTACTTCCTGTGAGTGATTCACAGGTCATTATCACAGAAGTGGGAAGACTCTAGAAAGATAGATTTCACATTGAATTTGCTAGGGGATGGTGCTGAGTGGGATGATTCTCAGGAGAAATTCAACTGTCTAAAACAATATGAGAGAATTTGATGCTAGAATTATTAGACCCAGAAGATTTTAACAGTTCATGGGATAGTCTCAAAAAGTATATAGAATGGCATCTAACAAGATCTAACTATTAAGGTAATCCAACAAAGGTACTGGTAAGGCATTTACTGTACCATGTAGAAAGGAAATTTTATATAGAAGTTGGTCTACCATGAATGAATTGCTGTCATTTGTTGAAAATCTCGATGGGATGAATAATGAGCACCCAATCCCAGTCATGAGGATACATGCCAGGAATGAGGTAAATTTAACCCTAAATACCAGAAAAAACAGGAGGTTAATTATTCTCAGGTAAATAAAAGTCAGAACAGTAAATCTAAACAACAAAGACTGGGAGTACAAAGCATTGATACACAATCATTTACAAATAGTGGACTAAAGGAAGGTGCTAGGATAGTGCAGCCTTTTTTGACAAACCATACCATACAACAATAGTTGTAGACAATCAATGTCCTGGTCAAGGAGTCATGATTCAGCACATCTTCAACTAAGTGTAGGCCCATATGAAAAAAAAGGTAACATGACTTCAAAACTGGTTACTCACTGAAGAAGACAAAGAAACAAATATTTAGTTTACTAAAACAATAGTTTTTGGATGATTGACAGTCAGGAAGTGAGTGTGCACATAGATTCAGGGAGTGAAATTTCTATTGTATCTGAGTCTTTGTTTGGTGTATTAAAATATAAGAGAGAATATCCAATATGGCCAGTGACAGGGGAACACATTGTAGGATTAACTGGAAGCAAAGCAAAAAAAGTTAATCATAAAGTGCGCTTACTGATGGCATTAAACAATTTTATATTTATGCAGACATGCTAAGTAATGTCTAATGAAAATTTGCAGTTGTTACTAGGTATTGACTGACTGATAAGATTTAAAGTAATACTGGATTTTTCAGCACAGATATTAACATATACATAGCAAGACCAAGTATTTGTAGTACCATTTAGTGGCAAGATTATTGGTTATACCAAGGCATGTAACATCTACCTTGTAGCAACGAGCACCACGATAGATTGACAGAATGCTTTGGATACACAAAGTATATTGCAAGAATTAATTAGGACAAAAGCTTATGAATCTGATCTGTTAACTGAGTTATAGAAAAATGATCTATACCACATATTGATGAAGTGTAGTGAAGTTATCTCAGATAAACCTCGAATACTTGGTAACTATATATGTAGTTTTAAGATCAAAGATGAATCGCCTTTTTTCTATAAACCCTATCTGGTACCATTAAGTGTACCTCCAGCGATACAATAGGTGATTAATAAAATGATAGAAGGAGGAATGATAGAAAGGTGTTCTAGTGTGTGCAATAACCTGCTATTAGTAGTGCATAAAGCAATGGTGGCAGTACGTCTAGTATTGAACCCCCATGCTCTATATAACCTTATAGAAATTGAAAAAGGTCAACTGGTCAGTATAAATGAAATATTGATGACGTTTGAGCAAGCAAAGTATTTTAGCTCAATGGATCTCATATTAAGCACTGGCAAGTCAAACTTGATGATACTTCAAAGAAATTTACTGTTTTTTTGTAAAAGGGTAAATCATATCAAGTTAGAGTGCTACCCTTTGGATTAAATATATCAGTGTCAGTATTAATAAGTCTTGGATGATGCGCTGGGAAACGATTTATTGAAAGAACCAATAATCCATTTACATGACACACTCCTAGAACTCAAGACATGGGAAGGACATTGTGATTTACTGGTTCAAACATTAGAAAGGTTTAATGTTAAAGGAATCACTATAAGACTGTCAAAGTCGATTTTGGGAGAGAAGAACTCAAGTTTCTTGGTCACTTGGTAGGCATAAATGAAATGAAAGCAAGTCTAGATAAGATAAGAGCCATAAAATAATGTCAAGAACCTAAAAGTACAAAACAAATGAAAGTATTTCTGAGGTTAGCAGGATTCTATAGCAAATATATTCAATGTTAACCTATAAACCTATCAAACTTACTGGAGAAAAAAACAAAATGGATTTGGGGTAACGAAGTGTGTTAGACCTTTAATGAGATTAAAGTAGGTCTATCAGAGGCACCCATTTTAAAACACCCTCAGGTGGACAAACCTTTTATTTCAAGTACTGAAGCCTCAGAGTATGGAATAACATGTGAGTTGTTTCAGGGAGAGTGGGATATTAGCATGGGAGAACGTAATACACTAGCTTTTTGAGAGCCGAGCTCTAACCAAACATGACTTGAACTACACAGCAACAGAGAAAGAATCACTTGCTATAGTGTGGAGTGTACAAAAAATTCTAATTCTAATTTGGGAATCTAAATTAATAGTGTAGACTGATCATCAAGCACTAGCTTTCCTTATGGAAAGTTGACTACTACATAGGAGGTCAATACATTGGGTACTAATTATGATAGAATATCAAAATAACGTTAAGTATATAAATGGCTCATAAAATGTAGTTCCTGATGCATCATCATGCTTACCATTGAGCATGAATGATTTAGTAAGAATGGAAGGTCTTGGTGTTGCCTTCAACATTCATTATTTATCAATAACTTATACTAATAATGAAGTAAGAAACCTAGCCTTAAGAATAAAGGATATAACTGATGATCCATATTTTTGGGGTAAGTGGAAAACCTTAAGCCAAGGAGGGATGAATGATTTCTTATTTTCTGTACTGTACTGTGATGTATTCTAGCAATTCTTTATATGTATGGTCCAAGTTTCATTGAGCTATGTTATTTGGCAGTGACATGTTATGTAAATGTTACTTTTGTTCTTATGTTTTGCACACCTATGTACTTGATTCATACATCGACAAGAATTACAGAGAATCCAAAAGAAAGTTCAAAATTTCGATTGTTGTGCAAGCAATTGAAAATAACTGAATGAAATACGCAATGAGATGAACATAAATGACACTTTTATCCCTGATGGTGCCCTGCACATTACAATAGACACAACATTGTTCTTAATAGGGTGTGTGAATTACCAATGAGTAGAGGGGGTTGATTTAAATATTTGTACTAGTTGAGCGTTGATCTAAGTATGTTAAACTCTATCCTATTAAGCATGTCAACACAGAGATAGCAATTAGATGTCTACGAAAATATTTCTCAGATATAGGAAAGCCATGCACAATGTTAGACAAATTGCTATTTTGAAATACCACCTGTAAAGTAACAACAGTGAATGTACATTGAAAAAAAAAAAATGCTAGGTTATGTAGGACTTACTGTTCAGTGAGGCATTCAGGATGGCTGCAATTGATTCCCAAATTCTAAGGGATAATTAATGAATATCCACATTTAACAACAGGACTGCATAATGGGTCAGCCTCCTCTAGCATTACCTTTTTTTATACAAATAACTAATACCATGTATACTATCATTTCTTGTAATGGTGAACATTGTATCAGCTGTCTGACTGCATAGACTTCATATGATTTTGTATATGATGTGTTATGTTTCAGGCTAAAATGTATAAAAAGAAATTAATTTGTTACAATCGATATGTACTAATGGTTAAAATTACTCTTCTTTTAAAAATATTTGAAATAACAAAATTTATAGGTAATCTAAAATTCATATTATTAATTGCACAATCTAATGTTAATTATTAAATTGATTTCTGGACACATTTATAAAAGAATGATATAAATTGAAGATCCTTCTTTTGTTAAGAAAGTTTGTAAGCTCCTTTGCTTTGTGAACTCTTTGGAATATAGTTAGTATGGCAAAATGTAAGGAATAGTGGACATGTCTTTGATGGAAATAGACGTTTTTCTAAGTTTGTCAACAACAATGTGAATTAGTGTTCTGAAATGGAGATTGTGAAGTCATTTTTTCAAAGCTGTTTCACAGAGGAAGACCACACTGCAGTTCCTTCTCTAAATCCTCGCACAAACGAAAAAATGGCTGACATCGAAATAAGGGTCCAAGGAATAGAAAAGCAAATGAAATCGCTCAACAGAGGAAAGTCCACTGGACCTAACGGGATACCAGTTCGATTCTACACAGAGTATGCAAAAGAACTTGCCCCCCTTCTAATAGGTGTGTACTGCAAGTCTCTAGAGGAACGGAAGGTTCCAAACGATTGGAAAAGAGCACAGGTAGTCCCAGTTTTCAAGAAGGGTCGTTGAGCAGATGTGCAAAACTATAGGCAAATATCTCTGACATCGATCTGTTGTAGAAGTTTAGAACATTTTTTTTGCTCATGTATCATGTCATTTCTGGAAACCCAGAATCTACTCTGTAGGAATCAATATGGATTCTTGAAACAGCGATCGTGTGAGACCCAACTCGCTTTATTTGTTCATGAGACCCAGAAAATATTAGATACAGGCTCCCAGGTAGCTGCCATTTTCCTTGACTTCAGGAAGGCATTTGAAACAGTTCTGCACTGTCGCCTGATAAACAAAGTAAGAGCCTACAGAATATCAGACGAGCTGTGTGGCTGGATTGAATAATTTTTAGCAAACAGAACACAGCATGTTGTTCTCAATGGAGAGACGTCTACAGATGTTAAAGTAACCTCTGGTGTACCACAGGGGAGTGTTATGGGACCATTGCTTTTCACAATATATATAAATGACCTAGTAGATAGTGTCGGAAGTTCCATGTGAATTTTCGTGGATGATGCTGTAGTATACAGAGAAGTCGAAGCATTAGAAAATTGCAGCAAAATGCAGGAAGATCTGCAGTAGATAGGCACTTGGTGCAGGGAGTGGCAACTGACCCTTAACCATAGACAAATGTAATGTATTGCGAATACATAGAAAGAAGGATCCTTTATTGTATGATTATATGATAGCAGAACAAACAGTGGTAGCAGTTACTTCTGTAAAATATCTGGGAGTATGCATACAGAATGATTTGAAGTGGAATGATAATATAAAATTAATTGTTGGTAAGGTGGGTACCAGATTGAGGTTCATTGGGAGAGTCCTTAGAAAATGTAGTCCATCAACAAAGGAGGTGGCCTAACAAAAAACTCGTTCGGCCTATACTTTAGTATTGATCATCAGTGTGGGATCCGTACCAAGTCAGGTTGACAGAGGGTTATTTGGTAAGCGTGATAGCGTTATGGAGCTGTTTAGCAAGCTCAAGTGGCAGACTCTGCAAGAGAGGTGCTCTGCATCGCGGTGTAGCTTGCTGTCCTGGTTTTGAGAGGATGCATTTTTGGATGTGGTATTGAATATATTGCTTCCCCCTACTTATACCTCCCAAGGAGATCACGAATATAAAATTAGAGAGATTCGAGCGCACACGGAGGCTTTCCGGCAGTCGTTCTTCCCACGAACCATACGCGAGTGGAACAGGAAAGGGTAGTAATGACAGTGGCATATAAAGTGCCCTCCGCCACACACCGTTGGGTGGCTTGCGGAGTATAAATGTAGATGTAGATGTAGATTGAGATTTAGAAGAATGGGATAAACTACAAAGATATTCATAGCAATAGGCAAATCTTCATCAGTTACTCAGGTCCACAAGAACCCACAATGTTATAAAAATTACAGCCTCAAGAATGTACCCCAGATGAAAGACTTGGAGCCAACAACAATGAGATGATGAAGATAAGTAAAAAGTTTTCTTTCGGTATATCTTATGCCTCACAAACCTTTTGAAAACAGTGAAGAGACTAAGAGAATTTTAATAGTGATGTGTAGGGGGGGGGGGGGGGGGGTAAGATTACAATTGTCATCTATGTAAATAATGGATAAGCCATTTACAGGAGAACCTTTATTAAAATTGTTTGGTTGGCCTTAGGCTGTAACGAGAATGATAGCCGACGTACATCAACAAGTGCAGAAAAACATAATAGACAGTGAGGATTCGTGAGTGATACGGTATAATATACAGGCTCAAATAACAGAATTTAATACGACCATCACACGAGTTCAAACCTCAAGAAAGAGATAAGTAAATTTTTTCCTAAGTTTGTTGGTCCATACAGAGTTGACAGGGTGCCACACCGTAAAGCATTATTTTTGATAAAGCCAACAGTGGAGAAAGAGACAGGTTGTACAATGTGGAAATGGGAAAGAAGTACAAACAATGAACTACGTGATGAAAAAAAAAGTCAGTTGGCTCTGAATTTGAAGAACATGGTACAAGATGTGTCATGTCAGGATTATCGAGAATGTAAGTGATGATCTTTGTTAACTTTTGTAGTAATTTGATGTTTTGTGGGTGAGTTTGTGTTTAACTTTTACAGGGGAGGTATGGGATTTGTGTATACTACTCGTCTCTCTCTCTCTCTCTCTCTCTCTCTCTCTCTCTCTCTCTCTCTCTCTCTCTCTCTCTCTCTCTCACACATACACACACACACACACACACACACAAACACACACACACACACACACACACACACACACACACACACATGCCGACACGCACATACACAAACACCCACCCACATGCATATACACACTTACAGACTATGCACAAACAAAAATGATTTAAGGGTATTTTTTTGCTAGGCTAGACGCTGTTTCAAGGGGAGGGAGGAGTTGGACAGAGTGTCCTACTAATAAGCTTGATATAACAATAACAAGCCCACATTAAGAAGGAAAAGGAGTATTGGGGGGCAGAAAATATACAGGAGAACATGTAGTGGAAAAGCAGGAGATAGCTGGAGTTTCATGGAGGGTGTGGCCTTAAGATGAGGTGAAGTGGAAGGGAAGAAGTAATGAAGTACTCAAGGAAGGGAAGATCCCAACCAATTTATGGGTAAGTAAACCCCAAACAAGGGATCTTATCCCAGGTTCAAGTGGACCTGTGGAAGGAAGGACCCCAAACTCTTTAGAGGAAAGGAGAGGTACATCACACTGACTGAGCCTACAAAATAAGAGGAAAAGGGTACTGAATCCCCAGAAAGATAGCCTTAACGAAGAGAGAAATGCTTAAAAATAATATTTGTGAAGAAAAGGAATAAGGACTCTGCTTAAGGGAACATCTCCTCTAAACTGGATAATAAATTGAGAAAGTAAAAATTAGCTAACTCTGTAGTTTACCACTAGTATTTGAGTCTCTGCATAATCTGAAGTTTGATCCTAAAATAGTGTATAACAATTGCTTCATCCAAAGAGAAGAATACAAATTAATGGAATTAATGTTTAAAGAGATGAAAGCGCTCTGAGAGAAAGCAATGTAATTGTGGTTCACTCTATGCCACTTTGCTAGCCTGAGTTAGAGGAGCTATTACATATAAAACAACAGAGCTAACGAAAATTCTAATTAGAGGATATGTATGTTTGTATTGATAGTTTGTTAAATGTATGATTATGATGTCTTTTCTTTTAGTGGAGGGATATGCAGTGATACATGCAATTCATGGAAAGGCATGTATCACATCGTAAAATATAGAGATTAGAGTAAAGACGTGTGCCACTGCAATTAGTTTGTAAACAGCAGACCACATACTGTGGGAAAGTATTACTCAACAGGTGCAGAGTGAACATGCTCGAGAGCATATGTAATCTCCATGGAGCAAGGAGGAATGAAGGAGCTATGGTACCACGGAAGACATCCAGGACCAAGAAGATGAATATGATATATGTAAATGGTTGTTGTTTTATACTGTTCACAGACATGTTAATGAGATGGCTTTAAGACAGAAATATGAGTCGGTTCTGGGAGTAATAACTTCCCATGCAATCTGTAACTGTTTATGAAAGTTTGTGACAATATACAGAGCTTATTGGAACCGATCCACACTTTATTTAAGTAAAGACGATATGTTTTGTTTTATAGCCACTTCACTTACAGAAATCTGAATGGAAGAGAGAAGTTTGATGCTAAGGAAGAATAGCGCACAGCATAGCTAGTCCCTGAGATAAATCGCGAGAGTTGCGAGGTGCAATCTGTACACCAACCTAAGAAGGGAGTGCAACATTCTTCCTGAAAAGATTGGCAAGTTCAGGTAACGGGGATGGAGGTAGGTAGCGATCATACACCCTTCTCTTCAAAGGCTCAATAATGTAGAGACCTAGTGACTGTGGCGGACTTGGAGGAAGCAACAATTCAGTGCTGGAAGATGTTCTGGGGCCCTGCAGTCTTGGACCCCAGAATCACCATTGGGGAACTAACATTGTACCATAGGATGGACCTGATAGCCAAAATGGTCACATAAACCTTGGCAGTAATGCTACTTTGCAGTTCATCGTTGAGTAGAAAAGTATTCATTGCACAAAAACGTGTAATCAGAATAATTGCTGGAGCCCACCCACGGTCATCCTGGAGACATCTATTTAAGGATCTAGGGATCCTCACAGTAACCTCACAGTATATATATTCCCTTATGAAATTTGTTGATAATAATCCAACCCAATTCAAAAGTAATAGCAGTGTGCATACCTATAACACCAGGAGAAAGGATGATCTTCACTATGCAGGGTTAAATCTGACTTTGGCACAGAAAGGGGTGAATTATGCTGCCACAAAAGTCTTCGGGCACCTACCAAACAGCATCAAAAGCCTGACAGATAGCCAACTAACATTTAAAAATAAATTAAAAGAATTTCTAGATGACAACTCCTTCTACTCATTGGCTGAATTTTTAGATAAAAAAAACTTAATCATTAGTGTCATGCAATATTTTGTGTAATGTAATTTCTTGTACAGACATCTTTTATTAACCTGACACGTTCCACATCATTACGAAGTGTCGTATTCATGATCTATGGAACAAGTATTAATCTAATCTAATCTAATCTAATCTAATCTTTAACCACGGAATATGCCACTACAGCTGCCCTTGGGGTGCTGATAACCCTGGTGTAGAGCGTCATTAAACTCCAAAAATACACCACTATGGCGATTGAAATCGTCACTGATCCCCCACCATGTTTCAATCTTCGGACGAAAACTCAGCCAGAAGTTGGCAACAGTGTGCAAGACTCGTCTGACCAAATGCCATTTCTCCATTGCTCCATAGTCCAGGTTTTATGGCTTCAGAACCAAGTTTTTTCTGTTACTGGCATTTGTGTCACTGATGAGCATTTTGTGATTAGCAGCTTACGGTGCTGCGTTCATGTTATTTTAGTGCTGACAGCGTTCAGGGGTGTGTCATTCAGTTCTGCAGTGACATCTGGAGCTGCTGTCCTCTTATTTTTCGTCACAGTCCTCTTAGATGAGCTTCTGTCGTGAACACTGAACACACAGTTTCATCTGCATTGTGACTAAACAGACCATGTTTTTCGCTTTCCCTGTATGTGCTATAAATCTTAGATACAATGCTTCTTGAAACAATGAACACTTCAGCTACCTTGGTTTTAGAAGCACCCGTCATAAGGGCACCAACAATTTGCCCACATGAGAATTCACGTATCTCCAACACAGTGCAGTGACAACTGTGTAGAACACTGTTCTGACCGCAGCTGTTAATCGCAATGGATTGAGGACATTACCCAGATACCATTTATTGTCAAATACAACAGCGCAACCTGCAGGCTTGGATAGCTTTGCATTTATGAGGCGCGTGAGAAAAATAATGAGACCGACAACACTGCAAACAATATGACAACGCTGTGTTGTTCTACTAGTGTATACTGGCGTGTTTGTCCGTCTCTTCTACATGCTCTGTCCGAGTTTCAGCTGTGTACAGCTATCACGTGATTTTTGAGAGCGCCAGAAAGTAAGTAGTGTCTTTTGCGAGCTGTTAAAGTGGAACAGCGGAATTTAGAACAATGTTATGCAATCAAGTTTTGTATTAAACTTGAGAATTCTCGAGTGTGACCTTTGAAAAGTTGAAACAGGCCCGTGGGGAATATTCCCTATTAAGAGCACAAGTTTTTCACTGGCACAAATCATTTTTGGAAGGCTGGGAACATGTCGAAGATGAACCTCGTTCAGGGAGACCTTCAACTTCAAAAACCAACGAAAACGTCGAATGCGTGTGTGCTGGCGTGAGTTCAGACAACCGTATCACAATAAGGATGATGGGTAACCTGTTAAACACTTTCACTGTACATAAAATTTTGACCAAAGTTTGGCCCTTTGCAGACATGTGGATGTTACAGTATGACAACACCTCATGTCACTCTAATACTTCCATCACGGAATTTTTGTCCTAGAAAGGAGCTCCTGTTAATCCACAGCCCCCCTATTCATCAGATCTGCGTCCTCGTGACTTTTTTCTCTTCCCAAAACTGAAAAGCGTCTTAAAAGGATGTCATTTTGGGACTCTGGAGAACATTCAAAAGAATGTGATCGACATGGTAAAGGCCCTACCAGTTGTAGCCTTTCAGCGATACTACCAAGTCAGGGAACAACGACGACGCCAGTGTACGAGGTCTGTTCAAAAAATTCCAGAAGTTTGTCCATAAAATTTTTCTATGTTTACTTTTTGCTTATTGTACATAGTCTCCTTCGATATACGGATTTCCGCAACTGATACATCGCCCCCCAACGCCGTTTACACTTCCAGAAGTAGTCTTGGTACATCTGTTGCTGGATCACGCGAAGCACCTTTTATCTCGTATATCGTTGCAAATCTTAGTCCTTTCAACGAGGTTTTCAACTTTGGAATAAAAAAAGTCTTCAGGGGCCAGGTATAGGGAGTACGGAGGATGAGGCAGCACAGTGATTTCGTTTCTTGTGCAATAATCACGGACCAAGGATGAATAACCTTGTGTGCATTAACATGATGCAAGATTCGTGAATTGTCTCTCCACATTTCAGGCCATTTCCTCACATTTTCTCGCAGGCGTCGCAACACATCCCAGTAGTACCATCGATTAACCGTTTGTCCCTGTGGCACGAATTCATGACGAACTAATCCTTCAAAGTCAAAGAAAACTTTCAGAATGGCTTTGTCATTTGATCTAAACTGATGAGCTTTTTTTTTTTTTGGTCTTGTAGAACCTTTATCGACCTATTGTGAAGATTGACCTTTGGTCTCAACATCATAACTATAGACATATGTCCCATCACCAGTTATGATTCTCGTAACGAATATCTCCCTCTCATTTGCGCGATCCGAAAGCTCTTCACAGAATGCGAGGCTGTGGTCTTTCTGGTCTTGACTCGTGAGACGTGGGACGAACTTGGCTTCAACATGATGCATTCCAAGATGCTGTATCAGGATTTCATGACATGATTCAACTGAAATGTTACATTCCTCTGCAACCTCTAGGGCAGATAGTCTCCGATTGGCACACACAATTTCGTTGACGTTCCTCACGTGAGCGTAGTCAGTAGACGTCGAAGGGTCATCTTTAACTTCCATCCGACCAGTTTTGAACCCTGTGAACCATTCGTAACACTGAGTACGCTCAAGCACTCATCCTGTAGGCTTTCTGCAGCATTTAGTGTGTCTGTAAAAATCTAATGCAGACGCGTTGTTCCTCTAACTCTGCCATCTTGAAATTCGCAAGGTGTGTGACACAACGTCGTACTCAATATAGCACTGAACAATAACTAACACATATACAACAACAAAACTTCCAGTAGCTACACATTAACCCTTTGGGGCTTGAATTTTTTATTTTTTGACTTTGACGTTTCGAAATTTTTCTGTGGTATTCTAGTTGTTAGGAAACAGGTTTAGTATAAAGAAAAACCAGATCAAACAATATTATCCAAATTTTATTTACTATTATCAAAAAGGGACTTGAGTGACCCTTCAAGTCACAGCGGTACAGACAGCAACAAACAGTACTTCATGAAAAGCGGTACTCACAAAGACAGTTTTTTCTTTCATTGACACACAAAGATACTTTACAATGAGAACATTTAGAATGATGCCTTGATTCTATATTATGAATACCACAGTTTTCGCATCCACCACGATTTGCAACAAAATTTGGCAAATGAGCTCCGAGATTTTGGGTTTGAATTCCATTTGAAGGTGAAAAGCCTTTCTTCCTTCTGTTATTCAGTATAGAGCAGGGAGACGTTTCTTGCTTTGATCTTCCTCTTTCCTTCAGAAGTGTTTTACCTTTTGTCATGAATATATAACAAATGAATTCACAAGTGTTGCACTGTTTTGTCTCCTAAATTTGCGAGAAACCTTTAGATTGCCATTCACAAATTCAGCATTTGATTCATTTTCAGTAGATGGAGAGTATGTATTGTCTTTGTGCATAGCACCGTGCTTTTTGTTAGTTCCTCTTGTTGCGCTTGTACATTGTTGCTTTCTTGTTCGTCATCTGTCAGGTCATTTTCAAATTCAGAAGGACAAAAAATCAAACTTTAGTAGATAAATCAGTCTCATTACTTTTTTCACACACTTCATATGTTGAAGCACGTATTTCTTCCGCTTCTTCAGAACAAGTGGAAATATTCCCTTGTTGACTGGCAGATGGTGTGGCATAAATTTTTGTTCGTTGCACTTGTACATTGTTGAGTTCGAATTTTTCTAAAACTTGTTCTGTATCAGAATCACTACTTTCCTCGTCAGGTGTATCGATGTGAGATGGAAAATACTCCAGGAGTAACTCCAGTACCTCTTCACCTTACAACTTTCTCGCCATAGCCTGTCATGCAAGAAAACATATCTATAGGCCTGACAAGACTTACAAGTACGAATTTGCCTTTACAGATTTAATCTAAGGATTTATAATATATTCCACTTCTAGCTAATTATTAGCATAAATTGACTTAGCGAGTAATAGGAAAAAATTATGGAGGTCGGTTTCTCACAGGAAATGCGCAGAATAAAAACTGAACGAGCATCCTGCAACTGTAGACAACCAAATACCGCGAGGACTGCACGCGCTGAAATTCAAATTGCTTTGGCGTCATAGATAACACATCCGTGAAAGAACTGCGATGCATTAAAAATTTACCATAGCAAGAATAAGTGGCGCGCTACATTTCCGGGCAATTCAAATGATGAAGAATGTTTTACACTCATTTTCAGAAAGTGTGACTTCGAAGTCCCGTCAGATTGTAAAGGGTTGAACACAGGCATGTGCAGGGATGCCAACAGCATATCGCTCCGACACACCATTGGCGCGAAATTACGAATTTTTGGAACGGATTTCGTATAGCTGCCGGCTTAAATACTTTGAAGCGGAAAAAACTTTTGTAGATAAAAAAATCAATCTCATTACTTTTCTCACAAACTTTGTAGGTCGAAGCATGGATTTCACCTCGTGTTTTCGTATTGTCGTTCAATCCTCGTATGTCAAACGCATTCGTAGTTCTAGCAACAGAATACGGCTCTTTTACCTCGTCCTCGGTGTCCAGCACGTCATCGTCGTCGAGGAAGACAGAGTCGGAGCCGACGGAGGCGCAGTCGTCGGTGCGCAGCGAAGCTGCGCAGGAGCTGATGGAGGCGAGCGGCGCGAGCCTGGGGGGCGGCGCCGGCGGCGACAGCGACGCGGAGGCGGCGGGGGAGGCGGGCCTGCTCAGCGACGGCCGCGCGCTGGCGGCACCGGGCAGCAGCTGCGCCTGCGGCAGGACCGCCGCGTACAGCGTGCGCTCGCTGCCGCACGGCGACGCGTCCGGCGTCGGCTGGATCACCTGCAACGCGGGCCGGCTCAGGGGGCGGATGGACGCAGCCACGCCGGCAGGCGGAGCGAACTACAGCCCATTAAAACTGCTACACCACGAAGATGGCGTGCTACAGACGCGAAACTTAACCGACAGTAGAAGATGCTGTGTATGCAAATGATTAGCTTTTCAGAGCAGTCACACAAGGTTGGCGCCGGTGGCCACACCTACAACGTGCTGACATGAGGAAAGTTTCCAACCGATTTCTCATACAAAAACAGCAGTTGACCGGCGTTGCCTGGTGAAACGTTGTTGTGATGCCTCGTGCAAGGAGGAGAAATGCGCACCATCACGTTTCCGACTTTGATAAAGGTCGGATTGTAGCCTACCGCGATTGCGGTTTATCGTATCGCGACATTGCTGCTCGCGTTGGTCGAGATCCAATGACTGTTAGCAGAATATGGAATCGGTGGGTTCAGGAGAGTAATACGGAACGCCGTGCTGGATCCTAACGGCCTCGTATTATTAGCAGTCGGGATGACAGTCATCTTATCCGCATGGCTTAACGGAAGGTGCAGCCTCATCTCGATCCCTGTGTCAACAGATGGGGACGTTTGCAAGACAACAACCATCTGCACGAACAGTTCGACGACGTTTGCAGCAGCATGGACTATCAGCTCGAAGACCGTGGCTGCGGTTACCCTTGACGCTGCATCCCAGAGAGGAGCGCCTGCGATGGTGTACTCAATGACGAATCTGGGTGCACGAATGGCAAAATGTCATTTTTTCGGATGAATCCAGGTTCTGATAGAGCATCATGATGTTCGCATCCCTGTTTGGCGACATCGCGGTGAACGCACATTGGAAGCATGTATTTGTCATCGCCATACTGTTCGATGCAGTTCGATGCAGACGCGCATTGTGATTCATAAAAGTCAAGTCTGGGCCGAATGCATCTCTGAAAAGAGGCACATGGGGAAGGAGTACAGTGCCGCAATAACTCTGACCAATGAGTGTATTGTGTTCAGATCTGGAAGTCAGCAAGCCCATGTACTATTATGCCTCACCATGCCACAAAATCAAAACGATCATGCTCGACACAGTTTCTGGATGAATTACGAGGGCCACTCCAAAAGAAATGCAAACTATTTTTTTTTAAAAATCCATCTTTTATTCTACATGTTTGAAAGTTTTACAGTGTGTAGATACATCCATTAGGAACAATATTTTCATTTCTCCACATAATTTTCATCCCTCTCAACTGCCTTACGCCATCTTGGAACCAGCGCCTGTATACCTGCACGGTAAAATTCTGGATCAACCTGTTGGAGCCACTGTTTGGCAGCGTGCACAAGGGAGTCATCATCTTCAAACCTTGTTCCACGAAGAGAGTCTTTCAGTTTTATAAAGAGATGATAGTCACATGGAGCCAGGTCAGGACGGTAAGGTTTCAGTGTTGTCCATCCAAGTTTGGTGATCGCTTCACTGGTTTTTTGACTGACACATGGCCGTGCATTGTCGTGCAACAGCAAAACATCCTGATTTTGCCGATGTGGTCGAACACGACTCAGACAAGCTTGAAGTTTCTTCAGTGTCGTCACATATGCATCAGAATTTATAGTGGTTCCACTCGGCATGATGTCCACAAGGAAGAGCTCTTCGGAACCGAAAAACACCGTAGCCATAACTTTTCCAGCAGAAGGTGTGGTTTTGAATTTTTTTTTCTTGGGTGAATTTGCATGATGTCACTCCACTGATTGCCTCTTCGTCTCTGGTGAAAAATGATGGAGCCATGCTTCATCACTTGTCACAGTTCTTCGAAGAAATTCATCTCCACCATTCTCGTACTGTTCCAAAAGTTCGCTGCATACCGTTTTCTTTGTGAGCCACTGTCAACATCCTGGCAACCCAACTGGCACAAACCTTTTTTAACGCCGACACTTTCAGTGTTCTGCAAACCCTTCCTTCCCCTATCCCAACGTAGCGTGACAATTCGTTCACTGTGATACGTCTGTCAGCAGTCACCAATTCATTAACTTTCTGGACATTGTATGGAGTGTGTTCAGTACGAGGCCTTCCGCTTCGAGGACGATCCTCAATATTGCCGTGCCCGCTTTCATCACGTAACCTGCTTGCCCACCGACTAACTGTACTGCGAACGACAGCAGCGTCTCCATACACCCTTTTCAACCTCTTGTGGATGTTTCGCACTGTCTCGATTTCACAGCGCAGGAATTCTATGACAGCACGTTGCTTCTGACGAACGTCAAGTGTAGTAGCCACCTTGAAGACATGGCTGTGACGGCGCCATTCACGGAAACAGGTTGAACTAAGTTTGAAAACAAGCGGGAAGGATGTATCTACACACTGTAAAACTTTCACACATGCAGAATGAAAACTGTATTTTTACAAAAATAGTGTGCATTTCTTTTGGAGTGACCCTCGTACATATTTCCACCTCTCTCCATATGAGTGTATGTCCAGTATTCTCGAAAATGTTCGTCTTGGTCGTGCAGGTAATGTGGAATGGGGAAGCACTTTCCTTCTTCTCCATGAGCGTCTTTTCACGGGTGAATTCGACCCTGACTTCATTTTTAAGGAAGAAAATGCGCGATCACATCGACAGCGCAGGTCGAGGTACTCTTGGAACGAGGGCGTATTCGGCCAATAGGTGGTCTTCGCGCTTCCCGACTTAAATCCCATTGAGCACCTGTGCGATGCATTGGGGAGACGAGCTGCAACATGTGCATATGCACCAACGAATATCCAGCACTTGTCAGCTGCACTGGTGGTGGAATGGAAGCCCTACCAAAATTGGTTCAAATGGCTCTAAGCACTATGGGACTTATCATCTGGGGTCATCAGTCCCCTAGACTTAAACCTAACTAAGCTAAGGACATCACACATATCCATGCCCGAGGCAGGATTCGACCGTGTAACCGTAGCAGCCTCGAGGTTCCGGACTGAAGCGCCTAGAACAGAAGCCCTACCACAAGAACACCTTCGCTAACTTGTGACCAACATAAGAGCACAAAGCGTTTGCATTGCTGTCTGCGGTGATCACACACCCTATTAAGAACCATGTTCCGTCTGTTGTAATGTGCAGGGCACCATCACGAATAAAAGTGTCATTTATGTTCGCCTCATTGCGTATTTCGTTCAGTTATTTTCTGTACTGTACTGTAATGTATTCTAGCAATTCTTTCTATGTACGGTTCAAGTTTCATTGAGCTATGTTATTTGGCAGTGCCACATCATGTAAATGTTACTTTCTTTCTTACGTTCATAGATCGACAAGAATTACCGAGAATCCAAAAGAAAGTTCAAAATTTCGATTGTAGCGTAAGCACAGGGTTACTTAGCACAAAACTGTATGGGCCAGTTTTCTTCATTGGATCAAATGTTTCAACAAACTGTTGCCTGAACGTGCTTGAGCAATGGAGCAGCCTTCACATTGGGTTACGGGTGTTCGCACGTTTCTAAGTGAGCATCTCCCAAACAGTTGTATTGATGTTTATGATCATGACGACCCTGACTTCTGCTCTTGACCAATTACGTCTCCGGCTCTGATTCTTATACATTTATTTTTATGGGTAATGATGGAAACAGAATAAATGAAACAAAATGTGTGCTACGGCGAGGACTTGAGCCCAGGTCTCTTTGTTTACTCGGCAGGAATGCTGACCTTTTTTTGTGTTGATCTCATTTTATTCGTTAATAGTCGTTGTACTTGTTCGGGGCGGATGTCCCATGACGCTTGTTCACGGTCATCGTTGATGCATTCACTCTGTTTTTTCTTATTACAGAGGGGAGGTAGCCGACCAGAGTGGCCGAGCGGTTCTAGGCGCTGCAGTCTGGAACCGCGCGACCGCTACCGTCGCAGGTTCGAATCCTACCTAGGGCATGGATGTGTATGGTGTCCTTAGGTTAGTTAGGTTTAAGTAGTTCTACGTTCAAGGGGACCGATGACCTCAGAAATTAAGTCCCATAGTGCTCAGAGCCAGCCAGAGGGGAGCTAGCCCTCTGACCGAACACGCTGAGCTACTTTTTTTTCGTTTCTTCTATTGGTTGGGCGCGGTCGTCCCATGACGCTTGTTCTGCTTCATCGTTAGTCCATTAAATCAGTATTTTATTACAGAGGGCAGCTAAACCTCTGACCGAACACGCTGAGCTACTGTGTCGGCAGCTACCGTGCCGTCATTATTAAACCACCACAGCGCTTTGGCTGACATTCCTGAACCTGCTTCGGTGGTATAATGGTCAGCATTCCTGCCTCGTAAGCAAGGAGACTGGGCCTAAGTAGCGGCCCTAGTACGAATTTTATTTCATTTATTCAGCTTCCATCATTGTCGTAGAAAAAGATGAGACTTTATGTCTCGAGGAAAATTTAATTATGAGATCTTTTTATGAGGTTATGTGAAAGACCTTCTGTATGCACCTCCTTTGCCGAAAATAAATCCAGAATGGAAAATCATCGTTTCTAATATGCTCGCGTCTGTGCTTCCACATGTGCTTCAGGATGTAAGACGTAAAATGGATTAGCTCTTATAAGTTGTCCGTGGGATCAAGAGGAGAGACATAGATCACTTATAAAGTACGTAAAAATACTGAACTTTGTTTCACATTAAGTAGTTATAACCATTTGTAATCGCTGTTTTCATTTTGTATTGCCCTGCATTTATTTGACCTCTAAGTGCACAGCTATTTAGCCGAGTATATTGTTATTTGCGGGCCATGCTGAAAAGTAATGCCTCCGAATTTTTAAGTGAAAACTCTTAAAGCTTTGTAAATATAATAAACGCGTTAACATTCTCCCATCTTTATTCTTCGTGTCTACATATTTATTTCTCAAGATGGTCACCTTGGTGACGAACACATTTGTCCCGACGAGAGACCAGTGCGTTGATACTGTCATTGTAGACTGAAAGACTTTGTTGACGGAGCCACAACCTCATCTGTGCCTTCACCACTTCATCACTTTCAGACACAAGTCCTCGAACGCGTTCTTTGAGCTCTGGAAACATGAAAATCGTGTGAGGCCAAATCAGGACTGTATGGACAGTGAACCCAAGGCGTCAGATTGTTGCAGGAGTCGCAGCGCTCATGCGTGGTCTGGCATTGTAATTCTGAAGGAGAGTGTGCTCCATGTGTGGACGAACTCTACGGATTCGAAAAAAAAGTTCAAATATGTGTGAAATCTTATGGGACTTAACTGCTAAGGTCATCAGTCCCAAAGCTTACACACTACTTAACCTAAGTTATCCTAAGGACAAACACAAACACCCATGCCCCAGGGAAGACTCGAACCTCCGCCGGGTCCAGCCGCACAGTCATTGACTGCAGCGCCGTAGACCGCTCGGCTAATCCCGCGCGGCTACGAATTCGAAGTACGATTACAGCATTCTGTTTTTCACGCGTGGATATAGTTACATTACACATCGTCAGTGTTACATGCTACAATTCGGAGCCCGCTATTGGCAGAGGGCGGACAGTAAGTAGTGATGAACAATAAAGATGCAGAATGTTACTAACGTTTGTTTTATTCAATAAGTTTCAAGAGTTTTCGCATAAAAATTCTGAGTCATTATTTTCAAGCACACCCTCGTAATATGTTTACAAGTCATTGCTAGACAAAGCATTGACCTGGCCGTAGCAAGGAATAATCTCGACAAGTGACTATGTACAACGCTGTTCGAGTTCAATATGAAACGCATTGTTGTTTCGCAGTGCAAATATAGCAAGTAATTTCGTAAAGCGCGTTCTTGGGCTGCCACGTCGGCTTCATGTCAACATCATTAACTTTATTAATTATGAGAAGAAGTGGGAGAGACAGAGCTCACGGGAAGCATGACAGAACACACAAGCAATGTGTAAAACTTGAGTACGTCTACGGTGCTCGAATTACGGCAGGAGGGACAGTATGCTGAGAGAAGTGAGATTCAGCTGTCTAGAATCATAGGGCACACAACAAATATCCCATTGAAGTAAAGATAAATGTGTTGTTAGGCAACAGTTTCTGCGATATTATGAGCTATACAGGGTGTTACAAAAAGGTACGGCCAAACTTTCAGGAAACATTCCTCACACACAAAGAAAGAAAATATGTTATGTGGACATGTGTCCGGAAACGCTTACTTTCCATGTTAGAGCTCATTTTATTAGTTCTCTTCAAATCACATTAATCATGGAATGGGAACACACAGCAACAGAGCGTACCAGCGTGACTTCAAACACTTTGTTACAGGAAATGTTCAAAATGTCCTCCGTTAGCGAGGATACATGCATCCACCCTCCGTCGCATGGAATCCCTGATGCGCTGATGCAGCGTTGGAGAATGGCGTATTGTATCACAGCCGTCCACAATACGAGCACGAAGAGTCTCTACATTTCGTACCTGTGTTGTGTAGACAAGAGCTTTCAAATGCCCCCATAAATGAAAGTCAAGAGGGTTGAGGTCAGGAGAGCGTGGAGGCCATGGAATTGGTCTGCCTCTACCAATCCATCGGTCACCGAATCTGTTGTTGAGAAGCGTACGAACACTTCGATTGAAATGTGCAGGAGCTCCATCGTGCATGAACCACATGTTGTGTCGTACTTGTAAAGGCATATGTTCTAGCAGCACAGGTAGAGTATCCCGTATGAAATCATGATAACGTGCTCCATTGAGCGTAGGTGGACGAAACTAAAATGAGCTCTAACAAGGAAATTAAGCGTTTCCGGACGCATGTCCACACAACATCATTTCTTTATTTGTGTGTGAGGAATGTTTCCTGAAAGTTTGGCCGTACATTTTGTAACACCCTGTATAAAGAAATACCAACTTTGCGAAACTTCACTATTTTTATGTTCATAACTAGACTCAAGGCTAGTAAAGAAATGCTGTGAAAAATTGTCCTGTCCATGGGAAATAGTGCCAGAACAAAGGAGCTATCATGTGCGAGAAAGACTATTTAGTTTCAAAGAAGGTATACAACATTAAATTTTTACGTAAAAATTAAACATCAGCGGAAATGGGGCCAGTGGTCTATTCTGACGAAAAATGCTTTCAAACACAGTACACTCTGTCGAAATATGCCAACAGCAATGTCAAAAAATAGAGTTATCTACGTTTAACTGTGCTATGCAGGCGTCTGTCGTGCAGACGTGTAAAGTACTGCTGCGATCCACTTGTAATAATACTGGAGTGTACGCTGCTGCTATGTCTCCTCCTGTTTCTAGGGCATAAACACGATGGTACTTCTACCATGACTAGGTCTTTCGTTCGCTTTGTCGAGTAATACATATTCATTTGATGTGTTTACGTTGAGATATCGATGCATTTCTTCTCTTTCTTGATTGCAATGTAGATGTCAGTTCAAATAACACAGCCGTTTATTTCAAATGGTTCTAAGCACTGTGGGACTTAACAGCTCAGGTCACCAGTCCCCTAAACTTAGAACCACTTAAACCTAACTAACCTAAGGACATCACACACATCCATGCCCGAGGCAGGATTCGAACCTGCGACCGTAGCAGCCGCGTGGTTCAGGACTGAAGCGCCTAGAACCGCTCGGCTTCTGCTTTATACACTACTGGCCATTAAAATTGCTACACCAAGAAGAAATGCAGATGATAAATGGGTATTCATTGGACAAATATATTATACTAGAACAGACATGTGATTACATTTTCACGCAATTTTGGTGCATAGATCCTGAGAAATCGGTACCCAGAACAACCACCTGTGGCCGTAATAACGGCATTGATACGCCTGGGCATTGAGTCAAACAGAGCTTGGATGGAGTGTACAGGTACAGCTGCCCATGCAGCTTCAACACGATATCACAGCTCATCAAAAGTAGTGACTGACGTATTGTGACGAGCCAGTTGCTCGGCCACCATTGACCAGACGTTTTCAATTGGAGAGATATGGACAATGTGCTGGCCAGGGCAGCAGTCGAACAGTTTCTGTATCCAGAAAGGCCCGTACAGGACCTGCAACATGCGGTCGGCATTATCTTGCTGAAATGTAGGGTTTCGCAGGGATCGAATGAAGGGTAGAGCCATGGGTCGTAACACATCTGAAATGTAACATCCACTGTTCAATGTGCTGTCAATGCGAACAAGAGGTGACCGAGACGTGTAACCAATTGCATCCCATAACATCACGCCGGGTGATACGTCAGCATGGCGATGACGAATACACGCTTCCAATGTGCGTTCACCGCGAGGTCGCCAAACACGGATGCGACCATCATAATGCTGTAAACAGAACCTGGATTCATCCGAAAAAATGACGTTTTGCCATTCGTGCACCCAGGTTCGTCATTGAGTAAACCATGGCAGGCGCTCCTGTCTGCGATGCAGCGTCAATGGTAACCGCAGCCATGGTTTCCGAGCTGCTGCTGCAGACGTCGTCGAACTGTTCGTGCAGATGGTTGTTGTCTTGCAAACGTCCCTATTTGTTAACTCAGGGATCGAGACGTGGCTGCACGATCCGTTAAGCCATGCGGATAAGATGCCTGTCGTCTCGACTGCTAGTGATACTAGGCCGTTAGGATCCAGCACGGCGTTCCGTATTACTCTCCTGAACCCACCGATTCCATTTTCTGCTAACAGTCATTGGGTCTCGACCAACGCGAGCAGCAATGTCGTGATACGATAAACTGCAATCGCGATAGGCTACAATCCGACCTTTATCAAAGTCGGAAACGTGATGGTACGCATTCTCCTCCTTACACGAGGCGTCACAACAACGCTTCACCAGGCAACGACGGTCAGCTGCTGTTTGTGTATGAGAAATCGGTTGGAAACTTCCCTCATGTCAGCACGTTGTAGGTGTCGCCACCGGCGCCAAACTTGTGTGAATGCTCTGAAAGGCATCTACTTCCTGTCGGTTAAATTTCGTGTCTGTAGCACGTCTTCCTCGTGGTGTAGCAATTTTAATGGCCAGTAGTGTATTAATATTTTTCTTTATCAGGTGATGCAACAATCTTGTGCTCAGGATGTTAATAGCTGAATATAGTATTTCTATCGTAGCACGGCTGCGTATTAAAACTGTGAACAAATAAGCAGTTATGAGAATCACTGCAGACGTTTTATTATTCTGGAATCATTTGGCTAGCGTCCAGCTGTGGAGTCAGTCAGATAATGTGGTTGCTGTGGTTCGGTGTCTTCCAGTCTTGGAATTCTGCTGATGAATGTCCATTGCGCGAAAATATTATGCAATGCCGACTAGTGATTTGACCGTCGGTTAAAGCTCGGGCACTCGGAGTGTGGGAATTTCTAGCTTGACAGTTGCTTTATAGAATTTTTCCTGCTGTCTGGTGTATCGGATATAGGTGAGCAGTATGTGTGTGTTAAATGTCCAACCGAGCGGGGTGGCGCAGTGGTTAGCACACTGGACTCACATTCGGGAGGACGACGGTTCAATCCCGCGTCCGGTCATCCTGATTTAGGTTTTCCGTGATTTCCCTAAATCGCTTCAGGCAAATGCCGGAATGGTTTCTTTAAAAGGGCACGGCCCCCATCCTTCCCTAATCCGATGAGACCGATGACCTCGCAGTTTGGTCTTCTCCCCCCAAAACAACCCAACCCAAAACAGCATCAGATCTGCATGTGCTGAATGAAAATTTTTCATAATAGGGAGTACTTAAAACTTTTATTCTGCGGAGATGTGCAGGATTGTATACGTGATCATTTCGCATTCTTATTATTGATGATGCATGACGTAGTGAAAGTTTGAAATCCGAATACCGTGAATGGTTAAGTATTTGCAGAAACACATTCTCTTGTCATCCGAGAAGTTTCTCTGAATCGGTACCAATCATCAGATGTCGAAAGTGAAGCTTTTTTAAAGATTTGTGTAGATTTTTTTTATTTTTTTTGCCCGACACATGAGCACTAGCCCGAATCCAGACTGTTAGTGTGTCATCCCGCAGGAGGAGGAGAAGGTGGTTTCTGTGTAATTTTTGTTCTTGATGTACCCTCCTGAAAGGAATACAGAACCACAGTGAACTTTTACCAGGGCTGGTCGTTAAGACACAATTTAAGAACACAACAGTGACGAAGAGGACAATTTTGGACTTAAGTTCCGTGTGCAATGCCCCTGGTAGTACAGGATCAAGCAGCATCTGCGCCACCCCTCATGGACATTACGAGTCCAGTGCCGCTTTTGTTTCAAAAGATACAGCATACTAATGAAGCTCCATCGCCGTTCCAACCTTTTGATAGGAATATCGAACATTGGGCGTGTTACATGTCTCAGTTAGAACAGCGTTTTGTGGTGTACAATATTTGTGGTTATGAACAATAATGAGTTTTCCTTTTGGCCAATGTGGGTCCCATCATCTACTAGCTCTTACAGCAGTTGTATCCAAAGGCAGAACCTCACGCTATACCATATATCTCCCTAAACAAGGGTATGTCTGACTGTTTTGATGCGTAAATGCACATTGCCGTGACTCGATACAAGTCTTTTAGTTGTCAAAAACTACATTCTGAGTTATACAGGGAATGGATTGCCCAACTCCAGGTTCTCTCCCGGCAGTGCTGGTTTCACTGCTCTAACTATCAACGAAAGCTCTCCTATGCTTCAGCCCTAGTTAAGGATATGATTTTAATTCAAGCAAAAAAAAAAATGGCTCTGAGCACTATGGGACTTAACATCTATGGTCATCAGTCCCCTAGAACTTAGAACTACTTAAACCTAACTAACCTAAGGACATCACACAACACCCAGCCATCACGAGGCAGAGAAAATCCCTGACCCCGCCGGGAATCGAACCCGGGAACCTTAATTCAAGCACCCGATGAAGACCTTCAGCAAGATCTCTTGAAATTAAAGCACTCCTGCTTCGAGACATAGCTCCCTATTATCAGAACCTTTGAACAGTCGCTTCCATTCAGGATCCAGCTCTGGTATTTTCCACCTGACCCTCTTCTGATACTCACGCCAGCACACTCCTGCTACATCCAATCAAGATCCTCCTAGGAGCCATTCTTTTAAAACCTTACCATAGTGCAAGCATTGTTTTGTTCACCATCTCCAGCATGTGTTGGTACTGCAAGACAAAGTGCTGTTGGGTGTCTCCCACTCCACCCTTATGAAACTAAGTTGTGCAGCTTCAGCAATGATCTCATTCCAGTGAAGGATTACTTCCAAACCCAATTTCGTCATGGTGCCATTTTGATGCCAGCTCGAATCCTGGTGGTGAACGCCCCTGGGGCATCCAATCTATTAGGACTCAACTTGTTTAACACCTTGGGTCTCGAAATAAACGATACATTTGAAGCTGTTTATGCAATGGGCTGGTGCCCCTATACTGAGAACTGTTGGGTAAATTAGGGGTGGTGTTCCAGAAGCCATCGAAGGGTGTTTCTGGGTTCTTCTGTCACTGACTGCTGCTTTAAAATTCTTCAAGGCCTGTAGCATCGAGACTGCCCTCCAGGACAAGCTTGGACCTGAACTACAATGTCTCCAGGATGACGGTATCGTCATCCCAATCAAATATAGCCAATGGGCCTCCCCCATTGTTATAGTAGAGGAACCTGAAGGTGATCTTCGTATCTGGAGCTATTTCAAGGCCACTACCAATGTCCAGTCAATGATCGTTGCTTATCCCATACCCAAACTGGAGGACATTGTTCCCCATCTCACTGGTGGCTGTGTGTTTGCAGAAATCGACCTTTGGGATGTATATCTGCAGCAGCCACTAGATGATGACTCTCGGGACATAGCAGTCATCACCGCACGTTTTCAGCTGTTCCAATATATACAGCTTCGGTTTGGCATCACGAGTGCACCTGTAATTATCCAGCAATATCTGGAGCAACCCTTACATGATGTTTCAGGGACTATCAGCCTCCTTGATAACATTCTGGTTGCTGGAAAGGACATGGATAATCTTGCCCGGAACCTTGACGCCTTTTTTCAAAATTTGTGGCAGCCAACCTACGTTGTAATCTGGGCAAGTGTTCCCTCTTCGTCCACCACGTCGAATAATTAGGCCAGATTTTCAGCGTCTCCAGCATTCAGCCCACACCAAAACATATGTCTGCCATTCAGCAGTTACCAGCACCCACGGACACATCCCAGCCCATGTCCATTTTAGGCCTGCTCAATTACTACCTGCAGTTCATTCCACATGCTGCAATTATTGCTGAGCCGTTCCATCGATTGCCCCATAAGAATTTGCCATGGAAGTGGTCCTCTGACTGTGAAAAGGCATTCTGTAACCTGAATCAAGCTCTCATTTGGCCTATGTGCTTAATGGCATACAATCCAGTGAAACCACTTGTTCTGGCAGCAAACGCCTCTGACTACAGGATTGGCGTGGTATTGTCACACTGTGGATGGTGTGGAAAGCTGCATTGCGTTCATTCCCAAAAACTTAATGGGAGCTCAGCGAAATTACAGTCAGATTGAAAAAGAGACTTGAGCCATCATTTTTGGAACCAAACGTTTCCATGATTACTTCTATGGCAGACGATTAACACTTCTGACAGAGCACAATCTCCTTCTGCCTCTTTTCAGATCCTCAATGGTAACTCTGACCCGTACAGTGTATCGGCTGTATCAGCGGGCCCTGTTCCTCTCCGTATACACAAATGACATCCAATATCGCTCTACTGCTGCCCATACCAGTGTGGACTATCTCTTGCACCTGTCTGTTGGTGTGGATCCCGAGTTTGCTTACATCTGAATGAGGAAGACACAAATGCCATGTCCTGTCTCCCCATTTACATGCATCTAGTGGCACAGAATGTGGCGAATGACCTGACTCTCAAGCTGGTTCTGAAATGTACCACACAAGGATGAACCATGGACAGAAAGCAGCTGTTGACCTAAATCTCCAAGCCCACTGGACCAGGTGACATGAATTTTCGTTCCTACATGGGGTTGTGCTACTGCAGGGCTCCACAGAGCATGCCCATGCCCTCATTTCCAGCACCCTTCAGAAGATGGTCTTAAGCTACTCCATGAGGTATATTGGGGAATCGTCCTCATGAAGCAACTTTCCCCGCAACATTTATACTGGAGAAGTCTTGATGCAGACATTGCCTGGATGGAGCAGGGGTGTCCCACTTGCCAAAGTAAGCCAGTAGCACCCCAATGTAGATATTTTCCATGGCCCACAGAAACATCCCCTTGGTTATGTCTGCATATGCACTTTGCTGGGCCCTTTCTCGGCTCTATGTGACTCCTGATTGTGGATACAGGCAGTGGGTTTCTGTTGTGTTCCACATGCAATCTACCACCTCTGCAAGTACCTTATGGGTCTTTTCATGGTCATTCGTCCTGGAAGGATTACTGGAAACACTGTATTGCGACAGTGGACCCCAGTTTACATCAGCTGAGTTCCAGGCTTTCTGTTCCTTGAATGGCATCACGGTGCTCCAGACGGCACCACTTTGCTCTACTTCGAATGGTGTGAACCTCCAAGTCTCAAATTGAGAAGCTGGTTCAGCTACACTCCACTGAAGATGCCTTGATGCTTTTTCTCTCATCACACCAGGCATCACCTCAGGATGAATCCTCGCTGGTGGAGAAGTTGCTTGGTCGGTGACATTCATCACAGCTCTTTTCATGTACCGCCAGGTGAGCCCCTCACCACCAGCAGCTAATCGATGACAACGTTTTTCTCCACAGGATCCAGTATGGGTGAGGGCATCTACTGTGGCAGCCTGCCAGCATTCTCCGGTCACTTGGTTGGGTTATGGTCGAAGTCCAGCTACTTAGGGAGGTTTCTGCCTCTGGCATCTCAACCAGGTCTGGGTAGGTCGTCGACCAGATGCAATAACAGATTCTTTAACGCCTTTCTCCATTCCAGATTTCCACAATGAGGCAGGCATAGCTTCCACAGTCGATAAACCAGCCCAGACCCTCCAGCAGATGCTGCAGGTCAACGCACAGTCTGTCCAGCTCCAATGGATGTGGACTCCGACTCCTCCACCCAGATTGGTGGCAAATCCGACTTCATTCAAGCCACCGGGGCCTGTCGGCGCTTCGACGCATCGGTGGGGCAAGGGATTGCTATTGTGCTCAGGGGCACCATCTACAGCCCACAAGACAAATACGTTGCACAGGCAAGGAACAGCGCCACTCATGCACGCGGTTGCGACATCGCTGGACGCGTTACCAGGAGGCGTACCGGGAGCGAGAAGCCTCGCCAGCCGTAGCTAGAGGCTGCTCCAGTACCGCCTAGCCACACCCCTGCCGGTCACGTGTGTGGAGAGGGCAGCACGGATATTTAAGCAAACGCAGCCAGAACTTTATGACCAGATACCCAGTAGCCGCCTTTCGCGCGGATAACAGCGGCGACGCATCGTGGCATGGAAAGAATGAGCCCTTGATAGGTCGCTGGAGGGAGTTGGCTACACATCTGTATGGACAAGTCTCTTAATTCCCTAAAATTCTGGGGAGGGGGCCGATGAGTTCTGACGCCACTTTCAATAAAATAATAGATGTGTTCGATCGGGTTCAGATCTGGCAAGTTGGGGAGGGGGGGGGGGGGGGGGGTGCAGCACACCAAGTAGAATTCGCCACTGTGTTCCTCGAACCACTCCATCTCACCCCAGCCTTGTGACATGGCACATCGTCTTGTTGAAAATTGCCATTGCCGCCAGGAAACATGATCGTCATGAAGAGGTGTATGGTCGGAAACCAGTGCGCAGTACTCCTTGGACGTCGTGGTGCCTTGCACGAGCTCTACTGGACCCATGGATGTCCACGTGAATGTTCCACATAGCATAATGGAGCCGCTGCCAGCTTGTCTCCGTTCGCAGTACAGGTGTCAAGGAGCTCTCCGGAAGACGACGGATTGGAGCCCTTCCATTGGCATAATGAAGAATGTATCGGGATTCATCAGATAATGAAAAACTCTGCCACTGCGACAACGTCTAGTGTCGATAGTCACGTGCCCAATTTGCTGCAGAGGCCCATCGTTAGGAGTAATCGGTGGAATATGTGTTCAGACACACTTGTATTCTGCACAGCGACAAAATCTGATGTTAGTTCCGCCACAGTTCGCTGCCCTGTCCTGTTTTACCAGTCTGCCCAGTGTACGATGTCCGACATCTGTAATGAGGGGTGGCCGCCCAACCCCACGGCGTCTGAACGTGGTTTCACCTTGATTTGATCACCACTGTACTCCTTGATAACCCGACAAGCCGTGCAGTTTCTGAAATGTTCTTGCCGAACCTATGGGCTATCGCAGTCTGTCCTTGGTCAAACTTAAATAGATCGCGTGCCTTCCCCATTCTAAGCACGGACAACACGCTCATTGATATTACATGCACCGTGCGCCTGTCTGACTGGCAGTCATTTCTCGGCCGGTGACACTGCTACCCCTCTACGAGTTTATATCGGCAGTAGCTCGGTGGCCATAGTGTTCTGGCTGATCAGTATAGACTACAATTTATGTCATTTCAACCACCAATTTTTATTCTAGAAATATTTACATCTTATAATTGTAATTAATCAGTATGTCTCTTCTTTCAGACTAGCCTCGGCAGCCAGAGACTCTAGTAATGTGTGTGAGTTGCAATTGCTTGAGTGTGTGCGTGTATGTTGCCTTATTTCGATGAAGGCCTTTTTGGCTGAAAGCTTACTTGTTTGACAGTCTTTTTGTTGTACCTATCTGCGACTCAGCGTCTCCGCTATGTAGTGAATAGCAATCTATTCTGTTAGTAATATTGTCAGAAAAGTCTATAAAGTAAACAATGCTCGGAAACCAAAGATATACAAGGGAAACATAAGAGCATCGTAAAGCGTATCTTCTAACAGGGCTTCCAACTTGAGAAACATATAGCATATGTTTCTAGAACTTTTTACAGTGACATGTAAAAAAAGCGGAAACATGAGCGTGGAGGATCACTGAGATGTTTTTAAGTTGGTTTGTAAACAACCTTACAGTATCCAATTCAGTTGTTTTAACTGATATTTTGTTGAAGAAACTCTAAACATTGGTTTAGTATGAAAAATAAAGAGTAGATTTTTTTAAGCGGATGGAGGATGAAATGTACCATCAAAATAAATGTAATGGTCCACACATGACCGGGCTGTGCTCGAGGAACGTCAGTGAGCTGAGAGCGTGCGAGGTGGAAGTTGTTCTGTTTAAATTTTCACGTCACGGACCACGCGACGGTAGAATCGTTTTGTAGACTATGAAAGATTGTTTTGTATAGAAAAAATGACGTGGAAAGACTAATGGAAGAAGTTCGTAAATTTCTTGTGCTTTACGACGAGACAAATGAAAAAAATTGGAATGCCAAGTGCAAAGTCTGGAAAAAATTGCAACAGATTTGCAGGCCAAAGGTGAGGGAAAAATTATACAAATTTAAATTCATGCCACCGTTATATATCGTCAAGGCGACGTGTTCTTGCTATTTCAAACTCCGCTGTGGGGAATTTAGGAAGTTTTTTAGATAGTCTCGTACAGTAAATTCAGCATCTGGTGTTATCCCACGAGTTCAAGGTAGGTTTCGAAGATTTGGTGATATTTCGGGTCCTTCAGCAGTTTCCTTCTGATCCATTGTCTTTGTTTCTAGTTTGTTTAAAAGTTGATAGAAGGTGTAGTGCACTATCTTAAAATGCTAATAATGTTCTGCGTAAACACAAGCGCCGGTACGAAGATTCAGAACATAACCGCAGAGAAGGCTGTGAGACGACGTCAGCCAGCAGCCCTTCTGACAGGGATCGCATCACGACATTAGCGGCCTCTACAAGAAGAGAATACAAGCACCGCTCCTGCCAGCCTCGGCCGCACGGTTGTAGACCGGCACTCGTAGAACAGTTATAAATGATTCACGTCAGTTGCTTGTAAGGACACTGTCTATAACGAAGAACATTACTGTTTGCATATCGCCCATCACTTGCGACACTAGATGTAAATACAAAGTTAAGTATTGTCAATCTTCATTATTGTAATAAAAACTATTAATGTGATTTGCTTGAGTTGTTATATAGCTATCCGAGAACACTGCACCCTTCACGCACCCTGTAAGCGACGAATGGGCAGGACCCCACAAATAAAAATTTATCTCATCATTAATGAGATGAGGACATAATGTTTCAAACTCTCTCTGTGCTGGTCTTTTTTCCAGGCACTATGTATCCATGCTTCTTTTCTTTTTTTACCTCGCTCCTTTTTGTTCTTCCTTTAAAGCAAGTGCTGTAAGTCGCAATTCACTATTACGAAAATTACCTGTTATATTTAGAACTTTCACAAACAGAAATACAGACCACTAATTCCGAGTCACTACAAGGAACAACGGAAACGCGAACGAGACTGGGTTATGTGTGGTTCCCAGAGGAACGGGCTGGAGCCCGTCAATCACTCGTCCAGTGCTCTGTCCTGATACAGCCCGGACACGTGCGAAGTGGTGGCTATACACACTGAACAACCGAAACATTATGACCGCTGCCCACCACAACGTTGGTGGTGTTACGGGCACGTGACGCGTAACAAAAGTGTGCAGCCGGAGCGGAGACGTATAGGGGATCACACTAGCGAAGATAGGGGCTAAAAGGACGATATCCGCTGAGATAAGCGGCTTTGATAAAGGGCAGTATTTATTACGCAGACCCTGTGAACAAGTGTCTCGAAAACGGCGAAGGTGGTCGAATGTTCACGTGCTGCTGTCGGGAACATCTACGGAAAGAGGAATAAGGACAGTGAAGCTACCATTAGGCGCTAAGTGGTTAGACGTCCACCACTCTTCACAGAACGTGGGGTTCAGGGGCTCGTCTTCTCTGTAAAGTAGGACAGATTTTGATCTGTGACGTCTCTATCGAAGGAGCAGAATGCTGGTGCACACACGTGTTTCGGAGAACATCGTTCATTGTACATTGTTGAACGTTGTACCCCTCAGCTGATGACCCCGACGTGTTCTCATGATGACACAACGACATCGACAGTTACGACTGCAGTGGTCACGGGACCATCGGGATTCGACCATGAACGCGTCGGCTTGTCGGGTGAATTACGTTTCTTGCTAAAACAGCTCGCTGTCGTCGAGGCGAACGGCGCCTCGAAACATGCGCCGCGCTACAGGTGCAGGCTGGTGGGGCAGTTTTATCCTATGAGACACATTCTCCCGCATAGAATCCGTAGTAGTAATCGAAGACACGCTGACGACTGCGAACCAACTGTATCCCTTCATGCTTGATTTCTTTCCTTACGACAATGTCATCCTTCGGCTGTATAAATGTCCATGTCTCGCAGCCAGCACCGTGATACTGGTTTGAGGAGCCTTTTAGTGAACTCACGTTGACGTCTCGGCAACCAAATTCGCCTGATGTAAATCCTGTGGAACCCATTTGGATCCATATTGGAAACCAGCACCTCATACGCAGATCAGCGGCCCGTTATTTACGCGAATTAGATGACCTGTGCGTAGACGTCTAATGCCACATACCTCCACTTTCGGATTCCTGATACGCAGAATCAGTGATGTATTTCGTTCCAAAGACGGATATACAAGCTATTAAGTACGTGGTCATAATTTTTTGATTCATCAATGTAGAGGAGTTTGTGGCACAACTTGACAAGAAGAAGTGACCGGTTGGTAGGACATGTTGTGAGGCATCAAGAGATCACATAGTTATCATTAGAGGGCAGCGTGGAGGGTAAAAATCGTAGAGGAAGACCGAGATATGAATACACTAAGCAGATTCAGAAGGATGTAGGTTGCAGTAAGTACTGGGAGATGAAGAAGCTTGCACAGAATAGAGTAGCATGGAGAGCTGCATCAAACCAGTCTCAGGACTGAAGACCACAACTACAACAACAACAATGGACGTAGCTGGAAGGTGTAGTATGAGGTTCATTCAAATCCAACCTGGTCACTGCGTCTACCTTTGTTTCACATGTTGATGGCAACACGTAACTGCGGGTATGGTGGCCGCATCTACTGGTAGAGTGACTGACGCATGCGCGCCGTTTGATGTTGAATAGCGCCAGTGTGGTTTCACGCCGAAGAGAAGGTGGTCACACATGTTATCGTCCACTACCGTACATGAAGGCGAGTAAGCAGGAACAAGGAGGAGTGATTCGATGTTTGGCGGCGGAGGGAGTTGGAGGTCGTGAAATGTATCGACGGATGAAGGCTGTGTACTGTGAGTACAGTCTGAGTTGTTCAAGTGTTGCGGAATGGCGCAAACGATTCCTTGTGGGACGCGAGTCACTGGAAGACGATGCTATCACACCGGAAATGGTTGTGGAAGTGAATGCTTAGTCCTGGACAACCGCAGAATCACCGTGGACGAGATCCATCTGTTACTGGGTATTAGCGTGGACACCGCCGACACCGCATCAAAGCTGAAACTTTCGAAAAATCTGTGGGCAGTGGGTTCCTCTCTAAGTGACCGCAAAACAGAGCAATACTCGAATGGCACTGTCTTTGAGCCCTCTGCAACGTTATCATAAAGAGGAATACTGGTTTCTGTCCCGTATTGTCACAGGTGACGAAACATGGTGTCACCATTTTGAACCGGAAAGCAAACGTCGGACCAAGCAGTGAAAACATGCGACTTCACCACCTCCAAAGAAATCAAAGGCCATGCACACCAGTTGTGGTAAAGCCATGACGTCCTTCATCTTTGACCACAAGGGCCCACTGCTTGTAGAGTTCCTGAAACGGGGGACCACTGTCAATACCCAGTGTTATCAAGCTACTTTACTTAAGCTTAGACGAGCCATGAAGTCGAAACGCCGAGGCATGTTGACCAATGGCGTTATCCCCCTGCATGATATTGCCCGCCCACACACGCCCAATGCGGTGAAGACGACATTGCACCAGTTTCGGTGGGAAACGCTGGAGCATCCACCGTACAGTCTCGACCTTTCATCGTGTGATATTCATGTGTTTGGACCTCTAAAAGAAGCTATTTGTGGACATTGATTCGCAACGGCCGACGAAGTGTGATTAGTGTAAAGAATGGCAGCTAACTCTAAATATAGATAAATGTAAATTAATGCAGATGAATAGGAAAAAGAATCCCGTAATGTTTGAATACTCCAATAGTAGTGTAGCGCTTGAAACAGTCACGTCGATTAAATATTTGGGCGTAACATTACAGAGAGATATGAAGTGGGACAAGCATGTAATGGCAGTTGTGGGGAAGGCGGATAGCTGTCTTCGGTTCATTGGTAGAATTTTGGGAAGATGTGGTTCATCTGTAAAAAGAGACCGCTTATAAAACACTAATACGACCTGTTCTTGAATACTGCTCGAGCGTTTGGGATCCCTATCTGGTCGGATTGAGGGAGGACATAGAAGCAATTCAGGGGCGGGTTGCTAGATTTGATAGGTTTGATCATCACGCGAGTGTTACGGAAATGCTTCAGGAACTCGGGTGGGAGTCTCTGGAGGAAAGGAGGCGTTCTTTTCGTGAATCGCTACTGAATAAATTTGGAGAACCAGCATTTGATTTGTTTGTTCTTCCCAGTTTAGGTGTTCATCCAAGATTATTCCAAGGTCTTTTACTGTTTTTTGGTATGGTAGTTGGGTACCATTGAGGAGTATTTTAGGGACCGTTTCGCGAAAGTACCGGCTGATTAACTTTGGAAACGGTACTATTAGCTTCTTCAAGGATGGAATTGACCAGTTACTGTCACAATGGGATAAATCTGCCAACAGTTTCGGCGGCTATTTTTGAGTATGTTTAGTGTGTATAACTACATTTTTGAGTTAATGAAATCGTTACCGTTACTTTACACTAGTGACCGGTTTTCATTTGAATGCCCCTTACAAAATGTTGCAAATAAAACAGTTTTGATATTCACTGTGGTTTGCATTTCGTGACCTGTCGGAGGTTGAAGAAAAGAGCCGTGGTATTTTTCGGACAGCCAAAAGACAGAACGCGGGCAGCCGCTGGGTGGGAGGGAGCGGGTTCGGATTGTTCCTCCGCCGTCGGCCGCGCACTGTACCTGTGCTGCTGCTCTCACCTTCTACTTTTCCCTCTTGGGGGAAGTGTGAGTGGGGAGTTTGTAGCCTTTCGACTTTTACTCCCCCGGTGAACGTGTGTGTGTGATTTTTATATATTTTTTTGGTGTCTGTGATATGTGATGATTGTTCTGTATGTGTCTGGTACTTGCCTGAGGTAGGCGAATGATTGGTGTTATCTAGGAAGGAACAGGATTAGGGATTGGGTGTTGGGATTTTCTCTTCGACTTAGAGCGCTTGTGCTTATCGCAGGACATGTCATACCGACCTAGGGAGTGGATGAGGGCGTTTCCTGATCTGGAAGAACCTTCATAGAAAGCCCTTGTCAGATCTTGGAAGCGCTCTCTCAGGAGTGGGATTTCAGCTGCGGCGTGCAGATCATCTATGGGGAATCCAAGGGGCAAATGCAATGCCCTCCTGAGGGCGCGGTTCTGCAGCCTCTGGGGTTTGTCCAGGTGCTGCTTTGCCGCGTATCCCCAGACAGGGCTTGCATACTCCATGACTGGCCGGATCAGGGCCAGGTACACGTTTACTGCTACTGGGCATGGAAGGGAGCTGGTTGAGTTCAGGATAGGGTATAGGATGGACATTCTGGCGCAGACCTTCCTGTGGACCTCGTCTATGTGGGGTTTCCACGTGAGACGAGAGTCCAAGGTTACGCCTGGCGGTTCTGCGCCAGGGGAGTAGGGTTCCATTTAGGTGAAGATGGAGGGGGGGGAAGTTGAGGAGGTTCGCGCCTTTCGAGCCTGCGGGTAATCAGCATTGCCTGTTTCTTCTCAGAGTTGATGGTGATGCGCCAGCGACGGGCCCAAGTTTCTGTGTCATCTAAAACCATTTGTAGCCTAAGGATGACCAGGTCCTTGTTCGCGTTTCTCGTGTAGAAGGCTGTATCGTCAGCGTACTGTGCAGTGTGCACCAGGGGCCGTTGTGGAGTATCCTCAGTGTACATACTGTGCAAGACAGGCCCCAGGACCGATCCTTGTGCCACCCCGGTACCAATACTCCTTTTGGTCGAAGTGGCAGTTTCTACTTTGACAGAGAAAGTCCTATTCGTGAGATAGCTTTTGATCGGCTTAACTATGCTCCTGGGGAACCCTTGCGTGTACAACTTGTGGGCTAGCCCTCTATGCCATACTGAGTCAAAGGCTATGGCTACATCTAGTAGCACTATCCCGCAGTAGCCTCTGTGGTTGAAGCCTTCTGTGGCTGCTTCAACCACTCTCATGACCTGTTGTGGGGCAGAGTGGTTCTGCCGGAACCCAAATTGGAAATCCGGCAGGAGGTGCTCTCTGGTAATACGTTCCTGTATGGGTTTTAGCAGGAGGCGCTCATAGATCTTGCTGAGAGTTGGCAAGAGGCTAATCGGCCTGTAGTGCTGCGGAAATAGAGGATCTTTCCCTGGTTTGTGTATCTCGACCACTTCCGGGTGTTTCCAGCAAGCTGGGAACTCACGGGATCGAGTAATCTCGTTGAGGACGTTCGCGAGGTGTGTGATTGCTGTGGGTGGGAGATTTTTGACTAACTGATTAGTGACTCTGTCGTGCCCTGGCGCCTTTTTTGTAGGGAGGGACCTGATTACTCTTGCCACGTCCTCGGGGGTAAAAAGTATGGGTTCGTCCTCTGGGTCCTCCTCGGCATTGAGGAAGACAGTCAGTTGACGACTGACTACCTCTTCATGCTCTTCATCCTGGGGTTCTGCCGCTTGGAACTGCTTCTCGAAGGAGTCGGCGAGGTCGTTGGCCTTTCCAGCATGGCAGCATCCTAGCGCGCCTTTTTGTAAACTGTTTGGTTGCTTGCCATAGTGTACGATCGCCAACTTTGAGAGCTGTGAGGCGGTTTTGCCATTTCTGGTTTCTGTGCTCATTGAGCGCTACCTTCACTTCTCTCTTAGACGACTGAGCAGCCTCCTGGTGGCCTGACTTCTGGTGATCTTCCACTTTTTTGCCACTCTGTTCTTATGTCGAATTTGAGCTAGCAAGTGTTCCAGGAGCTGTATTTGCGTTGGTGGGCCATCCGTTTGTGGAGGGGTGGCTTCTTCCGCTGCCTGCAAGATGGTGGCTGTTAGGTTTTGTAGCGCTTGTTATACTGTTTCGGCAGTAGGTGGCGGAGCGCGAGCGATACCAGAGGCGTTAGTTTCTTGGTATCGCTCCCAGTCTGTACGTTTGTACGACGTCTGGTACCGTGGGAGTGCTACCCATTCTCCCACATCTTCCTCCAGAATCACTGGGTTGTGGTCGGAGGACATTCTGTTGATTGTCCTTGTGGCCACAAACCCTGCGATCCTCCTAGTGAGAGCTATGTCTAACACGTCGGGCCTGCCTCCATTTTTTGGAAAATGTGTGGGCTCGACTGAACCCCATGTTTCGAAGTGGTGGGTGCGCTCTAGTTGTTGCAGTTTGGCGCCTGCTCTGGAGGTTACTCTATAATTCCAATCAGGGTGTTTGGCATTGAAGTCTCCCCCTATTATGAGTTTGCCTTCAATTTTCCCTAGAGCAGCTATGTCTCCCTCAACTATCTGTTCATGTGGGGATCGGTAGACTGCAAGAATTGTTAGGGGTCCAGTGGCAGTGGTTACTTCCACCGCCACTGCTTCGATTTTGTTGGTCGCTGGTAAGAATACCTGGTGGTGGTGGATCCCTCTTTTTACATATATGGCCACTCCTCCGCCTTGGGTAGGCCTGTGATTACGGTAACGTAGTTGGGAACTGTCGCTTTTATTCCCGGTTTTAGGTGGGTTTCCCCCATCATGCATATGTCGATGGAGAACTCCTTCATGAGTTCTCTGAATTCGACCTCTTGATTTACAATGCCGTCTGCGTTAAAGACGCACATTGTCAGGCCTTGGATATTTGGTCGTCTATTCATGATGGGATTTTGATACTACAGAGGAAGTCGCAGAGGGGAGCGACTGCTGGACTGTTGCCTGAAGGGCGACGAGGATCTGTGTGTTCTGCTTCTGGGCTTCCCTGAATTCCTTCATCATTTCCATGACGAGGTTCATGGTCTGCACCATTACGCCTAACAAATGATCCATAGGGGGGGAGGGGGGAGTGTGTGTGGGGTTCCCTAGAGCTTCCTCTGTCATGGTGGACCTGGTCGTTGTTGCTGTGTGTTTTCTGGTGTGATAGTGTCTGGTGTTGTGATGATTGGGCCACGCTTTCACGGTTCGTCAGAGGAGAAACCACTTCCGCATTAGTCGCCCTCAGTGTGTCCGGCCTTGGTTTTACCCAGGCCTTGTCCGTGTGTGTTGTCATGTTTTGTTTTCTTGTGTGTCTGGATGGGTTTATGGTGTTTTGTTTACGTGTATGGGGGGCGGCCTTTGCGCCCTTTGCCTGTGGTGTGTGTCGTTTGTGGACCTCACAACCTTGGTAACCCGCTGTGTGGTTTTTGCCATACAGCGTGCACCTTATTTGTGGGTCCGCGTATAGTAGTGTACATGTTCTTGTGTCGTGGGCCTCGGCGCACATCCTGCATCTTACTGGCATGGTGCAGTAGGCGGCGATGTGATTCAGGCCCTGACACCTGAAGCACTGCACCGTCTTGTTTTTACGGCGCAGCGGTTCAGTGGTGACAGGCAGAGCAAAGACCATTTTTATCTCCCTTTTGTTCTAGGGGAGGTCCGGGAGTGTGGCCTGGTATAGTGGCCACTTGCTGTTGATGTTTCCCATATGCTGGACCGCCTTGACGACGTACCCCTGGGCAGTCAAGTCTGTTTTGATTGCCTTGGGGGGGGGGGGGGGGGACGACACTCGTCTTGGGAGGTCTCTTATTACTATGTTTTCGTTTCGTGTTTTTGTTGTGGGGAACGTGTAGTGGGGTATGTTTTTGTTATTTAAAAGTGTCTTGACTGTAGTGTAGTTTTCAAGTGTGTGTAGTGTGATTTTAATTTTGTCTCCACCAGTAGGTTTTGCCTGGAAACTGCCTCCCCCGATTTCTGCTTTCAACAGCTCGAAGAGCTCTTCATAGCTTTGTGAAAACTCTGCAACAATCGGGGGGAGGTGGTGGGATACTTGGCCTGAAATCTGTTCGGGGTGGGTTCCACTCCCCGGGCCGGCGGAAGCGTCAGCTGGCGAAACGTTTTCTTCGCCAGCACGAAACCATCCGAATTCTACCCGGTTACGCGGTTCCCTTCCAGTGCCGGTGTTTACTGGTCCCCTCCTAGTGCGACGACAGGTGATATCGGGGGCGCAGGCTCCTCAGAGGATGTGGAAGTGATTGGAGTGGGGGTGGTGGAGTGCTTCTTCCCCTTGGAGTGCTTCTCCTTCCTGTCCTTCCTTACACGCCGCTGGTTGGATATGGTGGACTTGTGTGGGGGGGATTTAAGGTATTTGGAACGGGTGGAAGACTGAGACGAAGGGGTAGGTTTGGGGAGGATTTTGGTCGGCAGATGGGTCATCTGCTTGCCATTCTTCATGGACGCAATGTAGTCTGGTAGTGTGCCGGTGGCGTTGGCAAGCAGGAGCGGACTTAGGACGAGGTTAGGAGGTGCGGGATCGCAAGTACTGACGATATATTTCGTTGTCGGTGTGTTGTGTATTACTGCATTATTTCCTGTGTTTCTCGCCATGTCGGGAGCGGAAAGTAGGGGTTGCTGCCAAGGGGGTGGCAGTTACAGCCATCGTTGACAACGTTAGGTGGCCCGGCTGCGGTTCCACGGCCGGCTCCCAGGTCCTGGCCCACATTTTCCCTAACCTTGGGGGGGGGGGGGCAGAGCCCGGCTCTGCGCAGCTGGGGCGACCGAAACGGCCGGAGACGCGGCCCGCGGCAACAACAAGACGCGCCTTTTGTCGACAGCGGAAGACCACTTGGACACCGAGGCATCACCTGCACAAGACATTCCGCAGCGGCGAAAAGACATGACAATGCCACTCTAAATACTTCCTGAGGTTGCTTTTCCCTCAGATGATACTGAGCGCCAAACTGTATTTTAATAAAAAGTCAGTTGGACGCTCCTGTGTCCTTGGTATGCGTAAGTTTCAAAGCTTTACGCACCCTCGAGACGTAACCCGCAAGCAGGTCCCTATGGCTCTGTGTAGTATCGTAAGCGCTCCCGCAGCTCCGCACGCGATCACTGCACAGTACGACTGGCACTTGTTTTATTTGAATGCCCCTTACAAAATGTAAAACAGTTTTGATATTTACTGTGGTTTGCATTTCGTGAGCTGTCGGAGGTTGAAGAAATGAGCCGTGGTATTTTTCGGACAGCCGAAACACGGAACGCGGGCAGCCGCTGGGAGGGATGGAGCGAGTTCGGGGTGTTCCTCCGCCGTCGGCCGCGCACTGTACCTGTATGTCGATGGGGTAGTAGAAGTCCCAGTCGCGCACGTCGTCGCAGTGCGGCAGCAGCGGCGGCCGCAGGCGGCGGAAGGCGCCCGGGGGCGGCGCGGGCAGCCCGCACTCGACGGCGGAGCCTCGCCGCTCCAGGTAGGACGTGTCGGACGAGGAGCACGTGACGGAGCTGAGGCGGCGCGACCAGCCCGGCACCGACAGCAGCTGCAGGCCGGCCGCGGCGGGCGCGCCCTCCGCCTCCGCGTCCGCGTCTGCGTCCGCCCCCGCCGCCCCCATCGGCGGCGCGGCCATCTGCAGGCCGCAGTGCCGGCTGCCGCCGGACGCCTCCACGGGGTTGAGGCCCAGGCCGAGGCGCGAGGAGGCGGCGCTCGAGAGGTGTCGCGGCGTCCCCGTGCCCCGTGACGAACGCCGAGTGCTGCCCGACGACTGCGGCACGCACAAACACGCCACCATCAGCTGCAGGTGCCGCGTGCAGGGTGGTAAATGAAGTAAAAAAAATACACACCACGAAGAAATTCTCCGAACTGGACACAGACCTACGAATGTGATCTACAAGTGCGTCCAAGCTGAAACAGTACTCGTATAAGCAGCAGGTTTCGCTGCTCGCTCGCACCGGGAAATAGAAACAAAGGCGGTTCCGCAGCCAATTTTATTACACGACGCGGCCGGTCGCGGGTGCAACAGAACCCATGTGGACGGGTGGAAAGAAATGTGTCAGGCTTTATAATACGTATTTATATGTGTCTTGTACGTGAATGTGAATCTGCACATGAACTTTCCTAATCCTCCTCACACCTTTCGGTAAAGCGTGGCCAAATCTTAGTTGGGAAGAAGTTCTGTAGTATAATAGTGCCAACCTTACTCCTGGGTAGGGGATCAGAGAGACAGCTCAGGCAGGTAAAAGTCAAAGACTTTCCAATGTCACAAGATTTGGGGTGGAGAGGTTGGTCACGGCCAAGTGGTTCGACCACCCCCTCCACCGGGGCCCAGGAAGACCTCCGGGTGCCCGCCATATTCTCAGGGGTGATTACAGAAGACGGGTAAGTGAGCAGACGTGCCCTCAGTGCGTCTGTCTCAATGTTCACGCATGGAAGAGAGGTATTTGAATATTTGTACTAATTCTTTTATTTCCAGCTTCGGATTGTGCAAGGTAATGAATGTGCTCGTTTAATTCCGGAAATTTGACCCCCTGTGTTAAAGTATCTGGTCCCCAGTTTGCCCGTTATCCTCCTCACATAGTTAATATCCTGTAAAATATTGGGAGACTTTGGTGGGATACATTTGGCCAACGCAATTCCGTCTTACCCGTAGAAATGTGCGTGCAGATTAGTATATAATATACCCGAGCTATAAGTTGTAAAATTGTAGTATCTGTAAACTGAAACAATTGCTGCAATCGCTGTAAAGTCGAGTGATAATATTTAAAATAAATAAGTAATCAACTGTCATCAATCTTTAACATGCCTTAAAAATCACAAAGGAGTCAAGTTAAAGGAATTCATTTAAAATAAAAGATATAGAATGCAGGGATCCACACATCAGCGTGTGAGTCCTCCAGCCCCTTCCCTAGTATCGTACAGAAAGGGCACGCTCTCTAGGTAGCGCTCTCAAGCTCTCCTCCCCCAGTTATCCGTTGCGCAATTTTGAACCAGGGCTTGACGACATCAACTTTCATCTGGCATCCCTAGGCAAGAAGGTCAGAAGGTAAAATTTCAAAACAAATGATTACAATTCCAGAAAAAATTGGATGATTTATTCAAGAGATAGAGTTTCACAAACTGAGCAAGACAATAACACGTCGTTCCATCTCTGAGTCTTGTGCAAGCACTTATTAGGCTTGGCATTTATTGACAGAGTTCGATTGTTTCTGACGGACATAGTGCCAAATTCTGTCCAACTGGCGTCTTAGATCGTCAAAATCTCGACCTCATCGAACGGCCATGTATGCTCCAAACGTTCTCAATTGAGGACAGACCCAGCGACCTTTCTGGCCAAGGTAGTGTTCGGTGAGCACGAAGACAAGCAGTAGTAACTCTCACTGTGTGTGGGCGGGCATTATCTTGCTGAAATGTAAGCCCAGGACGGCTTGCCACGAAGGGCAACAAACTGGGGCGTAGAATGTCGTCGACTTACCGCCGTGTTGTAACAGTGCTGTGGATCACAACCAAAGAAAAGAAACGGCAACCCAGACCACCAGTCGTGGTGGTCGGGCCGTATGGCGAGGTACTGTCAGGTCTGTATCCCACCGCTGTCCAGGGCATCTCCAGACACTTCTTCGGACCGCAAGCTCACCGACGGAGGTGAAGAACCCCGCTTCGAACTGATCTCCAGTGACCAGCAATGACGTGTCTGCAGACACCCCAGACAGCTGCGGGGCTGCCGCCCTCCATATGGCCTGACAATCAGGAATTATCGTCTGGGGTGCCATTTCTTTTCATAGCAGGACTCCTCCGTTGTCGTTTGTGGTATATCGATGATATTCTACGCCTCGTTTTGTTTCCCTTCGTGGCAAACCATCCATTTCAGCAAGATAATGCCCGCCCACACACAGTGAGAGTTACTACTGCTTGTCTTCGTGGCCGCCAAACCCTACCTTGGCCAACAAGGTCGCCGGATCTCTGCCCCATTGACAACATTTGGAGCATTATGTGCAGGGCCCTCCAACAATCTCGGTATTTTGACTCTGTGACACGTCAATTGGACAGAATTTGGCAAGATCTCTCTCAGGAGAACACCCGCCAATTAGAGCAAAGCCGAATAATTGCTTGAATAAGGGCCAGAGACGGACCAACGAGCTACTGACTTACTCAATTTGTGAAGCCATTTCTCTTGATTAAATCATACATTTTTTCTGAAACTGCAGTCACGTGTTTGTCTGTACATGTACATTACATATGCCGGTTTCCGTCCCCTTCGGATAATTCATTCGTGGTGAGTCTATCTTTTTTTGCTTTATTTTACAGTGTATATCGAGGTGCGGCTTTGATAATCTATAGCAGACGATGAGGTGAATTTGCTAACGTATGATACGGACTAAGGTTTATTTCAAAGTGAGGAGGAGATCACATAAAACTAGCACACCCTTATATCGTGAATGAGTGTAGATGTCAATACCACGTTTTCAGCACATGATAGCGGCAGAGTATTTTTGTTGTATGGATAATACTCTTAACTCTTGTTTCAGCCGAGATAACAGACGAAGTACTTTCTTTAATCGAACACTTTACTTTCCTACACGGTTCTAAGAGGCTCTTGAAAGGACGATAAGTGTGACATATTGCTTGCTAATATTCGCGTTGAAACTTTTCACATAAATCTACGTCTCTTCCTCCGTCCATTTGTATCATAAAAATCAAACCACTGGACAGATTTCAATCAAACTTGGTATAAGTATGCTGTCTGGAAAGAATCTCTGTGGGGTACGACCGAGAAATGTCCTATTGAGGTGGGGGTGATAACACAGAAAGAGAATGGAGGAGAAGGAGATATAGTGTGAGAGTGGGAGGAGAAAATAGACGGAAAGGGAAGAGGAGGAAATGGACAGACAGAGGGGAAGGAACAGGTGGACAGAGAGGGGGGAGGAGACGTAGGACGGAGAGTGGGGGAGAAGGAAAAGGACAGAAAGAGAGAAGAGGAGGAGATGGACTGAGAGAGAGATGCAGGGAAGAAGGAGATGGACAGAGAAGGGAAAGGGGGGTGGGGAGGACGACTAGGACAGATAAAGGGGAGTGGGAGCAAATGAACGAAAAGAGGAGGGAGAAGGAGATGGACAGAGAGAGGGGTAAGAGAAGATGGACCTACAGAGGGGCAGGAAGGGATGGACAGAGGTTGGGGGTAGAGGAGATGCACAGAAGGAGGGGGAGGATAATATGAACAGAAAGAGGGGGGAGGAGAAGATAGACAGAAAGAAGGGGGAGGCGAAGATGGACAGAGAGAGGGGCAGGAGGAGGTAGACAAAGAGTGAAACGTGAAGGAGGTGAATAGGGAGAAGGGAAGGATAAGGCGGAAGAGAGGAGGGGGAAGAATGTGGACAAAGTGGGGGAATGATGAGATGGACAAATAGATGATTGGAATGAATACATGACTAAGCAATACTGGGTACTCAACTTGTAACTTATAAAAATGAATGGATACATGTATGTACGCTCATTATCTCCTTCTGTGCTACTGAATCAATTTCAAACGAACTTGGTACAAATATCGCTTGCTATCTGGTAAGAAGCTCTCACAGGGGTGGGTTGGGAATGAAAAAGAAGCGAAATGCACCTTGCGCAAATACTCAGAGTATACTCATCCAGTATTTCAGATAAAAAAAACGTAGCGACTTGCAAACAACTTCAAACATAATTTCAGAACCGTATGAAACGTTTTGTAGCTGATATCCTCCATAAAATGAAGAAACGAAAAAAGTTTATCGTTTGCTACGTTTTCACTATTCATGCGGTAAAACTGCCGCATCACACATGACGTTTTAATTTATTATTCCTTTACTACTAACTCTATTCGCAACACATTTTGCAGACAGTGCCCACATATACCACTAAAAGTCACTGCAAAATTATATCGTTATATGACACATAGTTCAGGAGATATGACTCAACCGAGATGCGTGAATATCTGCCGAACCTGGTATGACGTTATAATTTATTATTTCTTTGCTGCATACTCTATTCGCAACGCCTTTGGCAGTATCCACACATACGCCACTCAATGTAATTCCTAAATTATATCATTGGACAACACATACTTCGGGAGATATAACTTCATAATCATTGAGATGCGTGAAAAGCTGCCTCATCAGGCATGACCTTTAAATGTATCGCTTCTATCCTAGTAATTCTATTCACAATGTACTTCGCAGACAGTATCTACCCATACCAATGAATGCACGTGTAATATTATAACGCTCTGCGACACATACACTCCTGGAAATGGAAAAAAGAACACATTGACACCGGTGTGTCAGACCCACCATACTTGCTCCGGACACTGCGAGAGGGCTGTACAAGCAATGATCACACGCACGGCACAGCGGACACTCCAGGAACCGAGGAGTTGGCCGTCGAATGGCGCTAGCTGCCCAGCATTTGTGCACCGCCGCCGTCAGTGTCAGCCAGTTTGCCGTGGCATACGGAGCTCCATCGCAGTCTTTAACACTGGTAGCATGCCGCGACAGAGTGGACGTGAACCGTATGTGCAGTTGACGGACTTTGAGCGAGGGCGTATAGTGGGCATGCGGGAGGCCGGGTGGACGTACCGCCGAATTGCTCAACACGTGGGGCGTGAGGTCTCCACAGTACATCGATTTTGTTGCCAGTGGTCGGCGGAAGGTGCACGTGCCCGTCGACCTGGGACCGGACCGCAGCTACGCACGGATGCACGCCAAGACCGTAGGATCCTACGCAGTGCCGTAGGGGACCGCACCGCCACTTCCCAGCAAATTAGGGACACTGTTGCTTCTGGGGTATCGGCGAGGACCATTCGCAACCGTCTCCATGAGGCTGGGCTACGGTCCCGCACACCGTTAGGCCGTCTTCCGCTCACGCCCCAACATCGTGCAGTCCGCCTCCAGTGGTGTCGCGACAGGCGTGAATGGAGGAACGAATGGAGACGTGTCGTCTTCAGCGGTGAGAGTCGCTTCTGCCTTGGTGCCAATGATGGTCGTATGCATGTTTGGCGCCGTGCAGGTGAGCGCCACAATCAGGACTGCATACGACCGAGGCACACAGGGCCAACACCCGGCATCATGGTGTGGGGAGCGATCTCCTACACTGGCCGTAAACCTCTGGTGATCGTCGAGGGGACACTGAATAGTGCACGGTACATCCAAACCGTCATCGAACCCATCGTTCTACCATTCCTAGACCGGCAAGGGAACTTGCTGTTCCAACAGGACAATGCACGTCCGCATGTATCCCGTGCCACCCAACGTGCTCTAGAAGGTGTAAGTCAACTACTCTGGCCAGCAAGATCTCCGGATCTGTCCCCCACTGAGCATGTTTGTGACTGGATGAAGCGTCGTCTCACGCGGTCTACACGTCCAGCACGAACGCTGGTCCAACTGAGGCGCCAGGTGGAAATGGCATGGCAAGCCGTTCCACAGGACTACATCCAGCATCTCTACGATCGTCTCCATGGCAGAATAGCACCCTGCATTGCTGCGAAAGGTGGATATACACTGTACTAGTGCCGACATTGTGCATGCTCTGTTGCCTGTGTCTATGTGCCTGTGGTTCTGTCAGTGTGATCATGTGATGTATCTGACCCCAGGAATGTGTCAATAAGGTTTCCCCTTCCTGGGACAATGAATTCACGGTGTTCTTATTTCAATTTCAGGAGTGTAGTTCAGGAGACAATCGTCATAAACACTGAGATGCTTGAAAAACTAGGTTTCCTTAAAACTGAGTGAAAATTTCCCACACTATATTCATCCAGAGTTTGTTAATGAGAGGAAACTCTAGATATAATTTCAAACCTTTCCTAAACTTTCATCCAATGCACGATTAATGTAAGAAATGTAACACATTAACTCATTTGTAAAGTAATCACACGTCTGAAGCAGTTTTACACAGGGGAGCCAGATGCTTTAAAGAATCAGGGGCTTACTGGTTACTCTCTGTCTGAAAATGGAGAATAATATTCCCCACTGTCACTGGGGATTGGGGTGTGAATGAGAAGGCGTAGTGTAAAAACGATCAAAAACGACCTGTTGGTATTTATTTCCTTGGTTTAGTTAACTTGGAATACTTTTAATAGTGTGAAGTGCAATTTGTCTATCTTATTGGTGCTGTCGATGTGTCATCTAGACCCGAGAATGAGCGTTGGAATGAGCCAATAGTTTTGGCAACATGTTTTGCGGCCAAACATCAGGCCCCAAGGCTGAGTATCACAGATAAACGTAACGTCCTCTCTGGAATTGTATAGTATAAAACTGTAGAGAACCAGATAAACGTATTGTCCCACCTAGCTTTGCCCTCTCATATATTTCCAAAACGAACCAAAATGTGAAAATGCTATTGGCCAAGGATGCACCTATGTCAGGACTCACACAAGGGGGCGGTAATGCACAATCTGTAAATATAAACAAACATCACTTTCAACACAAAGCTACGTTTCTTTTAAAAGGCACATGTATGTTTTTCTACGGACAATTAGTAATGAGGAAACTTGTCTTTACTGTTATAAATCTCATACGTCCTTAGATTCGTACACTTAAAAGTATTAAAACAATGCCACGGTTTCTGCCGTAATGAGCAGAGCAAGGGTTTCCTAGAGCAGGCTACACGACAGTGCAGGCAACCCGCGTTCCGTTTTTACTGCATTACCGCACAAACTGTGGCAGCGTTTCCAGTATTTAAACTGTAAGAAATCCAGAAGATATAAGTTCAGGTCAGTGAAACAAAGTTTGTCATCACTAATTATACCACTGATTTTCACTTCGCTAGAAAAAAAAAACATGGATGTGCCCTATAAAAGAAACGTAACTTCGTGTTGAAACTGATATTTGTTTACTTGTAGGGATTGGTGCATTCCTTCCCATTATGTGAGCCCCTGACATACATGTATCCCAGACCAATCGTATTTTCAGATTTTGCTTCGTTTTGGAAATACGTGAGGTAGCGAAGCTAAGTGTGATAACCTGTGTATTAATGCAATATATATGACATACGCGTATGCAGGCGACTCTACTAGGAAAAAGGTAGTATCTGATGAAAGAGCTAAAATCGAAACGTACAGCTGCTGGAATCAGCTATTGCAGTGTAAACAGAAGCAAGAGGGACGTTCATGCCAGGCTCTGTCATTGTATTAACAAATTCTTGAGTTTTTTTTGTCTCCACAAACACTGTTCACTTACACAAGAGAATATACACATATTTTAAATAGTTCTCGTAAGCCCTTCTGATCAGACACGGGTCCAGTAGAGGGTGAGGTGCCAGGAACGTCACGCCCCCACCCCTCCAAAAAGCATAATGTCTATACTGATCACTGATGTTGTTGTTGTTGTTGTTGTGGTCTTCAGTCCTGAGATTGGTTTGATGCAGCTCTCCATGCTGCTCTATCCTGTGCAAGCTTCTTCATCTCCCAGTACCTATTGCAACGTACATCCTTCTGAATCTGCTTAGTGTATTCATCTCTTGGTCTCCCTCTACAATTTTTACCCTCCACGCTGCCCTCCAATACTAAATTGGTGATCCATTGATGCCTCAGAACATGTCCTACCAACCAGTCCCTTCTTCTTGTCAAGTTGTGCCACAAACGTCTCTTCTCCCCAATTCTATTCAATACTTCATCATTAGTTATGTGATCTCCCCATCTAATCTTCAGCATTCTTCTGTAGCACCACATTTCAAAAGCTTCTATTCTCTTCTTGTCCAGACTATTTACCGTCCATGTTTCACTTCCATACACGGCTACACTGCACACAAATACTTTCAGAAACGACTTCCTGACACTGAAATCTATACTCGATGTTAACAAATTTTTCTTCTTCAGAAACGCTTCCCTCGCCATTGCCAGCCTACATTTCATATCCTCTCTACTTCGACCATCATCAGTTATTTTGCTCCCCAAATAGCAGAACTTTTTACTACTTTAAGTGTCTCATTTCCTAATCTAATTCTCTCAGCATCACCTGACTTAATTCGACTACATTCCATTATCCTTGTTTTGCTTTTGTTGATGTTCATCTTATATCCTCCTTTCAAGACACTGTCCATTCCGTTCAATTGCTCTTCCAAGTCCTTTGCTGTCTCTGACAGAATTACAATGTCATCGGCGAACCTTAAAGTTTTTATTTCTTCTCCATGAATTTTAGTTCCTACTCCGAATTTTTCTTTTGTTTCCTTTACTGCTTGCTCAATATCCAGATTGAATAACATCGGGGAGAGGCTACAACCCTGTCTCACTCCCTTCCCAATCACTGCTTCCCTTTCATGCCCCTCGACTCTTATAACTGGCATCTGGTTTATGTACAAATTGTAAATAGCCTTTCACTCCCTGTATTTTACCCCTGATGTAAACAATTTATAATCATTGTTTTAAAACACTTTATACGTTTTCTTGTTATTATTATTATTATTATTGAAATTATAGCCTTGTGCGGAATGTTAAATGTGGAGACAAATCATATTTCGTAGAGAGAGAGAGGGAGGAGACAGCGAGAAAATGTAAACTCTCCCCCCTACCACCCATCCACACCCCCTTCAGAACTGAACCTTGCGTACGGGCCTACTTCTGATTCGTATGAAGCAGCAAGTACTTCTAGCTCTATTTACAATAACTGTAGATGACTCTGTATTAATGTTGTGAAGTAGAGTCAAGCGAAAATACGTTCTAACTTAGTAGCCTTAAAGAGCATCCGACGCTTTCTACTAGATCATTTATATTTATTGTAAGCAGCAATGGTCCTATCACTCTTCCCTGTGGTACTACGGATATTACCTTTACATCTGTCGAATTAGTTCCGTTAAGAGCGACGTGTTGAGTTCTGTCTGCAATAAAGTCTTGAATCCAATCGCAGGTCTGCTCCGATAGTCCGTAAGCTAGTATTTTCTTCACTGAATGGCAATGCGGGACGGTGTCAAATGCCTTACTGAAATCAGGGAACACGTCATCAACCTGAGAATCGTTGTCCACTGCGTTGTGGATCTCATGGAGGAACAGTGTGAGATGGATATTGCTATAAGTCGGAATTCTTTGTCCTGAAATTGTTTTATTCCTGGTCCATGTTTTTGAGGGATGACCTCTTCGTCAGGCCAATATGGAAACGCGATAGCCTTTTGCATAAATATACCATGCGTCACAAAAATACACAATCTGGTCAAAAGTGTCCAGACATCACGGCGTGATGTGGAATTGACTGATAGGTGTCACGAGAGGCGGATCCGCACATATTAAAGGAACATGGACTAGTCATTGGATGGCACCTGAATAACAAATCCATCAGCGACATTTCAACCTTCCAAAGCTGCCCGTGGACCGTTGGTGATGTGATTGTGATGTGGAAACGTGAATGAACAACCACAGTTAAACCAAGACCAGGCAAACCTGATGTACTGGCCGACAGCGAACGTCGAGAATTGCGGAGCGTGGCTGTAAAAAATCGCTCGAAATCGGCGAAAGGAATCACTCGTGTGGTCCAAAGTGATACCATCAGGCCAGGTAGCACGATGGCTGTGAGTAGGAAGTTGGGAAGAGCTGGGTACAGTGGTCGAGGAGCTCCTCATAAGCGACACATTTTTGTAGTCAGTGCAAAGCGACTCTTGACGTGAAGTAAAGAGCGATACCAGTGGAGAGTGGTTGACTGGAAACTGAAGATGACTGGCACGTGAAATATCGCGGGGGACGCAATTGACGATAACCAGCTGCAAGACCGAGGTTATAACAGTTACACCAAGAAGAAATGCAGATGATAAACGGGTATGCATTGGACAAATATATTATACTAGAACTGACATGTGATAACATTTTCACGCAATTTGGGTGCATAGATCCTGAGAAATCAGTACCCAGAACAACCACCTCTGGCCGTAATAACGGCCTTGATACGCCTGGGCATTGAGTCAAACAGAGCTTGGATGGCATGTACAGGTACAGCTGCCCATGCAGCTTCAACACGATACCACAGCTCATCAAGAGTAGTGACTGACGTATTGTGACGAGCCAGTTGCTCGGCCACCATTGAACAGACGTTTTCAATTGGTGAGAGATCTGGAGAATGTGCTGGCCAGGGCAGCAGTTGAACATTTCCTGTATCCAGAAAGGCCCGTACAGGACCCGCAACATGTGGTCGTGCATTATCCTACTGAAATGTAGGGTTTCGCAGGGATCGAATGAAGGGTAGAGCCACAGGTCGTAACACATATGAACAGTAACGTCCACTCTTCAAAGTGCCGTCAGTGTGAACAAGAGGTTACTGAGACGTGTAACCAATTGCACCCCATACCATCACACCGGGTGATACGCCAGTCTGGCGATGACGAATCCACGCTTCCAATTTGTGTTCACCGCGTTGTCACCAAACACGGATGCGACCATCATAATGCTGTAAACAGAACCTGGATTCATCCGAAAAAATGACGTTTTGCCATTCGTACACCCAGGTTCGTCGTTGAGTACGCCATCGCAGGCGTTCCTGTCTGTGATACAGCGTCAAGGATAACCGCAGCCACGGTCTCCGAGCTGATAGTCCATGCTGCTGCAAACGTCGTCGAAGTGTTCGGACAGATGGTTGTTGTCTTGCAGACGTCCCCATCTGTTGACTCAGAGATCGAGACGTGGCTGCATGACCGTTACAGCCATGCGGATAAGATGCCTGTCATTTCGACTGCTAGTGACACGAGGCCGTTGGGATCTAGCACGGCGTTCCGTATTACCCTCCTGAACCCACCGATTCCATATTCTGCTAACAGTCATTGGATCTCGACCAACGCGAGCAGCAATGTCGCAATATGTTAAACCGCAATCACGATAGGCCACAATCCGACCTTTATCAAAGTCGGAAACGTGATGGTACGCATTTCTCCTCCTTACACGAGGCATCACAGCAACGTTTCAGCAGGCAACGCCGGTCAACTGCTGTTTGCGTATGAGAAGTCGATTGCAAACTTTTCTCATGTCAGCACGTTGTAGGTGTCGCCACCGGCACCAACCATGTGTGAATGCTCTGAAAAACTAATCATTTGCATATCACAGCATCTTCTTCCTGTCGGTTAAATTTCGCGTCTGTAGCACGTCACCTTCGTGGTGTAGCAATTTTAATGACCAGTAGTGTACTTTTCTGGCTATGCCTTCATCTTGAAGTACCTGTTATGTTGCCTTTAATCAGAATAACACAAGACTGCATGTTGCCAGTGGGGTCGTGGCCTACCGCAATACTGAAGGTATATAGAATGACGTGCCTTTATCTGACATTAAAGCTCAGTTTGACTCGACACCCATCTGGGTTAGAACTGTTATTGGTGTCAGAGGTTGGCAGCCCTGTGCACTAAATTTTGCAGCCTGCCTACCCCAGGTTACCTACGTATTTAACCCAGTGTTCTTCATATCAGGCTGTACACTAACAAAAACTAACACTTAGTTACTTGCCACACTTCCTGGTCGTTCAGTTCTAACAGTCACGTATCCCAGTAGGTCTACACTCCGTTTTTCTCTTATCTTTGGAAATCCAGCAATAAATACCCTCGGTTCATCTCCCATTCATTCACCTGTCTACTTATCCTACGCACTTCAATGACATTTTCGTTGTTCTCACAGTGTCATCTTCTACTTCAACTTGTTTCCTGTCTCTCGCAATAAATCACAACACATACTTCCCCATTTATCACTGGACAACTCTCAAATTTCGAATAATCCCCATTCCCGAAACTTGCTGCGAGATTAATAATTAGTGTCGGACCAAGACTCGAATTCTAAACCTTTACGTATTGCGGGCAGGTGCTACGCCAACTGAGCTATTCAAACACGACTCATGACCCAGCCTCACAGTTTTACTTCCGCCAGTACCTTGTCTCCCTCCTTTCAAACTTCGCAGTTCTCCTGTGAACAAGAGTCCACCTCGCAGGGGAGCTTTTGTGAAGTTTAGAAGGTGGCAGAAGAGGTACTAGCGGGAGTAAAGCCTTGAGTCGTGCTTGAGTGGCTCATATTCACCATAGCTTCAACAAATTATGGCACGTGTCCTATGTCAACACGTATGTGGCCCTAAGCAGGTACATGTTGCCCAGATCTTCTCGATGTCGTTTTTCCTTCGTCGCCAACTTTAGTCGGCCTTCAGATACTTCGTGTCAGCAGGAGACCTTTTTTAAGGACCGCTACAACACTCCACAACTGCCCTCCTTTTTACGGCGGCCTCGGACTTGTCAATGTGTGAACGCGATCCGTCGCGCCCTTTTTGCATACTATGCTGCGGCCCTGGCGGGGGCCCTCCCCCTCTTCAGTATGATATCTCTCGGATATCCTCCGACCAGCTTCTCTCCAACAACCGATAGTCAGAGCACGGAGCTTCCCTTTATTATACCATTCGTAACTTATTTCGTCGAACCCAGCTACGTTCGGAGTGATCTCTCAGTCACCGGCCCTCCCCTTGCGAAGGACTTTCATCTTTTGTTAATATCGTCTACCCCTCGCAACTCCGTGAAGGCACAACACCATGAGTTAACTGGCAGAAAATTTGGCGGTGCGTCCACGCACCCTTTTTACCACTGAACGTGTCTGCACTTTGGTAAGTCGTGGCCAATAGTAAATTCCTGACCAATCGTCAACTAATTCATATAGGACTGGCTGCTTTTCCTCTTTGCTCCGACTGCCAGCTCATAGAAAGTGCTCCCTGAAACGGGACGTTTTGCACCTTGTCCAGTGCGTTGTGGCCTGTTACCTCTGTGCTCTGCCAACGACTGTTACCCTGGAGTTCCTGCTGTTGCTCCAGCCTACGCACTACCCTTTTTCGAAACGCCACACACTCATCACAAGGCTTTAAAACGTCTTTCACAACGGTACACATACAGTCCTCGAGTTCTTGACTGGGGTTATGATCGCGCACAGTTAGCCCACCTGGTCGCCCCATTACCGAGGAACTTTCGCAGGATATCTCAATAGCGAGTTTCTTTCTGTCCTCCCCCCCCCCCCTCCCGCCTCCCTGACACCACCACATAGTTGGGGTGTGTCCTGTATCCCCATTTCATGACGCATCCGTGATTACTTTCCACGGTGATGTGCACCGACACGTACATGCTGACAAATGGATATTGGATCTCCTATTCCTCATTCATATCACGCTTAAGGTTTGGCACTCGAACGATTGCCCTTTTCAGTTATCTTAGTTGGGGGAGGGGGGCAGAAATTTAGGTGTATTTAGGATGGCAACGCCTGAAGAGGGATCAGTTTATCTTTGTTTGATACGGTCACAAGTGCTTCTTTGTTTCCTTCTGCTAGGGGCCCATATCGAGCCAGTTGGACATTAAAAAAGTTCCTGGTAGAACTACGGAAAAAAGAGTAGCTGAGTTGGTAGAGCAATTATTCGCAAAAGGAAAAGGTCCCGAGTTCGAGTCTCCGTTGGCTACACAGTTTAATCTGCCAAGAAGTTTCATATCAGTGTGCACTCCACTGAAGGTTAAAAATTTTGTTCTGGAATCTACGTTGCTGTCCAAGTACCAGTGCTGTTAGTAAAAACTGTCGACACAGATGACCTGTATAACTCCAGTTTCAGACACATTGGAAACTCCGTTTCGTAAACCAATTTACTTTACTAAAAGCATTCCAGGACAGTTTTATCTTTATTTTTATTTCGTTTGCTGTAAATATAGTCGTAGTTTTCATCAGTTGTCATGAGAAACAAATTATATTTCCTGAGTTTCATAAATCGACAAGTAAATATCTGGGGTCTATGACAACTTTGAATAAAGACAGGAATATTTTCTAATAGTGAAATTCCAACCTCAGTGCTATGTCTTGGACTCCGCGAAGACAACACTGTAAAACACGTTTTGATAAAACAGAACTATCATTCTTTTGGTGAATGGTCGGTGACTAGTATCCATTGCTATCGAGAGTACCATTGGAAAAAAGGGAGAAAGCTAATGCTGATTTCAGCATAATCTACTAAGTGCACTGTTCGACACCAAGCCCAAAAAACAAGGACTGTTACACATAAACAGCTCTAAGTGTCTCAGTGATTCATTATTTCTTGGTTTCATAAATACTGAAAAAATATGTGAATTTCTTTCGTTTGGACATAAATAATTATATTATTTATCAGTTGTCACTGTAAAAAAGCGGTGTTAACTTTTTTAATCTATAGTTCCATTAGGTGTCCAAATTTGTTGAGGGTATTAACTGGTATCTGCTCTTGTCCGGGGGTGGTTGTCACAGAAATGTTGGGTATCACTGAGATAGAGCATACCGATAAACGTCGAGAAACTGTGGAGGGTTTCTTGAGTAACAGATTAAGGATTGGTGCCCATGTCCACCAACAACGCTACGGAGCGTCGAAATGATTAGGGCCAACGCCTGCTTTTGGGTCGCCCGTTCGACAGCAAACGTAAGGTGAGTTCGTACGCCGGCGCTTGTGCTGCCGCTGCGCTTAGCTGTCTCCGCAATGTTGTGACAGGCCGTTCGATGCCATCTAACCTTCTGAAGGCTGCCAGACACATTGTGAGGAGCTCCACTTGCTGTCCGTCAACGTGTGAACTCAAGTTTACTGCTGGAACGGAGCAAAGGTGGAGGGCGCTTCCCTCATAAATTTGACGCTCCACAAGACACCGTCTACAGCTCGAAATTTGTCAATGTCTTTTGGTAGTTGTTAGACCATGTATACAGAGTTTACGGTGGTATATTTTTAATTTCGGAGAATGCTGTCGTCCGCCTGTGAAGAAAGGGAAGTACAACACGTCTGAGGCAGTGTTTAACACCATTTGTTGGTCTTTCGTTAACATAAAAAATGTAAATAAACGCTCAGTCTGTTCATCAGAATTATCTCTCCGATATTGTAGATAATAAACAATCTGTTGTTAGAGCACTTCACTAGACTACAGACAGTAGACAACAAAATGCAGGGAACAACAGTGAGCCCGCAGCTCGTGGTCGTGCGGTAGCGTTCTCGCTTCCCACGTCCGGATTCCCGGGTTCGATTCCCGGCGGGGTTAGGGATTTTCTCTGCCTCGTGATGGCTGGGTGTTGTGTGATGTCCTTAGGTTAGTTAGGTTTAAGTAGTTCTGAGTTCTAGGGGAGTGATGACCATAGATGTTAAGTCTCATAGTGCTCAGAGCCATTTGAACCATTTTAAGGGTCACACGCCACAAGAAGACAGCTATTTTTGATGATTAGTTATATTTTTGTATTAACAACAAATCAACAAGCTTATTCTCTTTCTCCGCAGGAGTGATTATACCAATTTATCAAGAAAGACAATATGTTACAGCATAGGCAACTCCAAATATCTTTTCCGGAAAAGAAGATATTAAATCCTGTCGTATTTATACGACGATTCAGAGGAGTGTTAGCACGAGCTTGATCTGATCGACAGAATATCGAATATGTATCAGGATACATCCAAGGCGATTGTAGTCTGTGGGTGACTGAATTAATAATCAAGTGTGACACCTACGAAGAATTTGAGAAGGCATTCCTCAATAGATATTGGTCAAGAGGCATTCAGGAGAGATTGAAGAAGGAAGTACACAATCCGGAACCCTTCTCTTACCGAAGCGGAAACTTATGGAGATACTTCGAAAAATATTTGAATAAAGCCAGATATTGGGATCAACCAACAGATCGCAAAAGTGTGATAATGATCATCAAAGCTCAGCTTCCGATGGACATCAGGGAAAAACTGCTGCATGGTTCATAAGATAATCTGGAAGAATTCATGTCTGCAGGAGATTCAATCGATTTGCTACAGGAGGAACAAAGAGGAAGAAATACTTACGAGAAATCCTGTCAAATGGGAAACAGGCAGATAGGCTATAACAGTAATATCAGAAGAATGAACCAATATGAATAATGGATACAACGATGGAGCAAACTGTACGGAACAGCAGAATAACGGAAGCAATTATGAGCCGAACAGAAACAGACAGAGGTGATTTGAAAGGAGGTACAATCCTGTGTATAATGACCGAAGGAATCAAGGACAAAGTAATCAAACCATATACGAGGCGAGGCCAAGGCCAATAAATAATCAAGCCCGGCGAGTACAACCACGGTCATAGCAATCGATGACAACAACCGACCAATTTAAACTGAATCCGACCGGATTTCGCCCCAGGGGTTCGGTCGATAAAAGAGTAATGATGGGATAGGAATTACCTGTAAACTGTTTTAGATACAACGATGGAATCAGGATTATTGATGAGTTAACGGAAGACGCAAATCCTGGGGAACAAGTTTCTAATAAAGTGCCAATATCAGCGATCCCTGCCGAAATATTGGACATACCTATCAGAATAATCTGGGACACCGGAGCTTCGATAAATGCGATCTCCAACAATTTATTTAAACGGCTATCCCAGAAGACAGAGTTACCGACGTTACCGATACGAAACTGTAGGATCATTGGAACCTTAGGTACCTGCATGCGGCATAGGAAATACAGCAATAAGATGTGTGTTCCTAGTAATTCAAAAATTAATAGAAGATTGTATCATGGGATTAGAGACTATGAGGGAGAAGAACTTAAAAATAGACTTCTCCTCGGGAGAGTCAGTTCTTGGGATAAGGGGGAGACGACACAAGTTGATCTGATCAGGGAAGAAAGGAGCATTTGAAATTACTGTCCTGGGCATGGTATTAAGCTCATTAGAAAAGAAAGGAGATCTAAACGAACAGAAGAGATAAAGGAAACCAAGATACTTGGAATAGCAGAACAAGTGGAAGAAAAGGCAAAGGAAGCTGATGGATTGGAAAACGAACAAAATGATCAGTTGGTAGATCTTTTGCAGAAATACATCCAGGTTTTTGAAGAAAGACCAGGAATTATTAAGGGATTTACGTGCCATTTGAAGGTGTTTCCTCGTGAGACGTACTTTAGTAAATCATATCCAATTCCGCGGAGATTGAAGAAATCAGGAAGTGAAGAAATAAACAGGATGATAAAGAGAACTATCGGTCAGTCCATGTTGGAGTCCACTGTTAGTTGTACCTAAACAAGAGGAATTGATGTTTCAAAAGGAAGAAAGAAAAGAGTGGGCGAACAATCTACCAAAGATGCCACATGATAAGTCCATTTGGGAAGAAAAGATTAAGCTGGCTTTAGTGAACATGGCCGGAAGGGCCAGAAAGAGAAAGGTAAAATATGACAATAAGTTAAAGGAAATACAAAATTTTGCTGTTGGGGGTAGAGTGTTGTTGCGCACTCATCCACAAGCATCTTTATGGAAGAAGGGGAACAATAAATGGCAATTGTTATTTGTTGGACCGTTTGAAATAATGAGGACTGTATATCCTGGGGCATGGCCTGCCCAGTGACGGGAAAAGTGAAGGGACTCTAGCCCCACCATGATATTACAAAGGACTATGCGAAGTGAAAATTAGAATTAGTCCGGTCTCTAGTAAAGATTGTATATATTAAGGAGATTTTATTTCATTGAGTTTTTACGTGTAGGTAAGTTTCAGTAAGTGTATTGATGTTTGTTTTCAGCAGAACCAAAGGAGCTCTAGTATGCGCGACGGCAACTGGGCGGGCGGCCTCGTCGTAGGTTTATCAATAAAAAAATTAGTCGATGTTTCACCAACACCACAAACTTGAGACATGCTTACCATGAACGTCCGATAACCGAGAACATCACGAGGAGGTATCTGCTCCAAAGACGTTGCAGTCGACTTAGTAGTAGTATCAATACGAATTATCGCAACAGTCAAGCAACACTGACCAACAGGATTGTCAGTAACAGAGAAAGTAAAATCAAAACGACCTTGGGTGACGTGTCGTCTATAAACAGCGTGTTTCCGGTTGCTGACGCACAGTCGGCAACATGTCTCGTCGTGTAATGCTAATTGTATACTTTTATGTTTATATGAATAACTTTTGTGTTTATTTCCAGAATGAACTTTAATTTAGCGTGTGTTCACGTTCTCGATTAAGTATATATAGTAACGTAGTTCGTAAGTGATAGTGTCAGTACTTATGGGAAGCAGATATTTTGACGGGAAACGAAGTCCAAGTAGCTCTGGATATTGAACTTCACGCATTTGTATGAGAAGTATGCTAATGCATGATAATTTTCTGGGGATACTAGACAACAAAGAGCAGGGGTGTGCATATCATCTTGCGGTTGGCTTTGCTACAGTTAGGTGGACCTTTGCTATATAACTAAATTTTCATTGTCTTGTAAAAGGTAAAATAACGGTGCAGTATAATTGTGCATGCCCACGGACAACTTTGACTGTTCACAGGGTACAGCTAATGCACCATGCACCATAATGAGGAACATTATGAGAATACATATCGAGTTGAGACTGATCCACGGTGTAATTCGATCAAAATAGGATATAAAAACAGTGACATCTAACAGAAGTGTTAGAAATGAAAAAGGATGGTGAAAAGTGAACAAAGAAAAAAAACTCGTTCCGAATCTATCATGCCAGTGCAGAAACATGTTAGCATGCCAATCTACTAACAATTTCAGAGCCAGGAAGAAATTCAGAGTAAGGGGTCAGAATGCTCTGACTTGGAATTCTATTTCATTCCACGACATCCCATTCCTGATCCCGATGCAAGCCCGTAACCACCTGGTCCACCACGAGAGACAACCCGATCCCGAACTATCTACTGCACATCCTGGGAGCAGTCGTGGGGGGAGAGAGTCATCATTCGAGATAAGCTCGCCCTGCAGTGCCCAGCTTCCCTGCGAGATCAACCGACGTCACCCAGTTTCTCTGCAATAACTAACTGTGAAAAAACTGAACAAGAGGATTGTAATTTAAATTAAGAAACTTCAGTCAAAAGTACCAAAATGCGAAATGGAATTTGGAAACCAGATTGACTGACCTCATCCCCGGTTTCCATGGTTTTCCGCGGAGGCTTTGCCGTGATGGGGAGGTCCGAAATTTGAAAAGGCACGGCCATACCAGTCGCCTATTGTCAACGGTGTTTGGTGAGCGTAGTCTAGGCTGAGGTATGGATGGCTGCATGCATCTAGTGCACGGTGGGTTGGAAGCAAGCTTTCGCTCCCACGGGGGCCGTATAATATCCCTTGGCCCGTACTAGCTAGTAGAAATCGTGAATCGATCAGCGATCTACTTATTATTAATGGTTAAAAGTTATTATGTATCGCGAGGTGGTGCGTTTCGCCTACGCGAGCGAAATATTTGTTCCCTGACTTCGTGTTGCTCCATGCCGAGCGAAGAAAAGTAATAAAATCCGAATGTAACTGGACTTTGTTAGAAGACAGTCATTGTTAGCCACCAGATTGTATAATTTGTGTTTTTTGAGATTCACAAGCGATATGTAATGTTAATGTGGAGTTTAAGTAACAGCCATAATATAGTCTGTTGCATTTCAAAGGTAATTGTGGGTATTTAATTTAGATCAAAGGATTCTGCGATGAACTGTTATGTACTACAAGCTGGTATAGGACTTCGAACATTTGGTCGTCGATATTTGCTGTAGAACCTGCTTCAATAACACGGTCAAAAGCATAGAGAATGTTTTCTCTGCTAAAACGAACTCATTTCACTCGCCGGCAATCAACGAATGACCAAATGTGAACGGCAGTGTTCCAATTCGATAAGACCCTCTTACATTTCAAAGAATTTTACAGGCAACCGCCGGAGTCTGCAGCTGCTTCTACACCACGAGAGTAACTTGTGTACGTGTACGAAATTACGTATGCTGGGGAAGTAGTTGACGCCGATTGTCCTTCACAGATGTACAAATAGACACTGCAAACGCTAGTTCAATAACAACGACTTTAATATTATCAGGCTGAAAAACATTAATTCATCTTTTGAACAATAATATTATAATTCACAAATCTGATTATAAGTTTTAAACTAACAGTCATGGCCTATTAATAGCCAATATCGCTACAAAATGATCCTTAACAGTTAGGGAATATTTAATCACTATATTTGTATGCAGCGAAATGAAGGAAGTGAAAACACTTCACAACCAGATTGTGGGCAGACATAAAAATATTTTATTAAATTGTAGAAACATAATGTCAAGTGACAGCCTGTCGAAAGTGTTTTAGAAGTTGTCAGTTTGTCAACGAAATTATTTCATAATAAAATGAAAAATACGAAACTCAAATTATCAGCTTGCTGCTTTTTCTTAGATCTATACGAAACCTGCTGAAAAAATTTTGGTCCTTGTTTAAGGATAAGAAAACTATCATTTTTCACACAACACATGTATTCACCTTGACACATAATTTGCATCACCGGTTGTTTACTTCTACTTGTACAACGATGACAATATATCAATTAAGCCAATGTAACACACACACACACAAATGTAAACTTAGATTGTAGCTGGGGTTTTAGTTTATTGCTTATTTAATTTTTTTACGGGTACTGTAACTGTTTCATCATCGTCAGTAACTACAGCTTTATGCATCTGATCTCAGTATCTTCAGAAATAGCAAAACGTATGTTCAAAGAACAGATACCAAATGATTAAAAACAGTCAAGATCCCTGCACCATTTACTGTACTACTGTGACAACTGTTCACACTGCCTAATGTGAAACATAACTGCATACAGTATTCACTTTGAACCGTCATTATAGGACACCAGGGAAAGTTATTTCATTCACAAACTTTTATTTTCTACTTGCGGTATCTGTATATAATGGAAAACTGTAACATGAAAAGTTCTCAACAAAATGTAAGAATATGTAAACAATGAAAATGACAATGTTACATATTCACAGTAGTGGTCAGCTTACGTGTCTTCCCAGGAATCATACAATATTAGGTCATTAAATGCTTATAGTTTGTTATGGAGCCGTTCGCAAACATCATTCGTCAGCCAGGTGGGCTGCGAGGGTGGTGGTGGGGAGGAGAGATGTGTGTGTGTGTGGGGGGGGGGGGGGGGAGGGGGGACGACGACAGTCAGCATGCAGAGGTTCTCGAACATGAGCAAAGGTCTGCTGTCTGACAGCGTATACATTGATATTTCCCTTTACTGTCAAAACCGAGTCTCTAAAATCACTACACGAATATGGATATTACTGGACATTACTTTATGTACAAATCCGATTCAAAATATCGATATCTTTGTTTCAGTACCCATACCTAGGGATGGGGCGGTTCTGAGTAAGAGTCGATTAATGGGCCTTCTCACTTATTGAAATGAATCGATTAATGAAATCTGTCATCGGGTGATAATAACTGATTATTCGACTAACTGTTACGTTACGGCTTTGCTTGACCTGTAGACCGCAACCCCATTTAAAATCAACCGACTTTAAATGTGTGCACTATACTTACTGTTCGTAAATCACTTGATTGCTGCACTCCTTAATAATGAACTGGCAGAAATTGAAACAATTCAGGTTATTAATTCTTTGTGTCTAACCACAGCCAGTAACAGTAATAATAACAATAATACAGGGTGATTCAAAAAGAATACCACAACTTTAAAAATATGTATTTAATGAAAGAAACATAATAGAACCTTGTGTTATACATCATTACAAAGAGTATTTAAAAAGGTTTTTTTACTCAAAAATAAGTTCAGAGATGTTCAATATGGCCCCCTCCAGACACTCGAGCAATATCAACCCAATACTCCAACTCGTTCCACACTCTCTGTAGCATATCAGGCATAACAGTTTGGATAGCTGCTGTTATTTCTCGTTTCAAATCATCAATGGTGGCTGGGGGAGGTGGCCGAAACACCATATCCTTAACATACCCCAATAGGAAAAAATCGCAGAGGGTAAGATCAGGGCTTCTTGAAGGCCAGTGATGAAGTGCTCTGTCACGGGCTGCCTGGCGGCCGATCCATCGCCTCGGGTAGTTGACGTTCTCTGTAAACTGTTTATACCAAAGTTTAATACACCACCTATCAGGAGGTTTAACACCATACTTCGTTCGAAATGCACGCTGAACAACTGTCGTCGATTCACTTCTGCCGTACTCAATAACACAAAAAGCTTTCTGTTGAGCGGTCGCCATCTTAGCATCAACTGACGCTGACGCCTAGTCAACAGCGCCTCAAGCGAACAAATGTACAACTAAATGAAACTTTATAGCTCCCTTAATTCGCCGACAGATAGTGCTTAGCTCTGCCTTTTGTCGTTGCAGAGTTTTAAATTCCTAAAGTTGTGGTATTCTTTTTGAATCACCCTGTATAATAGTAATAAAAGTAATTCGTATACAGCACTATAGTAGCCCTTGTGTAGTTACTTCTATGTCGTGCTGCCAATCAGTTCATTTATCTGATTCGAAGCGAGAAACGATGCAATTTTTGGACAACTGCATTTACTGTCTACAACTTGGAGGAGACATTTTCTTGAGATATTTAGTATTTGTTACGTATATGTCTCACTCTTATCATCAGCGATGTACGGGACAAAGAACAATTTATGTGTGTAGTGGGTGGAGTAGGTGAGGAACCTGTAACATCCACCCCATTAATGTCACTAATCAAGAAATAGTAATTACTGAATAACTTATGTAATCAGCATTAGAGTCTTACGAAATTATGATAATAGTAATGATCTTTTGAAAATAATTTAGTTTCGTGACTGAAACAGAATCGAATCGTTTAGTTTTCATCTCTCAGAAAATTTCATTCTGGGAACTACTGTTATAGAACATTCTTCAAACCATTCAAACAGTTGTGGCCTGTTGACAATTCCGTGGTTCGTAGACATGAAGTCTATGAATGGCAGCAATTAGTCTTCAAGTAGCTGGTCGTAATCGTTTGTGATCAATGATCAGTTCAGTTGGGCCAGCGACCCAACCTATTTCACATAAACACACTCACACCATTATGGAGCCACCACCAGTTTGCACAGCGTCTTGTTAACGGTCTGGATCCATAGCTTCGTAGCGACTGCGTCACACTCTAACTCTACCATCTGCTCTTCACTACTGAAAGTAGGTCTCATTCTATCAGGCCACAACTTTCCAGCCGTTACCAAAGGCAATAGCATCAGTCATCTGTTGCCAAAGCCCTTTAACGACAAATTTCGCCGCACTGTCCTAAAGGATATGTTCGTCGTATGTCCCACATTAATGACTGTGGTTAGGCCGGTATTACACTATCAAATTTCTTTGTCAAATATCTTTGTCAAAGATATTTGATGGTGTAATAGGGAACTGTGTCAGATGTCGTCCAATATTTGATCAAATCTAGGGCCTCCCTGTAGATTTGATCAAAGAAGTCGCTTGTCTTCTGTTCACTGCAATGTGACATGTTACCACACGGAGCGCTAGAATCGCTGCAGCATTCTGTCGTCTGTAGTGTTTTTATAAACATTGCCGGTAAATACAATTGGTGTGTGCCGACAACTACAAAATTAATAGAGATGTATGAAGCTGATGAGGCGCTTTACAACGTGAGGCACTCTGAATACAAAAATAGATTGAGAAGATTGGAGACCTGACCTGACCTGACCTGACCTGACCTAACCTAACCTAACCTAACGTAACCCTCTCCTGCAGCAAGGAATCGGAGTGTTACAGTGAGCCTGTCTTCTGCAGATGTAGCAGTTCTTAAGTGAATATTGTGCTTTGTGATATGAGGGTACACTTCATTGAGCACAACAGAAATGTATGCTCATTCATTCTTAAGTAATTGATGTACTACTTGACGTCCTCCACTGTAAGCTCATCTAACAAGTTTTGTTGAATGCCTTTATCGTGTCGTAAAAAAACCAACGGCTTCACCCAGGTATGTATCCTTTTTTTTGCTCCCGCTTCTCTTCCGCATGTGCACACAGTGCAATTGTGGTACATGTAACTGCTGCGGTTAATAACAAGTTGTTATTGTCAGCCATCTTGAACTTTGACGAAAAATATGATGACAGTGTAATACCCCTTCTAGCGCTACTTCAAAGATCTTTGTCAAATATATTTGACGGAATATTTGATCACATCTTTGATCAAATCTTTGACAAAGAAATTTGATAGTGTAATACTGGCCTTGTTTAAAGCAGTGTCGCTTGTCTTTTAGCACTGAAAATGCTATGCAAACACCGCTGATCTCAGTCGTTAAGTGAAAGCCGTCGGCCACTGCGTTGTCCGCCGAGAGAGTTTGTTATTCTCGGCACACTCTTTGACACTGTGCATCTGAGAATATTGAATTCCCTAAGAATTTCCGAAACGGAATGCCCTATGCTCCTATCCAAGCTACCCTTCCACGTTTGAAGTCTGTTAAACGTGGCCATAATGACGTCGAATACTTTTTGACATGAATCACCTGAATAAATATGACACACACTTTTATACATTGCGTACGCGATACTACCGCCATCAGTACACGTGCATATTGCTGTCTCATGATTTTTGTCACCTCAGTGTATACACTGGTACTTTATGTCTGACGTTCAAAGCTTTTGGAACATTTTTCACAATTGTTTCCATACGAATTATTAAACAAAGAAAATGTTTACAATACCAAAAAAAGTAATTTTCACAATAAATCGCAAAATCTATTAAATTTCACATATTTTAAAAAATGTGGTTTGATACGGTTTTGGCTTCCCATTGAGGTCTTGGGAAATCTAAACTGTTTCAATTCCTGTTGTACTGTGTCACTGCATTCGACGAACACACTTGTAGATTCAACTAATTTCAACTCAGTTCTCAGTGTGAATTTTCGACTTCAGGTATTTATCATTATTCAGGTATTTATCATTATTGCGGTCGTGTGTTAGCCGCTACCACACACAACGATCTGTCTGTGTACATCACATCTACGCAGACAGATCATATCGTGCGGATCGAAGGTATGCGCAAATACGAGAGGAGCACATACTGTGCTATCCTGAAAGCTAGAGTCGGAAGTCTGAGCAAAATTATTCAGATCTGATGGTGCAAATGACATCGGTGCAGACTAATCGTAGCTTGTGGACCGGAGCTCGATCAGGTCTCCTGTGCGAAACGTCTTTAAGTTAGTTCTTTGTTCTGTCTAGTATTTCTAGTCATTGCGTACGCAGTGAATTATAAACTGATTCATATGCGTAAGTGCTTTAGAGGGCTCACTGCTGAGTTTATTGAAATTCATAGGTGTTAGATATGTTTGTGGAAACCTACGACCAATGATTACAGCAATCGACATAAGGAGGTAGCTGCTTATAATTCGTTAATAGAGAAGACAAGAGTAATTACCTAAGGTACAGAGGGAAACTGTAATTTTTTAAAAAAAGTAGTTGTGGACTTGAGCCAGATTATTAGTTCTGCTAGCTTTGCGCTTGGAAATGTACAGATTGCGTGTGGACCGGCCTTAAGAGCTGATAGCTGATGTTGGCTGCAGTCGTAAACAGAACACAGTCGACGCGAAATGTTACCACTCTATAAACAGCAAAACAACACTTGGCAGCCTTTGAAACAAAAAAAGAAAACATTGAAATAGTTAGTTCTAAGGATAACAGATAACGTAAAATTAAGTGACGTGAAAGAAATACTAGTATATGCATAATCGATACCTTGAATGGTGACGATTAATCATTTAATTGCAATTAGTCGCCCATTCCTACCATTAAGTAGTATGTACAAGTTAACACCAGCAAGTGTTGCGACAATGGCAACAAGCAGATGAACCATCAATATATTTTCAGTATCTACGAATGTGTTCTTGCGCAACTTTGTAGATGCACCTTACCAACATTAAAAGAATGTACTGTTGTGTTGTAAATGGAAGTGAAATACAAACATGTAAAAAATGAAGTAAAATCTTAAAAATGACATCATCGTTGAAAAATTGTACACAGTATGCAAAACTGAATTCAAATTTCTATACCCACAATGGTCAGGATTTTAGTATTTAGAAGCAATGCGTGACTCTTTGGGAGAGAAATATTACATCTCAGCAACCTCGGGCAATACAAATATGCCACAAAGAAATGAAATGAGGCTACCGATAAACTGAGTGACGGATCTACTACATGTGTATGCGGTCCCATTAAGAACGATATCCATGGTGTGAGTTCTATCTCGGAAATATTTTCTATCCGAGGAACGAAAAAGTCACCCTCCCAGTTTCCACATTACTAGGTGCGCGGATCGTCATAAACCTTAAATGGCTGTCGGTGTGACAAAATAGTTTTTTGTAATACACACTCGATAAAGGGTTGGTTAACAACTGTAAGGTGAGTTCCAATACAAACGTCTAAAAGATGAGTGCAAAATGGCTGAGCAGGAATGGTTGGAGGACAAATGTAAGGACGTCGAAGCATATTGCACTAATGGTAGGATAGATGCTGCATACAGGAAAATTAAAGAGATCTTTGGAGAAATCAGAACCACCTGTATGAATGTCAAGAGCTCAGATGGAAAACCAGTCCTGAGCAAAGAGGGGAAGGCAGAAAGGTGGAAGAAGTATATGGGTGATCTATACAAGGGAGATTTAATTGAGGGCAGTATTATGGAGATGGAAGAGGACGTAGATGAAGTTGAGGAGGGAGATATGATGCTGTGTGAAGAATTTGACAAAGCACTGAAAGGGGTAAAGTACAGGGAGCGAACGGCTATTTACTACCTGTACAGAAAACAGATGGCAGTTATAAGAGTCGAGGGTCACGAAAGGGTTGTGGTTGTGGTTGTGGTTGTGGTTGAGAAGGGAATGAGACAGCCTATCCCCGATGTTATTCGATCTGTTTATTGAACAAGTAGTAAAGGAAACAAAAGAAAAATTTGGAGTAGGAATTAAAGTCCAGGGAGAAGAAATAAAAAAAAAAATTGAGGTTCGCCGATGACATTGTAATTCTGTTGGGGACAGCAAAAGACTTGGAAGAGCAGTTGAATGGAATTGACAGTATCTTGAAAGGGGAATATAAGATGAACATCAACAAAAGTAAAATAAGGATAATGGAACGTCATCGAATTACATCAGCTGATGCTGAGGGAATTAGATCAGAAAATGGAACACTTAAAGTAGTGGATAAGTTTTGTTATTTGGGAAGCAAAGTAACTGATTGTCAAAGTAGAGAGGATATAAAATGAAGATTGGCTATGGCAAGAAAAGCGTTTCTGAAGAAGAGAAATTTATCAACATCGATTAAAAATTTTTGTGTCAGGAAGTCTTTTCTGTAAGTATTCATATGGAAGTGAAACATGGACGTTAAATAGTTTGGGCAAGAAGAGAATAGAGGCTTATGAGATGTGGCGCTACAGAAGAATGCGAATATTAGATGGGTAGATCACGTAACTAATGAGGAGGAACTGAATAGAACTGGCAAGAAGATAAGTTTGCGGTACAACCTGACTAGAAGAAGGGCTCGGTTGGTAGGAGACATTTTGGGGCATCACAGAATCACTACTTTAGTACTGGAAGGAAGCGTGGGGGTGAAAATCGTAAAGGGAGACCAAGAGATGAATACACCAAGCAGATTCAGAAGGATGTAGGTCGCAGTAGTTACTCGGAGTTGAAGAGGGTTGCATGGGATAGAGTAGCATGGAGAGCTGCATGAAACCAGGCTTTGGACTGAAGACCACAACAACAACTGTGAGGGGCTAATTTAAAGCAGTATGTCAAAGCTGAGGTAGGAAGATAAGGGAATTAGAATTAATGGAAGAGGGCTTACCAACTTGAGATTTGCTGATGATATTGCCTTACTGGTCAAAGACTTCGCAGAGCTCCAAAACTTAGTTACAGATCTTGCTTCAGAATGTCAGCTGGTTGGCTTGAACATGAACCTTTCCAAAACAAAAGCAATGTCCAACAAATGGTCCCAGCTGGAGATGTGAAAGTCAAGGACAGTATATTAGAAGAGGTCAGTGAATATGTCTACCTTGGCCAGATTATAAATATGAAGGGAGACATAAGGCCAGCAATCCATCGACGCATCAAGCTTAACTGGCAAGCATTTGGGAAGAATTCAACAGTATTCAGATCAAAAATGCCAGTAAATCTGAAGAAAGCAGTATTTGATCAATACATTCTTCCTGTGATGACGTATGGCTGCGAGACATGGACACTGAACTCATGTACGAAAGGGAAACTTAGGACACACAGAGAGCCATGCACAGATCAATTCCGGGATATACAAGAAAGAATAGGAAAAGAGAAGATGACATCCGGTCTATGACGAAGGTTAACTACATCTTAGAGACAGTAGGTTCCTTGAAATTGCAGTGGGCTGGCCACGTCGCAAGAAGAAAAGACAATAGATGGACGAAGCTAGTACGGGAGTGGAGTCCGAGAGAGCACCGGAGGCCTAGAGGAAGACCACGAGACAGATGGGACAAAGACATCAAGAAGATCGCTGGTAACACCTGTCAGAGAACTGCCCAAGACCGTCCTACTTGGAGAAGACTGCTGAAAGCCTATCTGAAGCCACGACTCGAAGAGGCCACATCATTTAATGACTGAATTGGCTGATGATGATGATTGCGTTACATTTCTTTTATGTACTGAAGGATTATTAATCTGTCCTGTGTGGCCACTCCCCAGTGTTTTCCGGCAGAGGCAGGAAGTCGTCGTCATTGGAACTACTGCCAAATATACGATCTAATAGTGGGTGGGACTCAGTGAGTAATTATTGTGCAACACCTTTCATTTAATTGATTTTTTGAGATGTAAGTGAGCAATGATGGATGAAAGTGGTTTACGTAGAATTTTAACCGATATACTTTGTAATTCATAGTGAATAGAGTGAAAAAATGACCGATATTCGTAAGTTTTTTGTACTTCATAAACGAATGAAATCCTAAAACGAAAGTGAGGGAATCGAAACATATACTTGCCAGCGGCAGCCGGTTATCATGTGCTAATATGCTACAGGGCATTGTAAATTTTGCACTAAAATTATGCAGTTTCTCTGAAAATCGAGCCTGAAATCACACTAAAATTATAGCATTTCTTTTCAACTACATGCTGTCATGCATATAAAATGTTATGTGGCACTCTTTCTGCGATAACTAGAAACCACTATCGAGTTCTGAAATGATGTCAACCGTGCTATGATCAGCTCAGAGAAGGGACGCAGCTGTCTGTTTTTGACTGCATGTGACCTCACTCCTACTGGGTCTGTGAGTGCTTTGATGCTCATAGCACCAGGTCAGTACATGTAATATACAATACAGTGCGAGTGTGAGTATGAGCGAGTTATGAGAAGCACAGTGATGTGACTGCTTCAGTTCTTAAATGGAATTTGTTATCATCTAGTTATCAGATCCAGAAATTAAAGAGATTTAGAAAGCTTATCTTACGCTTATTTGTTTACGGTTCTGTAAAAAATTGCATCAGTCACAATGTAGCCCCCCTGTGAATGCTGTTCGCAAACACAGGATGAGTTAGCTGACATTCGTAAATTGCCCTGACTACTGTCAAGCGATTGAGAGGTGCTGCAAATTGGTATGTCGGGAGATTAGCCGAAAGTTAGGTACCAAAGATTCCTAAGTTACCTCAAATACTATGCTCTCTTGCAGATCCTATCTCCCCTGCAGGATCTCTCAGTGCTCATTTATCACTACTCTGTCAGTGGCAGAGAAGGAGCAGGCACCCTGCACGGGGAAGGCCGGGACCAGGGGAACTCAGGTTGTTACATCCATCCGCTTACGCAACAAGTTTACTGTTTTGTACTGAAACTAAAACTGTTCCACTGAGACTCACTTCACCTGTTATAAAACGTGGTGTGTCCTACGTCAAGGAGAGGCAAATGCAGAAGGGTTGGGGTCCATTAATAGTCGGCTGTCCAGACGTATGCCGGATAATGGTAGTAATGGGTTCTCCTTAAGTAAACAAACCGCACAGTTGCGCTAGCCTAATTTAATGACCCTTACGTAAACAAACTGTTCACTTGGAGGCATGTTTTGTTTATTTACAACATGCTTGAAGGGAGCTAACTGTAACTATAATATCCGTAATTTATGGGCAAGATGGCGGCCTAGTGGCTACATGTTTACCCTTGTGTTCAACACTTTTAGCTTAAAGTGACAATTGCCTTTTTTTAATTACGGCAATATATGACCCAAAAAAATGAAGTCCCCAAGATATCCATTGCCCCCATTGCTCCTTAGCGTCCTCGAGATTGTCATTCTTAATATCGATCTCACTGCAGCAGCAGTAAATTCAGGTGATGCTGCGAATTTTCAGCATAGGGTAGTACCCAGCGCTTTGGCCTAGTTTTAGCAAATTTTCGACAGCCACACTATTTTCTGGAACATATGACGCTGTTTACGGTTTCATGTCTAATTTATACCGATTTTTTTAAAAAGAAGAAACACATTTCACTGCTATTTTCTGAATCCCCTGCACCTTAAAAGAAAATACACAGAAATATGAGTTTCTCTTCTGTCCCTCCCCCCTCCCCACATTTTAAGAAGATAGATACAAATATGGGTTTTGTTGCTAATTTTACCCATTTTTAAGACAACACACGGAGATACTAGAAGGTATCAGATAGATTATATAATGGTAAGATAGAGATTTAGGAACCAGGTTTTAAATTGTAAGACACTTCCAGGGGCAGATGTGGACTCTGACCACAATCTATTGGTTATGAACTGTAGATTAAAAATGAAGAAACTGCAAGAAGGTGGGAATTTAAGGAGATGGGACCTGGATAAACTGAAAGAACCAGAGGTTGTACAGAGTTTCAGGGAGAGCATAAGGGAACAATTGACAGGAGTGGGGGAAAGAAATACAGTAGAAGAAGAATGGGTAGCTCTGAGGGAAGAAGTAGTGAAGGCAGGAAAGGATCAAGTAGGTAAAAAGATGAGGGCTAGTGGAAATCCTTGAGTAACAGAAGAAATATTGAATTTAATTGATGAAAGGAGAAAATATAAAAATGCAGTAAATGAAGCAGGCAAAAAGAAATACAAACGTCTCAAAAATGAGATCGACAGGAAGTGCAAAATGGCCAAGCAGGGATGGCTAGAGGACAAATGTCAGGGTGTAGAGGCTTACCTCACTAGGGGTAAGATAGATACTGCCTACAGGAAAATTAAAGAGACCTTTGGAGAAAAGAGAGTCACTTGTATGAACATCAAGAGCTCAGATGGAAACCCAGTTCTAAGCAAAGAAGGGAAAGCAGAAAGGTGGAAGGAGTATATAGAGGGTCTATACAAGGGCGATGTACTTGAGGACAATGTTATTGAAATGGAAGAGGATGTAGATGAAGATGAAATGGGAGATACGATACTGCGTGAAGAGTTTGTCAGAGCACTGAAAGACCTGAGTCGAAACAAGGCCCCGGGAGTAGACAACATTCCATTAGAACTACTGACGGCCTTGGGAGAGCCAGTCCTGACAAAACTCCACCATCTGGTGAGCAAGATGTATGAGACAGGAGAAGTACCCTCAGACTTCAAGAAGAATATAATAATTCCAATCCCAAAGAAAGCAGGTGTTGACAGATGTGAAAATTAATAAGTCATGGCTGCAAAATACTAACGCGAATTCTTTACAGACGAATGGAAAAACTAGTAGAAGCCGTCCTTGGGGAAGATCAGTTTGGATTCCGTAGAGATATTGGAACACGTGAGGCAATACTGACCCTACGACTTATCTTAGAAGCTAGATTAAGGAAAGGCAAACCTACGTTTCTAGCATTTGTAGACTTAGAGAAAGCTTGTGACAATGTTGACTGGAATACTCTCTTTCAAATTTTGAAGGTGGCAGGGGTAAAATACAGGGGCGAAAAGCTATTTACAATTTGTACAGAAACCACATGGCAGTTATAAGAGTCGAGGGACATGAAAGGGAAGCAGTGGTTGGGAAGGGAGTGAGACAGGGTTGTAGCCTCTCCCCGATGTTGGTCAATCTGTATATTGAGCAAGCAGTAAAGGAAACAAAAGAAAAATTCGGAGTAAGAATTAAAATGCATGGAGAAGAAATAAAAACTTTAAGGTTCGCCGATGACATTGTAATTCTGTCAGAGACAGCAAAGGACTTGGAAGAGCATTTGAACGGAATGGACAGTGTCTTGAAAGGAGGATATGAGATGAACATCAACAAAAGTAGAACAAGGATAATGGAATGTAGTCGAATTAAGTCAGGTGATGCTGAGAGAATTAGATTAGGAAATGAGACACTTAAAGTAGTAAAGGTGTTCTGCTATTTGGGGAGCAAAATAACTGATGATGGTCGAAGTAGGAAGGATATAAAATGTAGACTGGCAATGGCAAGGAAAGCATTTCTGAAGAAAAGAAATTTGTTAACATCTAGTATAGGTTTAAGTGTCAGGAAGTCGTTTTTGAAAGTATTTGTATGGAGTGTAGCCATGCATGGAAGTGAAACGTGGACGATAAATAGTGTGGACAAGAAGAGAATAGAAGCTTTCGAAATGTTGTGCTACGGAAGAACGCTGAAGATTAAATGGGTAGATCACATAACTAATGAGGAAGTAATGAACAGGATTGGGGAGAAGAGAAGCTTGTGGCACAACTTGACTAGAAGAAGGGATCGGTTGGTAGGACATGTTCTGAGACATCAAGGGATCACCAGTTTAGTATTGGAGGGCAGCGTGTAGGGTAAAAATCATAGAGGGAGACCAAGAGATGAATACACTAAGCAGATTCAGAAGGATGTAGGTTGCAGTAGGTACTGGGAGATGAAGAAGCTTGCACAGGATAGAGTAGCATGGAGAGCTGCATCAAACCAGTCTCAGGACTGAAGACCACAACAAAAATACATAAATGCGGATTTCGCTGCTACTTTATCGATTTTCAGGAAACACACGCAGAATACGTACTTTTGTATCCCGCCTGGAAGGCGGAGCGTGGGTCTGCTCCTGTGATTTGCAAAATAGGCCGAATGAAGGAAGCGAGTAGGAGCAGGAGTGGTAAAGTACTTCGGTACTGCATGTAAATTAAAAGCACATTTAATGGAGAATATTAGTAAATGGCATCTACTTTACTTAGGCTTGATGAGCACGTACCGGGTGATCAAAAGTCAGTATAAATTTGAAAACTTAAGAAACCACGGAATAATGTAGAGAGAGAGGTAAAAATTGACACACATGCTTGGTGTGACATGGGGTTTTATTAGAACAAAAAAACCAAAGTATTGCTAGACGCGTAAAAGATCTCTTGCGCTCGTCCTTTGGTAATGATCGTGTGTTCAGCCGACACTTTCGTCATGCTTGGCCTCCCAGGTTCTTCAGATCTCAGTCCGTGCGATTATTGACTTTGGGGTTACCTGAATTCGCAAGTGATCGACCAGCATCTCTAGGGATGCTGAAAGACAACATCCAACGCCAATGCCTCACCATAACTCCGGACATGCGTTACAGTGCTATTCACAACATTATCGACTACAGCTATTGTTGAGGAATGATGGTGGACATATTGAGCATATCCTGTAAAGAACAACATCTTTGCTTTGTCTTCTTTTGTTATGCTAATTATTGCTACTGTGATCAGATGAAGCGCCAACTGTCAGACATTTTTTGAACGTTTGTATTTTTTTTGTTCTAATAAAACCCCATGTCATTCCAAGCATGTGTGTCTATCTACATTATTCCGTGATTTATTCAGTTTTCTAATTTATACTGACTTTTTGATCACCCGGTAGATGCGAAGCTGTTCATGTATCAAGGTTAATAGTTACTAGTAGTTCGACCCAAAGAAAAAAGAAAAAATAAAATAAAAATAATGGTTCAAATGACTCTGAGCACTATGGGACTTAACATTTATGGTCATCAGTCCCCTGGAACTTAGAACTACTTAAACCTAACTAAGCTAAGGGCAACACACAACACCCAGCCATCACGAGGCAGAGAAAATCCCTGACCCCGCCGGGAATCGAACCCGGGAACCCGGGCGCGGGAAGCGAGAACGCTACCGCACGACCACGAGATGCGGGCGGTTGCACAACCTATAATTGAAGTAACAAAGGCAAATTCTGTAATGGCTAGCCCCCTATTAAGTAGAAGCTAAGTTGCTTGGTCGTCTGCTTTTGATCAACTGGGTGAAAGCAGAGCGGCGCTCGTAGAGCTCCACAGCGTCGGCTAGAGGGCGCTGTGGTAGGCGTAGTTCGTCCGCTCTCCTAGTATCAACCTGCGAGCGTGCACCTACGCTGGGGCATCGGAACTATCGACGCCACACGCACTTTTAAATGTTTAATAACTGACACAAGCAACATATGACGCTATTTACGGATTTTAGGCAAATTTTATCGATTTCCCCGTAGTATTCTTCAAATACCTATAATTTTACCGATTTTTTAAGATGACGCACCTAAATACGGGATTTTGTTAAAACCTATTTCTCCACAAATATCTCATTTTTTTCAAGAACACACGCGTAAAAATATCTTCCAAACAATCACCACATTGCGGTAATCAAACAAATTATACCGAAATTTAACGTTTTATTTAACAACAAAATATGCACGAAGCTTACATTTCAAGTAAAAAGAACTTACTACCTGCACTTTTAGTGTGTGACTTCACTATCGGCTATATGATTATAGTGGACTTGTAAAAAATAAACAGCTGGAATGCTTCTGGAGAAAGGTATATACTGCGAGGTGACAACAGTCATGGGATAGTGTGGTGTGCGTACTGTAAGACCTTCGGTACACACGCCATCAGATTATTTGACTTGTCGCTCTAACGAAGTAGGCGAGTGTCAGCATATGTCTCGTGGTCTTATCGTGGCGTGTTTATCTTCTGCCGTTAGGTCAGCCGGTAGAAATGCCAGTTGCACGCTTAGAGTAGCAGATTGACGGTGACCAACTTTAAACAGAACTCGATTAATTTTCACACACATTTATTAAAATAATAACAATCATAAACCTTACTTAACTCGATTCTGGATCCAATTTACAATTGACAATCTGAAGTTCCTTTGGTCTTGGTACGTTAATTTTATTCTCACATATCTCTGATACTTGACTAAGTGTCTATACATTTATCTTCATGGCTATGTACAGGAATATGGTAATCTTATTAGGCGCAGACTGAAACTTGACTATAGACTAATGCAGACTGATGCAGACTGTTGCAGACAAATGCAGACTGGTACGGACTGGTGCAGACAAATGCAGACTAATGCAGACTGACTAATCGGAGGTCTGTACACTCGTTATAATACCTCGAGCGTTCAGGTATCACTGCGCGAGTGTGACCCGCGAGGAGAAAAGGTTCTACGTTAGCAGCAATCTCTAAGCGTGCAAGTGGCATTTCTATCGTCTGACCTAATGGCAGAAGATAAACACGCCACGATAAGACGACGCGACATATTGCTGACACGCGCCTATGTCTTTAGAGCGACAAGTCAAATAATCTGACGGTGTGGGTACTGAAGGTCTTACAGTATGCACACCACAGGAGGTATCCTCTGACTTTTGTCACATCAGTGTACTTCTCTAATAAGCTGTACATTTGCACCGATACCACCAGGTTAAAAGACAATACTAAAAGACAATAACTTTATTTACTTTGCACAGTGTTTCGTATTGCACTGCACCACACTCTCCAAAGTGTTTTTCTTGATATCACGAAGGCCGTGGAAAGAGTGTTACCATTACTTCTTTATTTAAAATGGTTCAAATGGTTCTGAGCGCTATGGGACTTAACATCTGAGGTCATCAGTCCCCTAGAACTTAGAACTACTTAAACCTAACTACCCTAAGGACATCACACACATCCATGCGCGAGGGAGGATTCGAACCTGCGACCGTAGCGGTCGCGCTGTTCCAGACTGAAGAGCCTAGAACCGCTCGGCCACTACGGCTGGCTACTTCTTCATTTAAAACTGAAAAAAAAGCGACAGCACTTCTTCCAGACTGGTCCGTCCACACGCTGTCGACTGGAGCACAGACATTGCCGTCAATGTCGAAGACGGCTTGACTCAGCATGTAAATCAACTAAACGTTATGATTACATAGCTAGAGTTGTCTTGACCAGTGGCTGTGTCCACCACTCCACCCCTCCCACACCCCGCCCACCTGGCCAGCGCCCAGGAGGAGGAAGGTGAAGGCGACAGCGCGTTGCGTCCACATTGCGCTGCCACCAGCCTCTATGTGCGGCATCCGTCCGCACATATCTCGATTTAAAAGAAAGCATTATATATGAATGTGTCGTGTCTATTCTTTCTGACACGGCCGAAATAACATACACCGTGCGGAAATCACAGCTGTGATACTTACTACGCAAGTTGAAAGGAAATGGGGGAGAAAGGAAAGGAACCACCTTAGGAGAAGAAGAACTTCTTAGCAAAAATGGCAATAAAACACTGTACTGTGGGTAACCGGTTTCGGTAAAACTATGTTGCCATCATCAGATCTTCGTACAGGTTATTATAAATGTCTTGTGCCAGATGCATACAAAATCTTTCCAGTAAATCTTCAGAAGCATGATGTATGACGCGAATGATGTGTTACCACGTCAAATTTGTGACGATTTGAGACCATAGTAATTTTAACTTTTACTTTTGACGTGCCAACACATCATTGATGTCATTTGTTGTGCATGTCGAGAATTCATGGAAAAATTTTGTGAGCATCTAGCACAAGATGTTTATAATAAACTGTACGAAGATCTGATGATGGCGACATAGTTTTACCGAAACCGGTTACCCACAGTACAGTGTTTTATTGAAATTTTTGATAAGAAGTTTTCTCCTTCGAAGTAAGCAAATAAAAAGTACCTCTTCATACTCAGTATGAGTAAGCTAATGGAAGGAACTATAGATGTGAGCTGCATCGGAATAGCGAAATCAGCAGCGACGAGTGAAAATGTTGCGTTAACCACTGCGCCATCCGGACACAGTGTCCATTGGAATTGCGTGAACTATCTAGCAAGCCTTCCTGCTACTTCTTCACAGTCCTCGTCCATGTCCCCCACGCTCGCTACTATGGGATTACCGCAGGAGATCAAATGTAACTGTGCATGCGCGCTGAAGGTGATGGATTCATTGCCCATCGTGGCGAGTCCATTATACACTACTGGCCATTAAAATTGCTACACCACGAAGATAACGTACTACGGACGCGAAATTTAACCGACAGGAAGAAGGTGCTCTGATATGCAAATGATTAGCTTTTCAGAGAATTCACACAAGGTTGGCGCCAGTGGCGACACCTACAACGTGCTGACATGAGGAAGGTTCCAACCGAATTCTCATACATAAACAGCAGTTGACCTTTGTTGCCTGGTGAAACGTTGTTGTGATACCTCGCGTAAGGAGTAGAATTGCGTACCATCACGTTTCCGACTTTGATGACAGGCATCTTATTCGCATGGCTGTAACGGATCGAGCATCCACGTCTCGATCCATGAGTCAACAGATGGGGACGTTTGCAAGACAACAACCATCTGCACGAACAGCTCGACGACGTTTGCAGCAGCATGGACTATCAGCTCGGAGACCGTGGCTGCGGTTACCCTTGACGCCGCATCACAGACAGGAGCGCCTGCGATGGTGTACTCAACGACGAACCTGGGTGCACGAATGACAAAACGTCATTTTTTCGGATGAATCCAGGTTCTGTTTACAGCATAATGATGGTAGCATCGGTGTTTGGCGACATCGCGGTGAACGCACATTGGAAGCGTGTATTCGTCATCGCCATACTGGCGTATCACCCGGCGTGATGGTCACCTCTTGTTCGCACTGACGGCACTGTGAACAGTGGACGTTACATTTCAGATGTGTTACGACCCGTGGCTCTACCCTTCATTCGGTCTCTGCAAAACCCTACATTTCAGCAGTTGCAGGTCCTGTACGGGTCTTTCTCTATACAGAAAATGTTTGACTGCTGCCCTGGCCAGCACATTCTCCAGATCTCTCACAAATTGAAAACGTCTGGGCAATGGTGGCCGAGCAACTGGCTCGTCACAATACGTCAGCCACTACTCTTTATGAACTGTGGTGTCATGTTGAAGCTCCATAGGCAGCTGAACCTGTACACGCTATCCAAGCTCTGTTTGACCCAATGCCCAGGCGTATCAAGGCCGTTATTACGGCCAGAGGTGGTTGTCCTGGCTACTGATTTCTCAGGATCTATGCAACCAAACTGCGTGAAAATGTAATCACATGTCTGGTCTAGTATAATATACTGTATTTGTCCAATGAATACCCGTTTATCATCTACATTTCTTCCTGGTGTAGCAATTTTAATGGGCAGTAGTGTATGAATGCCTGGTGTCTGTTCTTTCGGAGTTAACGCAACTGCCTAGTAAGCAGACGATCGCGGGCTCGAATCCCCGTCCGACACACATTTTCACTCGTCGCCGCTGATTCTGCATACAGTACCGATGGATCTTATAACGATATGTTTATGTAATGTGTATACTTAAACATACAGCTATAAATGTCCCCGTTCGTAGTCGCTAATTATAACAATATGTTTACTTTTGTGTTTTAACATCTAGCTTTAATCAGCGATGGCAATATATTTGTGAACGCCGACCGTGTGCGGCAGGTTCTTGTTGGATCATCTGATCAGTTGGAAGTTGCATTGCAGAGGAGAATAAATGCCTATTCAAAATATAATTATTTTTGAATAGCTCAACGAGAATTCCCTAAGGGACCGTAGTTTATCATGCATTTACCAGTAGAATATGGCGCGGAGAAAATATTTCACCGCATTCAACTTCCGTCCGATGTCGACGAAAGAATTCGTGACTGTTAACTCTCTATTTGGCAGAAAGATAAAGAAAATTAAATAAGTTCATGAAGGAGTAAAACATAGATTCTATACTAAATAAATAGTCTATACACCAGTTCCATTTAACTCTGAATGTATGGCAATTAATAGATGAACTTACACTGCAATGAAGGATTTAACATGGATGCCGTTTTGACTGGCACTTCTCGTAATGAAAATAATTCCTTTGACGTTTTCACGTACACGTCGCACAATAAATCTACTGCTATGCAGTATTGCACTTTTAATTTAGACTAAAATAATATTATATTTAACAATAATAATACGGCGGCAAGACATGCGCGTCCGACACAAGTTACAAGAGACAAGAGAAAAAAACGAGTAACTGAGTAACTGTTCATCGAGAATTCAAGGGCTGTCCAGAAAGTAAGTTACGATCGGTCGCGAAATGGAAACGACTATGAAAATCCGATAAAGCTTTGCAAAGATGTGTTGGGCAGTGTCTCTAGTATGACTCTAGGTAGAATTATGTAGCTCTTTTCATTCCTGAGCTCTTAGGGAGCGCGTGAAGATGTTATAGAAAATAGTGTCTCCCGCCAAGTACGAGAGCCTGGTGAGAATTTTCCCCTGGAGCTATGCAACCAACATTACATAACTGTCGTGCGGTTTCTTCTTCAAGACAATTCTCAGCCTCATTCTGCAGGGGCATTGAAGATGTTCCTGCATCGTTTCAATTGCAAATGTTTGGTTACCCACAATACAGCCTGTAATTGTCTCCCACTGAGTTTCATCTCTGCTCGAACGAACCGCTGGCTATGAAGACAACATTTTGGCACAGACAACGAGCTTTAGGCCAGCGTAGAGAATTGGCGGAAAGCACTGGCGGCTGCCTTCTATGATGAGGGTATTGGAAATTTGGTACAACGCTACGACGAATGTCTGAGTCAGAACGGCGCTACGTAGAGAAGTAGCTGAAAGGTGTAGCTAACTGTTACAAATGAAACATTTCTGATTTTCACTGTGATTTTCATTTCGCGATCAATCGTAACTTACTTTCTGGACAGCCCTCGTATAACGTACATCAAAAGAATGTGTAAAAGTGTTCTTCTTCTGTCCGATTTTCGCGCCGCGGTTTTCAAAGTCAGCAACTCGCTGCATCTCTGACGGCGCTTCGACAATAAACAAGTTACGTCACAGGTCGTTCACCTATTACAATGTCGCAACATTATTTGCTGACTAGCTGTTGCCGAGCGACTGCTCGATTAGTGAATGATTTAAAATGATAAGGCAATCCCTTCTCTTTCTTTCCTCCCCTGCCCCTTCCCCTTCAGTTTACATGAAGGAGAAGCGGCAGCGCTGGCTTACGCGGTGCGAGAGGCGCTCCGCGGCGGCGGCGGCGTACAGCTTGGCGAGCTGCTCGCGGCGGCTGCGGTCCTCCGCCTCCTCGGCGGCGTCGGCCTCGCGCTGCAGCCGCTCCGCCCAGGCCCGCTGCACGGCCGGGTCGCCCGCCAGGCTGCAGCGCGAGCTCCCGCCCTTGCAGCGGCTCTTGTACACCACCAGCAGCACCATCAGGCTGAAGAAGCCGCCCAGCGTGCCCGCGATGCGGACGCCAGTCATCGGGTCGTACGTGCCGTAGAACTCGGCACGCGCCACCTCGCGGGGGCTCATCGTCGTCGACCCGTCGTCGGCGGCGGAGGCGGCGGCGGCTGTCGTGTCGGCGGCGGCGGCGGCGGCGGTCGGAGGCGCGGCGCCCACGCCGGTCGCATTCATCGCCTCCGTCAGGCCTGCGCCTGTACACACGCGAGCCGTCCCTTAAAACCGCACACAAATGCACTCAAGCTGTGTGGGCATGCGTATTCAGATACAGAGATATGTAAACAGGCAGAATAGCACGCTGCGGTCGGCAACGCCTACGTAAGACAACAAGTGTCTGGCGCAGTTGTTACATCGGTTACTGTTGCTAAAAAAATCGTTCAAATGGCTCTGAGCACTATGGGACTTAACATCTGAGGTCATCAGTCCCCTAGAACTTAGGATTCCTTAAACATAACTAATCTAAGGACTACACACACATCCATACCCGAGGCAGGATTCGAATCTGCGACCGTAGTGTACCGTGGATATCAGCAATCGGGCAAAACATGAAATCTCTGACATAGCTGCGACCGAGAAAGACACTGCAAGAACGGGACCAAAGACGACAGAAGAGAATCGTTCAACGTGCCAGAAGTGCAACCCTTTTATAGATTGCTGCAGATTTCAGTGCTGGACCATGAACAAGTGTCTGTGTTCGAACCATTCAAGGAAACAAAATCGATATGGGCTTTAGAAGCCGAAGGCCCGCTCTTGTAACCTTGATGACTGCACGGCACAAAGCTTTACGCCTTGCCTGGGCCAGTCAACGCCGACATTGGACTGTTCATGACAGCAAACATGTTGCCTGGTGGGACGAGTCTCGTTTCAAATTGTACCGAGCGGATGGAATTGTACGGATATTGAGGCAACCTGTTCAGGTGGAATCTCTGTAATGATGCTGGGCGAGGGCAGTTGGAGTGATATGCGACCTTTGATATGTCTAGATACGACTCTGACAGGTGACACATACGGAAAAATTCTGTCTGATCACCTGCATCCATTCATGTCCATTCCGCATTTCGACGGACGTGGGCAATTCCAGCAGGACAATGCGACACCCCAAACGCCCAGAACTGAAATTTGAAATTTGTGCTAAGGCCTTATGGGACTAAACTGCTTAAGTCATCGGTTCCTAAGCTTACGCACTACTTAACCTAACTTAAACTAACTTATGCTAAGGACAACACACATACCCATGCCCGAGGGGGGAAGCCGCGCGGACCGTGACAAGGCGCCCAGACCACGCGGCTACCACGCGCGGCGTTCTGAATTCCTCTGGAATGGCTCCAGGAACCCTCTTCTGAGTTTAAAGGCTTCCGCTGGCCTCTAAACTCCCCTGATGAACATAATAGAGTATATCTGTGATCCCTTGTAACGTGCTGTTGAGAAGAGATTTCCACCCGCTCTTACTCTTTCGGATTTATGGACAGCTCTGTAGGAGTCATGGTGCCGATTACCTTCAGCACTACTTCAGACATTACTCGAATCCATGCCACGTCAGGTTGGGGCACTTCAGTGTGCTGGTGGTGGCCCTAGACGATATTAGGCAGGTGTACCAGTTTCTCTGGCTCTTCAGTGTAGTACACACACCAAAAAAAGTTTTGCATCATCCTGATGAATCGTGCAGGCGTCATGCTATTGTGAATGTCCCTGCTTTAATCAGAATGTCACCCCTGATGTTGTTTGGTAACATACACTATGTGATCGAAAGTATACAGACATCTGGCTGAAAACGACTTACAAGTTCGTGACGCCCTCCGTCGGTAATGCTCGAATTCAATATGGTTTTGGCTCACCCTTAGCCTTGATGACAGCTTCCACTCTCGCAGGCATACGTTCAGTCAGGTGCTGGAAGGTTTCTTGGGGAATGGCAGGCCTTTCTTCACGGAGTGCTACACTGAGGAGAGGTAGCGATGTCGGTCGGTGAGGCCCGGCGCGAAGTCGGCGTTCCAAAACATCGCAAAGGTGTTCTACAGGCTTCAGGTCCGCACTCTGTGCAAGCCAGTCCATTACAGGGATGTTATTGTCGTGTAACCACTCCGTCACAGGCCGTGTATTATGAACAGGTGCTCGATCGTGTTGAAAGATGCCATCGCCATCTCCGAATTGCTCTTCAACAGTGGGGAGCAAGAAGCTGCTTCAAACATCAGTGTAAGCCTGTGCTATGATAGTGCCACGAAAAATAACACGAGGTGCAAGCAGCTCCATGAAATACACGACTACACCATAACATCACCGCCTCCGAATTTTAGTGTTGGTACTACACACTGGCGCATGACGTTCACCGGGTATTAGCCATACCCATACCCTGCCATCGGATCGCCACATGGTGTACCGTGATTCGTCATTCTACACAACGTTTGTCCACTGTTCAGTTGTCCACTGTTTACACTCTTTACACCAAGCGAGGCGTCGTTTGGCATTTACCGGCGTGATGTGTGGCTTATGAGCAGCTGCTCGACTATGAAATCCAAGTTTTCTCACCTCCCGCCTAACTGCCATACTACCTTCAGTGGATCCTGATGTAGTTTGGAATTCATGTGTGATGGTCTGTATAGATGTCTGCCTATTATACATGACGACCCTCTTCAACTGTCGGCAGTGTCTGTCAGTCAACAGACGAGGTCGGCCTGTACGCTTTTGTGCTGTACGTGTCCCTTCACGTTTTCACTTCACTATCACATCGGAACAGTAGACCTAGGAATGTTTAAAGCACTCAAACGTCAGGACACAAGTGGCCCATCGGGACCATCCGACCGCCGTGTCATCCTTAGTTGAGGATGCGGATAGGAGGGGCGCGCGGTCAGCACAGCGCTCTCCCGATCGTTATGATGGTTTTCTTTGATCGGAGCCTCTACTATTCGGTGGAGTAGGTCCACAATTGGCATCACGAGGCTGAGTGAACCCCAAAAATGACAACAGTGCACAGCGGCCCTGATGGCCACTCATCCAAGCGTCGGCCACACCCGACAGCGTTTAACTTCGGTGATCTCACAGGAACTGGTGTCTCCACTGCGGCGAGGTCGTTATCCCTAAGGACGTTTAGGAGTGTGGAAATCTCGTGTACAGACCTATGACACAAGTGATACTCAGTCGCCTGACCACGTTCGAAGTCCATGAGTTCCGTGGAGCGCCCCACTATGCTCTCTCACGATGTCTAATGACTACTGAGGTCGCTGATATGGAGTACCTGGCAGTAGATGGCAGCAAAATCCACCTAACACACTCCTGGAAATGGAAAAAAGAACACATTGACACCGGTGTGTCAGACCCGCCATACTTGCTCCGGACACTGCGAGAGGGCTCTACAAGCAATGATCACACGCACGGCACAGCGGACACACCAAGAACCGCGGTGTTGGCCGTCGAATGGCGCTAGCTGCCCAGCATTTGTGCACCGCCGCCGTCAGTGTCAGCCAGTTTGCCGTGGCATACGGAGCTCCATCGCAGTCTTTAACACTGGTAGCATGCCGCGACAGCGTGGACGTGAACCGTATGTGCAGTTGACGGACTTTGAGCGAGGGCGTATAGTGGGCATGCGGGAGGCCGGGTGGACGTACCGCCGAATTGCTCAACACGTGGGGCGTGAGGTCTCCACAGTACATCGATGTTGTCGCCAGTGGTCGGCGGAAGCTGCACGTGCCCGTCGACCTGGGACCGGACCACAGCGACGCACGGATGCACGCCAAGACCGTAGGATTCTACGCAGTGCCGTAGGGGACCGCACCGACACTTCCCAGCAAATTAGGGACACTGTTGCTCCTGGGGTATCGGCGAGGACCATTCGCAACCGTCTCCATGAAGCTGGGCTACGGTCCCGCACACTGTTAGGCCGTCTTCCGCTCACGCCCCAACATCGTGCAGCCCGCCTCCAGTGGTGTCGCGACAGGCGTGAATGGAGGGACGAATGGAGACGTGTCGTCTTCAGCGATGAGAGTCGCTTTTGCCTTGGTGCCAATGATGGTCGTATGCGTTTTTGGTGCCGTGCAGGTGAGCGCCACAATCAGGACTGCATACGACCGAGGCACACAGGGCCAACACCCGGCATCATGGTGTGGGGAACGATCTCCTACACTGGCCGTAAACCTCTGGTGATCGTCGAGGGGACACTGAATAGTGCACGGTACATCCAAACCGTCATCGAACCCATCGTTCTACCATTCCTAGACCGGCAAGGGAACTTGCTGTTCCAACAGGACAATGCACGTCCGCATGTATATCGTGCCACCCAACGTGCTCTAGAAGGTGTAAGTCAACTACCCTGGCCAGCAAGATCTCCGGATCTGTCCCCCATTGAGCATGTTTGGGACTGGATGAAGCGTCGTCTCACGCGGTCTGCACGTCCAGCACGAACGCTGGTCCAACTGAGGCGCCAGGTGGAAAAGGCATGGCAAGCCGTTCCACAGGACTACATCCAGCATCTCTACGATCGTCTCCATGGGAGAATAGCAGCCTGCATTGCTGCGAAAGGTGGATATACACTGTACTAGTGCCGACATTGTACATGCTCTGTTGCCTGTGTCTATGTGCCTGTGGTTCTGTCAGTGTGATCATGTGATGTATCTGACCCCAGGAATGTGTCAATAAAGTTTCCCCTTCCTGGGACAATGAATTCACGGTGTTCTTATTTCAATTTCCAGGAGTGTATGAAAATCGTATGTTTTTGGGGTGTCCGGTTACTTTTTATCACATAGTGTACACACAGTTTCCAAGAGCGCTACCTAACGCATGCACCGTTTCATTTGAAAATAAAGCACCAGTACGGACACATTAGACATGCCTGAGTAATAGTAGAATGAAGGTCCATCATGCTACAAAGGACGTGTCTGCTCCGTTTCGTCACGTTACGCACAGGTGATTAATCGACCAGGAAAGTTTCTCGACATGTTCGTCAGAGTCAAACTGATCCGTTACGGACGTGGAATTGGTTCCAATTGGCAGGTAGTGTTGAGGACTTAATCGCACAGACCGTCCACGTTCGACAGATAAACAGAGTGATCAATATCAACGACATTTGAGTTACAGGGAAACTGTCCTGATTGCTCCAGAAATGCATTCGGTATTCGGAGAGACTAAAAGACGTCATGTATCGCATCAAAGTGTTAGGAGACGATTGCATGATGTGGATCTCAATTCCTGACGACCATGGCGAGCACCACGTTGTACACCACACCCCGATGGACTGTGTTATATGTGGGGAAGAAATCATGATGAATGGACACCATGGCGTGGGATGTTGTTTACAGATAAAACTAGATTTGTTTGTATCTTGGTAATTGCCGACAATGTGTTTAGGGACAACATGGTAATATCGAACGCCATCTACAGTGTATCGCTTATGTGTAACAAGTTGGTGGTAGAGCAATTGTCTACAGTGGCATTACATGGACCATGGTACGCCTCATGTGGTCGTTGAGGGTAACCTCACGGCTCAGCAGTAGAGGCACGAGATTTTGCAACCAGTAGTGGGATCGTATCGCTAAAATTTTGGTAGTGGCTCGCCTGTCCCAGGACATGAACCCAACTGAACAGGTGTGGGATCAATTGATACGAGCTGTTTTTAGACGTCTACAAGCGACCACGTATTCTACGTGACTTACCCACAATTGCCATGGGAAGGTCGGACAATTCGGACCAAAACTGGTTTGATGACCACATCGATGATATGCAACGTCGGATTTAAGCCTTCTTCCGAGCCAGCGGACGGTCTACCACGTCACCAAACACTGACGTTGTTCGGGATTGCTGTGAGAAACACACCAAGGATATCAGACGACTCAGTCGTTACAAAATGTTTGTTTTCTTATTTTGTGCTCTGGATGCATTGCAAATGAAAACATACGCATACCTCAGAGCCAAAATCTGTTTTCTGTGACATGAATTCGGAAATAAAGACGATTTGCAAAACTTTTGTTGATGTGTGTACATGGACACTCATTTAATATGGCGTAACAAGCATTGCAGCCAAGTTATTCAATAAGAAACGTAACATGGTTTTTTCCCTTACTGTTCATTTCGTTCTCTCCCCAGACGGTAGGCTGATGGGTTTTGAGCACTGCAAGCGTGTGCCCAGTCCGCATGGTTTTGACACCCAGGGCTGATTAAAGGGTAGTTGGAACGCCCTATCCCGACAATGTTAAAGTTAGTGAATTGGCTTCCCCGTATTTCAGGAACCACTGTAGCCACTGACATGAAACTTTTACAGGACATTAAACTGAGTCTACTGAACTACAATAATTGCATTTCAGCCACTGATTTCGGAAATAAATTTTTTTAATCACACTTTAAAAGTTTGTGGGCTTTTTTGTACGTTATCCTAAATAATTTTTATTAAACATAACATTGTGTTTTCCTTTTAGTTCAGTAGACTCTGGATATGTATGTTATTATTTCCTAAAAATTTGAATACTCTACAGGGAAACATGGAACAGAAAATGAAACATTTCAGGAACGACTTCTAAAGTTTTTAGTCACTCAGAAACACCATGCACCATACTGTATATCATTATCTTGATCTTTTTTCAAGTTTTTTCCTCTTTTCTTCTTTCTGGCTCCTTAGTGATCAACTGTGCTGCATACTTTGCTCCTTACTGCGAACCTTGTCAATCCGTTCAAGTTCTCTGATGCAATTTGCTCCAGGATTGATTCCCATATGCTGTAGCACTTTCACCCTATCAATGTTGCCATCATTGAAAGCAATAATAGCATCACTGACACCCCCCCCCCCCCCCCCCCCACATTAGTGTCTTCATTCCAACAAAAACATCTTTGGTAAGCGAGTCCATATAAGACTATTGAACGAGTCATTGGGATTTTGAATCTGACCATACAGACACTTCTTCAGTAATTCAGGATTTGCCAGGTCTCTGCAAATAGGTTTTATGATATCCATGACTGCAGGTGGGATGGAATGTTTATGGCTGTATGAACTGTTTGAGTACTGGGCATTGTGATAGTTGCACCATGAATCAGGTCCAGGAGCGGAAAAGTGCTGTACTGGTTTTTCATCAGTTGACAGTCTGCGGAAGGAGGTAGCCCATACCATCTGCTTCATTTTCAACAAATCCTCGGTACTATTTCCAATGGCCTCCCCATAATACTGCTGTAGTTCATCAATCATTTTGTCTGTCAGCCTACCTCCAATGATTTTACCATAAGAAAGTTTCTTGTCTCTCAGACTTTGTTTCAACTTCCTTAACCTGGTGCCCATCCTCTTCTGGACATGACCAACAAATTCCAGCAATTCACAGCCTTCTATGTAAAAAATTACAGATTTTATTAGATCTTGAAGTAAAGCATATAAAAATTTTAACATTTTCAACTGGTGCAGATTATATTTAAAAAGAATAAAATAAAATACACTCCTGCAAACTGAAATAAGAACACCGTGAATTCATTGTCCCAGGAAGGGGAAACTTTATTGACACATTCCTGGGGTCAGATACATCACATGATCACACTGACAGAACCACAGGCACATAGACACAGGCAACAGAGCATGCACAATGTCGGCACTAGTACAGTGTATATCCACCTTTCGCAGCAATGCAGGCTGCTATTCTCCCATGGAGACGATCGTAGAGATGCTGGATGTAGTCCTGTGGAACGGCTTGCCATGCCTTTTCCACCTGGCGCCTCAGTTGGACCAGCGTTCGTGCTGGACGTGCAGACCGCGTGAGACGACGCTTCATCCAGTCCCAAACATGCTCAATGGGGGACAGATCCGGAGATCTTGCTGGCCAGGGTAGTTGACTTACACCTTCTAGAGCACGTTGGGTGGCACGGGATACATGCGGACGTGCATTGTCCTGTTGGAACAGCAAGTTCCCTTGCCGGTCTAGGAATGGTAGAACGATGGGTTCGATGACGGTTTGGATGTAGCGTGCACTATTCAGTGTCCCCTCGACGATCACCAGAGGTTTACGGCCAGTGTAGGAGATCGCTCCCCACACCATGATGCCGGGTGTTGGCCCTGTGTGCCTCGGTCGTATGCAGTCCTGATTGTGGCGTTCACCTGCACGGCGCCAAACACGCATACGACCATCATTGGCACCAAGGCAAAAGCGACTCTCATCGCTGAAGACGACACGTCTCCATTCGTCCCTCCATTCACGCCTGTCGCGACACCACTGGAGGCGGGCTGCACGATGTTGGGGCGTGAGCGGAAGACGGCCTAACAGTGTGCGGGACCGTAGCCCAGCTTCATGGAGACGGTTGCGAATGGTCCTCGCCGATACCCCAGGAGCAACAGTGTCCCTAATTTGCTGGGAAGTGTCGGTGCGGTCCCCTACGGCACTGCGTAGGATCCTACGGTCTTGGCGTGCATCCGTGCGTCGCTGCGGTCCGGTCCCAGGTCGACGGGCACGTGCAGCTTCCGCCGACCACTGGCAACAACATCGATGTACTGTGGAGACCTCACGCCCCACGTGTTGAGCAATTCGGCGGTACGTCCACCCGGCCTCCCGCATGCCCACTATACGCCCTCGCTCAAAGTCCGTCAACTGCACATACGGTTCACGTCCACGCTGTCGCGGCATGCTACCAGTGTTAAAGACTGCGATGGAGCTCCGTATGCCACGGCAAACTGGCTGACACTGACGGCGGCGGTGCACAAATGCTGGGCAGCTAGCGCCATTCGACGGCCAACACCGCGGTTCCTGGTGTGTCCGCTGTGCCGTGCGTGTGATCATTGCTTGTACAGCCCTCTCGCAGTGTCCGGAGCAAGTATGGTGGGTCTGACACACCGGTGTCAATGTGTTCTTTTTTCCATTTCCAGGAGTGTACTTCCCATGTGAGTTTATAAGTAATGTATATACACTTTATTCGGAAAATTGCAAATTTTATGATGAGATAAAAATACGAAAATGTGAATTTTTTTCCGTTCTAACTCCCCCTAACGCTCAAGCGGCACAAGAGACATCTTGGCGCTCCAAGCTGAGAGGGGCGCATATGTGCCAAACTGCACATATTTATTTACAGAAGTGATCAAAATTAATAGCGATAGCTGACATGTGTGAAATTATACGACAGAAGCAAAAATAAATCGGTAAAAATAGTTCTGCAATATTTTTTATGATCTTTGACTCTGTGATTTTCTCCCTCCCTTTGATTCTTGTTGTCTACAAAGCAAGAGAGACAGAAAATCACGCATGCAGTCGCCACAAAACATATTTATGTAAACAAATGCACTAGAAAATGAGAATAAATACTCGAAACGTGTTGTTCTAATCATGAAAAAATAAGTAACTGGAGCAGTTTTTTATTATTTAAATCATGAATGACACTGTTGCAAGGCTTTCCAAAAACGTAGGCTATGATGAACGATATAATTTTTGAAGTTTCTATAGAAAAACAATCTTTGTTAGATTCATAAAGGATTATCTGTCATTGCGCATTTTGGCAGTAAACCAGGACTAACGCATCATTTCACCAAACACTGGCGACGATAAGCGGTGCTGTACAATAGAATGTGTTTTGATGTGGTCTTCTCGGGATACAATTGCTTTCTCTGTCTTGTTGGGCCTACTTTACTTGCATCTGGAACCAATTGTTCGTGTGCAACTGCCGTGGTTCTGCTCGAAGGTGAAAATACCAAGTTCTGGTGGCTTCAGTGACAAACCATTCTTGGAAAAAATGTAATTTTCGCTCTATAGCGGAGTGTGCGCTGATATGAAACTTCCTGGCAGATTAAAACTGTGTGCCGGACCGAGACTCGAACTCAGGACCTTTGCCTTTCACGGACAAGTGCTCTACCAACTGAGTTACCCAAGGACAACTCACGCCCTCTCCTCACAGCTTTACTTCTGCCAGTACCTCGTCTCCTACCTTCCAAACTTTGCAGAAGCTCTCCTGCGAACCTTGCAGAACTAGCATTCCTGAAAGAAAGGATATTGCGGAGACATGGCTTAGCCACAGCCTGGGGGATGTTTCTAGAATGAAGTAAAAATTTCATTCTAGAAACATCCCCCAGGCTGTGGCTAGCCATGTCTCCGCAATATCCTTTCATTCAGGAATGCTAGTTCTGCAAGGTTCGCAGGAGAGCTTCTGCAAAGTTTGGAAGGTAGGAGACGAGGTACTGGCAGAAGTAAAGCTGTGAGGAGAGGGCGTGAGTTGTCCTTGGGTAACTCAGTTGGTAGAGCACTTGTCCGTGAAAGGCAAAGGTCCTGAGTTCGAGTCTCGGTCCGGCACACAGTTTTAATCTGCCAGGAAGTTTCATTCTTGGAAGGTTATTTGCAGAGTCCTCGCGGATGCTGTTAAGTACAATCTTTTCTTGAAAGTGTCAGATTTGGCTTCGCCTTTCTTTTTTGCGTATTTAATGAAAATATTACTAAACAGAATATCGGAGCATTATTCTGTTCGTTTGCAGTATAAGAAACGTAAAAACTGAAAATATGTATAAACCAAAAACACAATACATTACCGTGCCTAACACGGCGTTGTAAAACTGTTGACATTCAAAACAGTTTTCAATTGTCTTTCTTTCTTTCTTTCTTTCTTTTCTTTGTTTTGGTGCAGCCATTATTCTGCACTGTGCGCAGGATCGGCACGGTTAAGAACGGAATTGGCATGGTAAATTTTAAGGGGTTGCTGGATGCCCTTCCTGCCGCCACCCCATACCTCCCGGGACAGTAGTAGTGGATCCCAGCTGTCTGCGTCTAGTGTAAGCCATGGAACAGTGCGAAAGTGTTCAGATGTCTGCGAGCCGTGTAACTGAGGCGGGACGTGGGGACCAGCCCGGTATTCACCTAGGAGGATGTGGAAAACCGCCTAAAAACCGCATCCAGGCTAGCCTTCACACCGGCCGTCGTCGTTAATCCGCCGGACGGATTCGATCCAGGGCCGGCGCGCCTACCCGAGTCCAGGAAGCAGCGCGTTAGCGCTCTCAGCTACCCTGGCGGGTTAAAACAGCTTTCAATCGTCTAGCAATGGGTAAATACAAGTGCTGCATAGTTCTCAAAGGTATTTTATACCACTCTTCCTGCAACACGATGGCCAGTTCGGATGACAGTGATGGAGGTGGACAAGGATGACGCACTGTTCTCTCCAAAGTGGAGCACAAAGAGTCAATGACATTGATATGTGTTGATTGTGGTGGCCACGGGAGATGCGACAGTTCATTCCCATGTTAACAAGACCAGTCCTGGACGCTGCGAGCAGTGTGAGCAGGTTCCCTGTAGTCTTGGAATGTAGAAGCACCATAGGCGGAACAAACATTGTACCTTGGGATGGACCCGAACAGCCAAATTAGTCATCTTATCCTTGAAAGTAACGGGATATTTCAGAGTAACAATGAGGTCTATGGAATACCATGATAGGACGGCCTAAATCATCACCGAATCTCTTCCATGTTTCACTCTTGGGAGCAAGCAGTTTGCATTATAGGTTTAGGACGGCTTGGGTCAGATGCAAAACGATATTCTTCCGTTGCTCTATAATCAAATTTTTATGGCTCTGGCGCCACGTTTTCCTGATTTGGGCGTTGCGTCGCTGATCAGTGGTTTTGAATTCCAGCTGGCCCTGCAATTCCCTGCCTATGGACCTCCCTTCATGTTGTTTCGGTGCTGACAGAGTTCACGATTGCGACATTCAGATCTGCTGTGGCTTTTGGAGCTGTCGTCCTCCTATTTTTCTTCATAATCCTCTATAGTGACTGTAACGATCACTCACCACACACTTGCGTCCATGTCGAGATTTAGCGGATGATGTTTTTCCACTTTCCCTGTGTGCGGTATAAATCATCGATATCGTGCTTGTTGAAACACCAAATACTTCGGGTACCTTGTTCAGAGGAGCACCCACCATACGAGCACCAACAATTTGCCCACTTTCGAATGCAGTGAGCTCCGACATAACGCACTCACAACTAGAGAGAACGCCGTTCTGACCACGACTGGACACTTGTGACGTGTTGAGGATGTTGCACAGGTGCGGCTCGCTGTCAGATACAACAGCGCAACCTGCAGACTTTGCTAGCATCTACATTTATATGCAGGCATGCATTTTTCGTGGTGTTTCGATATTTTTGTCAAACCCCTGCATAATAACAAAATTTTCATTATAATGTGTAAAGATAAATACACTGAAGAGCCAAGCAAACCGAAAATGGCTCTGAGCACTATGGGACTTAACATCTGAGGCCATCAGTCCCCTAGAACTTAGAACTACTTAAACCTAACTAACCTAAGGACATCACATACATCCATACCCGAGGCAGGATTGGAACCTGCGACCGCAGCGGTCGCGCGGTTCCAGACTGTAGCACCTAGACCGCTCGGCCACAACGGCCGGCGGAAACTGGTACACCTATTTAATATCGAGTAGGGCCCCCGTGAGCATGCGGAAGTGCTGCAACACGAGGTGGCGTGGACTCGACTAATGTGTGAAGTAGTGCTGGAGGGAAGTGACTCCACGAGTCCTGAAGAGCACAAGAGGGTGGAGATCTCTTGTGAATAGCACGTTCCAAGGCATCGCAGATATGCTCAATAATGTTCGTTTCTGGGGAGTTTGGTGACAACCGGAAGTGGTTAAACGCAGAAGAGTGCTCCTGGAGCCACTCTGTAGCAATTATGGACGTTTGGGGTGTCGAATTGTCCTGCTGGAATTGCGCAAGTCCGTCGGAATGCAGAATGGACATGAATGGATGCAGGTGATCAGACAGGATGCTTACGTACGTGGCACTGTCAGAGTCGTATCTAGAAGTATCAGGGAACCTATTTCACTCCAACTGCACGCGCCCCACACCTTTACAGAGCCTCCACCAGCTTGAACAGTCCCCTGCCGACAAGCAGAGTCCATGGATTTGTGAGGTTGTCTTCATGCCGGTACAATTCCATCCGCGCGATACAATTTGGAAACGAGACTCGTCCCACCAGGCAACATGTTTCCAGTCGTCCACAGACCAATGTCGATGCTGACCGACCCAGGCGAGGCATAAAGCTTTGTGTAGTGCAGCCTTCAACGGTACACGATTGGCGTTCGGCTCCGAATGCCCATATCGGTGACGTTTTGTTGAATGGTTCGCATGCTGACACTTGTTGATCGCCCAGCATTGAAATCTGCAGCAATTTGCGGAAGGGTGCGCTTCTGTCGCGTTGAACGATTTTCTTTCCCATTCACAGCGATGTCGGAGATTTGATGCTTTACCGGACCCCTGATATTCACGGAACACTTGTGAAATAGTCGTACGGGAAAATCTCCACTTCGTCGCTACCTAGGAGATGCTATGTCCCATCGCTTGTGCGCCGCATATAGCACCACATTCAAACTCACTTAAATCTTGATTAGCTACCGTTGTAGCAGCACTAACCGATGTAACAGCTGCGTCAGACAATTGTCTTATATAGGCGTTGCCGACCGCAGAGCGGTCATTGGCCTGTTTACATACTTCTGTATTTGAATATGCATGTCTACACCACTTTCTTCGACGCTTCAGTGTAAATAATAAAGGTATTATCGCTTATAGTTGGTGCACATATTTTATATGATGCTCTCTTACTGACAATATGTCTACTTAAATTGGTACTATCATCAGTAATCGAACCAACATCCTCCACTTGAACACTACCATTCAGCTACAGAGAGGGATTATAATATTTGTAACATGAGTATAATACTTCTGAACGAATTTTATTTACGTTAGGGCATTTGAGTAATAGACTGCAACTTCTCGTTACAGCATCTCTCCGACGAATTTTGCTCTCACTGTCTGTCCCTTCGAGAGTCCACCCTGTCCCTTTGAGGTGCAAAAAGTTGTAGCAGTCGTTCGCCGGCCGACCGACGAACGTTTTTCAGAAGATGACGAGGTAAAGTCATCAACCATGCCTCAGTCAGGCTTTCAACTCATTCGCATTCACTCGTGACGCCAATCATTACATACTACAGGAAAACTACAGTTACATCTATACTCTGCAAACAACCGTGAGGGTTATGGCAGAGGGTACGTCCCATTCTACTAGTTATTAGGGTTTCTTCCTGTTCCAATCACGAATGGAGCGCGGGAAGTATGATTGTTTGAATGCTTCTGTGTGCGCAGCAATTATTCTAATCTTTTCCTCACGATTCCTGAGTGAGCGATACAAAGGGGGTCGTAGTATATTCCTAGAGTCATCTAAATGATGCCGAGCGTCTTCTTGAAACTGTTATTGACACTTTGTTAATAGACTTCCTCAGGATAGTTTATGTCTATCTTTAAGAGACTTCCAGTTCAGTTGTTTCAGTATTTCTGTGACACTCTCTGACGGATTAAACAAAACTGTGATCATTCGTGTTGCCCTTCTCTGTAAATGGCATCCGTCCACCCTTGAGGGCCGATGGTGTAGCATGCTTGGTGCAGAGTCTGCAGCGTCTGCTGTGGCTAAAGAGTCCCACCCGAGAGTGGCAGTCCCTACTGCAGTTTGGACACGTCAAACTTGAGGGACTTCGAACAGAAGCCGCTCTGTCTCTTCGCTTTGTCCTCTTCCTGGTTTGCTCCTGTGTGCGTTCGTCCTCTGAGAGCTCCACGCCGTTGCGCACAGTTACTCGCCACTTGACACGGTCATCTGCAATGCTTTCCCAGCGACTTGAATTGATTCTGGTCTTGGTCAGGTCTCTCTTGCAGACATCCTTGAAACGAAGATGCGGTCGTCCCACTGCACACACCCTCCTGCAGTTCTCCGTACAGCAGCTGTTTCGGTATCCGTTCAGGATCCATGCGCCTGACATGTCCCAACCATCTTAGACGTCGATGACTCAGGAGTAAAAAGATGGTGGTTGTGCTTGCACGATGAAAGACTTCTGTGCTGGGTACTCTAGCTCTCCAAGAGATCTGAAGGATCTTCCGGAGACAACGGAGGTGGAAGCTGTTGAGTCGAGATTCGTGCATAGAAAGAGTAGTCCATGTCTCACAGCTATAGAGAAGGGTGCTTATAACACAAGCGTTGCAGACTTTTAATTTAGTTTTTGTGGTAAGCAGTCCATTGTTCCATACTCTGTTTTTCAATCTAGCCATGACAGATGGTGCCTTTGCGATTCTGTTAGTAATTTCAGTGTTCATGGACAAGTTGCTACATATTGTGGATCCCAAGTAGGTAAAGTCATCAACTACCTGGAGAGAATTGCCATCAATGCTGATGGATGGGAGGTTGGTAGTGCTCTGCGCCATGATCTAAGTCTTTTGAAGGCTGATGAGTAGACCAAATTTTTCACAGGCGTTTGACAATTTATTGATTATATACTGCAGCTCATCTTCTGTGTTCGCTACTAGAGCTGCATTGTCCGCATGTAACAACTCACGGATAACAACTGTATTTACTTTGGTTTTGGCCTTGAGGCGAGAAATTTGAAAAGATTTCCATCAAACCTCGTAAGTAGATACACTCCCTCCTCACAGTCTTCAAAGGCAAATCTAAGCAGAAGGGAAAAGAAAATTGCAAATAATGTAGGAGCACATCCCTGTTTCACACCACTATTAACAGGGAATGCTTCTGATGTCTTACCGTTGAAGCAGATTGTTGCTTGTGTTTTCTCATGGAAAGAGACAATTATCTGTAGTAGTTTAGGTGGGCATCCAATCTACTGCAACAGTTTGAAAAGCCCATTTCTGCTCACTAAACCAAACGCCTTAACAAGGTCAATGAAAGCAATATAAAGTGGCCTCTGCTGCTCACAACATTTCTCGGGTCTGAAGCCACACTGAGATTCTGGGTAGATCCTGGAAGCTAAGATTTGTAATCGCATTAGGACGACTCTTGTATAAGCTTTCCCGGCTACACTTAGTAATGAAATGCCTCGGTAATTGTTCCAGTCACTTCTGTTCCCTGTCTGTTTATATAGAGTAACTATCCTCGAATTCAGCATACTCATCGGGACATAACCTTCTTCCCAGCTGGTTGTGATAAGTGAATACAAATGTCTGAGAAGAACAGACTTCTTATACTTAATAACCTCTGCAGGCATCCCATCTTCACCTGGGGCCTTTCCGTTAGCAAGATAATCTATTTCTCTACTAAGTTGTTCCATAGTAGGCATTGCATCTAGTTCTTCCATAACTGGCATTTGTTTGATGGCGTCACATGCATCCTTGCTAACTTCCTTCTCGGCTGCATACAACTCGAGGTAGTGTTCAACCCAGCGTTCTATTTGTTTGCCTTCATCAGTAATGACTTCACCCGTCTTGGACTTCAGAGGAGCTGTTTTTCTGACAGTTGGTCCAATTGCTTTCTTAATACCATCGTACATTGCCTTAGCATCCCCTAAATGGCCGCTTTCTGTATACCTGAACATAAATTCAGCCAGTAGTTATTTGCGCATCTCCTGGATGTTTGCTGTGCCCTGTTCTTTGCTTTTCGTAGGTCATCTCGAGTTGTTTTAATTGGGTTTCTTTTGTAAGCAAGCAGGGCTTTCCGTTTAGCCTCAGTGACTGGTTCCATTTCTTCCAAATTTTGCTCGTACCAGTCCTTATTTCTTTTTCCTTTTATTCCATAGGCCAATACTGCTGAGTTGTAGATTGCACCCGAGAGTTTTGCCCATTTCTTATCAACATTCCTTTCTGCTTGCACGTTTCATGGGAAAGCACTTTCAAAATTACTGGCAAAATCCTGCTTTCTTTGTGTGTCATGAACATGATCTGTGTTGATACGGGATGACCTCTCGGTTTAGCGTGGTGACATATCTTAGGAGTGACCCTTAATGTGCACGCCACCAGGGCGTGGTCAGTGTTGCAATCAGCACTATGATAACTCCGCGTCAGTAGCACATTTTTGAGACCAGTACGCCTAGCTATGACTAAGTCAAGTTGATAGCAGTGATGAGAGCGTGGGTGTCTCCAGAACACTTTGTGCTGATCCTTAAGCTGGAAATATGTGTTTGTAATACAGAGTCCATAAAAGCAGCAAACTTCAGGCAGTCTCTGGCCATTTTCATTCATTTTTCCCACCCCATGATATCCCAGGCAATTCGGCCATGTGTCATTATCTGATCCAACTCTAGCATTAAAGTCTCCTAGAATATATAGTGTCTCGGTGCTAGGTACCTTGGCTATTCTGTCGCTGAGTAAATCATAAAACAGATCTTTCTCTTCCATGCTGGATGATAAGGTGGGAGCGTACACATTTAGGATGTTGACAGTGCCACTTGAGGAGCATATTTTCAAAGCAATAATTCGCTCTGTTCCACCGGATGGTGGCACAGTACAGTCCAGGGGGGGTGTTTTTAACGGCAAATCCTACGCCATGAAGTCTTGGCTCGTCTTGAGACTTCCCCTGCCAGAAGAATGTGTAATTATCCTCCCTGATACAGCCCGCGTCTGTCCTGCAGTCCCGTGATGTCAACATTCAAACGATGGAGCTCTCGGTCAATTACGGCAGTCTTACGGATGAAATCAACCTCTTGGGCATCGTCAATGTACCTTGGACACCTGGTCCTAACATTCCAGGTGGCAATACGAAACAATGATTTCTTTATTATTTCATTTTTGTTGTTGGTAGGTGTACTATATCAACCCGCTTGTCAAATATTACTTCTAGGCTCCACACACACTGTGATAGTGGCGGGACAGCACCTTATTGGCTGGGGGCTGCCCAGCTTGAGGCAGGCGGTAGCTGCCCAATGAGATGCAATGATCTCTCCCACCGTCGGAAGTGGCCCCTGGCACTAGAGTCTTACGCCAATCAGACAGAGCTTATAACCGGTATCTGCCTCTTCCCGTGTTGTGCTGAAGTCCTTGGACGTCATTGAAGTGTCCTCTCCATGATGCTACAAGACTGAGCGATAAATATGCAGACTTCTCTGGATACTTTCAGTATCCGCTGTTAGTCCTATCTGATATGGGTCCCACACACTTGAGCAATATTCTAGAAACGGTCGCACTAGTGATTTGTAAGCAGTCTTCTTTGTATATTCATTGCACTTCCCCAGCAATGTACCAATAAACCGAGTTCTACCACCTACTTTACCCACGACTGAACCTATATGATCATACTATTTCATATTCCAAGAAAGTGTTACACCCAGGTATTTGAATGAGTTGGTCGACTCCAGCAGTGAATCATTGATATTATAGTCATAGGATACTACATTTTTTTAGTTTTGTGAAGTGCGAAATTTAACATTTTTGATCATTTAGAGCAATTTGCCAGTCTCTACACCACGTTGAAATCTTATCAAGATCTGAATGAATATTTTTGCAGCCTCTTTCAGGTAGTACTTCATAACAGATAACTGCATCTTCTGCAAAATACCCGATTTTAATATTAATATTGTCTGCAAGGTCATTAATATACAATATGAACAGCAAGGGTCCCAACACACTTCCCTAGGCACACCCGAAGTTAATTTCTACCAAAGTATTCTCAAGCCAGTCACAAACAATCAAATGGCTCTGAGCACCATGGGACTTAACTTCTGAGTTCATAAGTCCCCTAGAACTACTTAAACCTAACTAACCTAAGGACATCACACACATCCATGCTCGAGGCAGGATTCGAACCTGGGATCGTAGCGGTCGCGTGGTTCCAGACTGTAGCGCCTAGAACCGCTCGGCCACCCCGGCAGGCCAAACCAGTCACAATTTTCACTTGATACTGCATATGATCGTACTTTTGACAATAAGGTAGGTGCGGTACTGAGTCAAAAGCTTTCTGGAGTCAAGAGATACTGCATATAGGTAGTAGCCTTGATTTAAAGCTTTTACTATGTCATGTGAGAAAAGTACGAGTTGGGTTTTACATGATCGATGTTTTCGAAATCCATAGTGGTTGGCATTGAAGAGGTTATTCTGTTAAAGATACCTCATTATGTTTGCGCTCAGAATATGTTCTAATATTCTACAACAAACCGATATCAAGGATATTGGACGGTAGTTTTGTTGATCACTTCTTCTACCCTTCTTGCAGATAGGCGTGACCTGTGCCTTTTCGCAGAAATGGATATGGTTTTTTTCCGAGAGATCTTCTATAGATTATATGCAGAAGAGGGCTAACTCACCCGCAAATTCAGTATAGAATCTGACAGGGTATCCATCGGGGCCTGGTGCTTTGTTAAACTTTAATGATTTCTTAACACCACTGACGCTAATATTTCTTTCATTCATCTTTTTAGTGGTACGAGGATTAAATTGGGTCAATTCTCCTAAGTTTTCCTTTGTAAAGGAACATTTGAAAAGCGAGTTAAGAATTTCAGCTTTTGCTTTGGTACCCTCAATTTCAGTTCCTGTCTCATTCGCTAGGGACTGGACATTAACTTTGGCGCCACTAACAGTCTTTGCACATGACCTGAATTTCTTTCGGTTCTGGGAAAGATCACTTGACATTATTCTGCTATGGTAGTCGTTAAAGGCATCACGCATTGCTGCCTTGACAGCTAAATGCATTTCATTCAGCTTATCTCTATCTACAGACCTACGCTTTATTTTACACCTATTATGCATTAAGCTCTGTTTCTTTAGAAGTTTGTTCACAGTGAATGTATAGTATGGAGGTTCCCGCTCATTATGAACTATACTACTGGGTACATGTCTATCCAGTGCATGGTCAACTATTCTTTTAACCTTGACCTTGAGCTACATTTCATCTACATGCTCCTGCCCTATGCTAAAAGTTTCAAGATCCTCATTGAGATATGACACTACTGATTTTCTATCTAGTTTACTGAACATATACATCTTTCTGCTTGTTTTAGTTGTCCTTTGTACTTTGGTCATTTCCGGTCGCTGATTTGCACTCTGGCCTGAAACGCAAGCAAAGAAGTGTTCTGGTGTCAGGAGTTTTGAGAAACGTGTATACTGGTTGGAAAAGTAGCTCAGTATGGCTGTTATCTCACTAAACACACAAAATCTATAGCATTATTTAAGTTAGCTCGATACAGATTGCAAAGTACCCACTCAGTTGTAAAAATATTAGAAGCCTTAAACAGTGACATGAGATAACGAATAAACCACCTACATTTTGATTCAAGAGACTATATTTTACTCTAAAGCATAATCGTGGCCATAATGGAACACACAATCGTCGGTGCATGAAACGCGTGGTGCAAGAGATCACCACAAAAGGAAGATTTAAACCAAAAAAAATTCCTCTCTGTAGAAGAGTTAAAAGCAGTGTGATTAATTCTAAGGCCATAATAGTGGGGTGGATTACTGTGAACTCGATTCCGTACCATTTTTCGAAAACTGACCATCTCACTGAACAAGGTACGTTATGTTTCAACACAGATAATGCACATTAAAGATCTGGCAACACAGGAAGTAGTAATAGACGAAATCTCAAAATGATCAACAGAAAATGGCTTCAATTCCAGTTAAGGAAAAACCGTTTCGTTTTGCAGCCACCGCAAGCACTAGTGTCGCAGTTCCACACATTCGCACTCGTCTCTTTGGTTTATTGTCTTTCCACTGAAGGCGTTGCAGCCGAATTGTATCGTGTTTATATTCGTCAGTAAGCGTTCAAAATTTTAAAGATAATATCCGAGTCCGCTGTCTGTGAAATGCGTTCTGTAATAAATAATGTTACGCCAGGTGAAATTTATCGTCAAGCTGTAGAGATTTATGGTAAAACTGTAATGACTGATGAAATGTTGAGAAAGTAGGCGAGACAGGTCAATGATTGACGAACCAGTGTTTATGATGAAGCACGGAGTGGGCTCCCTTCTTTTGTCAATGATGGTTTGGTTAAGAAAGTAAATGAGAAAATTCGTGAAAACAGACGGTGTACAAATTTTAAAAACGGTTTTGCATGAGATTATCACAAATTGCTTAAATTTTCGCAGATTTTGTTCCCGTTGGGTTCCGGAAATAGCTACGGATATCCACAAAATGAAGCGACTTGGCAGTGCTTTGAAATTTCTTACCCAATACAAGGATGAAGGAGATTAATTCTTAAAAACAACGGTGACCGATGATGAAACTTGGGTTCGTCATGTCACTCCAGAATCAAAACAATAGTCGATGGACAAGAGGCACTCATGATTCCCCCAAAAACAAACATTCAAAACAACGTTGTCAGCACAAAAACATCATGTACCCTGTGTTCTGGGACAGACAGGGTAATCTGCTTGTTGAATTCCTTTCCAGAGGTGGAATCGTCAATGTGGTAAGACACTGGAACATTGAGAAAATTTCAATGCGCAGTTCAAAAGGCGTAGAATGTCCGGCCAAGGTTTTGTGTTGCTTCAGGACAACGCACGTCCAAATTCTGCTGGTTGCACTCAAAACCCCATTCAAACATTTCGGTTCGGAGCAGTTTTATCACCAGTTGTATATTCCCGATTTCGCACCTCCTGATTACCACTTATTCTTGGACCCCAAGCCTGATTTTGGAAGAAGGCGCTTTGATAGCGATGACGATACGAAAAACGGTGTTCAGCAGTGATTTTTTCACTGGCGGCATCTTTCTATGGAGGGGGCGCTGTAAAGTTGGTTTCCCGTTATGAAAAATGTCTGAACAAATGTGGCAACTGTCTAGAGAAAGAGTTTAAGAAATCCTCTTTCTTGTAAAAATAAATTTCGGTTTGAGAAAAACGTTTTTATGAGTTTCTTTTTCAAAACGGTACGTACTATCCGGACATGCCTCGTACATTACTCACCCTTATCCACCTCCGCGTTCCGCAACACGCCGACCGGAACTCCAAGAAACTCACGAACTCCGGGGGTTGCATTGTTGCCGGTTCTGGGCGACAGCTGCAATACGCGCATACACGTGCTTTGAGATTGAAGAATGCGTGAATCGTGCAAATTATGTCTCTCGCTTGCTTTTGAAGAATTTGCAGTTTACCACCACCATCAGCAATGACAACTCGCAACAAACGGAATAAAAATTTACTAAATAACCCACTACGGTGTCGTTTAATCCTCGCGTTCACAGCAGGGCGCTCAGAACGCTACTGAACGCTCATTGGCTGTCAGAGAATGCTTATCATAGGTGCACAGAAGAAGCCATCGTTCGTGACTCCAACTATAGTACATTCCGTGTTTGCATGTGTAGCACTTTTGTGATGTTACTGCCATCATAACGACGACGAAACTGAAGAAAATATGTCGGAAAAAAGAAACGGTCTGGCGCATATTATCGAAAAAGTTGTGAGCAACATAAATGGAAGTTGGTAGGCCTTTTTTGTACATCTGAAAGATTATGTCCAATCACATTTCGCGTCAGTCGCGCTAGTAGAGCCATTGTGAGGATGCACATCAGGTTCGCTTTAAGTACACGCTTCAACGGTCGTGAGCGTTAGTTAACTCTTATATTGGTTGCGATTAGTTGATGTTAGTCAAGAATGCCTTTAAGGCGGTGGTCACGAGCACGTACGCTCGTATGAGCGTATTCCATGCACCCTGACTCCAAATTTGTACGTCAGCCTGGTGATTCGACCTATTGTGGTGCCATTCATGAACACAATTCTAGGATATGTTTTCCAACAGGATAGCGCTCGCCCACATACCGCTACTGTAATCCAATATGCTCTACAAAGTTTCGACATGTTGCCGTGGCCTGCTCCATCACCAGATCTGTCTCCAATCAAGCACACATAGGAAATCGTCAGACAACGACACAATCGTTATCCACAAACAGCATTAATCGTCCCTGTATTGGCCGACCAAATACCACAGGCACGGAAACCCATCCCACAAACAGACATCCAGTTAAGCACCAGATCATTATTTCCTCCGCACAAAAGACATTGAACGATGACAGCATGACACCTTATTGAATCATTAGGTAACAGAATATTTGTTTAATGTATAATAGTTTAGTGATAATAGTTACTTTTGTTCTTCATTTGTTTACCAGTAAGCACATTAGTGCAAGGCTTCTGGCTTGGCATAAGCAAAGAAGAGAATTGTATTGGTTTTATGTAAACGAATTTAACGTTTATTATGTAATGGATATTATTGTTACTTTATTTACAACGTGAAAGTGGTCAAGTTTTGATTATTTAAATATGTTAAAATGCAAAATAACGTAGAGTAAGCTGTGGCCAATCGCTTGTACGGCTTCACGAAGGGAACTGCCCTAGTCAGTCGAGCGAGGATATTCGGCCCACGGGAAACGCGGCCGGGGACGGGCAGAGGGCAGTGCTGGTGCAGACGTGAAAGCGGACAGTTTGGTTGGAAACACCAAAGGCCACAGGTGGGACTGAGATACGAAGGCGGGCGGTCGGTCTTTAGGAAGTATCGCGGGACTTAGCCTCTGAGCGGTGAACAGCCGCGCGCCTGGTGTGAACTCCAGCTTTTCGCGTAGATAACTTGTAATTTGCAAGGAGATTGTGAATGATCGAACTGTGTCAAATGGATATGCGCTCAAGTTTAACAGTAACATTAAATACGACCACTTTCGCTGTTAATTTGCTTCCTGAATACACATTATTCTAACCAAATCGCAATTGCGTGGCCTACGTCATTTCTGGGTCGTTATTTTAGTTCCCGATATTATTATAATTTTTATTCTATTTTATGTTAACTTTGTACTTCCGCGAACTTGCCATGAGCCAGACAATTTAACCAAAGGGTAACAAGTGTCTAATTTAGGGTGTGTAATGCGACACGTTCGGTTGAAGCCCTAGGCGAGTTTGAGGCAAGACATTTCGACGAAGAGGAACCGCATGTGAGCTCGAACATCTTTGGGATGTTAACTCGCAAAGGTATGTAAATGTAGATGCTCCACACCAAAAGAAACTGTGGGAGAAGCTTGCGAAATGAGAATTGCCTGCATTCAGAATAACTTTCTAGACGCGCAGGATGACGAACAAAGCATAGTTCGGTAGGCAGAGAAGGAACTCCCACCCAAAATATGCAACCATCAAACAGGCACGATAATGGAAAGCATGGAACAAGAACTTATAATAAGGGCACAGGTCGAACACGAAGAACGCAGCCACCTATCAGGCAAGGAGGTAGAACCGATGGAACAAGAAATAATTATATAAACGCAACAAAGACGCATAAAGAGACACCCGAAAGCGCAAAACAAGGTCTTCGATGGGGGTGGATAGCGACAAACAGTCTGTCGCAAAGCGGAAATGAATCAGATCACAGATGTGTACTGCCTCAGAGAAACAGATAATAATCAATGGGCAAGGAGTCGCGAATGCGGAGGATATCCTTTCAGAGACAGCGAAGCGCAGAATATTGCCAAAAGAGAGGGAAAAATGATGCGAGACGAGCGAAGAGGAATATGAAGAATGGGGGACCAGAGTGGGCCGGAATCAATCAGCCAATGACAACACAAGAAACTTCCGCTGGTTTTTGCAAACGAAATATGCAGGGTCATAAGTGTGTAGGTAGTAGCGTGCAATCAGTTTTCACACTAAATAAGGAGAAATTAAATGGCGAACAGAACGGCTTATTAGCAGATCATAATAAGGAATAATGTGGTAGTTACTCAAATTATTAATGTAAAACTTTGTGGCGAATAACTAAAATTTAAGTAATCTGAAGTGTCAGTTTTGTACAGTAGCAAACAGCTTTTGTAATTAAGTATTGAAGACAGTTTGTACAGGGCTGTTTAAAAAAGAGGAACAGATTTCAGACTTTTACTGCTTTCAAACTACAGAAGATAGAAACAGAATTCCAACCATCCTGGAAAGAGTGAAATTCATATTTCTATGCATTCAATGTGAGCACCAAGTGTTACACGACAAATATCAAAACGGTATCTGATTTCCTGCCACACACGAAGCCGTTGGTCTCTCGTTATCGAAAACAAAGCTTCAACAATGCGATGTCGCAGACTTTCAAGAGTGTCAGGCATAGAGTGGGATAAAGAACGCGGTCTTTTACGTAACCACACAGATAAAAGTCACATGATGTGAAGTCTGGAGACCTGGGAGGCCACCGGCGATGAAGTTCATTTTCCGCTCCTCCTCTTCCAGTCTAACGTCCTGTAATGGTGTCATTCAGATAACGTCGGACGTCCTTGGAGAAATTGTCTAACACATTGATGCACACATTGAATGCATAAAAACTCGAACTTTTCTCTTTCCAGGAACTTAGAACTGTGTTTCCATCTTTTGTTGTTTGGAAGCAAATAAATGTTTGAAATGTGTCCCATCTTTTTGAATAGCTCTGTATATTGCGAGTTTACCTGTTAGTGGCTTTGAAAATAGGAAGTACCGTTGGAGAGTTACGGAAAACTCATTAGATGTCACGTGTTGCTGGAATTTAAAATTAAAGATGAATTGTACTACATGCACAGAGCCATCGTGCCGTATTTATAAGAAGAAGTTATTGTCGAATCAAAGTGGTTGAAGATGAATAAAGAAGAAACAGACTAAGGACGAAACGACGTGAAGTTACGTAAAAAAGAATTAAAAATAAACAAACTACGAAAGAAACGACGTGAAGTGATGTAAAGAAGAATTAAGAAGAAAGAGACTATGGAATAAATGAAGTGAAATGGTGTAAAGAAGAATGAAGAAGAAACGGAATACGCAAGAAATGAAGTGAGAGTACGTCGAGAAGAAGGAGAAAGAAAAATTAAGTTTTCTTACGAGAAGACGACATTGTCCCACATACAAAGATTTACTCGTACCTACCAAATAGTTGAATTTGCAAATGGTGAGGAACAGATAGTATATGAAGGTATGACCGATCCACTCGAGATCCGACGAATGATAAAGAAGCACGTGAAACGTCTAAAGAAGAATTTTGTTATAAAATAATTAATATTACAAGATTATGGCACGCTGAACCAAGAGAGATTGCCACAATATTGAAAAACTACAAATAATTTTCGCAAGAACAAACAGGTGTCATAAAAAATATACCACAGCAGAAGAGGGATGAAAAATAATGAGTCACGAGGCAGAAAAACAGTAACAACACCATAGTTAGTTCACAATTACACAGCAGAAATGCGATTCATGGCTATAATATGATGTGAAAAATTAAGCTTTGGTCCAACTATAAGTCGGCCTTTTATCCCTCCATTGTAGGGTGCATACGTCATCAGGCGCCTCTGTGCAGAGAGAGAGAGAGAGAGAGAGAGAGAGAGAGAGAGAGAGAGAGAGAGAGAGAGAGAGAGAAAGCGATAGAGAAGGGTGAAGGAGATGATGTTTGCTTACACGTGGTGATGGGCGGTGGGGAGCAAACACCTTTCAAGTTTTTAGCAAAACAAAGTGTTGTGGACAAAAGGGATAAAACTGTATTACTGCTGAAGTATGGCCACATTGTAATCCTGGAAGAGAGTAGTCATTGTCGTGTAGTCGGTGATCACGTCACAGAGGTCGGAGGAAGAATAAATCTCATTGTCTGTCGGAGGTTATTTGCAGTGGATGCACAGAACAGTTGAGCATTCTGCCACGGCCCGACAAGGTGTACACTATTATCTCCCTTTGGTCCTTTCTTGTTAAATTTTCGTTCTTGGCATCATACGTGAAAAAATACAAAAGTCATTTCCCCTCACTCAGTGACGTAGCAGCTGAAGTATCTAATGTCGTCACTAAAACAGGGTTTTCATCAATATTGGATAGGCGTCCGAATCAATCTCACTTGGCGACATAGTGATATGAGAGGCTAATTTCTTCAGTTACCTTATGTAACGGACATCTCAAGGACAAAATTAAACCTTGCAATAAACAGCTGTTCCAGACTGGGAAAAACTTATAATCTCTGTGAGAGTGTAAGTAAATCTAAATTATTGTAACTTAATCTTACACACTACTGTTCCTTCTACATTGCATGTTTCAGAATGCCCAAATATGACTCACTATAGGTGACTTCAGAAAACTGAAACCGGGAGATCCTAAGACCCTGACAAAAGTTTAAGGTTATGTTAAGGAAAAACGAGCTGGTTCTCCTCATAATCTCCGAGGAAATGATTATGTGGAAAACAATGACTGGACAGGATGGTAGGACATCTGTTAAGACAGCAGGGAATAGCATTCACAGTACTAGAGGAAGCAATGGATGGCAAAAATTTTAGAGGAAGACAGAAATTGGTCTACTATAATAAATAATTTACAACAGTAGCTGTAGCTTCTACTCTGAGATGAAGAGCTTGCCATTGGAGAGGAAGTTGAGGCGGGAAGCATAAAAGCACATCAAAGACAGACGACCTGAAAGAGAGAGGAAGTGGAACTGCGATCTGTTATCTACAGCAAAGAAATGCATACTCAGAGATGTACAATCGCAACAGCTGTAGGAAAATTTACAATCAGGATGGACACCTTACAACTCGCGTAACATTTTCTGCATAGAGAAATGAAAATTAATTCTGAAACACACAGAACACTTAGACACGGATTCTACAGAAATCTACAGATAATAACGGTACTTTAATCCGCCTCACATTAGTCAGTGTTGAAACTGTACCCTTGAGAATGTGCGAATTGGATGCTAAACAGAAAATACATTCATAGCATTAGGACTGCGTAATATTATGAAAGCGAACCTTGGTTACGAACCACATGGTCCAATCTGGCCTTACAAATACGAGGGTTGTCCAAAATATAAGTTTCGATAGGCCGCGAAATGGAAGCCACAGTGAAAGCAAGAAACGTTTTATTTGCAACTCTTATGTACACCTTCCACCTACTTCTCTACATAGTCGCTGCTCCAACTGCGAGTATTGTTGTAGTGGTGTATCAACTTTCCAATACGCTCGTCATAGAAAGCAGCCGTCTCTGCTTTCGGCCAGTTATCTGCACTGGTCTGCAGCTCGTTATCTGTGGAAAATTTTTGTCTTCATAGTCAGCGGTTCTTGTGAGCAGAGATGAGACTCAGGGGGAGCCAATTACGGACTGTATTGTGGGTGACCAAACACTTTTCATCGGAAACGCTTCTTCATTGCCCCTGCAGTGTGCTGCCGAGAGTTGGCATGAAGAAGGAACTGCTCGACAGTTGTGTTATGTGGGCTGCATGTCACAGGCGAAATCTCTAACCAGGCCCTCATGCTTGGCGGGAGACGCTATTCCCTACGCATCTTTATGTGGTCACTGTTCACTCGAAACTGAAAAGAACGACGCGACACGATCGACGATCATACTAGAGACACTGCCCAACACATCTGTGCAAAGCTTTTCCGGATTTTCCCAGTGGTTTCAATTTCGCAACCGATCGGAACTTACTTTCTGGACAACCCTCGTAAAAAGGAATAGTAATTATTTTACGAGTTTTTCAAGGAAAAAAATCTTCGCACTCCCAGCAAATCTAACAGAATAAAGAAAAATAAATCTTGAAAGAAAACTGGTCTCTGAATTTCAGCAGAAAGAACGCAATTTATGACAAATATAAAAATGTCATCAGAATATTTTAAAATATAAGTAAGCAAAACGGTAGATGTTAGACAATTAAAAGATATTGGAGAAATCATACAACAAAATGCATTAGAAATCGAAATTATGTGAAACGTAAAGGTAAATATTCTTTTATTTCTAGAAAATGAAGTCAATGATAGCCTGGATCACAGAGACAAGGAAGGAACTAGAAAGAAACAACACCAAAGAATTGGAAACAACAAATAGAAAATCTTTTATACAAATGGTTTTCAATTAAGAAGGCTACGACGATGGGAGAAAGGAAGTAAACTACAGGATCTGTACGAACAGAAGAAAGAAAAAGCAGCTAGAGGGGAAGATAAAGGAGGACTAGAAAAAGATAAAACAACACGGAAAGCAGAGAAATTGGAGTTGTTACGTGATGCCAACTGGTTAGTGCGAATACAAAAAAAGCTATGTGGTAATGACTTTTTAATCACCATACATGATTTATGTTGTCCTTCAATTCGATACAGTAAGTAGGATCAGAACTAAAGTCAAGTTCTAAATAAGCAGAAATACTGTTTTTTCTGATAATCGGAACCTGCATTTTGGCGAATTTTTTTACTTAGATGTATATGTGGTAGTACAAACATGAAGAACGTTGATATTTCCAGTTTTCCTTCGTGCTTCTGCGAAAGACGACGGAGTCTCAAAGGCTTCAGCTCAAGGCCCAGTTTCGACTGCGTTCTTGCCGTTATTGCCACTTGGAGTCACGCGAGATAACGCTCGAGTAATTCCCGTGTCGCTCATTAAAATGGGGAGCGGGTTAACGACGACAGGCAACGTCTGAATCGATTTAACATTAGTTGGGCGCGCAGTCCAGAGCGCCGCAGGTAAGCAGCCGCCACGCTGAGACGGCAGCAGCTACGTAACGTGGCCTGTGAGGCATTTGTCGAAAATCGTTGCTACGTATATGCGTCTCCTGTCAAATACTGGAGGAAGACTATCCGTAATGGTTAACATCATTAGAGACGGTTAGAAGGCAAGACACGCTTACAAAGATTCTTTTCTTAGCAGATACGGTATACCAGAGTCAATAAATCAGCAATTGTCACCGTTGGTAATATTTTGTGACTTAGCAAATTTTTTTTTATATTGTGAACCATGCTGTCCTAATGAAAATCTTAAAATACTGTGCAAAAGTAGGAATAGCAACTTCTCGGCTTTTATTTTACTTGCATGACAGAAAGCAGAGTATAAGTTCCACGTGGATCACCCAGAAATTGAAGCAATTGCTATATATTAATATTGTCAACAGATGCATCATTTGACCTTTATACAGGTGATACTAATTAGGAATAAAAATCAGTTCTAGTTCTCTTCCTAAAAGGCAGCTAACGAATCATTTAAAGACATTAACAGGTGGACTGAGGCAAATGGATTATCATTACATTTTGTCAAGACTCAGTACATACAATTCAGCACTTGTCATAGAACCCCATTAGATACATTAGTACCGAAGGGAGTGACATAAACGGGTAAACATATGTTCAACATATTAAACATATTAAAAGTGTGACGGATAATGTGGTGGAGCTTAAGATTGAACTAAAGCAATTTCTGTTAAGCAGCGTCGGCCGTGCGGTTAAAGGCGCTTCAGTCTGGAACCGCGTGACCGCTACGGTCGCAGGTTCGAATCCTGCCTCGGGCATGGATGTGTTTGGTGTCCTTAGGTTAGTTAGGTTTAAGTAGTTCTACGTTCTAGGGGACTTATGACCACAGAAGTTGAGTCCCATAGTGCTCAGAGCCATTTGAACCATTTTTTTGTTGAGCAGCTCCTTGTACTCCATTGAAAACCACTTTAAAATTAATCTTCCATGCTATTTTATAATTAAGGATTGGAATGCAATATTTCATATTGTTAAGTCATTTAATTGTGTTTTACCTAGATAAAATGTGCATTTTTCTCTTATTTCTACGTCCCAGTAACATCTCTCCGTGAGACTTGTGGAATATAATGGAATGTTTTCGCCGTTGGTAAAAACCTACGCGTTTGAAAAAAATCTGTATTGGTGATGGAAGAACCCAGCAGCTGTTTCATGCATATAGAGCATGCCTGATCTATGGGGGGTGGGCCCCACAATTCTCCAGCCTATAATGGAGCTCGAGAAATCTGCATCCGATATCATCGCAGAATCGTCAGACCGTTTGCTTTAGACCTTCCACTCAGCTTCATACCAGAAAACCACGATCAGCTGTCGGTACAAAGCTACAAAAAATGAACTTAGCCTCTTCCCCACATGCGGTGTTAGCTGCCTTCACCAAATCAGCCGACTGCCGAAAGGAACCAAGGGTGACCTCAGGACTCAAGTGGTAAGCATCATTGATGCCGACATCAGCCACGATTTGCAACCGATTACACTCAGTTGGCCAGCCGGAGTGGCCGAGCGGTTCTAGGCGCTACAGGTTCGAATCCTGCCTCGGGCATGGACGTGTGTGATGTCCTTAGGTTAGTTAGGTTTAAGTAGTTCTAAGTTCTAGAGGACTGATGGCCCCAGAAGTTCCGTCCCATAGTGCTCAGAGCCATTTGAACCATTTGAACACTCAATTGAGACCTCCTGGCAAACATAACGAGTGCACACTGGAATGCAATCCCGAACTGCTTACTACTTTCTTGTTTATTATGCACATTTGAATTCCGTTCAAGACTAAACTTCAGACAAATATATTCATAAAATACTTCCAAATACTCCACAGATAAACGATTCTGTTCATAGGACGAATGAGCAGCAAGGTAGTGGGCAAGGATGGAGCAGATGATTAACAGGGATTTTGGTTTACTGTTGAGAGGGGGCTACCTCAAGTAGAGGCCTTGGAGCCAGAATTAAGGGACGGAACCCTGTAGTCAGTCTGCTGGGAAGGAGAAGAGCTGGCAGAAATTCTCTGGAGAACTGTGAGTGGTTCCTGGCGCGACACGTGAAATTAGTGGTGCGCCGAAGGTGTGCGGGAAGAAGAGTGCACCACTATAGAACGGGGGTGGAGCAAATGGTTTCAGGAGGCGTCTGCTATGTTCGAGACCAGGAGGCTGAGAGAGCTTTCGGCTCGACTGGCTGCCACAGGAGGGCGTGGAGCACTGTAACACGACTTGGCCCTCATGCCTCTAGGTTCGTTCTTCGGAAAAACCGCACAATCGGCGCTGGGTGCATCCAGCGACATGTGTCGTTCTGAAACTACCGCATGGCAGCTTCCGCTTGCGGTAGGCAAAGCTCCTCTTGCTCCAAGACACTGATTACAAGCCGGTCGGTGTGGCCGAGCGGTTCTAGGCGCTTCAGTCTGGAACCGCGCGATCGCAGGTTGGGATCCTGCCTCGGGCATGGATGTGTGTGATGTCCTTCGGTTAGTTAGGTTTAAGTAGTTCTAAGTTCTAGGGGACTGATGACCACAGATGTTAAGTCCCATAGAGCTCAGAGCCAACACAGATTACAAAAGAGGAATACATTATATAAAATAAAATATTTTCTCAAGGGTCTCTTTAATCAGTTTGTACAACCGGCTTTATGAATATTTGCCTAACTCTGTACTTCGCTCTGGACGGTGAACGTTCAACAGGAACAAATGTAACACTGGGCGTAACCCAAGTAGCTGTAATAGCACTTAAAATGTTCTCAGTATAAATGAACCGTTTATCTGGTCGGGTCAGCAACCCTGACCAATTGCTCGCTGACGATGCTGTTGACCGCAGCAAATGTCCTCGTTGGAGATCGTACGAAACGTAGAGAGACTTGGACAAAATATCCACTTAATATAATGAATAATTTCTCTCTTGAAATGGGATCAGCAAAAAAAAAATGCCTACAACAAAGAGATATAACAGTACAATATACGATTGCAGGATTGGTGGTAAATACTCTTTATGACTGAATGTATTCGGCCATCTATTAGTGGATATTAATATATGGTGTGTTCGTCCATTGTCTTTATGGTGCCTTGACAGCTGCTGGAGACACTTTCAATGAGGTGTTTAAATGTCTATGGAAGAGTGGCACGAAAGGTAAGAAAACAACGCGGTGCTTAATTCTGCAACTCACTGTCATCAGCGGTATACTGGTAAGTGTAAATTACGACAATGTGTCCAACGACCATTGTTTAAAATGGGAATGACCTAACCTTTCTTCCATTCACATGGTGCCCTCTGTTGTTCCAACTGCCTCAAATAAGGAGCTTCTGCAGCAAGATGTCCCCCAAACTGCGTTCCGCGGAACATTGATATTGCGCGGGAAATGTATAGGAACTCCACGAAAAGTTATTAATAACATGGCATTTTTTTCGACATTTAGACGGTATTATTATTTTTTAAAATTTCATTACAATGTCTGCATTATTAGTTACGATTTAAGGTTGATGTAATCACTGAATAAACCAAGTTTTTCTCATTTTTAAAAATTTTATTAATTTAGAAAATAAACAAGGTGTTCTATCAAATTACCAGTATTCCCAGAGTTTTCCTCCAGAGGAAAGGTTTAGAAACCGTTGTACTAGAGGGAGAACAGGTTCTTTTACATGATCTGTGTAGAACATAATCTGTACCACATCTGGCTGCCCTACAACTGCGGTGCGATTTTAGTTGGTCTTTAGTTCAATGACAGCTTATTTCAGTATCTGCCATTCCGAAATTCTTGCTTTGATCGGGAGGAGGACCGTTCAACATAATGCTGATACTCAAGAACTGAGAAAGTAATTCTTCTGGTGGGTATACAACGTTTGAAGTAGCTGTTTGCTTCACTAGCACGAGCGTGGGCCTCACAGAGCTGTCCGTGAGAAAAGTAATTCATAAGGTTCACGCCTGCAATATTCAGCGTCTGGTCTTGTGCTTTGTTTACAGTCATGGCGTAACATAAGCTCAGCAAAAGTTGTACACGTTTAAAGCGAAACGGTGAATTGTTAAGAATAAGTGGAAATCGGGGTATAGAGACTCACTCGCCTGTGTCACTACCGATCAAAATTTCCGCTTCTGTGATGTTACATCGGAGAAAAGTCTGTGAGTGAAAGGTTGTGAGGGCGAGGTATTGCTTGAATCTCCCGATCAGAGTTGTCACACCTCTCTTTGGGAAGAAGGTTTCAAAGAGCGAGTTAAAGCCTAATGTTCTCGAGCTGCAGCAAAACTCGCCACACGATCTCCATAGCATTCTTGAGGCCGTGTGTAGTCCTCAGTCTTTTAGCCGTTCTGATGTGCTCAGAAAGACTCGACCGTTTTCTAGGTATTTTTATTCGTAAACGAAACGAAGTCAAAATGTAATGAGTAGGCAATCAAATAACCAATAAAACTTAACAAATACATTTTTCCTAGCAAATAACATAAGTAAAACCTACGGAGAGAAGGTAAGAAATGTCATTAAGTTTTTAATATACAAAGTGAGATCAGTAAATCCGTATAACCTAGCCAAGTAAAGTCAATGTTAGTTTGTATTTGAAAAGATAAGATTGCGGCGCTTAATTCTGTTACTGACGCAAAGTTCCGAAAATACATCTGTCACTGAGATAAAAAACTAACAGACTATCTATTGGTTCTTTGGTGTATGTATGTGATTAAACATCCACACTATCAAGCTAAGCAGATGATTTTAAATAAAACTTTAAATTGCGGTATCTTTTCTCTGTGATCCTATTTTGATTAAATAAAGCCTAGACGCTGCCTCAAGCAACGCTCAAAATACTTGTGAAAATCCCATGATAATTCCTCTAGCAGTTTTGGAGATTAACATGTTCAACAAGACAAACAGAAAGACATGACAGTTTTATAGTTCTACTATTAGTATAGATAAGGTTTTAATGTGTAATCAGTGTGCGTTTCTTGTAAGTGATCAGCCAGCCAAACATCCCTCGGTTAAGATTTTGCATCAAATATAATTTTATCAGTTCATGTGAACTAATTATTATTATCCTCGTGAACAGGTATGATTGGGAAGATGAATGAGAGACAGTGATTGTTGTGTTCAGTGGATTAGTAGTTAAGTCTTCTTCAGGTATTTCTGTTTCAATTATATTCGTCTCAGACTACACAGTAAGAGTAACAATAACAGTGCTGTTTATCTTCTTATATCCTTACACACATGCAGTGGTTTTTACGAAACTTTTTCAGCAAAAATTGAGTTTTTAAAAATACACTAAAGTTGGTGAAAAGGTACATTGAACCCGAACTTTGAGCGACTGTGTAGGACAGTGTACCAGCAAAAATTTATTAAGATTTTAGACACATACCTTACATGCAGACCTACTCCCCGGTCTGACCCCGTAGAACAATACTGTCAGAAGGTAAGAGAGTGGTGAGCCATCGATGTGGAAACATGAAAGCAAATGCCAACGTACGTTGCTGACATCATTCGCCGAAATGCCGTCGTATGAATAGCCTAGAACAGGACCCCTCTCACTTTAATATTATGCCTCGTACAGGGAAGCTTTTACAATGGCAGTGGTTGTAAGACGATCACGTGTAGCAGGAACGATCGTGTCCTTGGTCACAGAGTCTACTTTCTGTCAGGCCGTCGCGCCTACTTGAGAGGTACTCGAATCGTTGGAACAATACTTCTTAGTCGGATACAGTAGTGGCTTCTATAGGATCATTTCTACACAGCGACTAGGTTAGCGGCCGCTGCTTCGCTCGCGTAGACTGTATGGCCTGCATAGATTTTTTTGTGTTTATTTAATGGACTTTTTATGTCGTTCACACATTGCAACACATTCTAAGCTTTTCACGCTAGATAAGGCTGCATAATCATGGTCTGTTCCGAATGGCCCGCATCTCGTAGTTGTGCGGTAGCGTTCTCGCTTCCCGCGCCCGGGTTCCCGGGTTCGATTCCCGGCGGGGTCAGGGATTTTCTCTGCCTCGTGATGGCTGGGTGTTGTGTGTTGTCCTTAGGTTAGTTAGGTTTAAGTAGTTTTAAGTTCTGATGACCATAGATGTTAAGTCCCATAGTGCTCAGAGCCATTTTTTTCCGAATGCACTTCTGACCAAAAACCGATTCCGGTAGCTGGAGTCCAAAATTTTTGTTAATCATGCCTTTTGCATTCTTGTGGCGATATTTCCACATCAACTTTCATCCCCTAACAAATATTTCTTTACATCAAACCGAGAACTGAAATTCCAATTTTCATAAATTTAGCTTTAAATTTTTTTTTGATGTATTGAAATATTTTCTCAATTTTTTTTTTATCCCCGAATGCATTTCCTTAGGGGTTGAGTTTCCAATAACACTGAAACATGTACTTTTTTTTAATTTCTAAGAGAGAAATCAAATACCAACTGCATTGATGTAGCCTTTAAACTCCTTTAGTAGTTCTTCAGTAATTATTTATTTTCAAGAATACTTTCACCCACTGTTTTACCCCCTTAGTGATCGAATTTCCAAAAACACTGAAACATGTATTTTTTATTTTCTGTCTCAGAAACCAGATACCAGTTTTCGTACTTCTACCTTCAAAATTCTCTTAATAGCGACATACTTTCAAAAAGCCTTTCATCTCCTAGTTCACCTCCTTAGGAGTGGAATTTCGGACAATCCCTTCTTAAACGGTGGGTGCAGTATAACATCCACACCCTCTCCAACTTCAGGTTTCTATCCTTAGCTGTTTGGGCTGGGCGATGATGAGTCAATGATCAGTCTGACCCTGTTTCACTCCCTTGTTTTTTTATTTGCAACCGAGAAAAAAGTCAAATACCAATGTTCATAGCTGAATCTTTAAAAATACTTTAGTAGTTCTTTAAAAGTGATATATTTTGTAAAAAAGCTTTCACAATCTATTTATCCCCATAGGGCTCAATTTACAAAATGCTGAAACATGTAGTTCTTTATTTCTGGCCGAGAAACCAAATACCAGTTTTCGTAGGTCTACTTCAAAATTGCCTCAATAGCGACTTAAAAAAATCCTTCGTCCCATCTTTCATCCTCTTACGGTTAGAATTTTGAAGAATCCCTTCTTAAGCGACGCCTACAGTATAAGACCCATACCTTCTACAAATTTCAAGTTTCTATCCTTAGCAGTTTGGGCTGGACGACGATAAGTCAGTCTGTCACTCGCGACATTACCTATTATATATGCACTCACGTTCAGAAAAAAGCAGAACACATTGAACGACTAGAGACAGGACGTTCATATTAAGAGGATATGTACATTAGTATGTTTTGCGAAACTGGTTAGCATTTCAGTCACCTCAGTTCGGCATATGTCCTGTCGCCAAGTAGGTGCAGGGTCGGCCATGGACCCTGATAACTTGTTTCATGCGAGATGAAATCGACGCGTATGAGTCAAGAAAGGCGACCTGTGGTATAGCCATGCATGTTGAATTCACCTAGTTTGAAGGTTCATCTGTGGTAGGTGGAATTGAGCCAAAGCGCTGCACCAGTCGTTTCACCATATTTCACACAGTTTCGACTGGCAACAAGTCTGATGGTCTGGTGGACCAGGGAAAAAGGCTGGACATCCTGTGACGTAAAGAAGGCACGTGTTCATGCAGCAACATGTGGTCGTGCATTGTACTGCTGAAAAATGGCGTCTGGGATTATGTGCATAAAGGGTTTGGCTACGGGTCGCAGGATGTCACTCCTGTAGGTCACATTGGTCATAGTGCCGTGTACACGCACCATCTGTGATTTGTGGTTGTATCCAGTAGCTTCCCACACCATAGGGTCTGGAGCTGGCGCTGTTTGTCTTGTGTGAACACAGTCTCTGCAATGTCGCACCCTCTGTCTGAAGCGAACTAAAATGCGGCCATCACTTTCAAACAAATAGAACCTGGATTCGTCCGAAAACACTACATTATGCCATTCCTGTCCCTGCTGATGTCGTTATACACGCCAGTGCCATCTGACAAGTTTCTGTACAATCGTCAAAGGCAGGCGGAGAAGTGGACAACGTGCACATAACCCATGCCGTAATAAACGGCGATGGGCTGTCACCCCTGATAGTGTACGATGTGTTACGACGTTCCATGTGCGCCAGAGCCGAGGAGGACGCAGATCTGTCCTGCAATGCCATCCGGATGAGGTGTCGATCTTCTTTGGGGGTGGGTGGTCTGGGTGTGCGCCCTGACCCATCTATTCGTGTTCTACGGCCTTCCGTGAACCATTCTGCATACACGCGTTGCACAGCCGAAACATTTCGTCCTACACGAACAGAATTTCCTGGATGGATGCATCACGTTCTCTCAAGCCAATGATGCGTCCTCTTTCAGACTCACTGACTTGACAGTACGGTTCCCACAAACGTCGGCGAGGCATCTTGCACGTCTGCTCAGGTCACAGTCATCCATTACCTTCGGTTTATAGCGACAACGAGAGCCGCTCGCACATCTTACCGGTAGGTGGTGTTGCGCCGCGATATCGATGTTGACCTTGAAACCGCAAGGCGACGTGATTCAAATGCGAATTCTTTTCTACTACATACTAATGTATTTGTCCTGTGAATATGAACGTCCTATGTCTAGTCGTGCAAGGTGTTCTGTTTTTTTTCTGAACATGAGTGTAGATTGTACTTTCCGAGAACTCATTTAACAAATCTACATTATAAAATCTCCTCCTTTTTCCCTCGCCTTATCCCGCATCTTCACGGGGTCAGCATGTTGTGTATAGGATTTTGCGATGTTAGTGGTAGAGGGTGGCGTGACGTCGTTAATGTCACCACTCCTTCCCTTGCCGGAGCGTAACTTGTGGCCCTGATCTGTCTGCGGCTCGTGTCATCTCATGTGAAAGTGTTAGAAAATTTTCTAAGTGTTTGCGAATCGTGTAACTGAGGCCGGACGTGCTTAGCAGCAATACTCATCTACTCGAATGTGGGAGACCACCTTGAAACCACATTCTTGCTTGCCAGCACATCTACCCTCACCGTAATCCATCGAGTGGATTCGGTACGGCCGGCGTACCCCCCCCCCCCCTTCCCCCCTCTCCCTCCCGAATCTTGGAAGTGGCATGTTAATGCGCGTGGCTATTAGGGTCGGTGAATCTATTCATACAATCACCTTTTATGTGGTCATCCTACACATGTCGCTTCTTAATAATACTCCTACAGGATGGCGCAAAATACGCGGTTACAAAGTGTTTGTCTACTGTGGTTTAATCGTATGGCGTAAAGGATTCTTCATTTGATATTGTTCTATTGTGGCTATGAAAACTCTATGGCTCACTCACTGATGTCTCAATTCACGCTTCAGAATAGAAACAGTAACATTGGAACAACGGTACTATGAACCCACACGTTCAAGCTGTTGCTCCATTTCATCCACAAAAAGGCACTGTTTGGTGCCCAATCTGTGCACAACGCATTGGGTTCATTTTTATTGAGCAACCTGTCGCAGAAAAGAAAAACAGACAAGTCTTGCAACTTGAATGTGTACCGGCTGCACGACGACGCCGAATGCTCTGAAACTACTGGTTCATGCAGGATGGAGCACTTTCGCACCGTACTGCAGACGTCTTCAGTGTTCTTCACGCGACTTTCAGATATAGGATCGCCTTAACGTTCATTAGACATCGTGTGGGATGGAGGCCTTATAGTCACAATCTCAAACTGTGTGATTGTTCCTTATGGGATATTAAAAGGACAGAGTCTTCAAAGGTGTTCCTGCCATATTTCAGGCTGTTCGTACTGCAGTTTCCAGAGAGATTCGTGCAGCCGAAATTGATGTTCTTCAGAAAGTCATCACGGAATTTAGCTCAAGGTTCTACACACTCATTGCTGCAGAAAACGTTATAGATTAAATACCAAGTTGTCTACCAAAGCATAAATATGACAAGAATTATCACCCCTTATTACGTCATAGAAGACAAAAACTTTCCAACACCTGTTTTGCGCCACCCTGTAAACGCTGAACCATATGACGTGCACCACATATTAGTTGTAACGTAATCTGATCTTAGCAAGTTCTCTCTGATACTGTATAGACGATATTATATTTATCCGCCATCACAGAGAGCTGCCATTCATTAGAGTAAGTAGAAATTTTGTTCAAGCCTTGTTACTAACCTTCTCCGATAATTCGTTTTCGCGTACTGCAAACACTAGCGGTCCTATTACTGGGAGTGCTACTTTATTTCTGTTGAACATTAGCCTTCGAGTATAATGTGCCAGTTTATACGAGGGTTGGAACATAAATAGTGGCAACTATTTATTCACAACCGATACAAAAGAGTTACATGTTTACACCTGTTACTGTCCTTCAAAGTAGTCACCAGCGTTGTGTAGAACCCGTTGCCAGCGATGTGGAAGGCGTTGTATACCGTTAGCAGAGCCTGTTCTGTTGATGGTGTTAATGGATCGGTCTACTGCCTGTCGAATCTCTGGAAGTGTTCTGAAGCGAATCCCACGAAGTGGTTGCTTCAGCTTCGGAATCAAATCAAAGTCACAAGGACTTAAGTTCGGGGAGTATGGTGGGTTGTACAATACCTTCCAGTCCCACGACCGAACAGAGCAGCCACAGCTTGCGCTGTATGCGCCCACGCATTGTCGTGCAAAATGATGGGTGGGCTGCGCAGAAAGTGTCGCCTCTTCTTTCGCAAAGCTGGTCGCAGGTGATGCTCCAAAAACGAACAGTAATGCTGTGCATTCACGGTCTGCTGTGGAGGAACGTAATGCGTTGGTATAACACCATCACAGCAGTACACGAGATTCACCATAACTTTCACCATACTGGAGCTCTGGCGCACTTTCGACTTTCGCGGCGACCCATAATGACGCCATTCGTTGTATTGGCGTTTCAGTTATGGTTCGTACGATGTGGCCCATGTCTCATCCAGTGCTACGAAACGGCGTAAGAAAGCCTCTCCTTTGCGCTCACAGCGCTCCAAGTGCGTCTGAGTATCGTCGTAACGAATCCATTTCTGCATTTTCGTCAATTTATGCGGAACCCATCGTGATGCAATTTTTCGCATGCCCAGGTGTTCTTTCAGGATGCGAAACACAGTCGGTTTCGCGGGCGAGCTCACGCATTGTATGGCGTCGATCACTATCCACTAACGCGGCACCAGCATGCACTTCTTCTTCAGAGACGCTAGGACGACCTGCCCGATGCATGTCTGCCACAGTTCTCCGACCTTCGTTGAAGGCTTTTACCCAGCGTGACACTGTTCCGTACGGCAACGACGATTTCCCGCACGCCTCTTGAAGACCTGGATGACACTGTCGTGCTGTACTACCTCTGGCACATTCAATCTTGATCCAACTCCGTTGTTCCTGTTGCGAAAACATAGTGACACCGTTACGTTAGACCGCTCGCTCACAAGTGACTGTTTCCCTCGATTGTCCGCACGCCGGTGACGTGGGACGGGCGAGTCCATTTGCTCGGAGGTAAGGCAGGTATGTCAACAACGTGTGCTGTCAGCGACAACAGTAGATTTCATTGCATAGTGTCTCCACAGCAGTGTTGCCACTGTTTAAGTTTCAACCTACATATTAGCGAAAAATGCATCACGTCAATCCCATACCAGATAGTTCATATGACTCTCCAGATTAAACGGCAAAATTTGAGTCTCCCTGAATTTGGAATGCTTGGCGATCATTAAACTCTCTTGGAGGCCGTCGGAGAACCGAGGGAGCAACAGAGATAGAGTTCTTCACCGCAGAGAGGTAATGAATAAATTGCTGAAAATTACAGAAGTAGAACAACCATTTTTGTAAATTCAGTGCACTTTTCGCAGGAAGACCGACACACAGACCAAATAACGCAATTATTAGCTTGTCAAAGGTTACAACATGCAGTTCTCTTCTGTATAACAATACTGTAAGTTTCTTGTACGCCATAAATGGGAGCCAATGCTTGTATTTCAATTTGCGAATACTTGTGTGAAAGTGCGGTCCCATTATAATGGTGATATACATCAACAGCCAGAACCAAAGGTTTATTTCGACTGAACATATTGAGGCAAGCGACCGATTAAAGGCAGACTATCAATGCAAGAAACGCTTTTTGTCAGTGTTGAGACCATACAGTTTAGCACCTTCTTCTTATTTATGAGTCACACTGGGTATAGTTTTACCGTAGCAATATACCTTGCCTACAGTCCGATTAAAATTACTTGATACTTGACGTCTGCAACTTGACGCAGCAGTGTTGCCACATCGGCTACCGCTCGATTAAAGATGACATGCAAACACGGCGGATCACTTCACAAGTGTTGAAATGTGGTGCATGTAAGCGATTTTGAAAGCTGTGGCCTTTAGGTATGGCGGGGACGCGAGACGCTCTGCTCACAGCTGATTCTGAATGACCTACACCTGAACTGCGGCAGACAACTCGTTTTGTAGCCGTGAATTTACACTCGCGGCCTAACCCAACCACAACCTCTTGATGTGCAATCTATCCTAGAAAACGGCAGTAGTAACCTACGCCAGAACTATTAATCACGCCCGCTTTGCTCACTGCGATTAAAGCTGACCTGTACGAGCAAATTGCAGACAGGAAAAAATTCTGGTTCATCACTTTTAGCTATGAACCAGAAGGGACATGAAGGAAACGATTCTGTCTAAACTGAAGGGCATCACCGCTGCCAGCTGTAGAGAGACATTACACGGAACAGCGGTGACGAGCGAAGATGTTTACAGGACCGAGGTTCGAGCCCGTGATCTTCTGCTTACTAGGCAGGTGCGTTAAGCACTGCTCCATCTGGAGCCCAACGTTATAATAACTGAGCGGGCAATTTCAGTACGCCTCACGGCCGATCTACATTCCCACCGAGCCCACCTATCCGCGGCCCCTGTCCATTTCATCCCGGTTCGCCGCTGATTCCAACAGGAGGTCGGGTGTATTCGTTCATCTGCACTGAAGAATGTGGATCCTTGCCAAGCTAGGTGTATCAATTATATGAATGTGTTGTGAGTGTTCTTTCGGACATGCCCGCTAAAAAAAAATCTCACAAGGAAGCGCTTAAACTCAGACTGAAGGGCACAGTGGACGACTGGTTCTCCAGAAACGGTGGGATAGTTGTGCTTTGGCCTCTGGTGGTATCCATAGCGTTGTTTGGAACCTTTTATTTTGAACACCCATCATATTAGGGAAAAACGCAAGTAAATGGGTAAATCGTGGTATTTGGAAGAAGGTGTAGATGAAGATGAAATGGGAGATACGATACTGCCTGAAGAGTTTGACAGAGCACTGAAAGACCTGAGTCGAAACAAGGCCCCGGGAGTAGACAAACATTCCATTAGAACTACTGACGGCCTTGGGAGAGCCAGTCCTGACAAAAATCTACCATCTGGTGAGCAAGATGTATGAGACAGGAGAAGTACCCTCAGACTTCAAGAAGAATATAATAATTCCAATCCCAAAGAAGGCAGGTGTTCACAGATGTGAAAATTACCGAACTATCCATTTAATAAGTCACAGCTGCAAAATACTAACGCGAATTATTTACAGACGAATAGAAAAACTGGTAGAAGCCGACCTTGGGGAAGATCAGTTTGGATTCCGTAGAAATATTGGAACACGTGAGGCAATACTGACCTTACTACTTATCTTAGAAGCTAGATTAAGGAAAGCAAACCTACGTTTCTAGCTTTTGTAGACTTAGAGAAAGATTTTGACAAAGTTGACTGGAATATTCTCTTTCAAATTCTGAAGGAGGCAGGGGTAAAATACAGGGAGCGAAAGGCTATTTACAATTTGTACAGAAACCAGATGGCAGTTACGAGAGTCGAGGGGCAGTAAAGGGAAGCAGTGGTTGGGAAGGGAATGAGGCAGGGTTGTAGCCTCTTCCCGATGCTATTCAGTCTGTAAAGTAACAAAAGAAAAATTCGGAGTAGGTATTAAAATCCATGGAGAACAAATAAAAACTATGAGGTTCGCCGATGACATTGTAATTCTGTCAGAGACAGCCAAGGACTTGGAAGACCAGTTGAACGGAATGGACAGTGTCTTAAAAGACTGATATAAGATGAACATCGACAAAAGCAAAACAGGATAATGGAATGTAGTCGAATTAAGTGGGGTGATGCTGAGGGAATTAGATTAGGAAATCTAACTTAAGTAAAGTAGTAAAGGATTTTTGCTATTTGGGGAGCAATATAACTGATGATGCTCGAAGTAGAGAGGATATAAAATGTAGACTGTCAATAGCAAGGAAAGCGTTTCTGAAGAAGAGAAATTTGTTAACATCGAGTATAAATTTAAGTGTCGGGAAGTCGTTTCTGAAAGTATTTGTATGGAGCGTAGCCATTTATGGAGGTGAAACATGGACGATAAATAGTTTAGACAAGAAGAGCATAGAAGCTTTCGAAACGTGGTGCTACAGAAGAATGTTGAAGATTAGGTGGGTAGATCACGTAACTAATGAGGAGGTATTGACTAGAATTGGGGAGAAGAGAAATCTGTGGCACAGCTTGACTAGAAGAAGGGTTCGTTTGGTAGGGCATATTCTGATGCATCAGGGGATCACCAATTGAGTATTGGAGGGCAGTGCGAAGTGTAAAAATCGTAGAGGGAGACCAAGAGATGAATACACTAAACAGATTCAGAAGGATGTAGGTTGCAGTAGGTACTGGGAGATGAAGAAGCTTGCACAGGATAGAGTAGGATGGAGAGCTGCATCAAACCAGTCACAGGACTGAAGACCACAACAACAACAACAACAACGAAATTTATTTTGGATAGTTCACGATACTGTTATAGAAAACAAAGTGATGAACGCAGCAGATTCTAACTTCTTGACTTGACCCGTTTGAAGCACTTAGGTGCATCATCGTGTGAAGGTGGAATGCTGCAGCAATTGGAAACGTGTTCCAAAGTTGAAGTAGGCCGAACAGTATGATTCTTGTTGGCAAAACGTCCAAACTGCACACAGGTTCACCGTGAAATTCTAGAGGTATATGGACCAAATGCAATTCGAGTCCAGCAGTAGTGAAATGAGTCAACAGACGTCGGTGACATGGATAGGGAAGGAAGGCCGTCGACATCAGCAACTGACGAAAGTGTCCAGGCAATCGAGAAACTGGTTCCCAGTAATCGCTGCGTGACTACCGTGGACGATGTTCAGCAGGTGTCCATATCAACAGGCAGTGCTGTTTCCATCGTCCGAGATCGTCTGCAGTATCGGAAATTGTACTCCCGCTGGTCTCGTCAATCACTGCTACCTACACGCAAAGGCGCTGTGTTTACGGCGTCTCTCGATATCGTTGAGCGTTACTCCGTGGAAGGCAATGATTTCTTCGGCTTCATCACTACGAGCGATGAGGCATGGGCCCATCATTTCGCACCTTCAACAAAGATAGCGTCTACGGCAGTGGTTCCCAACCTTTCTTAGACCATTACTCCAGCGTGCAGTCAGACATTAGCTGGTAACCCCGCCATCCCCCCCCCCCCTCCCGATTTGCTCCCCCTCCTCCCCCACATTACCACCAACTTAAGCACCTAACTAAGCTGTAGAATGAAAGACTCTTCTTGGAACACTTATTTTTAAAATGATGAAAAATGAATGATATTTAGTTTGTGTTTGTGTGTGCGTATCAGAATGAATGATGAAGGATTCACGGGGCATCGCAAGTGCTGCCCACAACTCCTTCTCAGAAATGAAAGGTAACTACCCGCAGTGAGTGTACGCGCTTGTTGCAAAACATGCTTCCCCTGAACTACTCCTCTCCATTGCTGCACTTGTTTCACCTGCACACTGCATCTCCATTTAAAATCAAACAAGCTCAGATATGCGCTCCATAGTTACAGTTCCTAAATCACTTCATTGCTGCACTTCTTGTTTTTAAACTGACAGAAATTTGACGACTTCAGGCTGTTAATGCTTTGTGTCTGTAATAATAATAAAACTGTGTACAACACTAAGTCCTTACGTTACTCCTACTGTGTCGTGCTGTCTGTTTCGGAGCGAGTAATGAAGCAATTTCTGGACCACTGCACGTGCTACTACAACTTGAGAAGACACTTTCTTGAGATATTTAGCATTTCTTTCGTATATGTCTCATTTCTATCATCAGTGATGTACGGGCAAAGCACAAAATATGAGTGTAGTGGGTGGACTGTGTGAGGAATCTGTAACCTCCGTCGCATTATTGCAGCTAATTGAGAACAAGTAATGGTCAATAATAATATTAAAGTCTCACTCAAATTCTTTTGATAGTAATGGCGTTGCGAAAATAATTTAGTTTTGAGACTGAAACAGAATCTGACGGTTTGGTTTTTATATCTCAGATTGGTTCAAATCGCTCTGAGCACTATGCGACTTAACTTCTGAGGTCATCAGTCGCCTAGAACTTAGAACTAATTAAACCTAACTAACTTAAGGACATCACACACATCCATGCCCGAAGCAGGAGTCGAACCTGCGACCGTAGCGGTCGCTCGGTTCCAGACTGTAGCGCCTAGAACCGCACGGCCACTCCTGCCGGCTATACCTTAGAAAATTTCATTTTACCCCTCAGATAGTAATAACAGCCAAGTTGGGAAACACTGGTCTACGGACTGGAGGCACAGCTCGTCACCTCTGTGGAGTAAATGCAATGTCGCACCATCCGTAGAGAAGGTCATGGCCACTGTTTTCTTCGGCTGTGAAGGAGCTGTGTACAGAGAATTTATGGCAAAGGGCAGAGCCATTAAAGCCGATTCGTATTGTGCTACAGTGACATTGCTGGGCAACGCCGTTCAGAAGCAGAGGCGTGGGAAATTAAGCAAAGGCATTGTTCTCCTGCACGACAACGTAACACCCTACATGACACCCACGTTTTCTATGAGAGGGCTGGCAGCATCCTCCACACAGTCCAGATTTTGCACCATGCGATTTCCATATTTTCGGCAAGCTGAAAGAACATTTGGTGAGGTTGGGGGAGTGAGGGGGGGGGGGGGGGGAGATTTTCCAACGATGAGGGCGTTCTGGCGGGATTTTTGAATTGGTCTGTGACCACGGAGCGTATTCTATGGTCGAGGATATTTAAACAATTTGTAGAACGTTCTGATCATTGTTTTAAGAGATTTGGTGACTATGTGTAAAAATAGTGTCATGTATGTCTGTCACTTTGAAGTGTAGCGGAGCATTCAATAAAAAATATGTTATCTGCCATAACAATGAGTAACTTACTGTTTGAAGTCCGCTAGTAAGATGCAAATGCTCTGTTAAATTTCTCGGTATAATTTTCTTCAGTGGACTGTTCATCTGTTCAGTTCGAAAATAATTTTGTAGTTCGAGGAAACTAAGCTTATCAGTGCTGTAATTCGTATGGGCTTCGGCAGACTTTCTTGTGACAAACCTCCTGCAGTGTACTCGCTTTGAAGAGAGCGCGGCAGGTCAAAAGGCGGCTGCTCTCTCTTGTATGCACGATCTGGATCTGCCTGACTAACGTGGGGGTATCATGACACTAGTCATATCTGTGCAGCGCTTTGTTATTGTTGAAGCAGAAACACTGCGTAGGTCGGTATTACGCAAACGCTCTAACGTGGCAGTTTGAGTAGGAGGGCGGGCTGTTTTCAACCATGATTGCCTAAGATACTAGTATAGGACGGGCCTGAACTGTAACACCACGTTTACTAGACTGCCAACCTCAGAAAACAATAGCGCTGTAGCCGTTTGCGATTGCATTTTGTACTCGCCTTGCTTCATCTTGTGCGTTCCTCGCTATTTTTCTTTCTTTTATTATTTTCTTGTGAATGAAGATACTAATTCTGTTCGACTGTTACCCTCACAGCGTCGAAAAAAATCCCTACGACCTTTGTGTCGGCTCTGCTTTAGCAAGAGCACAGAAATGCGGACGTAGGCTGCCAGCCATGCGACAACCAGGCGAGGCTGTTACCACACACTGCTCTTCTCTCGGGGATCCAAGTCCTCGTTTATTTCGCTCGCGGTCTACTGACACTTTTTTTTTCACTATGCTACTCCGGGCACTGATGAGGTAAACTCGTTTATACCAACTCTAATGAGCCACCCTTGGCCACTAGAAAAATTATTAAGTATTCCGGATAAGAACAAAAAGAATAAACAGACAGGCAGCCTCGAATCTTTCCCCTGCAAAACTGATTGCAACTACTGTTCCCTACTCTCGCCAGGTTCTCTTTCCTTCCTAGTATAAAATTATTTAAATAAATCTCTCCTTTGGCGTTACTTTTGAACATGGAAATTGACTTTTTCACCACACCGTAAGCGGTCAGCGTTCCACAGGAAGATCTTGATCGTGAAACTCGTTTACTAACGCGAGTGCTACTACCGCCTTCGGACTGCCTGAGAAACTAAGTCGTTCTGGACCGAGAGTTCGTCGCTTCTGAATTGTACCGAGTGATCAAAAAGTCAGTATAAATTTGAAAACTGAATAAATCACGGAATAATGCAGATAGAGAGGTACAAATGGGCACACATGCTTGGAATGACACGGGGTTTTGTTAGAACCAAAAAAATACAAAAGTTCAAAACATGTCCGACAGATGGAGCTTCATCTGATCAGAATAGCAATAATTAGCAGAACAAAGTAAGACAAAGCAAAGATGATGTTCTTTATAGGAAATGCTCAGTATGTCCACCATCATTCCTCAACAATAGCTGTAGTCGAGGAATAATGTTGTGAACAGCACTGTAAAGCATGTCCGGAGTTATGGTGAGGCACTGGCGTCGGATGTTGTCCTTTAGCATCCCTAGAGATGCCGGTCGATCACGATAAACTTGCGACTTCAGGTAACCCCAAAGCCAATAATAGCACGGACTGAGATCTAGGGACCTGGGAGGCCAAGCATGACGAAAGTGGCGGCTGAGCACACGATCATCACCAAACGACGCGCGAAGGAGATCTTTCACGCGTCTAGCAATATGTTTTTTTTTTGTTCTAATAAAACCCCTTGTCATTCCAAGCATGTGTGTCAATTTTCACCTCTCTATCTACATTATTCCGTGGTTTATTAAGTTTTCAAATTTATACTGACTTTTTGATCACCCAGTACATTGCCTTCAGGATACGCGAAAACTACACTGTCTAGTCACATTTATGTGATTACCTGTCAAAAGTTCGATTAACCATGTTTTGCATCGAGACGTGCAGGAGGAGGGTTAGTGAGGTTCTGGAAGGTAATGACAGGGATGTGGAGCCATGCTCATTCTAGTGAAGGTGGTCAGCTGCGCTAGGTTTCTCGGATGAGGATCCAGGGTGTGAAGAGCCCGATAGAGATGTGGTCTTACAAATTCTTGGTAAGGTTTAAATCCGGGAAGTTTGGTGGCCAGTTGTTGTTGTGGTATTCAGTCCTGAGACTGGTTTGATGCAGCTCTCCATGCTACTCTATCCTGTGCAAGTTTCTTCATCTAACAGTACCTACTGCAACATACATCCTTCTGAATCTGCTTAGTGTATTCGTCTCTTGGTCTCCCTCTACGATTTTCACCCTCCACACTGCCCTCCAACACTAAATTGGTGATCCCTTGATTCCTCAGAACATGTCCTACCAACCGATCCCTTCTTCTAGTCATGTTGTTCCAGAAACTTCTCTTCTCCCCAATCCTATTCAATGCCTCCTCATTAGTTACGTGATCTATCCACCTTATCTTCAGCATTCTTCTGTAGCACCACATTTCGAAAGCTTCTATTCTCTTCTTGTCCAAACTAGTTATCGTCCATGTTTCACTTCCATACATGGCTACACCCCATACAAATACTTTCAGAAACGACACCCTGGCACTTAAATCTATACTCGATGTTAACAAATTTCTCTTCTTCAGAAATGCTTTTCTTGCCTTTGCCAGTCTACATTTTATATCCTCTCTACTTCGAGCATCATCAGTTATATTGCTCCCCAAATAGCAAAAATCCTTATCTAATTCCCTCAGCATCACCCGACTTAATTCGGCTACATTCCATTATCCTGTTTTGCTTTTGTCGATGTTCATCTTATATCAGCCTTTTAAGACACTGTCCATTCCGTTCAACTGGTCTTCCAAGTCCTTTGCTATCTCTGACACAATTACAATGTCATCGGCGAACCTCAAAGTTTTTATGTCTTGTCCATGGATTTTAATACCTACTCCGAATTTTTCTTTTGTTTCCTTCACTGCTTGCTCAATATACAGATTGAATAACATTAGGGAGAGGCTACAACCCTTCCTTCCCAACCACTGCTTCCTTTTCATGTCCCTCGACTCTTGTAACTGCCATCTGGTTTCTGTACAAATTGTAAATAGCTTTTCGCTCCCTGTATTTTACCCCTGCCACCTTTAGAATTTGAACGAGAGTATTCCAGTCAACATTGTCAAAAGCTTTGGCTAAGTCTACAAATGCTAGAAACGTAGGTTTGCCTTTCCTTAATCTAGCTTCTAAGATAAGTCGTAGGGTCAGTATTGCCTCACGTGTTCCGATATTTCCACGGAATCCAAACTGATCTTCCCCGAGGTCGGCTTCTACTAGTTTTTCCATTCGTCTGTAAAGAATTCGCGTTAGTATTTTGCAGCCGTCACTTATTAAACTAATAGTTCGGTAATTTTCACGTCTGTCAACACCTGCTTTCTATGGGATTGGAATTATTATATTCTTCTTGAAGTCTGAGGGTATTTCTCCTGTCTCATACATCTTGCTCGCCTGATGGTAGAGTTTTGTCAGGACTGACTTACCCAAGGTTGTCAGGGGTTCTAATGGAATGTTATCTACTCCCGGGGCTTTGTTTCGACTCAGGTCTTTCAGAGCTCTGTCGAACTCTTCACGCAGTATCATATCTCCCATTTCATCTTCATTTACATCCTCTTCCATTTTCAAAATATTGTCCTCAAGTACATCGCGCTTGTATAGACCCTCTATATGCTCCTTCCACCTTTCTGCTTTCCCTTCTTTGCTTAGAACTGGGTTTCCAACTGAACTCTTGATATTTGTACAAGTGGTTCTCTTTCCTCCAAAGTTCTCTTTAATTTTCCTGTAGCAGTATCTATGTGACCCCTAGTGAGATAAGCCTCTACATTCTTACATTTGTCCTCTAGTCATGCCTGCCGAACCATTTTGCATTTCCTGTCGATCTCATTTTTGAGACGTCTGTATTCCTTCATTTACTGCATTTTTACATTTTCTCCTTTCATCAATTAAATTCAATATTTCTTCTGTTACCCAAGGATTTCTACTTGCCCTCGTCTTTTTACCTACTTGATCCTCTGCTGCCTTTACTACTTCATCCCTCAAAGCTACCTATTCTTCTTCTACTGTATTTCTTTCCCCCATTGTTGTCAATTGTTCCCTTATGCTCTCCCTGAAACTCTGTACAACCTCTGGTTCTTTCAGTTTATCCAGGTCCCATCTCCTTAAATTGCCACCTTTTTGCAGTTTCTTCAGTTTTAATCTACAGTTCATAACCAATAGATTGTGGTCAGGGTCCACAAATGCCCCTGGAAATGTCTTACAATTTAAAACCTGGTTCCTAAATCTCTGTCTTACCATTATATAATCTATCTGAAATCTGTCACTATCTACAGGCTTCTTCCATGTATACAGTATTCTTTTATGAATCTTAAACCAAGTGTTAGCTATGATTAAGTTGTGCTCTGCGCAAAATTCTACCAGGCGGCTTCCTCTTTCGTTTCTTACCCCCAGTCCATATTCACCTACTACATTTCCTTCTCTCGCTTTTCCTACTGACGAATTCCAGTCACCCATGACTATTAAATTTTCGTCTCCCTTTACTATCTGAATAATTTCTTTTATTTCATCATACATTTCTTCAATTTGTTCGTCATCTGCAGAGCTGGTTGGCATATAAACTTGTACTACTGTGGTAGGCGGGGGCTTCGTATCTATCGTGGCCACAATAATGCGTTCATAATGCTGTTTGTAGTAGCTTACCTGCATTCCTATTTTCCTATTCATTATTAAACCTACTCCTGCATTACCCCTATTTGATTTTGCATTTATAACCCTGTGTTCACCTGACCAGAAGTCTTGTTCCTCCTGCCACCGAACTTCACTAATTCGCACTATATCTAACTTTAACCTATCCATTTCCCTTTTTAAGTTTTCTAACCTACCTGCCCGATTCAGGGATCTGACATTCCACGCTCCAATCCGTAGAATGCCAGGTTTCTTTCTCCTGATAACGACGTCGTCTTGAGAAGTCCCCGCCCGGAGATGGGGGACTATTTTACCTCCGGAATATTTTACCCAAGAGGACGCCATCATCATTTAATCATACAGTAAAGTTGCATGCCCTCGGGAAAAATTACGGCTGTACTTTCCCCTTGCTTTCAGCCGTTCGCAGTACCAGCACAGCAAGGCCGTTTTGGTTATTGTTACAAGGCCAGATCAGTCAATTATCCAGACTGTTGCCCCTGCAACTACTGAAAAGGTTGCTGCCCCTCTTCAGGAACCACACGTTTGTCTGGCCTCTCAACAGATACCCCTCCGTTGTGGTTGCACCCACGGTACGGCTGTCTGTATCGCTGAGGCACGCAAGCCTCCCCACCAACGGCAAGGTCCATGGTTCATGGGGGGTGGTGGCCAGTAGAGTGCGGTAAACTCACTCTGGTGCCCCTCGAACTACGCACGTACCTTGCAAGTTGTGCGACCTTTTGCACTGTCCTGCTGGTAGATGCCATCGTCTGAAGAACAAACTGCATGTGGGGTGGACGTAGTCCCAAAGGATACATTCACACTTTTATTGATCCATTGTGGCCTCTAAAGTGACGAGATCAGACAGGGAATGCCACGAGGACATTCCGCAGACAATAATTCTCCCTCTTCCGTCCTGGTCCCTTTGCTTTTAGACGTTTCGCGCCGCATACGATGGGCCATCGTTGCGATGTAGCATGAAAGGTGATTTATCTGAAAGGCCACCTGTCAAGCTGTGGTAACGGCGTACAAAGGCCAGCCTTTGTCACCGATGAACAGCAGTCAGCTTGGGTGCATAACCAGGCGGTTGCTGTGGAGACTCATACGGAGTTACACTCATTCGCAAAAGTATTCGGACAGTGGGAAGTTTCACAATGAGTACTCGAGAAACACTGACTATGAAACCCAAACATATTTATTAGCAATATATATTCGTAACAACATTAATTACAAAATAATTAGTGTATTATATCGTTTTCAAAACATAAATAACAGAAAAATTAGCAACAAAAATGAAACATCCTGAACACCTTGCTGCTATAAAAGTATTCGGTCACTGTCCAATAAATGTTCATAAGTTGTACAACGAAAATGTCAATACCTTGTTGGTCCACCAATCATTTTCAATACCTCCTCCAATCTACTAGGCATACTTTCCACGAGTTTTTTCGTGAAATCTGGGCCTATATTTGCCCATTCTTGGCGCAGTTTCTCTTTCAAGGTCTCCTTCGTATACAGGGTGTTACAAAACGGTACGGCCAGACTTTCAGGAAACATTCCTCACAGACAAAGAAAGAAAATATGTTATGTGGACATGTATTCGGAAACGCTTACTATCCATGTTAGAGCTAATTTTATTACTTCTCTTCAAATCATATTAATCATGGAATGGAAACACACAGCAACAGAACGTACCAGCGTGACTTCAAACACTTTTGTTACAGGAAATGTTCAATATGTCCTCCGTTAGCGAGGATACATGCATCCACCCTTCGTCGCATGGAATCCCTGATGCGCGGACGCAGCCCTGGAGAATGGTTTATTGTATCACAGCCGTCCACAATACGAGCACGAAGAATCTCTACATTTGGCACCGGTGTTGCGTAGACAAGAGCTTTCAAATGCCCCCATAAATGAAAGTCAAGAGGGTTGAGGTCAGGAGGGCGTGGAGGCCATGGAATCGGTCCGCCTCTACCAATCCATCGGTCACCGAATCTGTTGTTGAGAAGCGTACGAACATTTCGACTGAAATGTGCAAGAGCTCCATAGTGCATGAACCACAAGTTGTGTCGTACATGTAAAGGCACATGTTCTAGCAGCACAGGTAGAGTATCTCCTATGAAATCATGATAACGTGCTCCACTGAGCGTAGGTGGAATAACATGGGGCCCAATCAAGATATCACCAACATTGCCTGCCCGAACGTTCACAGAAAATCTGTGTTGATGACGTGATTGTACAATTGCGTGCGGATTCTCGTCAGCCCACACATGTTGATTGTGAAATTTTACAATTTGATCACGTTGGAATGAAGCCTTGTCCTTAAAGAGAACATTTGCACTGAAATGAGGACTGACACATTGTTGGATGAACCATTCGCAGAAGTGTACCCTGGAGGCCAATCAGCTGCTGATAGTGCCTGCACACGCTGTACATGGTACGGAAACAACTGGTTCTCCCGTAGCACTCTCCATACACTAACGTGGTCAACGTTACCTTGTGCAGCAGCAACTTCTCTGACGTTATCGTCAATTGCACGAAGAATTGCCTCGTCCATTGCAGGTGTCCTCGTCGTTCTATGTCTTCCCCAGTCGCGAGTCATAGGCTGGAATGTTCCGTGCTCCCTAAGACGCCGATCAATTGCTTCGAACGTCTTCCTGTCGGGACACCTTCGTTCTGAAAATCTGTCTCGATACAATCGTACCGCGCCACGGCTATTGCCCCGTGCTAATCCATACATCAAATGGGCATCTGCCAACTCTGGATTTGTAAACATTGCAGTGACTGCAAAACCACGTTCGTGACGAACACTAACCTGCTGATGTTGATGCTACGTACTGATGTGCTTGATGCTAGTACTGTAGAGCAATGAGTCGCATGTCAACACAAGCACAGAAGTCAGCATTACCTTCCTTCAATTGCGCCAACTGGCGGTGAATCGAGGAAGTACAGTACATACTGACGAAACTAAAATGAGCTCTAACATGGAAATTAAGCGCTTCCGGACACATGTCCACATAACATCTTTTCTTTATTTGTGTGTGAGGAATGTTTCCTGAAAGTTTGGCCTTACCTTTTTGTAACACACTGTAGATGTTGTCCGCGCGGAGGGTCCGTTTCAGTTTATCCCACAAATGTTCGATTGAATTAACGTCTGGTGACTGGGGAGGGGGGGGGGGGGTGATGCAATACTTTCGGGCAATTGAAGAGCAACCACATTTGTACAATATGCGCGGTATGCTTGGGATCATTATCCTGATAAAAATGAAAGTTGTTCGCAATACCTAGATGTCGTGGACTCTGCTTCAAATGTCCTCGCAGTATATTCAAATACGCTTCCTTGTTCATCGTATCATCAATGAACACTAAATCACCCACACCAGGACGCTCCCACCTCCAAACTTTTCTGATGGTTTGAGGTACCTGGGATTCAGCTCTTCATTGGTCTTTCGCCACTCGTTTGCCTTTCCGTCGCTTTGCCATAATGTAAATTTACATTCGTCGCAAAATATCATCCGATTCCACCAAGCCTGATTGTATTCGGCGTGTTCCCTCGCAAACAGCATACGTTTCTTCTGGTTCACTGCATTTATGAATGGCTTTCGCCGTGCCACTCGACAATGGTACTACGATCGTCGTAGTACTCTCCGCACGGTTTCGGGATGAATTTTTATACCAAGGTCTCCCTCCACCTCACTTGCAATTCGTGTGGCAGATATTTTCGGATTCTGTTGTACCTTTCGCACAATCACACGTTCATCTCTCTGTGCAAATGTCCGTGGCCGTCCTGTACTGCAACGGAATTCCAATCGGTCTTCTTTCTCGACCCGTTTAATAATGTCGTGAACGGTAATTTTCTTCATGTTCACTATTGCGGCAATTTCCCTGCAGGTTTTCCCTTTCGCGTGATGATATACGACAAGTTGCCTTTGCTCGAACGTAGAAAACTTCCCTCTGCGTCCCATCGTCGACCTGCACAGGCTCGCGATACATGTTTACTAATCATCGCTATCGTCTCGCGAAAATGTTGGACACACTGCAGTCGCTTCACCCTCTGTGCGTCTCGGAATGAACTATTCTCTCACGTTGTCCGCCTTTGTCCGAATACTTTTGTTGCACCTTCCCATGCCGTTTTCAGGAAATATTACGTAACAGACACATGTCCAACAACAATTCTTCGTATCTGACGCGTGTTTCACGTTGCGACATCGTATTCAGAGTCTCAAATACATTACTAAGTGCAATTTCTGTATTTGTTCATGTGTCAAACTGCAAAATTATGCACCGTTACGTGCTGTACGAATACTTTTGCGACTGAGTGTATGTTCGCTGAACAGTCGTTGAGGAGACACTGTTGCTAACCCCTTCGTTCATCCGAGCAGTCAGTTACTCAGCACTTGCAATACACATATCCGCAGCAGTCGTTCATTCCTGTCGTCTGTGGCCCTTGGTTCAACACAGTTAACTCAACGCTGGCTTCCGATAGCGCCGTGAGTGGTTACTACATATTGATGTCTAACATAGATGGCGGTCACATTGATGTGACTGGACCGTGTGTATAGAGAGTTTGTTGTGCTGAAGAAATTCTTTGATGGACTTCTCGTCCCTAGCTCCCTCGACGCATTTCTTATCGTCTCGTTTCCGTTACTGATGCTGGACGTTCACAGTTCACAGTACACAACTACAAAATTATGTGTTTATTTTCGAACGTACAGATGGTCATTATATGTAAAATAGCTATTTTCACTTACAATTGTTAAAATTCTGAGGTAAAAACACAATACAGATGATTTTCATAGATGAATGTTGTGTACAAAAAATGGTAACTGGCATGTTTGTTTTGTGCGATATAATAGTTACAATGTTGTCGGTGATTATGAAGCTGCTGGTGGATGTTGTAGTTATAGATAATGGTCAGCTCCTTGTAAGAGTCGGAGCAAAATTTGACGAAATGGGATCCTATGGAAAGGGATTAGAACATCGGTGCAAATGGCTCTGAGCACTATAGGACTTAACATCTGAGGTCATCAGTACCTTATAACTTAGAACTACTTAAGCCTAACTAACCTAAGGACACCACACACATCCATGCCAGAGGCAGGATTCGAACCTGCGACCGTAGCAGCTGCGCGGTTCAGGACTGAAGTGCCTAGAACCGCTCGGCCACCGCGGCCGGCTAGAACATCGTAGGATAGATTGTCTGATCGGGAAGTGAATGCTGGACTGAGTTGTGGGATTAGAAGGTGAGAATGAGCTGATAGTCTTATTCCATGGAGGGGAAATGGGGCAGACCGAGACTGTATCTGGTAAGAGAGGGGGGAGGGGGGGCGGGCGCGGCAGGCGGAGACGCATGCCGGCACGGAGTTCTGTGTCAGGAAACAGTAGTCTATAAAAATTTTGTTGGCGTAGGGAATAGATCTATAGAGATTAAGAAAAGGTGGTGTATGTTGACACAGACAAATTATCAATCTAGGACTGAGCACATCTGGGATTTTTCTCCTCGAATTTAGAGGAAGTGTACAATTTGTTGAAGGAATGTGAGTAGATATAATGATTCTGTTGCTGTAGAGGTTACAGGCTGGCGGGGACAGGCAACTGTGGAATATGAAAATAGCAAGGTGTAGAGAGCCAAACAATATTATCGAATGTTTTCTAGAAGTGAGAGAAAACGAAGTATGTAGTCATTGCCTTTTGGTTAGTTCAGATTTTGTCCATTTTTAGCATTTCACTGTGTGGTAATTCACCAGGTTGGTTTACAGTGCAGAGTTAGTCAGCTTTCACAATATCACTGTGCTAGATGTGATTACTGCTGATGGCAAGCTAGGAATAACGCAGGCGGAATCGATGGGTGGATGTTATTGAGATGCAGTTGCATTTGTTGTTGGTAATATGTAGGGGTAGACAGAAGACTAGGACGGCGTTGTGCAAGTAGATGGAGGCGAATGCATAGGCATGACACTGGTCTAACGAAGATAAGCCACTCTTATGTGGGTCTCAACTACTTACAAAGTGTTTTACCCAGTACAAACGCTAAAATTTTTCCGAAATTACAATGCCCTTGTGCCCAGGAAACATCAGTGAAATATTTAGTATTATTCTCACGTGAGAAACAGACACATTTACCCTATTAACAAACATTACCTTACACAAACTTTGACCAGAAGTTGGCCATATCTGGTGCGTTCTTCGAGGGTAATCCCAAAAGTAAGGTCTCCTATTTTTTTATAAGTACATAGACCTGTTTATTTCTACAGTGGTTTACACCAGTTTACAGCTTGAACATTTAGCTATTTTTCGACATAATCACAATTTCTGTCGATGAATTTTTCTAGACGCTGTGGCAATTTTTGTATGCATTTGTCATACCAGCTCGCCGCCATGCTGTTCAGAAAGTTATGAGCCTCTTCTTTCACCTCATCGTCGGAGCTGAATCTCTTTCCGGCCAAATGATCTTTCAATCTAGGGAACTGGGCGCCAAGTCAGGTCTATAGGGGGGGTGAGTGATTATGTTCCACCGAAACTGTTGCAGGAGAGCAACGGTTTGCCGAGCGATGTTTGGGCGAGCGTTGTCATGGAGAATGTGCACGCCCTTCCTCAACATTCCTCTTCTCCGGTTCTGAATTGCCCGTATGAGTTTTTTCAGAGTCTCACAGTACCTGCCTGCGTTAATTGTGCTCCCACTTATTCAGTCACGGAACAGGAAGCATTAGTGGTAGTATGGGCTATGCAGAAATTCCACTACTACATTTACTCGAAACAAGTGAAGGTATTTTGTGATCATCAAGCATTAAGATTCCTATTGACTACATGCCAGATTAGCGAGGTGGGCACTCGTATTACAAGAGTATACATTTCAAATAATGTTTATTAACGGAAAGGACAATGTAGTGGTAGATGCATTATTCAGACTACGTCAGGGTTTTCTTGAAGTTACTGCGCTGACAGAGCAAGCATCTTAGTTTAAAGTATTACTGGTCAAAGACACAGTACATAGAAATCAGTTCCTGAGAATGTGTAAAAGTGTGGCACAGATTCAAGGCTCAGATTTGTTGTGGGGAAGAATCAAACAATCTTTGCATCACAATTCAGACCCTGAACTAATTCAAAAATATAAGATAGAAAATGACATTCTTTACCATAAGAAGGGTAGTAATTACGACAGGTTGGTATGTTTGTATACCTAAGAATTGTATAGAAAGCCTTGTGTGGCACACTCATCTTTTATGGGGACACACAGGCATAGAAAAATGTAAGGATATTATTGATAAATACTGTTATTTCCCTGGCGTGAAACGTACAATACACACATGTTCCTTATTCATATGAATGACCTCTCACTTAACGTTCAACAAGCAAAACTAGTACTTTTTGCAGATGACACGAGTGTTATAATAAATCCCATTCCAGAAAAAGCAGCTAGAGATATTGTCAAGGATGTCTTTCAGAGAATTATTAAGTGGTTCTCAGAAAATGGACTTTCCCTTAATTTTCAAAACTCACTACATTCAGTTCTGTACACCGAATAGAGTCATACCGACAATTGATGTAGCATATGAACAGGGTACAGTTAACAGGGCAGATTTCTCCAAATTTTTGGGTGTTCACATTGATGACAACTTGCACTGGAAGAAGCGTATTACTGAGCTTAGCTTCTCAAACAATTAAGTTCAATTTCTTTCGCTCTTTGTATAATCGCTTATCTTGGTAACAAACGAACAGCCTACTAACGTACTTTGCATATTTCCACTCAATAATGTCTTATGGAATACTGTTGTGGGGTGTCTCATTACTTAGGCATAAATTATTGATTGCGCAAAAGAGAGAAGTGAGAATAATTAGTGGTGTTCACCCAAGAACGTCATGTAGGAACTTATTCAAGGCGTTAGGTATTTTAACTCCACCATCAGAGTACATATATTCGCTAATGGAATTCGTTATAAATGATCCATCTCATTACGCGAAGAACAGTGATGTTCATACGTACAACACTAGAGGGAAAAATGACATTTACTATCCGTTATTGAAGCTGTCAGTTGTTCAAAAAGGAGTGCATTCTTCAGCAACAAAAATTTTTGATCATTTGCCCACCAACATAAAGTGTCTGGCAGGTAGAAGATCAGGTTTTAAATCTAGCTTAAAATCATTTCTTTTGGACAGCTCCTTCTATTCCATGCACGAGTTTCTGTTTCAAAACTGGTAAAAAAAGGCACCTCTAAATGTAGTTGCATGTGTAGAACTAAAAATTTCTATCATGTGTGTATATATATCTTGTAATCTGATTTGTTTCACATCATATCGATGAAATAATCGTGAAAATGATCTACAGAACATGGCATAACTAAACTAAACTAAACTAAAATCTTAAGAACTAGTACTATTTGTCAAAAGGCAAAACATGCCAACAGATCCACTAAGAATTTGCTTCACCCGATTTTATCCATGGGACCACATCATTTGGTATCTGTGGATGTAGCAGAACCCAGCCCCACAGCAAGTGGTGAGTTCAAATATCTATTTGCAGTTTATGATACATTCTTCAATCATTTGAAAATATATCCATTAAAGACACAAGACATAATAACCTGCCACATTCGGCTACTGGTTATACACCAAACGAAATAAGTTTGATAAAATAGAAAAGAATGAATGGATAATTCCTTTATCCAGGTTGCCAAGGGCATCTAAGCCTCGAGAGTTAATAATTGGTGAGGTGGCAAACAATCGTACAAAATATTCAGAAGGAAGAAAGAAAAAATATGAGCAAAATATAAAATAGATTGTGCAATATTAAATTGGATACTTGGTTTTAGTAAATAATCACCCAAAGTCATCGCTATCGAAAAGGACAAACAAGAAATGGCAGAAGTTATGCATTGGGCCATACAAAATCATTGACATACCACATAATTGTAGCTTTCTCTTGTTTACCATAGACGGAGACAATATTGAAGGACTATATCCTTAGAAATACACCAAACCGTATATAAAATGATTCAGAGTGACAATGTAGATATAAGATTTTCTTTCAGTTTTTGATGTATTTTTCCTGCATATAGTAGTATAGAAGTGTTTTCCATGGTGTATTTTTCTGTATTTAGGACATATAAAGTGCCATCCATGTCAGTGACCTTGACAAAAAAACAATATTACTTCTTTTCAAAGAAGCACAGGAAAGACATTAGTTACTGAACAGTGTAACGAAGGAGCACAAGTTACTGAAATTGAAGTAGAATAGTGAATATAAAGTGATATCTATTTTTGATTAGAACATTTGATTTAATCCAATACTGTAAGGTAAAGGTAGGACTATTATTTCATTTGAAGGTTCAGCTTGTGAAAGATTTATTGGTAATATTTCAACTACTAGAGTAAGAAGAAAGATAACCATAGTAAAACCCACGTTAAAGGGAAACACCATGGGTCATCAGCAAAGCAGATTTCGATGAAGGAGTTTTAGAATCAATTGAGCAGTGATATGTCATGCAATTTAACCGCATGATTTTGCTAGATTTTTTGGATTCATGGCTAAACTCAGTTTCGGATCGAGAAACGCGGATTAGACACCGTGTAACTCAGAAGCATGCACGGCAGTCCCGAGAAAATATAAAAATGTAGGCAATTTGTTGAGTATGATGTGGTAAAGCCATTATTATTGTAAAATAAGGTCATAGTCTGAGTACAAGTCCTGACGATCTATTGGTCAGACATACGTGACATGCGATACAGGAATGTAAGTAATGAATTGTGTAATTTACAAATTGTAGCAACTGCCTCTAAACGACAACTTTAGTGAAAGTGCTTCATGTGACGTAATGTGGAATGCCATGCCCGGACATTGGAACATGTGACCATGGCATTCCAGAGAGCCTTATGACGTCCCACGGCCGAGATTATTCAAACTACGAGTGTTAGAACTTAAGTAGTGGCAACTATTTATTCACAACCGATACAAAAGGGTTACACGTTTGCACCTGTTACTGTTATTTTAAATAGTCACCAGCGTTGTGTAGAGCCCGTTGCCAGGGACGTGGAAGGCGTAGTATACCGTTAGCAGAGCCTGTTCTGTTGATGGTGTTAATGGAGCGGTCTACTGCCTGTCGAATCTCTGGAACAGTTCTGAAACGAATGCCACGAAGTGGTTCCTTCATCTTCGGAATCAAATCAAAGTCATAAGAACTTAAGTCCGAGGAGTATAGTGGATAGTACAGCACTTCCCAGTCCCATCGACCGAACAAAGCACCCACAGCTTGCACCGTATGCGCTCGCGCATTGTCGTGCAAACTGATGGCTGGATTGTGCAGAAAGAGTCGCCGCTTCTTTCGCAAAGCTGGCCGCAGGTGATGCTCGAAACTGAACAGTAATATTGTGCATTCACGGTCTGCCGTGAAGGAACATAATGCTTTAGGATAACACCATCACAGTCGTACACGAGAATCACCAAAACTTTTACCAAACTGGGGCTCTGATGCACTTTAGACTTCCGCGGCGACAAATAAGGACGCCATTCGTTGCATTGGCGTTTCAGTTATGGCTCGTACGATGTGGGCCATGTCTTATCTAGTGTTACGATATGGCGTAAGAGAGCCTCCCCTTCACGCTCATAGCGCTCCAAGTGCGTCTGAGCAGCGTCGTAACGCATCCATTTCTGCATTTCCGTCAAGTCATGCGGAACCCATCGTGATGCAATTTTTCGCATGCCCGGGCGTTCCTTCAGGAAGCGAATCACAGTCGTAAGCGCTAATACGGTTTCGTGAGCGAGCTCACAAATCGTATGGTGTCGATCCACTAACGCGGCAACATAATGCACTTCTTCTTCAGAGACGCTAGGACGACCTGCCCGATGCATGTCTGCCACAGTTTGCCGACCTTCGTTGAGGGCTTTTACCCAACTTGCGGCAATGCCGATTCTCTGCACGCCTCTTGAAGACCTTGATGATACTAACGTGCTGTAACCTCTGCACATCCAATCTGGATCCAACTCCGTTGTTCCTGTTTCGAAAACATACTGACACCGTTACGTTAGACCGGTCGATTGCGCACACGCCGGCGACTTGGGACGGGCGACTCCATTTGCTCGGAGATAAGGTAGGGGCGTCTCAACGTGTGCTATCAGCGACAATACTAGATTCCATTGCATAGTATCACCACAGCACTGTTGCTACTATTTAATTTCCAATCTAAGTATAAATTATCGAATATTTTTCCACGATATTAAGCAATTATATTTGTCATATGTAAAAGAAACTACTGAAAGTCAAGGAATAATGAGATTATAAAGAAACTCTGTTATCTGCATGGAGGTATAAGGAGGGGAGATGCCATGACGTCACAAACTTGAAGCCGACAGAAACCGAGCTCCGCCAATGCAGTTTGGTCAGAACTCAGAAGACTCGTTTCCGATTGTGCTACTGTGTAGAGCTGCGGAAGTTTTTTTCATTTTATAATGCCGGTTTCCGTTGTTTACAGGTGTACTAAACGTTGGAATAGTGCTACCAAGTTAAAAGGAATCACGTTCCATGCGTACGTGGCCCCGTTCGTAAAATATGGTCGTTTATATTCGTGGCATGTGCGGACTTGTTTACGTTTCGTGAAACTGTTTTCTTCTTATTTTATTTCAGATTTCCGATCAATGAAGCTCGTAGAGCTCTGTGGGTTCATATGGTAAGAAGGAAAGACCGGATACCTAACAAATGGAGCAAAATATCTTCCCAGCATTTTCGAGAAGAAGACATTGACCGAACTTCAGTTTCGAGTTTACGGATCAGGGAAAATGCTGTACCATCAATTTTTCGTGCCTTTCCGCCTCACTTACAAAAAGGTAGTCGAAGTGAAATCAGCATATTGATTCTGAATTCCTGTAAAACTAGGAAATAAACGTACAATGCCAGAAAGTATGAATTAGGCCTCTAATTTCAGTTGTGTTTTTATCTATAACCAATGACATGTGAAGATTGCAGTGGAGTTAATCCATGTAACAAAATTTTCATAGTTTTATCACCTTTTCGGGCGTAAATTTCTATTTTTTTCTTGAGAGTTTGTGTGTTTTGTGTAATTTTATTTCTGTGTAATAAGACTCCAGGCATTAAGTCAAGTTATAACTGTCATAATCTGCTCTTCCTCTTTGTCATATTTAATTTTACTTCTTTCGGCCGTTAATTACTTAATCATCCATTTTAGAAAATTCAACAAGTTGAATCAGTATTCTTTGATAATAGTTTCACACCTGTAAGCATTGGTGTATGTAGTGAAAGAACACTAGTTAAATGCCACAGTAACAGCATTGCATTTACTCTTGTTATGGGCAGTGACAAATTATCATATTGGAAAAAAGTGCTTAGTTGTGTAAGATAGTTTGTTAATGTATCATATGTTCAAGTGTATGTTGCTACTATTTCAAAACATACAGTGGATTCAAAACCACCAAACTGGCACTTTCTTACTTCACTGAGAGTACATCGACCCCCTCCCCCCCCCCCCCCCAATGCAGCTTTTCATAAAGGCAGGTTTCTTACCCCCTCACATTCACAGGTGTTTCTGCACTATCATTGTAGTGCAAATAAATAGTAACAAGTCCAATCAGAATCTACAAATATTGTAAATGCATTATGGAATGCAAATAATTATAAGTAGGCTGTAACGTGTAATTGAACAGATTTTATTTGTTTTAAATCTTTGTTTTCTGTTGGAACAGAAGAAGAGACGACCACCAACACAAAGGCAGCAGACATCAAAAAGTACAGTTAATTTAAATGCTACATGCACAACTCAAGATGAAGCTACTACCAGTGGCTTTCGCGCTGAAGCTTTTCATCGTGCTAATCCCACCACACTATTGAATGTAAATCCTAAAGAAACACCAATAGTGAGGAACCTTAAGAGGGATGTGTCTGTTCAGCTGACAAAAATGAAAATTATAGGAAGAAAGTCAAAGTTCTTCAGCAATCCAAGCGCCGTTTAATAAAAAAAAGTGGCATATTTGAGTACAGTGATGGAAGAACTGAGAAAAAAAAAATATTTTGTGGATGAAGACAGTCTAAGTGTTATTGCAAGCATAAAGCATACCTGGAATGCACAAGCAGCTGTTGCAACGACAGGCAGCAAAGGCAAACTGTAAGAGTGTACCTAGAACTTACAGCCCTGAGCTACGTTCGTTTGCTCTTACATGAAACTTTTATTCCCCACAAGTGTATAAATATGTTAGACGCTGCTACGACACGTGTCTGCCACATCCAAGAACACTAGCAAGGTGGTACCAGGGTGTGGACGGTGCTCCTGGCTTTACCACGGAGGCATTTGCCATTATTAAAGCAAAAACTTCTCATCAGGGCCAGACTAATAAAATTCTATGCAGTTTGTTAATGGATGAAATTGCAATCAGGCAACACATAGAATTTGATGGATCACAATATTATGGATACATAGATATGGGTCCTCTGTTGCTTTGGATAGTTTACCTGTAGCTAAAGAGGCATTTGTATTAATGTTAGTTGCAATTAATGGTAGCTAGCAGTAGGGTATTTTTTTGACATGTGGATTGACTGGGGGGCAGAAAGCTCATTTGGTTAAACAATGCATTAGCCTTGCTAGTGCCAGTGGCATTCAAGTAGTGTCTCTCTCGTGTGACGATTGTGCCTCCAATGTGTCTATGGCTAAATGCTTGGGGTACAATACTGACGTTGATGGATTAAAGACCACTTTTTTTGTTCAGGGTAACAATTTTGAAGTTGCATTTCTGTTAGATCCGCCCCATATGCTAAAACTTGTAAGAAATGCATTAGGGGAGAGAAAACATTTTTGGGATGGGCAAGGTAATGTAATTTCATGGTAGCTATTTGAACTACTGCATAAGTTGCAAGTGAAAGAAGATTTCCACTTAGGCAACAGCATTACGAGTAGCCACATCAATTTTGTGAATAACAAAATGAAAGTTAGGTTAGCAGCCCAGCTGCTCAGCACTTCCATGGCAGACGCAATGCAGTACTGCTGCGATATGAAGATACCAGGCTTTGAAGATGCTTCTGCTACAGTAAAATTTATAAGGATATTCAACTGCCTGTTTGATATATTAAATTCCAGAAGCCTTCTGCAGAATAAGTGGAAGCAGCCTTTGAATGTTCATAATTTCAAGGTTGTTAAAGAATTTTTAATGGAAGCTCAGACATACATCAAAACACTTACTGTGTATCAGGGAGAAAGAGTTGTGGACAGTAACAGGAAAACAGGTTTCATTGGCTTCCTAGTGTGTATTTCTAGTGTCTTGCACCTCTATACAAAGCTTGAACCACAATCCTCTGCACCTTGAAGTTCCTCCCCATTTATAAGTGCTGCCAAGATCATTTGGAGATGTTTTTTAGTGCAATCCGTAGTCGTGGTGGGTGGAATAACAATCCAACAGCTCGACAATTTATATCTGCCTATAAGAGACTCCTGTTTCACAATGAAATTCGTGAATCAGACAGAGGCAATTGTATAGCCCTGGAAGAGATCTCTATTTTGACATACAGTGGTCAGACTATAGAACAACAAATCAATTTCCCCACTTAACGTAGGCAATTATTAGATATGGAAACCCATTTGGTGAGCCATGAGCATGATTACTTTGAAGCTGAAATGATTATCTCTGAAGTGGCAACCCATATTGTTGTTTATATTTCAGGATTTGTGGTTCGTCACTTAGAGAGAACTTTACAATGTGAAACGTGCTTGTCAGTGTTGCGAGGGGAAGGGAGTCATACTGCCTATTCTCTTATACACAGAAAGAGCAGAGGTGGTTTGATTTCACCATCTGACGATGTTGTGGACATTTGTATGTGTTCTGAAAAAGTATTTAGAAAATACAGTGCTGGAAATAGGAGGGTTCCTGTGAAAGATCTTAATACTAAATGCGTTTCAGAGGTACTTGGCACTTTTCTGTTCAAGCCTGTGTTTGAGGAAGTGGGAGAGCGCATGAAGGATCAGCACCCATTAGATAATCACTTGGTACTGCTAATCAAAGCTATAGCGAAAAGGTACCTGCTGACACCTCAGAAAGATGCTGCAAAATGTGTAACAGATTCACTCCATGAAAAAAAATTTGAGAACAGCATACACCAAATTAGTTCTACTTAAAGGTCAATGCATTTGTGAACTTTGCTTTCCACACTTCTTTCCTCTATGTTATTTAATTTTCCCTTTTAAAGCTGTGTTTGAGGGTACATATGAAAGCTTTACCCCCTTTAATAGTACATTTATGAAGTATTTTAATGAGGTAGTGTGTGCTTCTGGTGGCAGTGCATTAAACAGTTTCTTCTCCAGGATATATATAGCCATTGTGAATTTTGTAAAGGGCTGGTCAATTTTTATTTGTGACGTGTATTTTGATGATGAAATGATTACCTTAATTTGTAGCTACATGTAGCTTAAAGAGTACTGCATTTAGTAACTGAGTTTATTATAATGAGAGTTTAGTGGTTTCAGAAGGAAAATTGTGTTTCTTGACTTACACCACTAAGGCTTTCAAGGGCTCATTTGTAAATTGATCCAGGAAATTGGACCACTCCTATGATACACAGCTGTGATTTGAAAGTGTTTTTTTTTTCCACATTGTTCTGTGGGATTTTTTATCACCAATTCTTGCCGTACTACTTCATGTTCTGATAGATACATAATATTAAAAATCCCATTTCATGCTTACTTATTTTTACATTTGTTATAACACTGTGCAGATATAATTGTCTTGTTGGCTTATTGGCACAAAACGTATTGTGTAACCTGAGGACATTGAACATATGTAAGAGCTTTGTTGTAACCCAAATGTCAATATTAATATTGTACCGCATCCCAAGAGATCAAAATCTTTCTCAAAACTACATTATTTATAACTTTGCCAAAAATTTTGATAGTCCCACACTTCACATATAAGATTATACAGAATGTTAGTGGATAAGCTATAATGAGATTGAAACACTGACGGTATGATAATGCAAGAACACAGCTTGATAATTTGTACTTTAAAACGTGTTTTAGTGAGTTGAAATGTACAAAACATCAAAGTATGCCATTTATTGTTTCTCTCCTATTTTATCCTTTACTTCTGCAACTTTATCCTATGAAAGTCTGCAGTATGTTACAGTAATTGTAAAAGGTGAGTGATAAAACAATATTGTGTAAATGTAATGCTAGTTTAAATGCTGTGTGCAAGAAATGGTTCCAAGTGTAGCACTGGTTTAAGATATTTTGCTTTATCCAACATTGAAGCAAATAAAAAAGAGGTGGGTTAAAACCGCCAAGGTGCCTCACTCATTTCCATTATATTTTATACAGTGCATGGATTGGTTGTTAGGTTGGTTGTTTTGGGGAAGGAGACCAGACAGCGAGGTCATCGGTCTCATCGGATTAGGGAAGGACGGGGAAGGAAGTCGGCCGTGCACTTTGAAAGGAACCATCCCGGCATTTGCCTGGAGCGATTTAGGGAAATCACGGAAAGCCTAAATCAGGATGCCCGGACCGGGGATTGAACCGTCGTCCTCCCGAATGCTAGTCCAGTGTCTAACCATTGCGCCACCTCGCCCGGTCATTGCAGTGAAATTTCAGACTATTGAACATAAGTACCTATCATCAGCAAGTGTTTAGCTTGACTTGGAGGTTGAAATTTGAGCACGGATGTTTGCAGAGCATCCTAATTTAACTATTGGTGATTTTAATAGCAGTGTTGTCCTTTACACAAATTTGTGCAATTGAGATTTGTTTAACCGTTCATGATTAGTATCAAAACTGCTACTTAATGACATGTATTGACTTATAAACTAAAGGAAGGTTTCATAATTATCATCTGACATGTAGGCCTATTGTGCTATTAATAATCACACACAGAGCAACAGTTGTGATTTCATAGTGTTCAGATGTTTAAACTACAATGGTACTGAAAATCCCATTGTGTATACTTGTACTAGTTTGCTGTGTTGACATTCACAAAAGCATTATCGTACGCTTATTTTTCTTGACAAAGCTCAAACGATGTTTGTATTTACAAATGAAATTTTGTATAAGTATGTAAACGAGTAAGAAATATCATCCGGTATGTAAACAAGCATAGCTTTGGGGTTCTGCTTTCAGTTTACATCGACACAAATACAGTAAAAGGTGATTTGAGTTTGAAAAGAGCTTTGTACACTATTACTTTTCATCATTCGAAGTTCGTATCCAAAAGAAACACTTAAGTTAACGAGACCAAATCAGTTGTATTGATGGGGCAAAAACGCATTAAAAACAAAACGAAAACGCCTGAAAAAGCTATTCTGACGTTGTGTTATGCATGTAAACATTGTAACACTCATCATCATCTGAAATTATTTCGCAGACATAACGTTAAATATGAAGAACACGCAATTCTAACAAGAGCCCTGTCACTGTTTTGACCAATCAAACATGGTGGCCGACCACGCCCACCGCCTTCAAACAGACGTACAGCAGACGGCCATAGTGCAATCTCCCCTCCGTATACCTCCATGATTATCTGTAACATAAGTATTATTAATATCTTTCTTCTTTTTGGTATCGGCGCGAAACAAAAAGCGCGAGACACTCTCTTTCTTGTTCTTGTTCGAATAGGACGCCATTATGCAACATCTACATAATAACGTGTGTACATGTTCCATTAATTGAGCAGTGTGTTCTAATATATGTCTAAAGTATTGCTGTTGTAAATTTCAACTGTAACTTGCACCACACATCCCGTTTGCTTGTTCTATCATTTTTAAAAGAATTTCAGGTGGTGCACCGGCAGCAAGCTGAACGTCGGTGGACGGCGACAATTGACCGCCATTATGCGGCAATTTCAAATTATCGTAATTGTTATCTCGTTTTTTCCATAGGCGACGTTGGAGATCGGCGAGCCCCCGGTAGCTGAGTGGTCGCCGGCACGGTAGCTCAGCGTGTTCGGTCAGAGTGTTACGTACCCTCTGTAATAAAAAAAAAAACTGTGTTAAACGATCATCAACGAACTTAATCGGATGTCTTACGACGTCCACTCCGAGCAGATACAACGAACAAAAGCGAACAAAATGAGATTAAAAAAACGAAACAAAAACAAGTGGTCAGCGCGACATAATGTCAATCCTAAGGGCCAGGGTTCGATTCCCGGCTGGGTCGGAGGTTATCTCCGCTCAGGGATTGGGTGTTGTGTTGTCCTAATCATCATCATTTCATCCCCATCGACGCACAAGTCGCCGAAGTGGCGTCAAATCGAAAGACTTGCACCCGGTGAAAGGTCTGCCCGACGGGAGGCGCTAGTCACACGACATTTATTTTTTATTTTATTCATCCATGATCTGTAGAAACTGACATTTCAAAGTACTTAACTATTTATTCAGACGATTTACGTTACGTGCAACACGACACAGATTTGGCCTGCATTAAGACGTAATTAAATCACATTGAAAGTGGTGAAATACTTTTTTTTGTACGTGTATTTAGCCTATAATGATTTAATGTTTTTGAGCATGAATTCGTCTAAGAAATTTCAATAATTATACAAGATCCCACGCTACATTTTTGTGCCAGTAAAATCTAAGAACGATCCGTGTCTTGCATATCGTTGCAGCGGAACCAAAATCAAATTAAAAATAAAAATAAAATATAGATTAAATAAAATAAAATAATAAAACACACACATTAATACGTTACAGACAGGTGCACTACATTGTTCCTTCAGGCTTTCACTTCACAATCAGATCACTGACAGTCGACTTAGGAAGCTTTAGAAATGTTGAAATGTCCCTAATTGATTTGTCACTCAGGTGACACCCAGTGAGTGATCCACATTCGAAATTAGCGCTGCTGACTGACCCATTGTGCTCTTACTGATTCTCTAATGACGACATCGTACTCTTCGCCTCAATTTATACTGGCTGATCCACCTCTCCTGACACCTAGTGGTCAATTCCGCATTGTATTTGTATGCCCGGAAACTTTTGATCAGATACATCTGCATGGATACTCTGCAAATCACATTCAAGTGCCTGGCAGAGGGTTCATAGAACAGAGTATTTTCAGTGGAACTTAGGGAAGAGGAAAGTCATCGAGTATCAATATACGGATACAGTAAAGATGTGCGAGATAGCGAAAAGAATGAAAAAGGAAAGAGACTCCGAAACGCATAGACGTTCTGGCAGTTATTGCCGTAGCAGCGAACAGTTCAGCTTTTTCAGGTGGCCATAGGAAATTCAAACAGGGGCGCGGAATATTAACGCCGGCCAGCCCCGCTCAGGAGCAGGGCAGTTAAACGAGCCGTTCCCGGCCGTCAGCCTGCCGCGACGTTTACTGCGGCGCAGTTGGGCCTGCTAGACTACGGCATGCCGCGGCGGCTCCGACCGCCGTTCTGCTTCACTGCTGCGGCTACAGAGCCCTGGCTGCAGTGCATTACGTAGCTGCGCAGACATTTGAGTTCACCACATTTTGCTCTTTATATGGTAGTTATCTTTAGAAACAAACTAACGTCTCAATATACACTGAGGTGTCAGAAGTTATGGGATGACGATATGCACATATACAAATGACGGGGCCGTTGTGGCCGAGCGGTTCTAGGCGCTTCAGTCCGGAACCGCGCTGCTGCTACGGTCACAGGTTCGAATCCTGCCTCGGGCATGGATATGTCTGATGTCCTTAGGTTAGTTAGGTTTAAGTAGTTCTAAGTCTAGGGAACTGATGACCTCTGACGTTAAGTCCCATAGTGATTAGAGCCATTTGAACCATTTTTCAAGCTGGTGGTGGCTCCTTAATGGTGTGGGTTGTATGTACGCAGAATGGACTTGGTTCTCCTGTCCGACTGAACCGATCATTGACTGCAAATGGTTATGTTCGGCTAGTTGGGAACATGAAGTCCATGAATGGCTGCAAATGGTCATTTTCAGCCATTCGTGGAGTTCATGTTCCCAAACAACGATGGAATTTTTATGGATAACAATGGGCCGTGTTACCGGGCCACAATTGTTCTTAATTGGTTTGAAGAACATTCTGGACAATTCGAGCGAATGATCTAGTCATCCATATCGCCCGACATGAATCCTATAGAACATTTATGTGACATAGTCGAGAGGTCAGTTCGTGCACAAAACTCCCCACCGGAAACACTTTCCCAAGTGTGGAGCGCTGTAGAGGCAGCATGGATCAGTATTTCTGCAGGGACCTCGCCACGCCGTGTTGCTGCACTACGCCGGGCAAAAGAAGGTCCGACACGACACTAGGAGAAATTCCACGACTTTTTTCACCTCAGCGTATTTTACAAAGAGCAGTCATTATTTATGCAAGTTAAAATTTTCTTGGGTGATTTGTCACTTCGAAAGGAAGTATTGCTTACGCAAAAATAAGAATAATATGTAGTGTTCACCCAGACTCATCTTGTAGCCACCATTTCCAAGGAGTTTAATAATTCAGCTGTTCCCGTAAAGTAAGTTTATTCGCTAATCTAATTCTTCGCAATTAACCCACCACTATTTGAGAAGAATAGTGGCGTTAACAGCTGCAATACTCGAAGAAAAATATTGACTTTGAGCGAGTAGGACTCATGCACTAAGGGTGGCGTAAAAACTTAATTATGTGCACAGACAATTTATCCATCCCGGGAAGCGAGGATACAGACGCTTTTTGCCTCTCATCGATAATAGTACTGTCAAGATGTGTGTGTGTGTGTGTGTGTGTGTGTGTGTGTGTGTATAGTTTGAGGTTTACGGGCGCTAAACAGCGTGGTCATCAGCGCCCTGACGCATAGAAACTGGAACACATGCGGTGAAGGGACGAAGAAGGACAGCGAACTAGGAGAACGGCTAAAAGGCACAGGTCCGACGCAGTTCCAAATCCTCTTATGCAGAGGCAAAACAAGAGGAAAAGAAACGCACTAAAAAAGGAAAGGATACACAAGGAAAAGAGAACAGAAATCGAAGTGAAACAAGTAGGTAATCGTGACTAGCGGACCTCTTACCTAAAACCTGGGTGAGCCAGTCACCCAGCAGCACATTAAAATCCTCTCCCTAAAATCCGAGGCAACAAATTGGACAGGAAACAAAACCGTAAGACCTTAGCCACAGTTGTTGCGTCGTCTTGCAAAATAGAGGGCAAATACGATGGCAAGGAAACCATCGCCCTCTGGTCAGAGAATAAAGGACAGTCAAGTAAAACGTGGCGGACAGTAATGTGGACGCCACAAGCACTGCAGATTGGGGGGTCCTCCCGCCGGAGTAAGAAACCATGCGTTAAGGGACTGTGCCCGATGCCATGGCCGCGTGGTGGCATTGGCCAAACGCAGCTTATTTTCACCGACCGCCAGCCACTCCTCTTCCCATTGACGTATAACACGAAAACGCAAAAGGGAGGTAACAGCATGGTAGGGGGCGGCACATTTAACAACTTGCAGCTTTGGCAGCCACATCCGCCAGTTCGTTTCCCCTAATACCCACGTGCCCCGGCACCCAGAAGAAGGAAACCTCCTTCCCCTGCCGTTGCAGGTGGAGTAAGGCATCATGGATGTTCTGGATGACCGTATCCGCTGGGTACAAGTGTTGCATGGTCTGAAGAGCACTCAGGGAGTCAGAACAGATGAGAAACTTAAGACTGGGAACAGATCTCATCTGCTCCTATGCCGGCAAGATCGCAAAGAATTCGGCATCAAAGATGGTAAACGCCTCAGGAAGCCGTAACTTGACGACTCGATCAGGGAAAACAACAGCACAACCAACAGAGTCCGCCTGTTTAGAGCCATCCGTAAATACTGGTACATGGTCAGGATGCTGGTTTAAAATATCGTAAAATAAGGAGGTAAAAACAAACGCAGGAGTGCAGCTCCTCCGGTACTCTGACAGGTATAAAAGGACGCTGGGCCTCTGGAGCAACCAGAGAGGCAGGCGGGTAAAACCCTGGAGTTGGAGTGCACAGGCTCCACACCAAGGCACTCAAGCAAATGCTTGGCACGAATCCCAAATGGTCTCGTTGCCCTTGTACGACTGGAAAAGAGACGTTCCATAGGCGGTCGGGCAACAGTAGCGTACGCAGGAGAGGTGGGACATGCAAGAAATTGACACACCCGTCGCACCATGAGGAGTTTCCGCCGGATGGCGAGCGGCGGTTCCCCTGCCTCAGCACACAGGCTGGGGATGGGACTGGTACGGAAGCCACCAGTGGGGAGCCTGAAGCGCTCATGGTGTACTGCGTCAAGAATCTTCAGGTACGAAGGCCTCGCTGACCCATACACGGTGCATCCATAGTCAAGACGCGACCGGACGAAAGCCCTAAGAACGCAGCAGACGCGCCCGATCTGCTCCCCAGGACCGATGGCTCAGACACTTCAAAATATTCAGCGCCTTCAGGGCCCGCACCTTGAGGTCTTTAAGGTGCGGCAACCACGACAACTTGGAATCAAAAGTGAGGCCCAGGAACCTCACAGTGTCTCTAAAAGGAAGAATGGTGTCCCTCAGACGCAATTCAGGGGAGGTAAAAGCAAGTCGTGAACGATTACAATGAACACACACACACATTTGTCTGCAGAAAAGGTAAAACCCGTCTTCGCAGTCCATGCCTCTAATCGCTTTATCATAAGCTGCCGACTAGCAGTGACAAGACTGGAGGAAGCCCAGAAAACTGCAAAATCGTCCACAAACAAGGAGCACTGGGCAGGACTCCAGATAGTGGACGTGATACTGTTAATGGCGATGGCAAAGAGGGTGACACTTAAAACGCTTCCCTGAGGAACACCATTCTCGTGCACGTAAAAATCAGATAGCACATTACCAACCCGATATCGAAAGAGGCGGCGGGAAAGAAAGGACCGAATGAAGATGAGGAGATGGCCACGAAAGCCCCACTGATGGAGTTGATTGAGGATAAGCCGGCGCCAAGTAGTGTCATACCCCTTATTAATGTCAAAGAATACACCTAGACAATGCTGGTTACGTAGGAAGGTCTGCTGGATGGCCGCCTCAAGCGGGGTCAAGTTGTCTTTAGTTGAACAACACCTCCGAAAGCCACACTGAGAGTGGCTAAGGAGCTGCCTGGTCTCGAGCAGCCAAACCAGACTACGGTTGACCATGTGTTCCAATGTCTTCCCGACACAGCTCGTCAAAGCAATACTCCGAAAACTACGGGGATGCATTCGGTCTTTCCCCGGTTTGAGGAGGGGAATCAAAATCGCCTCCCTCCACGAGTCAGGGAACGTGCCGGATGACCATATCATATTAAAAAAATTCAGAAGAGCTTCCTTGGATGGCAGCAACAAGTGCTGCAGCATGCTGTACAGGATTTGATCATCACCTGGCTCAGTATCATGAGCCACAGACAGCGCCGAATCCAGTTCCCACATTGTGAAGGGGCAGTTGTAGGGTTCAGAATTTGGAGACCGGAAGTCCAAGTGATCCCTCTCGATGGCAGTGCTGTAGCGGCAGAAATCTAGATCACAGTTAATAGTGGCAGTAGATTCTGCAAAATACATGGCCAGTGTCTGGGCAATGTCTCTCGGCGCTGTGAGTAGACAACCCTGATGCAGCAATGCCGTGACAGGTAGTTGGCTGCGTGTCCCGGAAATCCTCCTGATGGGTTCCCATACTTTCGCAGAACTAGTGGAGCGGGTGATGGAGTTCAAGAACAATTGCCATGGCCATCATTTGCTCTCTTTAATCACTCGCCGCGCCTTGGCCCTTGCCACCCGAAAGGCCGCAAGATTGTCAGCTGAGGGACGGCACTTGAAGCGGCGCAGAGCTGCACGGCGGGCTCGGATGGCTGAGCAGCACTCAGTGGTCTACCAAGGGACAGGACGCCTCTTGGGATGACTTGAGGACCGTGGGATCGACAATTCAGCCGCATGGGAGATCACGGCTGTAAAATCAGTTCATCTTTTCGATACACGGTTGTTGTTGTGGTCTTCAGTCCTGAGACTGGTTTGATGCAGCTCCCCATGATACTCTATCCTGTGCAAGCTTCTTCATCTCCCAGTACATACTGCAACCTACATCCTTCTGAATCTGCTTAGTGTATTCATCTCTTGGTCTCCCTCTACGATTTTTTCCTTCCACGTGTGATATACCTTTTGCATTTCTTACTTTTATGTTTTCATCCTCTTTAAAAGCAAAGAGAAAAGATGAGGTGGTAGTAGCCCAGCGTAGAGCCTGTGCCTACCGTCAGGTATTTTTGACTTTCAGATGTTAAAAGACAGAGCAGTTTTTTGTTCTGGTACGAGTTGTTGGAAGGAAGGTTTCGCTCAGTGAGTGAACGAGTGAGAATCGCCATTTTTTAGCGAGTAATTGCAGACCGCCATTGTGTGTATTTTCTATGTGCATCGAACAGAAATATAGTAGTGTTTTATTAACAGAATATTTGTGAGAGTTATTATTATTTCAAGTAGTAATGCAATAAGAAGAACGGAAGCCCACCTGTGTACTTCGGAAAATTTACAAAGATCCGAATATAACAACACGGCCACAGTCAAGGAGACGGCGATCGGACATAATATTAATAATTGGTACGCATAAAATACTACGAAGACGATTTATTTATATAAATATAAACTAAAATGATTCCTTTCCCGTTACAGGCAATGCCTAGCTTATTGTGCTTGTCCTTCATGCCAAAGAATTAATCTCTTTAATTCATCCATTTAAAAAAAAAGCCACACTTTCCAACATTTTATTATCATTCATTCCCTATCCTATTATATTATCACTTTATTATATTATAAAGTGGCGACAAGTGACAAGCACGATACGTAGTGGGCAAAACTGTGAGTACTAGTATTGTTAGGAAAATGAATATACATGTATGTTAACAATTTCTTTATGTTCCATGTACGCTGATGATGTGACGGAGACGGTGATGTGATACTGAAAGGAAATAATAAATAAATTAGAAGGAAGAGGAAGACAATACCAAGAACGTACAACAAAGCACAATAGAGGACGTAACAGTTACAAGACAACAATCAGGTAGGACCGCGCAATGCATATAGAAAATGCGTTCCCAGTAAGCATATTAGAAAACCCAAGCACCTATTTCCTAAAATCCAGAACCTAAAGCTTCAGAGATTAACGCTATTGTATTCGAGTAGAGACAATGACATTTCTTTATTAGTACTGAAAATATATTGACCGAACAACAACTGAGATTACAATTACATACAGCTGTATATGCATTTTTAGCGTAAGAAGTACCAGGAAAGTGAAATCTAAAGAGAGAAAATACTGATTTTGATAACTGTAGTGCCTTAAGAGTTTCTATAATGGAGAGTCAAAACAATAAGGAAATGTCATTCGAAAATCAAAATGCCAATGTAGTGGATGTGCATTTACAAAACGCAACAATGAGTGGTTTAGAACCGTTAAGCGGTGATTATTTGGATGCTGGGCGCAACATGCCATTGTTGCATTCGACGCCCGTGAATACAGAACATACTTTGATTACAATATACGAAATTAATGACAACTCAAGGCAGGAGAACATTTTAAATGAACGTAGTACGAGTAGTACAGACGCAGATGCTGACAGGCGTAGGCCGGAAATGAATAGAGAAGATATACAAGCATTATTTCGAGCTTTAATAGAAACTATACAAACTAACATGAACACAATTAATTCAAAGATGTCGAGTTTAGACATAATACAAGCAGACATGACTAACATGAAAGCAGACATGACTAACATGAAAGCAGACATGACCACAGTAAAGTCCGAGATCGCGAAGGTAAATACAAACATGACGCACATCACAGGCGAGGTACAAAGTTTGCGCACAGAACTCAATAACATGGATACGAAGTTCACACAGCAGATTTCGCAAATCTCCACGGAGGTGGATAGGAAAATTAAGGAACAAGTGCAAATTTCAGTTCATGATATGGGTGAGAAATTAAAAGGCATAATGAGAGAAAATTTTGAGACACTAACACACACATATCGACAGGAGCTATCCGGTATTAGAGAAACCCAAGAGAATTTACAGGCAATGCAAAAGAATACGCAGGTTAACTTAGACAATGTACAATCAGAAGTAGCGAAACTACATTCTTTCTGTGACGACTTGCCAGAAAATGTAGAGAAAATCACAGTGGAGATAGGGTTACTCAAGTTAGAACACAAGAGAATCAACTCAGACATTGTGCAGCTTTACGAAACGGTAAAGAGTAATACAAAGGACGAAAACACAATGTTCACAGAAAAATGCGTACGTGAATAGCGCACTTATGTGGAAGCGGTAAAGAAAGTAATGGGGGAAAAGGAAGAAGAAATCTTAAAACGCATAGAACAGGATATCAGACAGGTAGAACAAAGGTTAAGGGACGAAATAGTTAGCAAACAAAGTACGGTAATATCATCGCCGGGGGCGGTAAGCGGAGCGCTAAGCAGCCATCCGCCAGTGGGAGGAATCAGTGGCGCGGACAACAATGCCCAACCCACGCCGCGCGATCGCATGTCGACGCACGACGCGAGCAACGGGCAAAATTTTTGTGAAACAAATATACCGTCACTGCAGGGAAATGCTGTTCCGCCCTCCTGGACAGCGTTGTTAATGGATGAGAGCTTAATAAAACATCGACAGTTTCCCGTATTCTCAAATGAGAAAAAGCGAACGCACCCGGTAGTGTTTGTCCGAGCCTTCAGAAATGTACTGCCGAGGACTTGGACAGAAGCTCAAAAGATCAAATATGTAGTAGGACATACCGAAGGTGATGCCCTTTTGTGGGCTACGGAGATGTCAGAACTTTGCGAGACATATGATCAGTTTGAGAATGCATTTTTAGATAAATACTGGTCTACAGCTATCCAGGAGAGGTTAAGACGAGAGGTATTTAACCCAGTACCATATCATTCAAAATTCGGGGGGCTAAGAAACTATTTTGAAACATATCTAAACAAGACCCGTTACTGGAATAATCCGATCTCTCATGTAGATGTATTGAAAATCTTAAAGAACAAGTTACCTGCAAATGTTAGGGGAAAATTAGTAACTGTTCCCGAATATGACCTTGAGTATTTTCTTTCAGTACTCGACTCAATAGATCTGATTCATGAGGATGGGCAAGCCATGCCTAGTTATCGTAACGGTAATGAACACTACCCAAACGGAAAGAACAACTATGGTAACGGCAATGGATTTGGAAACTATAGTGGTCGTGTGCGTATGAATGAATGGCATACGTATGCACCGCCGCGTCACAACGGCAATTCGTACAATCGGCCTACCCACCAGCCACAGGGTGACCGAGGGTACGAAAATAAATATCAGCCCCATAGGTACGGCAATGGCCGAGACATTAGAAATCCGAGGGAAAACTTTGACAACAGGCGACAAGGAAATGCAAATTACCAGGATCGGAATATGCAACACAGGGATCCGAGAGAGAACAGGCAGCCAGTACAATCAAATCGAAACAACCGGGACACGAACTGGCGAGGACGCGAACATACAGTGAACATAGTAGAAATGACGGCAGAGAATGAATCCATACCTTTACCACCCCCAAGCAATAGTAATCGAGCGTGACTAGAGGAAGAAGGTAATGAACTGTCAATGTGCCACAGTACTAATATGAGCGACATAAACACTAACACGAACAGGGACGGAAAGGAGGAAGTAGAAACTGAAACAAACCTACACATACAGCACATCCGGAATCTATTTTTAAGGTATGATAAGGACACAGAAATGAAAGAAGACCTGTTTACTGAGGAGAAAGGAACAACATCCAAGGTAAGTGAAATTATTCAAGCAATAATAAAGGTAAAAGTGCGAAACATAGATGTACCCGTTGTTTTGGATACTGGCGCGTCGACAAGCCTCATGTCTACTAGCTTGTTCAAAGAGATAGCGAGGGAAGTAAGTGTACCCACGCTACCCGTGGAGAACTGTAAGATCGTAACGGCAATGGGAAGTAAATCTAAGGTTATAAAATTACAGGCCAGCATACCCATTAGCATATGTGGTGTAACTTTGCAGTGTACTTTCTTGTTGATAGACAAACTGATAGTGAACTGTATACTTGGTATGGAGGTGTTGAGAAGGTATGGGGTAAAAATAGATATCGGCAGCGGGGAATGTCAGTTTCATGTAGGAGGGCGCACACTGACAGTGGACTTAATAAAAACTACAACGACGAATCAGGGTAGGCAGATACCCGATATTGATGTTAAACTTAGCTACCCTCAAGTCTTAATACCAAGGGAGACGGAATTTGATGACCCTGGCGGTGAGATCCTAGATGAGCAAACAGTAGATAGTAAAATAAGTAAATCCACTTGTCTTAACAATGAACAGCGAAGTGAACTGGCAAAATTACTCTTCAAATATCATAACATTTTTCGTAAACAACCCAGTGTTATTAGGGGATACGAATATAAAATGGAAGTGTGCCCGCATGAAACCTATTGTAGAACGTCATATGGCATTCCTTGGGCAAAGAAAGACGCAGTAAGACAAGAAATAGACCGTATGATTAGGTGGAAGGTGATTGAAACATCGCACTCCCCTTACTGCAGGCCGATTCTCGCAGTTGGTAAAACTGACGGAACGGTGCGGCTGGTGTTAGACGCGAGAGAAATAAACAAAATCATCGTTCCTATAAGAACAAGGCCAGAGAATCTAGAAGAGCAGTTATTAAAGTTTCATGGCGTTAAGTATTTAACATCCCTCGATTTGAAAGCTTCGTACTGGCAAATTTTGTTACATGAAGAGAGTAGAAAGTATACAGCTTTCATAAATGCCGGGAGGAGTTACCAATTTAGGGTGCTGCCTTTCGGATTAAATGGACCGGAGTTGCTTAGCCAGGTTACACTCTACGTTGACGATTTATTAATTGCAACTCAAACATGGGATAAACATGTAAGTATTCTGGAAAAGGTTTTTCAAAAATTCGATGAATACAATGTCACAGTTAACTTTAGAAAGTCTGAATTCGGAAAGGACAAAATAAAATTTTTAGGGCATATTATTTCACCAGAAGGGATCTTACCTGACCCCGGTAAATTAGATGCGATACGAAATTTCCCAACACCCTATAATAAGAGACAATTAAAAGGTTTTCTAGGAATGGCCTCGTTTTTCAGGAAATTTCTGCCACAACAATTGTTGAACAGTAGCTCGCTGTTAAACCTACTGCGTAAAAATCACAGTTGGCTGTGGACTAAAGAGTGTGAAAGTGATTTTCAACGCATTAAGCAGGCACTGATTAATGCACCTATCCTTAAACACCCGGATATGGAGTTGGACTTTTGTTTAAGCACTGATGCTTGTTATCAGGGGCTTGGCGCGTGTCTGTTTCAAATAATAACAAAAGATGGTAAGGAAGAAATCAATGTAATAAGTTTTGCGAGTAGAACTCTTACAGAATGTGAAAGATTGTATTCTGTAACTGAACTGGAATTGTTGGCAGTTATTTGGTCCTTTCGTAAATTTCAATATTACCTTTGGGGAAAACGTACTAAAGTTTACTGTGATCATCAAGCTTTGTCCTTTCTTCTGACATGTAAGTTGTTACATAAGAGAATAGCGAGGTGGTGCATGTACCTACAGGAGTTTGATTTTGAGGTTGTGTACATAAAAAGGGAACAGAATGTTTTGGCAGATGCACTATCACGATTACCACAAGGCCTCACCGATTATCACGACTTAGAGGAACAAACATCTGATTTCAATGTACTTTTAATAAATGATGGAACTTTTAAACCATATTATATCAAAATGTGCAAAAACATGCAACGTCTGCAGGAAGAAGACCCGAGATGGAGCAAGGAAATAAGATATTTGCAGTCCGGAACACACGAACAGTTAAAGCAGTATTACATTATACATAATAGCGTCCTCTTTCATAGAAGAGATCGGCGAATGGATAAGTGGTGTGTGTGCATACCTCAGGAATATGTGGACAACTTAATTCAACACACGCACCGCACGTGGGGACATTATGGAGTGCTAAAGTGTGCTGCAAAAATTGCAACGTATTGTTATTTCCCTAATATGAGGCGACGTATAGAGCAAGTAATCAGACGATGTGCGGTGTGTCAGAAGGTCAAACATCAAAATAGGACATGTCTTAATGTACTACACCCAATAATACCAAAGCAACCAAGGGACCTTGTATCTATTGACGCCGCAGGACCTTATCCCCAAGCCCGCGGCGGGGTTAAATACATCGTAACCTTGTATGACGTTTTTAGTAAGTATCTTCAGCTGTACGCAGTCAAAACGGTTAGGTCTGGACCAATTATAAGACGGATTCTGGAAGACTACATACCACGTATTGGGAAACCGCAAGCGGTTCTAACTGATAATGCTTCAAATTTTACAGGTGACCAATGGAAATCATTTTTAAAATCACAAAACATACGTCATATTTTAGTAGCCAAGTTCCACCCGGAAGCAAGTCCTGTCGAACGGTGCTTCCGTGAATTTAACAGGTTTATCCGGACATATATACCGCAGAACCAAAAGAAATGGATAGAATACGTGGGTCCGTTTCAGCACATAGTAAATCACCTACCACACACATCAACAGGGTACACACCGGCCGAACTTATGTTTGAAAAGGTGGAACTAGATGAATGGGCAAAACCGATACCTAAATTAGGGCACAAAGACATAGCCTTAGATGACAAAGTACGGCAAGCGCTAATAACACTGGAAGGGCAAGCTCAAATAAGGAAAGGCATTTACGACAAGAAATTGAAAAACGTAATAGAATTCCAGATTGGACAGGAGGTACTACTAAGAACTCATCCGAAATCATCGAAATTAAAGGCATTGAACAAAAAATGACAATTGTTATATGTTGGTCCGTATATCATTGTTGACAAGCCACATCCTGGGTGAAATATAAAAATGGTAAAATAAAAGGCATGTATCCACATACGTTGCGTTAATAAAACCCAAGAAGGTAGGAGGTTTGTCACTCTATGACGAATAAACCGATTGGCGCTCGGTTCCTCTCCAGCTAGGGGGTACAATATTTATATTTTCGTTACCCTCTCCCTCTTCTACTGTCCTGTTTAGTCAATAAGGAATGTTCAATTTTCTTCTACTATCTAAAATGCAGAGATGAGAATGCAACCTAGTCGTTAGAGATTTTTCTTGTAATTTTGGTATTGAGCTTTCTTAAGACTTAAATATCTATAGAAACACAAGAAACTTTTTCATATTCCTTAAGAGAACACTAAATATATGGGAAGAAATAAAACAATTGTACACAATAGTGGACGAGTGAAAATCATTAGATTACGTAGTTACAATACATAAAAATAATTAAACAAGAGCGATGGAAAAGAAAGGAAATCACAGCGCGCGAGCTTTGAGCTAGCGGCACGAGCGATGAAGAGTACTGAGACGCGCAGCCGCGCTTGAAGCGGAGTGTACTTATTACATTACATACGAAGCGGCTAACAGCTGATCGTAGGGGTCGAGTAGGCAAAAAGCACGAGATGCGCAAAGACACACTGCGCATCGCGACGGAAACCATTCTAGAATTTAAGCGAATCGGCATTCACGCTGCGCTGCCAACTGGACAAAACAGAAGCGACACGAAATGAAGTACCTATCAGCTCATTACTCTAATGTAAATCAGTTACACAAACAAAACGAACACAGACATTTATCCCCAAGATGGGGACTATACTGTAAAGAGCACTAATTTTAAGAGTATGACATTAAGTTAAGCATACGTAGTTTTAAGAAAAGGACCGCATCGGTGCAAGTAAAGTATAAGGAGCGTAGAATACGCTAAAATTGTGAACTTAACATAGGCTATTGAGTGTACATAGTTAGAAATAAGTATGAGTATTCAAAGGAGAAAAAAATATACACAGATATTCCTATCAGACTATATACAACAGTATTAAGACAAGTTTAAAAGAAAAGTGACAACATGCACACTTAAAAGAACACGATTAGCACTGAACTTTATTGAGAACTAAGCGGCTTACATACAGCACGCAAGTCAGCGACGATGGGAAACGTAGAATGAAATATACACATAGAAAAGTGCGTGTGATGGAGACGTAAACTACAAAATAACATATCGTACGAGATTTAGCGAGAGGCGCAATTGTGCACTTATAAGACTACACTGCTTTACAGACAACATTAGAATTAGCGAGCGTGACGTATAGGGAGAATACATACCCACAAATTTGCTATTACAGAACTCACTTATGTTAGTTGCTATTAATTACATGGTACCTTATACGAAAAGCATAAGCAGCTGAGTAAAACTGTCAACATGAATCGTACAACTTGCGGGAGATAAGCTAAGTAAATACGAAAACCAACCAATACGCACACAACGTAATTATACGAACTAAAACAAAATAACTGAGGTAAGTACTGTATGTTTAAAAAAGCAATATACAGAAACAAATTAATTTCACTGCTGGATAATACTTGGAAGTAGAGAGAGTGTGAAAGGTTTTAGATTCGATTGGAGGTATTAATTAGTTAATCTACGTTTGTGGTGACATAACATGCATGAATGAATCTAGGAAGAGAATGAAAGTGTATTAGAGTAATATGAGTTTATTTATATTTGTGAGAAGAAATAAATAGGGCGGTGGTTCTGGTGTAAGAACCCTGTAGGTAATACATGAGTATAAATGGCGATTTATGTGGAAGATTTTTTAATGAATAATTACATGGACATACGGCGATGAATATGAAGATTAATTTTGCAGTGGTACCTAGGAAAGGGCCACGAAGGCGACGTAAGAAAGAATAGATTATATAGTTTTAAGTCTTAGAATGAATGGTTGTAAGAGTGTGGAAAGCAAAGTATGATGTTGTATGTACGGTAAGTAATTATGAAAACGACCATCTTGAAGAAGCAGTGAAGAATAAAGAAGAAACATTGGAGTCCATAGTAACAAAGGTACACGCTACATTTAAAGTACACTACAATACAGTGATCTGCTACACAGGCGTCAGAAAGTAAAACAAATTAGTATGAAAAATATTTCTTTAGCGACTAACTGTTACAGCTTGAGCAACTATAAGGTGAATATTAATGAAAATATGATATACAATTCGTATGAGGAACGAGCACAAAATGCAGTGAAACAATATTTTCTACACTGAGTTCTTGACACACGCAGAAGCGAAAACAGTACTTTAACATAAGCACGTTCTTCTTTCGCGGGAATGAATTATGAGTGGAATTACACATAGAAAAAATACAGTAAAAGTATCGGCCACACGTTACAAAGGGTAAACACGTACATGTCGTCGCATCAATAAGGCAGAAATATGACTTGAAATATGTGTACATGAATGTGTGATATTACGACGATTAACAAGCAGTGATGAAGTCAGGATTGTCAAAGGAAAAAACATCCTACACACTCGCTCACAAACGAGCACTTGTAAATATTGTACGTAGTATGGTGTCTATCAAATGCCAAGGATAGAATAAGTACACTAACGACGCACTACAAGTAGCAATCTTAGAAGTAGCTTGATCTCTGAAGCAGACCTTAGCAAATCTTCTTTTTCCATGTAGTGAGTAGTGCTGGAACGTATTTTCTATGTGTTTTTGTGAAGGTATAAACGCGCACGAGGTCGGGCCTGCAAGTTAAAAGAAGAAAATGCAAATATTCAGAACAAATGAAAGATTCCTTCTAATTTACTTATTAGTGTGTGAAACGATACCAAACATGGAATCCATAAATGAAAACTGAAGGTGAATTGTACATTTAGTTGTCAACTATATTATTGTCAATGTCGAAGTCTATGTAAAATGTATGTATGTACTGCTTTCTGTGTGTATCTGTGAACGTAAAAATGCGCAAGTCGGTCCTGCAAGACAAGAACGAAAAAGGTGCCAACATTCTGAACAAATGCAAGATTCCTTCTAATTTACTTATTGGTGTGTAAGATGCTGTTTAACATGAAGTCCATATACGAAGTGTGAATGTGGACTGTACATTTATTTGCCAACTATATTATTGTCAATGTCGAAGTCTATGTAAAATGTATGTATGTACTGTTTTCTATGTGTAGTTGTGAACGTAAAAACGCGCAGGAGGTCGGTCCTGCAAGAAAGGAACAGGAAACCCAAATATTCAGAATAAATTAAAGATTCCTTCGGATTTGCATATTAGTGTGTAAGAGGGTGCATGTCATGGAGCCCATATATGAAATGAGTATGAATTGTAAATTTGTATGTCGACTTTATTATTGTCAACGTTTTTGTCTATGTAAAATGTATTTACTATTGTCAATTTTATGTGAAATTTTATTCTTGAAAAGGAACCATTTATGTACGTATGTGAAGTGCAACGCGACGGACGAGTAAAACACTCGCACGTGTGAAGTAATACAAAAATGTTAAGGCCTAATTAAAATGAAAATAACGGCTGAACCGTAGTAAGAGTAAACGCTACAATGTGGCGAAGTGACTACAGTGAGTGTGATGCGTGTGCGACGGAAAAATGAGAGGAAATCCGTATAACCACGAGTTGTAGTGTGAGGACCGCTGAACTACAATGAACAACGGAAGACAATGCCGAGTTCTACAGTGCGGCCCTTACCTCACGTTGCTGTGCGAAAACCTCGTCCAGGCGCGAGATGATGTATTGGTGTTCTTCGGGTTGAGCGTTGGAGCTGAATCCGTCGTATCCAGTCTCCGGACTGGAGGGCATATACAACACCGACTTCATGAGCCTGGAGCGACATCACGATGGATGCGCGGACAGTGCTGCTGCTCACGTGGCGCTCGCGTCACTGCGACGGGCGCGGTAAACAATGAGCTGCTGCTAGCCATAAGCGCAGCGAAGAATGAGATAGCGTGTGCTGAAAAGGCACCTTCTCAGAACGGCAAATTAACCAAAAGCCAGTGAGAAAAACAATTTTTAAAACATGGTGAGGACAATTTACGAAATGTAAAATTTTTCCGCTGTCCATACAGCTTAACAAGTATAATGAAAAATCACAGACTAAGACGTTAGCACGACAAGGACGTACGATTATGTAATATAAATATATGTGAATGTCGTTATGTGATATAAGTGTATGTGAATGTATTTATATGTATGAATTTGTAATGAACAAGGAAATGAACTTCGTAGACTTACTTGTAGTAGCTTAAGGGTATTAAAACTCCATTGACTTGCACCAAATGACTCAACATGAGCCCCAATAAATAAGGCTACTGTATACTGTCTCACTAAATAAAGAGACTTATTCCCGACAGTATACAGTAGGGGGGCAATTGTGATATACCTTTTGCATTTCTTACTTTTATGTTTTCATCCTCTTTAAAAGCAAAGAGAAAAGATGAGGTGGTAGTAGCCCAGCGTAGAGCCTGTGCCTACCGTCAGGTATTGTTGACTTTCAGATGTTAAAAGACAGAGCAGTTTTTTGTTCTGGTACGAGTTGTTGGAAGGAAGGTTTCGCTCAGTGAGTGAACGAGTGAGAACCGTCATTTTTAGCGAGTAATTGCAGACCGCCATTGTGTGTATTTTCTATGTGCATCGAACAGAAATATAGTAGTGTTTTATTAACAGAATATTTGTGAGAGTTATTATTATTTCAAGTAGTAATGCAATAAGAAGAACGGAAGCCCACCTGTTACGAAGATCCGAATATAACAACACGGCCACAGTCAAGGAGACGGCGATCGGACATCGGACATAATATTAATAACTGGTACGCATAAAATACTATGAAGACGATTTATTTATATAAATATAAACTAAAATGATTCCTTTCCCGTTACAGGCAATGCCTAGCTTATTGTGCTTGTGCTTCATGCCAAAGAATTAATCTCTTTAATTCATCCATTTTTTAAAAAAGAGACACATTCCAACATTTTATTATCATTCATTCCCTATCCTATTATATTATCATTTTATTATATTATACACGCTGCCCTCAAATACTAAATTGGTCATCCCTAGATGCCTCAGAACATGTCCTACCAACCGATCCCTTCTTCTGGTCAAGTTGTGCCACAAACTTCTCTTCTCCCCAGTCCTATTCAATAATTCCTTATTAGTTATGTGATCTATCCATCTAATCTTCAGTATTCCTCTGTAGCACCACATTTCGAAACCTTCTATTCTCTTCTTGTCTAAACTATTTATCGTCCGTGTTTCACTTCCATACATGGCTACACTCCATACAAATACTTTCAGAAATGACTTCCTGACACTTAAATCTATAGTCGATGTTAACAAATTTCTCTTCTTCAGAAACGCTTTCCTTGCCATTGCCAGTCTACATTTTATATCCTCTCTACTTCGAGCATCATCAGTTATTTTGCTCCCCAAATAGCAGAACTCCTTTACTACTTTAAGTGTCTCGTTTCCTAATCTAATTCCCTCAGCATCACCCGACTTAATTCGACTACATTCCATTATCCTCGTTTTGCTTTTGTTGATGTTCATCTTATATCCTCCTTTCATGACACTATCCATTCCGTTCAACTGCTCTTCCAAGTCCTTTGCTGTCTCTGACAGAACTGCGATGTCATCGACGAACTTCAAAGTTTTTATTTCTTCTCCATGGATTTTAATACCTACTCCGAATTTTTCTTTTGTTTCCTTCACTGCTTGCTCAATATACAGACTGAATAACATCGGGGAGAGAATACAACCCTGTCTCACTCCCTTCCCAACCATTGCTTCCCTTTCATGTCCTTCAACTCTTATTACTGCCATCTGGTTTCTGTACAAATTGTAAATAGCGTTTCGCTCCCTGTATTTTACCCCTGCCACCTTCAAAATTTGAAAGAGAGTATTCCAGTCAACATTGTCAAAAGCTTTCTCTAAGTCTACAAATGCTAGAAACGTAGGTTTGCCCTTCCTTAATCTAGCTCTAAGATACGTCGTAGGGTCAGTATTGCCTCACGTGTTCCAACATTTCTACGGAATCCAAACTGATCTTCCCCGAGGTCGGCTTCTACTAGTTTTTCCATTCGTCTGTATAGAAGTCGCGTTAGTATTTTGCAGCTGTGACTTATTAAACCGATAGTTCGATAATTTTCACATCTGTCAACACCTGCTTTCTTTGGGATTGGAATTATTATATTCTTCTTGACGTCTGAGGGTATTCCACCTGTCTCGTACATATTGCTCACCAGATGGAAGAGTTTTGTCAGGACTGGCTCTCCCAAGGGCGTCAGTAGTTCTAATCGAATGTTGACTACTCCCGGGGCCTTGTTTCGACTCAGGTCTTTCAGTGCTCTGTCAAACTCTTCACGCATTATCGTAGCTCCCATTTCATCTTCATCTACATCCTCTTCCATTTCCATAATATTGTCCTCAAGTACATCGCCCTTGTATAGAGCCTCTATATACTCCTTCCACCTTTCTGCTTTCCCTTCTTTGCCTAGAACTGGGTTTCCATCTGAGCTCTTGATATTCATACAAGTGGTTCTCTTTTCTCCAAAGGTGTCTTTAATTTTCCTGTAGGCAGTATCTATTTTACCCCTAGTGAGATAAGCCTCCACATCCTTACGTTTGTCCTCTAGCCATCCCTGCCTAGCCATTTTGCAGTTCCTATAGATCTCATTTTTGAGACGTTTGTATTCCTTTTTGCTTCCTTGATTTACTGCATTTTTATATTTTCTCCTTTCATCAATTAAATTCAATATTTCTTCTGTTACCCAAGGATGTCTACTAGCTCTCGTCTTTTTACCTACTTTATCCTCTGCTGCCTTCAGTACTTCATCCCTCAGAGCTGCCCATTCTTCTTCTACTGTATTTCCTTCCCCCATTCCTGTCAATTGTTCCCTTATGCTCTCCCTGAAACTCTGTACAACCTCTGGTTCTTTCAGTTTATCCAGGTCCCATCTCCTTAAATTCCCACCTTTTTGCAGTTTCTTCAGTTTTAATCTACATGTCATAACCAATAGATTGTGGTCAGAGTCCACATCTGCCCCTGGAAATGTCTTACAATTTAAAACCTGGTTCCTAAATCTCTGTCTTACAATTATATAATCTATCTGAACCCTGTCAGTATCTCCACGCTTCTTCCATGTGTACAACCTTCTTTTATGATTCTTGAACCAAGTGTTAGCTATGATTAAGTTGTGCTCTGCGCAAAATTCTACCAGGCGGCTTCCTCTTTCATTTCTTAGCCCCAGTCCATATTCACCTACTACGTTTCCTTCTCTCCCTTTTCCTATTACCGAATTCCAGTCACCCATGAACATTAAATTTTCGTCACGCTTCACTATCTGAATAATTTCTTTTATTTCATCATACATTTCTTCAATTTCTTCGTCTTCTGCAGAGCTAGTTGGCATATAAACTTGTACTACTGTAGTAGGTGTGGGCTTCGTATTTATGTTGGCCACAATAATGCGTTTACTATGCTGTTTGTAGTAGCTTACCCGCATTCCTATTGTTTTATTCATTATTAAACCTACTCCTGCATGACCTCTATTTGATTTTGTGTTTATAACCCTGTAGTCACCTGACCAGAAGTCTTGTTCCTCCTGCCACCGAACTTCACTAATTCTCACTGTATCTAACTCTATCCTATCCAATTCCCTTTTTAAGTTTTCTAACCTACCTGCCCGATTAAGGGATCTGACATTCCACGCTCCGATCCGTAGAATGCCAGTTTTCTTTCTTCTGATAACGCCATCCTCTTGAGTAGTCCCCGCCCGGAGATCCGAATGGGGGACTATTTTACCTCCGGAATATTTTACCCAAGAGGACGCCATCATCATTTAATCATACAGTAAAGCTGCATGCCTCGGGAAAAATTACGGCCGTAGTTTCCCCTTGCTTTCAGCCGTTCGCAGTACCAGCACAGCAAGGCCGTTTTGGTTATTGTTACAAGGCCAGATCAGTCAATCATTTAGGCTGTTGCCCCTGCAACTACTGAAAAGGCTACTGCCCCTCTTCAGGAACCACACGTTTGTCTGGCCTCTCAACAGATACCCCTCCGTTGTGGTTGCACCTACGGTACGGCTATCTGTATCGCTGAGGCACGCAAGCCTCTCCACCAACGGCAAGGTCCATGGTTCATGGGGGGAGGCGACACACGGTTTAGCCCCGTAAAGAAGGAGCATCAGTGGCCCGAAAATGTGTCTCTTGGGGACATAAGCACAAGGGGCGCTCTCGTACAAGGAGTTGTAATTCGGCCACATACTTGCTGAACCCATTCAGGTTCCACTGTAATATGGGAGCCAGTGATCAGGGTGGCTGAATTTTCACCCTGGCTCTGTGCTTTGGAGGAGAGCCCGTACTGGCCGGAGATTTATTCCTGGGGCGAGAATGTCACCCCTGGTCGACATCAATGTCCATCAGCTCCGATGGTGACCCAAGGGAGCTGTCAGACAGTACGATGGCATCGTCATCGGACTGACCCTGACTAGTCTCCTCAGGTGGAAAAACCTTCACCTTCGGCGTCTTCGTCTTGGGGGGCTTAGAATGCAGAACCTTGTCAACAGTTGGAGCTTTACTCGCCTGGGCAGAAGGTGCCATATGGGGTGGGGCAGAAAGTATCCCAATGTCAGCAACCACGGCCTTGTCCGACGTTGTGGGGAGAGCTGCAGGTTGCAAAACAACCTCAGCAGCACAAGTGCACTGGCGAACGCAGGTATTAGTGCTGATAGCAGCAACATCCCTTTGTGTAGCCACAGTGGCCAACTGTACCGGCTTCTGCAGAGTGGAAGCGAAAGATGTTGTGAACACAGGAGGCTGCATGGCCTTAAAGAGCTTCTTGGCCTCACTATAGGGGATGCGCTTAGATGTTTTGATCTCCTGTATCTTCCGTTTCGTGATGACTGGGTGTTGTGTGATGTCTTTAGGTTAGTTAGGTTTAAGTAGTTCTAAGTTCTAGTGCTCAGACCCATTATCTTCCGTTCCTCGAGATAGATGTGGGAGACCCGGCTCCAGACAGGGTGACTCCCAGAGCAATTCACGCACTTCACAGGCGATGAACAATCGTCTCCTTCATGGGCAGGCTGACCACATTTACCACAAGTGGCTATCCCATTGCACCCCAACGTAGTATGCCCAAAGCGCTGACATATAAAACAGCGCATTGGGTTGGAGAAATATGGCCGTACTGGCAACGTAAGAAACCCGCTTTAACATGCTCTGGGAGTCTCGGGCAATTGAACGTGAGGATAAACGAGTCGGATTTGACTAGGTCCTTATCGACTCGTTTCATAATATGCTGCACGTCGACAATACCTTTGTCAGCCCACTCAGATTTCAACTCGTCCTTGGGGATATCCACCAAGACCCTACATGTCACAACACCCTTACTATAGATCAAAGTGGAGTGGAGCTCGGTCTCGATAGCGTACTCTCCGAGACAGGTTGCTTTGCGAAGAGAAGTGACTTGACGGGAACTAGAAGTTTCATTGCGCAGCCGCTTCACAGATTTCAGTGTTCCTACAATTCCCTCAAGACCCTTGTGGATGTAAAAGGAAGAAACTCTCTGAAAGCTACCTTCCTTCCGTTTGACAATAAAAAACACATTCTGGTTATCAGCATGTGCTCTGTTACGACAGTCTGATAAATCTCTAGTAACACCAGGCGCTGGAGGACTCGCAGCACGAAGTCGTTTTTCGATGGGGTGTGTTTTCCTACCAGTGGCCCTCCCAATCCACTGGTAGGGGAAAACGTAGAGGTCGAAGGGTCCATTGTGGTCCCACGAGCAGCTAGGGAACTAAAGGTCCGCTCAGACAGGGCCACGCGTGCCTGAGTCAGCCGTATACAACTGGGGTGCGGCAGATGCCCCAGAGGTTGCCCGCTTGCAACTGTTCCACCCGAACAGGCATGCATCTTATAGGCGCGCAGCACACCGTAAGATTGAGGTTTTTTTTTATAGAGCTTTACCTTCCTCGCAATCCAGGCTGTCAAGCCAAGATTACCATTCCCCGCAGCACACAACATTCCACCGCCGCACCATGCAGTGATCGCTGAAGCATGTCGGGGGGTTACGGTGACAGGAGACTGGCGGCGCTGACCAGTCCCCAGCTCAGGACTCTGGGGTCGCCAAGCCCGTACTCAGCAAATGAATGCTGAGCCCCTGGGGGGTACTGTCAAGATATTGGTCCCAAGGAGTCCAAAACTTTCGAGAATGTTTTAATTTCATGTTTTAAGTTGGATAATAAATGACAATTAAGCATTTTTTGGGTGATAAAATTACAAATTAATTTCAGATTTTTTTCCTTTATTTGTACTGTGAAATCTTGTTTCTTGCCAGATTTCGAGATCCTATGTCAACGGAGACACCAAATAGATTTTCATAAGAGAATTTTCGAATGTCAAAATATGTGACATAAATGGCCGCATCTTTTGACTGAAATGACTTACAAGCTTAAAATTTTTACACCCCCAAAATTGAATAAACTGTTTAGTATTTCATAAGTGAGCGCCTTAATTGTTACTACATTTATCCCACTACGCGACAAGACGATCAATGCCTTTATGAAAAAACGTCTGCGATATCCAGCACAACCACGATTCTTCCCAGGCATGCACCCCTTCCTCCGAAGCAAATCGATCGCCATGAATGTCTTTCTTGTGTGTTCAAATAACATGGAAATCGCAGGGGAAGACATTGTTACTGTTTGAAGGATGTGTAACGGCTTCTCATCGAAACTTCTGTAGCGCGGTCGCAACAACCTACCAACAAAATGCTCGCCCACATGTTGCCAAGGTTCTTTCGTCTACTCTACAGAAATTTCACTGGAAAGCTCTTACACATCCCCAAAACAGTCCCGATCTCTTCCCACGTGATTTCTACATTTCAAGACAGCCGAGTAAAGACATTGGTGGCCGTCAATTCGCTTCGGACGAAGAGGTGCATGCATGAGTACAATCATTGTTCTGTTGGCAACCACAAACATTTTCCCAGGAAGGCATTGACAGTCTTGTTGTACAGTGGGATAAATGTATTAACAATTAAGGCGATAATAAATAGTTTGATAACTAAGTTTTCGAAAACAGCCACAAGTCGCACTTTGTAATTTTAATTGACCGGTTTCGCTCTTCAGATGAACAACATCATCATCAGAATATACAGTTAAAATTGGCTGACAGCGCCAAAGATTAATTTAGCTGTACTATAGTACTTAAACGTAAGTTTAAAGTACTTTAAACGTAAGTTTAAGCACTACTTTTAACGTAAATTTATTGTACTTTAAACTTAAGTTTAAATACTATAGTACAGCCAAATTAATCTTTAGGACTGTCAGCCAATTTTAAAGGTGATCGTTAATGATGTCAGCCAATTTTAAGCAGTATGTTCTGATAATGCTCTTGTTCATTTGAAGAGCGAAACCGGTCAATAAAAAATAGAAAGTGCGACTTGTCGCTGTTTTTGAAAACTTAGTTTTAACAGTCGCTTCCCGTGTAGGCAACGGTTGCTCTTGGTAAGTTTACTTACTGTTTTGGTGTCTGCCTCTTTAGCGTTTGAATGCTCCTTATAAACACCGTATATTGTGACCGTTAGTCACAACTCCTGCATGTTAGACTTCCCTCAAACAATGCAAGCTGCACGGACGGCTGTCTAGCCAGGGGAAGCGGGTTCGCTAGGAAATTCTAGGGGGTCTACTGAAGAATTTCCTAGCAGAGCAGAACCATGTTTCACGTCCCGAACCACGTGGAACAAGTAGTGCCGAACTTCCTCATCAGGATATAAGCTGCGTTCCGCGGCTTAACCGGCACTGTATGTCCAAGAGAGCGTCTGCTAGAGTTTCAGTGCGAGCCGGTCGAAATTGCACCTGTAGTCGCCGTCGCTGCTACCGTTCCATTTCATCGCAGATCACCGGCCCAATATTCCTTGACAACGGAGTACATCGCCACAGCAGTTACTACGCCGGATGGAACACTGTAGTGTGCAGTAAATAGACTTGGGCCCAGAGTAGGATTGTCACAGTCCAGGAATACTGTAGAATCATCTCTTGAAGTTCAGTATGTGTCGTTGAATACATGCGGGTCTGGAGATTTGTAGAAATTTCAGAAGTTGTGTTTATAGGATGGGAGTAGTACTCCTGTTACGACTACAATGTTATTGGAGCTGGGAGTAAGGGCTGTTTTGGTCGGCTTATTGTGAGTCAGCGCGTAATTGGTGTTGGTAGTATACTGAAAGATACCTGCCGTCTTTTACTAGTGCAAGGTATAAATAGGATCAGCTTCACGAAATATCTCTTTTTTGATTTCCTAAATCCCAAGACTGACTATGCAAGTAGAGTCTACGTTTGCTTGCCCCGAACAAGAATCAAACACAAAGTTTCTGATTAGTGGGCCAAATTGATATAAGTATGAATTAACTGAACTGCTAAAAATGCGCCACCTCACTCATGATTTGATGATTTCATAAAACGCCCATCCATATGTTCGATGTGCAATAATCATGATAAATTTCATTGAAACGTTATTAAGGGGAGGTGCAAACTAAGTGATTTTAAGGGTCCTAACTACCTGACTAGGAATCGGAATGGCGCTGTGAGATGTAACGGCAACGAGTTTACCAATAATTAACATTTATTTCCTCTTTAAAAGTAAAACACAGTTACTTGGAATGCCGGACGCGAATCTCGACACATGGTACATTGCACAACGCAACAACTGTACCGGCAGTTGAGGGGCAAGTCCGCTAAAATACTAGTTACAGGGTGCGTTCCGAAAGTAATGCAATACTAGTTACCTGTACGATTCATCAAGAACACACACACCACGTTCGCTCTGATCACTCACACAACGAAAGACAGAATTTAGAAGAAAGCTTCCCTACTTCACATGTAAGCTCACTGGGTCAGAGTGCGACTATATATATCTCACGAAATAAGCGTTAAACAAAAAACTATAAAGAACGAAACTTGTCTAGCTTTAACGGGGAAACCAGATGGCGCTATGGTTGGCCCGCTAGATGGCGCTGCCATAGGTCAAACAGATATCAACAGCTTTTTTAAAAATACGAACCCTCATTTTTTATTACATATTCGTGTAGCACGTCAAGAACTAAGAATGTTTTAGTTGGACAACTTTTTTCGTTTTGTAGTAGATGGCGCTGTAATAGTCACAAACATATGGCTCACAATTGTAGACGAACACTTGGTAACAGGTAGGTTTTTTAAATTAAAATACAGAACGTAGATATTTGAACATTTTATTTCGGTTGTTCCAATGTGATACATGTACCTTTGTGAACTTATCATTTCTGAGAACGCATGCTGTTACAGCGTGATTACCTATAAATACCTCATTAATGCAATAAATGCTTAAAATGATGTCCGTCAACCTCAATGCATTTGGCAATACGTGTAACGACATTCCCCTCAACAGCGAGTAGTTCGCCTTCCGTATCAGGCGTCAGATCCAGTGAACGTGCTTCGACGACCAATCCACCTGTCATGAAATATGCTATTCAATACCGCTTCAACCGCACGCGAGCCATGTTGTAAGTACATCGCCATTCTGTCATGCAGTGAAACATCTTGTAGTAACATCTTTAGAAAATTACGTAGGAAATCAGCACACATTGCACCATTTAGATTGCCATCGATAAAATGGGGGCCAGTTATCCTGCCTCCCATAATGCCGCACCATACATTAACCCTCCAAGGTTCACTTGTCGCAGCCATCGTGGATCTTTCGTTGTCCAATAGTGCATATTATGCCGGTTTACGTTAGCGCTGTTGGTGAATGACGCTTCGTCGCTAAATAGTACGCGTGAAAGGAACCTGTCGTCGTCCCGTAATTTCTCTTGTGCCCAGTGGCAGATCTGTACACGACGTTCAAAGTCGTCGCCATGCAATTCCTGGTGCATTGAAATATGGTCCAAGTGCAATCGATGTTGATGTAGCATTCTCAACACCGACCTTTTGGGATTCCCGATTCTCGCGCAGTTTGTCTGCTACTGATGTGCGGGTTAGCCGCGACAGCAGCTATAACACCTACTTGGGCATCATCATTTGTTGCAGGTCGTGGTTGACGTTTCACATGTGACTGAACACTTCCTGTTTCCTTAAATAACGTAAATATCCGGCAAGGCACTTGGATGCTGTCGTCCAGGATACCGAGCAGCATACATAGCACACGCCCGTTGGGAATTTTGATCACACTAGCCATACATCAACACGATATCGACCTTTTCCGCAGTTGGTAAACGGTCCATTTTAACACGGGTAACGTATCACGAAGCAAATACCGTCCGCACTGGCGGAATGTTACGTGATACGACGTACTTATGCGTTTGTGACTATTACAACGCCATCTATCACAAAGCGAAAAAAGTGGTCCGTCTAAAACATTCATATTTCTTTACGTACTACACGAATATGTAATAAAAATGGGGATACCTACTTTAAAAAAAACGCAGTTGATACCCGTTTGACCTGTAGCACCGCCATCTCGCGGGCCAACCATAGCGCCATAATGGTTTCCCCCTTCAAGCTAGACGAGTTTCTTTGTTTGTAGTTTTTTCGTTTGATGCTTATTTTGTGAGATATTTGGCCCGGTCACGATCAATATATATAAACTGCTGGCTCTCCAGCTCACCACTGGTAATCTCTCTCATAAGCAGGTGCGGGCCAATCACAGTCTCTGCTCGCACTCCATTCTCCTCACTCTAAAAAAGCTCTGGTCAACCACAGACTCAAGTTTGGTTTCTCTCGTCGAACCTTCTAGAACATAGAACGGAAAACCAGTCCACGCTACAAATTTTTACTTTTTATTCATTCGATGATTAGTTTCTGCCCGAGACCCATTTTCAGATCGTCATAACATAGTCGAAAATGACATTTGCGCAGATGTCAAAAATGTGCGTTCAACATTTACAGTGCATACAGATAACTCAACACGTTTCCTCTTCCCTCGCTTCATACAAATCTGCCAACTGGAAACGTACTCGTTACGAATCGCGGGAAACAGGCTGGTGGATGACTCAGTGCTAATGGATGGTGCACCGGCCCACTTTTCGACGCATTCCAGGCGGCTTCTGCGTTGTCTAAAAACAATTGCCGCCCATCATTGTACTCCGACTGCCCTCACATTCTGTTCCCGCTGCATCCTCGTGAAAGCTGGCGCCAACGGCATCTCCGGTGTCGGCGGCCACTCGCTTACAATAGCCCCGCTGCTGTTGCATCTCCAGACCGCCCAGGTGTGGCGTTCCGCCGCAGAAAGGGCCTTTGTGCGCCCAGCCGTCGCGTGACTCCCCGCTGTCTTTCCTGTTCGCCCACTTCTGGCTGCTCTCTAGCCGAGGTGCTCTCGTCCCGTTCCTACACCGAGCTTTTCACAGCAACACTACATTTAAGACCGATCACCCAACACGCAAGTGAGATTCCGTAATTAGTGCCAAGGTGTACTTGTCAATGACAGTCCATTCCGTATTCAGAATAAAACAGCCCTGCTTCATCACGCGATATCAAAGCTCAGTCTCATTCCCTGTGATAGTGTGCTTCGAAAGCATTGTAAGGTGCAAAATCTTGCCACCTTACAAAGTGGTACACTGACGTCAGCAGTACCTTGCTGTTACTTGTCAACAAACACGTTGACGACCAAGTGAAGGTACAAAAAGTTATACAATTAGCTACTTGGGTAGTGTAAATACTAATTCGTCTTTCTTTAAAAAAAATTGAGCTATTTTGGCATTTGGTAACTTGTAAATGGCCAACATGTAGTCATATTCACAAACAAATTATATATGAGAGGCTTGAAATGTAACTCGTTCACATCATTTTGATAAAAATATTTCAAATTTTGTAAGCTACACGTAACGAAGACTAAAATTCATTCTCAGTTCTGTCAATCTACAGTCTCGTTCACACCTTCCAAATAGTCATTGTGCTACATTCACTTCCAAATCCTACATACGCTTTCGCCAGATCGAGCCCTAATCTTCTTTTTATGCAGTTTGTGATAATTTTAGTGAACATATTTACTTTGCTTTGAAGTTGAACATTCTTGCAGTTATATGGAAATTTGTCAATTCATTATCACTTTATAAAACTGCTAGATGGTTTGTCTCACTCTTTCTCCGGCTTCATTTTTACCAAAACACTGTAATCCGATGGCGTGTTCCCTTTCTTCATACAACAAATAGCTTAATACATTTCACCTGGCATTACTTACGAAATGAAATTATTGTCGGTTATTCACAAAGTGTTTTCTCATTCGTGATTCGCACTATAGAAATATTTTAAAAAACTCTTTGAATTCGTGTTCTGCAGTCCCTCGGGAATTACTGACTGTTGTAATTAGCCTATTTGTATGTTGGCAATGCTTTAGAGTGTGTTAATATCGCTGAAAGCTCTCTGCGCCCTCGACAAGATATTCTGTGGTTGGACGGACTAAGAGTTAGCGAGTGGATAGGGGCGTGTTTGGACATGCTATTCTTAGTGGATATTCTGTGTTGATAGGACACGCAATGTAAAATGAGATGAAATGATGTGCTTATAAGAAAATATGCAAGGAAATGTATGATGATGAATGTCGTTGATAATGTTTGGGCAGTGGAATTATTGACAACTATATAATTTTTGGAACTGGATGTCACATGAATAAGGTAAAATTTTCTGAATACATTGTTGGTTCTTCAACAAAATCTTTCTTTTGCTAACCATTAGCCCCCTAGTAGTTAGAGTCTATAGCAGTTGGAATCTTTTTATTTAGCTGGCTGTTGCTGCTGCTTGCTGTAATTGCAGTAGTTCGTGTTATGAAGATTTTCTGTGAGGTAAGCGACTTATGAAAAAGAATGGGGTTTTTACTATCGGAATTCGTGATTGAAATGTGTTTGGGAATTTACAGAGTTGGAGGTAGTTTCACAAATCTTCAATTTCATATTTTTGGATTTGTGTTATCGTTAAGAGTTCTTGCAATTCAGAGTCATTCTTTTGTGGTAATTATTGGAAGTCATGTTGTCGATGTATAGCAGTCAGATTGCGTTGGGCTTGTATATTGTCGATAATAAATGAATAGGTTAAGTTTTAGTTGTTTTTGTCAGGGAAAATCCTGTAGGTCAGTGTTAAATAAAAAATAATTAACGAGTTAGTTTCGCTCTTCCGTCTGTCACTTTAACTCATGAAACATAGTGCTTACTCGACAAAGGGTCTGCCAGCCGCTGTGGATGAGCGGTTCTAGGCGCTTCAGTCCGGAACCGCGCTGCTACTAAGGTTGCAGGTTCGAATCCTGCCTCGGACATGGATGTGTGTGATGTCCTTAGGTTAGTTAGGTTTAAGTAGTTCTAAGTCTAGGGGACTGGTGACCTCAGATGTTAAGCCCCATAGTAGTTAGAGCCATTTGAACCATTTTTCGACAGCAGGTTTCTGTTTTCCAAACGTTTCTCTTAGTAAATTTGTAAAGTTCTCGTGTTCTTTTCAAGAAATCTCCGCATAGTTTTGTTCAGCTCGACATACCCTATCATGCCTCTATTACAGTCATCTTGAATCTCTTGCCCTCAGTTATTAAATAAACTGTCTAGCTCAATTACAGATTTTCTTTTCATCTATCTAATTCGTATCTGTATTATCTTTCATGGTTTGCCTAGGTTCCTTTGTTAATTCATTGCTCTTTTCATCTATGCCCCTACAATGTTCACTTACCAATATTTGTACTAAGCGCTTAATTTGTGACATTGTGATACATTAACTGAAGCGATAGGAATGTTTTTCAGTTCCTTGTTAGGCATAATTTTATCATGAAATTCTTTTATGTGTTCATGTATCCTTCCCTCAATTTATGTGGTGCATTCGCGCTGAAAACTGCGCATTTGTTCATCCGACTTTGTCTTCAGTTTCTGTCTCTTTCTTTAGTCCTTGTTTTAGAATTCGGCATTATTCCGCGATAGAAGTAAGACACACAAACTGTGGAGCTACGTTTCTAATCACACTGATGCCAACAACATGTTTACCCAGCTCCTAAAGCAGTACGCTACCTCTGCCCTTTTGCAGTACGGTTTCGAAATTCAATTTGCAGCGGCATTATCTCGTAAATCACGCGGTAGGCAAGCCGATGACGAACGGAAGGCAGTAATCCTTGGCTTAAAAGCCTGTCAAACGCAGTAATCAACAACTCAATTAAAAAATATATTTTGTAGTATGACAACAACAGCATGAGATAATTCAATTTTCGCTTCCCCAGCAATTACGGTTTTAGTTTGGTGAGATTTCCTAACTGATGCGATTTGATGAAATTTGCTTACTACCGAAGGAAATTTCAAATTGATACGTCCACCTGTTTTTATGAAATGTGTCTTAACAAACGGAGGAGCGGACAGACAGCCAGATAACAAATGACAAAAAGCTTTTCGTGTGATAGAATTACAAACTAACAATTTAGGATTTTCCCCTTTACTTTTACTGTAAAATAATATCGTCTTTTCAAATTTAATGATTCTTGAGAGCCATCTAGTAGTTCTTTGTAGAAATTTAATAGGTGACCCTGATAAGCGTCAGTTCATTTTTTCAGCTTTCGCGTAGATACTGTCTTCGCGCCACTGGTAGTCCGTAGTAAATGGGGTGAGGGGCACAATAAGAGGAAGGTCGTTTGTGTGGATGCACCCCACGAGTAGCCAAATTTCAGCGGCACACATTGGCCGTCTCATCGTTAAGCTGTTGTCACGAGTTCAGTATCAGTGCGCCAATAATACTGTGTCAAATAATGCGCTCTATAAATTTTACAAAGTAAAATTTCTTCCCTTCTTTATAAAGGGCCATTATCGTGGAACGTGTGAGCCAGAAATTTTGCTGATAGCAGAGATACAAAAGTGGTTGATAGGTAAAAAAGTTTGACTAGCCCTACTTTAGCGTGTAAGTGTGCCAATGCTTGCAGCTGAGTGTGCAGCATCGACGCCAGCTGTGATGCATACAAACTGCACTGGGACTTGGCGTGGCGCAGGGATTGCGCTATTGGCAAATGTGTAGTTGGCTGCCTAAGGCGCGATGGTTAAGGAGCGGGCATAGCGATCAAGGCAAGGCGGCTTCTGCACTCAGGCACTAGACCTCCCCCCACTTTATAGCACTGTGGTATAGGGTTAATGCTTGCAAAAGTCACTTTGAACGAGAATCTGAAGTTTTGTAGTCGATACATAACGCTACACTGCCTCCTTTCTGCAGCCACGTACGTTCAGTCGCAGAGAGTATGTCGAACTGCAATGGTATTTGCTCAGTGCAATTTGTAGCGATTTTTATGTGGTTTTATGAAATCATACCTGCGAATAGCCTGGTACAAATACAAGGGCTATGGAGAAAGTAAGATCGTTAACGAAATGGAAACACAGTGAAAATGCTTTCCACAGATGTGTTGGGCGATATTTCTAGTACGCCCGTAGATAGCGTCACGTTGCTATTCTGAGTTCTCAGCGCACAATTAGCGCGTAAAGATTCCGACAATGTAGTATCTCCTGTCAAGTATGGGTGTCTGCCGAGAGATTTCACTCGATGTCATGCAAACCCACATAACGTAACATTCATTCATCCATTTTCTTCTTCCTTACAGCTCTCAGTAGCATACTGCATGGGCAATGAAGACTCTCCTGCAGCTTTTTCGATGTAAAATGTTTGATTATTCTCTATTTAGCCCGTACTTCTCTCCCCTCTGCTTTTTATCTCTGCTCACATAACCTCTGGCTATGAAGACAAAATTTTGGTACCGACAACGAGCTACAGTTCAGGGTAGAATATTTTCGAAAGCACACGAGGTAGCCTTCTATGACTAGGGAATTGGAAAGTTGGTACATCGCTACGACAGACGTCTAAGTCGGAACAGCGACTATGTATAGAAGTAGCTGGAAAATGTAGCTAACTTATGCAAATAAAACAGTTTTGATTTTCGCTGCGGTTTTTATTAGGCGAACGATCATTCCTTACTTTCTGAATAATCTTCGTATAAAAATACTTATTCAGAGAAAGCATAATACACAGTATTTCAAACAGGTTCGTCCGAGCTCACAAGACTATATCTTCTCCACAAAAGAAGCTAGAAGGAAGGTAGGATGGAAAAAAAAAGTTCAAATGTGTGTGAAATCTTATGGGACTTAACTGCTAAGGTCATCAGTCCCTAAACTTAGACACTACTTAACCTAAATTATACTAAGGATTGGCCCAGACATCCATGTCCGAGGGAGAACCCGAACCTCCGCCGGGACCAGCAGTCCATGACTGCAGTGCCCTAGACCGCTCGGCTAATCCCTCGCGGCGTAGGAAGGAAGATAAGGGTTTGACGTCCCGTAGACATTGAGGTAATTGGAGATGGAGTGAAGGCTCGTAACGTTTCAAGGACGACGAAGGAAAATGGTTCAGCACTTTAAAGGAACCACCCCGGTATTTTCCTGGAGCGATTTGGGAAAATCACTGAAAGCTAAATCTGGATGGTCAAATGTGAACGTCGTCCACCTGCATGTGAGTCCAGTGTACAAACCACAGTGCCACCTCACTCACTGAGAAGCTAGAAGCGTAGGGTAAATTTTAACCAACAAATAGGACTTTTTTTTTACTTTCGAAAGAATCCTCCTATTTAAAAAATGTATACATTTGACATGTAAGCACTTACAACATTTGGAATTACGTTTAGGATCTAACCTTTCATTTACCTTTCAAAAATGTTCAATACCCTGCACAGGATGCAAGACAAAACATCCAAAAAATGGTTCAAATGGCTGTAAACACTATGGGACATAACATCTGAGGTCATCAGTCCCCTAGACTTAGAACTACTTAAACCTAACTAACCCAAGGACATCACACAAAACATCCAGATAACAGCCAATATTATCTCTTCTTCTGCGAGAATGACTAATGTTACTATGTACATCATGAGCGGACAAGAATTCTGCTCGTGAGCCATGTCCTGGTATGAGTACCATGGCGCTCAGCCTATCTGCACACTTCCGCCAGTGCCACAGCATTCTATCTGAGTGTGAGGAGGGGGAAGCTGAAAATGCACCACATTTACATGGCAACGTAGCTTACGAACAAACAAATTTTCAGAATTATTTTAAAAATTTTAGCACGCTGAAGATAAAATTTTTATCTGGTACAAACTGCCGCGCGGAGTGGTCGCGCGGTTAGAGGCGCCATGTCAGTGACTGCGCAGCCCCGCCCGCCGGAGGTTCGAGTCCTCCCTTGCGTATGGGTGTGTGTTTTGTTCTTAGCACAGGTTAGTTTAAGCTAGTTTAAGTGGTGTGTAAGTCTGGGAACCGATGACCTCTGCAGTTTGGCCCCTTAGAAATTCACACACATTGTTTTGGTACAAACTGCCGGCATAGGGACAGACGTGGACAACTTCATAAATTTTCGCGCTCATATTGCCACGTAGTCGAGACTTATCGAAAAAAGTTCTTTCACACACACACACACACACACACACACACACACACACACACACACACACACACATGTGTGTGTGTGTATATATATATATATATATATATATATATATATATATATATATATATACCTTAGCACTTTTGTAACCTCATTATGGAGACGTGGAAACTCTACCTTAGGAAAACAGTGAAACGTTCTGGATAATTTTAACGTAAAAGCATTTGTCTTTAAAATGGGAATTACACGGCAGATCAGTCAGTTGCACATGTGCAGAGGCCCTTTCATACTGCAACGGCAAACGGTCTGAAAACGGGCTTTAAAACAGATGAAAGATTGGGTGTCCTCTAAACGTTTAGAAAGCTATCCGTGTAATTATTTCAAGGCCACAAACCTAGCGTTTTCTTTATCACCAATAAGGGAAATGGAAGTTATTTTTTGTCTAAATTTGTCGCTTCCACAACGAGATTTTCTTTTTAAATGCATCCTCTCCAAGTCGGAAATTAGTTGTACCGCACTTTGCTCTGTCTTAGTGTGGGCAGTGTGCAGTCAATCCCATTTAAAATGCGAGGTCTGCAATCCATTCCGGATGTTTTAATTGTTGTTCTTGCACTCCTTTTTCCTCCATAGGTTCAACAAGACGGGTTTTAAATCGAAAAATCGTTCTATGATTCAACACTCGTGCTTTACAGTGTATATATATAGTCTCTACACTCTTCCTTCTTTTTTATCCACAATTGTTGCTTGCGACACCAGAAATTTTACTATTCGTATCACAAGTTTCTTCACGTGCTTAATGCCTGAAAAATTCACAATAAGTACTTCTTGGTGTACATAACAATGAATACGGCCTAACGATGGTTCTAATGTTTTGCTCTCTCCATTGTCAACTATACGTTTAAATTCTTTCTGCATGGTATTGTAAGTCGTTTCATGGCAGATTTGCAATACCCGTCGATTATGCGACTGTCTACATCTATAGCTACATGGTTACTGTGCAATTCACACTTAACTGCCTGGCAGAGGGTTCATCGAACCATTATCATACTGCTTCTCTACCATTCCTCTCTCGAATGGTGCGTGGGAAAAAGGAACACCTAAATCTTTCCGTTCGAGCTCCGATTTCTCTTATTATATTATGATGATCATTTCTCCCTATGTAGCTGGGTGTCAACAAAATATTTTTGCATTCGGAAGAGAAAGTTGGTGATTGAAATTTCGTAAGTAGATCTCGCCGCAAAGAAAACCCCGTTTGTTTCAGTGACTGCCACCCCAACTCGTGTATCATATTAGTGACACTCTCACCGCTATTGCGCGATAATACGAAACGAGCTGCCCTTCTTTGCACTTTTTCGATGTCCTCTGGTAAGGTCCCGCCCTACCGTGCAGCAATATTCCAGCGGAGGACGGACAACTGTAATGTAGGCTGTCTCTTTAGTGGGTTCGTCGCATCTTCTAAGTGTTCTGCCAACAAAGCGCAGTCTTTGTTTCGCCTTCCTCACAATATTATCTATGTGGTCTTTCCAATTTAAGTTGCTCGTATTTGTAATTCCTAGGTATTTAGTCGAATTGACAGCCCTTAGATTTGTGCGATTTGTCGTACACCCAAAATTTATTGGATATCTTTTAGTACCTATGTGGATGACCTCACACTTTTCTTTGTTTAATGCTAATTGCCACGTTTCGCACCATACAGAAATTCGCTCTACATCATTTTGTAATTGGAACTGATCGTATGATGATTTTACTAGACGGTAAATTACAGCGTCGTCTGCAAACAGTCTAAGAGGACTGCTCAGATTATCACCTGTATGACAGAGATCGACAATTCTCTTCTCTCCCTTCTGTCATTTCCATTTATTTTTAAAGACTTGTGACGATATATAATTTGTAACATTACAGGACATATTGGGACATATTGAAGTATTCGATACTGTAGACTTTAAGGGGATGTCGATACAGATATGCAAAATGTAAAGGGAAACTTTGGTGATGTTTAAATATTGTACTGTGTCAATATTAGGACATTTTGCACAGAAAGAACAAAAATAGAATTAATGTAAATATATATTAGTGTTAGTAACCTATTTTCATTCAATTTTGTAATTATATTTCATTTTGTAAAAGAAAGACTCACTGTTTGCTGTAGTTCTGATTAATTGTATAAATTATCAGTTTTGAGCTAAATTATTTCGTATAATATGGACAATATACTTTTAAAAACTCACCAGCTAAAGAGAAAGTCTGTGAATGATCGTTTAATGCACACTTCTGGAACTTTCTATGGAGAAATTCTATATTATGATCGCAAAAATACGAAAACTTGTGAAAACTGTTTCATAATCTAATTTCGAAAGACGATTTGTATCAAGAAATATTGCTAAAAAGATTTGTTTGCATTTTGAAACACGATATAAATCATTTTACATATAGATAGTTGTTCTAAATCACTCAAGAAATATCCAGAATGAAATGTCAAGATATTTCTGGAAACATCGGTACAAATCTGGTGAAGGTTATCCAGAAGCTGGTAGAAAAATGTTATAAAATCTATTTGGAAATTATGCTTGTAAGAATTTATATGTACTGATCCTTTTACTTACTTTAATCTGTACTAAAATTCTGTAATGTCTAATTTAGTTTTAAGTCGTGAATTGCTATCGTATTGTAAACAAAACATTGTCAAAGACTCTCATTGTTTGGAAAGATATTAATACACCTAGGAGTTGTCAGTTGCCAGTTCAGTTCGGATATGCAGTGCGGTTAGCTCGGAGAGTCAGTTGTTGAGTCTGTGAAGTCTGTCAGTTCTGTTTTTAAATAAACGTCTGTAATGAAGAATTACTTGTTGTCGTCAATATGAACTCAAGACCTTTTGCACGAAGCAGACACCTCCTAATGCAACGTTTTAATTTGGTGTTGAGGAGCTGAAATGTTATAATTTGGTTGAGGAAGCTGGGATGTTATAAATTGGACGTCTCCGCATAAGGTATATATCGAAAATTCTCATTCCCCGGTTCCGTCACGCTCAATAATTTTTAAAGGCGTGTAGTGATAGATCGCTAGACTGCCTCTTTTTGTGCAAACAGCCACTAGATCTGTGAACGTCCTTCACACAACGATCGAACAGCGAAGTGTAAACAGCTGTGGCACCACGATTCTGCCGAACTGAAGAGCGTTGCGCCTATCGAAAAATGCCACACCGGAATACTAAATGAAATATCGGGCTGCACCGAGTACCTCCGAGAATGACCGAGGAACGCCGAGACAGGTCGGGTCTCGGTCGGCACGCAGTGCACAAAACCCGCCTCGCGAACTGTTTGGTACGCCTTGGCCGGACCTGATGTATAGGCTGTTGCTGTGCGGTATCGCTTTACATCTAGTTCTGTTGGGAGTATCGACACATGTTGGTTTTATTCCAAAAATAGGAAAGGGCATCAAACAGCAGCAGCAATGTAGCAAGACATGAACTCCAGGCGGTAGACAGATTCTACTGTCTTTCGAGCTGATTCAGCCCACCACAAAGAAAAACCACTGTTTACAGATCTTCTCAGGCACGTCCACTGTGCGGAGGATTAGGACAATTTTCTATGTAGTTCTCCGACAGAGAAAAGTATCCAGGATGCGTAGACTTGAAATCTCCCACCAACGGCTTTCAAGTGCTGCCTACGCTTCCAAACTGTCTTCAAAGCCACTCTTTGAGCCGTCCGGCTGCTCCCAGTGACAGGTAGCCTGGGTTTATCAGCCGCTAAGGGTCTACAAAGGAATCATAGTCAGGCTGAAAGGTAAAGCCCCGATCTAACTCAGTGACGTCGATGCAAACATTGCGAAGTGTAAAATTAGCAAGCTACTCATTAAAAGGAGGTACAACTTCTTTTATAACAGGGCTTTAGTTACTGGCGAGGGACGTGAGGTGCAGTGGGCTTTTGGTCGGGAGGCCCTGCAGACGTGGGGCTTAAATTAAATTTATTTTGTTTAAAATCACCTGAATAGAAATACACATTCAGTAGAACAAAATATTTCTGTAGCCTTCAAAGAATCTGAAACAGGACGCCACACACTCTCTGTAACAAAATGTCTTCCATTAAATAAAAAAATTAAAATCCTAAGTTTCCCTTCTATACACAGCTGGGCAGCAATGTCCTGCCCTCGCCATAATAATAGGCGGCTATATTTGAAGTGTAGCTACTCACAGAGGTCTAGCGAAACTTGGTAGATATACCGATCCGTTAATGTGGACTGATACACGCTGGAAAAGAAATTAGCTCCAATTTTGGCCACCAGGAGCAAATCTGGCACTGTGAATAAAAGAAACACGTGCAGAAATGTTTCCATATACAATGCATTAGGAACGGGATGTGGTCATAAAAGACGAAACAAGTGAGAAATGCATAATCATAATTTTGTTATTAACCACGGCTTACACAATTTGTGCAAAATGAGCTCCGGAGAAGTCGACGAAATGCTGCATCCGTAAAACGACAGTCGCTCGCAGCAGTTCCGATGGAACCTGAGCAACGAGATCCTGTATACTGGCCTTCAGATCAGGTACAGATCGATGGTGTCTGTGGTAAACGCTTTCTTTTGGGTATCCCCGGAGACGAGACTCACGTATATTCAAATCAAGTCATCTTGCAGACCATGCATCTGGAAAGCCTCTGGAGGAGACACGTTCGTGGAAGGTCGCATTAAGCAGACCTTTCACTCCGCGAGCGACATAGGATGTTGCCTCATCTTTCATAAAAATGGTGGTTTCCACACAGTTGTGCTCTTACAGACTATGAGTCATTCTGTACAAGGAGGTATCGATAACGAGCAGATGTCACGTCACACCCGACAGGTCCTCTGAGTTAATTCTCTTCAAAGAAGAACGGGCCGAGACTAAAGGTGTTTGCGAGTCCACCCCACACAGTAACATATAGCGAGTGCAGTAGAAGTTCGTGCACAACACACGGTTTAACAGTACCTCAAATTTGGCAGTTCTGTTTATTCGCTGCACCCTGGAGTGTAAAATGTACCTCGTCACTCCACAGAATATTGCCCAGCCACATGTCATCAACTTCCATCCGTGCCAGAAACTGAAGAGCATGTTCAGGACGTTGCTGGAGCGACTGAGTCTTCTACTGGTACCAGCGCAAAATAGACCGCAAAATTTTACATAATGTTGACCATAGGATGGAAAATCCCCCTGACGCTGCATGGGCACTACTACTAACTGGGACCCACACTGCGTTGTCAGTTACAGCAACAGCAACCTCGACAACAACGTGCATCATGATAAGATGCCTTCATCTTCCGAGTGCTGCACCAAGCTCACCCGTGTTTTCTAATTTCATTATCGTTTTCTTGAAACCATTTAATGACATCGGGCCTCTTCTCAGATCTTTCGGTCCGCGAAACTCTCTGAGTGCAGCACTGTAATTGCTGCCGTTCAGATGAAACAGTTTCACTAACACCGCACGGTCTTTCTCTCCTCCGTAGCCATTATACTCACTCAAATGACCGTGTGGATGTTATACCGCCATACAACCAGTGAACAGCGTCATATTTGCACCTGGTGCTCACAAATAGAGCAAATAATTTTCCCAGCATAAATTGGTTATGGGTTAATGCATTAGCGTATCTACTTATTGCTGGCACACGATTATTGCAGCCCACTATGGATGTCTGTGAGTAGCTGCACTTTAATTATAACCGCCCAGTATCTGAGTCAACCCCAGCAGTAAAACATCTTATGGCGGAAGAACATTTAGACGTATCTATTATCATAACACACAATTGTAATACCACCACCACACCATATAGCTACCGCAACAAGCTGCTCTCTACCAAACTAACTACGGATATATCCTAACAAATTCTTATACACTGTCCAATAACATTAATACCAACTGTCAAAAGCTTCAATAACCACTTTTTGCATCGTGGACTACCTGGACGAAGAGTAGGAAGAGTGTCAGTGAGATTCTGGAAGGTACCAACAGGCATGTGGAGACATACTGACTCCAGTGCTATGGTCACCTGTGCTACGTTTATCATTTGAGGATCCATGGTCAGTGGCCAGGATAGTACGGTACTGGTGCTTTTCAAACCAATTATGTACATTGCGAGCTGCATGACATGTTGCATTGTCCCACTGGTAGATGCCATCGTAGTGAGGAGTAAAGAAACTTTATGTATCTGTCGACATGGTCACCAAGGATAGAAGCATACTTGTGTTCTCGCATTAAGCCTTCGGAAATGACAAGATCACCAAGGGAATGTCACGAAAACATTCTTCAGATCATAACGCTCCCTTCTCCTGCGTGGGCTTTTCCAGCGATTGTTGCAGGGCAGTACACGCCAACGGCGATCTCTCCAATGGAATATAAAACGTGATACATCTGAAAATTTGACCTGTTTCCAGTCATTGAACATGCGGTTGTAGTAATGGTGTGCAAAATCCTATGAACAGCAGTCAGAGTTGGTGCATGAAGGAGGTGCCTGCTGTGGGGACTCATACACAGCATACACAGCAATGTTCGCTGAACAATAATTGCGCCACTCTGTTGGTAGTCTGTTGGTTCATCTGACTGCCCAGTTGCTCACAAGTTGCGTGTCTAGTGGCCCTTACACACGTCCATAGTCATCGTTCACCCCTATCAACTATGGCCCATGGTACATCCTGCTTGCCCGGCCCCTGTTTTGGATAGCGCCATTTGGCCATGCATAGTATACTTTAACCCCAGTGGCACGCAAACAGTTTACAAACTTCGCCATTTTGGAAATCCTTTCACCGTTGGCCCTAAAGCCAATCATCATGTGTTCTGGACGTCAGCTAAATTGCTCTATTTCCACATTTTGACAACGACTGCACTGTTTTCTGAGGCCCTCCTGACATGTTTTATATACACTCCTGGAAATTGAAATAAGAACACCGTGAATTCATTGTCCCAGGAAGGGGAAACTTTATTGACACATTCCTGGGGTCAGATACATCACATGATCACACTGACAGAACCACAGGCACATAGACACAGGCAACAGAGCATGCACAATGTCGGCACTAGTACAGTGTATATCCACCTTTCGCAGCAATGCAGGCTGCTATTCTCCCATGGAGACGATCGTAGAGATGCTGGATGTAGTCCTGTGGAACGGCTTGCCAGGCCATTTCCACCTGGCGCCTCAGTTGGACCAGCGTTCGTGCTGGACGTGCAGACCGCGTGAGATGACGCTTCATCCAGTCCCAAACATGCTCAATGGGGGACAGATCCGGAGATCTTGCTGGCCAGGGTAGTTGACTTACACCTTCTAGAGCACGTTGGGTGGCACGGGATACATGCGGACGTGCATTGTTCTGTTGGAACAGCAAGTTCCCTTGCCGGTCTAGGAATGGTAGAACGATGGGTTCGATGACGGTTTGGATGTACCGTGCACTATTCAGTGTCCCCTCGACGATCACCAGAGGTGTACGGCCAGTGTAGGAGATCGCTCCCCACACCATGATGCCAGGTGTTGGCCCTGTGTGCCTCGGTCGTATGCAGTCCTGACTGTGGCGCTCGCCTGCACGGCGCCAAACACGCATACGACCATCTTTGGCACCAAGGCAGAAGCGACTCTCATCGCTGAAGACGACACGTCTCCATTCGTCCCTCCATTCACGCCTGTCGCGACACCACTGGAGGCGGGCTGCACGATGTTGGGGCGTGAGCGGAAGACGGCCTAACGGTGTGCGGGACCGTAGCCCAGCTTCACGGAGACGGTTGCGAATGGTCGTCGCCGATACACCAGGAGCAACAGTGTCCCTAATTTGCTGGGAAGTGGCGGTGCTGTCCCCTACGGCACTGCGTAGAATCCTACGGTCTTGGCGTGCATCCGTGCGTCGCTGCGGTCCGGTCCCAGGTCGACGGGCACGTGCACCTTCCGCCGACCACTGGCGACAACATCGATGTGCTGTGGAGACCTCACGCCCCACGTGTTGAGCAATTCCGCGGTACGTCCACCCGGCCTCCCGCATGCCCACTATACGCCCTCGCTCAAAGTCCGTCAACTGCACATACGGTTCACGTCCACGCTGTCGCGGCATGGTACCAGTGTTAAAGACTGCGATGGAGCTCCGTATGCCACGGCAAACTGGCTGACACTGACGGCGGCGGTGCACAAATGCTGCGCAGCTAGCGCCATTCGACGGCCAACACCACGGTTCCTGGTGTGTCCGCTGTGCCGTGCGTGTGATCATTGCTTGTACAGCCCTCTCGCAGTGTCCGAAGCAAGTATGGTGGGTCTGACACACCGGTGTCAATGTGTTCTTTTTTCCATTTCCAGGAGTGTATTATCCACTAAAGTGCTGCCAGCTTCCATCTGTGCACACTGATATTGGACACAGGCGGTGGTCACGTTTATGTGACTGGACCATGTACAATAGTGCAAATTATCGGTTATTGATGTAGAACACGTATCAACACTATTTCTCCACAGAAATGTATTAACTACTGAATGAAACTCACAGTTTGGTTTAATAACAAACGTTACAACTTTACAATTAACTCAGTTATGATCACAGAGTGCCGTTAACAAATTGTCCTGCTCTCATCCATAGGCCACACACTTACACTCCAGAGGACCAGCAATAAGCAAGCACAACCGGTCGTACTACAACCATGGAGTTCCATACAGAGATTTTGTAGTAAGCAGACGCACCAAATGCACTGATGGTGTACTGCACAGTACATGTATCAATCATAAAACATGCAGCGTGCAACTGTCAGCAACAACAACACTCAGGTAGTGCTACTCTTGACACGGAGAAGCTTCTCACTCCACCTCCACTGGGGTCGCAGTTTGTCCAGCTGAGAAAAGACATTAACGGCTCCACAAGGCTGTTGTGTGCACGCAGCAGCCACGCCCCGGCTGACAGTATCGCAGCACACCAGCTTCTTTGTGCCCTTGCGCATGGCTCCGTCCAGAACTCGCTCCTTTATCTCCATGCAGCGACACCGACTCCTACAGGCCCAGCCTGCCGACACCTCAGCTACCATTCCAGTCCGGCCCCAGACGACGCCTCTAGCACGGCATTGGGGTTGCCCTCCAGATGGTGTCGCTGGTCTCACTTGATGCAGCTGGCTGACCACTCTGCCGACTACCCTTGCCACCAGCTTCGCCACGGCGGAACCCATAGCAATCGCGAGTTTGTACTGTCTGTCCTCTCATGACACTAGCATGACACTCCACCAAAATGAAATCAATCATACTGTTTAAAAAAGAAATTGTGGCTTTCACTCTTTAATCCTTTCAGGTACATAAGAAAACTAAATTGCTAGTGATTAAAAGTTTTGTGGTAACTGGAGGTTTTATAAACAAAATATGTTATTATTTCAAACATTTTTATTTATACTGCTTAAAAAAAGCTGGGATGTATGTGTCCCTGTGGTCCTTAAAGGACAGCTACAGAACAAATTACACTTAATAAATCGAAAAATTACAGAGGCTGTTTATATGTTGTCTATTTGTTGTGAAATTCTGCAAAACAGTTTCTGCTTGAAGTAAAGCATAAATTAACACCACACTGTTAACAAATATTGTAAGTGCGCTTTTCAACACACTTTGAAGCACAATGAACACATCTCTTCCTTACGTCTAATTTTATCTTTCGGTGCTCTGGACTCTTTGGATTGCAACTGGTCTGCAACCTTCTTGATGTTTTCACAACTGTTGATAAATTCCTTTGTCGACTTGAATAATTTCCAATTAGATTTCTCGCAATGCATTGTCTGAACTCTAGGGATGATAGTGTTGATTCGAATCCTGATTCTTCTGCCAATTTTGAATATATTACACACGCATTGTTTACACCAATGTCAAGAAGTTCAAAGAAAATTCTCAGGTAATACTTAATCTTTGCCTTCCTGTCGATCTCATAAGTCACTTTCTTCTGATCCATAAGGTCCACCCCTCCCATCCACTTGTTGTACTTTCTTATCATAAGAGGACACTGAACACTGATCTTTTCAGAAGAACCAGACTAACGCCTCTTCACTGTCGTACATGATATTGGGGAAATAAAATTAGTCAGTAGAAAAACTGGCTTGTTATCCATCCATTTGAGGATTGTCAGACCATTGCTACTGAGGCTGTATGAATCAGCTCTTTTCATTTCCTTGTCTGGAGGGAATGTCTTTGGGATGTTTTTACAATTGGTGCGCACTGTTCCACATGATCTGATACTTTGTAAACCAAGGTAATGCTGCAAAGCTGTAGAGTTAAAAAAGTTATCTATGTAAATTTCACATCCCCGTCCGGATAGTGATTTTGTCCGTTGCAGAACTACTGACTCACCGAGCCCTACTTCAGGACCTGAGTTTTTTTTTTTTTTTTTGCCAGTGTATAAATCACACTCAAATAGGTAGCCCGTTTCCAAATCACATTTGCACCACATTTTGAAACCCCATTTGACTGGCTTATTTTTGACATACTGTCGCATAATATTGTGTCCTTCGAATCTGATCATGTGCTCATCTACAGATTGAGCCCTAGTTGCACTAAAAGATTCCTGGAAGGTTTTGTTCAAATGGGTAATTACAGGTCTCAGTTTGTATGTGCGATCTTCCTTTATTGACTGAACTGCATTGTTGAAAAATGTAAGTACTTTCGAATCTCTTCAAACCGATGTAGCGACATAATCTGAGCTATATAAGGAACACCTAAATCGGGTTCAGTTGCCCAGTAGCTTCTAAATGTAGGCAAAATATGGTACCCCATTACGAGGTTCATACCAAGAAATGCCTTGATTTCATCTTCATTTGTGCTGAATGCGTTGCCTGATTGTTCTGCATACCGAATACGTTCACGAATTAATATATCATGCATCAAATCGTTTAGGGTAATAGTGGAAGAAAAAATTTCAAATGGCTGTGGCATTTCACGATTTTCACTGACACTAAACAAAAGCACTTTCCCAAATTCATGATTCATGTTATCACTGAACTGTCTTGGCTGGTAAGTTCTGGACCATTTAAATTCTGGTAAATCTGGAAGGGAATAAGGTATCTCAGCATTTGGTTCTGATATTTTGTCTGTATCCCTTCTTTTTCTAGGAGGGCTACGTATTTCTTTTTCAGGATCTTCTATAATAACATGTTCTCTTTCATGTTCCATATCTCCTTCAAGAAAAAATTTATCTTCTTCATACAGTAACAGATTATCTTCGTCATAACTACTGCAAGCCTCCAAAATCTGCATAACACTTTCCTCAGTGATGAAAAATTCTCTTTTTCTGGAGCACATGACTTAAAAGCAGATTTGAAATTATACCAGTACATTTTTTTCCGCTTATTTAATAAAATGAAAGATAATATATTTTCAACCGAATTTTAAATACTATTCTGCTCGTTTTTTTTACGTAATAGTAACGGTTTCATGACATTCAAAAACAAGTACACAAATTACCATTGTGGTACATTGGGACAACTATGTCCCAAAGAACCAAAATAAAGATTTCCACTGGTGAAATACAGTTATTTTCTAAATGAATGGTCTAAAGTAAAAGAGAAGATTACTTGAACATACTTTCAAGCTTTGAAAAAGAAGAATGAAAAACGATGACAAACGTAAATGATCACAACAATATCAGATGTCATAGTTATGTCCTGACTATAAAGTGTGACTAATCCTTTTGAGCTAAAACTCTACTGTTCACAAGTTCTGGGCCAATCTCATGAAAAGTAGAATCACAGTACCAATTTTACCAGTATGGGATATGCTTGCAAATGAAGCTCAGTGGACTTGTGGTAGGTGGTAGAACCTGAGTTGCTGTGCACATGTACGTTGCCAGTTCCCAGTTCAGAATCAACATTATCCCACTACTGACAAATAGTGTATCAAATCCAATTACAATCAGTTACACAAGATATGAGGAAATAAAAACAACTGTTACATTTACCTGTCAAATATATTAGTTACCAATATTATATGTTTAAAATCGTAACTGAAGTAGCCTGATACGCTATTTCTATCCCTTAGGTCGTCGACATTGTTAATTTTATAATTGGTCCGTGATCACAGTTTCTTTATGCGTAGTGAAGATCCATATCTACATCATTGTTGCGCTTGATATCACAGTTTATAAGGCACAGTAACACAACGTGATCTGGTACAATGCATGTTTAAATTGTTTACATACTGCTTAATATGAAGAATGTAGGAAATTCGAATATGAAGACGTGTTGCCTGACCAACCTCAAGTTCAGATGCGAAGCAAGAAACGAAGAAACAGGTAACTTTGAAGAACTCTTTGATGAGAAATAAAAACTATGTGTTTGACGAACCAAATGCACACAATAAATACTACACAATGAAATGAACAGTTCTCACCCAAAAATTCACGAACTCAACACACACATAATGAGCGCATACAAGACACAACAGAGCAGGAATCCACTCATAAAAAAAGTGGCACATATTCACCTACAATAATAAAATATTTCACAGACTAGACAACTTTTTAAAGTAACAAGGACTTCAAGACACTCTGTGACCAAAATGGTACTGAAACAGAGGATGACAGACTAAAGGCCGAATTACTAAATGTCTTCTTCCAAAGCTGTTTCACAGAGGAAGACTGCACTGTGCTTCCTTCTCTAGATTGTCGCACAGTTGACAAAATGGTAGATATCGAAGTAGACGACAGAGGGATAGAGAAACAATTAAAATCGCTCAAAAGAGGAAAGGCCGCTGGTCCTGATGGGATACCAGTTCGATTTTACACAGAGTACGCGAAGGAACTTGCCCCCCTTCTTGCAGCGGTGTACCGTAGGTCTCTAGAAGAGCGAAGCGTTCCAAAGGATTGGAAAAGGGCACAGGTCATCCCCGTTCTCAAGAAGGGACGTCGAACAGATGTGCAGAACTATAGACCTATATCTCTAACGTCGATCAGTTGTAGAATTTTGGAACACGTATTATGTTCGAGTATAATGTCTTTTCTGGAGACTAGAAATCTACTCTGTAGGAATCAGCATGGGTTTCGAAAAAGACGATCGTGTGAAACCCAGCTCGCGCTATTCGTCCACGAGACTCAGAGGGCCTTAGACACGGGTTCACAGGTAGATGCCGTGTTTCTTGACTTCCGCAAGGCGTTTGACACAGTTCCCCATAGTCGTTTAATGAACAAAGTAAGAGCATACGGACTATCAGATCAATTGTGTGATTGGATTGAGGAGTTCCTAGATAACAGAACGCAGCACGTCATTCTCAATGGAGAGAAGTCTTCCGAAGTAAGAGTGATTTCAGGTGTGCCGCAGGGGAGTGTCATAGGACCGTTGCTATTCACAATATACATAAATGACCTGGTGGATGACATCGGAAGTTCACTGAGGCTTTTTGCAGATGATGCTGTGGTGTATCGAGAGGTTGCAACAATGAAAAATTGTACTGAAATGCAGGAGGATCTGCAGCGAATTGACGCATGGTGCACGGAATGGCAATTGAATCTCAATGTAGCGAAGTGTAATGTGATGCGAATACATAGAAAGATAGGTCCCTTATCATTTAGCTACAAAATAGCAGGTCAGCAACTGGAAGCAGTTAATTCCATAAATTATCTGGGAGTACGCATTAGGAGTGATTTAAAATGGAATGATCATATAAAGTTGATCGTCGGTAAAGCAGATGCCAGACTGAGATTCATTGGAAGAATCCTAAGGAAATGCAATCCGACAACAAAGGAAGTAGGTTACAGTACGCTTGTTCGCCCAATGCTTGAATACTGCTCAGCAGTGTGGGATCCGCACCAGGTAGGGTTGATAGAAGAGATAGAGAAGATCCAACGGAGAGCAGCGCGCTTCGTTACAGGATCATTTAGTAATTGCCAAAGCGTTACGGAGATGATAGATAAACTCCAGTGGAAGACTCTGCAGGAGAGACGCTCAGTAGCTCGGTACGGGCTTTTGTTGAAGTTTCGAGAACATACCTTCACCGAAGAGTCAAGCAGTATATTGCTCCCTCCTACGTATATCTCGCGAAGAGACCATGAGGATAAAATCAGAGAGATTAGAGCCCACACAGAAGCATACCGACAATCCTTCTTTCCACGTACAATACGAGACTGGAATAGAAGGGAGAACCGATAGAGGTACTCAGGGTACCCTCCGCCACACACCGTCAGGTGGCTTGCGGAGTACGGATGTAGATGTAGAAATACGATACAGAAGAGACAACACAATACAGAAATGCTCGGAACTCAGTAAACATTTACAGGGAAATTCAGCATATGAGACATATGTGAACTTACATGCAACTCTTGTCAGTAAGTATACATAGGCCAACATGCAGGAACTTAGGAACTTCAAAACGAAATATTCAAAACACTACAGAGCTCTAAAAGGTAATAGCTCCCACAGCACATTTGTAGCTCACTTAATAGCCCACAACCAACAGCTAAAATAGAAACTGGTTTAATAACAGGCTGTACTATAAACTTCCACATACAGAAAGAATCAGCAGGAAGACAACGGATTATAAACTACATTACGGAATGACACACTGCTTAACACATCAAAGGAACTATATGGAAATGGACACGCAATCGCGCGCGCACACACACACACACACACAAACACACACACACACACACACATGAGGGCGCGCGCGCGCTCGCGGGACAGAGAAAGTAAACAAAGTTCGCATTTGGCGACAGGCTGACATGAGAATAGGTGAATATGAACAGAGACTGGACACAGAACAATAACATTAATAATGCCTTTCGTAAGATGATGAACTGTTATTTGAGAGTTCTTTCTTTTGCTACTGCCTTGACCTACAACGTGCGCCGGGTTGCAGGCTACGGATGTGGCATGGTTAATTTTAAGGAGTAACCAGATGCCCTTCCTGCCGCCACCCCATACCTAACGGGACAAAATTAGTGTACCCCAGCTCTATATGTATAGTGCAAATCATGAAATAGTGCGAATGTGTTTCAAATGTCTGCGAGTCGTGGAAATGAGGCGGGACGTGGGGACCAGCCTGGTATTTACCTAATGGGATGTGGATAACCGCCTAAAAACCACATCCAGGCTGGCTGTCATACTGGTTTTCGTCGTTAATCCGCCGGGCGGAATCTATCCGGGGTCGGCGCTAACTGTTATTTGAGAGTGAAGTACTGCAAAATCTGTATGGTGCATGTGTGTGCATTTTAACGAGATCAGAAAGGATATTTAGAAACTAACTGTAAATAATAGCAAAATATAGTCGCGAAATATTTTCGCACAAGAAAATTACGTTTAGAGGTAAAGCGATTTATTAACTCGCGCGTCGGCCTGTGTGGTCGAGCGGTTCTAGGCGCTTCAGTCTGGAACCACGTGAAAACTACGGTCGCAGGTTCGAATCCTGCCTCTGGCATGGTTATGTGTAATGTCCCTAGGTTAGTTAGGTTTAAGTAGTTCTAAGTTCTAGGGGACTGATGACCTCAGATGTTAACTCCCATAGCGCTCACAGCCATTAACTCGCGAAGCAGGCTCATAATAACAACATATGATTGCAGTGCGAAGCTGGCAATATCCAATAATGCTCATAGGGTCCTACGTTGCCCATTACCGTAGAAAAATTAATGTAATAGCAACGAAAAGAAAACTGTTTTTAGGCCTAATTTCGTTAGAATAATTTTTATTCACAACGGGTTTATATTTTACAGAACTGGATACAGAACAACCACTGCCGATGGGACAATAGGTGACGAAAGCTGTTTGAGTTTTTATATAAACAACAGGCGTTCCTATTAACAAGGATATTTTTTAATAGAATACTTCGAACCACAAAACAAGTGAAACTAACATGCTCTTCTGTGAAATGAATGCCCTTCAAAATTTCCTGCCTATTTTAGGGGTTTCAACGCTTAGTGCAATTTACAGTGCCAAACTATCTGTTAAGGGGTGCCAGGTGATTTTGTTTTCAATATATACAAAGGTTGTTCGTTTATTAAGATCCGGTCGCCCGCGAAATGGAAACGACAGTGAAAATCGCAAATGTTTTATTTGCAACCTTCTAACAACTTCTGTACAAAGTCACCGCTCCGACTTAGGCATCCGTTTTAGCGTTGTATCATCTTTCCAATACTCTAGTCATGGAAGGCAGTTGGCTGTGCTTTCCACCATTTCTCTTCGCTGGCCTGCAGCTCGTTGTCTGTGTCAAAATATTGTCTTCATAGCCAGTGGTGTATGTGAGCAGAGATGAAAATCAGAGGGACCCACGTCCGGGCTGTATGGTGGTGAGCAAACATTTCCCAATGAAACCGCTACAGCGGCGCCTTCATTGTCCCTACGCTGTGCGGCGGAGAACTGTCATGAAGAAGGAAATGCAAGACTTAACGTTATGTGGGGTGCACGAAATCAGGCGAAAAGGCGAAATCTTTCAGGAGGCAGTCACACTTGGCACGAGTCACTATGTTCTAGGCATCTTTACGTGCTCACTGTACGATCAAAGTTGAAAAGAGCGACGTGACTGAATCGACGAGCACACTACAGAGACTATCCAACACATCTATGCAAAGCTTCATCAGATTTTCACCATGGGTTCCAGTTCGCGACCGATCGGACCTTAATAAACGAATAGCCCTCGTATACTCCCACTGTATCTTGTAAACGTTAACTGCATAAGTAATTTAGGGTAAAACTGATTTTGTTACATAAATAGACTTCCAGTTCTACGCAGGGCTGTTGTTATTCCGACCTGATAATTACGTAAATACTATCCACTTCCGTCATCAACTCGACAAAAGCAGTTCTCTAACATCCGACTAGGACTGGGCTTCCGATAGGAACAGCTCCTTTACATTTGTTCCCTGCAGGCCAGCCAGCTGTGGGCAGAGTGTCACCGGACATGTTATATGGAAAGCGGTATCATCGATAGACGTGCAAATAATTAGAAGCGTGCGCCAGGGAAGTGAGTTGGGACGTTTGCTGTTCGCGCCACCATCATCATATCCAATTTTGGTCTAGGGATTCTTGCCTCTTCCAATTTCAAGTAGAATGCAGATGATCATTCCATCTCTTCATAGGGCGTTGAATATTTCTTTTCCCATGAGCTGTATATTTGTATACCAATTTACGTATTCATTCTTGTGACATCCTTTGAATGTGTTCATATGAATTCTTTCTATACGCCTCTATTTTCTGAAATATGCTTTGGACACCCAGTTAATTCCTTATATCACTATTTTTTATTCGATTTATGAGTTTGTAACAAACTAGATGTCTTAGGAGTCTCATGTCTGTTGCCACAATCCTTCTCCTTCGACTGGCGGTAAGAGTTCAAAGAGTTTGACCCAAACTAGATGTCTTAGGAGTCTCATGTCTGTTGCCACAATCCTTCTCCTTCGACTGGCGGTAAGAGTTCAAAGAGTTTGACCCATACATTAGAACTGGTACTGCCGTCACTTTTCTAACTTTTATGAGGGGAGCGCGGTCTATAGTACCCACTAACTGCTGGAAGTTTTGTAATTTGTAGTCTTGACTATTATGTATGATATGAGACCTCACATCATCAATCATAGTTTTTGTTCTTAAATGCTCCTTATCATGCAATGCTATTGTCTTAGTTTTACCTTTATATCTTAAACATGGCTGCGAAACAGCAACTGTGTAATTCAGAATAGATTGAAAAATCAGCCAACCAGTTGCAGATAAAGGTTTATTATCACTTGACAATGGTTTCAATATTCGTAAATAATCTTCTTCGGAAGTATTGGCCCTAAAATTGTATACACCAGTGATAAAATAATTTATTTTAATTTTTTTACAAAGGTAATAAAATATTAATATAAAAATATTCGTGAAGTAAACGTTTTTACTAATTACATCAAATGATACAATAGGCGTCTTGTGTCGTGTCACCTCTGACATTGTACGCATGCTGGAGCTATTTCTAATGAAGTAGCAGCTAAAAATTCTTTTTTTTAAGGACACTGTGCAATTATTATTTTAACTATGGTTCTGAGTTTGATTGCTTTTATTTTTACAGCAGGCCTCTTTCCGGTGAACTACCGTGGTCATTTTTTTTGTTAGTAATGGTACATAATTTTGGTACATTATTTCTAATTTCATAGCCAATTTTTAAATAGGTTTCATTATTATACATTTTACGTACGTCTGATTATTTTTATCATCCAATAAATATCGATGGTTCTGTCACTGTCTATTTGCTTATTGATTACGCCCCGTCGGTGTTAATGCAATAATAATGGGTTGATTATCGTCTTATCTAACTATTTATGTAGTAGCCAGATTATATCAAAAGCATCAAACGAGCGTAAAAAGGTATAGTTGTCCGCTGCTCATGGTCTCACAGTAGCGTTCTCCCTTCTCGAGCACGGGATTTCGATTCCCCTCATCGTTCCCCTATACTCTGTAAAGAAGCATGGGATTTCATTTCCATTCCAATGAATTTATTTAATGATTACCTACAAAATTGGAAATATTGTTCCAAAATTATGTACCATTACTTACAGATAACGTGATTATGGCATTTCAGTCGAAAGAGGCCTATTGTAAAAATAAAATCAATGACAATTAGGAGTTATTTGCATTATAATCATACAAAATTCTTAGAAGACATATACTACGCAGCGTGACTAGAAGAATATAATTTTTTTTTAAAAAAGCTCCACAGATATCCGTGCGGAACTTGACAGGATTTTAAAGAGTCATTCAAAGTATGACAACTAGCTTTTAACGTACAGGAATATAAAACTGTACACTTCACAAAATCCAAAAACATAGTACTATGTGAATACAGTAACTCCGACTGTGAGTCCATATCGGCCGAATCCTGCCTCGGGCATCGATGTGTGTGATGTCCTTAGGTTAATTAGGTTTCAGTAGTTCTAAGTCTAGGGGACTGATGACCTCAGATGTTACGTCCCATAGTGCCCAGAGCCATTTGAACCGTATCGGCCAACTTACAAAAATACCTCCTGGGTGTAACAGTTTGTGGGGATATGGAACTGAGTAGTTACATGTGATCAGTGATAGGAAAATCATGTGACAGACTTGGGCTCATTGATAGGATACTGTGAAAATAGAGTCAGTGTACAGAGGAGATCACTTGAAGTACACTCGTCCGATCTATTGTGGAATATTGCTCTCATGTGTTGGAGTCATAACAAGTAGGACTAACTGGCGATATTGAAAGTATACCGAGATGGGCAGCACGAATGGTCACATCTTTGTCTAATTCACCTGAGAGTGTCACCCAAACGCCGAAAAACATGAGCTGGCGTATACTTTGTAGAGAAATGTCAACAATCCCTCGGAGGCCTACTTACGAAGTTTCAGGATCTGGTATTAACTGCAAAATCTAGGAATATAGTATGAGGGGCGATCAACAAGTAATGCAACACACTTTTTTTCCTCGGCCAATTACGGATGTAAAACTGTGGTATTTGTTGTTGGACATCGAGAAATATTTCCTCTTCAGCTCCTGTTGTTTCATGAAGTTTCGAGAGGTGGCTGCACTATGCGTAGCCTTCAAAACAGCGTCTGTAACGAAGGTGCGCTCCAGGCACAGAGCTGTCTTTGAGTTTCTTTGGCGGAAAACCAGAGCAGCACCAGATATTCATAGGCGTTTGCAGGATGTCTACGGGGGATTGACAGTGAACAAAAGCACGGCGAGTCGTTGGGCGAGGCGTCTGTAATCATTGCAACAGGGTCACGCAAACATGTTAGAATTCCCGCGTGCCGACCGGCCACGCACAGCTGTCACTCTCGCTATGTTCGAACGTGCGGCCACTCTCATTCGCTGTTACTGACGAATCACAATCAAAGATCCTCGCTGTACAACTTGACGTTTCTGTTGGTAGTGCTGACACGCTTGTCCACCAGTTGGATTACTCAGAGGTGTGTGTCCGCTGGGTTCGTCGCCGCCTAGCACAAGACCATGAAGAGAAACGAAGGAGCAGCTGTGTGAAATTGCTTGCGCGTTATGAGGGTGATTGCGACTACTTTTTGTCGAACATCGTCGCAGACGATAAGACATGGGTTCATCACTTCGGACTGTAAACAAACCTGGAATCCATGGAGTGGCACCACACCACACCTCCTCCGAAGAAAAAGTTCAGAGTCGCATACTGAGCCGGAATAATCATACCGACGGTCTTGTGGGACTCTGAAGGGGTTATGCTATTTGAATCCGTCCCTAATGGTGCAACGGTTAACACGGAAATTTATTGTGCTATTGTGCTACCCTAAGGAAACTGAAGACACTACTTAAGCGTGTTCGTCGCCACAGTAATGCAAACTTCCTTCTCCATGACATGTCTACGCATCTGAGAGGAGCTCACAAAACTACACTGGATCTACATCCAAATGGCTCTAAGCACTATGGTACTTAACATCTGAGGTCATCAGTCCCCTAGACTTAGAACTACTTAAACCTATCTAACCTAAGGACATCACTCACATCCGTGACCAAGGCAGGATTTGAACCTGCGACCGTTACAGCAGAGCGGTTCCCGACTGAAGATCTACATCCCACAGCCTGGATCTCGCACTTCTGACGTCCATGTGTTTGGCCCAATGAGGGATGTACTCTGCAGGAAGCAGTATATGGATGATGATGAATAAGACCTACGTTGACAAAAGGAATGAGGGATGAAGGGGAAGACAGAGACGAATTTAACTCCATGGTCTTACATCGATATTCGGGAAATCTGTGGTTAAAAATAGGTCGGATCCTCACCAAACACGAAGCAGAAGTGATTTTTCGCCCTCCACCGAAGACAGCAACATTTTTGGGTTCCGTCAAAGATGATCTGATGCTCCGCAAGGCTGGGGCTTACAAGATCATCTGCGACTGTGACCTTGCGTAAATCGACCAGACGATTGGTACAGTCTATTAACGAAGTATTGTACATCCTAAGTACATCAAATAAATCGGCTGTGGCAGAGCACTGCATCGGTATCGGACAGTCTATGCGGTGGAAAATGTCGAAATTCAAAGTACGATTTCATCTTATTTTGGGACTCAGTGATGAAAGAAGAAGCTGAAATTAGTTTGGGGAAAAACGTAAATAAAAGAAATAGTGGTTTGAATCTAGACAAATAAACGAATCCGTGGCTTTCTTCAATAAGCATGTTCTTTGTCGCTGGTCTACAGAAGCAGCCCCTCGGTTCAGTCTGAAGATGATAGGAATATTAGAAGAAGGAGAAAGTGAATTTATGCGGTTGTATTCCAGAAATTTAATGGATACGATTAGACTGATTACAGCGCACACAAAGGCGCTCTTCCCGCCCTCCGTACTCGAATGGAACGGGAGGAAACTCTAATGGGTGGCGCAGTGGGAAGTACTCCTGAGCCACGCACTTAACAGCGGTTTGCGAAGTGTGGCTGTAGACGTGGACGTAGATGTAGATGAGATGCCTGTGACGCCTTTGACGGCGGCGGGCGGGCTCTGCTGCGCCATCGATTGGCCCCGCTCAAAGGCACCGCCTCCACCGCCACCTGTTCGCGGCAGACATATTGCAAGTGGCGCATTTACACTCGAAACGTGCAGTCGCGGCCGGTGGATCTCACAGAAACAGTGCTGAGAATTCCTGCTATGCTAGTAAAGCTCCAAGTTTGGCCTGCTGATTTCTTTATGTCACCACTCTGAGGCGAATTAAAGCAGTGGATTTCTTTTCGGTTATTATTTTCTTATTAATTATTTAACATTAAATAAACTTTTAGATGAATACCAGTCTGGCAAAATCGCAGCACGACGACAGCTGTTATGAAAGTTTCTGGCAACTGAAAAACGCTGTGGACGAACTACAGGTGATTATTATGTACTTTTGGATTTCAGTAGATCTTTTTACATTGTCTACTTTGGCATTATCCTTACTAAATTAAAATGTCAAAAAATTTCTTCAGCTGCTTTATAATGTCTTGAATCATACCTTACATCCCTACAATAGTGTGTAATACTTGCAACTAGAAGGTCACAATGGGGGGGGGGGGGGGGGAGGGGCACCAGGGGTCCCACAAGGATCAGTGTAGGGCTCATTAATCATTACTTTTCTCACTAAACGTTAATCATTTGTAAATATTTTCTCCCATTGCAGGTATCATCTATAAGCTGACGACCTTCAATTCTATCTAAATGCAAGTCCAACAAACCTGTGTACTGATTAACTTCTGATGCTCCTTGTCCACAGTCGTGTAGAATTTTGTTAAGGGACATCCATCATATTCACCATTGACTGTAGAGATTATTTATGAGTATTACACGATTGCAGTTTCTGCCTTTGGTCCATTTTCAAATGGTAATGCAAAAGAGTTTGCTTCAGCACATGTTGTTGTTGTTGTGGTCTTCAGTCCTGAGACTGGTTTGATGCAGCTCTCCATGCTACTCTATCCTGTGCAAGCTTTTTCATCTCCAAGTACTTTGCTGCAAACTACATCCTTCCGAATCTGCTTAGTGTATTCATCTCTTGGTCTCCCTCTACGATTTTTACCCTGCACGCTGCCCTCCAATGCTACATTTGTGATCCCTTGATGCCTCAGAACATGTCCTACCAACCGATCCCTTCTTCTAGTCAAGTTGTGCCACAAACTTCTCTTCTCCCCAGTCCTATTCAATACCTCTTCATTAGTTACGTGATCTATCCACCTTATCTTCAGCGTTCTTCTGTAGCACCACATTTCGAAAGCTTCTATTCTCTTCTTGTCCAAACTAGTTATCGTCCATGTTTCACTCCATACAAATACTTTCAGAAACGACTTCCTGATACATAAATCTATATTCGATGTTAACAACTTTCTCTTCTTCAGAAACGCTTTCCTTGCCATTGCCAGTCTACATTTTATATCCTCTCTACTTCGACCATCATCAGTTATTTTACTTCCTAAATAGCAAAACTCCTTTACTACTTTAAGTGTCTCATTTCCTAATCTAATTCCCTCAGCATCACCCGATTTAATTTGACTGCATTCCATTATCCTCGTTTTGCTTTTGTTGATGTTCATCTTATATCCTCCTTTCAAGACACTGTACATTCCGTTCAACTGCTCTTCCAAGTCCTTGGCTGTCTCTGACAGAATTACAATGTCATCGGCGAACCTCAAAGTTTTTATGTCTTGTCCATGGATTTTAATACCTACTCCGAATTTTTCTTTTGTTTCCTTCACTGCTTGCTCAATATACAGATTGAATAACATTAGGGAGAGTCTACAACCCTTCCTTCCCAACCACTGCTTCCCTTTCATGTCCCTCGACTCTTGTAACTGCCATCTGGTTTCTGTACAAATTGTAAATAGCTTTTCGCTCCCTGTATTTTACCCCTGCCACATTTAGAATTTGAACGAGAGTATTCCAGTCAACATTCTCAAAAGCTTTCGCTAAGTCTACGAATGCTAGAAACGTAGGTTTGCCTTTTCTTAATCTTTTTTCTAAGATAAGTCGTAAGGTTAATATTGCACATGTGTTCCAACATTTGTACGGAATCCAAACTGATCTTCCGCAAGGTCCGCTTCTACCAGTTTTTCCATTCGTCTGTAAAGAATTCGTGTTAGTATTTTGCAGCTGTGACTTATTAAACTGATAGTTCGGTAATTTTCATAACTGTCAACACCTGCTTTCTTTGGGATTGGAATTATTATGTTCTTCTTGAAGTCTGAGGGTATTTCGCCTGTCTCATACATCTTGCTCACCAAATGGTAGAGTTTTGTCAGGACTGGCTCTCCCAAGGCCGTCAGTAGTTTTAATGGAATGTTGTCTACTCCCGCGGCCTTGTTTCGACTCAGGTCTTTCAGTGCTCTGTCAAACTCTTCCCGCACTATTGTATCTCCACTTTCATCTTCATCTGCATCCTCTTCCATTTCCAGTACATCGCCCTTGTATAAACCTTCTATATACTCCTTCCACCTTCAGCACATATCAGAATTGAAAATCCTCCAACATGTATACATGTCATCATCAAAAGTAGGCCTCTTCACTGCAGAAATACAGTAACTTTTTTTACACTGAAAATGCCCATTTTTGACAACGATTTGTATACATGTCGGAGGATTTTAAAGTCTGACTCGTACTGATGCAAAATCTTCTGCAGTACCACTTGAAGCCGCGCGGGATTAGCCGAGCGGTCTGGGCACTGCAGTCATGGACTGTGCGGTTCGTCCCGGCGGAGGTTCGAGTCCTCCCTCGGGCATGGGTGTGTGTGTTTGTCCTTAGGATAACGTAAGTTAAGTAGTGTGTAAGCAGTTAAGTCCCATAAGATTTCACGCACATTTGAACATTTACCACTTGGAAATGGCCCAAAAGTCGAAGTAGCAATTGTGAAATAAATAATTTTTACGTACGTAATTGCTGATTTAGTTGCTCTATCAGAGTGGACGCAGAACATAGGTTTTAAATTTAAGGCATCTAAAATACAAGAAACCTTAGTTGCTCACAGATGACTTATTACCATCTTATTAATTCTTGCTTTCACGGCTTCTTTCTTCGAAATGTCTTGTTTAGTTACTTCTCCTAGTTACCTGAACCTGTTAGTTGTCTCAATTTATGCATATTTAGTTTTCATTATGTTTGAGGCTGCCTTAATGTCTGCCATAAATTTAGTTTTCTCAAAGGATATTTGTAAGTCTGCTTTTTCAGTTTTTTTTAGTAGCACTAATTGTCTCGTGGCTGTTTCCACGCTGAACGCTCTATTTATCGTTCGCCCCTTTTGTGATCTAATGTAAATCCCTAATTTTTTTACGGGGGTTGTCCAGAAAGTATGTTCCGATCGGTCGCGAAATGGAAACCACTGGGAAAATCCGGTAAACCTTTGCGCAGATGTGTTGGGCAGTGTCTCTAGTGTGCCCGTCGATCGTGTCGCGTCGCTGTTTTCAGTTTTGAGTGAACAATGAGCACGTAAAGATACGTAGGGAATAGCGTGTACCACCAAGTATGAAGGCCTGGTTAGAGATTTCGCCTGTGTAATGGAGCCCACATAACACAACTGTCGAACAGTTCATTCTTCATGCCAATTCTCGGCCGCACACTGCAGGGGCCATGAAGACGCTCCTGCAGCGTTTCCAGTAAGATGTGTTTGATCACCCACAATACTGTCCGTAATTGGCTCCCCCTGAGTCTCATCTCTGCTCAAAAGAACCGTTGGGTATGAAGACAAAAATTTTCCACAGACAACGAGCTGCAGACATGTGCAGGTAACTGGCCGAAAGCACAGGCGGCTGCTTTCTATGAAGAGGATACTGGAAAGTAGATACAACACTTCGACAACATTCGAAGTTGGAGCGGCGACTATGTAGAGAAGTAGGTGGAAGGTGTACCTAACTGTTGCAAATAACATTTCTGGTTATCACTGTGGTTTCCATTTCTCGACCGTTCGAAACTTACTTTCTGGACACCCCTTGTATTTTTTTTCTGGGAAGCGCACGATTTAATTCTACAAAAACTGACCACGACACTGGTACGCTATGCGAAAAGTATGATGAATGGACAGATTTACAGAAACATTTGATTACAACTTTGGACAAACATAAAGGAAAAAATATAAATTTTTGTGGAAGTAATGGACGAATCCTTAGTAATAGCTCATTCAGGTGATTGGGAACAGATTGAAACACAACGATAAGAACTTTCCAATGCCTCGATCCAAAATGGATGATGGGCCACCATGGTAGCTGTAGATCAAAATGTAGAACGCAAGGAAGAATGTTCAGTGAAAGTCGCTCTAATGGAAAGGCAGGAGAAAGGGACTTATGAGGAAATGGAAAAATGTTTTGACACTCATCAGCTTGTTACATCAAAACAGATTATTCAGCGTCAGCCGACGAAAGTAGTTACTATAGTTGTCATTCAACAGAAACCAGCGGTAACGGTAGCAACAGTAACAGTTCTAGTAAGTCAAGGCACTGATTATATTTTTTTCCTCCTGCCTCTCTGAAGTTATTGATAGGTGGAAGATTAGTTACAGAAATGGGGTTTTCGTATTAATGGCTGCTTCAGAAACTTTCTGGCAGGATAATGGAAAACTGGTAATAAAGTAAACTGTATTTCAAAGATATACAAAAATGAAAAGTGTCCGTTTGTTTCTCATTCATAGAAATCTACAGTTTTGAGCACTTTATCTTCAAGACAAGAGGAAGATATCTGTCTACATAAGATTTCTTAATGTGACATGAAACATATATGTACGTAATATACGAAAGGGGAAGTTTGTTACGAAAAATCTCTGAAAGTTCTTGGCTGATTTACGTCAAATTTCTACATGATCCGCTAATGAACATTTGGGCGGACATAGACTATAACTAACGACTTGTAGGCAAGGAATTAGTGTGGCTTTCGCGTCTTTCCGACGTGCGCGATGCAAATGCAGGAACGTGAACCTGTCGACATCCTAACCAAATGCGCCCAAACTGGACCAACGTGCTGTTATTCTTCTCTTGGCTGACGAAGGAAAAACGCCGGTAGATATCTGTCGGAGAATTAAGAATGTTTATGGGGAACACAAGACACCCCCATATCGCAAATGTCATAACGCGGAAGCTACATCAACTCAAGTGGAATACACTCGAGCACCTGCCCTATGGTCCTGATATCTCCCAATGCGATTATCAGGCCTTCGGTCCTGAAGAGTTGACAATTCCTGTCAGGCGAGGGTATGCAGCAGGCAGCTACGGACTACTTCACGCACCAGGACACAGTGTTTTACGAAACGGGTATCCTAAACCTAGTGCTTCGCTAGGATGGTTGCCTTAATGTTCGCTGCCGCACGGCATTAGCCGAGCGGTCTCAGACGCTGCACTCATGAACTGCCCGGCTGGTGACGGCGGAGGTTCGAGTCCTCCCTCGGGCATGGGTGTGTGTGTCTCTCCTTAGGATAATTTAGGTTCAGTAGTGTGTAAGCTTAGGGACTGATGACCTTAGCAGTTAAGTCCCATAAGATGACACACACACACACACACACACACACACACACACACACACACACACACACACTTAATGCTCGCTGCTATTTTCCGTGATTGGCATATGGTCTTCGAACGGAAACTTTTTGATCACTCCTTATATCTGATTAAAGCAGAAATCCACAAGGTATAAAATGCAGACTAGCACTATCACGAACTTTTTTTTCTAAAGAAGGGCGATATTGTAACACCTATTATAAAATAAGAGTTACACAGTGTTTTCTGAAAATATTTATCTGGGGTGAAGCCTTACATGGATGTGAAACGTGAATGATAAAAAATACAACCAAGAAGACAAAAGAAGATTTTGAATTGGTAGTGCTTACGATGATCGCTGTAAACTCTGAGATGATCTGCTGCTCGACGCCAGTCAGGTATAAACATATTTCATAATTATGTATTATAAATTTTAAATGAATTGTTGAATCAAGAATGTCATTCGCATGTTTATTTGTTTCATGTTCTACGATCGTGTCCAGACAAAGTGTTCCAGCGCTCTGCTGACGAAGCGGCAACTGGTACACCGGGTGCTATTAGAGTCCAACCGACCGCCAGAGAGCGCAGCCGATCTGGAAAACATTTTTGAGACATATTTTTATTATTAAAATGTCTTGCTAGCAAAACAAAATACCTAATTTGTACTTACTATTGCATCTGATGTCAAACTGCGAACATTAAAAGTTGTGTTCCATCAGATATGTGTATATGGTGATTCGATTCGTAAGAAGCAATAATTCTTCTGAAGAAGTGCTGAAATAGCTCAGATGAGAGAGATATATAATAAGGAAAAATTTCAGGATTTTATTCAAAGGAAGATTTGTAGTAATATATCTGAATGACAATAGTCGAATGACTTGAATGATTAATTGGCACGTCACCGTTCAATCAAGTACTCAACTTTAAATGTAGCTTTATGAACTGTTTAAACTCGTTTAGCCGCCACTAAAAATGATTAGCTAGTAATTGTGGACTAATGAAAAATACTACGAAAACATATGGATTCGGTTCACATGAATTTAGGCCGAGGCATCTGCACTGACTTATTAACAGCAATTGTATCTTGGTAATGGGCTTGTATGAACGAACTGTGAATGTTACAGGTCTCCTGCGGTATCTTAAGTCATCTGTAACGAATACTGGAGCAATGTTATAACACACATTATCAGGATTCTGGGTGAGCCTTTTATCTCCGACGGTGCTTGTTCAAACGTGTGTGAAATCTTATGGGATTTTACTGCTAAGGTCATCAGTCCCTAAGGTTACACACTACTTAACCTAAATTATCCTAAGGACAAACACACACACCTATGCCCGAGGGAGGACTCGAACCTTCACCGGGACCAGCAGCACAGTCCATAACTGCAGCGTCCCAGACTGCTCGGCTAATCCCGCGCGGCACCGACGGTGCTTTATATCTGGTTTGAACGTTGATATTTCAGCTGTATTAACCAAGTTTGGAGGCTGATATCGAATGGGGACAGTTATTGAAACGTTTCTGTGCTCTGGATAGTTTTATTGGAAGAAATTACCGTTATATCTGTACATGAAAGAAGAAATTGCAACCAGAGATTAACAAACTGTTGGAACATCGATTTATTCAGACTTCATTTTTTCCACAAAATTGCAGACCTTTTACCCACGAGTGGAATTCAACATTACAAGCCCAAAATGTTCCCTGTTCTACATCTTGTTAGCAAAAGGAGTCTGCTATTGAAGAACTGGTCTTGACAGAAGGAGCTTTAGTTGCACGAACATTGGTGTGGGTTCGTCTTGTGCCTGATCAGTCCACGATTGTGCACCTGCGGTTAGCGACACATCGTCACAATATCAGTTATACAAGAAATAAAAGTCTTTATCCATAACGAGAGGGTCGCAACAGTGAAAATTGAGGCAGTTAGTTGAATTGGTGAGAAGAGAGCTGTGTACCAGGACTTGACTGAAAGAAGGGACGGGTTGACAGCGTACGTCCTGAGGCTACAGGTAATTTGTTAATGGATGGAAAAGCGGAGTTTATAAACTGTGGAAGGAGGTCAAGGTTTGTGCGCAGTAATCCGATTCAAATGGATGTACCATGCAATAGTTATTCAAATATGAAAAGACTTTCACAAGGAAAATAAATCAAACTTTTGGGGGTGGGGAGTTGGGGGGTGATTCAAAGAACACTGTTACACTTTCACATACTGTGGTAAATTTACAATGGGAAATTTCAGTCTTTCTGCCCTACAGTCTTCATTGTTAGTATAACTTTTCTGCAAGTCAGCTTCAATTGTACAGCTGGCCGCGAACGCAAGCTTTCCTACGTTTACTTGTAATCAAGACTTTAAAAAAAATGGGAAAGGTAATATTAATCAGAACACTGGGAGAAGTTTAATCTAAATATCAATATATTTATTCGTTCTTAACATCACAAGACAAAAAAAAATGGCTAAAGAAACATCACACAAACATTTTTAACTGACATACGTTTTTACTAATGTGTGATCATCTGGGGATCAACATACGACATTAACCAGAACACTAATCGCTTTATCTGACTTCATACATGTGAATCCGTGGTATGGCCCAAAAACTACGCTACTATCAAGCATTTCTACTCTACTATTCCATAAACAAAAATATGGTTCCAAAGAGTAGGGTGTTGAGAAGCATGTATTGGAGCCCTATACCGTAGAAGCGAATACATTACCTTCCTGCTGGTCAGGGTGGCACACCATGATGCGTTCGGCGACTGGAGTCATGGACGCCAGCAATCTGTTAATAATAGCGTGCGCCCGAAAAAATGCAAGTACGCGGTCTCGCGATAAGCTACTTCGGAACGCAGGTAGTTCCCTGTGAGCCTCTTAAACCCCGGTGGATTCCAGTGTGCAGGTGGACCTTTTTTCTGCTCTGCCAAACCAATTTGACTCTGTGCCACGACTATGCATGAGGAATATGTCAAATTTTTGGATGGCTTACTCAAAACAAGTAAGTACACTCACGCATCACTCGTTGTGTACGTCATGCTAGAGGCAGTACCTCTGACGGTTCATGTGGTGACTCACACAGGCTCTAAGTGGCACACTAGCAAAGGACACAAGACTCACCGTTTATGTAAAGACCTGCAGTTCCATACTAGCGAAGCACCAGCACAAGAGTGATCACTTCTCTTTTCTTCAGCTTTTATCGCCAGCTCAGTAGCATAGCACATTTACATCTTAGGCCACTCCCACTTTAGAATAAGCCAATCACCAGATGGAGAGCGGCATTCGAAGCTGAAACAGCTCCTCTTGCTCTGAGTCTTTAAAATTAATTGAGAGAAAAGGAAAAACGATTCAGCTTCGCAACCTCTTGTTTATGCTGTGTCTTTTGTAAAAAGCATGACCTGGATGGAACCACAGCCCTCCATAAAAAGATCGTTATCTCCTCTGTTGCATCCATTCCGAATTTTCCAAAGAACGTAGAACGTCCATAAACTCGCTAAAAGCCTCATGCCTTCACACATATGTTTGGTAACAGAGTTTGGACGTCTGGACACCAGTGACTTGTCCCACGGAAATTGGCAGAAAGCTCACAGTTGTCTCATCGGCTTCCTGACTACCAAGAGCCCATCCTCTGCTTTTTTGCCGGTCTTCAATGCTCTGCCCATTGCAGCGGCGGCTCCTCGGCGCTAGGCAGCCTACCCGGACGCAGTCGCCGACCGACCGGCGCCATCCAACGTGTCTGCACAATGAGACTGCGGAACTCGGCAGTCTGCAAATGTTTTCACTAAGGTCCCCCCGGCCCTCAGCCGCCATACGCTTTTACTGCAGTCATCTAAATCAGCATCCTCTTCCTTTGAACGCAGGTAAAGCTTACCGCTATTCCTTCATTAGAGCACACAAGCAAGAGCGTTAACTACTGCCAACCATTTCATCAGATGAATGAAGTCAGTTTGTATCTAGGTATAGCAATCAAGTAATTAAGATCAACTCCCCTAAGAACATTATGCAGCATAATACCGTATTAGAAGTGAGAGTGGCCTGCAATCTATCACGCATTCTCCAGGCACTTAGTGAGGCATTCGCTTCAAGAGATTTCAAAACTGTAAAAACACACCAGTGTCTCTGTAATGATTCCGTTAGTGGAACTTGCTTCTTTATTTTCTCCACGTGCTTTACGTGGAGGCTACTTTTTTCTGCAATGAGTAGTTAATACGCCACTCGCTGGAAAAGATTTGTCTACAATATAATGTTGCAGTGCCCGTGTTATTCTAAATTATGTTGCTATATATGAAGGTAGTATCTGTTTTCGAAATAACAGATACCATTGATGATCGTGCAGCTTCGCGGGGAATGAAATGATAATTAAACCGACACCCTAGCTGCAAACAGGCGTTGATATACATCATTGGGGACATGTTGAAAATGCGTGCCCCGACTGGGACATGTAAGCAGAAGATCTCGGGTTCCAGTACCAGTCGGTGAACAGATTTTCAGGATGTCCCCAATGATTTATATCAACGCCTGTTTGCAGCTAGGGTGTCGGTTTAATTATCATTTCATAAATTATGTTGCACAGAGGCACGGCGGTGACTACAGCCGTTATCAAATACTTTAAATGTATTTGAAATCGCTAAACTACATACAAGCTATTTAAAAATTCTCTGAATGTACTCGTCAGATGTCGAGCGCACACTTTGTTGTTCACCGTTTTGACTGCAGCCAGACTGCAAAAACAACAAACTGCTCCCTGCCCTTTAACATGTCGATTGCTGGAGCGCTGAAATGATTGTCGTGAATGTGTGTAGAATCTGTTCGTCTCAGCACACATCGAGGTATAACATCCTTTCCCTCTAAGGAGAGGCGATTTTTTTGATAATAGATGCAATCTTGATAAGCTCCGTCAGAAGAAAGACCAACTGCTCTGCAAGATGAACTTTGATTGTGAGGCACCTGGACGTTCAGGTAATATCACCGTTGAGGTTAATCAAGCACCATGTCAATGCTCAAGCAGGCAACAGCATGATGGTTCCCACAGAATACGTCCCGTTCACAGTTTGGTCCGAGCCCAAGCAGTGAGCAGCGAAACACAGGGAATGAACAAAAATACAGAAAAACGTTTGCATCTACATCTACATGATTACTCTGCAATTCACATTTAAGTGCTTGGCAGAGGGTTCATCGAAGCACAATCATACTATCTTTCTACCATTCCACTCCCGGAAAGCGCGCGGGAAAAACGACCACCTAAACCTTTCTGTTCGAGCTCTGATTTCTCTTATTTTATTTTGATGATAATTCCTACCTATGTAGGCTGGGCTCAAAAAAATACTTTCGCATTCGGAAGAGAAAGTTGGTGACTGAAATTTCGTAAATAGATCTCGCCGCGACGAAAAACGTCTTTGCTTTAATGACTTCCATCCTAACTCGCGTATCATATCTGCGACACTCTCTCCCCTATTACGTGATAATTCAAAACGAGCTGCCCTTTTTTGCAACCTTTCGATGTCATCCGTCAATCCCACCTGGTAAGGATCCCACACCGCGCAGCAATATTCTAACAGAGGACAAACGAGTGCAGTGTAAGCTGTCTCTTTAGTGGACTTGTTGCATCTTGTAAGTGTCCTGCCAATGAAACGCAAGCTTTGGCTCGCCTTCCCCACAATATTATCTATGTGGTCTTTCCAACTGAAGTTGTTCGTAATTTTGACACCCAGGTACTTAGTTGAATTGACAGCCTTGAGAACTGTACTATTTATCGAGTAATCGAATTCCAACGGATTTCTTTTGGAACTCATGTGGATCATCTCACACTTTTCGTTATTTAGCGTCAACTGCCACCTGACACACCATACAGCAATCTTTTCTAAATCGCTTTGCAACTGATACTGGTCTTCGCATGACGTTACTAGACGGTAAATTACAGCATGATCTACGAAAAAACCTAAGGGAACTGCTCAGATTGTCACCCAGGTCATTTATATAGATCTGGAACAGCAGAGGGCCCAGGACGCTTCTCTGGGGAACACCTGATATGACTTCAGTTTTACTCGATGATTTGCCGTCGTCCATTACTAATAACTGCGACCTTCCTGACAGGAAATCACGAAACCAGTCGCACAACTGAGACGATACCCCATAGGCCTGCAGCTTGATTAGAAGTCGCTTGTGAGGAACGGTGTCAAAAGCTTTCCGGAAATCTAAAAATACGGAATCAACTTGAGATCCCCTGTCAATAGCGGCCATTACTTCGTGCGAATAAAGAGCTAGCTGCGTTGCACAAGAATGATGTTTTCTGGAACCATACTGATTACGTATCAATATATCGTTCCGTTCGGGGTGATTTATAATGTTTGAATACAGTATATGCTCCAAAACCCTACTGCAAACCGACGTCAATGATTTAGGTCTGTAGTTCGATGGATTACTCCTACTACCCTTCTTAAACACTGGTGCGCCCTGCGCAATTTTCATATCTGTAGGTACAGATGTATCGGTGAGCGAGCGGTTGTGTATGATTGCTAAGTATGGAGCAATTGTATCAGCGTAATCTGAAAGGAACCTAATCCGCATACAATCTGGACTTGAAGACGTAACACATTTACGTGCCTAATATTATGGGGGCAACAAGTTGGTAGTCAAAACAGCTTTCAGTTATCTCTGAACGGATAAATATAGGTTTTCAAGAGAGTCTTATACAATTCTTCCTGCAAAAAGTGGAAGTTCAGGTAATGTTGGTGGAGCTGTATAGTGATCAATCACCCGAACACAGAGACTCAATAACATTGTGATCTGATGACTGGTAGCCAGCGGAGACGTGACAATCCACCTCTTACTCACAAAACTGTTTATGGACGTTGCGAGCTGTGTGAACATGGAACACAACATCACCATCATGGAAAAAACATATTACTGTGGGCTGTACCTTACCAGCCAAAATGATCGTATAATGCTTAGCAGTAATGTAACCTTGTGACCTTGCAGAGTAATCATGGCGCTCACGGGTACTGTGATATGATTGCCAAAATCCTCAATGGACCCCCGCCATGTTTCACACTTGTGACATAAACTCGGTCAGAAGTTAGAAACAGAGTGAAAGAAGACTCATCCGACCAAATGACTTCTTTCCATTGTTAGACAGTCCAGGTTTTATGCCTTCGGCATCATGGTTTCCTGTTACAGCATTTGCACCAGTGATGTGTGGTTCTGGAGTTCCAGTTCGCTCTGTAATTCTCAGCTTTGGAGTTCCCTTCTTATTGTTATGGTGTTGAAGGAAATCGCAGTTGTGACATTCAGGTCTACACCGACTTTTGCAATTGTCGTCCTCTTTTGTTTTTCTTTTCTCTTTTAGTCACAAACTTCTTCAATGATTATCTGTTACCATCACTCAATAAACACTTTAGTCGGCGTTGTGACTTAGCGGGTGATATTTTTTCTCGCTTTCCCTGTATGCGAAAAAACCGTAGATATGCCGCCTCTTGACACACCAAACACTTCGGCTCCGATGGCTATGGAAACAACCACCACATGAGCTCCAGCAATCGAAAAAGCCAACCTTAACCTGGTTACTAAGGCAGAAATTTGGAAATCATGAGTTTTGACGAGAAAGTCTCGAACATTAAAGACAAGCTGGTAGTTTCATGATTTCGTATCTTGTTATTCTCCACCGCAGAACTTCTGTTGTTAAAAAGTACCTATAATAGTAGCTTGTTTTTCTGATATGCTTCTCCCCTTTATTCTCCAACCACTTCTGTAGCACAACTCCCTTCAGAATATATTTTTCCCGCATAATTTTCTCTTAATCTTTCAGGATGGTAATTCTCCTTTGTAGGTGTACTGGATAAATATTTGAGAGAACTAGAACCAAACGGGAATCGATGAGACAGCCCGACTGATACTGCTCATGGCTAGACATTAGCTATTCGTCAATTTGGTCAGTACGAATAGCTTACAGCCATACTGGCTAACTGGATCAGGAATCTGCAACAGAAAAAAGACCCCCAGCTATTTAACTTCCTCTGAACGCAGACACGGGGAGCAACGGTAAAGCACTGAGACTGATTTCAAGCTACAGTTTTATTTTATTTAAACATACCACTTACATCACTTTCAGAGTAGTTCCTTTGGCTGATATAAATAGGTTGAGACTATATTTTTTCGTAGCACTACTGGAAGGCCACATTTGAAAGCACCTTTGGATCTTTGGTTACACTACTTTGCATATGGATGAAAGTTGGGATAGGTGGCTTTTCGAGAGGTTCTCGATGTTGGAGAACAAAAAGAAAAATCTTGCACCGGTTGGGATAAGGTGAAAAGTGGAGATGTTTGACCACAGAGGTCCCTTTCTGACACGAATCGTATTTTCTCGTATGCTTTCAATTACTTTTTCCTGGTATGCTTGGTCGACAGTTCGTTCGAGATGCAGAAATCGTCTGTGAAAGACTCCTCAATTGTCAGTATAGAAACAAGCCTGGTCTAAAGATATGACCTGCTCTTTCAAGCTTTCGTCAGTCAAGGAAATTGGCAAATGTGGTGTTCTGTTTTGTATCACTGTCATACTCGAAAATTCAAAAACAGTTTCCAGCAATAGCTTGTCTGAAGAAATGTGGTCGTTTTCAGTTCTTTCGATAAGGTAAACGCACAAACTCTTAAGACTGTTTTTCGTTCTGTTGTGACTCAGGTCGTCGCCTGCGTGACAGACTCCCCTCTAGCAACGGAGGGTGAACGGGGCAGCCTGCAAGACCAGGCGAAGCGAGTCCGCCAGCGAATTATAGCAGCCATCTGGAGAGGTCGCTAGCAGCGCGGAACTACACTCCTGGAAATGGAAAAAAGAACACATTGACACCGGTGTGTCAGACCCACCATACTTGCTCCGGACACTGCGAGAGGGCTGTACAAGCAATGATCACACGCACGGCACAGCGGACACACCAGGAACCGCGGTGTTGGCCGTCGAATGGCGCTAGCTGCACAGCATTTGTGCACCGCCGCCGTCAGTGTCAGCTAGTTTGCCGTGGCATACGGAGCTCCATCGCAGTCTTTAACACTGGTAGCATGCCGCGACAGAGTGGACGTGAACCGTATGTGCAGTTGACGGACTTTGAGCGAGGGCGTATAGTGGGCATGCGGGAGGCCGGGTGGACGTACCGCCGAATTGCTCAACACGTGGGGCGTGAGGTCTCCACAGTACATCGATGTTGTCGCCAGTGGTCGGCGGAAGGTGCACCCTTGCCCGTCGACCTGGGACCGGACCGCAGCGACGCACGGATGCACGCCAAGACCGTAGGATCCTACGCAGTGCCGTAGGGGACCGCACCGACACTTCCCAGCAAATTAGGGACACTGTTGCTCCTGGGCTATCGGCGAGGACCATTTGCAACCGTCTCCATGAAGCTGGGCTACGGTTCCGCACACCGTTAGGCCGTCTTCCGCTCACGCCCCAACATCGTGCAGCCCGCCTCCAGTGGTGTCGCGACAGGCGTGAATGGAGGGACGAATGGAGACGTGTCGTCTTCAGCGATGAGAGTCGCTTCTGCCTTGGTGCCAATGATGGTCGTATGCGTGTTTGGCGCCGTGCAGGTGAGCGCCACAACCAGGACTGCATACGACTGAGGCACACAGGGCCAACACCCGGCATCATGGTGTGGGGAGCGATCTCCTACACTGGCCGTACACCTCTGGTGATCATCGAGGGGACACTGAATAGTGCACGGAACATCCAAACCGTCATCGAACCCATCGTTCTACCATTCCTAGACCGGCAAGGGAACTTGCTGTTCCAACAGGACAATGCACGTCCGCATGTATCCCGTGCCACCCAACGTGCTCTAGAAGGTGTAAGTCAACTACCCTGGCCAGCAAGATCTCCGGATCTGTCCCCCATTGAGCATGTTTGGGACTGGATGAAGCGTCGTCTCACGCGGTCTGCACGTCCAGCACGAACGCTGGTCCAACTGAGGCGGCAGGTGGAAATGGCATGGCAAGCCGTTCCACAGGATTACATCCAGCATCTCTACGATCGTCTCCATGGGAGAATAGCAGCCTGCATTGCTGCGAAAAGTGGATATACATTGTACTAGTGCCGACATTGTGCATGCTCTGTTGCCTGTGTCTACGTGCCTGTGGTTCAGGCAGTGTGATCATGTGATGTATCTGACCCCAGGAATGTGTCAATAAAGTTTCCCCTTCCTGGGACAATGAATTCACGGTGTTCTTATTTCAGTTTCCAGGAGTGTATGTTTCACGTCGCTCATCATGTGGAAAAAATAGTGCAGAGCTTAGTATCACTACGCACGAGGATAAAAAAACGTGTTCTGCGGCTTAGCCGTCAGAGTGTCTTCTAGAGTGGGCTCCAGAGTTCCAGCAAGGTTTCCAGTGACAGCCGGTGCCAGTTCCCAATCGCCGTCGCCGCTTTCGTTCGAGGTCCCCGCAGCTCACCTATCCGAAGAGCATCCGCCCCCAGTAGTGCCTGCGGCGTCTGGAGCACTCCGTCGTGCACCCACTGGACAGCTTCATAGTAGGACTTTTACTGGCTACGAGTATTGTTCAGCGATCTCTCGAAGCTGCGTATTTGTGTGTCCGTGAATAAATGTGTGTATGGAAATAGAAACTGCAGTGATTTCATGATTTGTGCTTATTGGTACGTATATGTCGTATAAGTACCTGATGTCTGGTTGGCAGTTTACACTAACATCAGCGGTACCTCAGTGTTTGCTGTTAACATCCTACGTCACAGACGAAGTTCAAAAATGCTTCAAATGGCTCTGAGCACTATGGGACTTAACATCTGACATCATCAGTAACCTAGAACTTAGAACTACTTAAACCTAACTAAGTTAAGGACATCACACACATCCATACCCGAGGCAGGATTCCAAAATGCGATCGTAGCGATCGCGCGGTTCCAGACTGCAACGCCTAGAACCGCTCGGCTACACCGGCTGGCACAGACGAAGTGTGGCTATAACATGTTCAATTGTGAATTTCCAACCTGTGACACTTTGGGCATGTCAAATCTGAAGTAAAAATCTGGCAGAAGTTTCAAATGTAACTCAGTACTCGTTACACTTAATGTTAGGCGACGGTCTCATCTTCTAAAAGGAGTCAATCATCCCACATCTTCACCAGTTTTTCATATTGTAGTCTTTCCTGACACGGATCGTCTTCCATTGTTACCCAGCCCTCCAAAAATGATTTATCCCACCAAAACGTGACCTTTTGTTTAGGTTTCTTTCACATATCTCACTGCAGCTATGTTACAAGTGCATTTCTCTGACAAGCTTAACAGAAAATTTGACGGCGCTCATTTCACCCAGACTTAGATGCACTGTTTTTTTAATACACTACAAAGCCAAAATTTCACACTCTACCTCCACATGGTCGCACAGCAGTCAACGGATGAAGCTGAAATTTTTCCATGGTCACAAGGAGAGAGTGATCTGGAAACGTGGGGATGCGTAAGTCTGCAGTGTAGCCAGATTAATCTGAGTGATAGCAGACTAATAAATTTTTTGCCGTAACTTATCAACAGTTTCTACCGCCCGCCTTCACCTCTCAGTGGTCAGTGTGTCTGGCCGTCACGTAGAGCGCTCGGTACTGCCAGGAGTTCTTCCTTGATGGCAGACTTCGAGAGGCGTGCAATCAATCTAGTAATGCCAAATGAGGAGATTTTTGAATGGGATGTGGCGGCTGCAAGGTGAGGGAAGCTAACAACGACCTGTAGGAGAGGGGTTTGGTAAACCCACACCCGCCATACCACATCCGTTTGACGCTACTGGTAGAGCGTGACACAGACGGCGCCCTTCACCGAATGGTCCAACAAGGCTGGAGCGTGGAGCTGGTAAATAGCAGACCCCACAGAGCGAACTGGCATAGTAGTCAGCACACTGGACTCGTAGCTGCGTTTAAACAACAGCGCGTCCATTTTCACCTATTTTTATCATCACTCTCTCAAATCGATTAAGGCGAATGCCGAGACTGTTTTTTAGAAATGCCTATGGCCAATATCCGTCTGAGTGCTTGTCCATCAAAGTTCTGCTCGGTCTCTAATGACTTCCTCATCGACGTATGTTAAAACCTGATCTTCCTTTCCAACAGAGTGACAGCAGCTTTCTGAAGAGGTTAATTTTCGATTGCGGTTTCTTTGCGCTGGTATACAAGTGTATGCGAAAAAGTTAATATCTGTCCAAGGTGTTTGCCAAATCTTTTACTTCTGGAATTTACTAAATGGTTGGTCTGATTTGATGAGATACCAGCCGATTGACAGATAGGAATGGCTAAGTTATATGAATACGACAACTGCAAATAGGTCTAACAGACTACCGGAAATTTCTGAACATGATGTACAATTTAAACTTCGCTCCACCATCTGGTTGAAATCGTCCGGACTATATTCTGGAGAGCTTTATGATAGTAATTATTACTGTCGTCAGATTTACTGGCGTTATAGAAATGAATTCGGTTTTTGCAACCTATTATAATGATTATGCGTAAAGTCCGTGACCGCCGCGCGCGATTAGCCGAGCGGTCTGTGGCGCTGCAGTCATGGACTGTGCGGCTGGTCCCGGCGGAGGTTCGAGTCCTCCCTCGGGCATGGATGTGTGTGTTGGTCCTTAGGATAATTGAGGTTAAGTAATGTGTAAGCTTAGGGACTGATGACCTCAGCAGTTAAGTCCCATAAGATTTCACACACATTTTTGAAAGTCCTTGACCAACGAAGCTATTAAAATTTGAGTACTTTTGAGTCAAATCAGGTCTCGTTCGGAACATTTACTTGGCGATTGTTTTTTAAAGCGATAACTGGATTAGACATTTCGACAACGGAAATCATGATAATTGTCTTTCAGAACTACTATAAAGATAGGCGTTCTCTTTCGCTATTTCAGTACACAATGTAAATGTTGAACTATGTCTTCATTGATTTCAGGTCAGAGGACAAATGAAACAAACAAATCAAATATACAGTCAGTGAAAGGTACTGTATCGCTTATACACAATTTCAAGAGAGCAACATATTCAGAATTTTGTTTTCATATTTCAGAACAAAGAGACATTGAAAAAACTTATTTTCTCAGAGTATCATGGCTTCAAAGAAATTGCAGATATCTGCACGTACAGTGTATAAGGAAATTAAGTTTTAAAATAGTGAGACAGTGTCATGGTTAGCTTTTAAAGTCAACGTTTGATGTTGTAGTGCTTTAAGGGCGTGCTTAAACATTTAATCGGAATTTTCCATCTAGATCAGAACGGAAAACTTCAGCTTCCAAGTACGAATATTCTCCAACCTTACTGTCATCATTCAAGGAGACTTTAACAATCCAAGAATCGATTCGCATAACTACAGTTTCGTAAGCGGTCGGCGGAACAAGACATCCAGCAAAACATCTCTGCAGACTACACTACTGACCATTAAAATTGCTACACCAAGGAGAAATGCAGATGATAAACGGGTATTCATTGGACAAATATACTAGAACTGACATGTGATTACATTTTCACGTAGTTTGGTTGAATAGACCCCGAGAAATCAGTACCCAGAACAACCACCTCTGGCCGTAATAACGGCTTTGATACGCCTGGGTATTGAGTCAAACAGAGTACAGGTACAGCTGCCCATGCAGCTTCAACGCGATACAAAAGTTCATCAAGAGTAGTGACTGGCGTATTGTGACGAGCCAGTTGCTCGGCCAACATTGACCAGACGTTTTCAGTTGGAGAGAGATCAGCAGAATGTGCTGGCCAGGGCAGCAGTCAAAAATTTTCTTTATCCAGAAAGGCCCGTACAGGATCAGCAACATGCTGAAATGTAGGGTTTCGCAGGGATCGAATGAGGGGTAGAGCCACGTGTCGTAACACATCTGAAACGTATGAAATGTAACGCCGTAAATGCGAACAAGAGGTGACCGAGACGTGTAACCAATGGCGCCCCATACCATCACGCTGGGTGATACGCCAGTATGGCGATGACGAATACACGCTTCCAATGTGCGTCCACCGCGATGTCGCCGAACACGGATGCGACCATCACGTTGCTGTAAACAGAACCTGGATTCATCCGAAAAAATGACGTTTTGTCATTATTGCACCCAGGTTCGTCATTGAGTACACCATCGCTGACGCTCCTGTCTGTAAAGCAGCGCCAAGGGTAACCGCAGCCATGGTCTCCGAGCTGATGGCCCATGCTGCTGCAAACGTCCTCAAACTGTTTGTGCAGATGGTTGTTGTCTTGCAAACGTCCCCATCTGTTGACTCAGGGATCGAGACGTGGATGCTCGATCCGTTACAGCCATGCGGATAAGATGCCTGTCATCTCGACTGCTGGTGATACGAGGCCGTTGGGGTCCAGCACGGCGTTCCGTATTACCCTCCTGAACCCACCGATTGCATATTCTGCTAACAGTCATTGGATCTCGACCAAAGCGAGCAGCAATGTCGTGATACGATAAATAGCAATTGTGATAGGCTACAATCCGACTTTTATCAAAATCGGAAACGTGATGGTACGCGTTTCTCCTCCTTACACGAGGCAACACATCAACATTTCACCAGGCAACGCCGGTCAACTGCTGTTTGTGTATGAGAAATCGGTTGGAAACTTTCCTCATGTCAGCACGTTGTAGGTGTCGCCACCGGCGCCAGCCTTGTGTGAATGCTCGGAAAAGCTAATCATTTGCATATCAGAGCACCTTCTTCGTGTCGGTTAAATTTCGCGTCTGTAGCACGTCATCTTCGTGGTGCAGCAATTTTAATGGTCAGTAGTGTACTTAGAAGCGATAATTCGGAAACCCCAAATATATTAGACCCAACAGAAGCCTCTGAGTATGTCCGTACTGTAACTTGAGTGGGTACGAGAACACCAAGGATTGAACTGAATGAGATCTGGTCTAAGGGAAACAGGCGTTCAGCGAAAGAAAGGAAGGTCTTGATGGGCGGCAGGGAGAGGGCAAGTTCAGGGAAAGCAGTGCCTGCGTTGTAATGAAGGGCCACTTGTCTGCTCTCACCCCCATCCCCCTTCTCCCCAACCCCTCCCCCTCCTGCCCTCGCGGGAAGGAAGCCGCAACAGGCAATTTCCCCCGGGAGGGCCACACCCGGCTCGCGCTAACTCGCTTAGCGACGCCAGGGGTTGGGGGTGACTGTGCGGCGCTCGCTCACACGCACACAACCTCCGCCACTGTGCGGAGCGACCGAGCCGCAGTGTTGGTACACGAAGCAGGTAACCTCACTCTCGGCGTCCATTACGTGTCATTAACATCGTAGGCTAGTGACAACATGCCTAGACGTGTATACTGGAAAGGAGCGCGACAGTCGAACCAATGAAGAAGATAGAGGCCATCCTCAAACATATTGAATCATAATCCGAAACAGAATACCAAGAGTCTTTGAAACAGAATACCAGGAGTCTTTGATGCGTAGTTTTATTTTGCCGGCCGCGGTGGTCTAGCGGTTCTAGGCGCTCAGTCCGGAACCCGCAGGTTCGAATCCTGCCTTGGGCATGGATGAGTGTGATGTCGTGAGGTTTAAGTAGTTTAACTTCTAGGGGACTGATGGCCACAGATGTTAAGTCCCATAGTGCTCAGAGCCATTTTTGATGCGTAGTTTTAAAATATTTCATACTTCTGATGTATAAGTGCAGTGTGGACAAAATAAAGAACTCAGAAAATATTTCATGCGCCTTAAGACAAGCAACGTAACTTACACTTCTTCTCCTGGGGTGGATGATTTGAATTCAGTTTATTATGTTAAATATTTCCTGGACTAGTTTTACACTGATGTATAAGACTTAAGGACGAAATCAACTTTTACGTGATTTGTCCTGCCAAGTAGCACAGCTCGATGAACCTTGGACCATACACAGAAAGAAACCACTACATTATAATACAGTAGGTACTCGAAAGAAATACGCAATGAGACGAATAGAAATGCCAATTTTATCCATGGACAATAATTACATGCACTGAAGACACTGTGATTTGTGATGGTCCCCTGGACGTAACAAAAGGTGAGACTTGTTTCTTAATAGGATGTGAGATGACGAAGGACTACAGCTCTGCAACGTGCTCCCATGTTGACCACAGGGTTGATAAGGAGCTCTTGTGGTAGGGGGTTCCATTCCTCCACCAGCACAGTAGGCAACTGATGGATGGTCATCGATGCATGTGGATGTGCTGCAATTCTTTTCCCGAATACATCCCACACACGCTCGAGGAGGGGCAAACTAGACCATTCGCTGAACATCCTCAAGTAGCAAGAACTCCTTCATACGCGCAGTTCGATGCTGCCGCAAGCTGTCATCCATACAAATGAATTTCATCTATATCTACGTGATTACTCTGCTATTCACAATAAAGTGCCTGGCAGAGGGTTCAATGAACCACCTTCAAGCTCTCTATCTATCGTTCCACTCTCGAACGGCGCGCGGGAAAAACGAGCACTTAAATTTTTCTGTGCGAGCCCTGATTTCTCATATTTTATAGTGATGATCATTTCTTCTTATGTAGGTGGGTGCCAACAGAATGTTTTTGCAATCGGAGGAGAAAACTGGTGATTGAAGTTTCATGAGAAGATCCCGTCGCAACGAGAATCGCCTTTGTTTTAATGATTGCCACTCCAGTTCACGTATCATGTCTGTGACACTATCCCCCCTATTTCGCGATAATACAAAACAAGCTGTCCTTCTTTGGACTTTTGCGATGTCGTTCGTCAGTCCCACATAACGCGGATCCCGTACCGCACAGCAGCTACTCCAGAATAGGGCGGACAAGCGTGGTGTAAGCAGTCTCCTTAGTAGACCTGTTGCACCTTCTAAGTGTTCTGCCAATGAATCGCGGTCGTTGGTTTGCTATATCCACAGTATTATCTATGTGTTCGTTCCAATTTAAGTTATTTGTAATTGTAATCCGTAAGTATTTAGTTGAATTTACAGCCTTCAGATTTGTGTGACTTGTAGCGTAATCAAAAATTAGCTCATTTCTTTTAGTACTCATGTGAATAACTTCACACTTTTCCTTATTCAGGGTCAATTGCCACTCTTCGCACCATACAAATATCTTATTTAAATCGTTTTGCAAGTCGTTTTGATCATCTGAAGACTTTAAAAGGCTGTAAATAACAGCGTCATCTGCAAACAATCTAAGACGGCTACTCAGATTGTCTCATATGTCGTTAATATAGATCAGGAACCATAGAGGGCCTATGACACTTCCTTGGGAAACGTCGGATATTGCTTCTGTTTTACTCGATGACTTTCCGTCTGTTACTACGAACTGTGACCTTTCTGACACGAAATCACGAATCCAGTACCGCAACTGGGGTGATACTCCGTAGGCACGCAGTTTGATTAGAAGACGCTTGTGAGGAACGGTATCGAAAGCTTTCTGGAAATCTAAAAATATGGAATCAATTTGACATCCCTTGTCAATAGCACTTATTGCTTCACGAGTATAAAGAGTTAGTTGTGTTTCACAAGAACAATATTTTCTGAAACCGTGCTGACTATGTGTCAATAAATTGTTTTCCTCGAGGTACTTCATAATGTTCGAATACAGTATATATTCCAAAACCCTACTGCAAAGCGACGTTAGTGGCATAGGCCTGTAATTCAGCGGATTACTCCTACTTCCATTTTTTGGTATTGGTGTGCCTTGAGCAGTTTTCCAGTCTTTAGGAAGGGATCTTTCTGTGAGCGAGTGGTTGTATATAATTGCTAAATACAGAGCTATTTTGTCAGCATACTCTGAGAGGAACCTGACTGGTATACTATCTGGACCGGAGGCCTTGCCGTTATTAAGTGATTAAAGCTGCTTCGTTACTCCGAGGTTATCTATTTCTATGTTTCTAATTCAAAATGGTTAAAATGGATGTGAGCACTATGGGACTCAACTGCTGTGGTTATCAGTCCCCTAGAACTTAGAACTACTTAAACCAAACTAACCTAAGGACATCACACACATCCATGCCCGAAGCAGGATTCGAACCTGCGACCGTAGCAGCAGCGCGGCTCCGGACTGTAGCGCCTAGAACCGCCCGGCCACCACGGCCGGCTATATGTTTCTAATCTTGGCAGTTGTTCTTGACTGGAATTCAGGAATATTTACTTCGTCTTGTTTGGTCAAGGAGTTCCGGAAAGCTGTGTTTAATAACTCCGCTATAGTGGCACTGTCATCAGCGACTTCACCGTTGTCATCCCGCAGTGAAGGTATTGATTGCGTCTTGCCACTGGTGTGCGAAAGCATGGTGTCTGTTCTTTAAGACATGTCTGAAAGAACAGACACCACGTGGAATCCGACGCTGTAATACATTATAAGTAAATTTCTTCTTTGGGACGTGTCCAAAGCATTTATATGATTCATTTGCCTAGATGGACTTTGGATCCACCTTCTGCAGTTCGGATGCACAAATACGTCCGACCTTCTGCGGGAATTTCAGAGTAGCGAGCATGGGGCAAATGGGTAGGGACTGCAGACAGATGGCCCTCGTAGGAGTGTGGGTCGGCCGAGAGCCATACCGAGATAGTTCGCGTAGTAGCGACAAAACAGCACTGTGTCCTGGACGGCGCAGTGGTTAACGCACCTGCCTGGTAAGCAGTTCAGTTTCAACCGCGCTAGCGAGTCGACGTTGTTAACTGCTGCGCTGCACTCCAGTGTTTACATCGCTGTACTTGTGCTTCGCCGAGTGCTGCCCGTCCGTTAATCTCCGTGTTCGTTCAAAATGGTTCAAATGGCTCTGAGCACTATGGGACTTAACATCTATGGTCATCAGTCCCCTAGAACTTACAACTACTTAAACCTAACTAACCTAAGGACATCACAAACATCCATGCCCGAGGCAGAGAAAACCCCTGACCCCATCTGGGATCGAACCCGGGAACCCGGGCGAGGGAAGCGAGAACGCTACCGCACGACCACGAGCTGCGGACTCCGTGTTCGTTCATATTCCTTGTGATCTGATCGCTCCTTCTGGTCGTGCTGATGCTAATTGGAATTTCGGTTGTTTAACCGAAATTTCGTCGCTGGATTAACCGTGGCTACGAACCTCACGAAGAATACTCTGGTATTTGCTTTTGACAAGGAATCTCGTCCTGTTCAGCCGACATCCCTGGAAATAGATGACTGGATTGCACAGGTAATTGGTCTCAATTCTGAAACCGTGCATACCTCGCAACTGGATCAGGAAAAATACTGTGTTTTTGTCATGTTATTCAGTGCTGCGACTGTTGATAAAGTGTGGGGCTATGAAGTAGATTTTGTGCATAGAAATGGTTGTAAAAGTAAGGTTTCCATCTATAGAGTTGACATTAATTACAAAATCTTTCGTGTGTAAATCTTCCCATTGAAATTGAAAATGATAAAATTAAGGAAGCCCTTTCAACCTATGGGTCGTTAAATCAGTTGCAAATGAAAGATGGTCGCCTCGCATTAAACTGCAATGTTTCAACGGGGTCCGCTATGTAGAGATGTACGTTAAGACAAATATTCCGTTTCACATAACTGTTTGTGGTTATACGGCACCAATTGTTTATACAGGTCAGGAAGCTACATGTCAATGTAGCTAGTAACTGGCAACTTCAGACAGGAATGCCCGCGGCGAACTATTGTTCCTAAAAGTAATTTGACACAGCGTCAGAAATTTACTTTAAATGAAGTTAGCAAAGAATAGCCCGGAATAACTGGTTGAGGATGTTAACACAGCGGGCCAAGTCGATGTCTTCCTTCAAGATAATAGTCAATTTCCCCCGTTAACAACAAAGGGAAACCCTGTAACCACTATTCGCGAAACTGAAATGCAACAGAAAAAACTACCTCTGGAGAAAACTGATAGTTGTTCAGAGAACGAGCTATCCTGTACAACGCCCTCAGTTTGAAATCAAAAACAGTGCGTTGAGGAGGCAGATGAACCGGAAGGCAAAATGCGAATGGAAACTGATCAACGGAAAGATAATAAACAGTCGGTAGCAGAAAATGAAGGGGGTGTAGTCACTATTAATTTGCTAGAACCAACAGGTGAAGTAGCTGATTGAAAAGATCAGCAGCTATCTGTAAGGAAACAAACTCAGGGAGAGGTTGCAAAACTGCCGTCTCCATTTGTTTCCCTCGATCAAGAAGTAAGTGATATTAATAATTAACAAGGATGTGTTGGCCAAAATGAGACCACGGTCAATACCACAGGGCAGACGCCAGCAACAGAAATTGCAAAAGCGTCTGCTGTTGCTCCACATGAGCCGCGAAGTAAAATAAAAACGCAACCAGATGTGAATATAGCTCGTAACCAAGGGAGGGGAAAATCCGGAGGGGGCGACCCAAGCCCAAAGAATGTTACGTACGAAACGGTCCTACACGAATCACTGGAGGAACATTCAGAAAGTTTGCAAGGTAATCAGTCTGCTAGCGGTACAAGAGAAAACCTCAGAAGCAGAAAAAAACGGGACAGTAACTATTAACCTTTAAGATTTTATACGGCGACTGAAGAACCTGCGTCTTGAATCTACCGACTTACAACTGAGTTTCGATGTGGTTTCTTTGTTCACACGGGTGCCTCTGATGGACTCATTGCAACTCATAGGAGCTAAGCTGGAAGAGGACGTCTTACACCTTTTCAAACACGTGCTTACCTCGACTTCCTTTTTATTTAACGACCAGTATTTTGAGCAGAATGACGATGTTGCTATAGGTAGCCCTCTGTCTCCCATAGAAGCAATTTTAAGGAAGATTTCGAGGACAAAGCACTTCAGACGGCGGTTTTGAAACCCAAATGTTTTTGGAGATATGTAGATGATACGTTTGTGGTATGGCCGCATAGGACAGCAACGCTTCCTTCTTTCCTGGAACATCTGAACTCCCTCCATCCAAGCATCCGTGTCACCATGGAGGTAGAAAAAGATGGTGAGCTCCCGTTCGTAGAAAAGGAGACGGCTCCTTGGCTCACAGTGTGTTCCGGAAGCCTACGCACACAGACTTGTATTTACAAGCTACGAGCTGTCATCATCCATCAGAGCGCAGCGCTGTATTACGGACGCTAGTGCATACGGCTAGAGCCATCTTAGATCAGGACAGCTTATCGGCAGAGCTTAGCCATCTCAGCGCTGTGTTTGTCCAGAACGGGTACTCCGAGAAGCAGATACGGAACGCATTTCGACCAGCACGCTCCAAACCTCAAGAACAGCCCGAAGAAGCAGAGACAGCACGGGGTTGGTTTTTCTACTGTATGTCGGTGGCGTGTCTTTTAAGATGGGAAGCATTTTCAAGAAATACCGGATTAAATGTGTTTTCCGGCCTCCAGCACGAGTGCAATCAATGCCGGGCTCTGTTAAAGACAACCTCGGCCTGAGGAGATCAGGAATATATAAAATCCCTTGCCAATGTAGGAAGTCTTATATTGGTCAGACGTGTCGTACGGTCAAAGACAGATGCGACGAACATAAACGTCACACAAGGCTGGGTCAGCCAGAGAAATCTGCGGTTGCTGAACACTGCCTTGACACGGGACACGGCATAAATTATGAAGAAACCAAGATCCTCTCGCATGCTTCCACACACTGGGACTCTATCATCAAAGAGGTGGTCGAAATACGTGTAAGCAGTGACCTAATAAACAGAGACACGGGGCTTCCCCTCAGCAAAGTCTGGGAGCGAGCCTTGGCGGCACTAAGGAATCGTCGGCCGCAGATTGGCAACCGCCCCGAGTCAACGCAGATGGGAAGCCTTAGCGCAGGTGCTTAAATCGCGCATCAACACCTCGCGCGCGCGAACGGGCTCCGTCGCTCCCGGTCGCATTTCCCGCGCTGCGGCGCGCTTCCGCCGACCACGACCCGTTTCTCCAGCGGAGGGCTCTGGTATTCGAAGCTGTCTTCGATGACGTTATGCCCCGCTGGTGCCTGCGCTGTTCTAGAAAGCCAGCATATAAATTGGCGAGCTTCTCAGTGACGCGATAGTAGCACCTGAAGATGGCAGGTAGTTGTCTAGCTGAAATATTGTGCGGTTTCTACAAGATTATCCGGGGTAATTCCCGGGAACATATTAACCTGATTGAAATGTTATTCCATGTTCACTCTTCCAAGAAAACTGTTAATAGTTTACCTGAACCCTGAAACAACTACATTATGACAGCGTAATGACGCAATCATATACTGTCACCACAATAAAAACAAATAAAATTACGTCAGGTTTGAAACTATCGGCACTTAAGGAATTTTTATACGAATCCGCGACTGATATTGCCCTGTTACAAGAAGTTCTAATATTGGATTTAGTAATTCCCGGTTACATAAGTTACATAAGTTATCTCAGGAAACAAGTGTTGAAACAGCTGTTTTAGTGAGGGGAGGGATTATAGTAAGTGAGGTGGAACGACTGGAATCCGGAAAGGTAATAGGACCAGATATCAATGATGTGACTATGTTCAACTTGTATGCCCCTTCAGGAAGTTCTCGCAGAGCTGACAGGACAAGTTTCTTCAAAACTGAACTGATATACTTGTAAAGAAAAAATCCAAGACAGTTATTACTTAGAGGTGATTTTAATTCTGTTTTAAATCGAAAAGATCAGTCACCTAATTTTAATTTCTCAAGTAAACTAAAACAACTAGTCACTGAATTAGAATTAAAGGATATACAGGAAATCAAATACCATTCCATTGTTGAGTTCACTTATGTCACGGCAGCATCTCGTAGCAGGATTGATAGATTATATTATTATAAAAATCTTGAAATTTCCGTAACAAAGGTAGAAACCATTCCTACGTATTTTGAGACTATTCAAGTGTCTTAGCTTGCATAAATCTAACAAGACAGCCAGTTCGCCTATTTAAGAATCAGTGGAAATTGAACATTTCCTTGTTAGTAAATCATGGATTAGAAGACCTGATTAAAGAAGCATGGGCCACGTGCTCGTAGTAGATATACCACTGCTATCGACTGTTGGTTTAAAATGGTGAAGCCAAAGTTGAGGAAGGTTCTTATTCAACACAGTGCCCAGATTAATATGAAGAGGAATCAAATGGAAGGGTTGAGAATAAAATCGAAGGCAAATTCGGTGTCAGAAGACGAAACTACTTCGCTGTATCATTTAGTGAAGCATACGGAAAACGGAAGAAGGATTTTTATTGATGATATTAGAACAAAAAATGGTATGATTTTCAGAACTCATCAGGATATCACGGGCGAGATTTATCGCTATTATTGCGAACTATATTCTGTAAATCAAAGCAGTGAAGCTTCCTTGGAAGAATTCCTAGATTTCCTAGTCCCACAGCTGACAGAAGATGACAACGAAAATATTTCAAGGTAGTCAGTGAAGAGGACGTGTATGAGACTCCGTGCGCCTCATCACCAAAAAAATCCCCATGGCCGGATGGTCTGTCAGCAGAGTTTTACATCCGTTACTGGCCAATAGTGGGTGCGAAAATCACCGACATTGAAAATGAGGTTATTCGGGTAAAATGATTCCGACTGAGTTTAAGGAGAGTAAAATTGTTCTTGTGCCAAAAAATAATGGAAACAAAGATTTAAATAATTTTCGTCCAATTTCACTGCTAAATTCTGATTATAAATTAATAGCTAGTATAATAAACAAGAGAATTTCATGCCTTACAGATAAAATTATTACTCAACATCAGAACTGTGCGCAAGGCAGAACCATTTTTAAAAATCTAGCAGAACTCAGATATATCATTACAATAACTTCTGTAACAAACATAAAGTGTGCTTTGTTTTTTTCGATTTTTATAAAGCCTTCGATGTAGTAAATCATGAATATCTTCTACAGCCGTTGAAGAAAATAGGTTTCAACGATAGGGTCATACATTTAATAAAGAACATAGCAATTGGAATAAATGCAAAAATAGCGGTGAATTTTCAACAATCCAGGCCGATACAAATAAAACGGGGTGTTCCTCAAGGAAGTCCTCTGTCCATGTCGCTCTTCGCCATTTCACTCGAACCTTTCCTCCGACATGTGCATGCTAGATTAAAAGGCTTAACATTATCAGGAAATAAAACAGTTACAAGAGTCTATGCAGACGATATAGGGGTCATTATAAGGAACAATGAAGAGGTAACCACGGCAGCAACAGTGATTGGCCGGCCGCGGTGGTCTAGCGGTTCTAGGCGCGCAGTCCGGAACCGCGCGACTGCTTCGGTCGCAGGTTCGAATCCTGCCTCGGGCATGGATGTGTGTAATGTCCTTAAGTTAGTTAGGTTTAAGTAGTTCTAAGTTCTAGGGGACTGATGACCAGAGTAGTTAAGTCCCATAGTGCTCAGAGCCATTTGAACCATTTGAACAGTGACTGATACGTACTGTAAAGCATCTGGGCCAATGCAAACGAAAAAAAGACGTTAAATCTCAGAGGTTTTGATGACATCAACGTCGAGTGGGAAAAATTAGTCCGACAACATAAAACACTTGGAATCCCCCTGACAGCGTGCCCCATGAAAATGACGGCTTTAAATTGGAAAGTTGCAGCAGATAACGTGCAAGGAGTCATTATAGAGAATTTAACTCGATATATGAACCAAGTTCAAAGAACAAAGTATATCAGCTCATGTGTCCTTGCAAAAGCTTATTGTACTATCCAACTGTTTTAAATACCGGGAATGATAGCGAGGAGAATAACGTCTAAAATCACAAATTTTTTGTGGAGAGGTGAAGTGTTCAGAGTAACTGCTAAATAAGCCACTTTAGATCCTGAATATGGTGGACTAGGATTAACTGATATAACGGACAAAGCCTCTGCACTTTTTATCACTAGGCAAGTTAATTTAATAAGAGACTCACGAGAAAGCATAAACAGCCAGCTTTTCGAGATAATTAAATCTCGAAGCCTGCTTCCCCCGATGGACGTGCAGAATATCAACAGTCGTTTACAGCATGTGAGAGTTTTCTATGTAGACTCAGTTATGTAAGTGCCGCAATCAGGCAGTCACGACATGTAACATCAAGAGCCCTAATGTGGGAACGAAAGAAAAGCGAAGGAAGGAACAAAATAGAAGGACAGTTTCCAAACATGGATTGGACAGAGATTTAAAAAAACATTAGTTCTAACGTGCACACATCTAATATAGAAGTCATGGTACAAGATAGTTAACAACATAGTTAGCACCAATGAAAGACTGAACGCATTCGGACTCTGTGAAACAAATGTATGTCAACAATGCCATCTAATTGACACAATAATTCATAGATACACTTGCACCGGTCGCATGAATAGCTAGAAGTAGGTCCGAGAGCAAATAGCTCTTTTTAGCAGGACATCCGCTGAGAGTATATCGCTGTCATTGATACACATTGTAATATCCACGACTATATTTTATTCATGACGGCATTGTGTGTGCAATTTGAGCGAACATTCTCGTGATGTTAATAAGAAAGGACTTCATCGATACTAAAATATAATAATTATTATTGTCAGTGTTATAATTTAATTTTCTGTGAAAATTATATCTCAGACAATACTCATGGAAAAATGTAATGGAAATCTTCATCTTTTATTATCTATGATTCTTCTAGAATAATTACTCTTCTTGTTCGAACTGTTATAAGGATCGGACGGTACTGATGTCTTGTAGCACTGAGGTCGACAAAAAACTGTATAATGTTGCTAAGTAATATTTGAAAAATAGAGTTTCTGTGTCATCGAAATCAATACTTTTATTTTAATATGATTCTCGTCCTATATAAATGTTAAGTTTTCGGTAAACTGCTGAATAATGAGTGATTAACATGGAGAAATACTGTTAAATGTTAATGCAAATAGTTAAGGTACAGAAAAGATCATATATATATTTTTGTTAAGTGTGAAACAACGCCTGAACCAGAATTGATAAGTGACTGTCTTACATTGGCCGGCATCTTAGTGCAATATTGCAGCAACAATTTTAAATCAAACTACTAAGGACACAAGAATCTTGATGGTCAATTTTCACGATAATAATTATGTATTGGTGGCCCAGCACCCACCCAAAAATCATAAATTCGACTTAGATTATGAATAATCTTTAAATATAGCGCAAACAGTATCTTACGTGTTGAAATTGTTCTCTGCTAATGTATGAACCCTGATTATTTCGTACGAGCTATTAAGAAATATTTTTTTGACAGGAAAGACTACATTAGTGTCGAGAGCGTGTGGTATTGTGTGTAAAAATAGTTCGTTTTGTTCAAGGAAAAATGTGGCCACCTTGAATAATAGTTCGCTAAATCGTGTGCCATCATTCTTGTGAAAAAATTTAGTCCCATTTACACTGCTTGAAAGACGAAATAGATACACGTTCTCAGGTGGAGATTTCTTTGACAGGATAACTATCTGTAGCCGGAAGAGGCAGCGATTAAATGAAACCTCATGTTACGCTAATTATAAGTAATTGGTTTTGCTGTAGTCCTGCCCACGATTTGTAAAATACCGCAATCCTAACCGCATACCACAACAGGCCTGAAGCACGCTATGTCCCACAGGCAAAAAATAACGCTGTGTACTGGTTGCTGGGAAATTTTGTTAATTACGCTCTTAACAAATTAGGATTCGACAGCACCAAGGAGTTCAAGGTACACATGCTGTATGAATCCCACAAAATTAGAAGGTATTCGAATAACAAGAAAAAATTCGGTAATATGTTAAAAATTATATTCGAAAAAATGGGCATTGGTTAATATAAAAAAAGAAGACCGTGTTGACAGTGATGTAGTTACCTTAAGGATATTATTAAAATTTCTACTGTACATTTTTGGCGTATGTTTTTTCCACTTCAGAACGTAGTTTTTGAAAATTATAAGCTAAAGTACAAAACTTATGTGACAGTCAGATTGTGTGTCAAATAGTGTCAAAACACAAAACATTAAAGCTGCAGTCCAAATGGCTGTGAGTACTATGGGACTTAACATCTGAGGTTAGCAGTCCCCTAGAACTTCGAACTACTTAAACATAACTTTCTAAGGACATCAGACACATCCATGCCCGATGCAGGATTCGAACCTGCGACCGTAGCAGTCGCACGGTTCCAGACTGAAGCGCCAAGAACAGCTCGGCCACTGCGGCCAGCAAAGCTGCAGTATTCGTATATAGTATAAATATGACAATTGACAGTTATTATGAAATGTCTTTATCGATTGGTTAAAACCATAAGATTGTATCTGATATAATGTAATATTCAATGGATGGCAAATTGCCCTGTTCATTTTTGCATTGTGATGTGCAAGTCAGTTTTTCAGTGAAAGACTTCTTATATATGTCTGATCACTTCAGATAATTAACATTCCATTAATATCCAGCAAGTGTAGTTGGAACGCTAGTCAACTTTATAACATATCTTTTCCGCCATTCTCAAGCACTTAAGAGATTGTCTAATATGATTATTAAATCGTTTTTATGTGCAAATCTTCCATATTCTGTATAAGTTTTGGTGATTTCCATACAATTGTGTGAAATGCTCATAGCTAGTCTGACTGACCTGAGAAGGTTAATGATCAGTTTTAGCCCTTAGCCTGTCTCTCACGGAGACGATTTCCTTGTGTACATTAAAATATTAAAAATTATCCCTTTTGTTATCCTTCATAAAGTACTATTTATGCTTCTCCTTTATTGTTATTTTTTAACCCATACAACAGGCAAGCTGTTAGCAGCATGTTACGCTGCTCTTCAGCCATAGAATTGACAAAGAAACAACAGAAAGAATACACATAAGTTACACAACGGTGGGTAATAAAACAGTACACACATAAAGACAAACACGAGCCGTTCACACTCGACGATAATCCACATTACAAACTGTTGACACGACGCACAAACACTGGAAATGTCGATGGCACAGGTGAACGATGGAGTGCGACGGTGAACACTGAACACTGAACACAACGGCACACACGAGACACTGATGGTGATGATCTCCGGCGCGCGAATGTTCGCGTAGCGTGTGCGAGTCTGGGGACCTGCCAAGAGGGTAAGAAGGGTGGGGGGGGGGGGGAGAGGGGAGAACAAAGATGCCAATGGCTGCGGAGATGGGAGGAGGAGTAGAGGGACAGGGGAGGGGAAGCCCAGGGGAGTGGGGAGAAATGGAGGAGGGAGGGAAGTGTGAGAGATGGGAGGGAGGGTGCCCAAAGGAGCAAACACAGGAAGAGGGAGGATCAGAGTTGGTAGGAGGGGTAGATGGAGGGCAGGAGGCCATCATCAGGGAGGGGGAGCTGGCGCAAGCCACCTTGGGACAGGGTAAGGAGGGTGGAGAGATGGAGAGCAGGCGGGACATGGGAATACAGGTGCGGCAGTGGGCGAGGGTGGGAGAGGATGGGGGAGACAAGCGGGTGAGGAGGATTGAGTTTACGGGAGGTGTAGAGGAGCCGTATCATTTGAAGGAAAAGGAGGAGGTGGGGGAACGGAATGAGGTCGTACAGGATCCGCGTGGGGGAGGGGAGACGGATGTGTTAGGCGAGGTGGAGAGCATGGCGTTCAAGGATCTGAAGGGATTTGTAAAAGGTAGGGGGGCGGAGATCCAGGCAGGATGGGCGTAACAGAGGATAGGGCCGATAAGGGATTTATATGTGTGGAGTATGGTGGAAAGGAGCTTGAGGAGATGGAGTCGGAAGCGTGCCTTGGCTTGGATTGTCCGGAGATGGGGGTCCAGGAGAGGCGACGGTCGAGGGTGACACCAAGGTACTTAAGGGTGAGGGTGAGTCGTGGACCGATGAGGCTTCCGCTTTTATAAGCAGTAGACGGCTTCTCATTGGCTGGATGACGTCACGGTGAAAACGGCGAGTACCAAGGTGGGTTCCTCCATATCCATAGATTTTCTTGGCGCGCTTTATCCAGCGTTGCTTGCACCGCCATCCATCGCAACAGGCGGAGAACTGCGAGGAATCTAAGAAGTCTCCCTCTGCGCTCTTTCTTTATCAATTGCGCGCTCCCATGCATTGCTTAGTGCATAACTGGAGTCTCTGTTGAAATTATTTTCACAGAGTCTAATTTCAACTGCTTCCCTAATGACAGAGTCCCAATAGTTTGAAGCGTGAGCAAGTAGTCTTCTTTCATCGAACAAAATCTTATGCTTATTTAACAAACTGTGCTCAGCCAGCGCTGATTTTTCTAGATAACTGTTTTTCAGGTGATGCTGATGTTCCACACAGCGATCGGCAACAGTTCTTATAGACTGGCCCACATAATTTTTGCCACACTCGCAAGGAATGCTGTAAATTCCTGGCACTGTCAGGTCAAGATTATCTTTCACGGGTCGTAACACCTCCTTAATCTTCCTGGGTGGCCAGAAGACTGATCTGATTCCCTGCCGGCTCAGTTCTCTGCCGATCTTGCTGGTCGTTGGACCGCAGAATGGTAGCCGCGCGATGTGCTGGTCCTCTTCATCTGTTCGAACAGCGTCCTTCCTAGGTTTCTTCGCCAGAGTAGATCTGATATCACGATCGGAATATCCATTTTTTCTGAATACCGACGTCAGATGTTTAATCTCGGCGCCGAGATGATCCTTGTCCGAAATAGTCCTTGCTCTGTGTACCAAGGTATTCAGCATAGCTCTCTTCTGAGCTGGGTGGTGAAAACTACGCGCGTTTAGATATAAATCTGTTTGCGTTGGTTTTCGGTACACAGAATGTCCGAGACGTCCATCTGATTTTCGCTCCACCAGCATATCTAAGGAGGGTAACTTCCCATCCTTCTCCACCTCCACTGTAAATTGTATGTTCGTATGTATACCATTCACATGATCAACAACTGCTGCAGTGCCTCATTGCCATGTGGCCAGATTAAAAATGTATCGTGAACGTACCTGAAGAAGCAGGATGGGGCACTGTTCAACACTCGTTCTTCGAAATCCTCCATGAAGAAGTTAGCTATGGCTGGTGACAGTGGCGAACCCATGGCTGTTCCGTCAGTCATTTCATAATATTTTCCACCATAAAAAAATAGGTGGTCGTCAAAGTGTGTCGAAATAACTTCAGTATTTCAGGAGAGAAATGAGCAGCCAAAAGTTTTAACGTATCCTCCACTGGTACATTTGTAAACAAAGAAACCACATCTAGGGTGATAATGATGACATTTTGACCTATCCTCATCTGCTTTATGATGTCAACAAACATTTTTGAGTCATTAATATGATGGCTACAGTGGCCGACAACAGGTGCTAATAATTTGGTTAAGTATTTTGCTAACCGATATGTAGGAGACCCAATAGCACTAACAATAGGTCTCAACGGGACCCCATCCATATGGACTTTGGGTAGACCATATAACCTGGGTGGCCTTGGTGCTCTTGGTCCTAGATTCTTGAGTAGTTCATCTGGGAGGCCAGAGTTCTTCATTAGCTCCCCTGTCTTCTTGCTAAGTGCTGCTGTGGGATCCCGTTTAAGAATCCGGTACGTGGCATCTTCCAATAATAGGGCCACTTCTTATGATAATCGGTAGCATTGAGGATAACTGTAGCATTCCCTTTGTAGGCTGGTAGCACAACTAACTCTTCATCCTTCCCCAACGATTTCAATGCCAGTTTCTCACTCTGCTTACATTGGACTTAGGAGGTTTGGCTGTTGCTAAAATCCGACTAGTTGCAAGCCCTACTTCATCTGCTGCCTCTTCAGGAAGGTGCCGAACCACTTGTTCTACTCCACTGATAATCTCGGCCACTGGTAGCTTTTATGGAGATGGAGAAAAATTCAGTCCCTTACTGAGAACTGAGATGGTGGCATCATCAATTTCCTTGTCGGAGAAGTTGATAACAGTGCGATGTGCGACGCTGGACCCAGAAGTTTCTTTTTCCCGGTTTAGGCGGACAAATTTGTTATCCTGTTTTGCTGTAGTCTTGCTTAAATTAGCACGCTGATGTGCAGCCAAGGTCATGTCTACCCATTCCCAGTCCCAAGGTGACAAAACTGCAGACAAAATCAGATGGCATCCAGTTCATACCTCGTATTCCTTGCGAGTGTGGCAAAAATTATGTGGGCCAGTCTATAAGAACTGTTGCCGATCGCTGTGTGGAACATCAGCGTCACCTGAAAAACAGTTATCTAGAAAAATCAGCGCTGGCTGAGCACAGTTTGGTAAATAAACATAAGATTTTGTTCGATGAAACAAGACTATTTGCTCACGCTTCAAACTATTGGGACTCTGTCATTAGGGAAGCAGTTGAAATTAGACTCTGTGAAAATAATTTCAACAGAGACTCCAGTTATGCACTAAGCAATGCATGGGAGCGCGCAATTGATAAAGAAAGAGCGCAGAGGGAGACTTCTTACATTCCACGCAGTTCTCCGCCTGTTGCGATGGATGGCGCTGCAAGCAACGCTGGATAAAGCGCGCCAAGAAAATCTATGGATATAGAGGCCGCCACCTTGGTACGCGCCGTTTTCACCGTGACGTCATCCAGCCAATGAGAAGCCGTCGACTGCTTATAAAAGCGGAAGCCTCTACGGTCCACGACAGTCAGTTCTACCCCTGACGAAGAGGACGGAGATAGTCATCGAAAGCTTGGGATGTTATCCAAATTTGATGCCGCAAGTAAACCGAGAGCTTTTTATGCAAGGACTCTGTCTCGAAAGACTTCGTAATCAGCATATTTATGTTATTAGCGACTGAGGACTGCCGCAGTTGCGTCACATGCTGCGAAGTCATAACACGTATAGAAGCAACCTGTACAAACCCACATTTAAAATCTAACAAGTTTTCTTAGATGAGCCACCACAACAAAATAAACAAAGTACTTTTTATGGTTTCCAGGACTAAAATAGGAACTCAAACGTTTTGTATAATTTTACACATATATAAATCGAGGCCCACTGAAGACTAAACATAGGTGTCGAAATGTTTGGGTAAACAACAAAAAATAAATTAAAAAGGAGCAGCTTTGTAGTTTGCAGAAGTACAGAGAATCGGTTCCTGTGCAAAGCTGAAGACAGTGCTTGCGTCGCATATGAAACACTCTTTGTATATCCCCCCCCCCCCTTTCCCTATTACCTTCTACAACATTGGAAGCATTCGTGTCACAAACTAAGGCCAGGCGCAAATTGAGAAGCGTATAGCACGTGTGACGTGACACTGCACTACAGCGCGACACGCACGTGCCGCAGGGGTCGCGCGGGTGCAGCGCATATTGCGACGCGTACACCATACTTTGCACGCGCCGACTGGCGACGCTCTGCTCTGACTGAACCGAAGCGCGCGCAACCTCTTATCTTCCTCAAACGATTTTACAGAAACTATTCTCTGAAAATATATGATTTTTGCCTTACTTGTAGCGTTATACGTCAGCTTCGTGCCCATCACCTCGCTAATGACCATTCTTATTGTGATGTACACATTTTAGTAAGACACTACGAAAATTCAAAAAGTTTAGAACGAAAATTAGGGGTCGCTATGATTTTGCGTTTGGTGCGTATTGCGCCATATGTTGCTGCGTATGAAATTTAGCTAACATGCTGAATCTTTGTTTAGACTTGGGAGGAGATCTTTATCTGCCTCCGATCTCGAGAAAATGGATCCCATGTAGCGCGCTCACTTCCGATCTCACGCCCGCGAGAATGAAATACTCGCAACATCTCTCGTATCTCCTAAACCGCTCGAGACATCGAAACGAAAGTTTCGCGAATGATAGCACACAAAGAGAAGAGTGTTTTGCCAATTATTAAACACACGGAACTTTCTTATCTATGGTGATATATCACTATTTATTTTTTTATTTATTTCACTCCAGTGACTGTAATTTCTTAAGAGTCATCGACAGCTAGCGAAACAAGAGCTTTCTAGTATGAAAATAAACATGAAATTTCTTCTTTTATGTTACTGCAAACCGATACTATGAGGTTTTTCGTAAGCTATTGAGCTCTGTAATTGCCAATTACTTGTTTAATGAGGCACTCCGTTTCGGAATTCTGACTCAATAGCTGCTGTGAGATGAGTTTGGAAAATTACATTGTGACAAAGGAAGTACAATTAAACCAGTCACCAAGAGAAATGTGGCCTTTACTCATAAATGGTGATGCTTCTTCGGATGAGAAAAAGTTAACAACTCACACAAAAACAGATTGGCAATTCTGTTGGAATTTTGGTGGAATCCCCGTAACCCATCGTATTTTTAACACTGAGCAACGGGAATGGAAACTTACCAAAGGATTTTATTCCTTCTCTTGATCTGAGCAGTATTAAAATAATGACTAGCGTTCCTTCAGGCGGAATGATAGGCACATGCCAGATACTGTTTACTCACCTACGGGTTGCCAAACTGACAATGCGTAATCGCGAATAAAATATTTGTTATTGAGAAAACTAAACAATTGATCTGTCCCATAACACAATGGTCAGTGTATAGTCAGCAGCGAATGCACAAGTAAGCCATGTGTGCCTTGTGAGATGGAGTTCGAAAAACATTGTCATGAAAGTAGATCTGCCTTTGTCAGCAGCACGTTTCAACAAATTAAATATATCTAATCATAACACTCTTTTAGGATATTCCTACTTTCGTAATAATACAGACAATTTTCTTCACTTGTGTAGCCTGTTGTTGTATAATTAGTTTATTAATGCTGATAATGTCCATGCAACAATTGAAATGCTTTTTCTCACCACGGCGAACCAATTAAAACATTGTTATTTGTGACTGATTTTCGACTGTTTCTAGCTTGCAGTGGAAATATGTTGTTCGCATGCATGTAGTACAGTGTCTCGTACAGTATGTCGTAGGTTCGAATCCTGCCTCGGGCATGGATGTGTGTGATGTCCTTAGGTTAGTTAGGTTTAAGTAGTTCTAAGTTCTAGGGGACTAATGACCACAGCAGTTGAGTCCCATAGTGCTCAGAGCCATTTGAACCATTTTGAACATACTTATCAGAGTAATCAAAGTGAAACTTCTATACTTCAGATCTTGGACGCTTTTTACCACAAGAACAAAGGGATTACACCTGTGGAGAGATTATCCCTTTCTAAATTTTTGTAACAGATCGTACAGATACGCTAGCTTACTAGGAAGCGAGAATATAACCTTGCTTTACTTTCCTGCCTTGATTCTTAATCACATGATTTTATAATATTCCTTGCTTCCTTATTCACTACCCTCTGTCCCTTCTTGCGATCTGAAAACATCACGGAGGCATATGGTGCAATTCCAGCGGCCAATGGCTCATCAGTTACTGAAGTATACATTTTTCTTGACAGAAGAAAAACAAAACTATGCAGATATAAATAACAGAAAAGTATAACGTGCTAACGAAGAAAGCTGGAGCGTTTGAATGGCGAAAAACGAAACACTATCCAAAGGCAATAAAATTCAGTACACAGTAAGGCAAGATTTATCGTATTGGCAATACTACCATTGCTGATATGCGCCGTTCCGATGTGAGCATATGGCTGGGCTACTTTTCCGCTGCCCTCCTCAAGTTTCCCACGATGCTAGCGAGGCAAGCCGCGGCACAAGAAAACTGTGCCTCAACCACAACGCCGCGCGACCTGGCGCAGGCGCGTGTCGCGTCCCAGTCGCGTCGCGTCGCAATTTGCGCGGTCGCATTTGAACCCGTGATCTTACAAAAAGGCGCGCTGCGCTGCGCTGCGTCGCGCCACACGCGCTATACGCGTCTCAATTTGCGCCTAGCCTAAGACAGGACTACATATCAAGCAGAGAGCATTTCTCGTCCAAAGACTATTTAGCAGTATCACACAACGACTCCAACTTGAGAAATAAATTTCTGAGAATGCGCGTGCGGAATGCAGACAGTATTTCATGGAATCGTGGATTATGCTGAAGTGTACTATCACAGGAGGATTCTTAAAATTAAATACAGTGATAAGAAATGAGGAAGTTCTCCGCAAAATCAGCAAAGAAAGGATTATTAGCACAACACTGCCAAGAAGAAGGGGTAGAGTAACAGGATACGCTTTACGATGTCAAGGATTTATTTTCAGTGGCAACCGAAGGAGCTGTAGAGGACACAAACTGTAGGGTTGGACCGAGCCTGCGTATATCCTACGAATAATTCGGGACTTTGCTCTAAGCTGAAGATTCTGGCGTAAGAGAAGGAATACCGTATAGTCAAAAAACCGGGAAGACTCAAAACCGAAAATCAGAAGACAAAGGGAGAGAGAGAGAGAGAGAGAGAGAGAGTGAGAGAGAGAGAGAGAGAGAGAAAGAGAGAGAGAGATAGTTGTGTGAAATATAATTTCCAACTTGAAAGGTGCGTGCTTTAATCAGTCATCTTTCATGTTTTAATACCTCTGCTGGTGACCGTTTTCACCGACTCACAGCACCAGCGTCCTGGGACGAGCGGAAAGTCGGACATCATAGGTCGAGAACCAGTATGCATACTGCAAACACGTAGGTGGTAGACTGGCGGATGCTCTTACCTCTTTTAAGAACGGACATCTTGCGAAGAGTCTGACGGACGATGAGAAGCCGTGTAGATAATATGGACCTCTGCAGAGGCTACGAAACAGCTTAGACACAAAGAATGCACTCATGGAAGCGCGTGAATCTGGATGATAGCAGCAGTTTTCTCCTGCCTTAAAAAGCGAGAACGTCTCGGGAATTCATGCACCCCCACAGGAACAGAGTGTAGTAGACTCAAAGTAGCAAGAATTATCACAGGGAGGCGTGTGAAACCGCGGAAGAAGTCAGTTTGTTTAAAAAAACCTGTTTCTGGACAGTAAGGTATTCATTATATATCACGAACACAAGCAGATCATTAGCCGAAGCGCAAACATGAGACTATCCAGGCTTCACACGGAGGTAGCTGTTACAAAGAATTTTGTGGGTGCTTTCACAGCCCCTGTGGAATGCAGAAAACCATCGGAACAATTTACGACCAACGCCAGGAGCAGAATTGACAGTGACAATGTGAGAAAGACGCCACTTCTCGAGTCAACATCAGCCCAATCAAGATAGAAAATTTCCAATCTGCCCTGGGAGCCGTGCAACATGAAACGGAGATCAGTTATTGGGCGGGATTGCAAATATAGCCTGCTAACGACAGCACCGTAGGAGGAAAGATTCGACGAGTCGATGAGTTTAGAGACGGATAAGAGGCGAAAGCTGTGTTTGACAATGCGGAAACAAGAGGACGTAGGGACTCTTCCATCCATCGCCTACATCCGCCTCTCCAAGTCGTGATATCACGGCTTCGGTCATGTGAAGCACAATCAGGAGACAACGCGGTGACTGGTCCGGCCTCGCCGTAAAACCGGGGGAAACCGAGGGGAGCAGCCGACTCGCCACCGGACAGCTCCGAGGCGATGCGCCGTCCAGACACAGCAGCGGGCACCGTCGTCACACGACAAATTAGTGAAGAATGGTGTGAGAACTGAAGTCGCGTCCACTGCCAGTAAATTCGGCCTTGAGGCCGGCCGCAATGGCCGAGGGTTCTAGGCGCTTCAGTCCGGAGCCGAACGACTGCTACGGCCGCAGGTTCGAATCCTGCCTCGAGCATGGGTGTGTGTGATGTCCTTAGGTTAGTTAGGTTTAAGTACTTCTAAGTTCTAGGGGACTGATGACCTCAGATGATATGTCCCATAGTGCTCAGAACCATTTGAACCATTCGGCCTTGAGATTTGTAATTTGCGTGTGTTTGTGTGTGTGTGTGTGTGTGTGTGTGTGTGTGTGTGTGTGTGTGATGTATGTGTAAAAGGAACGGAAGCAAATGAAGTAATTTTATACTTTATTCATCTATACAATTTGTTCTATTTGCTTATCAGTCGCCCAATCTCATAAATTTTTACTTTTTGATTTCACTTATTTATACACTACTGGCCATTAAAATTGCTACACCGCGAAGTTCGCGTGCTACAGACTCGAAATTTAGCCCACAGGAAGAAGATGCTGTGATATGCAAATGATAAGCTTTTCAGAGCATTCACACAAGGTTGCCGCCTGTGGCGACGCCTACAACGTGCTGACATGAGGAAAGTTTCCAACCGATTTCTCATACATAAACAGCAGTTGACCGGCGTCGCCTGGTGATACGTTGTTGTGATGCCTCGCGTAAGGAGGAGAAATGCGTACCATCACGTTTCCGATTTTGATAGAGATCGGATTGTAGCGTATCGCGACAGCCGTTTATTGTATCGCGACATTGCTGTTCGCGTTGGTCGAGATCCAATGACCGTTTTCTACCCTTCATTCGATTCCTGCGAAACCCTTAATTTCAGGAGGTTAATGGACGACCGCATGTTGCAGGTCCTGTACCGGCCTTTCTAGATACAGAAAATTTTCGACTGTTGCACTGGCCAGCACATTCTCCAGATCTCTCACCAACTGAAAACGTCTCGTCAATTGTGGCCGAGCAACTGGCTTGCAACAATACGCCAGTCACTACCCTTGATGAACTGTGGTATTGTGTTGAAGCTGTATGGGCAGATGTACCTGTACACGCCATCCAAGCTCTGTTTGACTCAATGCCCAGGCGTATCAAGGCCGTTATTACGGCCAGAGGTGGTTGTTCTTGGTATTGACTTCTCAGGATCTATGCACCCAAATTTCGTGAAAATTTAAGCACATGTCAGTTCTAGTATAATATATCTGTCCAATGAACACCCGTTTATCATCTGCATTTCTTCTTGGTGTAGCAATTTTAATGGCCAGTAGTGTAGATGCCCCCCCCTCCCCCCCCCCCCACATGAACCATGGACCTTGTCGTTGGTGGGGAGGCTTGCGTGCCTGAGCGATACAGATGGCCGTACCGTAGGTACAACCACAACGGAGGGGTATCTGTTGAGAGGCCAGACAAACGAGTGGTTCCTGAAGAGGGGCAGCAGCCTTTTCAGTAGTTGCAAGGCAACAGTCTGGATGATTGACTGATCTGGCCTTGTAACAATAACCAAAACGGCCTTGCTGTGCTGGTACTGCGAACGGCTGAAAGTAAGGGGAAACTACGGCCGTAATTCCTCCCGAGGGCATTCAGATTTACCGTATGATTAAATGATGATGGCGTCCTATTGGGTAAAATATTCCGGAGGTAAAATAGTCCCCCATTCGGATCTCTGGGCGGGGACTACTCAAGAGGATGCCGTTATCAGGAGAAAGAAAACTGGCGTTCTAGTAATCGGAGCGTGGTATGTCAGACCCCTTAATCGGGCAGGTAGGTTAGAAAATTTAAATACGGAAATGGATAGGTTAAAGTTAGATATAGTGGGAATTAGTGAATTTCGGTGGCAGGAGGAACAAGACTTCTGGTCAGGTGACTACAGGGTTATAAACACAAAATCAAATAGAGGTAATGCAGGAGTAGGTTTAATAATGAATAGGAAAATAGGAATGCGGGTAAGCTACTACAAACAGCATAGTGAACGTATTATTGTGGCCAAGATAGATACGAAGCCCACACCTACTACAGTAGTACAAGTTTATATGCCAACTAGCTCTGCAGATGACGAAGAAATTGAAGAAATGTATGATGAAATAAAAGAAATTATTCAGATAGTGAAGGGAGACGAAAATTTGATAGTCATGGATGACTGGAATTCGAGTGTAAGAAAAGGGAGAGGAGGAAACGTAGTAGGTGAATATGGATTGGGGCTAAGAAATGAAAGAGGAAGCCGCCTGGTAGAATTTTGCACAGAGCATAACTTAATCATAGCTAACACTTGGTTTCAGAATCATGAAAGGAGGTTGTATACATGGAAGAACCCTGGATATACTAAAAGGTATCAGATAGATTATATAATGATAAGACAGAGATATAGGAACAAGGTTTTAAATTGTAAGACATTTCCAGGGGCAGATGTGGATTCTGACCACAATCTATTGGTTATGAACCGTAGATTAACACTGAAGAAACTGCAAAAAGGTGGGAATTTAAGGAGATGGCACCTGGATAAACTGAAAGAACCACAGGTTGTATAGAGTTTCAAGGAGAGCATAAGGGAACAATTGACAGAAATGGGGGAAAGAAATACAGTAGAAGAAGAATGGGTAGCTTTGAGGGATGAAGTAGTGAAGGCAGCAGAGGATCAAGTAGGTAAAAGGACGAGGGCTAGTAGAAATCCTTGGGTAACAGAAGATATACTGAATTTAATTGATGAAAGGAGAAAATATAAAAATGCACTAAATGAAGCAGGCAAAAAGGAATACAAACGTCTCAAAATTGAGATCGACAGGAAGTGCAAAATGGCTAAGCAGGGATGTCTAGAGGACAAATGTAAGGATGGAGAGGCTTATCTCACTAAGGGTAAGATAGATACTGCCTACAGGAAAATTAAAGACACCTTTGGAGAAAAGAGAACCAATTTTATGAATATCAAGAGCTCAGATGGAAACCCAGTTCTAAGCAAAGAAGGGAAAGCAGTAAGGTGGAAGGAATATATAGATACAAGGGCGATGTACTTCAGGACAATATTATGGAAATGGAAGAGGATGTAGATGAAGATGAAATGGGAGATACGATACTGAGTGAAGAGTTTGACAGAGCACTGAAAGACCTGAGTCGACCAAGCCCCCCGGAGTAGACAACATTCTATTGGAACTACTGACGGCGTTGGGAGAGCCAGTCCTGACAAAACTGTACCATCTGTTGAGCAAGATGTATGAAACAGGCGAAATACCCTCAGACTTCAAGAAGAATATAATAATTCCAATCCCAAAGAAAGCAGGTGTTGACAGATGTGAAAATTACCGAACTATCAGTTTAATAAACCACAGCTGCAAAATACTAACTCGAATTCTTTACAGGCGAATGGAAAAACTAGTAGAAGCCGACCTCGGGGAAGATCAGTTTGGATCCCTTAGAAATACTGGAACACGTGAGGCAATACTGACCTTACGACTTATCTTAGAAGAAAGAGTAAGGAAAGGCAAACCTACGCTTCTAGCATTCATAGACTTACAGAAAGCTTTTGACAATGTTGACTGGAATACTCTCTTTCAAATTCTAAAGGTGGCAGGGGTAAAATACAGGGAGCGAAAGGCTATTTACAATTTGTACAGAAACCAGATGGCAGTTATAAGAGTCGAGGGTCATGATAGGGAAGCAGTGGTTGGGAAGGGAGTAAGACAGGGTTGCAGCCTCTCCCCGCTGTTATTCAATCTGTATATTGAGCAAGCAGTAAAGGAAACAAAAGAAAAATTCAGAGTAGGTATTAAAATCCATTGAGAAGCAATAAAAACTTTGAGGTTCGCCGATGACATTGTAATTCTGTCAGAGACAGCAAAGGACTTGGAAGAGCAGTGGAACGGAATGGACAGTGTCTTGAAAGGAGGATATAAGATGAACATCAACAATAGCAAAACGAGGATAATGGAATGTAGTCGAATTAAGTTGGGATATGCTGAGGGAATTAGATTAGGAAATGAGACACTTAAAGTTGTAAAGGAGTTTTGCTATTTGAGGAGCAAAATAGCTGATGATGGTGGAGAGGATATAAAATGTAGACTGGCAATGGTAAGGAAAGCGTTTCTGAAGAAGAGAAATTTGTTAACATCGAATATAGATTTAAGTGTCAGGAAGTCATTTCTGAAAGTATTTGTATGGAGTGTAGCCATGTATGGAAGTGAAACATGGACGATAAATAGTTTGGACAAGAAGAGAATAGAAGCTTTCCAAATGTGGTGCTACAGAAGAATGCTGAAGATTAGATGGGTAGATCACATAACTAATGAGGTAGTATTGAATAGGATTAGGGCGAAGAGAAGTTTGTGGCACAACTTGACCAGAAGAAGGGATCGGTTGGTAGGACATGTTCTGAGGCATCTAGGGATCACCAATTTAGTATTGGAGGGCAGCGTGGAGGGTAAAAATCGTAGAGGGAGACCAAGAGATGAATACACTAAGCAGATTCAGAAGGATGTAGGCTGCAGTATTTACTGGGAGATGAAGAAGCTTCCACAGGATAGAGTAGCATGGAGAGCTGCACCACACCAGTCTCAGGACTGAAGACAACAACAACAACAACAACAGTGAAAAGATCAAAGAATTCTCGATTTAGTATGTTTTTGGCGTCCAGTGTGGTGTTCGATTTGAGTTCATGCTTACGTTTTTGTGTGTGTCAGGACTTTCCAAATTTTCAGACACAGCTCAGGAAGAATTAACGTCTCATACCTTTATTAGAATACGCTGACCTCTTTGTGTTTGAGGTCACGTGCTTGGATGATGTATCTGTCTGTGCTGATTGTGTTGCAAATGAGTACTATGAAGTAGACATAGCGGTAGCTAGTGCATTTAGTTTCGGTTTCCACAGCGTCCCCCATGTTTTGTGTTTTCCGGTGTAAAGTCAAGCGCCGGCACGCCAGGCGGAACGTTTGGCAGAGATGGCTGTGAGACAACGTCAGCCAATAGCACGCTGACCGGCACCTCTCTAGGACGACAAAGCGACGGCAGCGCCCTCCGCACTAAGAGGACATAAGCGCTTCGCCGCCTGGCAGCGGCTAGTTTTTGCGACTTCAGATTTGTGTGCAATCTTATGGGACTTAACTGCTAAGGTCATTAGTCCCTAGGCTTACACACTACTTAACCTAAATTATCCTAAGGACGAACACGTACACCCACGCCCGAGGGAGAACTCGAACCTTCGCCGGGACCAGCCGCACAGTCCATGACTGCAGCGCGTAATGCGACTTCTACAGAAGCGGCAAGACCAGCGACTTGGATAGAAGCATCCACTGTATTACTTGTATTAGGACTTTTATATACTTAAGAGATTTCTTATTTTATCTGTCGCCCTTTGCTTGCGACACATCTGTATTTCACAAAGTATTGTTATTATTTTCTTTTGTAATAAACTTCATTAATACGATTTGCTTAGTTGTTGTCTAGCGATCCAAGAAAGCAGATTTCCTACGCACCCCATATTTGACGAGTAGGCAGGATACAACAGTGTTATGTAGTTTTAGAACGTGTAGTTCGTTATTATGAACATTCTGTTCCATGTTTTCATTGTTGTGTTTGCCGCTACAAACGTTGCCGTCAGGTTCGTATTTTCTTTATCAACTTGTCTGTGTAGTACCTTTTGTTTGTTGGCACTTGTTTGTACCCAGTTGATGTCTGGGAGATCGATGAATATGGAAACCGACAAGCCAGTGGAGGGAAGTTCGGATGTGGTAGATATTTCCGTCGGGAGTACGTGAAATCAGAGTGCATTTATAAACTGACAGGCCAATTGGGGAAAGTTTGAGGGAATATGAGGAAACGCCAGGCATGTCGGTGTGGGATACGAAAAGTCAGAGTCCACTGGATCGAACTTTCGCGATATTAGAAAACCACACATTTCAGTCAACCGCCGTGAGGAAGGAGACTAAAACATGATTTGAAAGACTAGAATCCGAGGTACAACTTTGCAGTCAAAAGATTGATGGGCAGATCGAAGATGTTAGGTTCGAATTGGGGACCGAAACCAGTAAGGTACGGACGGAGGTTACCAACAGCCTGGAGGAGGTGAAACAAGCTCATCAAAAGAAGGTTGGCATCCTATAAACGCTGGTAAAGTCGAAGATGACTGATATCTCGGCGCGCATAGATGAGAAAAGTATGACCACCAGGGAGACACAAACTGTACAGTCAGTCCTCGAGCAAGAAGTGTCAGCAATACGACAAGGTAATGTCCTTCGAACGCAGGTCACGCCAACGAATTTTGAGGCCGCATTCCCGATTCACGGGATGGACATACCACTGCCTAAGTTCGGTCGAGCGCCGGGTACCTGCCCGAAGACCTACCTAAAGAATTTAGATGCGTATCTGCGTGCTAAACGAGTGGCGGAATGTAACGCTTTACTTGTTGCACGGCAAACGCTTTACCAGCTGGCTTGACATAATTTGCGAAAGCAGTAGGTACAAGGATTTCTGCTCCCAGTTTCTGGCAACGCACTGGAACCAGGCAGCACAGGTGAGTGCAAAGTGCATGTATGGGGATAGTATGCGCCACAGCCACGTCCATCTAGGGCAATACATGCTGCTCACTTTGTCGTTCTGGCTGGTTACTTGGACGACAAAATGACAAATGAGGAATGGTAGAGCGGTATGCGCTTATATTTTCTTGCTCACGTGCAACGCGCATTCGTCGAGACTCTGTTGTGATAACAGTGGTAGATGTATCTCCCCTCGATTGATACTGGATAAGATGTAGCTGGTAAGGTCTTGTGTGATCTCAAGGAAAGTTTTGACAACGTTTGATTTCGCTTAGCACAGAATTCATAATTTCCCTAACGACTCCCGAATGGATACTTGTTACAGTGAATCTTGTATTCCCATATCTTGCGCAATACTGTGTTGAGTACACGTTTTAATATCTGCGCATGTCTAAATAGCACCCACTCCTGAGGTAATTGGTAACGCTATTATTTCGGCCATGTCAGGTAGAACTGATTCGTCACTCTTTAATCAGTGCACTGGCTATTAGACATACTTATACAGGTATATGAGGGCGATTTGCTCTTTAACGGTTCTGTTGCGTAAAAGTTTTTCACGTATATAAACAACAGAGAGCGTCCTATCTTCAGAAAAGTGGGTACGCCAGGGGTATACGACATGCTTGCATCTGTCGTCCCCCTTTCCGGTACGATTAAAATGTTTCTCAGACAGGAATGTTTGATTTTGCGTGCCCTGGTAGGACAGTACTTTACATATACACGGTCCAGTCACATTAATGTGATCACCCGCTTATGTTCGGCGTCAGCGTGCAATACTCACTCTCAGTCGGCATTTGGCAGCGATAGAAATGGAGGATATACTCTACTGGCCATTAAAATTGCTACAAGAAGAAGAAATGCAGATGATAGACGGGTGTTCATTGGACAAATATATTATACTTGAACTGACATGTGATGACATTTTCACGCAATTTGGTTGCATAGATCCTGAGAAATCAGTACCCAGAACAACCACCTCTGGCCGTAATAACGGCCTTGATATGCCTGGGAATTGAGTCAAACAGAGCTTGGATGGCGTGTACAGGTACAGCTGCCCATGCAGCTTCAACACGATACCACAGTTCATCAAGGGTAGTGACTGGCGTATTGTTACAAGCCAGTTGCTCGGCCACAATTGACGAGACATTTTCAGTTGGTGAGAGATGTGGAGAATGTGCTGGCCAGGGCAGCAGTCGAACATTTTCTGAATCCAGAAAGGCCCGTACAGGACCTGCAACATGCGGTCGTGCATTAGCCTGCTGAAATATAGGGCTTCGCAGGGATCGAATGAAGGGTAGAGCCACGGGTCGTAACATATATGAAACGTATGAAATGTAACGTCCACTGTTCAAAGTGCCGTAAATGCGAACAAGAGGTGACCGAGACGTGTAACCAATGGCACCCTATACCATCACGCCGGGTGATACGCCAGTCTGACGATGACGAATACACGCTTCCAATGTGCGTACACCGCGATGTCATCAAACACAGATGCGACCGTCATGATGCTGCAAACAGAACTTGGATTCATCCGAAAAAAGGACGTTTTGCCATTCGTGCACCCAGGTTCGTCGTTGATCACACTATCGCTGACGCTCCTGTCTGTAATGCAGCGTCAAGGATAACCGCAGCCATGGTCTCCGAGCCGATAGTCCATGCTGCTGCAAACGTCGTCAAACTGTTCGTGCACATGGTTGTTGTGTTGCAAACGTCCCCATCTGTTGACTCATGGATCGAGACGTGGCTGCACGATCCGTTACAGCCATGTGGGTAAGATGCCTGTCATCTCGATTGCTAGTGGTACGAGGCCGTTGGGATGCAGCACGGCGTTCAGTATTACCCTCCAGAACACACCGATCCCATATTCTGCTAACAGTCATTTGATCTCGACCGACGCGAGCAGCAATGTCGCGATACGATAAACCGCAATCGCGATAGGCTACAACCCGTCCTTTATCAAAGTCGGAAACGCGATGGTACGCATTTCTCCTCCTTATACGAGGCAGCACAACAACGTTTCACTAGGCTACGCCGGTTAACTGCTGTTTATGTATGAGAAATCGGTTGGAAACTTTCCTCATGTCAGCACGTTGTAGGTGTCTCCACCGGCGCCAACCTTGTGCGAAAGCTCTGAAAACCTAATCATTCGCTTATCACAGCATCTCCTTCCTTTCGGTTAAATTTCGCGTCTGCAGCACGTCATCTTCGTGGTGTAGCAATTATGATGGGCAGTAGTGTATGTATGGTGTCGCCACCTTTCGTAAATTCATGAAGCCCGCGGGGATGTTGCACAGTGTCCCACAGCAAATTTCGCATCTTTTCAGTCTAAATTCGTGGATAAGAAATGTGTTGCGTTACTTATTGATCGCCCCTCGTATCTATCCTTTGCGACCATATCCACCCCTACACACAGTTTGTTTTTCCTCGGCACGAAGGCATCTAATAGAAGGACAATGCATCGTTTGACACAGCTCTCAGTGTACGTGAGGGGTTCTAACAGCACCAGGTTGAATTTACCGTTCTCCCCTGGCCACCGAACTCCCCGTATATAAACCCAATCGAGATTCTGTGGGACCATCGGGATCGGGCTGTTCGCTCCATGGATCCTCAACCGAGAAATCGAACCCCAGATTTAGAGTCGACATGGGCTCACATCCCTACCGATGCCTTCCAGAACCACATTGACTCTTTTCCTGCGGCCGGCCGCCGTGACCGAGCGGTTCTAGGCGATTCAGTTCGGAACTGCGCTACTGTTACGGTCGCAGGTTCGAGTCGTGCCTCGGGCATGGATGTGTGTGATGTCCTTAGGTTAGTTAGGTTTAAGTAGTTCTAAGTTCTAGGGGACTGATGACCTCAGATGTTAAGTCGCATAGTGCTCAGAGCCATTTGAACCAATTTCTCTTCCTGCACGTATCGCAGCGGTCTGTGCTGCAAAATGTGGTTATTCAGCCTTTTAACACGTTGCCACATTAATGTGACTGGGGAGTGTGTTTTGTACACTCCGTCAAGTTGTGTTGTTTAGTGGAGGCATTGTTTTCCGGGCAATTTTTTTTTAAATTTTTGATTTTTGTTGCACAGACTGTATATCTCTTTTCCTGGCAGCAGCTTTCAGTTCCACCATTTATTTTCTAACATCCTGTCAAATGACCCATGACGTTAAGGAACCACAGCCTACGTATGCAAATCTTCTAAGAGTTGCCGAATGAGGACTGGAACTAAGTAATAACTAAGGTCCCGAAGGCAGCCCGCGCCCTGCTAAAATCTCCTCGGTCGGGGGCCGTCTTTTGTACAACGGGCTGGCGAATCGAACTCAGTGGCAGCCCGTTCACTCACCACGGTCCCGCCAGTAACAGGTCGCACCGGCAAAGTTGCGCCTCAAGTTGAGCGCCAGTGATTAAGCGGGGTTGGCAGGGAGGTTCTACGAGAAGTTCGCAGACCGCTAATGAGGTAATTACTGGCGCGCCAGTCACGGCTGCAGATGCCACTTCGGCTCTTCTAGACAGCAGCCTCTGAGGCAGCAGCTGTCTGCAGGCGGAGCGCACTGCTGTGAGCGATGGGGCGGGCGTGGGCGGTCGCCCGTTGCGCTGGCCACTGCAGCATTTGCTGGCTCTTCCCTTCATCGCTTATTCAGTTTCACCTGTAAACGACTTCCTTATGGATATCAGTCAGTAGGACGGGCAGTCAACGCTACATATTATTAAATTAATGTTTTCCGCCTTATGTGAAGGCTAAACTTAGGAATTACTGCAGGGATTTTTATATGGGGTTATTTCATGTCAGATCACCCAATTTCGGAACATTTTCCTGCTCGACCATCACGGATGTCGACGAAATTCTATGTCAACATTTCCAAATGTCCCCGACGAACATTAATAAAGTTTAATGTTCGTCGAAGCAATACTGGTCGAGATATAGCCATTTGTTTGACACCATGAGCGACTTGCGCAGAGCGGGAGTGAATTTTTTGCAACTTTGAGCTGTTATCTCTCGGGCAATATTGTGTTGAAATAGACGAAATTTGGCCATCTTTTACTTTGTATACGTCATCTTAAGAATAATAGTGAAAAAAAATTATGAGCCAGATTCAACCAGAGAATTTAGACAAAGCAGCCCGAAAAAATCGGTTCCTGAAAAAATGTCCAAGTTAGGTGTTTTATATCTCTGGTACTAAAGGTAAGACAAACGTGTAACTTGGAATGTAGAACATAAAAACACAAAGTGTAAAGTTGAAGATTTTGTAAAAAGGTAAAAAAAGGCGATATTTTCAACCTGATTTTATAAACAACTGTGCTCTATTAAACTTCTCAAACTAGGCTCATTAGAAAGACTTTGGTTATAAATAGTTTTTACCGTTACTTAGCGAACCATACAATAATTTTTAAATGAGCACACCACCATTTAACTGTATTGTTGTTTATTTAATTACGACTGCCGGCCGGTGTCGCCGAGCGGTTCTAGGCGCATCAGTCTGGAACCGCGCGGCCCCTACGGTCGCAGGTTCGAATCCTGCCTCGGGCATCTATGTGTGTGATGTCCTTAGGTTAGTTAGGTTTCAGTAGTTCTGAGTTCTAGGGGACTCATGACCTCAGAAGTTAAGTCCCATAGTGATCAGAGCCATTTGAACCAAATTACGACTCAGGTTTCGGCGTTTCATGCCATTTTAGAGTGACTGAGTTTAACCATGGGCTTAGCCGCCTAAATAGTGTATCTGATTATCCAACGAAGAATAACAATGCTACATAATTTGAATCAAAGTTTGGAGCGAAAATCGCGCCATGAAAAAATATAAACTTTGGATTCTTATTCCTCGTAGAGTAAAGATGCGCTGAACGTGAAACTTAACACGCAATAGCTCGGTAGCACGAGCCTGTGGAACGCAAAATTTAATTATTTGCCAGTTTTCAGCAATCTGAAAATTCGTCGCAAAGATGACGATATTTGTGGAAAAGTGAAAATAGTGTATATTCGACATATCTCTTACGAATACTTAAAGCTTCAAATTAGTCTCATCAACAACAAAGTGTTTTATGCCTATGCAGAACAGTAGCTTTAATTTCCAACACGGGCTAACAATGCTATGTGAGCTGAGGCACAGTGGCCGGAAAAATCGCGCTGAGAATAAAGTTTTAACTTTGACTTCTTATATCTCGTTGATTAAAGGCTTTTAGACACAATTTAGCTCAGTAACATAAGGATTTCCATATAAAAATATCATTCGCGTCCTGCTTTCTAAATTTGTACAGAATCAGTTCAAACTTGATTTTCTTTAAAATTACAAAAAACAGATCACAGTCAATTTGTTTTTTGAAAATCTGTTTATCGTTTTTGATTTCAAACTAATGACAGTTGGAAACAGCATATTTTCAAGCATTCAGAAAATCATGTTCGATTTTCCAAAGTGCGATAGCAGTACCCGAAGATCACGGCTAATTTGAGGGAATGTATCACGGCAGTAGGGTACATTGCAGCCGCCTGTTGCATCTGGCTTTTATTTTTAAACTGACAAGTATTATCTCACCATTTGCGATGATCCATTGTGACATCGTCCTTACCGGTTCAAGAACATGAACCGGCAAGCCCATCGCCATAGGAGTCACGCCGGCCCTACTGCCATTCCTTCAAATCCCTTACAGTTCTAACAGTCGAACACAGGAAGAGAGCGCTAATTGCGGCACAATAACGTTCAGCCGCACGGAGACTAATGTTCCACAGTCGCTCGATGAACTCATCCGCTTGTTGTTCTTGTCTACCGTCAGAGGACTAGTTACATGCAGCTCTCCGTGCTAGTCCATCCTGTGCAAGCCTTTCCAGTTCTGCATAACTACCAGAATTACATCAGTTTCACACGTCTTAGTGTCTTCAAGCCTTAGTTTCCCATACTTTATTGGATTACCAAATCCGCAATTCTTTTAGCCCTCGGGATGTGTACTACCAACCGATCCTTTCTTTTAGTTAAGTTGTCCTATAAATTTCTTTTTTCCCAAAAAAATGGTTCAAATGGCTCTGAGCACTATGAGACTTAACATCTGTGGTCATCAGTCCAGTAGAACTTAGAACTACTTAAACCTAACTAACCTAAGGACATCACACACACCATGCCCGAGGCAGGATTCGAACCTGCGACCGCAGCAGTCGCGCGGTTCCGGACTGAGCGCCTGAACCGCTAGACCACCGCGGCTGGCCTTCCTCCCCCCCCTCCCCCCCCCAGTTCTATTCACTACATCCTAGTTTGTTATTCGATCTATCCATCTAATCTTCAACATTCTTCTATGGCACCACAATTCAAAAGCTTCTGTCTTCTTCTTAGCTGAACTACCTATCGTCCAGTTTCCACTTATCTGCAAGGTTACGATCCAGTAAATGCCTTCGGAAAATATCCGAAAAACTTGAATTAATATTAGATGTTAACAGATTCCAGTTTTTCGGGAATGCTGTTCTTGCTATGCCACTCGTTATATCTCCCCTACTTCGGAAATTATCAGTTACTTTGTTGCCGAAATAACAAAATTCATCTACTACTCTTAGTAACTCACTGCCTAATCTGATTCTACTAGCATCAACTGATTTAATCCGGTTACAACCCATTACCCTTGTTTTACTCTTGTTAAAGTTCGTCTAACGTCCTCCCTTCAGGACGCTAGCCATTCCGTTCAACTGCTCTTCCAGTTTCTTTGCTGTCTCTGACTGAATTACAGTGGCATTGGCATGTTCCAGTGTTTTACTTCTTTCCCCACAACTTGCGTTTGCAAATTTCTAGTTGGTGTCCATTACTGCTTGCTCAATGTACCAGATTGAATAACACCGAGGGGAGGCTACAACACTGTCGCTCTGCCTTCTAAACAACTGCTACCTTTTCATGCCTTTCGAATCGAGTTACTGCTGTCTAGTTTTTGTACAAGTTATAGATAACCTCTTGCTACCTTATTTTATCTTTCTACTTTCAGAATTTGAAAGAGTCTATTGCCGTTAACATGTTTAAAAGGCGCTGCGTGGTGCGGGTCGATGGCGCCATTTATCATTGGGCCGTATTTTTTCGAGGATATGAGTCGTGTCGGTCCTGTTACCTATAACCGTCACTGGTAAGCGCTATGACAGTCTTTTGTGCGCCAACGCCGTTCCAGTCGTTCGACAGGGAGGATGTTTGGGTAGTATCAGTTTTATGTAGGATGGAGCTCCTCTGCACATTGCACAGCCAATGACGCGGCTGCTGCAGAGGCATTTCGGAAATGCTAGAATTGTCAGCCGTCATTTCACTACAGCCGGACACTCCATATCATCAGTGGCTTCTGGCTGCTCGCTTATCCGAAAGATGTTGTTTTTACAGCTCAAATTACAAACTCAGATGAAATGAAGACACGCATTGCAAACGCATTATGAACGTGACCCCCGAGAAACTCGGATCTGTTGCGGAACATGCTGTTTCTCGATTTCAGCTTGTGGCAGAAAACGGACGACAGCGTACTGAAAATATACAGTTAGGAACCGATGGAATTTTGATTTTTACGTGATTTCTGTTCTGACGACAACAACAAACCGATTTTTTGCCCATCCGATGGATTTATACTTTCTGTTGTTCTGATAGTGCGTCGCGGGATTAGCCGAGCCGTCTATGGCGCTGCAGTCATGGACTGTGCGGCTGGTCCCGGCGGAGGTTCGAGACCTCCTTCGGGCATTTGTGTGTGTAGTTGTCCTTAGGGTAATTTAGGTTAAATAGTGTGTAAGCTTAGGGACTGATGACCTTAGCACTTACGTCCCATAAGATTTCAAACACATTTGAATATTTTGTTCTGATGGTGCAAATTCATCTCTTCCCTATATGTTTGATTGAATCGGGAAAATACCCGTCTTTTTTAAACTAGATAGGTCATTTTGATTTGTTGCTGTTCTAGTCATATGCAAGTCCAAACAACTGAGCTATTTGGAACTGGCTTCTCGCTCTTCACGGATGGCTATTAAGCCATGTCTTATTTCTTAACCATATAAAGTTCTTATTGGTCTCATCTCAAACAAAATTATGCCTCTTCAATAACGGATAATTAATGAAATTCTTACCAACAAAAATATTCTAAAAACTGGCTCAAAATAATTGTAAATTCTATATCCAATTATTAAATTGTAGTTATTAATACGTGTACACACAGGTACGTTCCGGTAAAAGCATATAATTTATATGTAACCACGTCATGGGGTGTATCAGGTTTTACCCCATCGGTTCTACCCGGTTTTATCGTAACTATACCTTATCTGTAAAATTCCTTCTGGATAAGGAAGAAGATGAAGAATGTGTTTAACATGGCATATGTCCAAAAAGCCTGTGATAAGTATTATTCATTGTATTACTAGTTTCAACTTGCAATACGACGGTATAAGTTCCTTACTGAACACAAAATATCGCAAAGTAAGATACCCTACCACAAAAATTTAACAAATAATTCTTCTCGACAAAACGTGTCTGACATTAGCAAGCCTCATGGCGGTACTGAAGTTGCTGGTTGTCTTCATGGTCTAACGACCAAACAACAATGTTACCAACTCGTAAAGAGAAGTATGATGGTTCTCGGTTTCACCCCAATACCCGACTATACCACAGTTCGACTACTGGGGAGCAGTGGTCCAGCATCTGATCATTTTTGGTATGGGCACTATGAGAGAAGTTATTGTCATCAAAATGGCGATAACCGTCAGAAACCGCTAGAAATATGGACGGCTTCTTCTTCTTCTTATTCTAAGAGGTGCCTTAAAAGGTCTCTCCGAGGTCCTAAAACTGCGGAACACGGCGACATCAGCCTCCTTGTCTCTTCGGCCATCAGCGGCCGCAGTTAGCTGGTGCGCTTGAAAAACGCTAACGAATAGCGCGTTCAGCTTCTGGCATTTGCCGCCTAGAGTATCTTTGCAGTTTTGCTATTCATTACTGTCAACAGGAACGTAAAATGACGCCCACGATGCACCCTGGGGCGGCAGTGTCGTCATGGGGTTCCCAGACCGTGTGCACGCATGCGTAGGCGTACGCCTACCGCTACCCCAACTCAGCGAAACGCCACTCACACATAGCCTCTACAAGTCAGTTGTCCCTCATCCCCCTCCCGTCACGACCCTTGTGCCGCCACACTTTCACTAACACACACACTACAATAGGTCATTCCGCAGCTGCTCACCTTCCCTTAAGTGAAAAAATGAAATAAATAAAAATTAAGGTAACAGTCTGCTGTATTTTAAATACTTTGGTAAAATATAATGTAATATAAACAAATTGTTCTTGCTCAATCCATAGGTGAAACGATTATTCGTTCTCGCACCAACACGCATAAAAAATACTGTACGCTAGCGAAGGTACATTTCAGTTAAATATACTCCTGGAAACGGAAAAAAGAACACATTGACACCGGTGTGTCAGACCCACCATACTTGCTCCGGACACTGCGAGAGGGCTGTACAAGCAATGATCACACGCACGGCACAGCGGACACACCAGGAACCGAGGTGTTGGCCGTCGAATGGCGCTAGCTGCGCAGCATTTGTGCACCGCCGCCGTCAGTGTCAGCCAGTTTGCCGTGGCATACGGAGCTCCATCGCAGTCTTTAACATTGGTAGCATGCCGCGACAGCGTGGACGTGAACCGTATGTGCAGTTGACGGACTTTGAGCGAGGGCTTATAGTGGGCATGCGGAAGGCCGGGTGGACGTACCGCTGAATTGCTCAACAGGTGGGGCGTGAGGTCTCCACAGTACATCGATGTTGTCGCCAGTGGTCGGCGGAAGGTGCACGTGCCCGTCGACCTGGGACCGGACCGCAGCGACGCACGGATGCACGCCAAGACCGTAGGATCCTACGCAGTGCTGTAGGGGACCGCACCGCCAATTCCCAGCAAATTAGGGACACTGTTGCTCCTGGGGTATCGGCGAGGACCATTCGCAACCGTCTCCATGAAGCTGGGCTACGGTCCCGCACACCGTTAGGCCGTCTTCCGCTCACGCCCCAACATCGTGCAGCCCGCCTCCAGTGGTGTCGCGACAGGCGTGAATGGAGGGACGAATGGAGACGTGTCGTCTTCAGCGATGAGAGTCGCTTCTGCCTTGGTGCCAATGATGGTCGTATGCGTGTTTGGCGCCGTGCAGGTGAGCGCCACAATCAGGACTGCATACGACCGAGGCACACAGGGCCAACACCCGGCATCATGGTGTGGGGAGCGATCTCCTACACTGGCCGTACACCTCTGGTGATCGTCGAGGGGACACTGAATAGTGCACGGTACATCCAAACCGTCATCGAACCCATCGTTCTACCATTCCTAGACCGGCAAGGGAACTTCCTGTTCCAACAGGATAATGCACGTCCGCATGTATCCCGTGCCACCCAACGTGCTCTAGAAGGTGTAAGTCAACTACCCTGGCCAGCAAGAACTCCGGATCTGTCCCCCATTGAGCATGTTTGGGACTGGATGAAGCGTCGTCTCACGCGGTCTGCATGTCCAGCACGAACGCTGGTCCAACTGAGGCGCCAGGTGGAAATGGCATGGCAAGCCGTTCCACAGGACTACATCCAGCATCTCTACGATCGTCTCCATGGGAGAATAGCAGCCTGCATTGCTGCGAAAGGTGGATATACACTGTACTAGTGCCGACATTGTGCATGCTCTGTTGCCTGTGTCTATGTGCCTGTGGTTCTGTCAGTGTGATCATGTGATGTATCTGACCCCAGGAATGTGTCAATAAAGTTTCCCCTTCCTGGGACAATGAATTCACGGTGTTCTTATTTCAATTTCCAGGAGTGTAGAAAGCCAAACTGTTTCTCATGGTAATCTTTACTTAACTATCAAGACACTATTTTTTAGTTCAGGATAAAAACTTGGCCTTGTTCAAGTAGGACGCGCGTACAGTGAGTTCTGTACAAACTTAACTACGTATACTGGCAGTTTATCTATCCCGGGAATCAGGGATGACTATTTTTATCGTCACTGATGCTGGCAAGATACAGATCCCAGGGACTCCTAGACTTCCGAGAACGTTTTAATTGCAGCTTTGAAGCCGTACAGCAAACAACAACAGAAATATGTGATATAATTATAAATTAACAGTTTCGGATTTTTCCCTTTACTTGTACTATGAAACCTTGCTTTTTACCAAATTCCATGAACCTAGGTCAACGGAAAGTACCTTATAGGTGTTCTATTATCATAAATGGCCATATTTTTGACTGAATTGAATTAGAAGCTCAAAAGTTCTGCACCACTAAGGGCCCATAGACCTAAACATGTGACATGAAGCTGTGCTTGATACGTTTACTAGATACTGAGAAAAATTGTTCTTAACAGTCGGACAGACGGACAGACAGACAGACGGACAACAAAACGATCCTGTGAGATTATACTGTAGGGGTCACTGCAACCAGCCACAAAATGTTTGAAATTATTTTATTGTATCATTACCAGTTTCGGGCCTAAGCTTAAAATACTGCATACATACGACATCCACTCTTTGCACAGTTTGCCATTTCTTATACTCATTGCCCCCAATATGTAATACTGCTACTTCTGTATTTAAGCCGTCTGCATTTCCGTGCTTCTTCCCAGGTTTATGCGTGACTTCGAAAACAAGATCGGTTAGTCCTACTGCGCATCTTGTCAACCGACTGGAAGGATTCTTCAACCGCATCAGCCATTTCAATCCCGCATGATCTGTTGTTACTCTAAACTTTTTACCGCATGCATAACATTTAAAATATGGGATTCCGTAAATCAGGCTTGACATCTCTTTCTCCGTTGCGAAACAATTATTTCTGCAGAATTTATTTGTCCTGATGCGTAACCTACTGTATGTTCTGAAACATCCCATTTGAAAAATTAAGCATTGCTCTGAGCACTATGGGACTCAACATCTTAGGTCATAAGTCCCCTACAACTTAGAACTACTTAAACCTAACTAACGTAAGGACATCATACACACCCATGCCAGAGGCAGGATTCGAACCTGCGACCGTAGCAGTCCCGCGGTTCCGGACTGCAGCGCCAGAACGGCACGGCTACCGCGGCCGGCAAGCATGACTGTGCTGGTAAACTACGTTGTCTGATACAGAAACAGCTGAGTAAAATTCAACGTACTCAGACATTTCTCTCTTTACTTATTCTGATCATCACTAAACATTTTTAGCGCAACGCAATCTGACTTTCAATAATCCGTACAAAAGAATGGCCCCGACCAACAATAACCTACACCTTTCATGAATCACTTATCTCACAAAAGTCTTCGTTACTCGAACTACTGCAATACAGCGAGCGCCAGTACTGCCAACTAAATAAAAGATTCAAACTACTGAAGGCACTAACTACTGACAGGCATAATTAGCAAATGAAATATTTTGATAGAGAACAAAAAATGCATTTAACTTAATAGTGTTCAAAAGTCATCATATACATATCTATCTATCAATTCATGACATCCATCTTTACAAATTTCCTTTTTTTGGCGGACACACGTCCAGTTCGTTCGCTTATAGTAATTTCTCAAAACTCTGGCCTCTATAGCGACTATTCCAACGATGAGTCCAACCAGCCACAGACTGCACACAGCGCAGTCAGCGATTTTCATACAGAGCACTACGTGGCATTACCAACATAGAAACTTAAACAGCCTACTTGTAGTTCTCGTGACAAATGTTAAAGCTTCTTTTAGCGCCCCAAAAGCATGTTGGCAGTCTTCTGATCACACAATTTTAGTACCGTTTTTTAACGACTGTGTCACGTATGGTCCTCATTTTCAATATATGATAATTTAGATGGTAATTTCTCTTACACCCATAAAAAAAAAAGTTTTCCATCACCCCGATTCCCAGAACTGCTGAAGATAGACGTTGACTGTGGATATTGTATCACAGACACAGTCCCTTTGACTGTTCAGAGTTATCACTAAACCCGCCCAGAGAAGTAAATAACCATGCATTAGCAGCCCCTATCAGTTCCAGTAATTCCATCACGAAGGAGGTACACGGCTCGTGTTGTCTGTAGTTCAACAATGCCTAGACGGCATTGTTACTTTGTGCCAGGAAGGGCTATCAACAAGGAAAGTGTTCAGACGTATGGGAGTGCACCAAAATGATGCTGTTCGGACATGGCACAGACACAGACAGACAGGAGCTGTCGATGACATGCCTCGCTCAGGCCGCCCAAGGGCTACTACTGCAGTGCATGACTGCTACCTACAGATTATGGCTCGGAGGAGCCTGACAGCAACACCACCATGTTAAATAATGCTTTTCGTGGAGCCACAGGACGACATGTTACGACTCAAAGTGTGCACACTTGGCTGCATGTTTCGCAACTTCACTCCCGATGTCCATGGCGACGTCGATCTTTGCAACCACGACAGCGTGCAACGCAGTTCAGGTGGGCCCAACAACATGCCGAATTTACCGCTGAGGATTGGCATCACGCTCTGTTCACGGATGAGACGTGTTTGGAGGCAACTCGGTCAGACTGAACGCCTTAGACACACTGTCCAGCGAGTGCAGGAGTGCAGCAAGGTGGAGGTACCCTGCTGTTTTGGGGTGACATCAGGTGGGGCCGACGTACGCTGCTGGTGGTCATGGAAGGCGCCGTAATGGCTGTACGATACGTGAATGCCATCATACGACCGATAGTGCAACCATATAGACAACATATTGGTGAAGCATTCGTCTTCATGGGCTACAATTCGCGTCCCCATCGTGCAAATCTTGTGAATGACTTCCTTCAGTATAACGAAACTGCTCGATTAGAGTTGCCAGCATGTTCTCCAGACATGAACCCTATCGAACATGTCTGGAATAGATTGAAAAGGGCTGTTTATGGATGACGTGACCCACCAACAACTCCGAGGGGTCCACGCCGAATCAAAAAGATGCTCTGAGCACTATGGGACTTAACATCTATGGTCATCAGTCCCCTAGAACTTAGAACTACTTAAAACTAACTAACCTAGGGACATCACATAACACCCAGTCATCACGAGGCAGAGAAAATCCCTGACCCGGCCGGGAATCGAACCAGGGAACCCGGGCGTGGGAAGCGAGAACGCTACCGCACGACCACGAGCTGCGGACACTACGCCGAATCGCCGATGAGGAGTGGGACAATCTGGACCAACACTGCCTTGATGAACTTGTGAATAGTATGCCACGACGGATACACGCATGCATCAATGCAAGAGGACGTGCCACTGGATATTAGAGGTACCAGTGTGTACAGAAATTTGGATCACTACTTCTGAAGGTCTCGCTGTATGGTGGTACAACATGCAATGTATTTTTTCATGAGCAATAAAAGGGCGGAAATGAAGCTTATGTTGATCTCTGTCCCAATTTTCTGTGTAGGTTCCAGAACTCTCGTAACCGAGGGGATGCAAAACTTTTATGATGTGTGTATTTGTATGTTGTGATTTATGTGCACCTCCTCAGTCTCTTAACTAATTAATTTAGAACCCAGTCATACCGGGAGGAATTAGATAGTTTTTCGCTGTTAAGAACGAGACTGAAATTAGAATCAGTTTCTCTGCGGCCAGGGCAGCAGGTGGCGGCATCATCTCCCCTCACCTCCCCCCCCCCCCCCCCACACACACAAACACACACACACATAAAAGAGAGGACTCTTGCACCAGCTGGATTACAACGTGTCTTTACCGCGCCAGGGAACTAATACGTAGTCCACCGACGTTACAAGGTAATCACTGTTCCAGATATACGTGCCTCTCTAACCAAGATTCCGCCGGCTCGGTAGCTCAGCTGTTCTGTCAGAGGGTTAGCTACCCTATGTTGAAAAAAGCAGAAAAAAACCTCAGTGAATAGATCAGCGATGACCTTGAATGAGTGTCATAGGTCGTCCACCCCGAACAAATGCAACGACCAGTAATGAACAATATGAGATAAAAAAATGATGGATCAAACAATGAAAAAAGACTCCAATAAAAAGTAGAAAAAGATCGCTAAGGTACGACTGTGAGGTGGCGCTCGTCTCGGAGGTAAAGCAGTTCGAGTCCTAGTGTTGAATGAAAATTTCAATGCTAGTATTTGGGCTGCAGGTGGAGAAGAGGTGGTGGCGTAAAGTTTCCAGCTACCAGTTCTAGCGCCATTGTTCTGGATTGAAGTCCAACCCTGTCTGAAATCTCTCATGAGGTAAGGGCGTGTGACACTGTTTTGGTGATCTGTACGTCAGATGAGGACATTGAGCTCATCGATCCCATTCGAGAGGGGGCTGTGCCGGCACCGGGTTTCACCCTCTCCTTTCTCTCGCCGTCGTCGTACAACACAAACATAACACTACACTATACACGCATCCATTACACTCAAAACTATGCATGTGAAACAACTATCCCACGTGTGTAGGAAAGGGGCCAATGTGAGCAGAGGGAGCACACCCATTCGGACAAACTGCAGAAGCCTGTCATCAAGTATGTCTTGCAAGCGTGCCATACGACATTTACATTTTGCACAGTTGCAGATTTTTACGATCGCTCTAATGACAAGCAACCAAAACTGACAGACCACACTGTAGGCGTAGACTTAAGAAGGCTTCTAGAAGTCGATATGTCGATACTTGACTTCGTGACAGTTTTGTTAAGTGTATATACATATACAAGTTGTTTAAAAAACGAATATACGTATTTCTAATGCATATATAAACTTTAAGACACACGAATATGCAACTTCACACAGAGGTTTACGAACCTCTCAAGTTCAGAATGAGATTTTCACTCTGCAGCGGAGTGTGCGCTGATATGAAACTTCCTGGCAGATTAAAACTGTGTGCCGGACCGAGACTCAAACTCGGGACCTTTGCCTTTCGCGGGCAAGTGCTCTACCAACTGAATGGCAAAGGTCCCGAGTTCGAGTCTCGGTCTGGCACACAGTTTTAATCTGCCAGGAAGTTTCATATCAGCGCACACACGGCTGCAGAGTGAAAATCTCATTCTGGAAACATCCCCCAGGCTGTGGCTAAGCCATGTCTCCGCAATATCCTTTCTTTCAGGAGTGCTAGTTCTGCAAGGTTCGCAGAAGAGCTTCTGGAAAGTTTGGAAGGTAGGAGGCGAGGTACTGGCAGAAGTAAAGCTGTGAGGACAGGAGTCGTGCTTGGGTAGCTCAGTTGGCAGAGCACTTGCCCGCGAAAGGCAAAGGTCCCGAGCTCGAATCTCGGTCCGGCACACAGTTTTAATCTGCCAGGAAGTCTCTCAATTTCAGATTACAGATGTTCAATATGTCCTCCATCAGCGACAAGAACAATATCACATCGATACTCAAATTCCTCTCGTACTCAGGCAAGTTTGTCCTTCGTCACTGATGTTATGGCAGTACGGATCCGGTTCGTCAACTCTTCCGGGTTCTGTGGAGTGGTGGTACATAAATGTTGTCTTTAACGAAACCCCACAGGAAGAAGTCAGAGCTTCTCAAATCCAGTGACCATGGAACCCAGCTGAGACATGCTAAGTCGCCGTCTCCTTGACAACCAATCCATCGGTTCGGTAGAATTTAATTCAGATATTGACGCACTTGGCGACTCCAGTGAGGGGGTGGCGTTCTTGTTAAAAAATGAAGTTGTCTACGTGCAGACTCGAAAACAACCAGTTTTGTAACATAGCGAGATACTACTGGCCGTTTACCGTGTTTCCATCAAATAAGAATGGCCGTTAACAGATAATCGGGATATCACACAAAACACATTGACTTTGGGCGAATCTCGTACATGTTCAATGGCTGCATGTGGGTTCTGTAGGCCCAAAACTCGAACATTGTGTTTGTTTACCTGACCACTAACACGGAAAATTGCTTCATCATTGAACACGGTGCGTTGTGCGAAAGTGTTATTACTGTCAATAGCATCAAGAATCTCGTTACAAAATGCCACACGTTTGCGTTGGTAATCGGGACGCAGAACTTGTAACAGCTGTAACTTCTACGGCTTCGTAATCAACCGACGTCTTAAAATACGCCAAGTTGTTGTTGTAGGCAGTTGTAACTACCGACTGGCACAACGAGTTGATTCTGAAGGACTACGTTGGAAAGCAATTTGAATTCTTGCAACATTTTCTTCAGGATCACGCGGGCGGCCAGGACTCTTTCCTCTACAAACACATCCTGTGTCTATAAACTGTCGATGCCATCTGCGAATCTTCCACCCATTCCGAGTATCAATTTGGTACCTCAACCTGAAATGTCTTTTCACTGTAATCACGGAATAGCACTTCGCAAACTGTGTGTGTGTGTGTGTGTGTGTGTGTGTGTGTGTGTTTGTGTGTGTGTGTGTGTGTGTGTGTGTGTGTGTGTGTGCGGGTGTGTGTGTCTTTATGAGTTCCCCACATGCTCGTAATCAAACGGACCGATTTCAGCCAGACTTGGCGTACATATCCCTTAATGCCAGGCAACAATCGCTGTGGGGTTAGGAATCATCTGCCTATCATGGTTCAGGAGAAATTACGTCATAAACAGTGAGATGCGTGGGAAACTGAAGCATTGTGTGTGTCATTTAAAAGTATTACATCTGCACTATTAACTATATTCACAATAAATTTCGCAGACAGTACCTTCATATGCCGCTAAATGCACCTACAAAAGAATATCCTGATACCAGTCGTAGTTCAGGTGATATGACGTAATAAACGCTGAGATGCGTGAAAAAATGCCGGATCAAAAATGGTTCTAAAGGCTCTGAGCACTATGGCACTTAACTGCTGAGGTCATCAGTCCCCTAGAACTTAGAACTACTTAAACCTGACTAACCTAAGGACATCACACACACCCATGCCCGAGGCAGGATTCGAACCTGCGACTGTAGCGGTCGCGCGGTTCCAGACTGAAGCGCCTAGAACCGCTTGGCCACTCCGGCCGGCCATGCCGGATCATGCATGAAATTTTGATACGAATATTCATTCTATACTAACACATTTCTCCATTCGAGTCAACTTAAGGAAATCCCTGACAGCTAGCAGCGCTTTTGGAAGGTTTCAACTGCGAAGCGGAAACGGTTGTAGGTGAAAAGAACAGTCGTCTGTAGGGCATACGAAGAGACGTTCCATAAGTACGTTTGCAAAATTGCGTTGTACTTTTTGGATATTTCTTTGTACTACTGTTTCATAATTTTAAAGGTGTTTTTACGAATAAATGAAAATCAATTTTTTCGATATTGACCTACAAACACCAATCTTTTGTTTTCAGCAGAAAATATGCAAAACGACTATCCCGATAACGGATGGTTTGTTAGCTAGTTGATTATAAATTATTACATCTCATTGTAAAATGTAAAATTATCATTCCACAGGTCTGTGCCACAAAGTAAAGCATCAGTAAACCGCTGAGGTACACCGGATGCGGAAGTCTAATCTACGTTGTGCTTAGTATTCGAAGCTATAGTTTAAATATTCGGCGGGAGGGAATGAGAACAATGCTTATCTGAATTGGTCAAACTATAAAGCGTGCTTTAAAACTTTACAGAAATTCGATGAAACAAAGTAGAAAAACATACTATAATGACGCATTAAGCCTAATCCTAGAATGCGCAAAGGAATGTAAACATGATCGTGTAAGCAGCACTGAGCGACCGAATTGTCAAAGAGGTTAGCTCACTTGAAAAACTGTCAAACTTTGCGAGGATTCCTGTTGTCCGACTGTTCAGCTATGCTTCCTACGTCACTTAGCGCGAGGCTACATCGACAAACAACTTCTGGGAATATTTTGCATCTAACGTAAACATATAATCGATAAAATTGTGGTGCTAGCTCGTAATAATGAATAGCACACAGCAGTGAAAGACAACGTGTAAACAAAACTCTTGTGTCAATTTGTAATGTAGAAAACATGGTTTAATAAAAAAAATTATATCGCAGTAGCGACTCTCCTCGGCTTCGACCCGGGAGCACAAAGTATTTGCGGCTGAACGACTTGTCTGCGTAGCGGTAATGTTGTTTACTGGCCGCTGAATAGAGTTACGCACGAAATTCAGAGCTCAAAATTAGGTAGGTGAATAATATCACTTTCGTATAACTTAAATGACTTAAACAGCGCACGCCAGGAAAATTATAAGGCGACATCAATGTCTTCTGTTCCATACGTAATTGGCGTTTGGAGTGACATTTCGTGAAAATGGTGGAGCACACCATGAGTTAATTAACCAGTTTATAACCAATGTAAATATTACACTGAAGAGCCAAATAAAATGGTACACCTGTCTAATATCGTGTAGGGCCTCCGAGAGCACGTAGAAGTGCCGCAACACGACGTGACATGGGCTCGACTAATTTCTGAAGTAGTGCTGGAGGGAATTGACACAATGAATCCTGCAGTACTGTCCATAAACGCGACAGAGTACGAGGGGGTGGAGATCTCTTCTGAAGAGCACGCTGCACGGCATCGCAGATATGCTCAATAATGTTCATTTTTGGGAAGTTTGATGGCCAGCGGAAGTGTTTAAACTCAGAAGAGCGTTACTGTAGCCACTCTGTAGCAAATCTGGACATGTGGGGCGTCGCAGTGTTCTGATGGAATCGCCCAATTCCATCGGAATGCACAATGGACATCAATGGATGCAGGTGGTCGGACAGGATGCTTACGTACGTGTCACCTGTCAAGGTTGTATGTAGACGTATAAAGAGTCCAGTATCACTCCAACTGTACACGCCCCACACCATTACACAGCGTCCACCAGCTTGAGCAGTACCCTGCTGACATGCAGTGTCCATGGATTCAAGAGATTGTCTCCATACTCGTACACGTCCATCCGCTCGATACAATTTGAAACGAGCCTCGTCCGAGGATGCAATATGTTTCCAGTCATCAAGAGTACAATGTCGGTGTTGACGGACCATGGCGAGGCATAAAGCTTTGTGTCGTACATACATCAAGGGCACACGAGTGGGCCTTCGGCTCCGAAAGCCCATATCGATGAAGTTTAGTTGAACGGTTCGCTCGCTGACATGTTGATGGCCCAGAATTAAAATCTGCAGCACTTTGCGGAAGGGTTTCACTTCTGTCATATTGAACGATTCTTTTCAGTCGTCGTTGGTCCCGTTCTTGCAAGATCTTTTTCCGGCCGCAGCGATGTCGGAGATTCGATGTTTTACCGGATTCCTGATATTCACGTTATACTCGTGAAGTCGTCCGACAGGAAATTCTCGCTTTATCGCTGCCTCGGGGATGCTGTGTCCCATCGCTGTTGCCCCGAATATAATACGACGTTCAAATTCACTTAAATCTTGATAATTTCCCATTGTAGCAGTAACCGATCTAACAACTGAGCCAGACACTCGTTGTCTTATATAGGCGTTGCCCGCCGCAGCACCATATTCTGCGTGTTTACATATCTCTGTATTTGAATACGCATACCTATATCAGTTTTTTTTGCGCTTCAGCGTCTATGCAAATCATTGCTGTAAATGTGTTGTGTGATCGGATATGAATTTTAATTTGAAGCATATCATGCGTCGCAGACTGGCTGAGTGGCTTATGTCCAAAGGGCATAAAGATAATAAAATAACGAAAAAACCACGCTCGATATATATGTGTAGCCTGTGTCGTCACTCCTGTTGTGAAGCTTAGTAAGCTTTGATTCATAGTTGAGACTCATTGCCGTATTTCTTTCCCAATTGCTCTTTGTGGTAGACTTATTCGCAGTACCATGCAAGCCGGCCAGTGTGGCCGTGTGGTTCTAGGCGCTTCAGTCTGGAACCGCCTGACCGCTACGGTCGCAGGTTCGGATCCTGCCTCGGGCATGGATGTGTTTGATGTCCTTAGGTTAGTTAGGTTTAAGTAGTTCTAAGTTCTAGGGGACTGATGACCACAGATGTTAAGTCCCATAGTGCTCAGAGCCATTTGAACCATCTGAAGTACCATGCAAAGGATTGTGTTCGCATCTACACTGAGGAGACAAAATTCATGGGATACCTCCTGATATCATGTCGGACCTCCTTTTTGCCCGGCACAGTGCAGCAGCTCGACGTGGCATGGACCCGACAAGTCGTTGGAAGCAACTTGCACAAATATTGTGCCATGTTGCCTCTACAGCTCTCCGTAATTGTGAAAGTGTTGCCGGTGCGGGCTTGTGTGCACGATCTGAACTCACGTTATATATCTTAAATGTTCGATTGGAGTCACGTCTCGCGATATGTGTGACCAAATCATTCGGTCGAATTGTCCAGAACGTTCTTCAAACCAATCACTAACAACTGCGGCCCGGTGACATTGAGCATTGTCATACATAATAATTCCATCGCTGTTTGGGAACATGAAGTTCATGTACATGGTCTCCAAGTAGCGAAAAATAATAATTTACAAGCAATGATCGGTTCAGTTGAACCCATACCATTATGGAGGCACCACTTGGTTGCACAGTGGTTTGTTGATAACTTGAGTCCGTCACACACGAACCCTACCATCAGATCTTAACAAATGAAATCGGGATTCATCTGACCAGGCCACGGTTTCCCGTCGAGTCCAGCCGATATGGTCACAAGCCCAGGAGAGGCGCTGCAGGCGATGTCCTGCTGTTAGCAACGGCATTCGCGTCGGTCGTTTCTGCCATAGCCCACTGACGCCAGTCCAAATCGCTACATACGTCGTACGTCCCACATTGATTTCTGTGTTTGTGTAACGCACTGTTGCTTGTTTGCTATCACTGACAACTGTATTCAAACGTCGCTGCTGTCGGTCGTTAAGTGAAGGCCGTCGGCCAGTGTGCTGTCCATAGTGAGAGGTAATGCGTGGGCACACTCTTCACACTGTGAATTCCCAAACTATTTCCGAAATGGAATGTCCCATGCGTCTACCTCCAACTATCATTCCTCGTTCAAAGTCTGTTAATTCCCGTTGGGCGTTTATAATCACGTCGGAAAAGTTTTCAAGTAAATTACCTGAGTACAAATGTCAGCTCTGGCAATGCCCAACCCTTTTATATCTTGTGTACGCGATACTACCGCCATCTGTATGCGTGCTTATTGCTTTTCCATGACTTTTCGTCAATAGTGCTCAGAGCCATTTGACTTTCGTCACCTCAGTGTATGATGCACCGACAGCATAAAGCTGAAAGTTGTGTCATCTTCTACGCTGCTGAAAAACCTATTTGTGTAAACGAAGTAAAGCTGCATCCATCGCTGAAGTAGTTTTCCGAAAAAGCATTTTTGTTTTTGCTCAAAAAACTTAAAACTCCACTTTGGATTCGCATTTTTTTCGCCACGCAATTCTTCTGAAACGACTGCAATTAACTGGGCGTCACTTTGGCAGCCAATTGTCTGACCGGGAAAGGGAGAGTTACAGTGTAACATGGAATCCGAGCCACTTTTCGTTTCTGGTGATCTGCACAGCATTGAGAAATGAATACCGTCTTTTGGCAGAGTGGAAGAAAAAAAGAAAGAAAAGTCCGGTACGTTTCGATTGCACAACCTTTCACTTTCCACGTATGGGATGAACCAACTGGCCCGTTACAAGGTTTGGCCATGATTTTTTGGTCTCTCGAGTCGCTACTGGCCTCCCGAGTTGTGGCAGCTGTACCGCTTCGTTGCAAGGGAATCGTTTTCACAGCGGCGGTTGACTTAAAAATACATTGTAATTCAGACAATTTCCACGAAATATTTAGGTCATATACACAAACCCTCCTCGTGGGCAATTTTTTCCCGGCCAGTTTGGCTTCAAAAAATGCGAAATTTGTTGTGGGAAATCGTGGAATATTCCCGCTTCAGCACCTATAGCTTCACGAAGTTTTGATCGGTAGCGGCTCTGAACATAGCCTTCAAAATGGCGTCTGTAACGGATGTGCGTTCGAAGCAAAGAGCTGTCATTGAGTGTTTTGTTTTTTCTTTTGTTGGAAAATCAGATCATCGCAGATATCTCTAGGTGCTTGCAGAATGTCTGCGGAGACCTGGCAGTGAACAGAAGCTCGATTAAGCGTTAAACGAGGCATCTGTCATCATAGCAACAAGGTCGAGCAAACTTGTTGCATCTACCGCATGCGGGTCGACGGCACACAACGGAGACTCATACAATGTTGGAACGTGCGGACACTCTCATTCGAAGCGATCGACAGATCACAGTCAAACACCTATCTGATCAATTGGATGTCTCTGTTGGCAGTGTTGACACACTCGTCCACCAGTCAGGATACTCAAAGGTGTGTGCCTGCTGGGTGCCTCAATGCCCAACAGAAAGAGAATTATGTCGAGAATTCCCTGTTCATTACGGGGCTCATCGTGCCATTTTTGGCGAACATCGTCACAGGCGATGAAACCTAGGGTTATCACTTTGAACAGCAAACAAAGCAGTAACCCATGGAGTGGCCCCATACCACCTCTTCTCGAGAGTGTTCGATTTGTGCTTTTACCAGTGAGGGGGATGTCTTAGGGAGTTAGTATAATTATATATGTTACTAGCTTGGACCGTGGCGTTACCCATGGTTAAACAGTTATTTACAAATAGATGTTAATGCCAAAAGTCACTATTCACGCCTAAGCACTATCAGAAAAGGCATCCCTTGTTATATCTTTAAAAGTACATTATAGGTACGGCTTATTTACAAAATCATCTACATACAGGTGTACGAGGGGAATTCAAAAAGTAAAGGCACATTTGTGAAAAGCTGTACTTATTCTAATGACAGAAAACTGAAACATGCGTTATTTTTCTACGTAACCTCCCTCGACTTCAATGACTGGATGTTCCAGCACCTCGAATCTCAACTCCTTTATTGCGTCGGCTGTCCGTTTGGCAGAATGTGAGCGAGCGTTATCTTGTTGCAGGATGACACCTCTTCACAGTTTTCCACGACGTTTGGATCTGATTGCAGGTTTTAGTTTCGTACGCAACACATCACATCCACCATACAATACAGACTTAGCTCTAAAGCCTCGTTTACGCTGAGGCGACGTCTTGCAACATTGTGGCATGCTACGGAAATGTGGCGTGCGACGTCTTGTCGTTTAGTTCTAAATGTTTTGAAATGCTTACCTACTACATAACACTTTTTCAAAAGCAATAAGCAAACATATTAATAGTATTAATAGTAAGACTGTATTAAAAACTTTCAGTGTTCGGCTCCGCAAATTTAAATTATATGTAAAGTTTTACTACAGTGCGTGGGAAATAAACATCCCAGGTTGGGATGCATAAACTAAAACCAGAGGAGGGGATGGTTTGATGCAGGGGGGGGGGGGGAATCCCCCCCCCCATACGCCCCTGCAAATCGCTTCTCGAAAAAAAAAAAAGTTAAAAGCTGGACCATCAGCCGACATTTTGTTTGATGTCCTCAGCTCTGAAATGTATTGCGCTAGCCTCAAGAAATCGAGGGAACGACGTCAGCACGCTCATCCCCATGCAAATGCAAACCAACTTCTCTTTATCCGTGCTAGTGCAAGGCCTCACAAGATTGCGCTCCCGAGAGAAGCTCATAAAACTACACTGGATTGTTTTTTTGATCCACTCTACAGCCTTGATCTCACATGTTCCGACTTTCATATGCTTGGTTCGGTGAAGGGTACACTCGGCGGGAAGCAGTACGTGGATGATGGGGAGGTCGTTGATACGGCAAGACACTGTCTCCGACGACTACCAACACTGTGACATCACGCGGGAATGCAGGCCCTCAATAAGATAGCATAAGGCTGTCGCCTTGAACCGAGATCATGTTGAAAAATAGGGTTTTGTAATCAAAATAGTTGGGAATAATGTGGTGTAGTTGAATTCTGCATAAAACCAACTTGCTTTCAGAAAATTTTGTGTTGGTTTACTTATTGGTTTGACAGAGCACTGAAAGACCTGAGTCGAAACAAGGCCCCGGAAGTAGACAACATTCCATTAGCACTACTGACAGCCTCGGGAGAGCCAGTCCTAACAAAACTCTACCATCTGGTGAGCAGGATGTATGAGACAAGCGAAATACCCTCAGACTTCAAGAATAATATAATAATTCCATCCCAAAGAAAGCAGGTCTTGACAGATGTGAAAATTACCAAACTATCAGTTTAATAAGCCACGGCTGCAAAATACTAACGTGAATTCTTTACAGACGAATGGAAAAACTGGTAGAAGCCGACCTCGGGGAAGATCAGTTTGGATTCCGTAGAAATGTAGGAACACGTGAGGCAATACTGACCCTACGACTTATCTTAGAAAATAGATTAAGGAAAGGCAAACCTACGTTTCTAGCATTTGTGGACTTAGAGAAAGCTTTTGATAATGTTGACTGGAATACTCTCTTTCAAATTCTGAAGGTGGCAGGGGTAAAATACAGGGAGCAAAAGGCTATTTACAATTCGTACAGAAAATAGATGGAGGTTATAGAGTCGAGGGGCATGAAAGGGAAGCAGTGGTTGGGAAGGAAGTGAGACAGGGTTGTAGCCTATCCACGATGTTATTCAATCTGTGTATTGAGCAAGCAGAAAAATTCGGAGTAGGAATTAAAATCCATGGAGAAGAAATAAAAACTTTGAGGTTCACCGATGACATTGCAATTCTGTCGGAGACAGCAAAGGATCTGGAAGAGCAGCTGAACGGAATGGACAGTTTCTTGAAAGGAGGATATAAGATCAACATCAACAAAAGCAAAACGAGGATAATGGAATGTAGTCGAATTAAATCGGGTGACGCTGCGGGAATTAGATTAGGAAATGAGACGCTTAAAGTAGTAAATGAGTTTTGCTATTTGGGGAGCAAAATAACTGATGATGCTCGAAGTAGAGAAGATATAAAATGTAGACTGGCAATGGGAAGGAAAGCGTTTCTGAAGAAGAGAAATTTGCTAACATCGAGTTTGGATTTAACTGTCAGGAAGTCGTTCCCGAAAGTTCAAATGGCTCTGAGCACTATGGGACTTCACATCTGTGGTCATCAGTCCCCGTTCCTGAAAGAATTTGTATGGAGTGTAGCCATGTATGGAAGTGAAACGTGGACGATAAACAGTTTAGACAAAAAGAGAATAGAAGCTTTCGAAATGTGGTGCTACAAAAGAATGTTGAATATTAGATGGGTAGGTCACATAACTAATGAGGAGGTATTGACCAGAATTGGGGAGAAGAGAAATCTGTGGCACAACTTGACAAGAAGAAGGTATCGGTTGGTAGGACATGTTCTGAGGCGTCAAGGAATCACCAATTTAGTGTTGGAGGGCAGCGCGGAGGGTAAAAATCGTAGAGGGAGACCAAGAGATGAATACTCTATACAGACTTAGAAGGATGTCGGTTGCAGTAGGTACCGGGAGATGAAGAAGCTTGCACAGGATAGAGTAGCATGGAGAGCTGCATCAAACCAGTCTCTGGACTGAAGACCACAACAACAAATTATTGGACACCTTTAAGTAGTCGAAACAAGACCAAAATTCCTACAGTAGTTGCTGGTATTAGTCCAAATATACAGACAAAAGCGAGCAGGCAACTTCAGTTTGTTGAGGAAGATCAGACAGAAGAGAAGAAGAGATAGCGAAGATATATGCTTTACGCGCTGGAAGATACACACCTTCATCTCGATGACATTTCCAGGAATTCAGAATTACTGGATATTCTTGCGCACGTAATCCTAAACAATGTTAGTATTCTCAATTCTTAACTTTAGCCGTTAATTTTGCCTAGAAAAATAGGCAGTACAGAGTCGACCCCAGGCAGCAGGAGACCCGGAGCGTGTGCTGTGTGGATAAACCGCCTCTGCAATGAAGTAGCCACCTTAAAGCCTTACGAATCTTCTGCGGATACTCGCTGTCAAAGTTTGACTCGTCCCTCTGGAATACGCTCTCTGGGGCGACTTTCAGAGTAACCTCTTTTAGCTCTCGCACACGACGCGCAGCCCTTTCGTCGCGAGGCTCCCCTCTTCGTTACCAGCGCTCTCGGAACGGCTCTGAACAGTCCTGAACAGCTCTGGACGCGCGGAATGAGGTTCCCAGCGGCGCGTGTCGGAGAATCGATATCGGCTGCGCCGGCAGAATGGGGCTCTGAAAGCTGCTGTTACCCCAGGCGACAGGCGGCGGCGACGAGCCCAGAGCAGTCCCACATAGTCGTTAGGCCGGGCAGCTGACACTGCTCCGTGTTCCCAGATACACCGAGAGGACACTAGTCCGATCGTTAACACGGCCACGGCACTGTGTCTGAAGTAGGAGGGGTTTGGGGGCAGGTGGGCAATCTGTTGAAAACGTCACGGGTAACCGTGCCGAGTGCACGCATCTCACATCGGAGGGGCTGTTCCACTGGTCTTACCCTCAAGGTGCAACCGAGCGAGGTGGCGCAGTTGTTAGCACACTGGACGATGGTTCAGACCGGCGTGCTGCTATCCTTACTTAAGTTTTCCGTGATTTTCCTTAATCGCTTCAACCATTGCCGGGATGGTTCCTTTGAAAGACCCTCCCATCCTTCCCTAATCCGATGGGACCACTGACCTTGCCATTTGGTTCCCTCACCTCAAATCAACCAGTCAACCTCAAGGTGCACACCATTATTGAGGAGGGTGCAATTCAAGTAAACCGTTTCGTTGTAGTCTTCGATTCAAAATCATCTTTAATATGGCTTTCACTGTAGTCCGTCTTGTGTAAACCCTTCACACTTTCCTCCCCGTGCCAGTCTCTTCCTCGCCCTATGTCCTTATTTACTTGTGTGTATGTGTTCCAATCACTCAGAGGGCCATAGACACGGGTTCCCAGGTAGATGCCCTGTTTCTTGACTTCCGCAAGGCGTTCGATACAGTTCCCCACAGTCGTTTAATGAATAAAGTAAGAGCATATGGACTGGCAGACCAATTGTGTGATTGAATTGAAGAGTTCCTAGATAACAGAACGCAGCATGTCACTCTCAATGGAGAGGAGTCTTCCGAAGTAAGAGTGATTTCAGGTGTGCCGCAGGGAAGTGTCGTAGGATCGTTGCTACTCACAACATACATACATGATCTTGTGGATAACATCGGAAGTTCACTGAGGCTTTTTGCGGATGATGCTGTGGTGTATCGAGAGGTTGTAACAATGGAAAATTGTACTGTAATGCAGGAGGATCTGCAACGAATTGACGCATGGTGCAGGGAATGACAATTGAATCTCAATGTAGACAAGTGTAATGTGCTGCGAATACATAGAAAGAAAGATCCTTTATCATTTAGCTACAATATAGCAGGTCAGCAACTGGAAGCAGTTAATTCCATAAATTATCTGGGAGTAGGCATTAGGAGTGATTTAAAATGGAATGATCATATAAAGTTGATCGTTGGTAAAACAGATGCCAGACTGAGATTCATTGGAAGAATCCTAAGAAAATGCAATCCGAAAACAAAGGAAGTAGGTTACAGCACACTTGTCTGGCCACTGCTTGAATACTGCTCAGCAGTGTGGGATCCGTACCAGATAGGGTTGATAGAAGAGATAGAGAAGATCCAACGGAGAGCAGCGCGCTTCGTTACAGGATCATTTAGCAATCGCGAAAGCGTTACGGAGATGATAGTGAAACTCCAGTGGAAGACTCTGCAGGAGAGACGCTCAGTAGCTCATACGGGCTTTTCTTGAAGTTTCGAGAACATACCTTCACCGAGGAGCCAAGCAGTATATTGCTCCCTGCTACGTATATCTCGCGAAGAGACCATGAAGATAAATCAGAGAGATTAGAGCCCACACAGAGGCATACCGATAATCTTTCTTTCCACGAACAATACGAGATTGGAATAGAAGGGAGAACCGATAGAGGTACTCAAGTACCCTCCGTCACACACTGTCAGGTGACTTGCGGAGTATGGATGTAGAGGTGGATGTAGATCTCTGCTTCATTCTGCAATTTTTGCCATATTTAAGGCTCCCTCTGGTACCATGGCAGTTATTACGTGGTGTCCAAGCACATGTCCTCTCAATCTGTCCCTTCCGTCGTGTTTTACTCTTTCCTTGTCGATACTCCGAATATCTACTTTATTTCTCAATATATCAGTCAGTTTAATTTCCAGAATCCCTCTGAACACCGTATCTCAATCGCTTCGATTTCTTTGCACCTGCTAGTCTTCCTCCTTTAATCTCCTACCTTCGTTCGTCATGTCTTATTTTGCTTCCATGGTAGTAGCATTTCTTCCCCTCGTCTACTACATTCTCCCAGTCCCCCAGGGTTATTTGGTTGTCTTAACCCTTTTCACAGTGTATCTCTCGTCCTCTCCCCATAAATACTCCTACTATCTAGTCATCTTCTGCATGTGTTGTCGGTAAACGTAACTAAACTATAATTGCTGCCTTTGTTTTTGTTTTGATACTGATAAAAATAATTATATCTCTGAATTGTTCAAACAAAATAATTCTTTGCCCTTACTGTTAATTTGGTAACTTACGTCTTTTCCGCTGCTCCTTAACACATTTGCCTTTTTTCGATTTATGCTCAGTATCCTGTATTCAATAAACCGTTCCTCTACTTCAACAGGTCCTGTAACTCTTCCTCGATTTCATGGAGGACAGCAATGTCGGCGAATTTATCACTCACACTCTTTCACCCTGCACTTTGAAAAAATGTTTGCAGTTGCACCATAACTCTATCCAGGCATGCACCTCTTCATCTGAAGAAAACCAACGCCCATTAATGTCTTCCTTCAGATCTCCAAATATACGAAAATCGCATGGGGAGACATCGGCACTGTATGGAGGAGTTTTAAGGACTAACCAGCGAAACGTTTGTAGCCTTGTCGAATCAGCGTTGTAAGTATGATGGGCCACGCACGCTGCAGAAGTTTCGCTGGCTAGCCCTTACACATCCTCCGTACAGACCCGATCTCTCCCCATGAGATATATGTATTTTTGGTGCCCTGAGGAAAGACATTCGTAGCCGCCGATTTGCTTCGTATGAAGCGGGGCACGCCGGGAACACTCATGATACCGTAGACAATCGCAAAGATTTTTCCATGAAGGCGTTGAGCGTCTTCTCTCATAGCAGGATAAATGGTTTAAAAGTTATGGCGATTAGTTTTGAAATAATCAACAATTTACTTACTTGCTTGCCATGTGTCTCGTTTCCATTTGACTGCCCTTTATACATTTTGGGACGACTTTCCTAGGTCGTCATGTTCTATGAACGCATCTTGATTTTTCCCAAGTCTTGTGAAACGTCAGAGCCGAACCCTGATGCTTTTATTTTTCGTAAATCCAAACTGATGACAATGTAATAGATACTCAGTTTTAGTTTCCATTCTTCTGTATACTATTCTGATCAATTAGATGAACGCATGAGGTAGAAGATAATTGTGTGATAGTTCTTGTATTTATCTGCCTTAGTATTTTCGCGATTCTGTGAATGGTATTCTTCCGTCAATGAGAGGGCATATCTCCTGTCTCATTGAATAACCGTTTGGTTGCCACTTCCTTCAATGAACTTAAAAACTTCGCTGAAGAGTTATCAAACTCTGACGATTTAATTTAAATTACGAAACCGGCAGTGTCTGTGATAAAGGATTCAAAACAGCTGCAACTGTTTTTATTCAACGTGTAGGGAGGGTCTTGAAAAATTTCCCAAACAAAAAGTCTGAATTTTTCATTCCTTTGATTCACAGTACGACGTCGTGCATTGTCGTAAAAGAGAACAGTTCCTTCGATAATCACTCCTCGCTCTTTGTTTTGGAATGGCCTTCAGAATTTCGTAAGGATCTCACAACAAACCTGTGATGTCACAATATTCTCACACTTTACGGAAAATCTGTTGTCAAAATGCTTTTCTGTGATCTCAAAAAATTATAACCATTATTATGTGATTTGATATCGTCCTCTTGAATTTTTTGGGCTTGTTGGGAGAATGAGCATACATCCACTGTTTGGACTCTTCGTTAGTTCCAGAGTTCTCGTACGGCACCCATGTCTAATACCCAGTCACGACTACGCGATGAAACTCCTACCCTTCTTCGTGGTAGCACTGAAGGACTGTCGAGGCGAAGCCCATCCTTTGAGTTTTGTTAACTTCGTTTAGACATTTTGGTACCACTTTTCACAAAACCTTCAGGAGCCTAACCTCTCTGTGATGATGTCAAATACGATTGTCCTTGGAATCTGATGAAAATGCTTAGAATTTTTTATTTTAGAGAAAAGCAGTCCAGGCCGTAATATTTTTTATTTTTAATTCTGTTAATCACTTCACCTACATCTACATCATACTCCGCAAGCCTCCTAATGACGTGTGGCGGAGGTTACTTACTCAAACACTGAGCCCTCCAACCCCATTCCACTCGCGAATAGCGTGAGGGGAGAATAATTGTCGGTAAGACTCTGTATTGACTCTAATTTCTCGAATTTTCTCCTCATTACGCAAGACGTTTGTGGAGGGAAGTAATATGTTGTCCGACTCTTCCCGGAAAGTGCTCTTTCGAAATTTAAGTAGCAAATCTCTCAGTGATGCACAACGCCTCTCTTGTATCGTCTGCCAGTGGAGTTTGTTGATCGTCTCCGTAACGTTCCGTGCCGACTAAACGATCCCGTGGATCTGAATCGTGCATCTGCTTTTTCCACAATTTGTTTTATGCGCTTATTCCACTTAAGGTCGCTCTGGGTAGCTACTCTTTAGATATTTTACGGCAGATACTGTTTACAGCGGTTTGTGTGTAGTGTAGCTGTACAGTAATGGATTCAGTCTACAAGAGCATCCTCGGACCATGGCTCCAGATAAGGCGAGCAACTGAGGAGATTGTGACAGGTACCAGCCGCTACTGTACAGCGGCTCCAGACACCGGCTGTTCGCGCCACCTGGAGACCTGGTCTGAGGGTCGTCTTATAGACCGAAAGCGCTTATTAGAATTAAGAATAAAAAATATTGCGATCTGCTTCTTGTTAAAATATTAAGTGCAATCGCTATTGTTCCAGTGTGATGTCAAAAACATCTTCAGAAATTTGAGAAATTAAGAACCGATGTCTCTCATGCAAAATGTGATATTTATTTATTTATTTCATTAACAGTGCAGAGTAACCCACCGTCTTGAAATGTAGCGTGGGTCGGATGCTTCTGAATCTAATAGCAAAGAATTCTCATTGTTACAATCTTATTAGTATGCAGTTGTTAATTCTTTTATAGTAATATAAAGAACATTATGCGTAAAGATTTCTCTCAGGTTACAGCGAATTGAATGCTTAACAACTGTTGGTTCCATATAATTTGTTACTACTTAGTTGATGAGAATGTAATTTATATAATGCAAATGTCAAAGAAAAATAAAAAAATGAAATGTAACACAATGAGCGTGGTGAAAATAATTTGTAGTATGTAGAGGAAAGTGATATGCTCTATTTGGATGTGTAATACAGTCTAAGTAGCATGTTGGTTAATAATGGCCTATCTCTACCTAATTCAGATGAGAAGGTCTCGGTTCAACCCCGAGGTATTCTCATCTGAAATGGTTTGTGCTAATGTATGTTTACACAGATTATACAGATTAAAGGCTTATTGAGCACTTCATACATGGAATACATGAATTTTAGCTTTACATGAGAAATATATTTATGTTTGTAACTTGTTAGTAGAAATAGAATATAATTCATTGCTATTTGAATGCATTATTCCTTAAATAACTTAATACATATCTGATATATAAAATTCATTGATTGTAGCTTTGAATAGAGAAGAGAATATACATCTGTCTGCACACAATAAGACGAGCAATACGTTACTGCTTGTGTGCAGTATACTTTATACACCATGCAGGATGTCATTGTTTAGATCGCCGATTAAAAGTTTGGTCAATTCCAATTTTACAAAAATTCAAGTTGACACTTTACACTGTTGTTTTTCCAAAACAGCTTTCAAATTGTCGGGAGGTGCAACTCTTGAAATATACATGCAATTTTGTTATATATTTTTGTAAATTAGAAGTCGGCGTCTTTTCTACTTTTTTTCAGAGTGCCGCCGTTTTTCTTAAATATTCCTACGTACTACGTTGGGTAATATAACTTTCAAAGCAGTTTCTGAAGTTTTGCTCTAGGTTGAAAACTGTGGCGCTCAGAGCTCCCACCAATAGCCCTTACACTCAGCGAATGCCTTTCATCGATGTCGTGTAATGTTATCTGAGTGCAAGTTTTTTAGTTAAAAAGCATTATAAGATTTTAAGGGTGTACAACAAAGGTCTAAAGTCAGGTTTGTAATTTGATTCTTATTTTATTGGAAAAATCGTTAATATCGCTTCCAATATCGATCATCACCCTCGTCTACATCCTTATCTCCTTCTGCTTGCAGGAAGTGAATAACAGTACATACCTCACAAATGGCGGCAGGCACAATAATTCCGTTCATTTCGATCGCCTGCTGCTTACACACTGACGAATGCAGCAAAGAGCTGGTTCACTCAACGTGACCTTCAGAGTCTCCTTTTACAACTACTAAAGCACCATGAAGCTACAAGCATTCGTTTCTTTTACTAACCAATCAGAGGTTAGTTCATAATTAGCCTTCATGTGATGTTTATTCAATTTAACAGCTCCTATAATTCGTACTTACTGTCACAGAATGTAGCAATGTCAACAGCGAATCTTATGAAGGATATCTTTTCACTCTAAATTTTAATCTCACTTCTAAACACTTCTCTGATCTCCTTCATGATTTCTCTAATATGTAGGTTGTTCAGAAGACAAGAAAGACTGCATCTCTGTTAAAAGCCGTTTTTAATTTGAGTACATCTCTCTTGGTTCCCTCCTGCTTAAACTTCTAATGAGAAGCAAATATTCTCACCCGAATCCTGTACCAATTAGTCGTGGCTGGAGGTTCGGTGTACTCCTGCGAGCGGTACCAACGTTAACAAGAGTTGTTCTTCCTCGAAGTAGCTATCAGTTTGAGGTTTTTAGGATTGCTTAATGTTAACAGATGCTAGGATGAATCATATTAGGTTCAGTCGTAAGTGAGCATCACAAGCCACGAGTAAAATTATGTAACTTGTTAGAAACATCACAAAACGGTGCAGTAACATGGATCAGTAGTACCACAATAATTTAAACTAGACGTTTAATGGAAAAAGGGACCAGCGTCGTCAATTGTTGGCATAATATTACACACACATTGTAATCACTTCCTTTAGTGAGTGGCGTAGTTATGTGTTGAGAAAAATGCAATCAAAATCTGGTGATGAAATCTGAGAATGGTGTTTTACTTTAGACTCACAGGTCATACACAAATTTTAAAGGGCGCTTAGTTGACGAAACTGCGATTTTCTTTCATTTGCTGAAAGTCATGTTCATTAAATGAGGAGCAGTGACGGTCAGTTTTAACGAGATTTCTTGTCAATTTGACTGGGGCAAGTTCACTGACCCAAATCAGTTGCATGCAGTGCAAGAATTGTATTGTATGTTAACCGGGGCCCTAGAAACGACGTAGAGGCACCGTCCCCGCCACAGCCGCAGTGGTCCACAACCCCACTACGACTACTGCAGTCCACTTCCCCCCTCCGCCACCCCACACCGAACCACTCTTTCAGGCCTATTGTGCGGTTTGCGCCCCTCCCTCCACCCCCCCTTCCGCCGCCCCTAGGGAACGTCTCACACCAGACGAGTGTAACCCATATGTTTGCGTGGTAGAGTAATGATGGTGTAAGCGTACGTGGAAAACTTGTTCGCGCAGCAATCGTCGACATAGTGTAGCTGAGGCGGAATAAGGGGCACCAACCGGCGTTCACTGAGGCAGATGGAAAACCGCCTAAAAACCATCCACAGACTGGCCGGCTCACCGGACCTCGACACAAGTCCGCCGGGCGGATTCGTGACGAGGACCAGGCTCTCCTTCCCAATCCGGAAAGCCGTGCGTTAGACCGCACGGCTAACTGGACGGGCTAGTGTAACAATTCCCTATGCCTGAAGAGACCACGTATATAAAATTGTTCGAATTCGCAGATTTCAGCGTATCGTGGTTTCATACGATAATATTTACGTTCATCTTGTACAAATCTTTGTGTGGTTGCTTAACAAAGAAAGATTTGTTGCACATAGATAGCGGCTTCCAAGTTATGCTATTGTGTCACTCCACATCGCAAGTTTAGCGGGAGGGCTATACTGAAAGTCATGAGCAATCCATTTTTATAAATGTTCTTCTTTAAACTGTCGCTTTGGCCTTAGGAATCATATGCGTTCTCTGCATTCCTCCGCCCATCATTTCTATCCCTGGCCTTCGCGGTCCTTTCTCCTTTTCTCGGGCCCATCAGCTCTGTATCCTTGTTCACATCATCCTCTCATCTTATTCGTGGCCTTCTACATCTACATTTACGTTACCACTCTGCAATTCGCACTTATGTACCTGGCAGAGTGTTCTTCGAACCGCTTTCAGATTGTTTCTCTACCATTCAACTCTCTAACAGGGCGTGGGAAAATGAAGACTTAAATCTTTCTGTACTACTCTAATTCTCCTTATTTTATTACGATGATCAGTTTTTCCTATATAGGTTGAAAAAAAAAGGATGTTTTCATATTCAGAGGAGAAAGTTGGTGATCGAAATTTCGGTAAGTGATCTAGCCACAAAGCAGAATTTCTTTGTTTTAATGCTTGCCATCGCAACTCGCTTATGATATCCGTGACACTTTCTCCCCTATTTCGCGATAACGCAAAACGATTTGCCCTTATTTGGACGTTTTCGATGTCTTCCTTCAATCGCATCTGGTAAGGATCCCCTATTGCGCAGCAGTACTCTAGCAGAGGACGGCAAGCGTAGTGTAGGCAGTCTCTTTAGTAGACTTACTGCATATAATTGTTCTGCCAAAAAACGCAGACTTTGGTTTGCTTTCCCCACAAAATTATCGGTGTTATCCTTTCAGTTTAAGTTATTCGTAATCACAATCCCTTAGTATTTAGGTGAATTCACAGCCTTTGAATCTGTGTGGTTTATCGTATAATCCGAATTTAAAGGATTTCTTTCCTTCTGATGTCACCTTTTTATTTATTCACAGACAATTGCTACTCTTCGCGCCTTAAAGACATCGTGTCTAAGTGATTTTAGAATTGTCTTTGATCTTCTGTTGATTTTACTACGTGGTAAATGACAGCATCATCTGCAAACAATCTAAGAGGACTGCTCAGATTGTCTCCTAAAACGATGATATATAGAACAGAAACAACAGAGAGTCTATAACCCCTCACTGAGGAATACCGGACCTCATTTGTGATTTCGTCTATCATGATGTGGCGCAGAGGTTAGCACACTGGATTCACATTCGGGAGCGTCCGACGGCTCAAACCCGTGTCCGATCATCCTAATTTAGGTTTTTGTGTGACTTCCCTTAATCGCTTCCAGAAAATGACGGGATGGTTTCTGTGAAAGGGCACGGCCGCTTTTCTTCTCAACCCTTCCCTAGCCCGAGCTTGTGCTCCGTCTCTAATGACATCGATGTGGACGGGATGTTAAACACAAATCTTCTTCTCCTCCTCCACAATTATTTTCTGTCGATTACTACGTACTATGATCTCACTGACGGAAAATCACCAGTCACACAACTGATGCGCTTTTTTCGGCACTTCTGCTCTCCATAGACCTTGAGCATTCTACTTGCAGTAATCTTCCCTCTTTCACCTTGATTAGGTGACCTGCCCGCATCAGTCTTATTTTCTTCAACCTTCGGCCAGTGACAGCTTCTAAGTATAGAGCTGTCAGTTCATCGTCTTTTAATACCCTGCGTTCCTATCACTGGGGCAAAATTTCTTCTTAATCTCTTTCACTCGAAAACTTTTTTCTCTATGTACAGCACACACATCCTCTTAATCTACACAGCTGGTGTTTGAAATTACAGTACCATGAAGGTGGCATGCAAGAAACGTCAGATAGGTGAAATCGGATTACTTCTTGGATGTGCAAATGATTAGCTTTTCTGTGGAGCTGCCCATATAAGGTGGGAAGAACGGCATCTACATTCTGAACATAAGGAAAGATTATGAAACCGATGTTTGATTCAGAAATCTCATATTAGTGTTGTTTGATTATGAGAAAATTGTGTTATGTCTCGCATGAAAAGGAAAAACGTCTACCAGTACGTTTAGTAATTCGACAACAGCAGGTCCGTGACCTGTTGGGACTGCATTTTACCGTTCCACGATACTGCTGCTCACGATGGACGAAATATACGCAGTCCAGTCACACTGATGTGGCCATTGCCTATGTTCGACTGGTTCAACTGGCTATAAGCACTATGGTACTTAACACCTGAGGTCGTCAGTCCCCTAGACTTATAACTACGTAAACCTAACTAACCTTGGGACATCACACACATCCATGCCCGAGGCAGGATTCGAACCTGCGACCGTAGCAGCAGCGGGGTTCCGTACTGAAGCGCCTAGAACCGCTCGTCCGCAGCGGCGGGCCTTTGTTTGACATCAACGTGCAAAAACCACTCACAGACGGCAGGTAACAGCACTGTCAATGGAGAGTGTATAAATCGTGTCGGGGAGAATGCGAAAAGGAGTTCTAGTATGATAAAAGAAAACAAAAAAATGGTTCAAATGGCTCTGAGCACTATGGGACTTAACATCTATGGTCATAAGTCCGCTAGAACTTAGAAGTACTTAAACCTAACTAACCTAAGGACGTCACACACATCCATGCCCGAGGCAGGATTGGAACCTGCGACCGCAGCGGTCGCGCGGTTCCAGACTGTAGCGCCTAGAACTGCTTGGCCACTCCAACCGACAAAAGAAAACAAATAAGTTAAATATATTTCAATTTTTTAAATTTTAATTTGATGATTATGTATATATTGTGTTTCATACTAGAATGTCGTGTTCCCAATTTGGCACAGCTTTGCCACAGGAAACAGGAAAGCGGTAGAAGACGTCCGTCTTCTGGTCGGCTCCTGATAGTTGTCAGAAGGAGGCTAGTTTTTGATGATGCAAAGGTTTCTGTTATTCGGGAAAGAACAACCCGGATTTCTTTACGTAATCTGTATGAATTTTATAATTACCTAAGGGACCTTTAACAATGAACAATAAAAAAATTGTATTTGCCACTGAAATCATTAATAAATGGGGCAGCTATGCGTTGTATAGAAGACAAGGAGCGGCGTTCTGTCTACGACCAGGATGCCGCAGTATTCTCTGCTGTAGTAAAGGCTGTTTGACATTTATAAAAATAATACGTCATGGATGTAAAAAAAAAGAATAGAATAAAAAATCTGGTAAACACTAAATATATTCAAACAATTCTCACAAGTAATTAGGGCTTATTTTTAAAAAAGTATAACTTACATAAGTAATTTTCTAACTGTATGATGCGATCAGATTTCAGCCTGTCCTGTGCTAACTCCTTGGTTCACGTTTTTGTCATAAATTACAGTCATTACTTTTCTCCTTCCTTCGAGACAATTCTTGCACCGTTCAACACCTTCATAACAATAACTTGCCGGTTTACAATATCGAACATAAATTACTTGAATTTTATTAATTAATAACTGTTGTCTGCACGCTGGCAAGACCGCTCACTTTTATGGCATAAAGGCGACCTTCTTTACGCTTTAACATTACAAGCAGAAATACGATAAAATCTGAAAATCTACAAAGGTTTTTTACCGTCATCTTTTGTTTAGATCGAAGCGGAACGTTCAGTTCGGCTTCTGTTAAAATGTTTCTTTGACTGCGCAATCGATGTATTAGCGTCTGCGCTAGATGCGCATCTCTACAGTTACGTAAATTATTTAATTTGTTTTAAATAATTTGATGTTATTGTTGTGGTCTTCAGTCCTGAGACTGGAAAATTTGGGAGAGCCAGTCCTGACAAAACTCTACCATTTGGTGAGCAAGATGTATGAGAGAGGCGAAATACCCTCAGACTTCAAGAAGAATATAATAATTACAATCCCAAAGAAAGCAGGTGTTGACAGATGTGAAAATTACCGAACTATCAGTTTAATAATTCACTGCTGCAAAATACTAACGCGAATCCTTTACAGACGAATGGTAAAACTAGTAGAACCCGACCTCGGGGAATATCAGTTTGGATTCCGTAGAAATATTGGAACACGTGAGTCAATACTGACTCTACGACTTATCTTAGAAGCTAGATTAAGGAAAGGCAAACCTACGTTTCTAGCATTTGTAGACTTAGAGAAAGCTTTTGACAATGTTGACTGGAATACTCTCTTTCAGGTTCTGAAGGTGGCAGGGTTAAACTACAGGGAGCGAAAGGCTATTTACAATTTGTATAGAACCCAAATGGCAGTTATAAGCGTCGAGGGGCATGAAAGAGAAGCAGTGGTTGGGAAGGGAGTGAGACAGGGTTGTAGCCTCTCCCCGATGTTATTCAATCTGTATATTGAGCAAGCAGTAAAGGAAACAAAAGAAAAATTCGGAGTAGGTATTAAAATCCATGGAGAAGAAATAAAAAATTTGAGGTTCGCCAATGACATTGTAATCTGTCAGAGACAGCAAAGGACTTGGAAGAACAGTTGAACAGAATGGATAGTGTCTTGAAAGGAGGATGTAAGATGATCATCAACAAAAGCAAAACGAGGATAATGGAATGTAGTCGAATTAAGTCGGGAGATGCTGAGCGTATTAGATTAGGAAATGAGACACTTAAAGTAGTAAAGGAGTTTTGCTATTTAGGAAGTAAAATAACTGATGATGGTCGAAGTAGAGAGGATATAAAATGTAGACTGGCAATGGCAAGGAAAGCGTTTGTGAAGAAGAGAAATTTGTTAACATCGAATATAGATTTACGTATCAGAAAGTCGTTTCTGAAAGTATTTGTATGGAGTGTAGCCATGTATGGAAGTGAAACACGGACGATAAATAGTTTGGACAAGAAGAGAATAGAAGCTTTCGTAATGTGGCGCTACAGAAGAATGCTGAAGATTAGATGGGTAGATCACATAACTAATGAAGAGGTATTGAATAGGATTGGGCCGAAGAGAAGTTTGTGGCACAACTTGACTAGAAGAAGGGGTCGATTTGTAGGACATGTTCTTAGGCATCAAGGGATCACCAATTTAGTATTGGAGGGCAGCGTGGAGGGTAAAAATCGTAGAGGGAGACCTAGAGATGAATACACCAAGCAGATTCAGAAGGTTGTAGGTTGCAGTAGGTACTGGGAGATGAAGAAGCTTGCACAGGATAGAGTAGCATGGAGAGCTGCATCAAACCAGTCTCAGGACTGAAGACCACAAGGACAACAACAAATTATTTAAAACAAATGTCTTTCAAAGAATGGTCTCATCTCATAAGTTGATCATTTAATCTACAGATAGGTGAATGCCTTTTCAAGGATACTCACATATTTCGTACGACGGAAAGCCCAATGATATTACAGAGTGCAACTGTCGTAATGCGGAAACGAAGTGATTTATCTGACGTCCAGTAGGGAGTGATCATTCGCTTTCGGGCCAGGGATGGATGCATTTCCCAAACGACTAAGTTTGTAAACTGTTCGCCTGACGCCTTGGATAAAGTATACCGTGCATGAGAAAATGGTGCTATCTAAAACCGGCGCCGAGGCAACTGTGGTGAACGACGGGCCACATATGACGAGGGTTAACGACGGCTGTTTACAGGCGAACATACATGCAACTATTGAGCAACTGACCACCCAGAGAAAAGAAGGAGACAGCAATGTCTCTTCAACGACCGTTCAGCGACTGTTGCTGCGTATGGGCCTCTGCACAGGCACCAGGTTCATGTTTACTGCTGTTTATTGGCGACGAGGGTTGGAGTTTGCACGACATTACCGCAACTGGACTTTCACTGATCGGAGATGGGTGCCCTTTTCAGATGAATCACGTTTTTTATGCTCCACCAGACAGATGGCAGTTAGTGCGTACGGCGTGAAGTGTCTGACAGCAAACACTCTTCACGCGTTATGGTATGGAGAAAACGTTGCATTCCCTGGGCGATCTCGTCATTCTTGAAGGCACAGTGGATCAACACAAATATGTATGCACCCTTTGGGACGATGTCCACCGCTACACGCAGTTTGTTTTTTTCTCAGCATGATGGCATCCACCAGCAGGACAATGCTACGTACCACACAGCCTGCAGTGTACGTGTGTCGTTGGAAGAGCACCAGTGTGACTTTACCGTAGTCTCCCAGCCACAGAACTTCCCGGATTTAAGCGCAATGTAGAATCTGTGGGACCACCTTGATCGGGCTGTTTGCACCACTTAGTCTCAACCGATAAACCTAGCGCAGCAGACCACGGCATGGGCCCACATTTCCATCGGTAACTTTCAGAACCCCTCTGACTCTCTCAGCGCAGACACCGTGGTTTCACGAAGCCCATACACAACGCCATGCAAAATGTCAATGACTCCACGCGGCTAGCGCCCGAGATGATAGATATGTTGTTTTGTATTTAAGTAAGTACAGTTTAGACCAAAAAGGAAATAATATGTAAGCTTTCCTAACTTTTCGTTTCGCATTTTTGTGTGAGTGGGAGCTTTCCCATTTTTTTCGGAGAAATATACAAGATCCCTAACGGATGTATTAGTTCACGAATTTACTTCCGAGCTGAAAATCACCACATAGCAACTTATGCTAACTGTACACTTCTTTTGTTAAATGTTCGCTCGTAATGCCGCTTAATTTATTTCTTCACTCCCTCAATTAAAGGATCTGTTCTCGGAGGCCCTGGTTCCTTTGCCGTTAACTTTTATTGATAATTTACTTTTATGTCCCCACAGTAAGATTTTCACTCTTAAACGGAGTGTGCGCTGACACGAAGCTTCCTGGCAGAGTGAAGCTGTTTGCCCAATCGAGACTCGAACTTTGCCTTTCGCGGGCAAGTGCTCTAACAACTAAAGGTAGCCAAGCAAAACTCATGACCCTGCTCACAGCTTTACTTTTCTGCTAGCATTTAAAATAGATCCAAGATAGTTCGTGTTTACACTACACACGAAAGCCGATTCCCGCACGGTAAGCAACCAACTCCAAACACGTACTGCCGTTTGTGGAAATGATTAAACTCAAGTAGTAACGTCTATGAACAACGTCACGTGACTAGAATACAAATGAGGCGCTGAAATCCATAAGGGCCTAAAGGACACTGCCATCAACCCCACATTTAAGTGAATGTCAGATAAACCAATGATACAGCTTTTCAAAATTTTCTTATATACAAGGTGGGCTTACAACACAGATAAATCTGACTCACCATAACATCAACAGATTTCAGAACCATGAATAAACGCTACAATCTAACAATCGACAGTGATGTGCTTTGTGCCTTTAAGATGCTCACCGCCTGAAATGGATTACTGCATTATAAAATCCATGACTCAATATTTTATAAGTCACTGAGAAACCCACAAAATAGGTTTAATGCCATTAAAACTTTAACATATACGGACTTCCGATCTAATTTTATTATACAGTGAGTGAATTCGCGTATCTGAGGTATATGCTATCATCTAGTAGGATTTATGCTGAGCGGACGGGGATAAAAGTCTGCCGCAGTGTGCTACCATCTGGTGGCACTGACGTAAATTTCTAGTTCAGTGGCAGGGGCTAGCTGTGCATATCACTGTAATTCATAGTTACTGTAATTCATTATTACCATCTATAGTACTTATAAAACACGTTAAAATCTTATAGCTTATAAAATATAGTGTGAAAAGGTAATTACTGCGACCAACGCAAAGATGATGCAAGGACGCCACTGTAGTAACCAAGGCTACCTACTTGTCTTGCTAGGGCCAAAGAGGTTACCTGTGGAGAAAGGGTCCTGGTCGCCCCTGTTTATTGTAGGTCCGAAAATGATCTGATAAAAAGATCGAAACCGGTCACCGTTAAAATAGTTAAGCGAACAAGACTGTTTGCAGTTTATTTATAATTACAGATCGCTGTTTTCCTATATGAGAACTATGTTCTTTAAAATGAGGTTAGTTATAATTATATAGTTCTAATTGTACAGTCTTCAGGTTCATCTGTTTCCGACCTATATCTGCATCTACATCAATATGCCGCAAGCCACCGTAAGGCGAATGGTGGAGGATACGTTGTCCCGCTACTAGTTATTTCCCTTCCTGCTACACTAGCAAACTGAGCGAGGGAAAAAAGAGTATCTACAGGTGTACGTACGAGCCGTAATTTGTCTTGCGTTATGTCCAGGGTAGTTAAGGTAAATGTACGTTGTCAGCTCTAGGACATTTCTGCAGTCGGCTTCAAATGCTGTTTCTCTAAATTTTCTCAATGGCGTTCCTCGAAGAGATGTCGCCTTTCCTCCATAGATTCCCATATGAGTTCCCGTAGCATCTCCATAATACCTGCGTGTTGATCGAACCTACCGGTAACGAATGTAGCAGCTCGCCTCTGAATTGCTTCGACGTCTTCTTTTAATCTGACCTAGTGGGGATCCAAAACGCTCGAGCAGTACTCAAGTGTGGGTCGCACAGGTATTCTATATGCGGCCTCCTTTACAAATGAACGACACTTTATAAAACTCTTATAATAAACCGAAGTTGACAATTCGCCTTCTCCATTACGATCCTTGAATGCTTCATATCGTTTTGCAACTTTAGTCCTTGATAATTAATGAGCAAGCTGCCATTCATTACACCAAATAGAAATTCCATCCTAGACATCGTGTATCCTCCTACAGTCACTCAACGACGACACATTACCTTACAATGTCGGCCCGCCTATCGCGCAGGGGACCCGGGTTCGATTCCCGGAAAGGGACTGGGTGTTGTGTGTCCTTCATCTTCATTGACTCGAAAGTTGCCGAAGTGGCGTCAACTTAAAAAGGACTTGCAATACGGCGGCCGAACTCCCCCTAAAGGGGCCTCCCGGCCATTTCTCTTACAATACTTCTTCATCAGCAAACAGCCGCAGATTTCTGGTAACCCTGTCCGGCAGATCATCTACGTATACCTATAGAGTGTAACGGCAGTCCTATCACACTTCCCTGGGGCACTCCTGACGATACCCTTGTCTCTGATAATACACGCCGTTGAGGGAACCTATTCCGTACGCTTGTACATTCGTTAACAGTCGGCAGTGGGGCACCGTGTCAAATGCTTCCGGAAAACTAGAAATATGGAACCTGCCTGTTGCCTTCGTCTATAGTTCGAAGTATGTCGAGTGAGAGTGAGTTTTGGACGAACGATACTTCATGTTTTTCAACTGCAGATGCGACTTTATGGTCACGACACTCGTTGCGATTGAGTTATTAATAAATCAGTTTCTGGGAACTATTGCTATTTTATTAGTGGAAATGGATTACTACACCTGTAGTTCACCTACACATCAAGTGGTGAATAACTAAAGAATGATGTTGAATATTAAATGGGTAAAATCGAGTAACTAATGAAAGGACAGTGAATCGACCTGTTCAGTTTTAAGCGCACTGCAATAGCTGCTTAACTGGCCCGGGTCTAATCTCCGCGGTTTCCCAGGCTAATTCAGCCGAAAGCTTGGCTGTTTCCCCTTGTCCGCCTCATAAAATAAGTTACACAAACGAGTTCAAATACTATAACACTTAGAAAAAAGCTTATGTGATTCACAGACTGATAGTGTCTTTCCTTAGGTTAAATTACGGCTGTGGCAACAGTCAGGGTACCACACAACGAGACAAACGTTAGGTAGCAGAGAATGAAGAGGTACTAAATCGAATTTGAGGGAAAAGAGGTTTATAAGAAAAAATGACTAAACGAGAGATACGTTGGCAGGACATATCCTGAGACGTAAGGAAATAATTAATTTGACAATGAAATGTTCAAATGTGTATGAATTGCTAGGGACCAAACTGCTGAGGTCATCAGTCCCTAGACTTACACACTACTTAAACTAACTTATGCTAAGAACAAAACACACACCCACGCCCGAGGGAGAACTCGAACCTCTGGCGGGAAGGGCTGCGCAATCCGTGACATGGCGCCTCAAACAGCACGGCCACTCCGCGCGGACCTGTGGCCAGGCTACTAAGTAGGGCTACTCTGGTGTAGTAAAAGAGTTGAGTAGAGAGTGAAATGTAGTTTCCTTATGTTCAGTGATTAGAATACGTTCTATAGGTATGTGAGTGAGGTATAGGCGTGTATGGTGTACCGCTCGGGAGCCGCGTATCTTAGGGTGAAATGGACAAGTGACACAGCATCCCAGGCTTCATGGTGTGGGGGAGCATCAGTGCTGGCCACTGTGGCCGAGCAGTTCTAGGCCCTTCAGTCCGGAACCGCGCTGCTGCTACGTCGCAGGTTCGAATCCTGCCTCGGGCACGGATGTGTGTGATGTCCTTAGGTTAGTTAGGTTTAAGTAGTTCTAAGTTCTAGGGGACTGATGACCTCAGATGCCAAATCTCATAGTGCTTAGAGCCATTTGAACCATTTTTAGAGCATCAGTGGCAGGTCACGGTCACATTCGGTGTTTCTGCAGTGTAAACTAAGCACAGTGCACAGGCTGTTATCCCCGTACTACTGTCATTTCTTCGACGGGAAGGATATTGTTTTTTTTTTCTTTAGCAGGGCAATGCACGTCGACTTACGGCTACTGCGACGCAACTTGCTCTTTCATGGTGTACAACTGTCCTGGCTAGCAAGAACACCAGTTCTCTCGTCAACTGAAAACGTAAGGGACATGAATGAAGGACAGAGTTTTATGTAAGGGGATAGTGTTAAGTGATGACGAAAGGGACATGATGAAGCGGGAACTTACTCGACTTACTCGTTTTCCAGGCCATGCAAAGATCTTTCCCGAACTGAAAAAAAAGGAGCTTGGGCCTATATATCTCAGGATGACTTTTCTGGAGACTAGAAATCTACTCTGTAGGAATCAGCATGGGTTTCGAAAAAGACGATCGTGTGAAGCCCAGCTCGCGCAACTCGTCCACGAGACTCAGAGGGTCATAGACACGGGTTCCCAGTTAGATGCCGTGTTTCTTGACTTCCGCAAGGCATTCGATACAGCGCCCCACAGTCGTTTAATGAATAAAGTAAGAGCATATAGACTATCAGGCCAATTGTGTGATTGGATTGAAGAGGTCCTAGATAACAGAACGCAGCATGTCATTCTCAATGGAGAGAAGTCTTCCGAAGTAAGAGTGATTTCAGGTGTGCCGCAGGGGAGTGTCGTAGGACCGTTGCTACTCACAATATACATAAATGACCTTGTGGATAACATCGGAAGTTCACTGAGGCTTTTTGCGGATTATGCTGTAGCATACCTAGAGGTTGTAACAACGGAAAATTGTACTGAAATGCAAGAGGATCTGCAACGAATTGACGCATGGTGCAGGGAATGGCAATTGAATCACAATGTAGACAAGTGTAATGTGCTGCGAATACATAGAAAGAAAGATCCTTTATCTTTTAGCTACAATATAGCAGGTCAGCAACTGGAAGCAGTTATTTCCATAAATTATCTGGGAGTACGCAAGTACGCATTAGGAGTGATTTAAAATGGAATGATCATATAAAGTTGATCGTGAGTAAAGCAGATGCCAGATTGAGATTCATTGGGAGAATTCTAAGGAAATGCAATCCGAAAACAAAGGAAGTAGGCTACAGTTCACTTGTTCGCCAACTGCTTTAATATTGCTCACCAGTGTGGGATCCGTGCCAGATAGGATTGATAGAAAAGATAGAGGAGATCCAACGGAGGGCAGCGCGCTTCGTTACAGGATCATTTAATAATCGCGAAAGCGTTACGGAGATGATAGATAAACTCCAGAGGAAGACTCTGCAGTAGAGACGCTCAGTTGCTCGGTACGGGCTTTCGTTGAAGTTTTGAGAACATACCTTCACCGAAGAGTCAAGCAGTATATTGCTCCCTCCTACGTATATCTCGCGAAGAGACCATGAGGATAAAATCAGAGAGATTAGAGCCCACACAGAGGCATACCGACAATCTTCCTTTCCACGAACAATAAGAGACTGCAATAGAAGGGAGAACCGATAGAGGTACTCAAGGTACCTTCCGCCACACACCGTCAGGTGTCTTGCGGAGTATGGATGTAGATGTAGATGTTATTCGGCAGATTTATGATTGTTTGCATGCGTGTTGCGTCAGAAGGCTACACTGTGCACTGATGCGATAGAGCGGACACACTTTACTGTGACGAGTGTTTCATTTTATCTAAATTTCTTATCATATATTCGTACAATGACGAACTACCTATCACCTCTATTCTCAGTAAAATGTCCTTGATGGTACTGCAATTTTTACCGGCTGTATGTGAGTTAATGGTAGTAGCCGTAGTGCGAATTACATTCCTGATGTAGATTGCCTCGTATGCGTACGGTTGCTAGGAAAGCGTGATTATTTGCGAGTGCAGTAGAGCGGTAACTGCCAGCACCGCTCTGGGAATTCTACAGGTACGACAAAAGGTCAGCGAAATCCCGGAGGAGCCGCCCGTGTCGAGAACGTTAATGAGCTAAACCCCGACATGCTGGGACAGCGAGTCGTGTCGCAGTAGAGACGGACTGCTGTGAGTCTGAATTGACATTTGTTGTCGTCTGGTGGCTAATTCACTACGTATGTTGTTGCGATGGGCATTAGCTGCATCCGGAAGGAAATCCGAATCCGTCACAGTGAGTGTTCCAATAATTATCTGCGAGGACAGACCAAAGGTGTTGTGTGAAGTACGAAATAAAGTCGCCTGTCTGTTGCAGTAAAGTACGAGGGGTGTTCAGCAAGTAGGATAACACTCTTTTTTTCTGAAAGCAGGTTGGTTTTATTCAGGATTCCAATACACCATTTTACTCACCACTCTTTTGGCTGCAAAAGCCTGTATTTCGACAGAATCCGCGTTCAGTGCGACGGCCTTACGCCACCTTACCAGACGGGCCTGTGTGCTTTCATGGTACCACTCCAGTGCTTGACGCCGGAGCCAACGTCTTGCTACATCAGAGGCCTCCTCATCATCTACGTATTGCTAACCGCAGAGAGCACCCTTCATTAGGCTAAATAGACAGAAGTCGGAAGTAAGCCGTGCGTGGCTCGTGTTCCTGCCATCATGTATTTTACACCCGGTTTTTAACGTACTTACAACTCACTACGTTAATTTAAATTACTACTGTCACTGAATTGCTGCTTTGCCTGACCGTGACCGGCGCTAGCACGGCGTGCCGATATATCCCCTCTCGTAGTATCTTTGAGCGATTGCTATTACTTCCCGGTCGTTGTCTGTCGTAAGCGAGTTCGGTTTGCCAGTCAATTGGAACGCGTCTGGAGCGCAGTCTGGACCTGCCAGTCGGGGAGTTGCAGTGCGGTACTAGTGCAGTCGGGCTGGAGCAGCAGTGAGGTCTGCGTCGACATGGCTTGCCCGACCATTGCCACCACACACCACTTGAGCCGGGCCACGGTTTTAGTGGATCGCCGTTTTGGCTCGCCGATCGTTAATCAGTCAGCTGTGTGTGTGTGTTTGTGTGCATCGACTCCCGACTTGTCTTCATGCGTGCTTAGTGATTGCTGGTTATCGTTCAAGTCTTCGTGCAAGTGTTTTTCTGGTTGTGTGTGTAGATGCGTTTATTTCCACTGACAACTTTTTAGATGTTGTCGGAATTCTGAGGGCAGTGCTCCGTCTCATCGGGCGACGTGTAACTGGTTCTCTGAGCGCTTCTGGCCCCCCTTCAGTTACCATCTTGTGGAACTTGGGTCGGTCATTTTTGGTGCAGGGATGTCGTTCAGCCAGTGGGCTTATTTCCTCTGCATGGTTGGGTCCGAACAAGTATTTCTGCTGTCATGTGTCTGGAAGTGAGTCGAACACGCACCAGCAGTGCAGTCGCGACGGAGCAGCAGTCGCAGACGTGTCAGCAGGTAGTCGGTCGGTTACTGCGGACCAGGGACGTTTTCTCCGCGCGGTGCAGTCGGCTGGGTCCGCTGGCGGTCCCTGCGCAGTGTCGGAGCGTGTGTGGAGCTGTGCAATTGCTACGAGCTTCGTGGTTCACCGACCCAGGACGTCAGAGTTGAGTAGTGGTTTCAACTACCCAAGCGACATCCATTCATGTTGTGTGGTTCGTTCCGGTGGTTCGCTGTTGTGGATGTTTTCCCGTGAGTAACACCGAGTGTTTCTATTGCTGAAATTTAGCCGCCATGCAGTGCAATTAACTATATTGGTTGACTACAATTAAAGTGCACCAGCGCCATTTTCTGCCTTGTGGCCGTTAGTGTTTTGGTTACCTGCCCTGGCCACTGACCTAAATTCAGGCAGTGTTCCTTTTAGGTGAAGTTAACTATATTACCTTATTTCAAATTCGAGTGTACCAGCGGAATTTTCTGCCTTGTGGCTGTTAGTGTTCTGGTTACCTGCCCTGGCCACTAACGTAATTTCAGGCAGCGTCCTTTCCTCACCTGTTGTCGCTGTCTAACATGGTGTGAGTTTTGACAGCTTAATACATATTTCATTGTGGATGATCATAATCGTAATTTTTTGTGCTTTAGTTCTCATGTACCGAAGGTGGCAAGCAAGTCGTTTTGTTGGTCGGTCCGTGGCTGTCTCCTGGTTCGGCTCCGATGGATCAAGTGTACTTGGGCTCATCACCTGTCTCACCTAAGCGAACGAGGGCAGACAGACCTCCCTGGGGGCTTTTGAGTGCCGTTTTCTTTATTTTCCTTCTCACCGGTGTTAATTGTCTGTCTATAATATATTATAGCCGATGATTTAAAAGGACCTTGAGCCACTTAAATCCTTATTCTAAAAAAAAACAAAACTTTTCGGCCTTCTGCCTTTGAAAGGTTATGGTATTTTGTTTTAAAATTTTGAAAATTTTATTGTGGGCCTGCAGCCATTTGTATTGCATCTTGTTTATGTTTGTCTGTTCACCTTTGCCTTGAGGCTCTCAGCCTCTTATGTATTATATACATATGTATGTTAATTATTTTATTTGCAATTTTAACTGTATGTTTTTACCACTTGAGGTTTATCTTGTTGCTTTAAGATTTCTTGTTTGGAGGCCTTAAGCCGTGAAATAATTGCCTTTTTGAAATTCGTAGTTGTAAAGATTCAGCTATGTGCATTTTGGTTTAAAGGTGTTATTAAGTTACAATAAATTACAATTTTGAGTTTACCTGAGCGGCACCTTATTTGACCCTTTCCACAATCCTAATCACCTGTTCTACCCTGAAGGTTTAGCGGGAGTTTCAGGAAGGGGTGAGATTCTGGCTATAGGGTTGATGAGGAAGAACAGTTCAGTGAAGTTTTGTGAGCTCCTCTCGGATGCGCAGACTTGTGTGAGGCCTTGCGTTGTCATATGCATTTTTGTGACGACGAACACGCTGAAATTGTTTCTCCTAGTTCCTGACCTTATCACAGTACACTTAAAAGTTGATAGTTGCACCACGAGGGGCATATCAATATCACTTTCCATTACCGCAATATTTGCGGCGCAAGATTTAGGTGATTCACTCTGTGAAGCATTATCAAAAGTGCCGAAAAGTTATTGACTAATTTACTTCAAATTATTACACGATACTCTAATAAACATTCCGACAAACACTGGCAACATAGGGTTTTTTCTGTTTTGTTTTACTCGGTCTCCTGAGTTTGTACTCTACTTAGCCATCAAGAACAAAGATTTACACACAATACGTAATTGTACAAAAAATAAATAAAATACATACTCACAGAATGGAAATCTCAAACTTTTACTACAAAAAAGTTTAACAAATAGAATGATAAATAAACAAGACTTTTTTTGTAATTAATTCACCTTACTTTCAAGTTTAACAATAACTAATTCAGATACGTGTAAATATGAAAAGTAGAAATTTTTCGCGATACTATTAAGAAACTGACAATCATTTTACTTTGACGTATGTCTTTATAAACCAAAAGAGAGGACCCTGATTGAGGGAGAATTCAACCCATACTCTCTTCGGGCGTAACGTCAAGCGCCGAAAAGTCGGCCAGGAACGTTGCAGCAGAGGGGGCTGTGAGATGACGTCAGCCAACAGTACTCCGACGAACCCCTCTCTAGGAAGCAGCGGCATCTAGGCAAAGAGAACATAAGCGCCGCTCCGCCTGGACGCAACCCCAAGTTGAAGTCTATCCGACCTACGAACGCTACAGCAGTAACATAGAAATTGTATTGGTTCGCTTGTATTACGAATTGTATACACTGATGCTTTTGTTTGTCTGTTAGCCCTTCCTTGCGACACGTCTATTCTTGACAAAGTTAAGTATTGTAATCATTTCCTTTTGTAATAAAAAACATTAATACGATTTGCTTGAATTGTTGTCTAGCGAACCGAGAAAGCAGGTTTCCTAGGCACCCTATAAGAGACAAGTGGGTAGATCGCAACATACTCATCAAAGTCCTCAGAAATTTCGATCGTTCATGATTCACCTGCCTTAACAGTGGATTTACTACAACCCGCAACGCCTTCAAATGCAACGTCCAAGACTTTCATATTCTCTCTATGCAAGTATTAGTTCTACGGAAAAAAACAGAATTTTTTGTAGGAAATTTAATGTAGTTAAACTTTGTACTGAGATCCGTTTCCGCTAGAAGCCGCAGTTTTCAAATTATTGAAGAAAAACATACAAATAATATCTTGTCGGTTTTCAAGCCACGTCGTTTCGAAAAAACGTCTAGAGCTTTCGATGGCTATATTCACAGTCGTCGTCAGTTGTGAAAACCTTTGACTATCGGGGCTACAATGGTTTTCAAACCGTGTTTTGTGTCCGTTTTCAAGACAATATGCTCTCTTTCAAATCCTGAAGGTGGCATGGGTAAAATACAGGGAGCGAAAGGTTATTTACAAATTTTACAGAAACCAGATGGCAGTTACAAGAGTCCAGGGGCATGTAAGGGAAGCAGTGGTTGGGAAGGGAGTGAGACAGGGTTGTAGCCAATCCCGAATGTTATTCAATCTGTATATTGAGCAAGCAGTAAAGGAAACATTAGAAAAATTCGGAGTAGTTATTAAAGTCCATGGAGAAGAAATAAAAACGTTGAGGTTCGCTGATGACATTGTAATTTTGTCAGAGACAGCAAAGGACTTGGAAGAGCAGTTGAACGGAATGGAGCAAAATAACTGATGATGGTCGAAGTAGAGAGGCTATAAGATGTAGACTGGCAATGGCAAGGAAAGCATTTCTGAAGAAGATAAATTTGTTAACATCGAGTATAGATTTAACTGTCAGGAAGTCCTATCTGAAAGTATTTGTATGGAGTGTAGGCATGTACGGAACTGAAATTTTGGACGATAAATAGTTTAGACAAGAAGATAACAGAAGCTTTCGAAATGTGGTGCTACAGAAGAATGCTGAAGATTAGATGGGTAGATCACATAAGTAATGAGGAGGTACTGAATAGAATTGGAGAGAAGAGAAATTAGTGGCACAACTTGACTAGAAGAAGGGATCGGTTGTTCTGGCATATTCTTAGGCATCAATGGATCACCAATTTAGTATTGGAGGGCAGGATGGAGGGTAAAAATCGTAGAGGGAGACCAAGAGTGAACACACTAAACAAATTCAGAAGGATGTAGGTTGCAGTTGGTACTGGGAGATGAAAACGCTTGCACAGGATAGAGTAGCATGGAGAGATGCATCATACCAGTCTCTGACTGAAGACCACAACAACACAAGCTCAGCTATGTATAGGTGCTGTCGCATTCCTAAGGGCATCCTACACACTGGGCACACGAAGAGCTGTGTCGTCGTTAACAGGGGGCAGAATGTCTCGTATGTTCGGGGAGGGTCGGGACACTGGTCTCTGTCCATGTCCAACCTGCAACACGTTGGCCCACAGCATGGCAGGAAAGCAGCAGGTTTTCCCTCTTCTGCGGGTTCACAATGCGTTCTTCTGCGGTGGGGCCTGAAAGCGTTTGCAGTGTCTCTCTTGTCATAACCATCTTTCTGAACACGTGTGTCAAGTGCTGTGATTCCCACTGTGGTGGTAATCGTCAGACATAACTTTTGCTCTGTGTACCATTATAAAGGAGGTAACGGCGGTTAGAATAGACGACAACAATTTTAACAGAGACCAGGGGTACACACTAGGGTGCGGAGGCGGGCTTTGGATATTGAAGGGAAGTAAAGACGGCGGGAGGCGGGAGCGGCAGTTTCAAAAGTGGCGTCGACCCTTCGCGCTGAGTCCCACGAGAAAGACAGGCGGCGGCGGCGCGTACGTCACGAAGGTAGTCCTGAACTCGCTCGTTCGCTCAGTTCAGCAGACAAAATGCGTTTCTAAACCTGTAAACTCGCAACTGGGAGTGTAAGTAGTAACGAAAATGGCATCTTCCACTGGAATCTGCTACTATGAAGTCTTAGTGATTAACAGTTGTTGTTGTTGTGGTCTTCAGTGCTGAAACTGGTTTGATACAGCTCTCCATGCTACTCTATCCTGTGCAAACTTCTTCATCTCCCAGTACTCACAGCAACCTACATCCTTCTGAATCTGTCTAGTGTATTCATCTCTTATTCTTCCTCTACGATCTTTACCCTCCACGCTCCCCTTCAATGCTAACTTTGTGATCCCTTGATTCCTCAGAACATGTCCTACCAACCGGTCACTTCTTTTTGTCAAGTTGTGCAACAAATTCCTCTTTTCCCCAATTCTATTCAATACCTCCTCACTAATCATGCGATATACCCATCCAATCTTCAGCATTCTTCTGTAGCACCACAATTCGAAAGCTTCTATTCTCTTCTTGTCCAAACTATTTATCGTCCATGTTTCACTTCCGTACATGGCTACACTCCATACAAATACTTTCAGAAATGACTTCCTGACACTTACATCTTTACTCATTGTTAACAAATTTCTCTTCTTCAGAAGCGCTTTTCTTGCCATTGCCAGTCTACATTTTATATGCTCTCTATTTCGACCATCATCAGTCATTTTGCTCCCCAAATAGCAAAACTCATTTACTACTTTAAGTGTCTCATTCAATTACCCTCGTTTTGCTTTTGTTGATGTTGATCTTATATCCTCCTTTCAAGACAGTGTCCATTCCGTTCAACTGCTCTTCCAAGTCCTTTGCAGTCTCTGACAGAATTACAATGTCATCGGCGAACTTCAAAGATTTTATTTCTTCTTCATGTATTTTAATACCTACTCCGAATTTTTCTTTTGTTTCCTTTACAGCTTGCTCAATATACAGATTGAATAACATCGGGGATACGCTACTACCCTGTCTCACTCCCATCCCAAGCACTGCTTCCCTTCCATGCCCCATGACTCTTATAACTGCATTCTGGTTTCTGTAGAAATTGTAAATAGCCTTTCGCTCCCTGCATTTTACCCCTGCCACCTTTAGAATTTGAAAGAGAGTATTGCAGTCAACGTTGTCAAAAGCTTTCTCTAAGTCTACAAATGCTAGAAGCGTAGGTTTGCCTTTCCTTAATCTTTCTTCTAAGATAAGTCGTGTTCCAGTATTTCTACGGAATCCAAACTGATCTTCCCCGAGGTCGGCTTCTACCAGTTTTTCCATTCGTCTGTAAATAATTCGCGTTAGTATTTTTCATCCGTGACTTATTAAACTGATTATTCGGTAATTTTCACATCTGTCAACACCTGCTCTCTTTGGAATTGGAATTATTATATTCTGCTTGATGTCTGAGGGTATTTCGCCTGTCTCATAAGTCTTACTCACCAGTTGGTAGAGTTTTGTCAGGACTGGCTCTCCCAAGGCCGTCAGTAGTTGTAATGGAATGTTCTCCACTCCTGGGGCGTTGTTACGACTCAGGTCTTTCAGTGCTCTATCAAACTCTTCACGCAGTATCATATCTCCCATTTTATCTTCATCTACATCCTCTTCCGTTTCCATAATATTGTCCTGAAGTATACCGCCCTTGTATAGACCCTTTATGTACTCCTTCCACCTTTCTGCTTTCCCTTCTTTGCTTAGGACTGGGTTTCCATCTGCGCTCTTGATATTCATACAAGTGGTTCTCTTTTCTCCAAAGGTCCCCTTAATTTTCCTGTAGGCAGTATCTGTCTTACCCCTAATGAGATAAGCTTCTACAGGCTTACATTTGTCCTCCAGCCATCCCTGCTTAGCCATTTTGCACTTCCTGTCGATCTCATTTTTGAGACGTTTGTATTCCTTTTTGCCTGCTTCATTTACTGCATTTTGATATTTTCTCTTTTCATTAATTAAATTCAATATTTATTTTGTTACGTAAGAATTTTTACTAGCCCTCGTCCTTTTACCTACTTGATCCTCTGCTGCTTTCACCCCTTCATCCCTCAGAGCTACCCATTTTTCTTCTACTGTATTTCTTTCCACCAGTTGGTGACAATTGTTCCCTTATGCTCTCCCTGAAACTCTGTACAACATCTGGTTTAGTCAGTTTATCCAGATCCCATATCCTTAAATTCCTACCTTTTTGCAGTTTCTTTAGTTTTAATCTACAGTTCAATAGATTGTGGTCAGAGTCCACATCTGCCCCTGGAAATGTCCTACAATTTAAAACCTGGTTCCTAAATCTCTGTCTTACCATTATATAATCTCTCTGATACCTTCTAATATCTCCAGGATTCTTCCATGTGTACAACCTTCTTCCATGATTATTGAACCAAGTGTCAGCTATGATTAAGTTATGCTCTGTGCAAAAGTCTACCAGACGGCTTCCTCTTCATTTCTTACCCCCAATCGATATTCACCTACTATGTTTCCTTCTCTCCCTTTTCCAGCTCTCGAATTCCAGTTACCCATGACTAAAATTTTCGTCTCTCTTTAGCACCTGAATAATTTCTTTTATCTCATCATACATTTCATCAATTTCTTCATCATCTGCAGAGCTAGTTGGCATATAAACTTGTACTACTGTAGTAGGCGTGGGCTTCGTATCTATTTTGGCCACAATAATGCGTTCACTATGCTGTTTGTAGTAGCTTTCCGGCACTCCTATTTTTTTAAATTCATTATTAAACCTACTCCTGCACTACCCCCATTTGATTTTGTATTTATAACATTGTATTCACCTGACCAAAAGTCTCGTTCCTCCTGCCACCGAACTCCACTAATTCCCACTATGTCCAACTTAAACCTATCCCTTTGTAAATTTTCTAACCTACCTGCCCGATTACGGGATCTGACATTCCACGCTCCGATCCGTAGAACGCCAGTTTTCTTTCTACTGATAACGACGTCCCGTTGAGTCGTCCCCGGCCGGAGATCCGAATGGGGGACTATTTTACCTCAGGAATATTTTACCCAAGAGGACGCCATCATCATTTAATCATACAGTAAAGCTGCATGCCCTCGGGAAAAATTACGGCCGTAGTTTCCACTTGCTTTCAGCCGTTCGCAGTACCAGCACAGCAAGGCCGTTTTGGTTATTGTTACAAGGCCCGATCAGTCAATCATCCAGACTGTTGCCCCTGCAACTACTGAAAAAGCTGCTGCCCCTCTGCAGGAACCACACGTTTGTCTGGCCTCTCAACAGATACCCCTCCGTTCTTGTTGACCTACGATACGGCTATCTGTATCGCTGAGGCACGCAAGCCTCCCCACCAACGGCAAGGTCCATGGTTCATGGGGGGAGGCGACACACGGTATAGCCCCGTTAAGAAGGAGCATCAGTGGCCCGAAAATGTGTCTCTTGGGGACATAAGCACAAGGGGCGCTCTCGTACAAGGAGTTGTAATTCGGCCACATGCTTCCTGAACCCATTCAGGTTCCACTGTAATATGGGAGCCAGTGATCAGGGTGGCTGAATTTTCACCCTGGGGATCTGAAGGGGGGGCTTTTAACAGTACTACAGAAAAATTTAATTTAAGATCAATACTCGATATAAATTGTATACGGCTTGTTTATAGCATTTAGTCTCTTCTGGTTAACAGTACTCATTACATGCTGCAAGTGGTGCCTTATTGAACTGATAATCATTTTAGCATGATTTTATTTTATTGTACGCCAGTACAGCAGTAACATATTATAAGTAGTTCCATGGACTTCCCATCATTATAAGACTAATAACAGGAAGATTCCATAATAGCGGATTCCAGTAGAAGATTCAGTTTTCGTTTGTACGGAAACCCTAATCACGAGTTAACAGGTGTAGAAACGTAGTTTGTCTGCTGATTTGAGCGAGCGAGCGAGCGGAGGACTACCTTCGTGACGTACGCGACCCGATCTGCTTCTCTCTCGTAGACCTCGCTTCGCGACATCTGACGTCACTCGTTACCGCGGCGGGCAGGTGTTGCTACGAGCTGCCGAATTCACCTTCTACGCAAGCGTCCTTTCGGCCCTCTCTGATAGCTGCCAGATGCTGTAATCGTGCCTATATAAGCAGCAGACGTGGTAGCCGGCAAATCTCTCTCTTCTTTCCTACACCCTTCGAACCTTATGGGGTATACTCTTATAGGTGTCATGTATGATTTTGGTATCTGAATCAATTGTGAGCGAGCAGCGATGCTGTAAAGCTGTATCGCTGAAGTTAAGTTAGTATTTCTGATGTGCGCGAGTGCGCAATAGAGCAGTCAAAGTTTAGCCATGTTCGAATAAACCAAGATAATGTTAAGCAGAGTTGGAGTGAGGAAGCAAAAATGGCTCTGAGCACTATGTGACTTGGCATGTATGGTCATCAATCCCCTAGAACTTAGAACTACCTAAACCTAACTAACCTAAGGACATCACACAACACCCAGTCATCACGAGGCAGAGAAAATCCCTGACACCGCCGGGAATCGAACCCGGGAACCCGGGCGTGGGAGGCGAGAACGCTACCGCACGACCACGAGTTGCGGTCGAGTGGTGAAGCAGCTGTAGACTGTGTTTAGTTGTGTTAAAGCGAGGAACCATTGGCGGTATTGTATTTCAGAACAGAGGTAAGAAGAATATATATTTTTTTCTATTTATTCAGAGCCAACCTATGTATGCACATATACCTATGTAATGCACATAAAACATTCCATCTTTTTAATGTTTTATGTGCATTACATTTATAAAATTTTAGTGGCTATGTATATCCTGTTTAAGATCTCATTCTTACCAGCAGCTGCGTTGCAGCGCCACCTATTGAGGTGATTCTGTATTAGGCGTCAGTACTGGCACATGACGCTGTGGTGCATTATGCTTACTACCTGAGCCCCCATCTTGCTCTGTTACTCGGCCCTGTGAACGGGAACGCGTTATGCAGGTCTTGGAATCACTCGTGTCCATCTAGAAAAGGTAAGGCCTTATCATAAGGCTTCGGCAATATGATTACATTTCTGGGTGTCCGATCACTGGTGAATTTTCTTATCTGTTTTTACTATTTTATACTCTAGTTTTTTACTGAGTTTAACGAAGGCGATGTTGGCCTGATGTTTTCGACGATGCCCTTTGGCTACAGCGTCTAAAGGATAGTTCTAAGAAATACCAAATTAAAGTATTTGCTGTTTCAGTATTTGATCTGTTTATGCATGATTTTAGGTTATCCAAGTGTGCACACGCGATCGCGATTCTTAAATAGATGTATTTGTTCTCTGTTTTCTATGTAGAACAACCTGAAGATACCCAAATAAGGCGAAACGGATAGTTGAAAAATAAAAAAATTAAAATTGCAGCCAAGATTATTTTTAACCAGTACTGTTAAGCACTGGTTTGCTGTATGCTGCATATGGGTTGGAAGAATTTCTACAGTATTTATTGCTATTGCGTGGACTATCTCGGCACACCTCGCTGCTGACTCACATTCCCACACAGCACCACCCATCCGCAGTCCCCGTCCGTATCAAAAATGGTTCAAATGGCTCTGAGCACTATGGGACTTAACATCTACGGTCATCAGTCCCCTAGAACTTAGAACTACTTAAACCTAACTAACCTAAGGACGTCACACAACACCCAGACATCACGACCGTCCGTATCCTCCATGCTCACTCTTTGAGATTCTCGCAGGAGGTCGGACAGAATTGTGCATCTGCATTGAAGGTGGTGGATTCTACATCTACATCTCCATCTACATGGTTACTTTGCAATTCACACTTAAGTGCCTAGCAGAGGGTTCATCGAACCATTTTCATACTACTTCTCTACCATTTCATTCTCGAATGGCGTGTGGGAAAAAGGAACACCTAAATCTTTCCGTTTGAGCTCTGATCTTCTCTATTATGCCAGTCCTGCCTGGATATTCGCCCCCTCCAAATTCTATAATTCCCTCCAGATCCTTGAGCGTCATGCACTCCGCCTCACCTTCCGTATACGCCTCCCGTCCCCCACATGGATCCCCTACGACCTGTTTTTTATCCCCCATCTCCTCCTCTGACTCGAACATATCCACATACTCTACACCTCCCGCCGCCTCTATCCCCCTCACCCCCTGGTTGCTCCTCTCCTCTCCAATCCCCTCCCTCTGCCATGCCTTTACTGTTGTGTCCCTCCTACCCTCCATCTCTACACCCTTCATCTCCTTTCTCCCCCTCCCGGATGATGCCCTCTGTCCCTCCATTTATCCCTCCGATCAGCTCTGATCCTCAACCCCCCCTCCTTTCCTCTGTCCTTTTTTCGGGCTCCCTCTTCCCTCCCTTCCATCCTGTTTTCTCCCCACCTAACCTCTCTCTGCCTCCCCTATCCCCCCCTGAGTCCTTTTGTATACCCCTCCTCTGCCTTTTCCAACACACTGTCGCGTCTGCCCAGCACCCGCTCCCTGGGTCCTCGTCCTCCATCGGCTCCTTTCCCCCTCCCCCCCCTTTGTTTTTTCCTCTCCTTCCCCCCTTTCCTTTCCTGCCATCTGTCCAGATTCCCCCCATCTGCCCTCGGCTGTGGTATATCATATTTCTGACGATTTTTTAGTGGAGTGTTCAAGTGAATGTTCAGTGTTGTTCGTCTTTCCAAAGGGTTGCGAACAGAAACCATGCTGTCACTGGGTGTGAATTTTATATCTCTTGCGAACAGAAACCAGACTGTTGCCGTGTTTTTTAATTGTTTGTCTATTCTTTTACCTGTCCGCTTCATATATATTTCATTATCATCATCAATTTTCCGCCATTTTACCATCTAAGTAACCGATTTTATCGCCTGCTTTTATTATTTATTATCTTCATCTTTTTAAAACAAATTCTGTAGGCTGAAGAGCGGCGTACTAAGCTGCTGCCAGCCCGCCCCATTCGGGGGGGAATCGAAACTCAATGAAGAAAAAAAAGCTCTGATTGCTCTTATTTTATTATGATGATCATTTCTCCCTACTTAGGTGAGTATCAACACAATATTTTCATATTCGGAAGAGAGAGCTGTTTATTGAAAATTCGTAAATAGATCCCGCCCCAAAGAAAACTGCCTTTGCTTCAGTGACTGCCACCCCAACTCGCGTATCATATCAGTGACACTCTCACCCCTATTGCCCTTCTTTGCACTTTCTCGATGTCCTCCGTCAATCGTACCCGGTAAGAATCTCATACCGCGCAGCAATATTCCAGCAGAGGACGGACAAGTGTAATGCAGGATGTCTCTTTAGTAGGTTTTGCGCATCTTCTAAGTGTTCTGCCAACAAAGTGCAGTCTTTGTTTCGCCTTCCCCACAATATTATCTATGTGGTTTTTGCAATTTAAGTTGCTCATCATTGTAATTCCTAGGTATGTAGTCGAATTGGCAGCCCTTAGATTTGTGCGATATATCGTATACCCAAAATTTAATGGATTTCTTTTAGTACCCATGCAGATGACCTCGCATTTTTCTTTGTTTAGTGCCAATTTCCACTTTTCACACCATACAGAAATCCTCTATAGATCATTTTGTTATTGGAATTGATTGTTTGATGATTTTACTAGACGGTAAATTACAGCGTCATCTGTAAAGAATCTAAGAGGGCTGCTCTGAATATCACCTAGATCATTTATGTAAACCAGGAACAACAGAGGGACTATGACACTACCTTGCGGAACGCCAGATATAACTTCTGTTCTACCCGATGATTTACCGTCCATCACTATGAACTGTGACCTCTCTGAGAGGAAATCACGGATCCAGTGACACAACTGAGACGATACTCCATATGCACGCAATTTGATTAATAGTCGATTGTGAGGAACGGTATCAAAAGCCTTCTGGAAATCTAGGAATATGGAATCGATCTGAGATCCCTTGATGACAGCACTCGTTACTTCATCGGAATAAAGAGCTAGCTGTGTTACACAAGAACGATATTTTCTGAATCCGTGTTGGTTATTGTGACGTCCCCTCTCTCCTTTTTGTTGTCGCTGTTTATGTTGAGCCGCTACTGCTGCAGCTCTGGCGGTGATGGTTGTCCCCGTCGGATAACGTGGAACAGCTCCTGAAAATCTCTAAAGAAAATTGTTCCTTGCGTAATGTATGAAAGTCCGTTTGCGAGTACGTACAGTCTTCTCAGCGATGCGAACTGCTGATTTTAATTGTCTGTTATGGCTTTATGATGATTTGCTATGCTCGGTTATTTATTTATTACTGTATTGAGTGAATCATTCATCACCGGTGTCGTTTCACACCACTGAAGCGCAGAAATCTTCATGTGCGGTTCAGTATCAGTAGTTGTTGTTACGTTGCTAGGCAGAATTGCTCACTACGGCACTACGCAAATTCAGAGATAATCTATAGTGACTATCTTGCTTTCGTGCGTCGTGATACTATTTCGGCAAAACACTACTGTCAATGTTCAATGTTCATCCAGTCACTCTTTCAGTTAAAATGTTCGCAGTTAATTAATTTTCATCATCAACTATCACACAGTTCAATTAATGATGGAGCCAACACATGAGATTTCCATTACTGACGAACAATTTTATTGTTCCTTCTTAGCAGTTAGTTTATAATCATCACACCACACGCACGCCGATGGATCAAATCAATTACGAATCTTTTCAGTACAGTGATCGTGACAATTACGTCAACTTTTACAATCGGCGTATTTGTATTATCTTCGTGTGGTCGTATTAGCTTTTCCTACTCCAGGGTAATCAGGTATTGCAGTCTTCGATAATATGTCCATTCTTAGTTACAACTGTTCACTTTGATGAAGGTTGAGTCCAACAATAATATCTCCAATAATTAAAGTTCATTAACTCGTCGTACACTATCAGAATATAACTTCAGTTCAAGTTCTCAAGTCAGAATAACTGAGAACAAGTCCGCGCATCTCTATCACACAATAGTACTTTTTTTTTAATAAAACAATCTCTTAGCGTTCGGTTTGTAGCACTATAACAAACGGTGCTCTCTCTCCACTTGATAGCAAGCAAGCTAGCAAGCGACTAACTTTTCCATGATCGAGCATTGTAGACGCATTGAATTTCCTTTTCGCCGCGTTTACAACTCTCTATCACAATAAATGTTATCTCTGACCGACATATTACTTTGGACTTAACTTTCGTCGTACTGATTTGCAGTTATTACTAAGATGTTTGATAGCTAATTAAAAATAACCTTTCTTTCTTTCTAGCTACATATCATGACATACTCAGTAATTACTGAAATTGGTGTTCATCAAAACTTTAAGGTGTTATATTATTGTCAAAGTTGTCGTACCTGTCAGACTAACACTGTTCCCTACTTTCAATTATCATAACATTCTTATTTGGGTTTCTTGGGGTGTTACGTTATGTATCAATAAGTCATTTTCTTCAAGGTGATTCATAATCTTCGAGTACAGTATATGCTCCAAAATCCTACTGCAAATTGAGGTCAGTGATATGGGTCTGTAATTCATTGCCAAGTAGGCGAATTAATTATATGAATGCATAGGTGTGTCCACACTTAATCCGTAGCTGGGATACAGTGGTGACGGGTGAAGGTGTGTGCCGAATCTGGATTGGAGCCCGGGATCTACTGCATACTAGGCAATTGCGTTAACCATTGCAGCACCCGAAGAGAGTTTATCTCAATACGCAGACTATCTCGGACAGGTCCAAACGACATTCGTAGAACTGAGTCGCCTCGATGGACAATGAATCCACCACCTTAAGTGCGGATGCAGTGTTGCGTCCCGTCTCCACCGGGAATCTAAGTAGCGAGCTTGTAGGACGTGGAGGGGGGACTATCGGTAGATGACGCTAAGTGGGAATGTGAGTCGGTCAAGACAGTCAGCGCAATTGCCATAAACACTTTGTCCGGGTGGCGCAGTTCAAAAATGGCTCTGAGCACTATGGAACTTAACATCTGAGGTCATCAGTCCCCTAGACTTAGAACTACTTACACCTAACTAACCTAAGGACATCACGAACAGCCATGCCCGAGGCAGGATTCGAACCTGCGACCGCAGCAGCAGCACGGTTCCGTACTGAAGCGCCTAGAACCGCTCACCCACTCCGGCCGGCGGTGGCGCAGTGGTTACGGCAACTACCTAGTAGGCAGAAGATCTCGGATTCTAATCCTGATTCGGCACACAGTTTCACTCGTTGCCGCTGCTGCCTCACAAAGTCTGTCTATACAGTTGAAGACTCGTATACGGTGAACAATTTTCCGTCTACACTCCTGAAGTAGAGAAAGATTAATTATAACTATCCTGTGCATCAAAGAGAAATATGACGGGTGTGGATACACGGTACTTACAGACTTCTCTGCCCGACCCCGGGAGGCACAGCGCCGCATTTGCGGCTGCTGCATTGATGAACGCGTCCAGCTCTTGGCCAGCCTCTTCTCTTGTTTAAGGGATGTACCAGCCCCCAGCTCTCACATACGCGGCTTTTACGACTCTTGATACGGCGGCCTGCCCAGAATAGCTGTGTTAATTTGTGACGATGTTCCTACAAAGTTAAAGAGCCCTGCACCGCGTTCGCAGTGCATTTTTAATGGAATGTGTGTTGGTGATGGGGTGAGCGGCGGTTGGAAAAGGAAGAGAGTTGGTCTGGAACGTCGGTTCTCTAGAGAGCACGGAGCGGAACTATGCGCGCAATACGTTCTACATTACATACAGAGATACCGTGAAAGAATTCTCTGTTGGTCCACATCAGCACAACGGCAGATTGTTTTTGTCATACAATAATTTTTTTTATGATGGGGTCGCTTCTGTTGTGGAAAATGAAAATAGGCAATGCACTGAACCGCTAGAAAAATCTTAAATGATATAAAACAGTAATCTATCAGGTCCCGAAATTTGTCAATAATTGGCTTGAAGAGTTCGTTTGTTATAAGGTTAGAGTATTTTTTAAATAAATATCATTTGAGTGAAGAGTACCTTAAGAAGCATACTTCACAGTGGCACGAAAATGAAAATTTTATCGACGCTAATTAAACTGACAATCGTAAATGATCCAGCTGAGAGAAGCTTCAAGGGCCTGCAGGACTACAGTACCAAAATTACCAAAAATATGAACAGAAGCAAGGTGTGCTTCATGTTGTTTCTGTGTACCATCCAGGTCATAAAAGGACATTTCACCAAGGAATAAGAATTGAAAAAGAAGTTTTCCTCGTCACATTGTGTAAAGTAGTTTCATAGACTGTTGTATTGAAGCTAATAGATAAATATGAGTATGTGAGTTGAAAATAATGAAGTTATTATTTAATGAGATAGTTCTGAAAAGCAGCTTTTAAGATAAAAAAAATCAGATTTTGTGAGATTTTTTTCCTCCTTTTCCCAATGTAGTGGCATAGTGGCGCACCTTTCCCTTTTCCTATAGAGCGCAGACCACACAACTCATTTTTTTGCATGCAGTGGAGCGAAACTAGAGGGAGCACAAAAAATCAAAGACGAAAAATAACTTCCCTAACGCTCATATATAGTTGAAGAGCTTTCGGTGGAAAGGAGTAAAAAACAACAACAAAAACAGGCTTACTAGCTTACTACAGTGGTGGAGTGCCGTGATAACCCCAGGCGACAGTGTTTGTAATGCGATAGCCTTGTCTTTCAATTTTAACATATATCTCGGATATTTTTGCGAGAAGATTGAATGTCAACCTAAACGAATGTTATAGCACTGTTCTGTCGATATCTAGAACCGTTCAGGAAACAAAAGGGAAGGAAATTTTAGGTCGGCTGTCTTAGCTGCCTCACCCCGTAATGGTGCAATGAAAAGTAGTCTCTGTCACATACTCGACAGTGTGACAGGTCAGGATTCAGAGTTCCGTTTTTTATCGGAGGGAGGGGGGAAAGACGATGACAGTTCGTTAATATTTTTGTCTTCCAGCCCGCCCAAATACAGGGTGTTTATAAATGAATATCGGGGTTTTAACGCTTTATAATATTTATTATATTAAACTTACAGTTCTAAATGATATGTCAAATGAAAGATCAATTCAAACAGTTTTACCAAGAACTTTATAAATGTTAAATAATAGCGAGATACGCGATTGGTTAAACTTCACTGTACCCAAGCGCTGGATACCGAGCGAGGTGGCGCAATGGTTAGACACTGGACTCGCATTCGGGAGGACGACGGTTCAATCCTGATTTAGGTTTTCCGTGATTTGCCTAAATCGCTCCAGGCAAATGCAGGGATGGTTCCTTTCAAAGGGCACGGCCGACTTCCTTCCCCATCCTTCCCTAATCCGATGTGACCGATGACCTCGCTGTCTGGTCTCCTTCCCCAAAACAACCCAACCCAACCCAACCCAAGCTCTGGATACGCCTCAAGGGGCCCAATGACAGGGCTTGCTTTGCATAGCCTCCACGTTCACCCAACGTAACGCCATGCGATTTTTTCGTTTGGGACTACATAAAGGATCGTGTGTAGGTGCCTCCGCTACCAGCAGACCTCCCTGAATTAAGAAACCGGATTGAAGCAGCTGTTGCTACAATCACTGAAGACGCACTTATCAACATTTGGGAAGAACTCGGCTATATACCTAATGTGTGCCGTGTGACAAATGGTGCTCACGTTGAACATTTATAAGGTTCTTGGTAAAACTGTTTGAGTTGCTCTTTCATTTGCCATATCATTTATAACTAAGTTTAATATAATAAATATTATAAAGCATTAAAACTCCGATATTCATTTATAAACACCTTGTATAACTTGAAGCCACCTCCGCTTTTAAAGTTTCACAGATGTGTATGATTATAAGTATAACAAAAATAAAATGTATAAAATACTGTAATAAGTTATTACAGTGGGCTGACGTAGACACCTGTGCATAAAGTCAGGATAGTCGTTGGGAACCTGCGAAGCGTCAACGACGCTAGGGGAAAACATTATTAGAGCTCAGTTATTTCCTCTCAGTGTTTACAAGCAGTCATTCTTCCGCGCAAGCCTCTGCTATTGCTTATTCAGATGCGTGTTGGATTCTGGCTGACGTCTGCCCACGGCTGCGAGACCAGGTGAGGTTTAGCGAGCAGGGTGGCCCCGTTGGTTGCCGGCGAACAGGCGCGGCCGTTGCCCAGCGGGCTGGCTACTCGAGTGTCCTACGTGCCACTCCGAATTATATGATGACCCTCGATGATCCATCCGCGGTGTACCTGGTGTTGATAGTCGTGTAGTTGGTTGATCTGCTCCCTACCCCTGCTAGGTTTCAGCACCCGGAGGTGTCTGAGTGTTAAACAGGAATGTGGCTGTTGCTGGCTTCCACACTGAGGTTCAATGCTGGAAGTACAATGCGATGTTATGTTGTCAGAAGACAGTCAGTTCCTCAACCAGTATACAGGGTGTTACAAAAAGGTACGGCCAAACTTTCAGGAAACATTCCTCGCACACAAATAAAGAAAATTTGTCATGTGGACATGTGTCCGGAAACGCTTAATTTCCATGTTAGAGCTCATTTTAATTTCGTCAGTATGTACTGTACTTCCTCGATTCACCGCCAGTTGGCCCAATTGAAGGAAGGTAATGTTGACTTCGGTGCTTGTGTTGACATGCGACTCATTTCTCTACAGTACTAGCATCCAGCACATCAGTACGTAGCATCAACAGGTTAGTGTTCATCACGAACGTGGTTTTGCAGTCAGTGCATTGTTTACAAATGCGGAGTTGGCGGATGCCCATTTGATGTATGGATTAGCACGGGGCAATAGCCATGGCGCGGTACGTTTGTATCGAGACAGATTTCCAGAACGAAGGTGTCCCGACAGGAAGACGTTCGAAGCAATTGATCGGCGTCTTAGGGAGCACGGAACATTTCAGCCTATGACTCGCGACTGGGGAAGACCTAGAACGACGAGGACACCTGCAATGGACGAGGCAATTCTTCGTGCAGTTGACGATAGCCCTAATGTCAGCGTCAGAGAAGTTGCTGCTGTGCAAGGTAACGTTGACCACGTCACAGTATGGAGAGTGCTACGGGAAAACCAGTTGTTTCCGTACCATGTACAGCGTGTGCAGGCACTATCAGCAGGTGATTGGCGTCCACGGGTACACTTCTGCGAATGGTTCATCCAACAATGTGTCAATCCTCATTTCAGTGCAAATGTTGTCTTTACGGATGAGGCTTCATTCCAACGTGATCAAATTGTAAATTTTCACACTCAACGTGTGTGGGCTGACGAGAATCCGCACGCAGTTGTGCAATCACGTCATCAATACAGATTTTCTGTGAACGTTTGGACAGGCATTGTTGGTGATGTCTTGATTGGGACCCATGTTCTTCCACCTACGCTCAATGAAGCACGTTATCATGATTTCATACGGGATACTCTACCTGTGACTCTACCTGTGACTCTACCTGTGACCCCCCATGAACCATGGACCTGTCCCCCCATGAACCATGGACCTTGCCGTTGGTGGGGAGGCTTGCGTGCCTCAGCGATACAGATGGCCGTACCGTAGGTGCAACCACAACGGAGGGGTATCTGTTGAGAGGCCAGACAAACGTGTGGTTCCTGAAGAGGGGCAGCAGCCTTTTCAGTAGTTGCAGGGGCAACAGTCTGGATGATTGACTGATCTGGCCTTGCAACATTAACCAAAACAGCCTTGCTGTGCTGGTACTGCGAACGGCTGAAAGCAAGGGGAAACTACAGCCGTAATTTTTCCCGAGGACATGCAGCTTTACTGTATGATTAAATGATGATGGCATCCTCTTGGGTAAAATATTCCGGAGGTAAAATAGTCCCCCATTCGGATCTCCGGGCGGGGACTACTCAGGAGGATGTCGTTATCAGGAGAAAGAAAACTGGCGTTCTACGGATCGGAGCGTGGAATGTCAGATCCCTTAATCGGGCAGGTAGGTTAGAAAATTTAAAAAGGGAAATGGATAGGTTAAAGTTAGATATAGTGGGAATTAGTGAAGTTCGGTGGCAGGAGGAACAAGACTTCTGGTCAGGTGACTACAGGGTTATAAACACAAAATCAAATAGGGGTAATGCAGGAGTAGGTTTAATAATGAATAGGAAAATAGGAATGCGGGTAAGCTACTACAAACAGTATAGTGAACGCATTATTGTGGCCAAGATAGATACGAAGCCCATACCTACTACAGTAGTACAAGTTTATATGCCAACTAGCTCTGCAGATGATGAAGAAATTGAAGAAATGTACGATGAAATAAAAGAAATTATTCAGATAGTGAAGGGAGACGAAAATTTAATAGTAATGGGTGACTGGAATTCGAGTGTAGGAAAAGGGAGAGAAGGAAACATAGTAGGTGAATATGGATTGGGGCTAAGAAATGAAAGAGGAAGCCGCCTAGTAGAATTTTGCACAGAGCACAACTTAATCATAGCTAACACTTGGTTTAAGAATCATGAAAGAAGGTTGTATACGTGGAAGAACCCTGGAGATACTAAAAGGTATCAGATAGATTATATAATGGTAAGACAGAGATTTAGGAACCAGGTTTTAAGTTGTAAGACATTTCCAGGGGCAGATGTGGACTCTGACCACAATCTATTGGTTATGACCTGTAGATTAAAACTGAAGAAACTGCAAAAATGTGAGAAATTAAGGAGATGGGACCTGAATAAACTGAAAGAACCAGAGGTTGTACAGAGTTTCAGACAGAGCATAAGGGAACAATTGACAGGAATAGAGGAAAGAAATACAGTAGAAGAAGAATGGGTAGCTCTGAGGGATGTAGTAGTGAAGGCAGCAGAGGATAAAGTAGGTACAAAGACGAGGGCTGCTAGAAATCCTTGGGTAACAGAAGAAATATTGAATTTAATTGATGAAAGGAGAAAATATAAAAATGCAGTAAATGAAGCAGGCAAAAAGGAATACAAACGTCTCAAAAATGAGATCGACAGGAAGTGCAAAATGGCTAAACAGGGATGGCTAGAGGACAAATGTAAGGATGTAGAAGCTTATCTCACTAGGTGTAAGATAGATACTGCCTACAGGAAAATTAAAGAGACCTTTGGAGAGAAGAGAACCACGTGTATGAATATCAAGAGCTCAGATGGCAGCCCAGTTCTAAGCAAAGAAGGGAAGGCAGAAAGGTGGAAGGAGTATATAGAAGGTTTATACAAGGGCGATGTACTTGAGGACAATATTATGGAAATAGAAGAGTATGTAGATGAAGACGAAATGGGAGATACGATACTGCGTGAAGAGTTTGACAGAGCACTGAAAGACCTGAGTCGAAACAAGGCCCCTGGAGTAGACAACATTCCATTAGAACTACTGACGGCCTTGGGAGAGCCAGTCATGACAAAACTCTACCAGCTGGTGAGCAAGATGTATGAGACAGGCGAAATACCCTCAGACTTCAAGAAGAATATAATAATTCCAATCCCAAAGAAAGCAGGTGCTGACAGATGTGAAAATTACCGAACTATCAGTTTAATAAGCCACGGCTGCAAAATACTAACGCGAATTCTTTACAGACGAATGGAAAAACTGGTAGATGCAGACCTCGGGGAGGATCAGTTTGGATTCCGTCGAAATGTTGGAACACGTGAGGCAATACTGACCTTACGACTTATCTTAGAAGAAAGATTAAGGAAAGACAAACCTACGTTTCTAGCATTTGTGGACTTAGAGAAAGCTTTTGACAATGTTGACTGGAATACTCTTTTTCAAATTCTAAAGGTGGCAGGGGTAAAATACAGGGAGCGAAAGGCTATTTATAATTTGTACAGAAACCAGATGGCAGTAATAAGAGTCGAGGGGCATGAAAGGGAAGCAGTGGTTGGGAAAGGAGTGAGACAGGGTTGTAGCCTCTCCCCGATGTTATTCAATCTGTATATTGAGCAAGCAGTAAAGGAAACAAAAGAAAAATTTGGAGTAGGTATTAAAATTCATGGAGACGAAGTAAAAACTTTGAGGTTCGCCGATGACATTGTAATTCTGTCAGAGACGGCAAAGGACTTGGAAGAGCAGTTGAACGGAATGGACAGTGTCTTGAAAGGAGGATATAAGATGAACATTAACAAAAGCAAAACGAGGATAATGGAATGTAGTCAAATTAAATCGGGTGATGCTGAGGGAATTAGATTAGGAAATGAGGCACTTAAAGTAGTAAAGGAGTTTTGCTATTTAGGAAGTAAAATAACTGATGATGGTCGAAGTAGAGAGGATATAAAATGTAGACTGGCAATGGCAAGGAAAGCGTTTCTGAAGAAGAGAAATTTGTTAACATCGAATATAGATTTATGTATCAGGAAGTCGTTTGTGAAAGTATTTGTTTGGAGTGTAGCCATGTATGGAAGTGAAACATGGACGATAACTAGTTTGGACAAGAAGAGAATAGAAGCTTTCGAAATGTGGTGCTACAGAAGAATACTGAAGATAAGGTGGATAGATCACGTAACTAATGAGGAGGTATTGAATAGGATTGGGGAGAAGAGAAGTTTGTGGCACAACTTGACTAGAAGAAGGGATCGGTTGGTAGGACATGTTTTGAGGCATCAAGGGATCACAAATTTAGCATTGGAGGGCAGCGTGGAGGGTAAAAATCGTAGAGGGAGACCGAGAGATGAGTACACTAAGCAGATTCAGAAGGATGTAGGTTGCAGTAGGTACTGGGAGATGAAGCAGCTTGCACAGGATAGAGTAGCATGGAGAGCTGCATCAAACCAGTCTCAGGACTGAAGACAACAACAACAACAACTCTACCTGTGCTTCTAGAACATGTGCCTTTACAAGTACGACACAACATGTGGTTCATGCACGATGGAGCTCTTGCATATTTCAGTCGAATGCTCGTACGCTTCTCAACAACAAATTCGGTGACCGATGGATTGGTAGAGGCGGACCACTGCCATGGCCTCCACGCTCTCCTGATCTCAACCCTTTTGGCTTTCATTTATGGGGGCATTTGAAAGCTCTTGTCTACGCAACCCCGGTACCAAATGTAAGACCATTCGTGCTCGTATTGTGGACGGCTGTGATACAATACGTCATTCTCCAGGGCTGCATCAGCGCATCAGGGATTCAATGTGACGGAGGGTGAATGCATGTATCCTCGCTAACGGAGGACATTTTGAAAATTTCCTGTAACAAAGTTTTTGAAGTCACGCTGGTACGTTCTGTTGCCATGTGTTTCCATTCCATCATTAATGTGACATGAAGAGAAGTAATAAAATGAGCTCTAACATGGAAAATAAGCGTTTCCGGACACATGTCCACATAGCATATTTTCTTTCTTTCACCCTGTAGATGGTAGGCGGCGTGCAGCAGGAAGTTAATCAGGCGAAGGCCATCATTTCGAGTACATCCTCAGCTAGTTCATAGACTGTGCTAGAGAATCTAGAACGTAGGTTCACTATAGTAGTTGTAAGTAGGCTGTTTAGGTTTTTATGTTGGTAATGTCACGTAGTGCTGAGTAAGAAAATCGCTGACTGCGCTGTGTGCAGTCTGTGGCTGATCGGACTCATCGTTGGAATAGTTGCTATTGTAGTGTTTGGCAGTAGGATGTGAACAGCGCGCAGAGTTGGACAGTTCGAGGTGAGCCGCCAGCAGTGGTGGATGTGGAGACAGAGATGCCAGAGTTTTGAGAATTTACTATAAGCGAACGAGCTAGACGTGTGTCCACCAAAAAAAAAGGAAATTTGTAAAGATGGATGTCATGAATTGATAGTTAGATATGTATATGATGACTTTTGAACACTATTAAATTAAATACATTGTTTGTTCTCTATCAAAATATTTCATTTGCTAACTATGCCTATCAGTAGTTAGCGCCTTCGGTAGTTAGAATATTTTATTTAGCTGGCAGTTTTGGCGATCGCTGTATTGCAGTAGTCGAGTAACAAAGACTTTTGTGAGGTAAGTGAGTCTTGAAAGGTATAGGTTATTGTTACTCAGGGCCATTCTTTTGTAGGGATTATTGAAAGTCAAACTGCGTTGCGCTAAAAATATTGTGTGTCAGTTTAGTGATGATCAAAATAAGTAAAGAGAGAAATGTCTGAGTACGTTGAGTTGTGCTCAGCTGTTTTAAAATCAAATAAAGTAAGAGTTTTACCAGCACAGTCATTCACAATTTTCAAAGGGGACGTTTCATGTTGTAATCATGAAATTGAGTGCTATTACTTTTAATGCTGTCGATCCCGGTGATCAGCTCATGATGAGACTGGAAAGCTGGGGAATTTAAAGGGAGCTAGTGTGATGCTATGTTGCGAGTGGGAAAGACAGGGAGATTCCTGCAACATGTCTTAAGAGCTAAGGAATATTCTTGTCTTGATTCCTATAGATTTCTGTCGCAGTCTCGTTTTTTCTGAATACGTACCCTCACTCAGTAGAGGTAATGTGACGTATCTGACTCACTAGACTTATTCCAGAGAGCGACCGGAACTATTAACTAGATATACATAACCTTAAATGTAGGGATTACAAGGTATGGTAATAAAAAATAAAATAATGAAATACAAGGACCAATCACAGACGGTGCTAATGACAGTGGCACGTAAAGTGCCCTCCGCCACACACCGTTGGGTGGTTTGCGGAGTATGAATGTAGATGCAGATGTAGGAATCGACCTCTGTGAAGGTCCGGCAACAAACACTTTCACGAGCGATGAGACAGGCAGCCAAGAGTTGCATTCACCTCACAAGATGGTAGCTCTGACTAGTGGCAGTCTAACGAATGACTAATGATAATCTTGCTGAAGCTACCTGACGTCCAATAAACCAAATGCAAGAATGGAACAACACGCCAAAGCCGTAACCAGCAGACTGCACTACGCCCAGAATACCGTGTTTAGAGCCCCTGGAACGAGAAATGAATCATTACCACCATAGCAGAGGAATCACCAACCAGCCTACAATCAAGAAAGGTGTCAAACTACACGCCTTACCGGACAGCGGCGGCAAGGCGAGGAAACATGCACTGCCGTTTCACACTAACCTCCAAGGTAATGTACATTGCCGTTACATAAACTAACCCCTAGGGCAGGTAACTGGGGCGTTAGCGGCCACCAGCCAATAAAAATTACCGCTGGTTGAACTTAACAAATTGTAACAAGCTGAACGCAGTAAATAGTGATAAGAAGTCGAGGAAAGCTAATCAGATCCGCCTTCTCCGGGCACTCGCTGTTCTTCACCTCGGCGACACTACAAGCAGCAACACGAACTCGAGTCACTGGAGAATCGCGAGATGTCACAATGGTGGAGGTTTCTCTACTTGGATTGATTTACTTTGGAGCATATAACGCATTCAAACATTATGAATCACCTCGAAGGGAACGATCTATTGATACGTAATCAGCATGGTTTCAGAAAACATCGTTCTTGTGCAACGCAGCTAGCTCTTTATTCACACGAAGTAATGGCCGCTATCGACAGTGGATCTCAAGTTCATTCTGTATTTCTAGATTTTCGGATAGCTTTTGACACCGTTCCTCACAAGCGACTTCTAATCAAGCTGCGGGCCTATGGGGTAACGTCTCAGTTGTGCGACTGCATTCGTGATTTCCTGTCGGGAAGGTCGCAGTTCGTAATAATAGACGGCAAATCATCGAGTAAAACTGAAGTGATATCAGGTGTTCCCCAGGGAAGCGACCTGGGACCTCTGCTGCTCCTGATCTATATAAATGACCTGGGTGACAATCTGAGTTCTCTTAGGTTGTTCGCAGATGATGCTGTAATTTACCGTCTAGTAAGGTCATCCGAAGACCAGTATGAGTTGCAAAGCGATTTAGAAACGATTGTGTATGGTGTGGCAGGTGGCAGTTGACGCTAAATAACGAAAAGTGTGAGGCGATCCACATGAGTTCCAAAAGAAATCCGTTGGAATTCGATTACTCGATAAATAGTACAATGCTCAAGGCTGTCAATTCAACTAAGTACCTGGGTGTTAAAATTACGAACAACTTCATTTGGAAAGACCACATAGATAATATTGTGGGGAAGGCGAACCAAAGATTGCGTTTCATTGGCAGGACACTTAGAAGATGCAACAAGTCCACTAAAGAGACAGCTTAAACTGCACTCGTTCGTCCTCTGTTAGAATATTGCTGCGCCGTGTGGTATCCTTACCAGGTGGGATTGACGGAGGACATCGAAAGGGTGCAAAAACGACAGCTCGTTTTGTATTATCATGTAATAGGGGAGAGAGTGTGGCAGATATGACACACGAGTTGGGATGGAAGTCATTAAAGCAAAGACGTTTACGTCGTGGCGAGATCTATTTACGAAATTTCAGTCACCAACTTTCTCTTCCGAATGCCAAAATATTTTGTTGAGCCAAACCTACATAGGTAGGAATGATCATCAAAATAAAATAAGAAAAATCAGAGAAATCAGAGCTCCAACAGAAAGGTTTAGGTGTTCGTTTTTTCCCGATCGCTGTTCGGAAGTGGAATGGTAGAGAGACAATATGATTGTGGTTCGATGAACCCTCTGCCAAGCACTTAAATGTGAATTGCAGAGTAATGATGTAGATTTAGATTTAAATGTAGAAATGCACTCAACTTAAAGCTTGCTGGATCCGGTTTACGCCGAGGTCGTGCACCCTCGTGACCACAGCCCTTCCATCCGGCAGCCCGTGCGTGCCGCCAGCGGTCCCGGCGTATTCTAGTGCTGTACAGACCTGGCTTATCCTGAACCCCCAACCGAACTGGCACACTCATACTACCCGGAAAAATAACGACGTCGCCCCAAAGATAGGGCATCAGTTCCAACATATCGATGACCGCCCCTGCTGCCACTAGCCGACAGGCAACGCTTGCGGAACCGAGCGGCGCCAGTCAACACGAGAAAAAGTCAAACAACCGCAACCGTGTCAATTAAACGATACCGTCTGGCCTCCAACAGAGGGCGGAAACTTGCAAACAGCATCAACGCGAGCCGCAGCACGACTCAGTAGAATGTCCATCACAGTGCATTATTGTTGTCCATGTTTAGTGTTGTTACCCGGACCGGTAGATTATATGGGGAACATGAACAGCCTCAGATGTTGAGCGATCACTGTAAAGGACAAGGAGACCGTATTTGCTGTGTGAGGTTGCGTTATCAGCACCTAACAGTTGGAAAGGGGCCTCATTGCGTGTTCCTTATGGCTAGCTGGTCGAATCGTGCAATATTCATATTTTTCAGATTTGTGAGCCAGTTGGAAGTGACAGTGGCCTCATGCTGGACTGCATTGGAACCTGAGGGCAGCCATTCTCTTCGTCAAGGGGGTCCGGTCTACCACGTCTGAGCACCACAAGGAAGGATCGCCATATTGTGTAGCTACCACACTGTAACCCTCTTCACATGTACACCTGCTATACGAGAACAAGTAATGGGCTCCCTCCTGTGACATCCCACACCACTGATCAGAGACTAGCTAAAACCGTCCTAAATGTAGGCTACCATTATCTCCACAACACAAACGGATGCGTTTGGATTTATGATGTGACCGAGAAGCATGGGCTCCTGTGAATGGTATCGAATTGCGTTCAACAATGTATCGTGGTTCTGTACATGGTAATCGTCGCTGAATATGGCGGCGATCTGGGGAGAGGTCCATTCTTCCAACGTTTTGGAGAGGTACGGAGGTGTTACTCCTGGCGACATGGGGAGTGTAGCTATCGGGTATGACTTCTGACCGGTAGTCACTGTGCGATCTCTGACGCCACAACAGTAAGTCACGGTCATCCCGTGTTTTCAGGAGCTACCTGTCATGCAACATTATGGTAGTGCTATTGTTCAACAGGACAATGCTTGTTCACACGTACCACGTGGCCCTGTGAACTATATGCGTGATGTTGAGGTTCTTCTATAGCAAATAAGATTCCGAGATCTGTCCCTGATAGAAAGTATGTGGGACCAGGTCGGAGGTCAAGTCTGTAGCAGGGTGTCAAGGACAAATACAACAGTTGTGGGTCAGCTTATCTAAGGAGAGGAGACAAAGGCTTAGCGACGTCCTGCCGAACCGAATGAGTGCAGGAGTCAACGCCTGACTGATAAGTGGACTCATGCTGCCCCAAGTTCATTGAAAATTTGAGTGTATTTTGTAATCACTGGAATATAACCAGATACCCTCTCAACCTGTATTTCTCAGCTTCTTCTGGGCGCTTCACTTTTTCTGTCAGGCAGTGTGTATTAATGCAACAGCCTCGATGATAGTTTCTTTACATTAGTGAATAGCGCGCCATTCAGAAAACATATAGCATTTTAACAGTAAACACCTGAAAATTTGAGTAGGACATATTTCACACAATTAATTTAAGAACTGTAATAGCAACTGTTGCATGCCAACCTTCTACAAAGCAGCAAACAGTCAAAATTTTCAGTGTCCCACAGTAAAGCTCCCTCGCTTACATTACGGCGTTGTAGACATGAGGTGGTCGCGAAGAATATTTTACTGGCGAGAGTAGGTCAGGGGAAAACAACATCGCTGCCTCTGGCGAACCAGACAGCACCTCAGCAGAAATTTACTGGGGCAGACCAGTGGATAGGACCACGTCCCATTTATAACATGATAAAAGAAGCGCTATTGCTAATGCACCAACGTACACCAAGAGTTCTTACAAACCAGTGCTGTGCTATAACTAACTCGTTAAGTAAGCACGGCAGAGTGAGAACTGCTACCTTTGTAATAACAAGACCTGTGCGGCAATGTCAAGTGACGTTGGATAAACATTAGCAACTACTTCGCTCCATAAATACCCTAGTATTTTCGCTCGTAATGCTGTCGGTCAGACGGATCAGTGGCGTAGACTACATTTGCACTAGATTCCCTGATTACTGTCGCTCAGCCAGATGCAGTCGCCTGTCCTGTTTCAGAGGAAACCTCTCAGCCTGCAAAGTCTGGGCCGTCGCAGAGGGTAGGATTATTGATAGTTGGGAGCTCCAACGTTCGAAGTTTTATGGGGCCGCTTAGGGACATGGCTGCCAAGACGGATCAGAAAGCCAATGTGCACTCCGTGTGCATACCGGGTGGACTCATTCCAGATGTGGAACGGGTCCTTCCTGATGCCATGAAGACCACAGGGTGCAGCAAACTGTAGGTGGTGGCTCACGTCGGTACAAATGAGGTGTGTCGCTTCGGATCAGAAGAGATTCTCTCTGGTTTCGAGTGTCTAACAGAAGCAGAGCTGACCATTTGCAGCATAGTCGACGACCGATTGTGGACCTCTGGTACAGAGCCGAGTGGAGGGTCTGAATCAGAGGCTCAGACGATTCTGCAACCGTGTAGGCTGCAGATTCCTCAACTTGCGCCATGGGGTGGTTGGGTTTCCGGTTCCGCCGAATAGGTCAGGAGTCCATAACACGCAGGAGGCGGCTACACGGGTAGCGTGGACTGGGCGGTTTTTTAGGATAGAGGGTATCGGGAAAACACAAAAAGGGCTTCAGTCACAAAGGGTGCATTCCGAACACAGGAAGAACGAAGAGACAGGAACCATGGTGTAACAGTTGTTAAATTTCGTAGCTGTTTTGGGAAAATACCAGAGCTCCAAGCCCTTAAAGAAAGCACTGATGCTCAATTCCTTATACGAACTGAAAGCTGGCTAAAGCAGGTGATAAGTTCAGCCGAAATTTTTTCGAAGAATCTAACGGTGTTCCGAAAGGATAGGCTAAACACAGTTGGCGATGGCGTGTTTGTTGCTGTAGTTAGTATGGGCAGATGTCATTCCTGGAAACCGGAATAAAATAATAATTGGATCGTTTTACCGACCTCCCAACTCAGAAGATACAACTGCTGAAAGGTTCAAAGAAAACTTGAGTATGATTTCAAACACATACCCGACTCATACAATTATAGTTGGGGGTGACTTTAATTTACCCCCCGATATGTTGGCGAAAATACATGTTAAATTCCGGAGGTAAGCATACGACTCATACAATTATAGTTGGTGGTGACTTTAATTTACCCCCCCACCACCACCCCCGATATGTTGGCGAAAATACATGTTTAATTCCGGAGCTAAGCATAAAACAACATCCGAAATTATGCTAAAGGCATTCTCTCAAAATTATTTCCAGCAGTTAGTTCATGAGCCCACGCAGTGTAAAGCAGCATTGATGAAACCATTACCTAATACCTACCACACAGAGGGCGCATAACTGGTTGAAAGTCATTTCCTTAAAGTTCATGATTAAAAAATCGGGCATTAGGGATATTATTACATGAAGAAAAGCGTTTACAATTAGACTAACTCTGTTTTTTATTTATATTGAACCACTTGAAATGGCTATCAAGTCCGTAATTAATATGATGAAACTTTATCCTTGAAAGTACACTGTCTGTATATCAAATACTAACTCGAAAAGCAGCCAGAATTTTAGCAAATGCTGGAGCATGTGCTGTAGTGTTCTGTGCGATCCAGTGGACAGGGGATGGCGAGCGGTGCGTGCTTCGCGATCGAAAGAATTTTAACTGTGTAGTAACGTTGATGTGTGCTTCGTGGCAGTATACCTTGCGCAATCGGAACAAAAAAAAGAAATGTGGTCGATGTAGTTACTTCTCACAAGACCTATATCTTTCCAAACGGCAGAGAATGATGAGCAACAAACATCTAAGCCCTTAAAATCTGATTTTTTAAATAAAAAATCAATATGCCCTTGAATTTCCCCTTTGTGAGATACTTTCTCTCCAACTCAGAGCCGCCAGTTTCCAGGTAAAGGAGGGGAGGGGGGAGAGGGGGCGAGGGGGGCAGGGGTGGGGAAGTGATCGATTTCCTGAAAAATTCTTTAAATAAATAAATAAACTATATTTTATACACTGCCTTGAATCTCATAAATTGTTTAAATAAACAATATTTCACACATTGTCTAAATTATGTAAACAGTATTCCAGAAACAGCAATTGGTTTCCAGACAAACTATTTAACTAAATAAATAAACTATATTCCATACACAGCCATAAATAACTAAATAATATTCTGTATATTGTCTAAGTTGCTTAAACAATATTCCATACACTGCAATCGAATTCCTTCCAAATTAACGATCAACTGAGTCTTTTTCCCACCAATTTTCGGGAGGAGGGCTGGAAGGTTCAAATGGTTCAAATGGCTCTGAGCACTATGGGACTTAACATCTATGGTCATCAGTCCCCTAGAACTTAGAACTACTTAAACCTAACTAACCTAAGGACATCACACAACACCCAGCCATCACGAGGCAGAGAAAATCCCTGACCCCGCCGGGAATCGAACCCGGGAACCCGGGCGTGGGAAGCGAGAACGCTACCGCACGACAACGAGATGTGGGCGGGCTGGAAGGGGAGAAGTGTTTACCAGAGAGGGAGAGGCTAATTAATTGATCAATTTAATTAAGTAGTCAATCAAATTGTTAACGGTGAGAGGCGCTATTTCAATAACTCGACCTGAAAGTGTACCTGTAGCAGCGAGGGAAAAGGGGGGGGGGGTGGAGGTTTCCTGAGGGGGGGGGGGGAAGAGTGGGAGGGGGGGAGGGAGAACAACAAGTTAAGAACATGTCAATCAGAATGAAGAATCCTTTTAGCGGAATAATAGGTTAACTACCTGTCAATCAAAGGAGAACAATAGGTTAAGTACCTGTCAATCAAAGGAGAACAACAGGTTAAGTACCTGTCAATCAAAGATGGCTTACCTGCCCTTGTGTAGGCACCTCGCACTAATAAACTGCACCACAAATGGCTTTGGTCCACTACTGGTGTGTTAGCAAGGGCATTCTCGTCGGTGGCTGCTGCACTGTTCTAACAGATACGACCGTCATACATCCCACTGTGATTTATGCTGTTATTGCATGCAGTGTTGCTTGTCTATTAGCACTGATAACTCTACGCAAACGCAGCTGCTCTCGGGTCGCTAAGTGAAAGCCGTCGGCCACTGCCTTATCCATGGTGAGAGGTTATGCTTGCAATTTGGTATTCGCGTTACTCTCTTGCCATTAAACTCGGAATGTTGTATTCTCTATCGATTTTCGAAATGGAATGTCCCACGCGTCTAGCTCCAACTACCATTCCGCTTTTAGATTCCATTAAATCTTGTCGTGTGGACATAATCACGTCGGCAATACTTAGTTCTCAAGGTGCTTTTTCTCGGAAATTTTGGAAGAGGGAAGGGTTCGCGAGGGGGAGGAGAGAGGGGTCCCGCTCCAATTGCCACGGAAAATGCAGCGGTTTGTTGGCAAAAGGAGCTTAACTGAGGCGTCGTCCTACGTGAACGATCTGTTACGAGCGCGGCACGTCGAGCGCGCAGGAACATGAATCAGACGCCAGTGGTTGCATTGTCCAACGGGAACGCAGACATGTGACGAGCGCCGTGCGAAGCGCGATGCGACGAAGCGGACGCGACCACATCGTTTGCTGTTTATGTGTGCAGCAGACGTAGTTTTCGGTGTGTGTTTCAAGTTACAGTGTCTCAAATGTTGATCGGTGTTGTTCAAGAGCGTTGTGTATTGTGAAACAAGAGAAGTAAAAAAACTTTCCCTCAGTGAGCGAGAAAATTTGGATTATAATCGCCACTACAAATAAGCAAATAATTTTATTCACGATTTTTATCTACTAGCTTTGTATAACGTTTTATTTAAAATGCAGTAAGAAATTTTCTTGCATTTACCAAAATAATTGGTATTAAAAATAAGCGTATATAACATTTGTTAAGCAGTGTATTTCCTGTTCTTACCACATGATTTTCTTCAAAATACAATTCAAAACTCTCCCGCGTTTGGGCTGCTCCTCATGATAAAGTGTTACACCTGTTTCGTGAATTGTCTAATGTTTCCTGTATATTTCGGTATACATTCTTGAAGAATGCCAGGTCCGATATCATGTGTGATGTTGTGCAATAAAGTTATAGGTTTGACGATATCTGCTGCATTTAGAATACAGATGCAGGTGGTCTCAAAACTAAATGCGCCTCAAGTACCAAACATTTATCATTCAGATCTCACTATTCTTTAAGCAATGTAAAAGAGTTATTGTATATCGTTATGATAACAAAGAAAGGAACTGTTTCGTTATTTGTTTTTACACCTTAAACTCACTTAAGAGCTATGAGCACTTCATCTTCGACGCTGTGAAACAGCAATCTTTCTGTGGCTAAGCCATGTCTCCACAGTATCCTTTCTTTCAGGAGTGCTAGTTCTGCATGTTTCGCGGAAGAGCTTCTGTAAAGTTTGGAAGGTAGGAGACGGATACTGGCAGAAGTAAGGCTGTGAGTACCGGCCGTGAGTCGTGCTTCGGTAGCTCAGTTGGTAGAGCACTTGCCCGCGAAAGGCAAAGGTTCCGAGTTCGAGTCTCGGTCGGGCACACAGTTTTAATCTGCCAGGAAGTTTCAGCAATCTTTCTGCTTTTCATATTTCTAAAGAAGGTAGTAAAAACCAAAACAAGGAAGAAAGTCATGTAAACATAGGCTATAAAGCGCCTACTTGTTCATTTTCGCTACTACGAAAAAAATTTGTTCTACTGAACGAGTGTTGATAGTCCTTAATATATGCATTTTAGAGCTCATATTTGTGAGACTCTTTCGCTTCTAATGGTCGTTCCTGATACATCCCTCAATGCTTAACATTCTTTCTGATACACCCTGTGTACACTAATTTTAATTATCCTCTGCTATGCACGGGTATCACCAAGTTTCTACAGCTGGACACCATATTTTATTGTATAGTCATATACACAAATCTTCGTCCTGAATTAGCCTACTATCGAAAACCGTATCCAAATCTGTACAGTATTTCGCCACAATGCGTTCACCTACTGACTGATATATACACAAACCTTCCTTGTGAATTAGTCTATTAGTGAAAATCGTATCAAAATCAGTACAGTACTTCCTGAGGTTAGCCTACGCATAGAGACAGAGAAACACGGCGGGGTCTTTAATTTATATTTTTTATAGATCCTGGTCAAGCTACGCTGCTCCATGGATATGCGGTAGCTGTCACTTTACTGATTTATCTGCCAGCTACCTTCTCCTCTCTACCCGACCTTCTCTTACTCCCAACATATTTAACAATAATAAATTATACACAGTAAAAAATATGTTGGTTGGTGATTTTAATGTGGATTTCTTGCAAAGCTCTGTCAGTGAACAATTATCGCAATCAGTAAGAGTGTCATTCAATTTAGTACCTGCTGCGAACTTTGCAACTAGGATATGTAAATGCTCTGACACTGTTATAGATAATATCTTTGTAAACAAATCTAGGAAAAATAGTTATATAACAAAACCAATAGTAAGTAGGCTATCTGATCATGACATGCCGCATCTTGTGTTAAGTGTTGAAACTTTTCAGGATGAAAAAAATCTATTAAATATGAGTACAGGAGGGTAATAATTGAGTAAAAAATTGAGAATTTTATTATTGCTCAAAGACATGACTGGACAGATGTTTACAATACTTCTGAGTCAAATGGAAAATAGAAAGCATTCATTAATGTAGGTACTTCCGCTTTTGAAAACTTTTTTGCCCTAAACGTAACTCAGATCAAACAGAAGTCAAAAAATGAAACAAGGATTACACGAGGAATAAAGATATCATGTGGAACAAAAAGGGGACTGTTTCTACTGTCTATGAACAGGATTTTCTGTGACCTTTCAAATGCCTCTGTCTGTGTGAATCACAGCATTCTCTTAAGTAGATTAGAATATTATGGTGTCACCGGCAAAGCTGTGAAATGGTTTGAGTCTTAATCAACTAACAGGAAGCAAAGGGTTTCTGTGAAATATCTGTGCAGTAATCAGTCTTCATGTGATTGGGAATTAATTACTTGTGGTTTTCCTCATGGTTCTATTTTGGGTCCATTGTTTTTTTTTTTGGGGGGGGGGGTAAATTAATGACCTCTCGTCTGTTATATTGCCAGATGCTAAATTTGTTTTGTTTGCAGATGGTACAAACATTGCAATAAGTAGCAAGTCAAGTAAAGATTTAGAAATAGCTGCTAACCAAATTTTCACTGACATTAATAAATGGTTTAAAGCTAATTCACTGTCGTTAAACTTTGAAAAGACCCACTATATACAGATCAGAATCTGCAAGAGATTTCCTTCCAGCCTGTGTATAACATCTAAAGACACACAGATCGAAGAAGTTGACAATGTTAAATTTCTGGGATCACAACTCGATAATAAATTCATTTGGGAACGGCATATCACAGAATTTCTGAAGCACCTAAACATGTCTATATTTGTAGTGAGACTGATGTCAGATGTAGGAGATGTAAAAAAACGCACATAATTTCCTTACTTTCATTCTATTATATCATACAGGACGATATTCTGGGGTAACTCATCAAACCAAGCAATAGTTTTTCGTCTAATAAGAATCATTTGTGGCGTGAATTCAAGAACATCATGTAGAAACCTGTTCAAAGAACTTTGTATTATAATCGCTGCTTGTCAGTATATTTATTGATTAATGAAATTTATTGCAAGAAATATATCTCTATTTCCAACCAGTAGCTCAATATATAGTTTCAATACTAGGAAAAAGAATAATGTACATTAGACCTAAAATCACTTACGTTGTTCCAAAAAGGGGACTGTAAGAAGGTCTGTTAGATTTCAGATTTGTCGGCAATTTACCACAACAATCGAGACTGGGTATTTTGGGAATGATAAATTTATTAAAAGTGCCTAACAACATTTCATTCCGACAGTATCTTAATTCTGTAAATATTAGCTGTTCTAGTTTACTGTAATGTATTCAACTATTTTGACAATGTCCTGACGAATGATCAGGGTAGCAAGTATTATATTCAAATATTTTATGCTTTTTATGTTATACTCTCTGACATATTTCACATCCACGAGAATCATCTCATTTTTGGGTCTATGGCACGAATACTGAATTTAATCTAATACAAAAACCTTCGTCATTAGCCACTCTATGTATTAGTTAAAACCATATCAGAATCCATATAGTTGCTGAGATTAGTTTGTGAATACAGAAAGAGACAGCGGCGAGGGTCTTTAATCCTTTCAGACCTGAACTGATATTTTTACAGTGATACCCAACATGTGGGAGCAGTTGTGCATGATGAAGAGACTGAAGATTCGCAGATGTGTACATGAGGTTTCCATTGAGAAAAAATAATTCTGTTGCAGCTAATACACTCTAAAAATTAATGTACACAACTGTAGCCAGTGGGTATGTACTACTTAATTTATAATACTTATAGATATAGTAGGATAGAAGAAGATATAGAAGATAGCCAGAAGACTAGTAGTTTCACTCTTTTGTCGTTTACAATGTCTCTTCATCATATGATAAGATACAATTTTCCATAATTCTATTTAGTCCGTCCATAACGAATGTGCTGTGCTGAAAGAGTGTTCGTGCGTCTACACTGCCTACAGGCCAAGTGAGCTCTTCGTGTTGCATCAGCCGAACACTCGCGCAGTCCCGCACAGCTGTATGCTCGCATCAGATGGCTTATGTAGGGCCTGCCCTGTGCTGGGAGCCATGATAAATACAGGCCTCGCAAGGAACTGGTGACGTCACACTAATCGTCTTGTCCGCCATACTTCGCGAACGCTCTGCTCCATGCAAGGCACACGGAAAATAAGTATGTAATTGAAAAGGTACCCAGTAAAGGTCCTGACGTTTTCATGTGCTATCAAGAACGTGAACGTAATTAATGGGGGAGCCAAGAATTATTCAAATGGTCTGAAATACACAGAAGAACCAAAGAAACTGGTACACCTGCGTAATATTGTGTAGGGCCCTCGCGAGCACGCAGAAGTACCGCAACATGACTTGGCATTGACTTGAATAATGCCTGAAGTAGTGCTGGAGGGAACTGACACCATGAATTCTGCAGGGCTGTCCATAAATCCGGAAGAGTACAAGGGGGTTGAGATCTCTTCTGAACAGCACGTCGCAAGGTATCCCAGACATGTCCAATAATGTTCATGTCTGGGGAGTTTGGTGGCGAGCAGAGGTGTTTATACTCGGAAGAGTGTTCCTGGAGCCACTCTGTAGCAGTTCTGGACTTGTGGGGTGTCACATTGTCCTTCTAGAATTGGCCAAGTCCGTCGGAATGCACAATGAATATCATTGGATACAAGTGATCAGACAGGAGGCTTACGTACATGTTGCATGTCAGAGTAGTATCCAGACATACCAAGAGTCCCATCACTCCAACTGCGCACGCCCCACACCATTACAGAGTCTCCATCAGCTTTAACAGACAGCTGCTGACAAGCAGGTCCATGGATTCATGAGGTTGTCTCCATTACCGTACACATGCATCCGCTCGATACAATTTGAAACGAGACTCGTCTGACAAGGCAACATGTTTCAAGTCATCAAGAGTCCAGTGCCAGTGCTGAAGGGCCACACTATAAATTCTACATTTCATCGTTACCTCGGAGCTGCTACGTTCCATCGCTCGTGTGCCGACTATAGCACCAAGTTCAGACTCACTTAAATCTTGATAACCTGCCGCTGTAGGAGCAGTAACCAATCTAAGACCTGCGCCAGACACTTGTTGCCTTATACACTATTGGCCATTAAAATTGCTGCACGACGAAGATGACGTGCTACAGACGCAAAATTTAACCGAAGAAGATGCTGTGATATGCAAATGATTAGCTTTTCAGAGCATTCACACAAGGTTGGCGCCGGTGGCGACACATACAACGTGCTGACATAAGGAAAGTTTCCAACCGATTTCTCATATACAAACAGCAGTTGACCGACGTTGCCTGGTGAAACGTTGTTGTGATGCTTCGTGTAAGGAGGAGAAATGCGCACCATCATGTTACTGACTTTGATAAAGATCGGATTGTAGTCTATCGCGATTGAGGTTTATCGTATCGCGACATTGCTGCTCGCGTTGGTCGAGATCCAATGACTGTTAGCAGAATATGCAATCCGTGGGTTCAGGAGGGTAAACGGAACGCCGTGCTGGATCCCAACGGCCTCGTATTACTAGCAGTCGAGATGACAGGCATCTTATTAGCATGGCTGTAACGGATCGTGCATCCACGTCTCGATCCCTGAGTCAACAGATGGGGACGTTTGCAAGACAACAACCATCTGCACGAACAGTTCGACGACGTTTGCAGCAGCATGGACTATCAGCTCGGAGACCATGGCTGCGGTTACCCTTGACGCTGCATCACACACAGGAGCGCCTGCGATGGTGTACTCAACGACGAACCTGGGTGCACGAATGGCAAAACGTCATTTTTTCGGATGAATCCAGGTTCTGTTTACAGCATCATGATGGTCGCATCCGTGTTTGGCGACATTGCGGTGAACGCACATTGGAAGCGTGTATTCGCCATCGCCATACTCGCGTATCACCTGGCGTGATGGTATGGGGTGGCATTGGTTACACGTCTCGGTCACCTTTTATTCGCATTGACGGCACTTTGACCAGTGGACGTTACATTTCAGATGTTTTACGAACCGTGGCTCTACCCTTCATTCGATCCCCGCAAAACCCTACATTTCAGGAGGATAACACACTACCGCATGTTGCAGGTCCTGTACGGGTCTTTCTGGACACTGAAAATGTTCGACTGCTGCCCTGGCCAGCACATTCTCCAGATCTCTCAGCAATTGAAAGCGTCTGGTCAATGGCGGCCGAGCAACTGGCTCGTCACAATACGCCAGTCACTACTTTTGATGAACTATGGTATCGTGTTGAAGCTACGTGGGCAGCTGTACCTGTACACCCCATCGAAGCTCTGTTAGACTTAATGCCCAGACGTATCAATGCCGTTATTACGGCCAGAGGTGGTTGTTCTGGGTACTGATTTCTCAGGATCTATGCACCCAAATTGCGTGAAAATGTAATCACACGTCAGTTCTAGTATAATATCTTTGTGCAATGAATACCTGTTTATCATCTGCACTTCGTCTTGGTGTAGCAATTTTAATGGCCAGTAGTGTATAAGCGTTGCTAACCGCAGCGCCGTGTTCTGCCTGTTTACATGTGTATTTGAACACGCATGCCTACACCAGTTTCTTTAGCGCTTCAGTGTAGTAACTAGTCCCCGCCGGAGATGGCTGACCCGCAGTGTCACGTGCTGCAACACGCGCGTCGCGGCCCGTCTTTCCCACGGGCCTCGCCTGAGCAGAGGAGAGCAGAGCTGTCAGCTGAGCCTGCCGCGTGCGTCCGGCCGCGGGATCGATGGCCGGAGCGGAGCCAACTGTGCCGCGGTGGGAGCGGCCGCCGCCGTAGAGACGCGGCTGGACGAGGCATGCCCGTCGAACGGCACACAGCGCGGCGAGTACTGCGCCGCTTCGGCGGACGTTCTCTCCCGCTCGACCACGCTGCAGGCTGTTTAAAAAAGTAAAGGAACCTTTACCAAAATCTACATCTACATCCATACTCCGCAAGTCACCTGACGGTGTGTGGCGGAGGGTACCTTGAGCACCTCTACCTGTTCTCCCTTCTATTGCAGTCTCTTATTGTTCGTGGAAAGGAAGATTGTCGGTATGGCTCTGTGTAGGCTCTAATCTCTCTGATTTTATCCTCATGGTCTCTTCGAGAGATATACGTAGGAAGGAGCAATATACTGCTTGACTCCTCGGTGAAGGTATGTTGTCCAAACTTCAACAAAATCGCGTACCGAGCTACTGAGCGTCTCTCCTGCAGAGTTTTCCACTGGAGTTTATCTATCATCTCCGCAACGCTTTCGCGATTGCTAAATGATCCTGTAACGAAGCGCGCTGCTCTCTGTTGGATCTTCTCTATCTCTTCTATCAACCCTATCTGGTACGGATCCCACACTGCTGAGCAGTATTCAAGCAGTGGGCCAACAAGCGTACCGTAGCCTACTTCCTTTGTTTTCGGATTGCATTTCCTTAGGATTCTTCCAATGAATCTCAGTGTGGCATCTGCTTCACCGACGATCAACTTTATATGATCATTCCATTTTAAATCACTCCTAATGCCTACTCCCAGATAATTTATGGAATTAACTGCTTCCAGTTGCTGACCTGCTATAATGTAGGGATCTTTCTTTCTATGTATTCGCAGCACGTTACACTTGTCTACATTGAGATTCGACTGCCATTCCCTGTACCATGCGCCAATTCCCAGCAGATCTTCCTGCATTTCAGTACAATTTTGCATTGTTACAACCTCTCGATATACCACAGCATCATCCGCAAAAAGCCTCAGTGAACTTCCGATGTTATCCACAGGGTCACTTACGTATATTGTGAATAGCAACGGTCCTACGACACTGCCCTGCGGCACACCTGAAATCACTCTTACTTCGGCACACTTCTCTCCATTGAGAATCACATGCTGCGTTCTGTTATCTTGTAATTCTTCTATCCAATCACACAATTGCTCTGATAGTCTATATGCTCTTACTTTGTTCATTAGACGACAGTGGGGAACTGTATCGAACGCCTTGCGGAAGTCAAGAAACACGGCATCTACCTGGGAACCCGTGTCTGTGGCACTCTGAGTATCGTGGACGAATAGCGTGAGATGGGTTTCACACGACCGTCTTTTTCGAAAGCCATGATGATTCCTACAGAGTAGATTTGTAATCTCCAGAAAAGTCGTTGTAATCTAATATAATAAGTGTTCCAAAATTCTACAGCTGATAGACGTTAGAGATATAGATGTTCCAAACCGATGCGACGTTATGCGAAAATGACTAATAAGGGGACCGTGCCATCTTCCCCTCACGGTCTAATTCGTTTAGGGTACGACTAGGACTTCAGCTTGTACAGGGTGCAGCAGAGGAAAGGTATGTTTTTTCAACCGCTAGTACGCGACGACGAGAGGGGGTATTGACCTTGTATGAATGTTGGCAGACTGCCCATACCATGCAGTTTCAGTCGCTTTGGAGCATAGGGCATCGTGTGTTCGTTTTCGATCAGTACTTCAGAAACAATGATTCCGTAGTCACAGTCTTTTCCGTCAAAATTTTAGAGTTGGACGGCGAGATGCAGTACCTGATCGAAATACTGTACTCCGATTGGCAGCGTTTAGAAGTACTGGATCTGTGATGAAAATGAAACCACCTGTTCTGCCCCGTTCCGTTCGCACTCCAGAAAATGTAGGCCGAGTGAGAACGGCAGTTGGTGTGGCCGTGCGGTTCTAGGCGCTTCAGTCTGGAACCGCGTGACCGCTACGGTCACAGGTTCGAATCCTGCCTCGGGCATGGATGTGTGTGATGTCCTTAGGTTAGTTAGGTTTGAGTAGTTCGAAGTTCTAGCGGACTGATGACCACAGATGTTAAGTCCCATAATGCTCAGAGCCATTTCAACCAGAACGGCAGTTTCTGCTAGTCCGAAACGATTGCCGAGATGACAGGCTGTATCGCTGGGTATGTCAGGCCGTTCTCTTCACCGCATCTTACGTGACGATCTTAAGTTTCACCCGTACAAGATAATGATCGTCCAGCACTTTAATGAAGGGGATTTTGTGCAGCACAGAGAGTTTTGTTGCGTAATGGACGATATTTTTACGGAAGGTGCAAATGCTACAGTCTTCATGAGTGATGAAGCACATTTTCATGCAGACCGTTACGTCAATGTTCAAAATTGTCGGTACTGGGCGCAAGAGAACCCACATGAGTTACACCAAACACCTGTCCATAGGTTAAAAGTAACAGTGTGGTGATGCATTTCAAAGATGGGTATTGTTGGACCCCATTTTTTTTTTAGGAGGACGGAACTGCAGTTACTGTGACATCAGCGCGCTACGTTAAAATGTTAAACAACTTCGTTCGTCCAGAACTTGAAAGGCGTCAGGTTAACATGAGAAAAATATGTTTTCAGCAGGACGGTACCACAGCTCACACGGCGAGAGCATCCATGGAAGTGGTTCTACTAATGTTCCCAGGACATGTTATTTCGAGATATGTGTTTTACTGGCACCCTCGCTCACCCGATTTGTCACGATTTCTCTTTGTGGGGGTATTTAAAATCAAAAGTCTACATGAACAAGCCTCGCACAATCGATGACATGAAGAATTCCATTCGTCAGGAAACTGAAGCCGTGCCGAATGAAATGTTGGAAAGAACCATCCGTAACTTTCGGGACAGGATCCAAATTTGTATCCAGCAAGAAGGACGTCACCTCCAAGACATTATTTTTCGAAACTAATTAAAGCATCTATATTTCGAAACTGCATTAAAAAATCTATCACTTAATGCTTGCTTTTATTATTTATATCAAATCGTGTCCCAATCATTCAATAATGAAAAACATGTGTTTCCTCTGTTCCACCCTGTATAAGTGGGGAGGTGCTATTTTCAAACGGTTTTGAGAAAATAGAGTTTCAGAGCCATAGGCATGCTTATGCTGCATGCTTTGTAGGGCCCCTAGTGTTCACAGAGTCATCAACCGAGCGAGTAAGCACTTACAAGTGACCCTCCCCATTGAAATTCCTTCGAGATTTAGTGGTGACATGGCTCAGTGGATAGCCCGTCAACAACTGAACACCGATCGAGCATGAAAACAGGAAGGTGTACTGAACAGTGAAAGAAAAAACAAACAAAGAAAACTAGAAACAGTGGACGGTCCAAGCTTAATAAGTGCAACATCGACTGAATTAGAACTTGACGGTGTGGTGAAGTGGTCACGGTGTTGGCTTGTTAAGCTGGCGAGCCGGCTTAAAATCTCCCTCGTGTCATTTATTTCATTCTTTTTTCAGAAAATTATGATCTGTTCGTCCGATCATCGAAATGCTTATTCTCTTTCTGTAGTCTTGGGAGTTGTCATACGGTACATTAGTTGCAGAATATCAATCATGTGGTAAGAATACACTATCGTCACAAGTAAATGCAATGAATAGTGAGAGCAGGTGAGACACCACATGGACATCTGACAGAAAAGAATATAAAGCAAGTAAAAAGATGTGAACTATGTTACAACAAAGGAATTGAAGGGTCAAAGCTTCCAAAACAAAACGGAACGCAACTTCAAAAACGTAAAAGACATATGTTTTGACAGAGCACAGGGAAACTGTGTGAATGAAACTGTTGTGTTCATTTGTTGCAGCTTACGTGACAAACTATTATGTTTTCGTCATTTTCTTGGGACTGATCACATTTACATTCATGCGAAGACCTAAATCGCGCAAAGAGGCATATCTCCCCAAGTGTACAAATTAGATGCGTCATTAACACATTCCTATCATACGACACACGTAGTGTCACTAATGCCATGTATGACACACCAGACGTGTTTTCCGGTAGAGGATTTGGTTGACTTGTCGAATTGTCATCAAAGGTTTGCGGTTCCCATTCGAATCCCGCTTCCTTTCGTCTGCTAACAGAGTAGCTGTGCTGAGCCAACTTTTATTACAAGTCCTTTCCTCACATCTCGCTGTTTGCAAACGGACGGTACACGACGATATAGACACAAATTTGAATACAGCGAACAGCAGAAAGAAAAGATGGCACGAGCAAGCTTTGAACAGGGCTCTCCCGCTTTGCAGTCCAACACCGTGATCACTTTTCCACGACACTGTGGCTTTTCTAGCCTGTTCTACGATGCAGTTATTTTGCTTGGACCGCGCACTGTTTCTACTCTTTGCTTTTTTTTCCACAGTTCAATACACCTGCTTCCTGTTTGCATGCTCGCTCTGTGTTCAGTTTTTGAGTACCTGTCCACTGGGCCGTCTTACCATTAAATCTGAGAAGGAGGGGGGGGGGGGCGGGGAGTTGCAATGGGGAGCTTCCCTTGTTAGTTTCTTGAGCGCGGGGTCTTAGTCGAATGTCGCTGCTGGTACTACTTTTTTGTGAGTTATTTCCACAAATATTCGGTGCTATGCTTCGATAGGCGTGGCACGCCCAGAAATTGTGTGACTACCGGGAACCGTTATGATTGAGAACCAAGTTTGTTTTGCAGTAGACACAATGAAAAAAAGAAACAAATAGGAGATGGAAAAATTCGGCGATCTTTACATCCGTTGTATGTCGTGATAGTTGTTGTTTTCCATGTTTGTGCGATCAGTAACTGCAAAGGTTACAAATTATACTTGTTAGAAATGTAGATACAATAAGTTTTAAACATGGCTGCTCGGATCAGTGACTGTTTCTAAATTAAAATTTAAACAAATGAGACCTCGGTCGCTATTATTTTTAGTCCTATGGAGGAAGTTTCAACACTTCTAAGAGTGCCTTCACCAGAATTAAAACAATTTAAATGGCAATTTTGCTTTAATTCTGATGAAGGCACTCTTAGAAGCGTTGAAACCTGGTCAATAGGACTAAAAATAATAGTGACCGACGTCTCATTTGTTTAAATTTTAGTAGATACAATAATATTAATAAAATGACTACGTTGATTTTTTTTGGAAGTTCTCGTGTATCCTTTGTTCATTTCAATCTCCTTAAGGAAAAAAGAATTTTGTTTCTCCTTTTCACGATAAAGATTAGCGAAATAATAAATTAATGATTAAATATTGGTATTTTACATGGTCGTAATAAAGCTGTCGTTAGAATTACGTAAGAGTAAAAAAAAAAAAAAACTTCCATCAGCCTATTCGATTCAGTGACCTCGTGCTTATGAAACTAAGCGCTTAATCGCTCAGCTGCTGACTCTGAACACTAGGGGCTCTAAAAAGCATACAACAGAACCAAGCCTCTAATTTTCAGATTCGATTTTCTCAAGACTGACAGAGTTGCCTCTTCTTGTTTACATATGTTAAAGTGTTGGCCGTCCCCTGTACACCATGCCAATATGAATCAAATCGGTGAGGGAAGTTCCTCTGGTCCCACTGTAAGTCACAAAACCAGGAAAAACGTTAGCCGCCGCTTTGAGGGAGCACAATGGTTGCTTCTAAGCGGGGCTGTAAAGTTGATGACGAAACTCTGTACCGCATATATTCGATGTTCTCGTGATACACTGCGTAATCAAAAGTACCTGTAGTGCAGAATTGGCCACTAGATGTCACGAGAGGCGGACCCGCCAGTATCAAAGGAGGCGGGGAGTATTTTGAAGCAGGCGCGACTAACCGCTACAAGTACCATAATAAGAAACCCACCAGGGCCATTTCAACCCACCTGTAGCTAATACATAGTTTCCTGCCGTTATGTAGACAGGAGTGACACCATCAGCAGTCGACCAACGGTGTAAATGCCCAGAAGATGACCTCTCCGTCGAACTGAAACCGGCTGGCGGTGTAATAATAATAATAATAATAATAATAATAATAATAATAAATGCGATTAAGACTGTTTTTGAATTATTGATTAATCATACTAATCGCTGCTTCTCTCCATGACCATGTTGTTTAAAAATCTCCTGTAGCTGCTTCAGTCGACTATAGGTGATGTGATCGTGAAGTGAAGACGTGAAGAAAACATTTTCCGAGATTGTATTAAATGCTTTCTCCGAACAGTTAATCCACGAACACATGCGATTTGTAAATGGTTGCGAAGACACACTTGACCTCTTAGCCACAAAAAATCCAGAGCTAATAGAGAGCATCATGACTGATACAGGGATTAGTGATCACAAGGTCGTTGTAGCTAGGCTCAATACCGTTTTTTCCAAATCCACCAGAAACAAACGCAAAATAATTTTATTTAAAAAAGCGGATAAAGTGCCACTAGAAGCCTTCCTAAGAGACAATCTCCATTCCTTCCGAATTCACTATGCAAATGTAGACGAGATGTGGCTCAAATTCAAAGAAATAGTAGCAACAGCAATTGAGAGATTCATACCTCATAAATTGGTAAGAGATGGAACTAATCCCCCATGGTACACAAAAGAAAACTCTCTGAACGCTATTGCAGAGGCAACGGAAGAAGCTATACGAAGTTCAGAAAAATGCGAAATCGTGAAGATTGGCTAAAATTTACATACGCGCGAAATTTGGCACGGACTTCAATGCGAGATGCCTTTAATAGGTTCCACAGCGAAACATTGTCCCGAAATTTGTTAGAAAATCCGAGGAAATTCTGGTCGTATGTAAAGTACACAAGCGGCAAGACGCAGTCAATACCTTTGCTGCGCAGTGCCGATGGTACTGTTACCAACGACTGTGCCGCTAAAGCGGAGTTGTTGAACGCAGTTTTCCGAAATTCCTTCACCAGGGAAGATGAATGGAATATTCCAGTATTTGAAACACGAACAGCTACTAGCATGAGTTTTTTAGAAGTAGATACATTAGGGGTTGCGAAGCAACTCAAATCGCTTGATACGGGCAAGTCTTCAGGTCCAGATAGTATACCGATTAGGTCACTTTCAGATTACGTTGACACAATAGCTCACTACTTAGCAATCATATACAACTGCTTTCTCACCTATAGATCTGTACCTACAGATTGGAAAACTGCGCAGCTCGCACCAGTGTTTAAGAAGGGTAGCAGGAGTAATCCATCGAACTACAGACCTATATCATTGACGTCGGTTTGCAGTAGGGTTTTGGAGCATATACTGTATTCAATCATTATGAATCACCTCGAAGGGAACAATATATTGATACGTAATCATTCTTGTGCAACGCAGCTAGCTCTTTATTCGCGCGAAGTAATGGCCGCTATCGACAGGGGATCTCAAGTTGATTCCGTATTTCTAGATTCCCGGAAAGCTTTTGACACCGTTCCTCACAAGAGACTTCTAATGAAGCTGCGGGCCTATGGGGTATCGTCTCAGTTGTGTGACTGGATTCGTGATTTCCTGTCAGGAATGTCGCAGTTCGTAGTAACAGACGACAAATCATCGAGTATAACTGAAGTGATATCAGGTGTTCCCCAGGGAAGCGACCTGGGACCTCTGCTGTTCCTGATCTATGTAAATGACCTGGGTGACAATCTGAGTTCTCTTAGGTTGTTCGCAGATGATGCTGTAATGTACCATCTAGTAAGGTCATCCGAAGACCAGTATGAGTTGCAAAGCGATTAAGAAAAGATTGCTGTATGGTGTGGCAGGTGGCAGTTGACGCTAAATAACGAAAAATGTGAGGTGACCCACATGAGTTCCAAAAGAAATCCGTTGGAATTCGACTCGATAAATAGTACAATTCTCAAGGCTGTCAATTCAACTAAGTACCTGGGTGTTAAAATTACGAACAACTTCAGTTGGAAAGACCACATCGATAATATTGTGGGGAAGGCGAACCAAAGGTTGCGTATCATTGGCAGGACACTTAGAAGATGCAACAAGTCCACTAAAGAGACAGCTTTCACTACACTCGTTCGTCCTCTGTTAGAATATTGCTGCGCGGTGTGGGATCCTTACCAGGTGGGATTGACGGAGGTTGCAAAAAAGGGCAGCTCGTTTTGTATTATCACGTAATAGGGGAGAGAGTGTGGCAGATATGATACGCGAGTTGGGATGGGAGTCATTAAAGCAAAGAGGTTTCTTGTCGCAGCGAGATCTACTTACGAAATTTCAGTCACCAACGTTCTCTTCCGAATGCGAAAATATTTTGTTCAGCCCAACCTACACAGGTAGGAATGAGCATCAAAATAAAATAAGAGAAATGAGAGCTCGATCAGAAAGGTTTAGCACTTTGAGCACTATGGGACTTAACATCTGAGCTCATCAGTCCCCTAGAACGTAGAATTACTTAAACCTAACTAACCTAAGGACATCACACACATCCTTGCCCGAGGCAGGATTGGAACCTGCGACCATAGCGGCGGCGCGGTTCCAGACTGAAGCGCCTAGCACCGTTCGGCCACAACGGACGGCGGACATCGTGTACTGACGGACAGCCACGGTCGAGCATTACAGAGGGTGGTTGTAAAAAATCGCAATGAAATCAGCGGACTAGGTCACCAGACCAACTAACACAATGCTTGTGTGTATAAAGATAAAAAGTATGAGGGACAATGATCTAGCAGCTCGTCATAAGCCACTCATTTCTACAGTGGATGCTAAGCGATGCTTCCGGTGGTGTAATTAGCGACACCAATGAATGACTAGAACAATACACTACTGACCATTAAAATTGCTACAACGACAAGAAATATAGATGATAAAAGGGTATTCATTGGACAAATATATTATACTAGAACCTACATGTGATTACATTTTCACGCAGTTTATGTGCATAGATCATTAGAAATCAGTACCCAGAACAACCACCTGTGGCCGTAATGCAGCCTTGATACGCCTGGGCATCGAGTCAAACAGAGCTAGATGGCGTGTACAGGTACAGCTGCCCATGAAGCTTCAACACGATACGGCTGGTCCCGGCGGTGGCTCGAGTCCTCCCTCGGGCATAGGTGTGTGTGTTTGTCCTTACGATAATTTAGATTAAGTAGTGTGTAAGCTTAGGAACTGATCACCTTAGCAGTTAAGTCCCATAAGATTTCACACACATTTGAACATTTTTTTCAACACGATACCACAGTTCATCAAGAGTAGTGAGTGGCGTATTGTGACGAGCCAGTTGCACGGTCACCATTGACCAGACGTTTTCAGTTGGTGAGAGATCTGGAGAATGTCCTGGTCATGACAGCAGTCGAACATTTTCTGTATCCAGAAAGGCCCGTACAGGAGCTGCAACATGCGGTAGTGCATTATCCTGCTGAAATGTAGTGTTTCGCAGGGTTCGAATGAAGAGTAGAGCCACGGGTCGTAACACATCTGAAATGTAACGTCCACTGGTCAAAGTGCCGTCACTGGGAACAAGAGGTGACCGAGACGTGCAACCAATGGCACCCCATACCATCACACCGGGTGATACGCCAGTATAGCGATGACGAATAGACGCTTCTAATGTCCGTTCACCACGATATCGCCAAACACGGATGCGACCATCATGATGCTCTAAACAGAATCTGGATTTATCCGAAAAAATGATGTTTTGCCATTCGTGCACCCAGGTTCGTCGTTGAGAACTCCATCGCAGCCGCTCCTGTCTGTGATGTAGCGTCGAGTGTAACCGCAGCCATGGTCTCCGAGCTGATAGTCCATGCTGCTGCAAACGTCGTCGAACTGTTCGTGCAGATGGTTGTTGTCTTGCAAACGGCCCCGTCCGTTGACTCATGGATCGAGACGTGGCTGCACGATCCGTTGCAGCCATGTGGGTAAGATGCCTGTCATCTCGATTGCTAGTGGTACGAGGCCGTTGGGATCCAGCACGGCGTTCAGTATTACCCTCCTGAACCCACCGATCCCATATTCTGCTAACAGTCATTGGATCTCGACCGACGCGAGCACCAATGTCACGATACGATAAACTGTAATTTCGATAGGCTACAATCCGACCTTTATCAAAGTCGGAAACGTGATGGTACGCATTTCTCCTCCTTACACGAGGCATCACAACAACTTTACACCAGGCAACGCCGGTCAACTGCTGTTTGTGTATGGGAAATCGGTTGGAAACTTTCCTCAGGTCAGCACGTTGTAGGTATCGCCACCGGCGCCAACCTTGTGTGAATACTCTGAAAAGCTAATCATTTGCATATCACAGCATCTTCTTCCTGTCGGTTAAATTTCGCGTATGTAGCACGTCATCTTCGTGGTGTAGCAATTTTAATGGCCAGTAGTGTAGATTTGGGGTCATGGATCTCGCTGTATCCTCCGGAAGTCGGATGGAGAGCGTTGTATTTGGCGAATGCCTAGGAAACGTTGCCTGCGATCATGTGTGTTATCAGCAGTGAAATATAAAGTGGGTGCTGTTGCGGTAAACGGGTTGTTTTCGTGCTTAGAATCTGGTACCCTGATTCAGCTTAATAAAATGTTAAATGCGGAAGAATATGAACACATTTTTCGGCATTGTGTACTGAGCACAGTAGAGGATTAGTTTGGAGATGATGGCCACATAAGCATGAGAAAGGCCCGTTCCTTAACGAGCATCTGCGACACAATGGTTTGTAGACAATAACATTCCTCAAATGGACTGCCTTGCCAGAAACCCTGACTTCAGTCCAGTGGGACACCTTTATTATGAGTGAGTATGTTAGTTTAACTCCAAACCCCGAGCGTCCAACATCACCCCCTTGTCTGGTTTCGACTCTCGAAGAAGAAAGGGCTGCCATTGCTCCACACGTCAGACACCCATTGAAAGTGTTCCCAGCAGAAGGTCAACGGTAGAGACATCCCGTATTAGTACCCACTAATAGCTGTGTTCAAATGTGTGTGAAATCTTATGGGACTTAACTGCTAAGGTTATCAGTCCCTAACCTTAGACACTACTTAACCTAAATTATCCTAAGGACAAACACACACACCCATGCCAGTGGGAGGACTGGAAACTCCGCCGGGACCAGCCGCACAGTCCATGACTGCCGTGCCCAAGACCGCTCGGCTAATCCCGAGCGGCTCCACGAATAGCTGTCCGGAAACCTTTGATCAGATAGTGTACATATTGGTTGCAACATTATTTTCGTTCCTAAACGTGGTTACTGTTGCAGCTATTAGACATAAATAGTTCTTTGCTACCTTACCAAGTACACTTGTGCTCGTGAATTCGTCATTTCAGTGGGCTCTCTTTCCTGAACATATTTTCTCTTGTACATAATGTGTCACCTTAGCTGTATTAGCATTAATTATTCCAACTGAAATGCAAACATTGAACTCATTGTTATATAGAGTAAATGCCAAACCGAATTGCAACTCCACCGTCTGACATAGACACGGCAATTCTGCTCGAGTCGTGGGAAAGAAAACATGGCTAGGGACAAAGTGCATTCGGTACTCCGTATCGCTAACAGCTTGCTGCGGTGAGAATGCGAAATCGGAGGACATCGTAAACATCCGAGTCGGCATGAACGTACAAGAAAGAAGATAGACGAATAACTAAACGTTTCATTTACTCATAGTAACGAAAAGAAGGAGTACCAAAGCTACCTAAACGGACCGAGTCAGCCACGAGCTGTGAGTAGGGAAGAAAACTTAACTTTTGAGTCATCAGTCTTGTGACTTGTTTGATGCAGCTCGCCACGAATTCCTCTCCTGTGCCAACCTCTTTTCGTCTTAGTAGCACTTGCAACTTAACGTCTTCAAATATTTACTGGATCTGTTCCAGTCTCCGTTTTCCTCTATAGCTTTTACCCTCTACAGCTCCCTCTTGTATCATGGAACTTATTCCCTGATCTCTGAAGTCCTATCATCCTGTCTCTTATTCTTGGCAGTATTTTCCATATATTCTTTTCCTCGTCGATTCAGTGGAAAACCTCCTCATTCGTTACCTTATCAGTCCATTTACATAATGCTCATAAATTAAGGTTAATTGCAGTATGTTGTGCCACACAACGTGTCACTACACCAAACTGGCGCTAATAGCATAGGAACATAGGGAACACACACGACACAGATCTGTAAGTCCACGGTATTGGTGATAAGTTGAGAAAACCGTCCCGAAACACATGTGTTACAAAACGCCAATGTTTCGTGCGCATGTTCCCCGACATCAGTATGGGATACGGTCACCATGCACACGTATTCAGGCCGCACAACGGGTTGACATCCTCTGGATCAGGTGGTCGAGTAGCTGCTGGGGTATAGCATCCCATTCGTGCACCTGTGCCTGTCGGAACTCCTGAAGTGTCGTAGGAGTTTGAAGACGTGCAGCGATACGGCGACCGAGAACATCCCAGACGTGCTCGATGAGATTTAGGTTTGGATAACAGGAGGCCACTCCATTCGCCTGATAGCTTATATTTCCGGGTACTCCTTCACGATGGCAGCTCGGTGGGGCCGTGCGTTATCATCTATCAGGAGGAAAGTGGGACCCACTGCACCCCTGAAAAGGCGGACATACTGGTGCAAAATGACGTCCCGATACACCTGATCTATTACAGTTCCTGTGTCAAACACATGCAGGGGTGTACATACACCAATCATAACCCCACCCCACACCATCAAACCATGACCTCCGTACAGGTCCCTTTCAAGAGCATTAAGGGGTTGGTATCTGGTTCTTGGTTCACGCCAGATGAAAACCTGGCGAGAATCACTGTTTAGACTAAACCTGGACTCGTCCGTGAACATAACCTGGGACCACTGTTCCAATGACCATGTTCTGTGTTTTGGACACCAGGCTTTACGGAATCTCCTGTGACCAGAGGTCAGTGCTGTGGAATGGACCTTGCACGTCTCCGGGTGAAAAAACCACGTCTGTTCAGTCGTGTGTTGACTGTGTGTCTGGATACAACTGTTCCTGTGGCTGCGGTAAGATCCAGAGCAAGGCTACTTGTTCGTCGCCGTCTGCAGGCACTGATGGTGAGATACCGGTCTTCTTGTGGTGCTGTACACTGTGGACGTCCCGTACTGTAGCGCCTGGACACATATCCAGTCTGTTGGAATCTTTGCCATGATCCTGAGATTACACTTTGTGACACACGGAGGGCCCGTACTATGACCTGCTGTGTTTGACCAACGCGTTAGTGTTCTACCCCTCATAACGTCATCAAAATGTGTTCTCTGAGTCATTTTCAACACATAGTCGCCAATAGCACAACTGAAAACGTCTGCACACTTACTCGCCGCACCGTACTCTGACATGCACCAACACACCTCTGCGTATGCGGACTGCTGAAATGCACCGCATGGTCATACCACAGGGTGACTTAAACCCGCAAACTGCCCACCAGAGCGTTGTTTCACCATGTATCATCATTGTCCTTAATTTATGAGCATGAATGTAATTTTCGTCATTCTTCTATAGCACGACACTCAAACGCTTCGATTTTCCTTTGTTCTGTGTTCTCTAGCATACAATGCTGTGCTCCAAACGTACATGCTCACAAATTTTTTCCTCAAATTAAGGGCTACATTTGATGCTAGGAGGCTCTTCTTATCCGGGAATGTCCTTTGTGCCTGTTACTGTCTGCTTTTGTGTTCTCCTTGCTCCGTCCTTCATTGGTTATTTTGCTGCCTAGGTAGGGAAATTCCTTCATTTCATTTACTTCGTGATCACCAATCCTGATATTAAGTTTCTTGCTGTTCTCATTTCTGTTACTTCCCATTATTTTCGTTTACTTCGATTTATTCTCAATCCATACTCTGTACTTGTTAGACTGTCCATTCCACTCAGCAGAGTCGGTAATTCTTCTTCACTTTAACTGAGCGTACCAACCAGCGAATCTTAACATTAATATCCTTTCACCTTGAATTTCAATCCCACTCGCGAACCTTTCTTTTATTTCCTCATTGGTTTTCGATGTATAGAGTGGACTGTAGCGGGAAAGGACTACGTCGTGACTGACGGCATTTTTTATGCAAGCACTTCTTTCTTGGTCTCCCACTCTTGTTGTTCCCTCTTGGTGCTTGTACATATTGTATATCACCCATCCTGATATTATTTTTCTCTTAATTTCGAACATCTTGCACCATTTGACATTGTCGAACGCTTTTGCAAGATCGAAAAATCCTATGAACGTGTCTTGAATTTTTTTTAGCCTCTTTTACGTTATCAAGCGCAATCTCAGAATTGCCTCCCTGATGCCTTTATCTTTCCTGAAGGCAAACTGATGGTCATCTAACAGATCCTCGTTTTCTTTACCATTCTTCTGCATATTATGTTAAGCTGATTGTGCGATAATTCTTGCACTTGCTGGCCACATTCATTCATTCTACACACCAACGTGAATAATCGTTTAGTTGCCACTTCTTCAATGTTTTTAGAAAACATGGAAGCAACGAAACGTTTCCTGCAGTAACGAAACTGTACTTCAAGTCTCGTGCAGTACGTGCTACTGAGTGATGAATACATAGGATGTGCCAGTGCATTGTAGATGGTGTAGCACAAGTATCCCGCAGTCATGTGACTCTCCACCGCTAGCCTAAGTCAGTGCAGTGGAGCGGCACGTGTGTGCCGGTGTATTGTATAGATTGACGTGGAGACGTACCACAATGGCAGAAAAAAGATATCGTGTTTGGACGTGTTCGTAGCACATTGCGAATGAATTTGTCCACTTTGTTGGCGCATCAACGCAGATTTTAAAATTTGTCTACAAAATACGATGTATCACGGTCAGACATGTAGTATAGTGTAAGAATAGTGAAGCATCAGATCATCCTCTCTAGCGATGATAGGCATCTGGGAGCACTACGTGATACCAGCTAAAGACGTGAGTGACCTCTTAGACAGACGTACGGGCGTGCATGCTTGCTCAGATGTTCATTAACACCTGTCCACATTTACATTATTCTATGACGACCATCATGCGTCAGAGAAATTTTGCACTCGTTGTTGAAGAGAATTCGAGATACTATTGATCCAGTTTCCATCCATCCATTCCGTTCTCCACTTTCTTCGCTCACGAGGTGCGGATTTTCACTATTGTTCGCGGTAGACTGTACGGATTCCAAATTCATCGTGTGAAGATGGTTGCGTTGACACAGCCGTCCCAGCTGTCTCGACAAGGAATCGCACAATTCCTTTGCATCTTCCTATGATTGCTCAGGAGCCTTAATCTTGCAGATAGCGATCATCAGCCGTGTTTCTTGTCCACAGGCGACCGCTGTGAGACAGATCTCGAATGTTCTGTGTCTCACGATAATGGTTGGCTTATGACGATACAAATACTGCCTGCGGCGCTAACTATAGTCTTTTGCAAGCGAGCTCCGTCTAAGGCCGACAAAAAGTAACGAATCGCATTCTATATCCACTCGGCACTATGTAACGCAGGCTGCCTAAGCTGGTGCCACCTGTTGATAACTAACGGAATTCACTGCCGAGAAACGTGTAAATGTTTAATACATACTCTGAAGACTATATTTTACGTTTAATTGTACTCAAAACTGTCAAATTATATCTAATATTTATTAACAATTAAAGAGCTGTTAAGTCATAACAGAGGAAAAACATTTGTAAAAACGTGATATTGTATGTATGAGAAAGCTGTGCAGTAAAAATTGTTACGATTCGCTGCACGAATAACTTGGTATGACAAAGACATTGAAAAAATTAAGGGAAACGGACGAGCGAGACGAATATTATGACCCCGCCTACACGTAGTGCAGTTCATTTGAGCCGTACCTTGAGTTCAGTGAAATGGAGTGTTCTCATGCAGTCTCAATCAGCGGCCAGCAGACAGTACAAATTTGGTGAAAAGCCGATTCCAGATTGTTCTCAAGCTGAGGAGAGTTTTCTACATCTACATGACTACTCTGCAATTCACATTTAAGTGCTTGGCAGAGGGTTCATCGAACCACAATCATACTATCTCTCTACTATTACACTCCCGAACAGCGAGCGGGAAAAACGAACACCTAAACCTTTCTGTTCGAGCTCTGATTTCTCTTATTTTATTTTGATGATCATTCCTACCTATGTAGGTTGGGCTCAACAAAATATTTTCGCATTCGGAAGAGAAAGTTGGTGACTGAAATTTCGTAAAAAGGTCTCGCCGCGACGAAAAACGTCTATGCTGTAATGACTTCCATCCCAACTCGTGTATCATATCTGCCACACTCTCTCCCCTATAACGCGATAATACAAAACGAGCGGCCCTTTTTTTGCACCCTCTCGATGTCCTCCGTCAATCCGACCTGGTAAGGATCCCACACCGCGCAGCAATATTCTAACAGAGGACGAACGAGTGTAGTGTAAGCTGTCTCTTTAGTGGACTTGTTGCATCTTCTAAGTGTCCTGCCAATGAAACGCAACCTTTGGCTCGCCTTCCCGACAATATTATCTATGTGGTCCTTCCAGCTGAAGTTGTTCGTAATTTTAACACCCAGGTACTTAGTTGAATTGACAGCCTTGAGAATTGTACTATTTATCGAGTAATCGAATTCCAACGGATTTCTTTTGGAACTCATGTGGATCATCTCACACTTTTCGTTATTTAGCTTCAACTGCCACCTGACACACCATACAGCAATCTTTTCTAAATCGCTTTGCAACTGATACTGGTCTTCGGACGACCTTACTAGCCGATAAATTACAGCATCATCTGCGAACAACTTAAGAGAACTGCTCAGATTGTCACCCAGGTCATTTATATAGATCAGGAACACAAAACGCTGCAAACACAGTGGTAGTTTATACACCGATGAGCCATAACGTTATGACCACCTACTTCATAGCTTGTTTGTCCGTCTTTGGAACGAAATACGTCACAGGTCCTGTGTATCAGGGATCGCCAATTTATTGGTGTGTTTGTGAAGGTAGGTGGCAACGTTCTTGCCGCAGTGGCTGCACAGGTTCCCGTGAGATCACCGAAGTTAAGCGCTGTCGGGTGTGGTCGGCGCTTGGATGGGTGACCATCCGGGCCTCCATGCGCTGTTGCCATTTTTCGGGGTGCACTCAGCCTCGTGATGCCAATTGAGGAGCCGCTCGACCGACTAGTAGTGACATGGGTCAAGACTACCATCATAACGACCGGGAGAGCGGTGTGGTGACCCCACGCCCCTCTTATCCTCATCCTCCACTGAGGATGACACGGCAGTCGGATGATCCCGGTAGGCCACTCGTATACTGAAGACGGAGTGCTTTTTTTGTTAAGGTATGTGACAGATGTCTACGCATCGATCACGTAATTTGTGAAAATAACAGGCAGCAGATTTGCGTACGCAGTGATGGTGTCCAGTAGTGATCCAAATGGCTTCCATATCATTTACATCAACCGAATTTGGTAGCCATCAACGTCAGTCCACTATAATGCTTCTCGAACTTCTGCAGCACCTCTATTTTTCTCTTAATTTCGAACATCTTGCACCATTTGACATTGTCGAATGCTTTTTCCAGGTCGAAAAATCCCATGAACGTGTCTTGAGCTTTTTAGTCTCATTTACGTTATCAAGCGCAACCTCAGAATTGCCTCTCTGGTGCCTTTACCTTTCCTGAAGGCAGACTGATTGTCATCTAACAGATCCCGTTTTCTTTACCAATCTTCTGCATATTATTCTTGTCAGTAACTTGGATGCATCAGCTGTTAAGCTGATTGTGCAATAATTCTCGCACTTCGAGACACGGCAGGCAGTTCGCTAGTTCACAGCTGCCAGTGTGTCTTGGGTTTCTGCCACAGGTCCAATGCAAGTGCAGGAGAATGTCTCCCATAACGTAATACTACTCCCACCAGCCTGTGTTCGTGGCGCGCTGACGTTTCGAGCCGCCGTTCACCTCGATGACAGCGTTCATAGAGACGACCACCCACCTAGTGCAGCAAAACTGTGATTCACCCGAAGAGCCGACACGTTTCTATTGATAGACGATCGAATCCCGGTGGTTCCGTGCCTGCTGCAATCTTAATTGACGATGTCGCTGGGTCAACTTGTGAACACGTAAGACTGGACTGCAGCGGAGCTCCTCGACCAACAGCGTACGATGAACGGTGTGCTCCGAAACAGTTGTGTGTGCACCTCCATTGTGCTCTTTCGGCAGAGATGCTACAGGTCACCATCTGTCCTACTTCACAGAGCAGACAAGCCTCCGAACTCCAATTTCTGTGAAGAGTCGCGGACGTCCAACCATTCAGCGCTCGTGGTAGTTTCACTGTGCTACCTCTTTCCGTAGATGATCACGACAGTAGCATGTGAACATTCGACTAGCTTCGCCGTTTTCGAGATACTCGTTCAGAGGCCTTGCGTAATAATCATCTGTTCTTTGTCGAAGTCGCTTATCTCAATGGATTTCCCCATTCGCAGCCCATATTTTCGCTAGGGTGATCGTCCGTCTGTGTCTGTTCGGCTTACGTACTTTCGTTACCGCATCACGTTCCCGCAAGTCCACCAGGCGGCATCCAACGTCACGCTGGGAGTGGTCGTAATGTTTTGGCGTGTCATTGTATTGTTAGCTTAATCCATCCGCAGGAAAAATGCAGCCAGTTGTGTAGATTGACTTGCGACTCGTTTCAAGTCAGCTATTTGAAACGTCAAAGAAACGAGTTGGGTAGCAGTTATTACAAATGATGAAGGCAAAAAAAAAGAGAGAGAGTCGTAAGACATAATTTATCTATGGTATGATTATTTAAGAAATGTGGCGTTGCTTCGTTGACTGATTATTTCCATACTTTTGAAGATTCGGACTTCTACAGCGTGAGAAGGAAAATGCAGTGGTCAACATGAATGTTGCATATTGCCGAAACTTCAATATTTGATCCACAAATATGTTATGATGTCAGTACATTGGTATGTTTGTAATGTAATTATATGGGAAACAGTCCATCTTTCTGCCGTGAGGAGGCAATTTGGGCAGTCTGTGGCAACCGTGTCACCAGTAAACATGATAGTGCTTGTGTTGTGTTGCTTCAGGAGGCTTCGGATAACAATAACGTACAATCAGAGGCTCCGTACAGTCACTACAAATGGGTAGCGAATGATGTTTCTAGAGTATACAACGAGTCTCTAGCGACAGCGTCAGTTGAGAATCGTCGAGGTAGTGGCCGCAGAAAAAAAATAAAAAAATAAAAAAAGTTGTGCTGGACCGGTATCCGTGTATAGCAGCAAGCAGACACTCAACACAATGTGACATGTCTATTGCGTCATTTCCAAACAGCTGCAAGAGTACAGGTGTCAACACAAATGATGTTAAGTAGGTCAGTGAACAGTGATTGCGTGACAGAAGACCTCTGAAGGCTCCTCCTCTAAATCGGGTTCGGAGAGGGACTCGTGTCCATTGGGCAAGGAACCACTCTTTGAGGACTAGCGCAGTTCGTTATTTTCTGACGAGATACTGACACTATTGAGGGTGAGGCAGGGGGCAATGAGGACAACATTTACACCCTAACTATCGTAGATCGCTATTCCTATCAAGGAGGCTCAGTCAGGATTTGGATTGGGATCATGTATGGTCGCAGGACACCCCTTAGACCAACACATGGGAGGATCACTGGGATGAGTTATCGGGACAACAACCTTGCACACATTGTGGCTCAGCTTGGTGAAGATATTGAAGCGGGATTTATGCTGATAGACGACAATGCACGCCCCCATCGTCACAATTGTGTGAGCACCTTCCCAGTGGAGCATAGAACCTGTCAGATGGAATAGCCTCCATACTCTGTAGAGCTCAACTGTATTGAGAATGCACGGATCTTGCTAAAGGGAGCGGTCTGCAATCGTTCTGTCCCATCAGAACCGTACAGGGCGAGGTAACGTAGTAGGGCAGTATCCCACAGGCTTGTATGGACGGTTTGGTAAGAAATACACCTAACTGCATCCAAAAGTGTCTCCAATTACGAAGAAGTCCATTTGGTTCATAAATCATGTGATATGCAAGATGCGATGAAAAGAAACTGGAGTATTTGCAGTAGAATCTTTTGCAAGATCTTGTTTTTGTTTGTAGTTATCAAGTGGAAATATCTCCTTTATTTTTGTGTTCTTATGAGTATGCCAGACAGAAAAAAAAATCAGTTTCTTTCCTATTATGTCCAGTATTGACAATAAAGCGATATGGAACATTTATTTTGACTACTGTATAACAGGATCTGTAGAACAAGTATGACAACTTTGATAAAGTAGGAGATGAGGAACTGGCGGAATTAAAGCTGTGAGGAAGGGTCGTGAGTCGTGTTTGGGTGGCTCAGTTGGTACAGCACTTGCCCGTGAAAGGCAATGGTCCCAAGTTCGTGTCTCGGTCCGGCACACAGTTTTAATCTGCCAGGAAGTTTCAACTTTGATAAACTTCGAATCTTTCTGCCATCAACACCACTCATTAAAGCGCCACCAAGTGGCACAAAACATCTACAAACTATTAAAGAGTAATAATCAGATTCTCCTGTCTTAATATTGTCTTCGAATGTCTAAGTAATTCACCAACGTTTCCTCGTATGACTCAAAAAGCACCTCTAGGCTCCAGCGCGTTGTAAAAATTGTAATGTGTTCTGATAAAAATTAATTTCAATCTTCTCCTCGAGATTCAATATGTGCAAATCCAGAGCAAGTGTTGCACTTCGTTTCAATCTTCAATAAACATTCATTTGTATTATAAACTTTGTACATCAGGTAAATTAATTCTACCCCACCCAATGCTGATTGTGGATGACGCTGGATTGGTTTCCGATGATGTCCCTTATGTGCACAATTGGAGTCAGGCCAAAGCAACAAGTCGACAGTCTACAGAGCATGTTCGGTTACAACAGCAATAAGTGGGAGAGCGGTATCCTGTTGGAAACTACCACTGGAATGCTGTTCATGGCCTGCCGTAGTGGCCGAGCGGTTCTAGGCGCTAAAAAAAAATGATTCAAATGGCTCTGAGCACTACGGGACTTAACGTCTGTGGTAATCAGTCCCCTAGAACTTAGAACTACTTAAACCTAACTAACCTAAGGACATGACACACATCCATGCCCGAGGCAGGATTCGAACCTGCGACCGTAGCAGTCAAGCGGTTCCGGACTGAGCGCCTTAACCGAGAGACCACCGCGGCTAGGCGCTACACCCTGGATCCACGCGACCGCTACGGTCGCAGGTTCGAATCCTGCCTCGGGCATGGATGTGTGCGATGTCCTTAAGATAGTTAGGTTTAAGTAGTTCTAAGTTCTGTAGTTTAGTCCCATAGTGCTCAGAGCCATTTGAACCATTTTTTCGCTGTTCGTGAATGGCAGCACAACAGGTCGAATCACCAGACTGACGTATAAAATTTGCAGTCAGTGTGTGTTGGATAACCGCGAGAGTGCTCCGGCTGTCATACGAAATGGCACCCCAGATCATAACTCCAGATGTAGGTCCAGTTGTTTAACACGCAGAAAGGTTGATTGTAGAATGAGATTTTCACTCTGCAACAGAGTGTGCGCTGGTATGAAACTTCCTGGCAGATTAAAACTGTGTGCCGGACCGAGACTCGAACTCGGGACCTTTGCCTTTCGCGGGCAAGTGCTCTACCAACTTTTTTTTTCTTTTAATCTCATTTGTTCGTTGCATCTACTCGGGGCGGACGTTGTAAGGCATCAGTTTTAAGTTCGTTGTTGATCGATTAGCTCAGTTTTTTTGTTACAGAGGGCTGCTAACCCTCTGACCGAACACGCTGAACTACCGTGCTGGCTGTCAACTGAGCTACCCAAGCTCGACTCACCCCCCGTCCTCACAGCGTTACTTCCGCCAGTACCTCGTCTCCTACTTTCCTTTCTTCCAGGAGTGCTAGTTCTGCAAGGTTTGCAGGAGAGCTTCTGTGAAGTTTGGAAAGTAGGAGACGAGGTACTGGCGGAAGTGTAGCTGTGAGGACGGGGCGTGAGTCGTGCTTGGGTAGCTCAGTTGGTAGAGCACTTACCCGCGAAAGGCAAAGGTCCCGAGTTTGAGTCTCGGTCCGGCATACAGTTTTGATCTGCCAGGAAGTTTCAGGTTGATTGTAGTACTTCAACTGGCCTCCTCCTAACCAACAGACGGCCGCCTCTGGCACCGAGGCAAAACCAGCTTTCACCAGATAACACAACCAGAAAACACTACATACTCCACCCTGCTCTCGCTTGACACCTGTGCTTGTCGTTTAGAATCAGTCGAATGCACGCTACAGGGCGTCTGGCTCGCAGCTGTCCTTGAGATAATCGATTTGTATCAGTTCGTTGCGTCACCGTGGTGCCAACTGCTGCTCAAATTGCTGCTGCATGTGCAGAGCAACGATGACAATGGTCTTCCCTCTCAGTAACCCAACAACGCCACGTGGCTGTCCGAAGCTACCTTACATTCTTGACCACAGCTACTAATAATCATGTACAGTGGCTAAATTCCTTCCAAATCTTTCTGCAATATCGTGGAAGGAACTTGCAGTTTTTCATAGCCATGTTACACAACCTCGCTCAAACTCAGTGAGTTTTTGATAATGGCGTCTTTGTCGCCTTAAACGCATTCTGGACTAACATCGAGTCACCATGTCTGGTCTCAAAAGTACAAATAACTAACGTTGATTACCGTATAGTCCGCCCCGATAGCTGAAGGGTCAGTGTGATGGACTGCCGTACTAAGCGCCCCGGGTTCGATTCCCGGTTGGGTCGAGGATTTTCTCCGCTCAGGTCGCCCAGTGTAGCGTGCACCAAGGCAGGCGGACCTGCCCCGTCAGGAGCCTCCCGGCCAATGCCGCCAAACGCTCGTTTCATTTCATTACCGTACGGCGTCTATTTAAAGCAAACCTGATTTGCATCCTCATTGTGGCGCTACTAGCGCCACACTTAGGCGACAGGCGTGAAATTTGAACAGACATCATCTTTCAGATTTAGAAACACGCTCAACAGCTTTAGTTATGTCGCACAACTCCCTCACGATGCGATTTTTTTCCCGTCAGTGTATAAAAGGAATTATTTTGACTGACTTAATCATCATCGTGCACGTCAAACCGCCAAGGCGAGAAATATGAAATTTGTTGAGGGGGTTGATCTTATACTTTAGGCTTCGTTTAAGAAGGGATTTTTCGAAACGCCAATCCTAAGGGGGGTGAAATAGGGGATGGAAGGTTTTTGAAAATATGTTGCTATTAAAGAAATTTTGAAACTACAACTACGAAAATTTGTATTTGTTTTCTTTGTCAGAAGTAAAGGAATACGCGTTTCAGCAGTTTTGAAAATTTAATTCCTATGGGGATGAAATTGTGGGTAATTTTTTTATTGTAAGACATTATAAAGAAATACTAAAGAATTTTTGAAGCGACATCTATGAACATTGGTATTTGACTTCTCGGTTAGCAACAAAAAAAAAAAAAAAAAAATCCACAGGTTTATATGTTTTTGAAAAGGGGATGAAATGTTTTATGAAAACATTCCATTATGAAAGCATTTTTAGTCTAAATCTATGAAAATTTGAATTTGGCTACTCTGCTGAAAATAAAAATTACGTATTTTAGTGTTTTTGTAAATTCAGCTCCTAGGGGGGTGAAGTAGGGGTTAAAAGTAAGAAATATTTCTTTGTAATAAAAGATTTTTAAATCTAAATCTATGAAAATTAGTATTTGACTTCTAAAGAAATGCGTGATAAGGCATGAAAGTTTCTGTGGAAACATCACTACAAAAACTCAAAAGCCCGGATTATCAAAGACTTACGACTCCAACTACCATTATCGCGTTCTGGTGAGAAACATATTCGGAAAAGACCATGCCATGCTTCTGTGGGCTTAACTAGCGTGAAACGTTTAGAAGAAGATGGACCTTGTGAACAAGATACAAATTCGATTAAAGAGAAACAAGAAAAATATTTGTGCAGACCATACAGTTTACGTGTGCGAAGCAGTGGGCGCAAAACTAGTAATTATACGTAACTACGGAATTGTGCTAGAAAGCAACGACGGGACAGTCAATTAACACTTAATTTATTTGGAAAACATCTGTAACAATTTCTTCTGTTGCCAACAGGATTAATTATAAAGCTATTGTCTTTTGCAAAGAGTACTAACCATGCCTAATGTATATGAAGTGAAAGACCATTCCTATATGCAGGAAAAGAAGTGGATATCAAATGGAACTTTTCGGAAATTGTTTCGTTATTTGAATTATTTAGCAGAACTATTTCCATTTTTATTTAATACGATTCAAACCAGTTGTTTGTAAGAACATCGATTCCATAAAACGTAAGCTCTTCTAAAAGAGTATCATGATCTGCGTAGTGTAAAGTCAACGTTGAACTGAAGAGGCAAGAGGCGTCCAGTATGAAGCTTTTTTCTCGAAACGCCGAAATGTGGCACACTTGTTGCTGCCTTCGGTGCCTGATACGTGCTTTAGACATGTGGACGTTCATATGCAGTGCCTGTGACACGGGACTGGACAGGAACACTCTCTGGTACACCGGCCAGTACATTATAATTGCAACTGACAAGCCGTTGTCGGCATCGATTACGCAAGCCACACAGACGAGGCATCTCTCGGCGAGCGCGAGCGTGTGGAATGTGTCTTCGGTGTCCTTTTTCCTCCTTTACAAAGCGAATCACACGCAGGTGCTCACAAAGGCACGTATCACAAGTTCGCTTGTCACCGCTTTACACGAAGAGGATAGAAGCATTAAAACGAGAATGGGAGGCATGCTTTATTCTGACGTGTACTAACGACTGGCTGACTTCTACAACTACAAGTATGCGTGTCGTATATTTGTAATAGTATGTATTCAGGGTTTTGTAGCAGAACTTTTCCACCATACTGTGCTTCCTTTTCTCGCCTCTTAACCGTTTGTCTGGAACAAGTACACTACTGGCCATTAAAATTGCTACACCACGAAGATGACATGCTACAGACGCGAAATTTAACCGACAGGAAGAAGATGCTGTGATATACAAATGATTAGCTTTTCAGAGCATTCCCACAAGGTTGGCGCCGGTGGAGACACCTACAACGTGCTGACATGAGGAAAGTTTCCAAACTATTTCTCATACACAAACAGCAGTTGATCGGCGTTGCCTGGTGAAACGTTGTTGTGATGCCTCGTGTAAGGAGGAGAAATGCGTACCATCACGTTTCCGACTTCGATAAAGGTCGGATTGTAGCCTATAGCGATTGCGGTTTATCGTATCGTGTTGTTCGAGATCCAATGTCTGTTAGCAGAATATGGAATCGGTGGGTTCAGGAGGGTAATACTGATATCGCTACCAGTCGAGGTGACAGACATCTTATCCGCATGGCTGTAACGGATCGTGCAGCCACGTCTCGATCACTGAGTCACCAGATGGGGACATTTGCAAGACAACAACCATCTGCACGAACAGTTCGACGACGTTTGCAGCAGCATAGACTATCAGATCGGAGACCATGGCTGCGGTTACCCTTGACGCTGCATCACAGACAGGGGCGCCTGAGATGGTGTATTCAACGACGAATGGCAAAATGTCATATTTTTCGGATGAATCCTGGTTCTGTTTACAGCATCTTGATGGTCGTATCTGTGTTCGGCGACATCGCGGTGAACGCACATTGGGAGCGTGTATTCGTCATCGCCATACTGGCATATCACCCGGCGTGATGGTATGGGGTGCCGTTGGTTACACGTCTCGGTCATCTCTTGTTAGCACTGACGGCACTTTGAACAGTGGACGTTACATTTCAGATGTGTTACTACCCGTGGCTCTACCCTTCATTCGATCCCTGCGAAACCCTACATTTCAGCAGGATAAATCACGACCGCATGTAGTAGGTCCTGTACGGGCCTATCTGGATATAGAAAATGTTCGACTGCTGCCCTGGCCAGCACATTCTCCAGATCTCTCACCAATTGAAAACGTCTTGTCAATGGTGGCCGAGCAACTGGCTCGTCACAATACGCCAGTCACTACTCTTGATGAACTGTGGTATCGTGTTGAAGGTGCTTGGGCAATTGTACCTGTACAGGACATCCAAACTCTGTTTGACTCAATGCCCAGGCGTATCAAGGCCATTAGTACTGAAAGAGGTGGTTGTTCTGGGTATTGATTTCTCAGGATCTATGCACCCAAATTGCGTGAAAATGTAATCACATGTCAGTTCTAGTATAATATATTTCTCCAATGAATACCCGTTTATCATCTGCATTTCTTCTTGGTGTAGCAATTTTAATGGCCAGTAGTGTAATAATACTTTATGAGATTGTCACAAGACACCGACAGCATGCAGTACATATTTGATCTCATAACTAACGTATAGGTACTAAATTAATAAAAACTACGAAAACCAAATAATATACAGGACAGCCACGAGAGAAATGAAGTGACCAATCAGGCGAGAGAACAGCTGATTCATAAATAATTAAAGAAGGCAACGTGGGCCTAAAGTCAGAAGAGTAATAAAGAGCTCTACAGGACAATGAGAAGCTATAGAGAAGAGTACAGATCCAAGCCTTTGGTAATGAAGGATGAGAATGGAAAACTGATCACTACAAATTAAGGGAATCTAGAGAAATGGTGGAGATACTTCAAAGAACTGCGAAAAACCCGGTAGACACCTACGGCAACGAAAACAGGGCCGCAAAAACCAGAACGTACAACCGCTAGTCGAAGAACCAACTCAGAGGGGTGAAGGAGACAAAAAAAGACAAATGGGACTGCCCTAGGCATAGACATGATATCAGCAGGGCTCGCCAAAGAAGGGGGAGACAAGGCATATGAATGGTTAGCCGAATTAATAAAAGAGGCGTGGAGGAAAGAAGTAATGGCAAAGGAATGGGAAACAGCTGCTGTATGTCCCATATACAAGAAAGGAGACAGTATGTTGACACGTGTATAAAATAACATCAAGAATTATACTGAACAGGGTCAATCCATGCACTGACGAAATATTAGACACAGCACAAGCGGGGTTCAGCCGACCAAATATTCACACTAAGACAAATGCTAGATAAGAACTGGGAGCTCAATCAGGATACCTTCTGTACGTTTATAGGCTTCAACAAAGAATATGCCAGCATAGGGAGAGAGAAGAGATGTGTATGATATTGGTAGAGTTTGGGATACCGGACAAACTGATAAAGGGTTGGGTTGATTTACGGGAGGAGACCAAACGGCGAGGTCATCGGTCTCATCGGGTTAGGGAAGGATGGGAAAGGAAGTCGGCCGTGCTCTGTCAAAGGATCCATCCGGGGGTTTGCCTAAAGCGATTTAGGGAAATCACGCAGAACCTAAACCGGGATGGCCGGTCTCGGGATTGAACCACCGTCTTCCGGAATGCGAGTCCAGTATGCTGATGAAGCTAACTAAAATGTATGTGATGGAATCAAAGTGTAGAGTGAAAGTACAGGGGGGTTCTGAGAAACATTTGAGGTAAAAACAGGAGTGAGACAGGGAGATATTATATCACCAGTTCCGTTCAATTTGGCACTCAACAACACCCTGAGGAGAGTAACCCAAGAATCTTCAGGAGTCATCATACAGAAAAAGATTGAAACATCACTTTAGAAATTTTTTATAAATGACAGTGCTGGAAAACCTCTACGTTATTTGATTTTCAAACAGCTGAGCAAAACTGAACGTACTGAGACATTTCTCTCTTTACTTATTCTGATCATCACTAAACTGATACACAATATTTTTTTAGCGTAACCCAATCTGACTTTCAGTAATTCCTACAAAAGAATGGTCCTGACTAACAATGACCTATACCTTTCACGAATCACAAACCTCACCACAAAAATCTTGGTTACTCAAACTACTGCAATACAGCGTGCGCCAATACTGCCAGCTGAATAAAAGATTCTAACTACTGAAGGCACTAACTACTGATAGGCATAGTTAGCAAATGAAAGATTTTGATAGAGAAGAAACAATGTATTTACCTTAATGATGTTCAAAAGTCATATATATCAGTTCATGATATCCAATATTACAAATTTACTCTTTTGATGGACATGTCCAGACCGTCCGTTCTCAAAATTCTGCCATCTCTCTCCCCACATCCACCACTGCTGGCGGCTCACTTCCAACTGCGCAATGCTACGCACTGTTCACATCCAACTGCCCAACACTACAATAGCAAGAATTCCAACAATGCAAACCAGCCACAGACTGCACACAGCACAGTCAGTGATTTTCATACAGAGCTCTACGTGGCGTTATCAACATAAAAAACCTAAACAGCCTACTTACAAGACGAATGTACTCGCTTTCGCGGATGATATTGCGGTGACAGGAAAGAGCATGGAAGACCTGAGTAAACGGGAACTGTACTCATGGAAGAAGCTAAGAAAGTAGGTCTAACTATAAACGAAAATAAAACAGAGTTCATGGGAATATCAGGAAGAGCTCAGAACCAAACCATCTAACAATCAGGAACCTAAAAATACAGAAGACAGACACATTCGCTTATCTCGGTGTCAACATCAACCAACATAACTTAAAAAAAAACAGAGAGAGAGAGAGAGAGAGAGAGAGAGAGAGAGAGAGAGACAGAGAGAGAGAGAGAGAAATTCATAACTTTTGAAGATAAAATACTGAGAATAATATATGGCCCAGTGAAAGAAAAAGATCACTGAAGAATAAAGAACACAGAGAACTCAGACTCAGACAATTATACACACTAACTGACATCATAGCGATAGTGTAAGGTAAAAGACTCATTTGGTGCAGACATTTGAGGAGGAAAGGAGATAACACGATAATAAAGACAGGGATGGAGAAGCCGATGGAACGGACCACTAGGACGGCCGAGAAGAGAACGAGATGAGAGGACAATACCATGGTAGACATGCAGATACTGGGTCTGGGCGATGTAGAGGCAGTTGGCAGGGAGGTGTGGAACGCTGGAATGAGTGAAATCAAGGACCAGCTGCGGTTTGTGGGGCCATTATAAGTAAGTAACTAAGCATATTAAATTTCATACTGAATTAACGTGATGACATTACTCAAATTCAACCATTGTTACAAAATGATTAGTTATTATGCTGCCTTCAAGCAGACTGTAAACTGCAAAAACAAAAGAGCCAGCCGTCACATTTGTTGCGTCTTTTCGCAGTTCGTAGTTATAATTCTGAAGCGCGCAAAGTGTGAGCGGGAGAGCGTCTCTCGCAGAGTTATCACGGCAAAGTGAGCGATCCACATCGACAGAGCGCTTGTAATGCACTGGAAACCAATATAGCCATAAGGTGCATAAGGCGGAAGGATGGCTGTGCTGTTTACCACGTGACAGTAGGGTAGATGATTGGACTTGGCGAGACGTTAGGCAGAAGAGAGGTGGTCACGCATCAGTTTCGTTATCAGCTTACATTCCACAGACCTAAAGGACGTTACGATTTTTAATCTACTGTCTTTTTAAACTGAATCTACTTCTAAACGCTTGTAAAAAATACCTAATGTAGAGGCATCAGATAATCATTTACTGTCTCGGTAATTTTAATTCACAGTATTTAAATTTAGTTGGTATTTATCGATAAACATTTACTGCAGACAGCATTGCATTGCAGCACCTTTCTGATTTCACTGTCACTGTATGTAGGTTCATTGCACCACTGGGGCTCGCTATAAATGACGCGTGTCTTATTGAACTTACAACCCAATTATTTACATTTGTTGTAAAAAGCCAGCAGAGAAGCAAATAGGTCATAAGACAAGGCCCAGTAGAAATCCGTACATAACACAAGGGATATTGAGTTTCACTGACGAAAGGAGGGAATTTAGAAGTGCACCAAATGAAGCTGTCAAAAGGGAAAACAGACGTCTAGAAAATGAGAGTCACAGGAAGAGCAAAACGACAAAGTACGTATGGATAGAGGAGAAAAAATAAAGCTTTATGCGCATATAATGGCTGTAGTAAAGGTAGTTGTAACCTACGGGAGAATAAAATAATCCTTTAGAGAAATGAATATTAAGAGCTGAAATGGTAAGCTCGTACTATGCAAATAAGGGAAAGCTGAAAAGAATATAATAAACGCGTATAACAGACCAAACATGCTATGAAAAAACTCAGTATGGACACCAAATAAAGAGGAAAACTCCAACTGAAAACACAGTATGGAAGGCTCTCACAAGTCACTCACATCAAGAACTTAGGTGAAACTATCCAACCCACTGGAGAGAACACAATCGCCGACACAGAAGCAATACTCAAAATGCAGCAGGTGTACAAACTGACATGGAACCACAACAACAAACTGTAACACCACTAAACAGTTGTTTTATCAGAAGCCATGTGTGCGGTACAAACCATAGTTATTAGATGGATGACAAAAATTCATGATATAGAGAACCGAGAGTGAACAATTCTTAAATGAACAGTGCTGTTCTCCAAGACGGAGCTTTGGTCAGTTGATCAACAAAGGAACTCTTCGAACAAACAGACAGCAACACAGATAAATTTAGAAAAAATGACCTACAGCTTTACGGACACCTGTGTGGGATGAATGAAAACTGACTCACTAAGAAAATTTTTAACATCGTTAATACAGCTAAATTAAAGACCAATTGAACGAGAGAAATGCGAGAAGATCTTCAAAAACTGAAAATTTCGGAAGAAGAAACTGAAGACAAAAAACTATTCGGAAGTAAAATCAAAACAAAAAAAACTGAACATGTCCCAACGAAAGAAACAGGGAAAAAATGGACTCACGAAATGAAGAAAATGCGAAGTGAATTAATGAAAAGGTTTTGGGAAGAAAATAAAAGGCGAAAAGTAAGCCAATATGTGATTGGCTCAAATTCACACTCTCTCCTAAAGGGAAATAATCCATAATAATAATAATAATAATAATAATAATAATAATAATAGTAACAACAAAGACCTGTAGAGCCGAAACGAACACCAATATTAAAGAAACAGAAGAGGGAGCAGGTGTAGATATGATGGGAGATATCATATGGGAGAAAGAAGTGGACGCATCATTGGAAGACCTATACCGAAACGAGGTCACTGGCGTGGACTACAATCCCTCTATTTTATTGAGTTCCTGAGGAGGGCCAACCACGAAAAATTATTCCACCATCTAGGAAAGGTTCGTGAGACAGGCGAAGTACCGCCAGATTTCAAGAAGAATATAATAATTCAATTTCCAACGAAGGCAAGTGTAGACAGGTATGAAAGTTACCAAACCATCAGTTTCATAACTTGTGAATATAAAATACTGACGCGAATTATTTACGGAATGGAAGAAAATAGTAGAAACCGATTTCGTGGAAGCTCCGTTGGGCTTCTGGAGAAATGTAGGAACACGTTAGGTGATACTGACCTTACGGCATATCTTAGAAGATAAGTTGAAGAAAGGCAAATCTATGTTTGTAGCATTTGTAGATTTCTAGGAAAGCTTTTGATAATGTTGACTGTAAAGCACTATTTGGAGAGGCGTAAAATACAAGGAGCGAAAATTTGAACTGCAGCACCTCGAGATAACATTTCGGAAAAATGGGTACAACCAGAAGCAAATAAGACATGCACTGAGACAGACTGAGCCAAGAGAACAAGAACAAACAGATGAACACAATTCATTGGCGTGCATTCCGTTTGTCGGAAACACCAAGAAAAATCGGTAGAATCCTGGGGAAACACAACATGAAATGTATATTCCGACCCCTCAAAAACCTTGACTCTACTGGGTTCAGTGAAAGATGACCTAGGCCTTTGAAAACCAGGCGTTTTTCAAATTCCCTGTCAGTGCGGAAAATCATACATTGGGGAGACAGCCCGTACTGTAGAAGAGAGGTGCCGCGAACACAAACGCCATACCGAATTACGCAAGGGAACTAAACCAGCCATGGCTGACCTTTGTATAAAGACTTGCTATACTATGGACTATGAAAAAACAAAAATACTCTGTCAATCCTCCTACTTCTGGGACTGCGTTACTAAAGAGTCCATCGAAATCCGACTACAGGACGATCTAATTAATAAAGACAGCAGCCTTCAACTTAGTCAGGCTTGGAACCCTGCACTCAGCCTGGAGAGAAAGATGCGGTCCCACAGATCGAGGACCGCCGCCGACGGCGGCAGCAGGGAGACTGCAGACCCCGGTTCAGACCCAGGCGCCGGTTCCCCCACCCTCCAGTAGCCGCCACGCCGGCCGCACCGAAGACACCAGGAGAGGAACCGTGGAGGGGTTAGCGGCTAGAATATATAGGGCGCCGAGAGGAATAGCAAAGCATTGGTCAGGAACCACCTGAAGATGGCAGCGTGTACGTCTGCCGAAATATTGTGGAGAACTTACGACGGTACCCGGTCGGATACTCGAGAGCTGTTCAGATAGGAAATACGCCGGGAAAACTTCAGATCGAAAGACTCGTATTATTCAGAGGCGAAGGCATAAAGGCAATTAACCGGAAAGAGCTTTGGACATCAGTGGTAGCGCCAATAAGAAAATATTTACTAGGCAAAACAATTTTTGAATTTCATCAGCCATTACCAACAACCAGACCCAAATGAAACAGGATATCCGGGAAATCAGACAAAGGTAAAAGAGAGCCTGAGCGACAAGTAAAAAGCAGGCTTGGAAAGCTACACCAGGCAATGGAAGCGGTGTAACTGAAACCTCGTAGTCAAGAGAAGGCAGGATTCGGTTACCATTGTGGACGGGGCCGTAATCAGTTACTATTGGTTGCCTTTTACAGTTACACATAATTTATTTTAAACCAATAATTCCAGACTCAACAATAAATCAAAAATACTGCACGTTTTAATGAAGGAATAAATAACTCTGCAAATAATAGTGTTTCAGTGAGTTACAATTTAGCAAATCACTATTAAATACAGACAACAGATGTTTTAAAAGCAAGCCACTGTGATCTGGGCAGAAGGCCTTACACACGAAGAGTGGCAATAAATTAAAAATTGTTTAAAACTCGCGGCAACTTACAAATTACTGGTATTGAAATATTAAAGGCAAGTCGCCACAAAAACAGCTGACGGTATCAGACGCTAGGAATGGCAATAAATAAGGTTTTAAGTCTTACTGCTGCAATACAAATACCAAATTAAAATTTTAAGGCAAATGACCACAGTTATGGCTGAGGGCCTTAAACACCAGGAACGGAAATGATATAAAAATTTTGAAACCTGCTGTGAAACAGCAAGTACAATAGCAAAAGTTAATTAAAGAAACAAGGAACTGATCCTGACGGTGTTCCAGGAATCGACCTCTGAAAAGGTCCGTCAACAAACACTTTCGCGAGCGATGAGATAGGCAGCCAAGAGTTGCATTCACTTCACACGATGGTAACTCAGACTAGTGGCTGTCTAACGAAAGACTAATGATAATCTTGCTGAAGCTACCTGACGTCCAATAAACCAAATGCAACGATGGAACAATAAGTCAAAGCCGGAACCGGCGGTCTGCGCTACGTCCAGAATACTGTGTTTAGAGCACCCAGAGCGAGAAAAGAATCATTACCACCCGAGGAGAAGAATCACCAGCTGGTCTACAATCAAGAAAGCTGTCAAAACTACAGGCCTTACCGGACAGCAGCGGCAAGGCGAGCAAATGTACACTGCCGTTACATAAACTAACCCCTAGGGCAGGTAACTGGGGCGTTAGCGGCCACCAGGCAAGAAAAATTACCGCTGGTTGAACTTAACAAATTGTAATAAATTGAACGCAGTAAATAGTAATAAGAAGTCGAAGAAAGCTAATCAGATCCGCCTTCCCCAAGCACTGCACTCACTGCTCTTCGTCTTGGCGACACTACGAGCAGCAACACGAATCCAAGTCACTGGAGAATCGCGAGATATCACAGTGGTGGAGGTTTCTCTTCTTGAACTGAAACGCTCTCATCTTAAAGCTTGCCGGGTCCGAGCACCCTCGTGACCACAGCCCTTCCACCCAGCAGCCCATGCGTGCGGCCAGCGGCCCCAGCGTGTTTCCGCTGTGCGGACCTGGCTCCTCCTCAGTCCCCAAACGAACTGGCACACGACCCGGCTAAACAGCGATGTCGCCCGGAAAATAGGGTAACAGTTCCTACATATGGATAACCGCCGCAGCTGCCACTAGAGGACAGGCAGCACTTGCAAAACCGATTGGCGCCAGTCAAGCCGAGAAGAAGGCAAACAACCGCAACCATGCCAAACGATACGGCCTAGCCTCCAACTGAGGGCGGAAATCTACAAACAGCTCCAACGGGAGCCGCAGCACGGCTCAGGAACTGTAAAGAACGTCTCTGAAATCCTGTGAAACAAGAATAATATTAGGAAAACGCCACAATGGTTCGACAACGAGTGCTATGATGGACGGCAGAGTATGTTTGCACTACACCGAGTAAAAACCACAGCGCAACAATGACCTGCCACTACAGGGTGTTGCAAAAAGGTACGGCCAAACTTTCAGGAAACATTCCTCACACACAAAGAAAGAAACTGTGTTATGTGGACATGTGTCCGGAAGCGATCACTTTCCATGTTAGAGCTCATTTTATTACTTCTCTTCAAATCACATTAATCATGGAATGGAAACACACAGCAACAGAACGTACCAGCGTGACTTCAAACATTTTGTTACAGGAAATCTTCAAAATGTCCTCCGTTAGCGAGGATACATGCATCCACCCTCCGTCGCATGGAATCCCTGATGCGCTGATGCAGCCCAGGGTAATGGCGTATTGTATCACAGCCGTCCACAATACGAGCACGAAGTGTGTCTACATTTGGTATCGCGGTTGCGTAGACAAGAGCTTTCAAATGCTCTCATAAATGAAAGTCAAGAGGGTTGAGGTCAGGAGAGCGTGGAGGCCATGGAATTGGTCCGCCTCTACCAATCCATCGGTCACCGAATCTGTTGTTGAGAAGCGTACGAACACTTCGACTCAAATGTGCAGGAGCTCCATCGTGCATGAACCACATGTTGTGTCGTACTTGTAAAGGCACATGTTCTAGCAGCACAGGTTGAGTATCCCGTGCGAAATCATGGCGGTGAATCGAGGAAGTACAGTACATACTGACGAAACTAAAATTAGCTCCAACATGGAAACTAAGCGTTTCCGGACACATGTCCACATAACATCTTTTCTTTATTTGTGTGTGAGGAATGTTTCCTGAAAGTTTGTCCGTACCTTTTTGTAACACCCTGTATATGCCGGGCAGAGAAGGTCGCACAAAACACTAATAAACAACAAGAGTGCAGATCATAAAGAGGCTAGACAACGAATAGAACTCTTTCAGAGATATGCATTCATAACGCTAAAAAAACCAAGACCAGCAGCAATGCACACACGGGAAAACCATTTTCAAGCCATCCTGAACTTCCAAGGAAACAGACTACGAATACAGTACTGAAACAATGGAAAGTCACTCCCCTATAAGAAGAAAGACGTGAAGCGTTAAGAAAGGCAAAATGCAAAAAGGCTTCAGGGACGGACGGCATGTGTATAGAACACCCGAAGCAATCCTATCACATGATGAAAGACTACCGGTTGGAACTGTTCAAGAACCGCATAAGAACAAGAAAAATACCAGAACGGTGAACATCAACGATGAAACTCCTTTTCAAGATATCCAAATGCCAGAAAACCAGTTTCGTCTAAGAAAGGGAAGAAACACCCTACATGCAGTGTACGGCTTAACAGGGCAAGTTCAAGACACATTAAGACATCAAGGGAAAAACTATTTTTTAATCTTTTGAAACTATAGCTACGCCTTCGACACCGTCAACTGAAAATCACGCTTTCGAAAACTCAGCCAGTTAGTTGGTGACACACACCAAATAACGAAAGTACTTTAAGGCATCACAGGGTACAACCAAATCCAAATATCTGATGATATCACCGTATCAAAGAATTTAACATAAAGAACCAGAGTACTACAAGGAGACCCTATCTATCCGACACTGTTTAATATCATGAAAGCAAACAACACAAAGCTTCATCATGGACAGCTCAGCAACACATAGTGCGAATGACGCGGTAATACGCTCAGAATACAAAGAACAACTACAAGAAATTCTAACGTACTCACGTCATGGATTGTGGGAGATTGCCTGCAAATAAACCGCAGCAAAACCAAACACATGATTTTCAGAAGAGGTGATAAACTCTCACCAAAATACACGCTGGCCCTTCAAAACAAACCACTAGAAGTGGCAACAAAATGCAATTATCTAGGAACCACTCTGCAAACGCTGACGTCACTGAACAGCCACGTGAATGAAAGAGCAGCAATAAAAGAAATTTAAAACATCTAACAGCCTAAAAACACCCAATAAAAACAGCAACGACACTATTTAAAATGAACATAGTACCAATGACAGCTTACGGGATCCACATAACCTGGGACAAACTTAAAGTCGTTGGCCACGTAACATTGGAGAATGGGAAACTCAAATCCCGCGATATGTAACGAATCCTGTACATCGGGAAGACAGCACCTTCAAGACTGGCTTACGTCCTAATGAAAGAAACCTTCTTCGCAGAGGACGTCAGAATGCAGATGCTCCTGCCCAACACCAAGGACTGCGAAAACACACGCCAAATACTCATAGAAAACATAACTATATCGAACGACTTTTACTCAACCTTCGCCGTAATGACAGAAAAGTGGAAACAGGCAGTAACACGATACGCAACACACAGGTTGCGTTACAAGATCTAGCAAAGCAAGAAATTACACCATCCGAATGAAGGCTGCGTTTGCGTGAACCGTAAAACTGAAGAAAAACAATGCGAATAATAACATTAGGACTAAAATAACGTAACTCAGCTCTGTATTTTTATGTGTATTTGTTTTATATTTGCACATTATGCACATTTTCGTTAATAAAAAGAGAAATTTGTTAACATTTATATTCAATGCGTCAGTGTTTCCTGAATGCGCCTTTCTGGAGTGTAGCCTTAAACGGAATTTAAACGTGGACGATAAATAGTCCAGATAAGAATAGGCCAGAACATTTGAAATGTGGTGCTGCAGAAGTATGCTGAAGATTAGAAGAGTAGTTGGAATAACAAAAGAAGAGTGAATAGAACTGCTTAGAAAAGGAAATGGCACAATTTGACTAAAAGAAGGGATCGTTTGACAGGAACACCCTGTGGTGGATGTCGATTTGATAATGGAGGAAAGTTTGTGTGCGTAAGGTGTGAAACTGCAATGGGAAACAAAGACATGACTACATTCATCAGATGTTGCGCAGGGATGAACAGGCTTGTAGAGTGTAGACAAGCGTCCAGTGCTCCATCAAACCAGTCTTCGGACTGAGGAGCACGACGGAAGGGTAACGTTGTAGAGGGAGGCAGATTGAAACAGAGCCAATAAATAACAATAGTCGACATAATTAAACTTTTTTCTTTCACAAGAATAAAGATATGAGATTCTAGAAGTATTTGTCATGATGAATAAAAATATTTCTTTTTTCCTTATCAAACAAGGGCTCTGAGTCATTCATTTGAATTTCTGGCAATTTGTCATAAAACCAGTAACTAGCTGATAATGTGATACTTCGGCACCTCATAAAACGCTCATTAAGAACTAAGGGGAAGGACTGAACCTTGGGGGAGTGAGAAATTCATTCACCTTCTATTGTACACAAAGTTTTATTCATGTAAACAATTAATTGAAATAAGAATTATAATGAAATTTTTTCAAATGATTGTTTACCAGATATCTAAACAGGCCCAAATTTGCCCTTGAGACAGTAATTCTGATCAGTAAAAGCATCAAACTCGGATTAAATAACAATTTTCTGAACAGCTTGTTATAGTGATTAGGTCATCAGTCCCCTAGAACTTAGAACTGCTTATACCTAACTAACCTAAGAACATCACACACATCCACGCCCGAGGCAAGATTCGAACCTGCGACCGTAGCAGAGGCGCAGTTCCGGACTGAAGTACCTAGAACTGCTCAGCCACAGCGGTCGGCAATGCTTTCGAAACTGAAAAAATAGAACAAGCAACTTTATACATTCAAGTCTTTCATCTAAAACAAGACTTGGCCAACGCCTGACTAGGATAGGCAGTAATTATACACACAGAAATTCTTTTTATGCTTGCGAATCTTGGACCAGTAAACGTCACTTATCTTACAAATATATCTGAGCTCCAGGGGCCAACCAGGTACAGCCACAAACGCCGTACACAGCAGACAACCCGAACAACGACCAGTTTTACCGCTCGACCACCAGTTGTCGGCCAGACCAATAGTGCGAGGAAAGAAGTCTCAGACCGACTTTCTTTGACAGTATTAACTTCACAACAGGTAACTGTTATTGGGTGTAGCTGGAGCATAAACGGAACATTGGAGTCTACTAAATAACAACGACACACAATGGGCCGAAGGCCTAGGTCAAACCCACAACCCAGGCTCAGAGATATAACAAGTCGTAAGAAATTATAATCCAATAAATCTTGCGTCCCAATGCGATAACGAACACGCTACAACTTAAACTCCTTAAACAAATCATCCTATCCTAATAAACCCAAGTCGGTGCTCTTAGAACAATAATAGATCAAACTACATCAAATTAGTATTAAACACGTTAAATAAATTGCCACTATCTGAAAGTAGTATCCAAATCACACTCAAACTCGAGGTATTTTAAACAAGCATTTCAAATCATACTAACATAAGACTACCTCAAGGAAAGGCATAAAACGATAAATTATCCTTACAATAATTACATATCCTTGATGGACAGGAACATTCAAGACTCAGCAGAAAGATCTGGCGGAATGACCATACATTGGTGCATCGGTCTGTTCAGTGATACACAATGATTTCTGAAACAGGCTAAATATTAATGTTAAGAAATAATACATAGTAAACCCCTCATTTAAAATGGTCAACCAGAATATCGACGCAATCAGATGCCAGTACGACTTAGTACAATCGGTATGGCACAACAAGTTTCGTAGGTGTGTACCACAAGACACATTGTGCACAGAATTTCGTGATTGAGCATAAACCACTAATCTATCTCAAGTTCATCACATTTGCAAGACAGAGGGCAGAAAATGTGTCTCCGACGAATGACGTAAATATAGCGTCAAATGAAGTCCGTATCCAACAGCATCGGAAAGGTAGGTCACGAGTGAGGACCCGCAATAACGTATAATCGGCTAACCAGCACCAAATTTCTTCGCTACGGAGTCCACCCCAAAACGCGTCCAATACAGCTGGTGCCGACGCGAATGGACGTTTTCATATCGACAGTATTCGCCGCCAAGGTTGCCTCTCGTGTCCACTACGAACCGCACGCCGTTACTAACTGCTTCTCACTCCGCGCGTTCGCTCGGCCGCTCTTCCTTCGTGTTCGCCACCACGCGACCGCATCGCGAGCGCCGAAAGGAGGAGAATCGATAGTACGAATGCCGGCCCGGCCCACTACGTGTCTAATCCTAAATGATATACTACTCATCCTGTCTTACCTAGAAAGAGCGGGGGCAGCGATTTTCGCCCGAAAATCACCTCTTTCTAGGTAAGTCAGGCAACTGGAACATCTCTGTTCTTTGACCGAATTTTTAAGGATATTCTGCATCCCATAGCTTTACAAGAATGCAGAACGTCACCTACTATGTAACGGTAGTTTTCTACGTTATGATTTCCAAGGAAATTGAAACATACAATTTTGAAAGACTGCCAGGCTGCTTTTGCAGTGGATTTAACAGTCCTTCAGAATGTTCGTCAGCCATTAATGACCGTATTTCTGGTCCTATAAATATTCCCTGGCTTTGTGTAATTTCTATTTCAAATAAAAGACTCGATCAGAAAGTTTATCTATAACGTCGACGAAATTTTTCAGTACTCCTAGTTCAATATGGAATGGAGGTAACATATTTTCTCAGGATTCACTAAAGGGAAAAGAGAGTCACGTTTGGTCCATGATGTTCTAACGTAGCGAGTTTTTCCATGTATGCTGCAAAATTTAGCGAACACAAGTTGCAGACCAAGCAATAAAGAAATTGTGTTTAAGTCACCAGAGATATTCCATTTCTAGTTTTCATATTGGATTTTTTTTTCTAAAACTAGTTTGCTTCTGTCATATGTCTTTTTCATATCAGCGGCATGCGCTATGGGTACTGATGGAAGCTCATTGCCAATATGTAGCAGCACAACATTCAAACTAACTTTAGAGTAGTCTATGAACAACCACCACTCATTTTGATGGTGTCGATGACAAAAGTTGCCGTAACAGAACAAATGTTACTTCAATCTTCCTCAGAGAAGCAGTCTTCGAAATCACTGCGGCAACGGCGGCGATAGCTACTATTCGTATATCTAGTTGGAGAAGATTCTGGCCTTTGAACCCGGGAGTTAAAACTTCAGCTTGCTGTTAAGACATGTTTAACTTTCCGAATCTGGTCATTAAGGTCTTGTTGACTAGGAATGAGGGTTCTGATGAAGAGCTACTGCATTCATGCGGATGATCATTTCTATTCCCATCTTAATCATTTTCAGTTTGAAGTAGATCAGAATCAGAGTTATAGATTAAGTTCGTATCTGCATATAGTGGTACAGGGAACATTTTATTGTGTAAGACAGGCCTCAACGCACACGGCAAGTTCGGATACTTAACTCTATGTTTTGGTTTAGATGTTATTGCTTTAATATCTGTTTCACGAAAATAGCAGTCTTTCAGACGACGCATCGGTCACATCTAAATAATGGGAACTGTAAATGGGTTATGACGTGTACCATTTTCCACCCATTCAACAGTCTAATAAACGAAACACAGCATATATTTATGGCGCAGCGGCCAAAGTTCGTAGCAGTACGTCACAAGTCGCGTGCAATATTGCCTATAAGACTTGGAGGACAGCTAACCACAAGTATTCCAGAAGTTTCTGCATGATTTACACACTTTCTTGGCATGGTGAAACATTAGAACAGAAAAACACAACATACACAATACACTGTATACAGAAAGTAAGGGAGTAATACCCTAATAAGCCAAACATTATGACCGCCAACCTACTATCAACATTATCGCGTGCAGGTGATAGAAGCGTCACCTGGCGAGAAATGACTGCTGGTAAGACACATGTGCGATTCGTGTAGTGTCTCTCAGCGTGGTGTTCGTGAGTAGAACAGGGAAGGCGCGCTGTTTATCTGAGTTTGACCAAGGACAGTTTGTGATGGCCGGGAGGCTGGGCACGAGCATTTCGGAAACTGCACGGCTTGACGGGTGTTCGAGGTGTGCTGTGTTGAGTGTCTTCAACCTGGCGAAACCACGGTGGATCCACGTCCAGAGGCCATGGGGTTGGGCGGCCACACCACATTACGGATGTCGGGCGTCGCAGGCTGGGCAGACTGATAAGACAGGACAGGCGGAAAACTGTGGCCGGTTTAACATCACACTTTAATGCTGGGGGGAGTAAAAGCTGTGTCTGAACACACAGTGCCACCGAACACTCCTAGTGATGGACCTCCGCACCCGACGACCCATGCATGTGCCAATCTTAACACCACGAAATCGCCAACTACAACTGAAATGGGCAGGTAACCATCGGCACTGTACGTTGGCGCGGTGGTAGAGTGTTGCATGGTCTGATGAATCCAGATACTTTCTTCATCATGCTGATGGGAGGGAGCAAATCCGTCGTCTTCCAGAGGAACAGCCCCTTGACACCTGTACTTTGGGGAGTATTCACCTGGACACCCGTGGGTCCATGGAGCTCGTGCAAGGCACCACGACGGCTAAGGAGCATCGTGCACTGGTTTTTCAACAAGATAATGCGCCATGTCAAAGGGCCAGGAGTGTGATGGAATGGTTGGAGGAATATAGTGGCGAGTTCTCGTTGATGTCATGGCCCCCAAATCTTCCAGATCTGAACCAGACCGATTACATTTCGACTGTGATTGAATGTGGCGTTAAAACTCATCGCCCCGCCTCAGAATTTATGGAAGTTATATTTGAAGATAGTAACTGTTCTTGATAGAACAGATAGCATTGATGACCGTGCAGCTTCTCTAGAATAAATGATAATTAATTGAAACTCTGATCTGCCGTCAGGTGTTGTTGATATACCTCGATGGGGACAGCCGAAAATGTGTGCCCCAACCGGGACTCGAACCCGGGATCGCCTGCTTACACGGTAGACTTTCTATCCATCTGAGCCACCGAGGACACAGATGAATGGCGCCACTGCAGGGACTTATCCCTTGCACGCTTCCCGTGACACCCACATTTCCAACTGTCCACAATCTACGTACGTAATGTAATAGGTTTTTGCCCATATTCCCAACTGTCCACAATCTACATACGTAATGTACCTAATAGGTATTTGCCCAAATACCTATGGGCAAATACTTATTAGGTGCATTACGTATGCAGATTGTGGACAGTTGGGAATATGGGCAAATACCTATTAGGTATATTACGTATGTAGATTGTGGACAGTTGGGAATGTGGGTCTCACGGGAAGCGTGGAAGGAATAAGTCCCTGCAATCTCGCTATTCATCTGTGTACTCGGTAGATCAGATGGATAGAGTGTCTGCCATGTAAGCAGGAGATCCTGGGTTCGAGTCCCGGTCGGGGCACACATTTTCGGCTATCCCCATCGAGGTATATCAACAACACCTGTCGGCAGGTGAGGGTTTAATTAACTGTCTTTTAGGTAATTTGTATCTGCAGGTCCAACTCCCTCCAGCCACCTACCAAGACCTCATTGCTTCCATGCTATGACGCGTCGCTGCTGTTATCTGTGCCAAAGGTGGCCATACCGACTAGTAGGTAGGTGGTAATTATGTTCTGTCTGATCAGTGTATTAGGATAGATTACTGTGGCAGATCAAAGAGAATGCTAAAATCAATACTTAAAAATAAGGTGTCACAGAAAACTGTGCAAGACGAAAAAATTCTGACTAGGCATCTGAAATGAGTATCACTAACCAGTTTTGTTGTAATGAAAACCTTGTCGACCATCGTAAAAAAAAGAAAAAAAAGGAGAGTAAAGTGTGAATACCCTGCGTCAGATGTCACGGACTCAGTGAATTGTTGGACTCAGCGCTTGTCACATTACATATCATCTGGTGACATGCGATGGCTCACTGAGTACAGGCGCCAGCGTGTCCCCTGGTCCGGCAGGGACAGAGTTTATTTTTCAGGCCGCTGTGAGCGTGGTGTGCTCGGCGCGGCTCGTTAGCTGTGCCAACACAACACGCCGCCCCCCGCCCTCGCCCTAATTAACTGCGCTCGCGCTGCCTCCGCCCCCCGCCCCCCGCCCCCCGATGTTCAACCGCCGCCACTGACACCGTGTAGCTGTAGATGTAGCAGCTGTATACAGCCCAGTCTCATTGAATACCTTCTTCTCCAGTAGTGAGAGGGACACAGTGTTGGCGCTAGCTGTTGAACACAATACTGTTCTGAATACTTCTGAACGACTTGAAAATGTTGGAAGCCAATTAGAGACCCCCGAGAACAATTGTTGCAACGGTCTAGAAATTTGGGGCTATGCAAAAACATTGCGCTTTGTTATTCCTGTGTCGAATACTGGCGAATTAAAACTGTGGTAATTGTTAGATGAATAAAAATCAATAAATATCGTAAATAACTTTTTTTTGCTGTATGATTTATCAGTCTCGTGTTACGAAAAGATCTGCTTTCATCGTACGGTAGAACATATAGTTATGGGACGACGGCTTTCTTCCATAACGTACTGATGCTGGGATGTGTGACATACGTGCGCAAACAAAACGGAAAACAATCATTATTTTTTAGCTTTTATGTTTTAATTATTACTAGCTGTTACCGGACGCATATCGCTGTGGCTCGGTCATGTTAAATGGAAAAGAAAGAAAACAGAAAGCACGTGGTTCTAAAATGTATGGGAATTGGCTATAAGTCCTAATCTCCTCCTCCCCCGTCCCTCCCGTGTCTGCCCATCCCCTTCCCCCTCTCTCTTTATCCATCTCTTCCTTTCCGCTTTCTAATCACCGATTCCTCCCACCTCCTAACTTCTACTTTCCCCCCTCTCTCTTTATTAAAGTCTGGTTTATTGTTACTGCAAAATTAAGTATTCTATCATAAGACGATACGCCATAAATATACTTTATATATTTGCTAGCAACGTTTCACTATTATACAGGTGAGTTACTAACTGTTGCCACCTAGAATAACTCCGGAAGTATGATAGGAGCTGGAAAGTTTGTGGGACAAATGTTGCATGGGACAATGGGGGCCTTAATATGACGTTGGCTTTTTGTTGCTAGGTGGGGTTGCGTCACAGATATGAAGGTCAACTTTGTTGTGGTATGCTGTAGTTTTCTACTTATTTTCTGATAGCGGCTATCGAGACGAATCCAGTGATGTATAAGGTCTTTGAAGGTCAACGAACGTCAAAAAGGTGTCGTGAACGTCCATTTGCAGAAGATATTCGAAGTGATTACCACTGGTATCAATGCAGTGCTGCAATCTTCTTATCATGGATTGAGTGGTATTTTTTATCACTTCGGCACTTATCGAAGCATATGCTCTGACAATTCTCCCTCGTCTATCGTGCAATCAGTAAATATTCGCCGAATACGGTGTATTCATCTAACGTGCCATTGACATGCAAACACCATTAGAAGGTTTTGCAATACAACGCTAATAGGAACGGAAAGACTAGTATCATCGAATCAAGCGAATGTGAATGAAGTATTTCTTCGAAGAACAAGTCGATATAGTACTCACTTACGGAGAATGCCAACGAAATTCAGTGAGAGCTAGAGATATGCTGAAAGATATCCTCAACGTACTCACCCTACACGTCGTACATTTAAATATACACTCCTGGAAATGGAAAAAAGAACACATTGACACCGGTGTGTCAGACCCACCATACTTGCTCCGGACACTGCGAGAGGGCTGTACAACAATGATCACACGCACGGCACAGCGGACACACCAGGAACCGCGGTGTTGGCCGTCGAATGGCGCTAGCTGCGCAGCATTTGTGCACCGCCGCCGTCAGTGTCAGCCAGTTTGCCGGGCATACGAAGCTCCATCGCAGTCTTTAACACTGGTAGCATGCCGCGACAGCGTGGACGTGAACCGTATGTGCAGTTGACGGACTTTGAGCGAGGGCGTATAGTGGGCATGCGGGAGGCCGGGTGGACGTACCGCCGAATTGCTCAACACGTGGGGCGTGAGGTCTCCACAGTACATCGATGTTGTCGCCAGTGGTCGGCGGAAGGTGCACGTGCCCATCGACCTGGGACCGGACCGCAGCGACGCACGGATGCACGCAACGACCGTAGGATCCTACGCAGTGCCGTAGGGGACCGCACCGCCACTTCCCAGCAAATTAGGGACACTGTTGCTCCTGGGGTCTCGGTGAGGACCATTCGCAACCGTCTCCATGAAGCTGGGCTGCGGTCCTGCACACCGTTAGGCCGTCTTCCGCTCACGCCCCAACATCGTGCAGCCCGCCTCCAGTAGTGTCTCGACAGGCGTGAATGAAGGGACGAATGGAGACGTGTCGTCTTCAACGATGAGAGTCGCTTCTGCCTTGGTGCCAATGATGGTCGTATGCGTGTTTGGCGCCGTGCAGGTGAGCGCCACAATCAGGACTGCATACGATCGAGGCACACAGGGCCAACACCCGGCATCATGGTGTGGGGAGCGATCTCCTACACTGGCCGTACACCTCTGGTGAACGTCGAGGGGACACTGAATAGTGCACGGTACATCCAAACCGTCATCGAGCCCATCGTTCTACCATTCGTAGACCGGCAAGGGAACTTGCTGTTCCAACAGAACAATGCACGTCCGCATGTATCCCGTGCCACCCAACGTGCTCTAGAAGGTGTAAGTCAACTACCCTGGCCAGCAAGATCTCCGGATCTGTCCCCCATTGAGCATGTTTGGGACTGGATGAAGCGTCGTCTCACGCGGTCTGCACGTCCAGCACGAACGCTGGTCCAGCTGAGGCGCCAGGTGGAAATGGCATGGCAAGCCGTTCCACAGGACTACATCCAGCATCTCTAAGATCGTCTCCATGGGAGAATAGCAGCCTGCATTGCTGCGAAAGGTGGATATACACTGTACTAGTGCCGACATTGTGCATGCTCTGTTGCCTGTGTCTATGTGCCTGTGGTTCTGTCAGTGTGATCATGTGATGTATGTGACCCCCTTCCTGGGACAATGAATTCACGGTGTTCTTATTTCAATTTCCAGGAGTGTATGTATGATAAGTTGAGTACAACTGGATCTTTAACGCATCGGAAACATCCGGCAAAGGAAAGTTACTAAGGAGAAAATGGAAATTTGTACTCTTGCCACTGTTAGTTCGCTTCAAATCGCAAGGGAATCTGGCATCAGACAAAGTAGTGTTGTCCGTGTTCTGCATCGCCATAAATATGATCCTCACCATATCAGTCTCCACCAAGAACTAACTGGTACGGATTGTATGCGTCGTATTGAATTCTACCGATGGGCTCAGCTTCAGATTCAGAGGGATGACACATTTATTAATTTGATTTTATTTACTGACGAGGCTGCCTTCACGAAGCATGGAAATGTTATTTTGCGTAACATGCATTATTGGGCAACTGAAAATCCATGTTGGCTGTGGCAAGTTGCACAACAAAAGCCGTGGTCCGTGAATGTATGGTGTAGGATTCTGGAGGACATAATTATAGGCCCCTATTTCATCGAAGGAAATCTTAATGATAGGAAGTACACCACAAGAACCATTAGGTCTGTTATTGGAAAAAATATCTTTAGGAACAAGAAACAAAATGTGGTACCAACACGATGGGTGTCCGGCACAGTTTTCGTTTATGGCTAGAAATGAGTTGCAGAGACAATTCCCAAATCGTTGCAATGGAGGCGAAGGAGATGTGTCGTGCCGTCCCGTTCACCAGACTTGACGTCTCTGGATTTTTTTTCTTGTGGGGATTCGTAAAAGACATTGTTCATAAAGGCGTTACAACTACACCTGAAGATATGCGAGAGAGAATTGTCGGAGCATGTGCTTCGATAAGTGCCGATGTGATAAGGAATATCACTCAATCCACGACAAGAAGATTACAGCACTGCTTTGATACCAATGGTCATCACTTCGAAGATCTTCTGTAAATGGACGTTCATGCCACCTTTGTGACCTTCATAGACCTTCAAAGACCTTACTGTTACACATCTTTGGATTCATCTCGATAGCCGCTATCAGAAAATAAGTACTGAACTACAGCATCCGAACTAAAAATACAAAGTTGACTTTCATATCTGTGACAAGACCCCACCTAGCAACAAAAAACCAACATCATATTATGGCCCCCGTTGTCGCATGCAACATTTGTGTCACAAACTTTTCAGCTCCTATCATACTTTCGGAGTTATTCTTAGTGGCAATAGTTAGTGACTCACCGTGTATATAAAATGAGTCACATAAGACGTTACACCGCTTTTATTTTGTGAACGTTTACACATACTGAAGCGCGACTTGCGGTAAATGTTAGAGCGTCGACGGGCACTTATGTTTTTGTTTGTTTTATGTTTTTAGCTCTGGTACCAACCGAGATATTGAAGTAAACATGTTTCTTTAATGGAACCATATACTTTTTATAACTGCATTCGATAGCTCTTGAGCAGATAATTACAGTGATGGACCGTTTGTTAATGTTGACAATGAAACCTATCGTAAAAAAATTCGAGAAATGTTCCAGAATGTGAGAGCGCACTAGCCAGTAACGGCGTTTGCGGTGCAAACACTGCCAAGCACGCGTCTCGGACCAGGCTGCGTAGTTGTATACTATAAAGAAGGCGTGCTATCCCAGAACAAAGCTTCAATTCCTCTTGAACCAACCTAGACGGATGTCCACCTACGAATCTTGAGTATGGAAATACGACATAGGCTAGAATCTAGCATATCGCAATGGAGATAGGAAACTATTTCACATTTGCGTATCCTCCTAGGTTAACGTCATTTGAAACAGAGAAATCAACTGTTCATTCTTCAAAAATGAAGACGTCTTATACGGTGCAAAAAGCAACTATTGTATTAAATATCTAAACGTTAGAAGGAAGACTTGACCTATTTTTTCCTCTACGTGGCTGTGTGCCTCTTAGAGGTCAAATACATGCTGTCGAAAACTGTCTATCTACGCTGCTCTAAATTATATCACATGGGATACATTTTATTAAAAATACTTTAGTGACCATCTCTACAACGCAAAACAAATATCCTTCTAAACGAAACATCGTTTCCTCTAAAGTGTGTGATGACAGTGTTATCAGCTATGTGCAATACACGCTGCCGACTTATTTGACACTGCAATGCAATTTCGTACACACATAAATGAAATAAACAATTTACTGACAATGATTTGGTGACCGTCGTAATCACGTAACATAAATTTTGTCTTCCAACAAAAAACTTTATTTTTTATTTAAGTATGTGCTGAAGTTGCTGATCACGGACTGAAAGGCAAATTTAGAATCGCCGTTCTAAAGAACGATGAACAGATGTAATCACAGTGGATGATATGGTAGAGCATGCGCTGTCGGTTCGACAACACATATCGCCTGACGTAGTTGCTGGGGCTTCATTATAGACTGTATCTTGGAACCGGCAGAATGCTGATTGGAAAGTGCACGTACGCATGTACATTTAGAACGCCTGAGATGAAGTAAGGCCCCAAAACTTAATTTCCTGTGATGCACTATACGTGTATACTCCACGGCCGTTGATGTTGCACTTGCCGAAGCCGAGTAGATTTTCGGCTGCCCCGTAATGCATGTTATGCAAATGTACGTTAGAGTGGTTAGTAAACGTTGATTCATCGGTAAAGAGCTCTCATATTGGAAAAGCGTGGGGGCCCCCCTCAGTTGCTGAAGGGAAAACCGACAAAATTCTGTAAGACGTTCGAAATCACGGTCGTCGACTGCCCGATGTAGTGACAGATGATAGGGATGGAAATTCTGTCGATGTAGGATGCGAATGACACTGGCTGATCTCACATTCCTTGGAAATGTATCTCGTACCACTATGCGGAATCACACAACAACAACTTCTTTATATTTTCTGTCAGTTTCAATCTTCTTTCTTGTCCTCTTTTTGACGTCCAAGCAGCCTGTCCGTAATAGCCTCTTAATAATCGCCTGGCGCATCGGGCAATGGCTATCCCTATACGGCTTACTGTTTTTAAGGCATTTCTTTTATATTCGCCATAAAAAGTAGTATATACAACTTCTCCTCACTGGTATACGTGCCTGCACACAACGAATGTTGAAGCAGAAATGAGCGGCCTGCAGTGCAAACAAGTAAACAGGCAAATGCGTTGACATTCTGACACAGCGTAGACCGAGAGCTCTACTTGGCGGCGTTTGCGCTGCTAATGCCGATTCCAGCCACCGTGCTCTCAAATTCTAGGACATTTTTCGAATTGTTTTACGACAGATTTCAACGTCAACATTAAACAAACGCTATATCACTGTAATTATCTTCTCAAGATCTATCGAATGCAGTTGTAAAAAGTGTACAATTTCATTTTAAAGAAACGTACTTGCCGGCCGCGGTGGCCGTGCGGTTCTAGGTGCTGCAGTCCGGAACCGCGGGACTGCTACGGTTGCAGGTTCGAATCCTGCCTTGGGCATGGATGTGTGTGATGTCCTTAGATTAGTTAGGTCTAAGTAGTTCTAGAGAAAGAAAACTGGCGTTCTACGGATCGGAGCGTGGAATGTCAGATCCCTTAATCGGGCAGGTAGGTTAGAAAATTTAAAAAGGGAAATGGATAGGTTAAAGTTAGATATAGTGGGAATTAGTGAAGTTCGGTGGCAGGAGGAACAAGACAGGGTTATAAACACAAAATCAAATAGGGGTAACGCAGGAGTAGGTTTAATAATGAATAGGAAAATAGGAATGCGGGTAAGCTACTACAAACAGCATAGTGAACGCATTATTGTGGCCAAGATAGATACGAAGCCCACACCTACTACAGTAGTACAAGTTTATATGCCAACTAGCTTTGCAGATGATGAAGAAATTGAAGAAATGTACGATGAAATAAAAGAAATTATTCAGGTAGTGAAGGGAGACGAAAATTTAATAGTAATGGGTGACTGGAATTCGAGTGTAGGAAAAGGGAGAGAAGGAAACATAGTAGGTGAATATGGATTGGGGCTAAGAAATGAAAGAGGAAGCCGCCTAGTAGAATTTTGCACAGAGCACAACTTAATCACAGCTAACACTTGGTTTAAGAATCATGAAAGAAGGTTGTATACGTGGAAGAACCCTGGAGATACTAAAAGGTATCAGATAGATTATATAATGGTAAGACAGAGATTTAGGAACCAGGTTTTAAGTTGTAAGACATTTCCAGGGGCAGATGTGGACTCTGACCACAATCTATTGGTTATGACCTGTAGATTAAAACTGAAGAAACTGCAAAAATGTGGGAAATTAAGGAGATGGGACCTGGATAAACTGAAAGAGCCAGAGGTTGTACAGAGTTTCAGAGAGAGCATAAGGGAACAATTGACAGGAATAGGGGAAAGAAATACAGTAGAAGAAGAATGGGTAGCTCTGAGGGATGTAGTAGTGAAGGCAGCAGAGGATAAAGTAGGTACAAAGACGAGGGCTGCTAGAAATCCTTGGGTAACAGAAGAAATATTGAATTTAATTGATGAAAGGAGAAAATATAAAAATGCAGTAAATGAAGCAGGCAAAAAGGAATACAAACGTCTCAAAAATGAGATCGACAGGAAGTGCAAAATGGCTAAACAGGGATGGCTAGAGGACAAATGTAAGGATGTAGAAGCTTATCTCACTAGGGGTAAGATAGATACTGCCTACAGGAAAATTAAAGAGACCTTTGGAGAGAAGAGAACCACGTGTATGAATATCAAGAGCTCAGATGGCAGCCCAGTTCTAAGCAAAGAAGGGAAGGCAGAAAGGTGGAAGGAGTATATAGAAGGTTTATACAAGGGCGCTGTACTTGAGGACAATATTATGGAAATAGAAGAGGATGTAGATGAAGACGAAATGGGAGATACGATACTGCGTGAAGAGTTTGACAGAGCACTGAAAGACCTGAGTCGAAACAAGGCCCCCGGAGTAGACAACATTCCATTAGAACTACTGACGGCCTTGGGAGAGCCAGTCATGACAAAACTCTACCAGCTGGTGAGCAAGATGTATGAGACAGGCGAAATACCCTCAGACTTCAAGAAGAATATAATAATTCCAATCCCAAAGAAAGCAGGTGCTGACAGATGTGAAAATTACCGAACTATCAGTTTAATAAGCCACGGCTGCAAAATACTAACGCGAATTCTTTACAGACGAATGGAAAAACTGGTAGATGCAGACCTCGGGGAGGATCAGTTTGGATTCCGTCGAAATGTTGGAACACGTGAGGCAATACTGACCTTACGACTTATCTTAGAAGAAAGATTAAGAAAAGGCAAACCTACGTTTCTAGCATTTGTAGACTTAGAGAAAGCTTTTGACAATGTTGATTGGAATACTCTTTTTCAAATTCTAAAGGTGGCAGGGGTAAAATACAGGGAGCGAAAGGCTATTTATAATTTGTACAGGAACCAGATGGCAGTAATAAGAGTCGAGGGGCATGAAAGGGAAGCAGTGGTTGGGAAAGGAGTGAGACAGGGTTGTAGCCTCTCCCCGATGTTATTCAATCTGTATATTGAGCAAGCAGTAAAGGAAACAAAAGAAAAATTTGGAGTAGGTATTAAAATTCATGGAGACGAAGTAAAAACTTTGAGGTTCGCCGATGACATTGTAATTCTGTCAGAGACGGCAAAGGACTTGGAAGTGCAGTTGAACGGAATGGACAGTGTCTTGAAAGGAGGATATAAGATGAACATTAACAAAAGCAAAACGAGGATAATGGAATGTAGTCAAATTAAATCGGGTGATGCTGAGGGAATTAGATTAGGAAATGAGACACCTAAAGTAGTAAAGGAGTTTTGCTATTTAGGAAGTAAAATAACTGATGATGGTCGAAGTAGAGAGGATATAAGATGTAGACTGGCAATGGCAAGGAAAGCGTTTCTGAAGAAGAGAAATTTGCTAACATCGAATATAGATTTATGTATCAGGAAGTCGTTTCTGAAAGTATTTGTTTGGAGTGTAGCCATGTATGGAAGTGAAACAGGGACGATAACTAGTTTGGACAAGAAGAGAATAGAAGCTTTCGAAATGTGGTGCTACAGAAGAATACTGAAGATAAGGTGGATAGATCACGTAACTAATGAGGAGGTATTGAATAGGATTGGGGAGAAGAGAAGTTTGTGGCACAACTTGACTAGAAGAAGGGATCGGTTGGTAGGACATGTTTTGAGACACCAAGGGATCACAAATTTAGCATTGGAGGGCAGCGTGGAGGGTAAAAATCGTAGAGGGAGACCGAGAGATGAGTACACTAAGCAGATTCAGAAGGATGTAGGATGCAGTAGGTACTGGGAGATGAAGCAGCTTGCACAGGATAGAGTAGCATGGAGAGCTGCATCAAACCTGTCTCAGGACTGAAGACAACAACAACAAGTAGTTCTAAGTTCTAGGGGACTGATGACCTAAGATGTTGAGTCCCATAGTGCTCAGAGCCATTTTGAAGCGTACTTGCTTCATTATCTCTGTTAATATCACAGCTAAAAAAAAAAGTACCCCTCAACGCGCCAACATTTGCCGAAAACGGCATTTGGATTTGTGTAACCGTTCACGAAATAAAAGGGGTGTTACTTCTTAACTGTACATCATTTGTATTGACAACTATGGCCTATGTTCGTCAGAATGCCCTTTAGAGTACTGTGTTAAAATTGAAAGCAAATCAGAAACATTTCGAGACTTTTGGTAATAACATTTCCCCTTTAAATGTTAAATATGTATTTATATATTATATATATTTTTAAAAAATAGCTTTATAAAAGTACGTTGGTATTCGAATGCACATTGTATCAAAATTTCAAAGCAATCGATGTAGAACTTTCGAAGTATTCGATTTTGTGCAAATTAACATTTAAATCTTTATCATAACTTTAATACGCAACACGAAAACTGAAGTACCGATTGTTCATATTAATTACACAAGGAGGCCAATGAAGTTTATAGAATTCGTAAGGTACTTTCCCATAGATGTGCACGAGGAAAAAATCATGATTGTACAAAGCCGTTAAGAGAGGTATTTGTAACTCTGATGACAGTTTCTCTGTCACACATTAAAATCTCCAGTACGTGAACATCATAAATTCAAGTGCTACCAATTTCTGCCCTGCGTAAGGATCGGGAACTATGGTAGAAAGGACACACGAAAGTAATAACGTTTCGTGAAATCGTATTCCACGTACGTTCATGGTTACTCGGTTCATTTGCAGTAACGCATCCATACCAGGCAACTATAGTGCCATAGATGTGCACAAAAAAATCATTGTCTAGGTAGCCATCAAGACAAGTAAATGGACGAAGACACACACATGAGAAAAGTTTTTCTCTGTCTTTCGCATTGCTACCAACTTCTGCCACGCGTACCGATCAGGTAAAAATGACATACGAAAGTAATAACTTTTCGTAAAATCGTGTTCTAAGGACGTTCACGTTTAAATGTTGCAAATAGTTCATTTGCAGTAACACACCCATACTCGGGCAGCTACAAGGCATCAAATGCTGCGTCGTTGATGTTGTCAGCAGTGGGAATCGAAACGTAATAATGAAGCCGTCGGTGGCAACAAACGTTCTTTATTAGCGCCGTTTTTCACTTAGCCTCGTCTAAGAATAAACGGACTAAATGGTCAAATGGCTCTGAGCACTATGGGACTTAACTTCTAAGGTCATCAGTCCCCTAGGACTTAGAACTACTCAAACCTAACTAACCTAAGGACATCAGACACATCCTTGCCCTTGGCAGGATTCGACCCTGCGACCGCAGCGGACGGCCGGTTCCAGACTATATCGCCTAGAACCGCTCGGCCACCCCGGCCGGCAATAAACGGACTAACTTTGTGTTCGTTTGCCACCGTCACCGCAAAATTTGAAGTGTTCTAATTTTCTGTTTCTTCATTTTGAATAGCTACAATTTCCCTTATTATATGGAAACTATGTTTGTTTTAGGCTTTGCCTAAGTAATAAGAATAATATGGACGTTGATAATGATAATTCTATTGTTATTCTGAAGGATTAATTTAAATGTGCACTGAACGTAATTCTAAATAATTCTGAGAGTTATAAGTGCGGTTAGTGAATTTACTGTGCAGATTTTGTAACGCAATTCATTTCGCTTCTGAGGTTACTTTAAGCGATACAACGGCAATCACATTGTATTGTCATAAGAGAAAAGTTAATTTGCCGCCGTTTACACAAAAATTATGTTTCAACGAACTGTATCAAGGACTCACTTCAAATCACTGAACAAATAAAGAGAAATCAAACAATAATTTCAAGAATACTCGTAGCTACAACACAGCATTTGCTGGGTCAGTATCTGAAATTTCAGACACAGTTTTGCGAGGAGTGAATCACTTTAAGTTAGATGGCAATTTCTTATGACAGGTCGGGTCATCTGACTCAGTTGGTCGAATTTCAAGCACAGGCGCTGCTAGTGCAAATAAAAGTGTAAATGTTCGTGTGTTCAAAATTTTAAATCTACATAAGGTCTTCGCTCATTGCTTTGAAATTTTGACACAACATTGCATTCAATTACGGGTTTGTTTCTTTATACCTACTGAAGCACCTTAACGAAGCTATAGATTTTTATTGATATCCCTATAACTGTTACATGTACATTTATGTGCGATGCTCTAGTAGGTTATACGCATGTATTATAATGCAACGTTGTGTAAAAATTTCAAAGCAATCAGTGAAGAACTTGGGGACATTTAAGATCTTGCACTCACGAACATCTAAATTTTTATTTATCAAGACGTAAATGAACTGTTGTACAGAATTGTTAATCTTTGAAAGTTCTTCATCGATTCCTTTGAAATTTTGACACAGAATTTGAATATGTGTGTTTTATATGCCTACCGGAATCCCGTGTACAAATCTTATGACACTTCGTCTGTGTTAACACAGTGCGTACACATGAATGATAGGAGCTCATGGAAAACACTGAGCCAGTAGTAACGATAGTCGCCATACGGCGCTGCAGTCGGGAATGCAGTGTGATAAGAGTGGGCGTAAAATTTAAATAGTAATTAATAAATTCGGAAATAAATGGAAACATAGTAGAGCATATGGGAATTTACACAATGCAGGACCTGCTAGATCGAAATCTATGTACAGAAGCGGACGGACCTTTGGGGACGTTGGAGTGTGCGATTGTGTTTACAGTTAGCGAGAGGTCCTCTTCTGCGTTGCTGTGCCTGTCGTCGCCTCTTCCTTCTTTACTCATGCCTGACCCCGGTGATTTCATTTCATTAATTTTTAATATTCTTGTTTGTATATGTTGCCTTATAGTACGTTTTATTCGGTTGGTTCGGGTGGTTGATTTGGGGAATGAGACCAAGCAACAAGGTCATCCGTCCCATCGGATTAGTGAAGGATGGGGAAGGAAGTCGGCCGGGCCCTGTCAAAGGAACCATTCCAGATTTTGCTTGAAGCGATTTAGGGAAATCACGGAAAACCTAAACCAGGATAGCCGGACATGGATTTGAACCGTCACCCTCCCGAACGCGAGTCCAGTATGCTAACCACAGCGTCACCTCGCTCGGTTCTTATTCGGTATCACACCTTCTTGACGGCTGCTTTTTTGCGGAAAATTTCCAATTTTTTAACTTGAACTGCGTTATGCTTCTCCATGTAATTTTATTCGGTCGGATTATGAAGCATATTTTGCTTTTATCGCACTCCTGGATAAGACGACATCGGTGTTATTGTAATGTCGCCGACCCCTTGTATTTTTCAGATAGCCTGATGATGCACAATCCGGCCTAAACGCGTCATTCTTGAGTTAATGAAGAACATTGTTTAGCCTACGACTGTTTTCTAAATAGTAGCAATAGAGGGTTGTCGTACCACCACCCCAAGACGGAATGGAATAATTTTTATTTCCCACTTTTTGTAAAAGACATGATCTTTCATAACCTGACTTCAACCGTTCAGTAATGTCAGAACACACCCAGTTTTGGCTCCGACATGTAAACAAAAACGACAATTACACTGAAGAGCCGAATAAACTGGTACACATGCACAATATCGTGTAGGACCCCCGCGAACACGCGGAAGTGCCGCAACAAGACGCAGCATGGACTCGACTAACGTCTGAAGTAGTGCTGGAGGGTACTGACACCATGAATCCTGCAGCGCTGTCCATAAATCCGTAAGAGTAACGGGTGGTGGAGATCTCTTCTGAACAGCACTTTGCAAGGCACCCCAGGTATGCTAGGTAATGTCCGTACATTTTGGTGGCCAGCGGAAGTGTTTAAACTCGTTCCTGGGGCCACTCTCTAACAATTCTGGACATGTGGAGTATCGCAGTGCCTGTTGGAATTACCTAAGTCCGTCGGAGTGCACAAGAGATGTGAATGGATGCAGGTGATCAGACAGGATGCTTACGTACGTGTCAACTGTCAGAGTCGTATCTAGACGTATGAGGGGTCCCATATCACGCCAACTGCACACGCCTCACACTATTACAGAGCCTCCACCAGCTTGAATAGTCACCTACTGATATGCAGGGTTCATGGATTCATGAGGCTGTCTCCATACGCGTACACGTCCATCCGCTCGATACAATTTGAAACGAGACTCGTCCGACCAGGCAGCAAGTTTCCAGTCATCAACGATCCAATGTCGGTGTTGACAGGTCCAGGCGAGGCTTACAGCTTTGTGTCGTGCAGTCATCAAGGGTACACGAGTGTGCCTTCGGCTTCGGAAGCCCATATAGATGATGTCTCGTTTAATAGTTTGCACACCGACAATTGTTGATGACCGAGCACTGAAACTTGCAGCAATTTGAGGAAGGGTTGCATTTCTGTCACGTTTAACAATTCTTTTCCGTCGCCGTTGGCCCCTTTCTTACAGGATTTTTTCCGGCCGCAGCGCTCAGACATTTGTGTTTTATCGGATTCCTGATATTCACGATATACTCATGAAATGGTCGTACGGGAAAATCGCCACTTCATCGCTATTTCGGTGTTGCTATGTCCAATCACCCGTGCGCCGACTATAGCACCACGTTCAAACACACTCATCCTGATAACTTGCAATTGTAGCCGTAGTAACTGATCTAACAACTGCGCCAAGCACTTATCTTACATGGGAGCTACCGACCGCAGTGCCGTGTTCTGCCTGTTTGTATACCTCTGTGTTTGAATATGCATGCCTATATAAGTTTCTTTGGTGCTTCAGTGTAGCGACGAGTGAAACTCAGCTGCTATTGGTATTACAAGCTATGCCACTACACTAGCCACACTTGACACGAGCAGTCGACTGAGACCGGGTAGTCACTCGTTTGTACGGTGCTTGGCTACTCACCAGTGGAGGCGCGGCGGTGTCGGGCGTCGGCGGGCAGCGTCGGGTGAGCGTCGACATCTCGCGACGCCCGCAGGCTCCGTCTGCAACACAAGACGCCTGCGTCAGCAGAATCGTTCGCCACAGGAGGGTCGCCTATCTACACGGGACGTTCGGTCCAGCTGTCGGGGCCTGAATAACAGTACAGTTCACATCCGTACCAGTCGAACTACGTCCAAAGTGGTACCTAGTTGGGTCGAAATGGTAGAAAACTTGTCTTGCTCACGAAAATAATTTTGTTTCCCATCACACGTCAATCTTCTGGAGAGCCCATCAGATCTGTAGATTGGGATATAGAATATAAGACAAGACATTTGATATGTCTTTCAAGGACATAATACACCAATGGGACAAAACTTATGACCACCTTCTTAATACCTTGTTTGTCTGTGTTTGGAACGATTCTGAGTATCTGGCATCCGACAGTATGTTGGTAGGTTTTGGAGGCGCGTGGCATTAGATGTCTACGCACAGGTCATGTAAGCACGTAAGTAACGGGACCCAGATGGGTTGCATGTGATTTACACCAGGCGAATTTGAACGCCGAGGCATGAGCATGAGTTCACTATATTGCTCTCCGAACCATTGTTGCACGCTTATGACTCCGAGCCACAGATACTGCTGAAAGTTGTCATCGCCGTCGGGGAAGATATCAAGCATGAAGCGATGCGGTCCCATGTAAGCGCGGGAGAATGTCTTTCGTACTATAATACTACTCCCACCAGCCTGCGTCGAACCGCCGTTCACCTCGATGAGGGCTTTTCTGGATACGATTATCGACCTAGTGTTGCAAAAAAATGAATCAGCCGAAGAGCCGTCACGTGTCCGTTGATCAACGGTTGAATCCCTATGGTCCCGGGCCCACTGCAATCGTAACTGTCGATGTTGTGTCAACATGGGATAACGTATGGGTGGTCTGCTGCGATATTCCATATTCAACAGTGTACGATGAACGGTACGCTCCAAAGCACTTTCGCATGCACCAGCATTGTGCTCTTTCGGCAGAGATGCCACAGATCGCTATCTATCCTACTTTACAGAGCAGACAAGCTTCATTAAGGGCCTCCGAACCCCACGTTCTGTGAAGAGTCGTGGACGTCCAACCATTTACCTCCTAGTGGTAGTTTGACTGTCCTACCTCTTTACGTAGATGATCACGACAGTACCCGTGAACATTCGACCAGATTTTCGAGATACTCGTTCACAGACTCTGCGTAATAATAATCTACCTTTGTCACGGTAGCTTATCTCAGTTGATTTCTCCATTTGCAACCCATATCTTCGTTAGTATCATCCCCGTCGGTGTATACTTCGCTTACACACTTTTGCTACCGCGTCACTTGACCGCAACGCCACCAGGCATCATCCTACGTCGCGGTGGGCTGTTATCATAACGTTTTGTCTTATCAATGTAAATTCTGTATAAACAATTACGCGGCGATATGTATTATTTTTATTTGAACTATAGGCCTGTTTCAGCTATACAGCCATCATCAGGTTATATTTTTTAGTCTTCACTTCCATGCAGTGCCTTTTTTACTGTTGCTGTCCATTTGTTACTGATTATATTTAATGTTAATGTAGCAATAATAAACAGTTTTGTAGTATGTTCTCACTTTTTTTAGTAGTAACCAGAAATAAATTTTAGTTTGTATTTCACATTTAGTGACTGCAGTTGCGACAGATGATAACTCACGAGGGTAGCCGAGAGCGATAATGTGGTGCTTCCTGGACTCGGGTAGGCGCGCCGGCCCCGAATCGAATCCGCCCGGCGGAATAACGATGTGGTTTTTAGGCGGTTTTCCACATCCTTCTAGGTGAATACCGGGCTGGGCCCGACGTTCCACGTCAGTACACGACTCGAAAACATTTCAAACACATTCGCACTATTCCATGGATTACACTAGGCGCAGACAGTTGGGGTACATACATTCTGTCCCAGGAGTGGTACGAGGTGACGACAGAAAGGGCATCCAGCCACCGCTTAATATTAACACGCCAAATCCGCTTAACCATAACAGCAGACGCCACCACTCGGGATAAATGCTTGGAAAGAGAGAGAGTTGTGACAGATGATAAGCAACTTTGTTATTTTTTTGCTGTCTGTTTATTTACTGATTATATTCTTTTGTTGTTATTTTAGTAGTAATCAGGTGTGTGTTACAGTATATTCTGACATTTCATTACTAATGGTCAGAAATAAACTTAATTTCCAGTCGTAATTTCGTGACAGAAATTATCTCAGATGACCAACCCTATTGTACGGATACCATACAATTATTTATAATTCAGATTTCGTGACAGCAATTATGTCAGATTATCAGCGACGTTATATGGTAAACATACGACAACTTCCAATTGAAATTTCGTAACAGCAATTATGTCAGATGATCAGCGATATTGTATTGTAAACACTTCATCAGTTTCATGACCGCAATTGTGTTAGATGATCAGCGATATTGTATGGTAACCATAAAATATCGCTGATCATCTGACGTAACTGACGTCTAGAAATTTCAACTGGAAATTATTTATCATACAATATCGCTCTGAACACCTGACGTAATTACCTTCACGAAATATCAGTTGGGAATTATGTTTATTTCTGTTATTAATCACATGTCAGAACATACGGTAGCACACAGCTGATTACTACTAGAATAACAACGAAATAAAACAATCAGTAAACAAGTAGACAGCAAAAGAAATAGCAGAGTCGCTTATGACCTGTTACAACTGCTGTCACTAAATGTCAGCTACAAACCAGGATTTATGTCTGAACACTGGTAAAAGAAGCGTCAGAACATACTAAAAACTAATTGTTATTGCTGCATTAACATTAACTATAATCAGTAACAAATTGACAGCGACAGAAAGAACGATATTCCATGGAAGTCAAGACTTGAAAACATAACCTGATGATGGCTGTATAGCTGAAATAGGGCTACGATTCAAATGAAACTAATACTCGTAGCAACGTAACTGTGCAAAATTTATTATGTTCTTGAAAGATTTGTTTTGCAGTAGGTCCAGCGGATTACAAACTGTTGACTTATTTGATATTGTTGTCGTCATTACGTTCTGTATTTCACGAGAACGTTATTGTCGAGGATTGTCAAGGTGTCTACACAGCTGTCTAGAGACAGAACTGAAAACAATCATAATTATTACAGGTAGAATAAATACAGTTCTGAGGCTCAAGATAAGCATCAACATAAAACACACGAAAGCCCTCAGTGATCACCTGATCACAAAGTTTATCTGTCCAAGATTTTGTGACCATTCGAGTGGCTTGCAGGGCATCGGCTAGGACGTAGATGCTCCTAGACCACTCTAGAGCTCGCGATGATGTATGAAACTCGTAGACAACTAACTTATAACTTGAAAGCAACTCGCTGTCGTTGGGCCGTGAAGCCCTTCCAAAATACTCAACGAGTGGGAGGTTATTATAACGCTCCTATAGTTCAGTGCACATGATTGGCTTCGTAAAGTAGCGCTCCCACGTTGGCGCCCTCTTGCAGAGTTTTTATTTTATTTTATTTATTTTTTAAAATTTATTTACCTTCAGAATGTGCCCTTACAGCCATCTCAACACTGGAAATGTTGTATTACAGATTACGACTCCTTTTGATAATTCAAGATAGACCGCTATAATCGTACGAAGGTACGAAGTTGCGTAAGCTTAACAAAGAATTGATTCCGACACAAAACAAGATTTAAAACCATAATTTACTGAAATGAGTAAACAAGACCAAACTGTAACACAGGACACACAGAAGTAGTAGGCAAAAAAAGCATAATGGTAACACAATAAGAAATTATAATTCGACGTTGGTGCACATTCGGGGTATTTCAAATCAATCCCCATTAATGACATTATATCTAAATTAACAATAAAACGTTATTTTGTGTATCCTGTAAGAACTGTTTCAAAAGCTGTGGATAGAGAATTGAATATTTATGCAGATCTGTAAATGCCATCTAGACAGAACAGGAGAACAGTTCACAAGAACCAGATTTTGGTTTTACAGCCATGTATATAGTTACACCAGTATTCATACACAAAGAGGTGCAGAGTGACATACATTTAGAGGCTGAAAGTTCCACATTCCGCTGAATAGCTCTTGGGAGTACAGTCAATTAATAGAGCTTTGATCTCTAACAGACTATATGAACCTGACCGTAGCTACAGTAATATACACCGAAAAGCTAAAACATTATGGCCACTCCCACCGTGAAGTTGGATGCCGCCAGGTGGCGCTTCGAGCATCTGACTCTGAAAAAAAGTATGAAAGCGGAGCAGGCACTGACGGGGAATCATCCTAGTGAAGATATTGGCTGCAAATGGATTCTGAGAAGGGCAGGGCTCTCTAGTGTTCTCGAACCTTCAGTATTAAACTAATGGTTCGGCCAGCGTTTGTGGATTTTCACCATATTGCAAAATATCAGGAATAATTAATCCGATGTTGGAAAATTACTGCGCCCCGACGAGAAGACAGTGCTCTGTCTAGAGAAGTCTACGGTGGTCTCCAATTGCCAGGGAAAATTTCTTTGAAAACGTTTATTTAACAGTTTATTCCATTGAATTTTGAAATAGTAATCAGATCAACCCGTGATCTACGTCAGTCGATTAATAATTTTATGATCTAGGCGAATCTGTAATCGAAAATGTAAATTATCTTTTATTTAATCAGTCTCTCTTTGTTGTGAAGCTGCACAGCGATTTTGACAAAGGGCAGATTATTATTACGCCTGTGAACGAGTATCTAGGAAACGGCGATACTGGTCGAATGTTGACGTGCCACTGTCGTGATCATCTACGGAAGGAGGTAGGACGTCCACGACTTTTCACAGAACGTGGGTTTCGGAGGCTTGTCTGCTCCGTAAAGTAGGATAGATGGTTATCGATGACATCCCTGCCGAAAGAGCACAATGCTGATGCAAGCACAAGTGTTTTGCTGCACACTGTTCATCGACCATTGTTGAATATGAAGCTCCGCAGCACACCACCCTTACGTGTTCACTTGTTGACCCAACGACATTATTAGTTGTGACTGCAGTGGGCATGGGACCATAGTGATTCGTCCATCGATCTTCGGGTTAATCACATTTTTGATACACTAGGTCGATAGTCATCTCCAGAAACTTCTTCATCAAGATGAACGGCGGCTCGAAACGTTCAGTGCGCCATGACGTAGGCTGGTTGGAGCAGTATTATGTTATGGGAGACACTCTGCTGCCCTTGCATGGGAGTAATCGAAGACAAGCTGACGGCCGCGAACCACTTGCATACCTTCATGTTTAATACTTTACCGACCGCGATATCCTCTTTCAGAAGCGTAATTGTCCGTGTCTCGGAGCCAGAACCGTGCTACAATAGTTAGAGGAGCGTTACACTGAATTCACGTTAATGTCTTGGCGACCAAAGTCACCTGATGTAAATCCTACGGAACCCAGCTGTTTCGCTATCGGGCGCCGTTACCGCGAACGCTAATAGGCGGCCCGTTATTTACGCGAATTTCTCGTACATAACATGTGCTTAGACATGTAATGACACAAACCTTCACAAACCCAACAACAAAAGTCACGTCCCTGATACGCAGAATCAGTGATGTCTTTCGTTCCAATGACGGACAAACAAGCTATTAAGGAGGTGATCATAGTGTCCCTGCTAATCAGTGTACGTTGTTTACGTCTGCTGAGTATGCAACCCTGCAGACATGGCTGTGCTACGGGAGGTGGCAGTGCCCCTTGGAACAACGATATTAAAAAGAATAGACTGCTACAACGTAGTTACGCGGAGAACATATCTACCGAAATCAATACGGAGTATCTTATCGCTTCTACAACTGCATCTACAGCTACATTCCGCAAGCCGCCTTAAGGTCTGTGCCGAAACATACTTTGTGTAGTACTGTCACTGCGCCCTGTTTTCCGATCCCATCACTAACGGTCCGTTGAAAGAACGGTTGTTGATAAGCCTCCGTGTGAGCTCGAATCATATTTTTACCTTCTTGCGAGACGTACGAAGGAGGATGCAATGTATCAGATGACTCTTCTCGGAATGTACGCTGTGGGAATTTTAGCAGTGAACCAAACTGGGATCCACGGAGCCTCTCTTGCATCGTCTGCCACGGGAGTTGAATGAGCATCTCCGTGACACTTCCCCGCTTATTAAATGAACCCTTAAACAAACGCGTTGCTCGTCTTTTGATCTTCTCTATTTACTCAATCAATCCTATCTGTTGCGTGTTTCACGGCGACGAGCAGTGTTCAAGTATTTTTGAAGAGGAGTTTTGTAAGTTGCCTGCCTCGTGGATGGACCACAGTTTCTGAGAATTCTTCCAATGAAGTTCAGTCTTGCATATGCCTGACCTGCTATTATTTTTATGTGGTCTGTGCGCTGTAGACCACTCTTCACGCATACTCTCAGACATTTAGTGAAATGTGACTGGTTCTGTAATGATACAAAAACACATCTTTCATGCCTATTTATCCGCAATGTATTACAGTTGGTATGTTTAGGGCCAACTACTGATCCTTGCACCAAGGGCCGAACAGAGCGAACTGGTTTTCACTCTGTCGTTATTTGCTAAATCCATGTTCACTTCTATAGAGGAGGTTGTCTCCAGAAATGTTATAATGCCCTGAACATGAAACGTATTCTAAATTACACATCAGACTGTCGTCAGATATACAGGCCCATAGTCTAGTGCGTCTGTTCGACGATCCTTCTTGAAATCGGGAATGAACTGTGCTTTATTCCAAGCACTGGGAACGCTTCCAGTGATCTACTGTACAATCCTCCTAGTAGAGGAACATGCTCTTTCATATTTTGTATGTAGAACCGTATAGATGTCGCTTTAGATCAAATGGCTCTGTTGAGCTATTTCAGTCATTTTTGTATCCGGTGGTAACTTTCCTTTGCAATTGTCATTTTCGCGTCAGTGTGACAATTATCCTATACGAAATAATTTGGGAAAAAGAAATTTAATGTTTAGATCTTCTCTCTATCATCCTCTGTCACCCTCCGTTTCTTCTATGTTATGGTTACGTAGTTCGTTTATTGATGCAAAGTAAGACCAAAATGTGTTAACGTTTTCTGTCTGGTAGATAAAACCTTACTTTCGAACTCGTTGAAGCCTCATTCGTGGCTTTCCTTAATTATGGTTTCGTTCCGTTTTTGCCTCTCTGTAAAATTTGGCTGCGTTTAAAGCTGCAGTTTTCAAAATTTCCCTTCGAAAGCCAAAAATCATGAAGGTTCCATTTCGTAGCTGTGAAATACAGTCAGCTAGGAACAGTAAGAATTGACATGCTGTTTCAGAATCAATACGCCTGGAAGCTTTGATACATAAGGAGAAGGTTGACCGAAACAGAATATAATGAAGAGCCTTATTTCGAGTATCTGTTTTTTAGCACGGCAATATTAGCTCTTCGAGCTCATGAAAGAGACGCACCAGTAAATAAATCAAATTATTTAGAACTTTTGCATTTCTTGGCAGAAGAAGGACCGTAGACGTAAGATAAAAAATGGCTCTAAGCACTATGGGAGGTCTGAGGTCATCAGTGCCCTAGAACTTAGAAATATTTAAACCTAACGAATCTAAGGACATCACACACATTCATGCCCAAGGCAGGTTTCGAACCTGCGACCGGAGCAGCCGCGTGGTTCCGGACTGAAGTGCCTAGAACCGCACGGCCACAACGGCCGGCAGATGTAAGATCATTTAGCATCCGATAGAGTATTTAAAGGCACTTCCTCTGACACACAGACACAACCACTAGTTTGTATTACAGATATTGTTAAAGTACAGATTTCAAGTGAAGTTAAAAATAGTTCTTTTATATCAGTACAAGTAGACGAAACAACGGATGTCTCAACTAGAAGCAAATGATTGTAATTTTTCGTTTTACAAATATTGAATCAGGAAAAATAAAAGAGAAATTCGTACGGTTTTATGACGTAAAGAACGTAGTGCACAAGGGATAGGCACTGTTTTGTTGCAAATGCTAAGCAGTTGGAATATAGATAAAAACAAATTAGTATCGCTAACATACGAGTGCCGCAGTGCAATGGCAGGGAAAAATTATGGTGTCCGTTCTATTGCGAAACTAGCACATCCTCATGCTCTCTTTATACACTACTATGCACATCAGTTGAACTTGGTCCTCCTCTATGCTTGTAAAAAATTACGCAAGTAAAATTTTTTGTGGCAGATCTATCAGGATTTCACGCTATTCCTCGCTATACAGATCTAAAGGCAGGATTTAATTATGTGATAAACAGCGAAGAGTGAATTGACAATTCTTCACATCAAGCAGTTGGGCTAAATAGTATACTGAATGATCAAATTTTTCTTTTTCTATTGCAGCTGCACAATTCGATTTTGCAGCATACAAGTAGCGTATTTGACATCTTGCAAAGTAAAACTGTGGACATAGGACCCTGGAAGCTCGAAATTGACAACTGCATGTGGGGAAATTATTCCGAAATGCATAGTGGAAGCTAAGATCCTCATAAATTTAGCACGAGTATCCGAAATTAATTTTAACGAAACAGAAGCAAGCACTCAGAAATTGAGAAGGCTGGCATTCGAAGTTATTGGCACAGTAGTAGTAAACATGTAAACTGGTTTCCAGGACTTTCATCAAACAGATTTTACAGAACTTATAAATGAGAAAAAGTTCTCAGGTTATAGAAGGCTAAATAGTTTCTCAATACGTGAAGCTGAAAAACTACTTAAAATATACCCTTTTTTTGACAGCGAAAAACTGAAACGAGGAGTTACGTTTATTTTCGGCAGTGAGGATAATCCTCTAAGACTTCAGGACCTCCATAAACCCATTATAAACAATGGATTACAAAAAGTCATCTCTGAATGTGTGAAACTACTTTGCAACACAACGACCAATGACTGTCAGTGGCAATTTTGGCTATAGCGAAGAGAACTGTGGAATCTTCAAACAAACTGCAGCAGTTCATACCTCGTATCATTGATGTTTACGCCGATAACAATGACAGAAAGATAGAATTGATTTATAAAAAGATGTAATGGTGTGTTACTATGTGCTATATTTTTATTAATGTGTACCTGTTTAGTATTTTTAAGCGTTTATTTATAAAAATTTCTGCAGTAGTTTCAAACATAGTAGAAATGTGTAAGTTACTTTTGCAGCGTTACCATTTTAAAAGTTTTCGTTTTAAGATTTCTGTTTATAAATTCGCAATTCTCAGTCTACCCTACGGTCAAGTTCAGTTAGCAAAAATTAGAACAGACATAGATATAGAGAACCTGATATACGTAAATCTAATCAACATTAAGTGTGTTTTTCCTAGGATCATAGCTTGCTGTCAACACTTCCAGTAGAACGTGTCCATAGTGTCCTCCGGGAAGTAACTTATTGCATCACAAATCACGAAGCCTCTCGTGGGACCAGTGCCCCATTCCACACATCACTGGCCAGGTCGTACGTTCGGATGATGGTCACCTGTGTGCACACAGAATCTGCATCCTTCTCTGAAGCCCACAGTGTGGTCCTCTGATGCCATCAATCTAGCCGAAGCTGTTCGGAGGTGCAGAGAGTATAAAGGAGAAGTACAAATGATCTTCCCTGATAACAAAATTTATATGTGAACCCACATATTAGTCTCAGCAAGCAGACACCTGACAGCTTTGAAGAATAGTGGTTGAGGCGAAACAAGCGCTGTATCATTGCAAAAAGGTTCAGAGGCGAGCGAGCGTGTCGGGGTTTACCCCAGTTCACTACAGTCAGTGGTGATGTTTGGTTTATGGGACGCTCAACTGTGCAGTCATCAGAGCCCGTACAAAGTTTCAATTTTTACACAGTCCAATTTGTTTTCACAGTCCAATATAGCAACTGACACGAATAATGATGATGATGACATGACGAAGAAAACACAAACAACCAGTCCCTCGTCAGAGAAAATTGCCAACACTACTGGGAATCGAACCTGGGACCCTGTAATCCAGAAGCAGCAACGCTAGCCACTAGCCCATTTCAATCAGTGCCACGTCGTCCTAACGCTTCTGAACTTAACGTACAAAGGACTGCGCCATAATCTAAAATGAAATTACAAATTAAAATAACTTTTCCAAACTTCGTCACTGGATGCTTGAGTCTATTAATGTCAACACTGTATGGTCTCAGAATGATCAAATGAGCATGTTACGTAAAATATACGAACTTAAGAAAAAATAGTTATATTAATGTCACAGAGTGTTGGTGATGCACTCGGCAGGGTGCTGTCTACGTTTACACTGTAGGAAGCAAATTTTAACAGCTGCAAATGTCGTACGTCTAAGAATATTCTACCATTAATGTCATTACTGACCGCATAGAAGAGATCAGTATATTGTGTAGTCTGTGAACGTATCCAAAGTCGAACAAGGAAATCTGAAAGCTGCTGAGAAATGCAGGAATTTACAGGGTACCATATGGTTGTGGAGATGTGTGTGTGGGCACTACAAAAAGAACGGTGGAAACAACAGGAGACGAAAATAATGTTAACTATAGAATGGCAGCAACAGAACAGCTGTTGCGGACCACGCTTTATAGCCAGGAGACTATCGGACTCAATTTGAAAAAGTGGTGTCTAGAAGACTTGCGCATTAGGTTCACTAGGTAAACATTCAAATAAGTTGTAGTTAATGAGTTTTATTACAAAAAGAAAATTACAGTACTTATTTTTTACAATTAGACAGATGTGACGCAAGCAAAGGGCGAGATACAATATAATAAATCTTCTTCAGTATAAACAATCCCATGTCTATTCTACATTGAGAGTACAAACGATGTAACTAGAGTTGACGCTGCTGTTGAACTGGACAATACTGAAGCTGCTATTGAACTGGGCCGCCACCAGTGGGTCGCGGCGCTTATGTCTTCTTTGTCGCGTTGTCGTCCTGGAGGGAGGTCCGGTCTGTGTGAAATTGGCTGACTTCTTCTTATAGCCATCTCTCCTCTGTCGTTCCCGATTGGAGTGCCGGCGCTTGACTTTACACCGTAACGGAAAATACTTGGATAGGAGCTTACACGAATGGATACCACGATAGGCTACGCAGACAAGTGACGGAGTTTAAAAAACACGCCAGCAATTACGAACTTCCAGCATGCTGGAGGAATTGCAGGATAGTAACCTGTGTTAATCAAAACGACGGAAAAATTGCCGAAGTTGAAATTTCCATTTCGGTTACATGATTACTAGATTCGGGCCGGGACCCCATTTGCAAATCATCCAAATAATCAAAACGGTAAATATAAGAGCCACATCAAGACAAGAAACATTTACTTATAACAACGTGCATATGAGCCAAGGGCCTTGCCGCAGTGATAACATCGGTTTCCATCAGATCACTGAGCACTTGGGCGGCTGACCACCTTCCGGTCTGACGTGCGCTGTTGGTAAGCGGGGTGCACCCAACCCTTGTGAGGCAACTGAGGAGCTACTTGATAGAGAAGTAGCGGCTCCGGTTACGAGAACTGACGAGGGCCGGGAGACCAATGTGCTGAATGCATGCTCCTCCATATCCGCATTCGGTGACGCCTATCGTCTTAGGATGACACGGCGGTCGGCCGGTACCGTTGGGCCTTTATGGCCTGTTCTTGTGGAGTATAGTTTGTTTTAACGTGCACAAGAACAATATCTGTATGCTCCGTAACTGTTCACTTTCACTTTTTTGTATATATGTGTTTCTTGACATTGTTCTTACATTTTGGCAAATACCATTTTGATTATTTGGATGATCTGAAAATGGTTCCCGACCCGAGACTTGTCATCAAGTAAATGAAAGTGAAATCTGAAACTCTGTTTTTCCACTGTATTGATGCCAGTATTTGTAATAGGAAGGCGCAGGGTGTGATATTTCAGTCAGAGCGAGCCCAGGTGTGAATCGGACCTCACAGGAGCTACAACCCCTCTTGAAGACGCCTTCCGCAGACGGGGACGGTTCGATGGGTTTCTGCGTAATAGCCAGAATATTTTGATAAAAGTCTTTCTATAAGGGTGTTCTTCATTTGTGTGTGAGGAATGTTTCCTGAAAGTTTGGCCGTACCTTTTTGTAACACCCTGTATATACGAGGGGATGGCCTAAAATATGGACCCACCGCGAGAAATGCATGACTGAACACAAATCCAGATGCTAGCCATGCCTGCAGTTGAAGCTGTAGTATTTTACCATGAAAAGCACCTCTGCCATGTTCTCAGTAGGTTGCAAATGTCAAACGTGGTCAGAACAGTGTTTTGTATAATTGTGAGTGCATTATGTCCGAGTTAATTGAAGTCGAACATGGGCAAATTGTTGGTCCTCGTATGGTGGATACTTCCGTAGCCAAGGTAACTGTAGTATTTTGTGTTTCTAGAGGCACCGTATCGAAGGTTTACTCCACGTACAGAGAAAGCGGGAAAACATCATCCGCTAAGTTATAACCCGAAAGTGTGTATTGACTGTTCGTGACAGACGGACATTGAAGACGGTTGTCGTCACAACAGCTGAAAAAGTCTTTGCAGAACTGAATGTCGCACTCGCGAACCCCGTCAGCACTAAAACGACACGGAGTGACCTCCATAAGCTGGGAATTTCAGGGCGAACTGCAATTCTGAAACCACTCATCAGTGATGCAAATGCCCTTAACAGGAAATTGTAGTGCCAGAGCTATAAAACCTGGTCTAGCTATGGAGCAATGGATGAAAGTCAATTGGTCGGAGCCCGCATCTCGTGGTCGCGCGGTAGCGTTCTCGCTTCCCGCGCCCGGGTTCCCAGGTTCGATTCCAGGCGGGGTCAGGGATTTTCTGTGCCTCGTGATGGCTGGGTGTTGTGTGTTGTCCTTAGGTTAGTTAAGTTTAAGTAGTTCTAAGTTCTAGGGGACTGGTGACCATAGATGTTAAGTCCCATAGTGCTCAGAGCCATTTGAACTATCAGTTGGTCGGATGAGTTTCGTTTCACACTGTTACCAACTTCTGGTCGAGTTTAACTACCATGAGTGAAACGTGTCTGGAGTTCGGTAATGATTTGGGGAACATACCGTGGTACTCCACGAGTTCCATTGTTACTCTGCAACGTCTCGTTAATGCCAACGATTATATGACCATTTTGACTGATGAGGTCCAGTCTATCACACAACGTTTGCTCGACAATGAAGACACTGCGTTCCAAGACAACAGAGCCCCTGTTTGCGTCGTCCAGGACTGGTTTCGTGAGCACGAGGATGAATTGTCGTATCTCCTCTGATCACCATACGCTCCAGATCTCAATATTATTGAGCCTTCGTGGTCTACTTTGGAGAGAAAAGTACGTGATCGCTATCCACCTCCTCCGTCGTTACCTGAACTTCCCACTGTTTTACAGGAAAAACGGTATAAGAATCCCTTGGAAACGATGCAACACCTGTATTTATCCATTCCGAGACGATTCAAAGCTGTTTTGAATGACATCTGTTTCCTACTCCGTATTAGGCAAAGTAATGTGTTGTGTTTTTGACCATCGCCTGCACATTCCCTATTGGAGACAATGTATTTCTCAACCATTATATTCATAAAATTTCATTATGTTTGTATCTTGCTGCGGCGATCCTCAGGTATATGCTCCTATGGTTCAGAATGTGGCGTCGTATTATCTGTGTTCTCCAAAGTCACTGCGCAGGTATTACTTCATCGCTTGAGCTTCTTCTTTAAATTCTTGTGTTGCTCCGAGCACCCTCCATGCTGAAAGTTCGTTTTATCGATGTCAAAACGATTATCTTCGCTCTATAAAATTGCAGAAAGGCGTCGGTTCTGCTAAGTACCAAGCTTATCATTCAGTATCCCGCTGGAAAGCACCGCGCGGTTAATCGGATCCTCAGACAGATGTATTTACACAGATTCCCATATAATTTAGCCCTAAACATTCAATGTATGGGTGACAAGTTTCGTTCTATTATAGTCTGCCAAATGATTGTAATAAAACATGATTTGACACTAGCGAATTTGCTGACTTGGAGACTACTATAGCGTTGGTGATCGACATTTCTCTCCTGAACGGTGCGTATCGTTTCCGCTACGTAAGACTTACCGTAACCACACGGAATTCTTGATACCGGGAAAGCTATAATGTCACATTGTACTCCCCATGGTGATAATTCGTGCAAGAGAGTGATTCGCTATCACCACGTATCTTTACCGAAATAAGCCGCTTTTTGATTTTAAAATTCTGCAGCTTGCTTGACAGAAGTCCAGACCTATGTAAAATTCATTCATGAGGTACGTGATTCTCAACTTTAAAGGCACATTTTAAAGCTATCGGAAGATTTGGATAAACAGGTTGAAGAACTTCCCATGAGCAGTAGCAGTTTAGCATAACGACTTGGTGTGAGCTTGTCTTTATGAATTTTTAAGTTAGAAGATACTCAGCCCTTCGTTCGTCTTACCTCTGTGCACTTTGGCAGAAAGGGGAGACGCACAGTTATAGCCAAAGGCAGCGAGCTTTTGATCGTATACATGAGCTCATATATGTAAGATTACGACGAACGCATGAACAACGACTGTTGTCTAGCCCCAGGGTGACTCGCCAGTGTTGCGGGGAACGTCCACATTTCTTGTCTTATCGGAATACTTAATGCTCAGAATTCTTTCTTTTGTTCTCTTTTTCTTCTTCTCCGTCACAGTCCATATTTCACTTCCATTCCATATACACATTCTCACATATTTGTCTCAAATTAAGGTCTATGTTTGATACTACTCGACTTCTGTTCGGGAGAATCCTTACAACACCACTACTTGCTGTCATATATAGGCTAATAACTGCAGTACCCGGCGTTTCCCGGTATGTTTAATATTTGCCACATAAAGTGATTGGCCCTGTGTCTTTTTTTATACTCATAGCGAAAACAAGCAGCATGGGAAACTGCAACCCCTTTAAATCGAAGGGCGTATCTGTAACATTGGGTGTCAACGGAGAACGACGAAAGATTATGTCTTCACTTGTACGAAATGATGACTAGTTGCGTCATCTGTAGTTACATTTAGCGATAAGTATATCTCATTGTGTTTTTGGAGAACTCGTCTTCTACTGATTCAGCTCAGTTTTCACTGTGCCAAGCAGGGTTGTATTTGATCACAACTCGAACTGTCCGAAAAGTCAAATTTCGGGAAATCTTGGCTTCTGTTTAATCTTTTGATCGGCCCGAAATCTAATGATTTTTATTGGTACTATATATGCTGTCTTAGCGTTTGTGTGGCACTATCGATTTTAATAATAAAAATAACTCTGAAACACGAACTAAAATATGTAGGTTATATTTCATACGTAACAACGGTAAATACTCAATAAATAAGAGTTGACATATCCTGTTTCTATTTCTGGAGCTTTCGCTCGTCCCACGATCTAGCGACGTCTGATGCTACACAATCAGTTTGCCACTACGTACTTCGTTTGTTATGTATTTAATTAATTTTCCATTAATTTTCTTCGTTGCTTCATCTGAATGTAGAAATTTGAAGCAAATCGGCCAAGAACTTTTAGAGAGTTTTGGAAATAGTCTTTCCCTTTATATATTATGTATATATATGTTTGGGGGGGGGCGAAATAATGATGGTACCTGGACAGCAAGGGCCAATTATGAGGTGGATCATCTCATACAAGGAGCTGATACTGTAATCCTAATTAAAAGTAAAAGAATACCCTGGCTGGGACGTGTCCTAAAGAAGGTCTTCCAATGGAAACCGATAGGATAATATTTTAGAAGACCACGCAATCGATGGCCGGACGATGTGGAAAAAATCATCAGACCCTAGGAATCAGAGGATGGAGAAGGAAAGTAAACGAAAGGGCAGAATGGAAGGAAGTTGTTAAGAAGACAAAGACCCATGAAGCAAAAGAAGAAGAAGACATGTATGTTTCAAGTCAGATTACGATATGTTATACTCACAGTGATCTTTCTCTTGTCCTGAATGTAAAGTGTGCAAAATTTCATCAAGATCGGAATGAAACTGTAGATTTGTATGAATTACAAACAAATATACGGACATTCTTCTTTATACATGTAGATACACGTAGGGTAAATTTTAAATTTTGAGACTCATAGCTACATTTGTAACTAACTTGTATAATGAACTGCAATTTTCGTGCATCTAATTTACTTAGTAAAACACTTATGTAAGGAATATAATGAAAACTGTAGAAAGGGAGAAAGAGATCAGATGTTGCGGAATTTGAAAACACAGAGAAAAGATAGGAAAGAAGTGAAGGTAATCTCCCTGTTACAGAAAGACGTTAAGGCGCGAAAGAAGGTGGATGGCGCGACTTGTGTAGGCGCCATCAAAAAACGCACTCATTCGAACAGAGGCTTGCTTGGTGGCAAGATGTACGGACATTAGCTAGCCAACTACAAGCAGTTGGAGAAAATAGTCTGAGACGGTAGTAATTTGCGGCATAATTGTCTAGAAGAATTATCACTCAAGAAGAGCCGTGGCGACTGGCGCTAGTTATGCTCCACTTGCGTCGCTGATATCGACACTCGTCGGTCTTGTATCTCTGTCTGTTTCGCCTTTGGTTCTCCGGCTTGGCTCGTGGCCGGGGGCTCTCTCCGGTCGGCGTTCAACGAGGCAGCATGTTTTGAAGGCAGGCCCTCGTCTCTATCCGCCGTGCCTGGGCCTCGCCGTCCTCGCCGTCCTTGCCGTTTTGCCGCGCGCCGGGTGGTGGGTGCTGATTAGTCGGCGCGTTTGCTTGCGAAACGGTGGCGGGTCCGTCATCTCAGGCTGGACATCTTCTCATCGCATAACTGGAAGCATTAATATGCTACTGTTAACCTGTGAAGATCTGTGAAACTTATGGTGGCTGCCGTAGGTCGGTTAAGGATGGTTCTGAATAAGACAGTGTAATACTGATTTTATGAAGTCTAAGGCTTCCAAATATTGTTTTCCGGGGAGCGGAGTCTAAGTACACTACTGGCCATTAAAATTGCTACACCAAGAAGAAATGAAAATGATAAACGGGTATTCATTTGAGAAATATATTACACTAGAACTGACATGTGATCACATTTTCACGCAATTTGGGTGCATATATTCTGAGAAATCAGTACCCAGAACAACCAACTCTGGCGTAATAACGGCCTTGATACGCCTGGGCATTGAGTCAAACAGAGCTTGGATGGCGTGTACAGGTACAGCTGCCCAAGCAGCTACAACATGATACCACATGCGTAGTGACTGGCGTGTTGTGACCAGCCAGTTGCTCGGCCACCATTGACCAGATGTTCTCAATTGGTGAGAGATCTGGAGAATGTGCTGGCCAGGGCACCACTCGAACATTTTCTATATCCAGAAAGGCCCGTACAGGACCTGCAACATGCGGTAGTGAATTATCCTGCTGGAATGTAGTGTTTCGCAGGGTTCGAATGAAGAGTAGAGCCACGGGTCGTAACACATCTGAAATGTAACGTCCACTGGTCAAAGTGCCGTCAATGGGAACAAGAGGTGACCGAGACGTGTAACCAATGGCACCCAATACCATCACACTGGGTGATACGCCAGTATGGCGATTACGAATACACGCTTCCAATGTGCTTTCACAGCGATTTCGAAGAACACGGATGCGACCATCATAATGCTGTAAACAGAACCTGGATTCATCCGAAAAAATTACGTTTTGCCATTCGTGCACCCAGGTTCGTCGTTGAGTACACCATCGCAGGCGCTCCTGTGTGTGATGCAGCGTCAAGGGTAACCGAAGCCATGGTCTCCGAGCTGATAGTCCATGCTGCTGCAAACGTCGTCGAACTGTTAGTGCAGATGGTTGTTGCCTTGCAATCGTCCCCATCTGTTGGTTCAGGGATCGAGAAGTGGTTGCACGATCTGTTACAGCCATGCGGATAAGATGTCTGTCATCTCGACTGCTAGTGATACGAGGCCGTTGGGATCCAGCACGGCGTTCCGTATTACCCTCCTGAACCCACCGCCTCCATATTCTGCCAACAGTCATTGGATCTCGATCAACGCGAGCAGCAATGTCGCGATACGATAAACCACAATCGCGATAGGCTACAATCCGGCCTTTATCAAAGTCGGAAACGTGATGGTACGCATTTCTCCTCCTTACACGAGGCATCACAACAACGTTTCACCAGGCAACGCCGGTCAACTGCTGTTTGTGTATGAGAAATCAGTTGTAAACTTTCCTGATGTCAGCACGTTGTAGGTGTCGCCACCGGCGCCAACCTTGTGTGAATGCTCTGAAAAGCTGATCATTTGCATATAGCAGCATCTTCTTCCTGTCGGTTAAATTTCGCGTCTGTAGCACGTCATCTTCGTGGTGTAGCAATTTTAATGGCCAGTAGTGTATTTCGGCAAATGCAAAAGGGAATAGACTTTTACTGCTGTTTTTAAAGGTTCCTTGCAGTGTTAATTTGATGTAGTATGTTAATTAGTGTGCTCTTCGCCCAGTTTTAGTTTTAGACTTTCTTTTAATATGAAGGGCTGAACTTTGTTAAGTCAGTGTAGTTATAATTGTTCTTCTATTCGGTAAATGTCTCAGTATGGTTTTCAGTTATGTTACAGATAGTAAGCCTTACATGATGCCAGAATGAGATTTTCACTATTCAGCGGAGTGTGCGCTGATATGAAACTTCCTGGCAGATTAAAAACTGTGTGCCCGACCGAGACTCGAACTCGGGACCTTTGCCTTTCGCGGGCAAGTGCTCTACCAAATGAGCTACCGAAGCACAACTCAAGCCCGGTACTCACAGCTTTACTTCTGCCAGTATCCGTCTCCTACCTTCCAAGCTTTACAGAAGCTCTTCTGCGAACCTTGCAGAACTAGGAGGTAGGAGACGGATACTGGCAGAAGTAAAGCTGTGAGTACCGGGCGTGAGTCGTCCTTCGGTGGCTCAGTTGGTAGAGCACTTGCACGCGAAAGGCAAAGGTTCCGAGTTCGAGTCTCGGTCGGGCACACAGTTTTAATCTGCCAGGAAGTTTCAAGCCTTACATGGTCTTGAAAAAGGTGAATCACGAGTTGAATTTGTCTGCCTCGTGAATTATTTGCTGTTGCTGAAATGGTGTGGCATGTGGGACAAATGGGGTCTGTCGCCTTGGCAGCAGGCTGAGATCGTGTGTGCGTTCGGTGTGTTTTCTGCCATGGCTTGCAGCCTGATCATCTTCGAAATTGGTTGGTGGTTGCTTTTTACTCGTTTGTTCCAAGTACCACCGTGTATAAGTAGTAGTTAAATATCTCGCCTGTCAGCTGGGACGGACGAGATCTTTTTATAAGCAACTCAAGCTGAATCATTAGAGTTGTGTAAATTTTGGTTACGTAAGCAATGAACTGAATAGTGTGCTTATGGTGGTGACTGTCTGTGATCCGTTTGCAATCAGACCTAATTATCTTTAAAATAATGTTTGTTGTGTTAATTCATGATCCAATGGCATAGTTTTTCTTAAGTCAGTAGTAAATTTTCTTAAGAGGACAAAGGTCCGAATTAAATTTTTATATTGTTATTCTGAAGCTGTAATTCTGTCATAATGAGATTTGTTCTGTAGTTGAAATTAAAATTATGTACCAAAAACAAGTTTGTCCATCAGCAAAGATCCCGAGCTTCCTATCTCCTTTGATTGGCCGTGGTTAAATTGCAATTTTGGTTTCTCTAGCACGTAACTTGAGAAGCCACACAGCTCACAAGAGTCTATAGCATATTATCAGATTTTGGACCAGGAAGAAGAACCGAAATCCGGTCAAAAGTGCTGTGCGTAAGCAACGTGTATAAAAGAGATTGCGCGGACGGGAGGAAGAATTGCTTTCACCTGACACAGATCTATACCCCTACCAGATACAGTATTACAGAATTGTAATTGCGTGGAACAATAAGTGTTTCTCTGAAATAAATGTATTAGATGTTAACTTTTAATCATACCTGTATGCCCTACTATTGCCCATTTCTGTTACCTAGGGTAGTCTCCTGTCCATGTCTTATTAGTGAATCATTGTGTTAAGTTATGAAGTTTTAAAGGCATATACCTAAATTTACAGTCAGTAATTCCTTAGTATTCATAAATCCTTTTATTCAGGTTTTCAGTAAATGCAGTGATGTAATTGGTTTTCTGTATTAATCCTTCCAGTTTACTAATGTTGCAACAAATTTGAGATACGAGGGCTATTCGGAAAGTAACATCCGATCGTCAGCGAAATTAAAAGCACCGCGAAAATAAATAAAAAAATTATTCTCAACATTTTCCCACACCTTCCAGCTATCTCTAAATAGTCGTGGCGTTGCACAAACTTTCCAGTACTCTAGTCACAGAAAGCAGCCACCAGTGCTTTCCACCAGTTCCCTACGCTGGTCTGCCTTTCGTTGTTTGTGCCAAAATGTTGTCTTCGTAGGCAGCGAGTCATGTGAACAGAGATGAACGGTTGGAGCCAATTATTGTATTGTGGGTGATCAACACTTCCTATCGAAAACGCTGCAAGAGCGCCTTTATTGGCCCTGCAGAATGCGGCTGCAATTGTCTTGAAGAAACAAACGCATGACATTTATGTTATGTGGGCTGCATAGCTTTAGGCGAAATTTCTCAGCAGATCCACATATTTGGCGGGAGACAGTTGTTTTAACCATTTCTGCGTGATCACTTCGCGCTCTGAACTGCAAAGAGCGACGTGAAGCGATCGACAAGCACACTAAACACACTGTCCAACACATCTTTTCAAAGTTCCATCAGAGTTTCACAGAGGTTGCCGGTTCGTACCTAATTGGACCTTACTTTCTGAATGCGCCTCATACGTTCTGGAACTGTGTTTAAGGCAACTGCTCACACGTGCATGTATCAGCGTTGTGTCACTGTTGTTGTTTTCTTGTAATCATATAATGTTCAGAATACTCTTAATAAATGCATTGACAAAGAATTAATATTTTTCTGAAATGCACATTACTATCACAACGTGTTTGGTTAATGTTATCAGTAATACTTCAGAACGGTTTGTTACAAGTATTTTAGTGTAGTCACACATAGTTTTTTTCTGTCTACCCATTTTTATTTAGTACTGTGAATGAATTATTAGATCCATGTTATACTTTGGGTTATTTACGTAAAGCCAATCAAACAGCCGTTTGCCATTACACTATGTGACAAATTTTGCCTGGCGACCTTTTATTCTTCTTTCATAATTTTTTTTAACTGAAAATGTGTACCGGTTTGAATAAGTAATATTCGCGTTTCATTGTGTTTGTAATTGTATTACACCATGATTTTTCCTGTAGAATGTAACACATGGACACAAAGGGACACGAAATGCCTATTTCGATCTTCACAGAAATGAGAGTTTTTATCCGAATGTTTACAACAGTTTCGGATTTTGGTCAACTTATTCAAGAGACCCCTTCACACTGGACACCACGGGAGGAGTATTACATGCTGTCCTTGTGTGTGGTAATGCGCTTCTATGTCGTTTTTCCTACGTCTGTCATGGGTTATTTTGCAGAATTTCTTCACTGTGTCTGCTGAGTGGTCCTCTACAATGTTAATTTTGCCACTGCACACATTTCTGCAATTTCTCGATACTTTCTCCGCCTGATTAGCTGCGTGGTAACGTGCGCGCCTCCCATGCAAGCAGGCCCGGGTTCGATTCGCGGCCGGGTTAGAGATTTTTCTCCGCTCGGGGACTGGGTGTTGTGTTGTCCTCCTCATCATTTCCTTCTCATCCCCGGCGCGCAAGTCGCCTAACATGGCGTCGACTGCAATGAGACTTGCACGTGGCGGCCGAACTTCCCCACATGGGGCCTCCCGGGCAACGATCTTTTCCTATAAGACGTTTGTGACTTCCTTGTCGCTAATATTCCTCACGATCCCCAGAGAGCTGATGCTACTGTTTACCCCAGATAGGTTCCTAAAATGTACAGTCCGACATAATTTTTTCCTCGTCTTCGAGGACTAGAGGGAGACGGTGTACCCGCAGCACTAGAAACCTCCCGTGGTGAACTTCTGTGTCGGACGGACGTTTCAATGAAAACTAGCCTATAGCGCCACTACGAGGATACCAAAAGGTATCAGATAGATTATATAATGGTAAGACAGAGATTTAGGAACCAGATTTTAAATTGTATTAATTTCCAGGAGCAGATGTGGACTCTCACCACAATCTATTGGTTATGATCTGTAGATTAAAACTGAAGAAACTGCAAAAAGGTGGCAATTTAAGGAGATGGGACCTGGATAAACTGACTAAACCAGAGGTTGTACAGAGTTTCAGGGAGAGCATAAGGGAACAATTGTCACAAATGGTGAAAGGAAACACAGTAGAAGAAAAATGGGTAGCTCTGAGGGATGAAGCAGTGAAAGCAGCAGAGGATCAAGTAGGTAAAAAGACGAGGGCTAGTAAAAATAATTACGTAACAGAAGAAATATTGAATGTAATTGATGAAAGGAGAAAATATCAAAATGCAGTAAATGAAGCAGGCAAAAAGGAATACAAACGTCTCAAAAATGAGGTCGACAGGAAATGCAAAATGGCTAAGCAGGGATGGCTAGAGGACAAATGTAAGGCAGTAGAGGCTTATCTCACTAGGGGTAAGATAGATACTGCCTACAGGAAAATTAAAGAGACCTTTGGAGAAAAGAGAACCACTTGTATGAATATTCAAGAGCTCAGATGGAAACCCAGTCCTAAGGAAAGAAGGGAAAGCAGAAAGGTGGAAGGAGTACATAAAGGGTCTTTACAAGGGCGGTATACTTGAGGACAATATTATGGAAATGGAAGAGGATGTAGATGAAGATAAAATGGGAGATATGATACTACGTGAAGAGTTTGACAGAGCACTGAAAGACCTGAGTCGAAACAACGCCCCGGGAGTGGAGAACATTCCATTAGAACTACTGACGGCCTTGGGAGAGCCAGTCCTGACAAAACTCTACCATCTGGTGAGTAAGATGTATGAGACAGGCGAAATACCCACAGACTTGAAGAAGAATATAATAATTCCAATCCCAAACAAAGCAGGTGTTGACAGATGTGAAAATTGCCGAATTATCAGTTTAATAAGTCACAGCTGCAAAATACTAACGGGAATTCTTTACAGACCAATGAAAAAACTGGTAGGAGCCGACCTCGGGGAAGATCAGTTTGGATTCCGTAGAAATGTTGGAACACGTGAGGCAATAGTGACCCTACGACTTATCTTAGAAGCTAGATTAAGGAAAGGCAAACCTACGTTTCTAGCATTGGTAGACTTAGAGACAGCTTTTGACAATGTTGACTGGAATACTCTCTTTCAAATTCTAAAGGTGGCAGGGGTAAAATACAGGGAGCGAAAGGGTATTTACAATTTGTACAGAAACCAGGTAGCAGTTATAAGAGTTGATGACATGAAAGGAAGCAGTGGTTGGGAAGGGAGTAAGACAGGGTTGTAGCCTCTCACCGATGTTATTCAATCTGTATATAGAGCAAGCAGTAAAGGAAACAAAAGACAAATTCGGAGTAGGTATTAAAATCCATGGAGAAGAAATAAAAACTTTGAGGTTCGCTGATGACATTGTAATTCTGTCAGAGACAGCAAAGGACTTGGAAGAGCAGTTGAATGGAATGGACAGCGTCTTGAGAGGAGTATACAGGATGAACATCAACAAAAGCAAAACGAGGATAATGGAATGTAGTCGAATTAAGTCGGGTGGTGCTGAGGGAATAAGATTAGGAAATGAGACACTTAAAGTAGTAAAGGAGTTTTGCTATTTGTGGAGCAAAATAACTGATGATGGTCGAAGTAGAGAGGATATAAAATGTAGACTGGCAATGGCAAGGAAAGCATTTCTGAAGAAGAGAAATTTGTTAACATCGAGTATAGATTTAAGGGTCAGGTAGTCATTTTTGAAAGTATTTGTATGGAGTGTAGCCATGTATGGAAGTGAAACATGGACGATAAATAGTTTGGACAAGAAGAGAATAGAAGCTTTCGAAATGTGGTGCTACAGAAGAATGCTGAAGATTAGATGGGTAGATCACATAACTAATGAGGAGGTATTGAATAGGATTGGGGAGAAGAGAAGTTTGTGGCACAACTTGACTAGAAGAAGGGATCGGTTGGTAGGACATGTTCTGAGGCATCAAGGGATCATCAATTTAGTATTGGAGGGCAGCGTGGAGGGTAAAAATCGTAGAGGGAGACCAAGGCTGAAGACCACAACAACAAACAATAATAAGGATGCAATTCAGATTTGCTTTAAATACGCGCTGTGAGGGTCTTGAGCGTTAGTTACCTTTGAGTTTGGACGAGTGAGTTAATATTAGTCAAGAATGTCTACGAAGACCTCATTATCAACAGATTGCTGAATTTGGGCGAGGTCGTGTAATAGAGCTACGAATAGCTGTGTGCTGCTTCTGTGACCTTGCAGAAAGACTTGATAGGAATGTAGCCACTGTACATGATTACATGCAGCGGCGCTTACGAGAATGTATTGTCGCAATAAGACCGGGCTCCTGACGGCCAATTGGCACTACTGAGGAGGAAAACCACCGTGTTCGGCGTATGGCTCTGGCGCATCGTACTGCATCTGGAGCAGCAATTTCAGCAGCAGTTGGCACCACAGTGACACGACGAATCGTTACAAATCTGTCACTTTAAGGACAGCTCCCTGCCAGACGTCCTGTTGCGTGTATTCCACTGATTCCAATACACAGCCATTTGTGACTTCACTGGTGACAAGCGAGCGCTCATTGGAGATCAGGATGGAGTCTGTTGTGTTTTCTGATGAAAGCTGGTTTCGCCTCGGTGCCAGCGGTTGCCGTTTGTTGGATAGAAGGAGGCCAGTTGAAGGCCTGCAACCAACCCGTCTGCGTGCTGGACACTCTGGACCTACACCTGGAATTATGGTGTATGGTGCGATTTCGTGTGGCGGCAGGAGCGCTCTCGTTGTTGTCCCACGCACCCTCAATGCAGATTAGTACAACCTGGTGATTCGAACTGTTGTGCTGCCATTCATGAATATCATTCTAGAGGATGTTTGCCAACAAGGTAACGCTCCCCCACATACCGCTGTTAGTTACAAATGGTTCAAATGGCTCTGAGCACTATGTGACTTAACTTCTTTGGTCATCAATCCCCAGAACTTAGAACTTCTTAAACCTAACTAAGGACATCATACACACCCATGCCCGAGGCAGGATTCGAACCTGCGACCGTAGCGGTCGCGCGGTTCCAGACTGTAGCGCCTAGAACCACTCGGCCACTCCGGCCGGCGCTGTTGGATACTGTCTGCTAGTTGTGTTGCGAATAGATTTTGTACCAAAGGAGTAACAAATTAAAACATCATTACTCCATTAACAGCGAAAATGTAGCAAGCGACAAACTTTTTTCCTTTCATCAATTGCATGGCACGTCAGCCAGAAAACGTTTCGTAAAGGTTGTAAATTGTGTAAAGTTTGTTGCAAGTCTCTCAGTGCTCTCATCAACAATATTGGATGACTGAAGTGTTGATATTCTCCCGTAGTGGGCTACACTGCTTGTTTTCCCCCACTTCCATTTCTTACCCCCAGAGCGACGTGTGTATCAAGTTTGATTGTAATCGGTCCAGTAGTTTAGGAACATAAATACATGTATATAAACTGAGAGGAAATGTCATGGGATAGCGATATGCCCATATGCAGATTGACGTAGAGCCGCGTTCACAAGTTTTGAAGGCAGTGCATTGGCGGAGCTGTCGTATGCACTCAGGTGATGCATGTGTAAAGGTGTCCTAAGTGACTGTGGCCGCATGACGGACATTAACAGACTCTGAACGCGGAATGGTGGTTTTAGCTAGACGCATGGGACATTCTATTTCGGAAAACGTTACGTAATTAAACATTCTGAGATCCACAGTATCAAGAGTGTACCGAGAATACCACATTGCAGGCACTATCTCTCATAACGGACAACGCTGTGGCAGACGGCCTTCATTTAGCTAACGAGAGCAGCGGCTTTTGAGTTGAGTTGTCAGTGTTAACAGACAAGCAATACTGCTTTAAATCACCGCAGGAATCAGTGTGTGACGTACGAAGAACGTATCCGTTAGGACAATGCGGCGACATTTGACGTTCATGGGCTATAATAGCACACGACCGACGAGAGTGCCTTTGCTAAGAGCATGATATCGATTGCAGCGGGCTCGTGACCATTTCGGCTGGAGCCTAGACAACTGGAAAATCGTAGCCTTGTCAGATGAATCCCGATTTCAGTTGGTAACAGCCGATGGTAGGGTTTGACTGTGGCGCAGGCCCCACGAAGCCATGGGCCCAAGTTGACAAAAAGCACTGTGGAAGCCGGTGATGGCTCCACAATGGAATGGACTGCGTTTATCTGGAATGGACTGAGTCCTCTGGATGTTCGACTACCTGCAGACGATTTGCAGCCATTCGTGGAAGTCATGATTTCAGACAATGAAATTTTTGTGAATGACAATGTGCCATGTCCCCGGGCCACAATTGTTTGCCATTGATTTGGAAAACATTGTGGAGATTTCGAGCGAATGGTTCGTCCACCCATATTGCCCAGCATGAATCCTACTGAACATTTAGGGGACGTAATAGAGAGGTCAATTCGGGCACAAATTCCTGCACCGGCAACACTTTCGCAATTATGGACGGCTGTAGAGGCAGCATGACCCAATATTTCTGTAGGGGCCTTGCAACGACTTGTTAAATCCATGCCAAGTCAAGATGCTGCACTACACAGACAAAAGGGGATCCGACACGATATTAGGAGGTACCCCATGACTTTTGTCACCTCAGTGTTTATACACATTCATATATAGACTACTGACCATTAAAATTGCTACACCAAGAAGAAATGCAGATGATAAACGGGTATTCATTGGACAAATATATTATACTAAAACTTACATGTGTTTACATTTTCACTCAATTTGGGTGCATAGATCCTGAGAAATCAGTACCCAGATCAACCACCTCTGGCCGTAATTGGCCGTAATAACAGCCTTGATACCCCTGGGCATTGAGTCAGACAGCATGGATGGCGTGTACAGGTACAGCTCCCCATGCAGTTTCAACACGATACCACAGTTCAACAAGAGTAGTGACTGGCTTATTGAGACAAGCCAGTTGCTCGGCCATCATTGACCCGACGTTTTCAATTGGTGAGAGATCTGGAGAATATGCTGGCCAGGGCAGCACTCGAACATTTTCTGTATCCACAAAGGCCCGTACAGGACCCGCAACATGCGGTAGTGCACTATCCTGCTGAAATATAGGATTTTGCAGGGATCGAATGACGGGTAGAGCCACGGGTCGTAACACATCTGAAATATAACGTTCACTGTTCAAACTGCCGTCAATGCGAACAAGAGGTGACCGAGACGTGTAGCCAATGGCACCCCATACCATCATCCTGGGTGATACGCCAGTATGGCAATGAATACACGCTTCCAATGTGTGTTTACCGCGATGTATCCAAACACGGATGCGACCATCATGATGCTATAAACAGAACCTGGATTCATCCGAAAAATGACATTTTGCCATTCGTGCACCGTGGCTCGTCGATGAGTACACCATCGCAGGCACTCCTGTCTATGATGCACCGTCAAGAGTAACCCAGCCATGGTCTCCGAGCTGATAGTCCATGGTCCTAAAAACTTCGTCGAACTGTTCGTGCAGATGGTTGTTGTGTTGCAAACGTCCCCATCTGTTGACTCAGGGATCGAGACGTGGCTTCACGATCCGTTACAGCCATGCGAATAAGATGCCTGTCATCTCGACTGCTACTGATACGAGGACGTTGGGATCCAGCACGGCGTTCCGTATTACCCTCCTGAACCCACCGACTCCATATTTTGCTAACAGTCTTTGGATCTCGACCAACGCGAGCAGCAATGCCGCGATACGATAAACCGTAATCGCGATAGGCTGCAATCCGACCTACACGATGCATCACAACAACGTTTCACCGGGCAACGCCGGTCAACTGCTGTTTGTGTATGAGAAATCGTTTGGAAACTTTCCTCATGTCAGCACGTTGTAGGTGTCGCCACCGGCGCCAACCTTGTGTGAATGCTCCGAAAAGCTAATCATTTGCATATCACAGCATCTTCTTCCTGTCAGTTAAATTTCGTGTCTGTAGCACGTGATCTTCGTGGTGTAGCAATTTTAGTGGCCAGTAGTGTATATGTACATCAATGTTTATAATTGGTATGGATGGGAAATTTTGTGGCGTTACGAGATGCAAGCTCTTCGCGCGTAGCGTTGGTGAGTGATTTCACAGTTCGTGGCTATTTGGTAACCAAGTGATGCAAGCTGGTGAACTGATGGCTGAGCGCCAGACCCGAGTTCTTCCAGAAGGTTGCACTATGCACGTCTGGCTGAAAGCTGGAGACGACTCAATAGCAGCTAAGGTGACTGAAATGGAAGATGTATATTATATCTTCATGGAAACTACGTCGCAGTCCCTACAAAGATGACGTAGAAAACCAAGTGTACCAGAATCGTGGCGGCGAGACGAGCTTGTTGCAGCTTCAAGCATCATTCTCAGATTAATAATAAGGAAGGTGGAACTGTTTTCAATAATGTTAAATTATAAAATTTATAACAACTTACTTCTGGAGCAATCTGATGATAACATACGTCCCTTGATAGCTCATGACTTGAGTAAACATCATAACAAGCTGATTTTTAAATCAGGCATGTGAATAAAGGATTAAGACGAGTTTAATACGAGTTTTGTACGTAATTGTGCCAAAACCATAAAATCCTGCACAATTATACGTAATGCGAAGACATCACGAGTTTCCCAGATCATTATGTAATCCTTCTAGTGAATGACCACATAAAATTTGCTATTTTTCGGGCCCAACGGCCTGATTGGCCAATTTCAATGCTACATATGTATGTATAATTTTGTGTAAAGTTTTGTCACCTGCTATACGCATGCATAGTGAGCTTTGTCCATAACTTGTTCTATGCTATGTAGCTATTTTAATAAGAGGTCACAAAACGACAGCAATAATTTTCAAAGTTATATGTATGTAGAACTGTACTGAAATTTGTATGTTGGTCATTGTTGAAGCGTCTGTCTGCTATTCCGTAATATGTGACGTCACAGAGCGTACGGGCGAGCAGTAGGGCATGTGTGGTCTTGGTCTGTGTCGGTGAGGGTGCTTTTGTGGAGTTAGTGTGCCTGAGATAAATGCTTATGTTTTTCAGTGGAATTAGAATAATTTTTTGTGCGCAAATTGCAGACTTTAACTTTTCAGTGGACTCATTATACATAATTTGGTTTCAAGCTTGTAATAGCCTTATCTGAGGACAAAATTACTTGATTTGAGTTCAACTTGTTATGAAAAACAAATATATTTTATGCTAGCCAAAATTTTGTTAGAATAATAACTCTTGAAAAACGTTTTCGAGAATTGAGGATGAGACATAGGCGCTGAAGCATGTTTAGGTTATATAAAAACAGTTTTTTGAATAAAAGGATTATCTCAAATCGAGGACTCAGATTTTTTGTTCGATATTTCTGTGACTGATTTTGTGCGATTATGTTAGCAACTATATTGCAGGAACTATAACTTACATTAATCGGTAATAGTCTTGTTCTATATTTTTTGCAGGTGTTATCCTGGACAAAGAACTTTAAGTTGCGCGACGATTGACAGTTGGAATCTGCGCATTCGGACTTTGATTGTTTGCTGTTGAATTCGAGAATTAGTGCGCACTTAAATGAACTTCGCTGACACGTGTTTCTCTATTCGGTAAAGTGTTTGGATTACATTCACTAATTATTGTTTTACTGTGTTTTTATTTCTGAATCAGCTATCCATGCGAGGCCACCATTCACATATGTGCGAAAATTATTTAATGAAAATTTATTTGGCTTAAAATATAACCCTCTCGTTTCGTCAATAGCATTAATCCAATGGAATTATGAAACTATTTCACGATATTTATATTATTTGCTAATGTGTCGACTTAATAAAAAAGAATTTATGGATTAATTTTGTATTGAATGTATGCAAAATAGTAAAGGGTACAGCAATCAGCTCAAATAATGCTTATATCACATTGTAAGTAGGCTGTTAAGGTTTTTTTTATTGGTAACGCCACATAGCGCTCTGTATGAAAAATCACTGTCTGTGCTATGTGCAGTCTGTGGCTGGTTGGCATTGTTGTAATACTCGCCATTGTAGTGTTGGGCAGCTGGATGTTAACAGCGCGTAGCGTTGCGCAGTTGGAGCCGCCAGCAGTGGTGGACGTGGGGAGAGAGATGGCGGAGTTTTGAAATTTGTAAGACTGGATGTCATGAACTGCTATATATATTATGACTATTAAGGTAAATACATTGTTTGTTCTCTATCATAATCTTTCATTTGCTAACTATGCCTATCAGTAGTTAGTGCCTTCAGTAGTTTGAATCTTTTATTTAGTTGGCAGTAGTGGCGCTCGCTGTATTGCAGTAGTTCGAGTAACAAAGTTTCTTGGTGAGGTGAGTGATTTGTGAAAGGTATAGGTTAATGTTAGTCTGGGCCATTCTTTTGTAGGGATTTTTGAAAGTCAGATCGCGTTGCGCTAAAAAATATTGTGTGTCAGTTTAAGCACAGTCATGTATAATTGTTCGAAGGGGACGTTTCATATTTCGACCCTTAGCCGAGGATACCTCACTGGAATCTTCTGATTTTTTTCTTGTAGTTTGTGTAATTAGTGTAGATTTTGTTTATTGCTAGCGCGTAATTGTAGAGAGAATCCCCTTTGTAGTTGTAGTCTTTCATTGTTGTACAGCAAAACAGTTGTGGTATGCATGTAGTGTTGCACGAAGTATTTCGCAGCTGTGCCTGCAATTAACTAGATATTATTTGCTATGTCAATGTGTTCTCTTATTTTTGTTCTTCAAATTGTGTTTTTCTGTGTTGTTGTGTGAAATATTGTGACAATAATGGAGTGTGAAAAACGTAATAATAGGCTCCAAAGTAAACTGAGAAATGACAGTGAAGACGAAAGCAGTGTGTTAGCGCCACCATGTAATGAATTAACTAATGTTCAAAGTAGTAATTTGGTAATAGTGCATAGGGAAATGGAGCGGGCTGCAAATAATGGTATAGGCAGTGAAACAATTAGTGAACAGGGAAGCATTATCGATCGATCGGTCGGCAACAGCTCGCGACAGGAATCCGAAATGACAGGACACAATCTTGCAAATACTGCACATTCAGGTTTTGCGTCCTCACCGTTTTCTCAAATAAGTCAAGATATATCTTCTGCTTGTCAAAATGTGAATGTTGCCGGTGCAAATGCACTGCCGAAAAGCATAGACGAACAGATTCCAGACACTAATACATTATTATTGCAATTAATGCAACAAATGGAACAAAATCAGAGAGAAACGCAGCAGAAGCTTCAAACGTTAGACACAATGGAACAAAAGCTTCAAAAGTTAGACTCAGTGGAACATATGCTTGAACAAACACGTGAAGATTTAACTACTGAGTTGCATAAAATCGAATCGAAATGTCAAAAAGTCTGAAATGACGTAAAAACACAAATTTGTGAGCATTTCCCACCTATTTTTTCGTGTCATGAAAATACATTACAGAATCACGAATCAGCCATAAAAGAACTGCAAACTATTGTTCATGAAAATCATGAGACCTTGTAAGCTAAAATTGACTCAGTTGCATCTACCGATTCGGTTACGCAACTTGCAAAAACTCAGCAATACTTAAAGGACACAGTAGAGACGATTTCAATACAAATGGACACTCTGGAATTTGGTTCAGAAAAACACACTGAGGAAATAAGTACACTATCGGAGAAAGTAGCCGAACTTTCGGATCAGTTCATTAACTTATCTGCAAAGGTAGATTATGATCTGAATGACACAGAAGACTGCGAACAAATTAGGAAATTCAAACAAAATCAGAATCAAATTAATACGCAACACCAAAGAGAAATCCGGGAAGTACAAGATCAGCTGACACAGGTAATACAAGAATTACGTAGTTCAGAGGACACTCGCGCTCCAACACGGGAAGAGGGACATAGAAATACGGAACAACCACAAAATAATAACACAGAACACTTCGGAAATTATGAAAGAAATTGGCAAGGCGCATTGAATTTTGAGATGGAACCGCCAACACGATGTAACAATGAGCGATGTGCGACTCGACGACACGATGATTTTGACTATAAGCTGTTCATTACTACACGTAAATTCAAAACATTTAAGAATTCTGGCAACGACATTTATCCACAAGTGTGGCTCCATCAATTCTCTCATTGTTTTCCTCCCAACTGGTCATTAGAGAACAGATTAGAATTTATGTGTGGCTACTTGAAGAATGAACCAGCTGTAAGAATGCGATCGGTCATTCACGATTGTCACAGTGAAGGAGAATTTTATCATGCCTTCCTCTCAGCCTATTGGTCTCAAGTAGCATCATAATGATGAATCGTTTCGAACAATCTGAATTCTCCAGTCTTGTGAAATATTTTGAAGACATGTTGCACAAGAATCTGTACCTGTCAGACCCATACAGCCCTTCAGAACTCATCCGCATTTACTTAATAAAATTGCCTGAACATTTAAGAAATATTATTTTGGCAGGACGTTGCAAAGATGACATTAAAGCTTTTCAGGGATTCTTACAAGAATTAGAAATTTACACAGCCTGTAGCCGGATACGAAAACAGGGAAAAAATGACAACAGGTCACATCCATCACAATTCCGTGACGACAGAAACAATAACTGGACACGACAAGTCTATTCTTACAACGCCAATCGTGACCAAAACCCACCCATATGACACCACACATATGACAACCATTGGAAGAGTAATAAGAGTTACAGAGAAAGATCGCATTTCCGTTGTAATGAATATGACAGAGATAACAATAGAAACAGTCAATATTGGAACAAAAACAATTATTATCAAGGGATACAGAATACCTTCAGACGCAACGGTCCACAGCGCAGTTACGATTCAGGGAGAAATTCGCCACCCCATGACCGATAAACAAGAAACTATGTAAACTACCGACAAAACGACAGACCTGAATTCCATCAGAACTGGCGAGCTTCAAACAGGGCAGGGTATTTTCGTCAAGGTGAATTTGTAGAAGTTAGGTCTCCTAATCCGAATAACGACGCGCGCCAACAAAGAGACAGACAATTACCCGCACCGCAGGCAGCAGCGTGCGCCAGCTGTCGTAGAGAAAAATAACATAGACGCTAACCTTGAGAAAAATTCCAGTATTCTTTACCGACGTATACCGCATGATAACTGCGTTCAAGTTAACTCTGAGCACTAGGAAGAGTAAAGGATTGTACTACATTTCACATGCAAAACCGTTTATTGAAAGATAATCTGCTTTTTAACTTTGTCTTTGCCATAAAACTTTTTTTTCACTTAACATTTCTAGTATGCTTTGTCGGACTTAAGAAATTGTTAACATGCAACAATGTTTGAAGTTAAATATTCAATCTAGAACCTAGGGAACATTTTTAAACAGAAATTACGAATGCATTGTTATAGTGAACAGACGACACAGTGTTGTATTTGTACATTCTTGTTTGTTAGTTGCACAAATTACATAACGACTATCGGGCTTACATACTTAGGACATATACTGGTACTGCTAATGAGATTTTAATGCAACATTTTGGTTTACTTGAAGATACGTTCTGGATTTAAAGTACTATCTGTGAGTTACCAGATGACATAGTGGTTAGTTTATGTGACAACTACACGATTTTATCACGACGCTACTAATGAGTGACAATTTAAAATGTTGCTTTTGCATTGTATCTGTTTTATTTCTGCACAGTTTCCTGTATTATTCTGGAAAGTAAAACATGTTTTAGTAGTAACGTTTGTGGTATAGCTTCAATGAGACAGCCTTTTCCGTAGCACAACAATACGTTACAGCACAGTACTTCCTTCATCACGGCAATAAGCGTCATAACTAAGATATGTATACGCAAAGCAATTCACTTCGTTTACTACAAGGTAAGTACATTGACTTCAGCAGAACTTTGCTTACACAGGACGATAACTAAGACACTTCCACAGAATTATCTTACAACAAGACGCACATTTAGCGCTACAGGACACGCATTTGAGTGATTAATTTTGTATTGAACCATTTATTTTTCAAGATTTTTGAATTACAAAGGTTTTCCGTGATACATTTCATTCCATTGCTGTAATCTGTAACACCTGAGGGTATAATTACATTAATACTCAGGGGGGGTACACGCTTACTTTGTGTACCATGTGTTTGGCAAGCACAAGGAGCCCTAGCTAAAATGGTATTTGCTTATACAACTTTACACATCGCTATCATATTTCTCTAGCACAGAGTTACACAGCTATCTGATCATTTAACTGAGAGAGAGACAAATATTTATTTTACTACATCAGTGACAGATGTTTACGTAATTACACGGTTGGATAACTTCACACTTATGAAATTGTATTTTGTCTGTACTTTGTGAAATGTTCATATTTTTTCGGAACCATTGTGATACTATGAGAACTTTGAATGATGTATTTAGTATGAGATAATGATTTTTAAAGTACATTTGAGGTAGATGACACTATTGAAATCAGCAGAGAATATTTTTTAGGTTCGAAATTATTGCAGAAAGCTACGACGTTTTTGAGATTTGGCTGAGTTTTTATGATGTTATTATTATGATGACAATGTGTATTATGCTGTTGAGGTATGTGTATGATGAATAAGATGATGCTACCGTATATGAGGAATTTGATTATGCTATATATTTCTTATGATTAAATATTGAATAAGTGTCGACGAATATGTATATGTGTAATAAAGCAAGGAATAATGAGTAGTGGTTAGGGACTCTGGTTTATGAAAAAGGATGTTGGAAACCGAGAATGGTACTTTAAGAGTTATGAAATTTGTGTGTATTCGTGAATGTATCACTATGATGGCGAACATTTTTTGGACACTGTTATATCAATAGGATTTTGTTTCTACACATTTCTATCGCAAATTCATGACCTGTGAAATTTTTTATATGAGACTGCCACTGTAGCGGAAACTGGTGCCGTAAATATTTCGGTGAGAAAGCCAAGTGACCTTGACGTAATGCGTCGTTGATGCCCAGCTGTGTGTCGCCTGGAAAAAAGCCATTAGTGTGTGGCTTTCAGAGGCACAGGTGGAGAAAAAAGGAGACCATTAACCACACTGTTGACATTCCTTTGTAGAAAGCATCGCAAATACGAGACGCTCACTTGGAAACGTATCATACTTTCTGATATTACTGAAATGCCTAACGAAGTGGCGAGAAATAGTTTATGCTACACACCTAATCATGGCTACTGTCTTTCTAGATGAGAGATTTTTTACCCCTTATGAAATGCCACATGGCTATTGAATGATGTTCTTATGTTTTGCTTTGTACATAGTTGCATATTTCATTTGATATCTGTTTTCCAGCTGTGTTGCAGCATTGGATTTATAAAGGAAATTGCTAATGTGAACACTTTCTGTCAACAGATCTATTAAATAATTATTTTATGATTCACATTCTTCGAAAAAAAGAGCTCTTGGAATGGAAAGAACAATAAGAAGGGACTAAAAGCAGTAACTGCATATATAATTTTCTTTTCAAGTACTTGGTAATTTTTTTAGAAATAGTTTTTGTGGTGCACCACTTTAATTACGTAGACATTAAGATGTGAATAGTCATTTCCCTTATCTGTATTGTTGTCTTTAGTGTACTATTTTTTCTGTTTGAACTGTGTCATGTTTAGATATAAGTTATTGCATTTGCTGCGACTGATTCACTTTGTATTACTCTGTTAAGCTAGTTTTACTACTGATTTATTTTTCTTGTTGCTGCACATTGGCCCATATTAGTTGTAATGTTGCATTGCTTGGTAATTTAGATTTACTGTAGCTTGCTTTGCCAATTTCCATTTTTTTGTCATTGCTGTTTGTGTTAATTGTTTTGTGCTGCTGCATTGTCTCGTCCCTTAGTTTATGCATCTGAGGTCAGTAGATTTAAGTTAGCTTAAGAGGGGGTAGCCTATATAAAAGAATGAGTTGCGATGAAATTGAAGAAATGCACTGAGAGGTTATACGAGAAAAGTGCAGAAAGCAGGTATAGACAGGACTTTTTGGAAATAATGAAGAACGAAGGGAGATCTCCGAGAAGTAAAGAAAGTTTTGTTTGCAAAATACTGCAGTAAAACAAACCCTGTCCTTTCCTTGTGTTATCCCGCTATGTGTTTGTGTACCCTTGTGTATTTATCTTCTTCCTGTGTTTATTTGTTCATCTGATAAGGCTTATGTTGTAGAATTTTCTAATACTCAGCTACATTCACTATGATGAGGAATACTGTTATCCTCAAATATAATTTGCATTAATAATATGTCATTTTCTTTGTAAATATGTTTAGAAATTATTTATTCTGTTTTGTTTTAATGCTCATGTGTGAAGTTGATGTTTCAAAAGTTATTCTGATCTTTTATGTATGTAGTGATGTCATAATTCTTGTAACACTGATGCACATGTTTATTTCTATTCTTTTGCAAAGCCCCTATTACTACAAATATTATCTGTACTATTATGTTCTTTAATGATATATTTTGTACCTTTGTTATTGTATTCTTATGTTATAAAATTGTAATTGACACCAGTTCAACAAATTAAGTAACTTGTAAGTTACATTTTACTGCACATGTTTCTGTTGGTCATAGTATATGGACAATATGTGAGAAGTAGGGACTGATAGTGTTTGCACGTGTGTTAATAATTCAGCAAGGGACTGGATAACAGCATTGCTGGTTCTAAGGACATTTCAAACAAATTCTTTGTGAGTGGACAAGTGGTGGTTTATGGACTTGCTATAGTCTCTGCAAGACTCTTCGATACTGATTGTGCACAGTTGCAACAGATGGCTGCTGGCCATCTCTACAATGACTACAGTGGGTCTCCAACTCTGATGACTCACCAATACCATTATTTCTACAAGGACTGCAGTGGGTCAGCACCTCTGGCGGCCCACCAATAACATAATCTCTACAAGGACTACAGTGGGTCTGCATCTTTGATGGCCCACGAATACCATTATTGCTACAAGGACTGCAGTGGGACTGCACCTCTGGTGGCCATCCCCCGTAATCTCTACAAGGACTACAGTGGGTCTACTCTGTGACAACCTACCTACCAATATTCTTAATATCTTCGAATGACTCTGCTGTGGGTTTGCTCTGTTGTGGCCCATTACCTGTCAGCATGTCAAGAGTCAGCACTGTCTTTCCGTTGGAAGGACAACAATACTTCTTCAATATGCGTGGAAATCCACTACTTCTGTGTGCATTTTCTTTTACTGCTCAGACTTTTAGAAAACAAACGGCAGTTTTACTGTGATGAATGATCAGGACTGTCTTCATGGACTGTGAGAAAATTTTAGCTTTTGACCAACATTGTATTAATAAGTGTGTGCATTTGATATCTTTCTTACTGTAATTATGAAAAAATTTTTCAAATCTGTATTGGCCAGTGCCCAAAACATGGGGGCTATGTAAGTAGGCTGTTTAGGTTTTTTTATTGGTAACGCCACATAGCGCTCTGTATGAAAAATCACTGTCTGTGCTATGTGCAGTCAGTGGCTGGTTGGCATTGTTGTAATACTCGCCATTGTAGGGTTTGGCAGCTGGAAGTTAACAGCGCGTAGCGTTGCGCAGTTGGAGGTGAGCCGCCAGCAGTGGTGGACGTGGGGAGAGAGATGGCGGAGTTTTGAAATTTGTAAGACTGGGTGTCATGAACTGCTATATATATTATGACTATTAAGGTAAATACATTGTTTGTTCTCTATCATAATCTTTCATTTGCTAACTATGCCTATCAGTAGTTAGTGCCTTCAGTAGTTTGAATCTTTTATTTAGTTGGCAGTAGTGGCGCTCGCTGTATTGCAGTAGTTCGAGTAACGAAGTTTTTTGGTGAGGTAAGTGATTTGTGAAAGGTATAGGTTAAAGTTAGTCTGGGCCATTCTTTTGCAGGGATTTTTGAAAGTCAGATCGCGTTGTGCTAAAAAATATTGTGTGTCAGTTTAAGCACAGTCATGTATAATTGTTCGAAGGGGACGTTTCAACATATCCATATTTAGGTTACTATGTGGCAATCTTCACTGCAGTAAATGTAAGTAAAAAAATTTAAACCACTTATATACAGGATGGTCAGAAGGAGTCTGATAAATTTGCGAGCTTGTAGCAGCACAGGATGTGCTGAGAAGTAATTAAAGAAAAAATTCGATCCTTGCGTCGTTTCTGAGTTAATTAGCATTGAAATTAGCCAATCAAGTCGTTGCGCACGAAAATTCAAGCGGCCTACCAGAGACGGTATCGCCAAACGTGTTCTTCGTTCGGTTTTCTAGAACCGAACAAGAGAGCGAGGAAAAAATTGGACATGGAATGTTAGTAAGTACCGAACTCGAGCCTAAAGCTGAGCAGTCTCGTAAACTATAATCTACGCTAAGAGAACAACTGACACCATTTGTATGTGAATTTCGCGCGCAGTTGCCTGATTGATGAACTTCAGTGCTAACTAACTCGGAAACAGAGCAAAGTATCGAACTTTTTTCTTAACAATTATTTCTCAGCACAGCTTACCCTGCAACACCCTTAGAAACTTTTCAGACTACCTCTGATCAACCTGTTTATGTACAGTGCCAACTGGACTATTCATGCCAAGGGCATTTATATCAAAAGGCTGAAATTTGGATTTTCAATAAACATTATTTGTGATTGATTGCTGTACCCTTTACTACCTGAAAGAAATACAATCGCTGGCACATCTGTTTCCAAATGGAATCAAATCTGATTAAATGTGTGGACTTTAAACCAACGTTGCACTACCGACCTCACTGATAATAAACGAGTCAAGCCAACTAATTGTCTACATCGATATCGGCCAATAAAACCGCCAGTGAGCCTGTAATTTGCTAGTGAGCTTGTAATTTCTTTAAGAAGAAGTAATAAACGAAATCACTCTAAACCAAGTTTATTTAACTGGACAGTCATTATGATGAGAGTTGAAGACTTTTCCACACAAGTGTATTACTGCTTTAAGGTAAACTTTGAGCGGAGGCAGTAATCCGTTTCTCTTCTTTAGGGTCAACAGCATTATATATGTCACATAACGACATTGCTATTAGAAAGGTGCAGCTGAATAGCTTCTTATAATAATTAATCTTTATTAACGACAGACTATTTCTCCGCTGTCAAGTACCTGCGAATAAAATTTTGGTGACCCCGTGTATCAATGTGATTGTCATTTACAGTAAAGTGAATACATTGTAATTGCGTCTAGAAGGATGTGACGTCCATATTACGTTGTTGGTGATCTTTCTTATAACTGTCAATCCTTTGATTAGATGAGAGTATTGAGACTATGGTCCCTCTCTTGCGAAGTTATACGTTTTCAAAGATTATACAGATGAACAGCGATGTAACTTTACTAACTAAATTTTGTCACGATTACTTCTGGTTGTTGCAACGAACATTCTTCAAGAATACACACGAGAAAATACCCACAAGAAGTACAAAACAAGAATGCAGATTTTATACACAAATACATCAAATACTTTATTGAACTTTTAGAACATGAAGCATGATAAATCGGAATTAACATACTCAACAACCAAAGATAACCGTGACAAGATTTAGTTAGTGAAGCAATATCGCTGTTCGTCTGTATAATATTTGTAAACATATAACGTCGTAACTGCGGACTGTCAAACCTCAAGTAACGTATTATTTTCAATATATTCACCTCATTTATCATTTAATAAAAGCACCAACAGTTATAAGACAGAATGAGATTTTCACTCTGCAGCGGAGTGTGCGCTGATATGAAACTTCCTGGCAGATTAAAACTGTGTGCCCGACCGAGACTCGAACTCGGGACCTTTGCCTTTCGCGGGCAAGTGCTCTACCATCTGAGCTACCGAAGCACGACTCACGCCCGGTACTCACAGCTTTACTTCTGCCAGTACCTCGTCTCCTACCTTCCAAACTTTACAGAAGCTCTCCTGCGAAACTTGCAGAACTAGCACTCCTGAAAGAAAGGATACTGCGGAGACATGGCTTAGCCACAGCCTGGGGGATGTTTCCAGAATGAGATTTTCACTCTGCAGCGGAGTGTGCGCTGATATGAAACTTCCTGGCAGATTAAAACTGTGCGCCCTACCGAGACTCGTGAGTCGTGCTTCGGTAGCTCAGATGGTAGAGCACTTGCCCGCGAAAGGCAAAGGTCCCGAGTTCGAGTCTCGGTCGGGCACACAGTTTTAATCTGCCAGGAAGTTTCAGTTATAAGACAGTTCACTAACGACGCAATATGGACGTCACATCATTCTAACGTGAGCGCAATACAGTCATAAATGAGATTCACATTTATACACGGTCTAATCAAAACTGTATTTGCAGGCACTTGACAATGTCAATAAATGCCGCAACAGTCTGTCGTTCTTAAAGATTAATTATTACAAGCATCTATTGTGGTGCATCTTTCTAGTAATCCGTTTCCTTTGACTGGTGGAGTGAACAGACTCGGAGTTTTCTCTGAAGTTTTGAGTAACACCGCTGCCAACCAACCCCTCCCTCCCCCCCTTCTCTTTTACTCAAAGAATCGTCGACATTTACAGGGCGGTGCTTCCACCGCAGTGAGCGCTGCAGGTATGCTCAGAGACGATACTTCTCTGCCAGCTCCCCCCCCCCCCCCCATTTTTTTTTAATTTCCTCCGCTCTTAGCCGTCTCTGACAGCAACTGCCGCTGCCCAATATTCAGCCACCGCCAGTCAGACCTAATTAATTCAGCCCGCAATCCGATAAAAGCTGTCACGTTATTTATCGTTGAGAATGCGCTCTACAATCTCCCAAAATGTTGCACGGGTAAAATTTTGAATGTTATACACGCAAACTTGAGAGAGAGAGAGGAAAAAAAGAACTCGCAGGACTACTCTATTGATTTGTCTCGTTTCTGAATATGGGAGGTACATTTTGTTCCATTGCAAATGATATCAGTCTTCTTGTCCAGAGTTTGGCCATTCGGCTGAATCTGCTTATGTTCCTCTGCAATCATAATTTCAAAAGCTAAAGAAATCTAAAGCCAAATAATACTCCAGGATAACACATGAGGCCGAATTTCATTGACTAAAGGAGAAAATATAGAAATGCGTGGCTAAGGCAGGCAAAAGGGACTCCAAGCGTCTAAAAAATGTGAATAACAGGAAGTGAAAACTGACAAAACAGGAATAGCTACACGAGAGCTGCAGGGCTGTAGAAGCATGCAACACTGGGAAAGGATAGGTGTCTCCTTTGTGAAAATTAAAAGAAGACTTTTGGGGAAGCCAGAAGCATAAGTAGAAACAGTTTATTGTATCAATCACTTATTTATTTTTCCACTGCGGATTTAGGTGCTTCACACCATGCTGATGTTGGAGAAGAGCACATACGCCTTTTCACAGCAGCGGTCCAAGTATGAGGGAGGCTATTTGCACCTTTTGCTGTGATACAATTGGTTTTTTAGTAAAAGCACTGTCGAAGTTCAGAAACATGAATTTTTAAGAGTAAAGTCATCTGATAAGGTATGTAGAGTTGAAAAAATGCTGCATACTGCCACTTGCTGCGTGCCCTCTTCACTGTACATTTGTTTACACTGTCACTTCAGAGATATTATAGACCTCCGAGAGAAGCTTGCTTGCGTTGAAAATAAAGATAACTGAAAGGTGCAGTTCCTAGAGTTTGTCTATTCGTTCACATTATATCACACTTCTAGTATTGTATTAATTGGCTATGTATACATAAATACGAGTACGTTTTTCTTTCATTTTAAAATCGGATGGCCGGTAGCAGAATATAGACACGTGCATAAGCATGAAAGGAAGTCAATGGTAGGAGCAAACTTAATTTAATTTAGTGAGTTGTCACGGAGTTTAGACTTCTTATCAGTTATGAATATATTATGGATTTAAAGAATAAAAAATTAAACAATTAACAGCCGGTGGTTGCATGTGTCAAATTTTGGTTGTTTACATTGTTGTATTAATAATTTTTTGTTCCGTAAAATATTAAGTCAAGTTGGCGATGTTTCCTTGTAACAAGCGTTATTGACTCTTGATTACTATTGCAATTGCAGTTAGGTGCAAAACAGAACATTTTGTGCTTAATTTGGTGAGTAAAATATCACAGAAGATCTAATAATTATAACTAATTAATGCATGATCTGTAAATTATGACTTCCTTTGAATAAAATGTAGAGTAGTAAACTTTACTAAGATTAAGTAGTAATGTAACATTTTATCCTATTTAGTATTCTAGAGTTAACACGAAGATCACGTAAAACCAGTACTAGGGAACGCGAAAGGAAATTTTACATTTGTTGGAAGGCTTTTTGGAAAATGGACTGCATCTGTAAGTAAAATCGTAGACGAGAAACTAGCGCGACCAATGCTAGTGTATTTCTTCAGTATTTCAAATCTTATCAAGTAGGCACGTCAACAGACACGGTACGCATTTGTAGAGCATCGTAACAGGTCTGAATTGCCCACACGAAAGTGAAACACAAGTTCTTTCGGAACGTAAAGGTAAAATCTCGAAGAAAGACGACTTTTTTCTCGAGAAGCCCTATTGAATAAATTTAAAGGGCTTATTTTCGAGAAATACCCTGCGAAAATTCAGCAGCCACCACGGCCTGTCTCGCTTAGGGGTCATGAGAAGGAGATAGAAGTTATTAGGATGCCCAATGAAGCGTATAGATAGCCTTTGTTTCCCGTAATACGTGAATGACATATGACTGAAATTCGTTAATACTGGTAAGGATTGATCTTCTTCCAAGCAACGTACAGTAGCTGTTACAAAACATTGATGTGAAGTTGCTACAGGAAACGAAACAGTCCGTCTGGTTTTGCACCACTCGAATCCACTAGCTACGTTACCGTTCAGAAGAGTGTAGGAAGTTTGAGGTGGAGCATAGTGATTTCGAAGAATACCACACGACACTTCATTGCACTCTCAAAATCTGATCGAAAGTGTTGTGTACCGTTGGGACGGCGTTTTCTTCTGTGGCTGAAATATAGATTGAAAAACATGTACGCTGGTAAAAGTTTAATGTTGACTTGGTACAAGTATTACACTGAATGTCCCGAAATAAATCCAGGTAGTAGTCTCAAGTATGTACAGGCGCGGCTACTGACAACTAGCCCTACTTGAACTTCAGTCACTGTCTCATAGCAAGCTGAGGTATGAATCTGTTACAAGTGTGAAACGCGTACTAAACCCGCTGGGCAGAACAGGTGATTAGGCTTGTGGAAAGGGCCAAATAAGGTTGGAGTCAGTTTCACCTTAAAATTGTAATTAATTGTAATGTAATAATACATTTACAACCAAAGCGGCACATAGCCGAACCTTTACCAAATGCAACTGTTTCACGGCTGAAGGCTTCCAAACAAGAAAACTTAAAAATCAAGAAGATAAAAACTCAGTTAAAATAGCAAATAAAATAATTAAAAAAACATATATCACAGCTAGGTGGAAGCCTCAAGGCAAACTAGATAGAACAACAATATGCAAGGTGCAATACAAATGGCTGAAAGCCACAATTAAGTTTCAAAATTTTAAAATATATTACCACAATCTTGTTTAAGTTTGACAGATAATTTAACAATAAAATTGCAAGGCTGAAAGCCCACAATTTATTTTTCCAAAATTTTTAAAAATTATAACCATAAGCCTTAAATTTTAAATAGCTGGAAACAGATAATGACACACCGGCGGGAAAGACGATAAAGACAACGGCACTCAGAAGACTAGAGGGAGGTTGGTCTGCCTTCGTTCACTTAGATGAGACAGGTGGTGAGCCCAGCTACACTTGATCCGTCGGAACCCAACCAGGGGACAGCCACGGACCGACCGACAGAAGGACCTGCTTGCCATCAATCAGTACATGAGAACTCAAACACAAAAGGTTACGAACGTGATAATCCACAATGATCTATGTATTAGCTGTCAAAATTACTCACCATTCTGGACAGCAACAACAGGAGAGGAATCAGATCAATTGTGTGATTGGATTGAGGAGTTCCTAGATAACAGAACGCAGCACGTCATTCTCAATGGAGAGAAGTCTTCCGAAGTAAGAGTGATTTCAGGTGTGCCGCAGGGGAGTGTCATAGGACCGTTGCTATTCACAATATACATAAATGACCTGGTGGATGACATCGGAAGTTCACTGAGGCTTTTTGCAGATGATGCTGTGGTGTATCGAAAGGTTGCAACAATGGAAAATTGTACTGAAATGCAGGAGGATCTGCAGCGAATTGACGCATGGTGCACGGAATGGCAATTGAATCTCAATGTAGCGAAGTGTAATGTGATGCGAATACATAGAAAGATAGGTCCCTTATCATTTAGCTACAAAATAGCAGGTCAGCAACTGGAAGCAGTTAATTCCATAAATTATCTGGGAGTACGCATTAGGAGTGATTTAAAATGGAATGATCATATGAAGTTGATCGTCGGTAAAGCAGATGCCAGACTGAGATTCATTGGAAGAATCCTAAGGAAATGCAATCCGACAACAAAGGAAGTAGGTTACAGTACGCTTGTTCGCCCAATGCTTGAATACTGCTCAGCAGTGTGGGATCCGCACCAGGTAGGATTGATAGAAGAGATAGAGAAGATCCAACGGAGAGCAGCGCGCTTCGTTACAGGATCATTTAGTAATTGCGAAAGCGTTACGGAGATGATAGATAAACTCCAGTGGAAGACTCTGCAGGAGAGACGCTCAGTAGCTCGGTACGGGCTTTTGTTAAAGTTTCGAGAACATACCTTCACCGAAGAGTCAAGCAGTATATTGCTCCCTCCTACGTATATCTCGCGAAGAGACCATGAGGATAAAATCAGAGAGATTAGAGCCCACACAGAAGCATACCGACAATCCTTCTTTCCACGTACAATACGAGACTGGAATAGAAGGGAGAACCGATAGAGGTACTGAGGGTACCCTCCGCCACACACCGTCAGGTGGCTTGCGGAGTACGGATGTAGATGTAGATGTAGATGTAGACGCTGCCTGAAATTACGTTAGTGGCCAGGGTAGGTAACCGAAATACTAACGGCCACAAGGCAGAAAATTCCGCTGGTGCACTCGAATTGTAGTGAACTAGTTAATTGCACCGCATTAGCGGCTAAATTTCAACAATAGAAACATTCGATATTTCTCACAGGAAAACCTCCCCAACAGCGAACCAACGAAACGAACCACCACAAAATGAATGGACGTGGCTTGGGTAGTTGAAACCACTACTCAACTTTTGACGTCCTGGGTCGGTGAACCACGAAGCTCGTAGCGATCGGACAGCTCCACACACGCTCCGACACCGAGTAGGGACCGCCAGCGGACCCAGCCGACTGCACCACACAGAGATATCCCTCCTGGTCCGCAGCAACCGACCGACTCCTCTCAGAACACACAGAGCCGACTCATGAACGATCGGCGAGACAAGACGTTGGACCGACGATCCACCAAGACCGTGGCCCAGCTCAAGTGATGCGTGGCGACAATGGTTGGGCTAGCCATGGCGACGCAGGCCTCACTGCTGCTTCAGCCCGACTGCACCGGTGCCGCATTGCGACTCCCCGACTGTCAAGTCCGGACTGCGCTCCAGACGCGTTCCGAACCACTGGCAGCGCGAACTCGCGACCGGAACTGCCAACGAACTGGTCTCCGACAGACAATGACCGGGAAGAAATAGCAGTCAAGTAAAGATACTACAGGATGGGATACATCGATACGCGCTACTAACGCCGCTCACGGCCAGGCAAAGCAGCAACTCAGTGACAGTAGTCATTTAAATTAACGTAGTGAGGTGGAAGTATGTTAAAAATAGGGTGTAAAATACATTGCCGGCCGGAGTGGCCGTGCTGTTCTAGGCGCTACAGTCTGAAGCCGAGCGACCGCTACGGTCGCCTCGGGCATGGATGTGTGTGATGTCCTTATATTAGTTCGGTTTAATTAGTTCTAAGTTCTAGGCGACTGATGACCACAGAAGTTAAGTCGCATAGTGCTCAGAGCCATTTTGTAAAATACATTATGGCGGGAACACGAGCCACGCACGTCTCAAAGTGTACTCGCAACTCTATATCAACTAAGCTGACTTGGGACATAGGTCGAAGAAAGAAGACTCTGTAGACTCGGGCACTGTAGCCAGAGGGGTGGAGGCCGAACACGAGAGCCTGGAGGCTCCATGTGGCTGCCCCTTATCGGCGTGGTGCGTGGCGCTGGTGGCACCGATCCACGGGGGCGTGTCCTGAGGCAGCCAGTGCCTCTCGCGGTAGCCTGCATAGCCGTATCCGCCAACTACGTGTAGTCAAATGATGCCCTCTGCGTGGTATCGATTGCTGATGATACATTAATACGGAGTGTGTCGATCCTCCGCCTTTATTGCGACTTGAACTCTGCTGGCGACGCATTCCATTCTTCCTCAAGAGCCGAAACCAGTGAAAGTAGTGTTGTTGGACGCTGAGGCCTGGAGCGAAGTCGACGTTCTAACTTATTCCAAAGGTGTTCCACTGACTCCAAGTCGGGTCTGGGCAGGCCAGTCCATAACAGAAATGTTATTGCCCAAAGACCATTACTCACAGATGCTGCTTTGTGGTTGGATGAACTGGCCTCATCGCCTCCGAACTTTTCCTCTAACGTGCGCAGTACACAGTACTGTAAAATGAGTTCATATCCTTCCGCGTTTAGAGTTCCCTTAAGCACAATGGTGGGACTGCACCCTAACCAAGAGGAACTCCGCCCCGTAACATCACTTCCTCCTTACTTCAGTGTCTTCACTATACATGATAGCAACCTCACTTCACTTTAATTAAGGGAAATTTAACGACTTAAGGACGATGAACGTAGTAAATTTCGCTAAGAGAAATATGTATGTATTAAAATGTGTCTGGTAACGAGCCACTTGGCTACCTTAAGAGAGCGGAATTAGCCTCTGGTGCGGCCAGGGCGGCACGGTGCCTCTAGTATTACTGGGCAGCGCGCGCGCTATTGTTCCGCTACCAGAAGTTGATTAGAATATAGCAGACTTGGTGTGAAGTCTCCCTCCTAGTATAGACTGCATTTATAGAAGCTTGGAACCAAATTCATTCAATTTCTGACGAAAAGCAATAACTCCTCTATTTAACGCTCAGGAAGAAAAACTCGTATGAATTTAAATCAATCAAATACAACGGCATTAGGAAAGTAAGATCCGATCGCTGGCGAAATGGAAACATTGTGAAAATCAAAAATGTTTTATCTGCAACAGTTAGCTGCTCCTTGGAGCTACTTCCATGCATAATCGTCGCTCCGTCTTAGACATTTGTCGTAGCATTGTACAAATGTTCCAATACCCTCGTCAAACACTGAAGCGCCAGAGAAACTGGTATTCAAATACAGAGATATGCAGACAGACAGAATATGGTGCTGCGGTCTGCAACGCCAGTTGTTAGTTCGGTTACTGCTGCTACAAGGGTGATTTTGAACGTCGTTCAGTAGTTGGCGCACGAGCGATAGCTCACAGCATCTCCGAGATAGTGATAAAATGGACATTTTCCGGTACGATCATTTCACGAGGAATCCGGCGAAACAGCAAATCACCGACATCGCTGTGGCCGGTAAAAGATCCTGCAAGAACGAGACCAAGGACGACTGAGAAGAATCGTTCAACGCGACATAAGTGCAACCCTTCCGGAAACTGCGACAGATTTCAATGCTGGGCCATTAACAAGAGTCAGTTTGTGAACCGTTCAACGAAACATCACCAATATGGACTTTCGGAGGCGAAGGCCGGCCGATGTGGACGAGCGGTTCTAGGCGCTTCAGTCTGGAACCGCGCGACCGCTACGGTCGCAGGTTCGAATCCTGCCTCGGGCATGGGTGTGTGTGATGTCCTTAGGTTAGTTAGGTTTAAGTCCTAAGTTCTAGGGGACTGATGACCTCAGATGTTAAGTCCTATAGTACTCAGAGCCATTTGAATCATTTTGGAGCCGAAGACATACCCATGTACCCTTGATGACTGCACGACACAAACCTTTACACATCGCCTGGCCCCGTCAACGCCAACATTGAACAGTTGATCACTGAAAGCATCTTGCCTGGTCGGACGAGCCTCGTTTCAAATGTATCGAGCAGATGGACATGTACGGATATGGAGACAACCCCATGAATCCATGGACCCTGCATGTCGGCAGGAGAGGGTTCAAGCTGGTAGTGGCTCTTTAATCGTGTGGGGCATGTGCAGTTGGAGTGATATGGGACCCCTGATACATCTAGATACGACTCTGACAGGTGAAACGTACGTAAGCATCCTGTCTGATCATCTGCATCCATTCATATCCATTATGCATTCCGAAGGACTTGCGTAATTCTACCTGAAACGTCTAGAATTCCTACAGAGCGGCTCCAAGAACACTTTTCTGAGTTTAAACACTTCCGCTTGCCACCAGACTCTTCAGACGTGAACATTATTGTGCATGTCTGGGATGCCTTGTAACGTGTTGTTGAGACGAGATCTCCACCTTATTGTACTCTCCCGGATTTATGGACATTCCTGCAGTGTTGATGGTGACTGTTCCCTTCAGCACTACTTCAGACATTAGTCGAGTCTGTGCCACGTTGTGTTGCGGCGCTTCTGCGTCCTCGCGGGGGCCCCACACGATATTAGGCAGATGTACCAGTTTGTTTGGCTCTTCAGTGTAGAGGGCAGCTGCCTGTGCTTTCCACCAATTCTTTATACTCGCTACAGCACCTAGTCTGTGTCAGAATGTTGTCTTCGAAGCCAGAATTTCAGGTGAGCAGAGATGGAACTAAAGACGAGCTAATTACTGGCCGTGTCATGGGCGATGAGACACTTTCCATAGAAAACGCTGCAGGACTACCTTCATTGCCCCTGCAGAGTGCGCCCGAGAACTGGCACGACGAACAAACGCATGCCAGTTATGTTACATGGGCTGCATGCCATCAGGCGTAATCTGACAGCAGGCCCTCATACTTGGCGGGAGACACTATTTTCTAGACACCTTTACGCGCTCACTGTCTGCTCAGAATTCAAAAGAGTGACGTGCCGCGATCGAGAAGCACACTGAAGACACTACCCAACACATCTGTGCGAAACACAGTGGTTTCTATTTCGTGACCGATCGGTACTTACTTTCCGAATAGCCCTGGTATCTGTGCAATGCATCCATGTGCCATCTGTCCTGCTACACACACACACACACACACACACACACACACACACACACACACACACACACACACACACACACAGAATCCTAACCTGCCAGGTATTTGCAAAACCATACCCTTCCATCGGCTTTCCAAAGAGTATAACGTGATTCATCAGTTCAAATCACTCGTTCCCAATCATCCATAGTCCAGTGACGTTCTTTACATCACATCAAGTATCGCTTAGCACTGAGCACAAATATGTGTTGCTTACGTTGAGCTGCTAGACTACTGTGCTCTATTATTTTTGATTCCATACATACAGTCACTGTTCTAGTTGGATTGCTGACGGCGTTTTCGAATTCACGATTCGAATTTTTGCAACCACTCTTCGCAATGTTCGATGGTCCCTGTCCGTCAGTACACCAGGTTTACCTGGTCTTGGCTTAAGTGTGGATGTTCCTTCACTTTTCCAGTTCATAATCACAAACAACTTCGGCATCTTTAGTAGGGCTGACATGTCCCTAGTGGTTTGGTAACCTGGTGACATCTAAAGACTAGCCTGTGCTCGAAGTCTCCGAGCTGTTCTGACCGACCGACTCTGCCGGTTACTGCTTTTCTGCTGACAACACAATACTCCTCGCCTTCGTTTGTACTGGCGAGTCTATCTCTCTTGATATCTTGTGATCGTTTCGGATTTCATAGAGTGTCCGAACACTTTTGATCCGATAGCGTATGATCTACAGAAGAATGGGAGGCCCTCTGACCTATGTAAAGCTTTCGAAGCATTTCGAGACAGTATTTTTCGAACTGCTGACAGAAAATATAAGCGAGTGGACCTTTACGATTCGGTAACGGGTAAACTGTTCTGATAAAGCCGTCACATTTACCGTGCTCTAAGACATTAATGGAAAGCGATCGGTCAGAAAATCATGATGACTGCTGTTGCGCTGATAATGAAGTAATTCTCCTCGATTACCTGCAGTTACCATCACCAGAGGAATAATCCAAATGAGAACAAAATTTACCGTAACATTCCGCCTCTCCACTAAAATTAATCACTATCTCTCTCTCTACCCGCATCTCGTGGTCGTGCGGTAGCGTTCTCGCTTCCCACGCCCGGGTTCCCGGGTTCGATTCCTGGCGGGGTCAGTAATTTTCTCTGCCTCGTGGTGGCTGGGTGTTGTGTGATGTCCTTAGGTTAGTTAGGTTTAAGTACTTCTAAGTTCTAGGGGACTGATGACCATAGCTGTTAAGTCCCATAGTGCTCAGAGCCATTTGAACCATTTTTCTATCTCTTTCTCTGTATTGATACATACTGACGAACAGTAACGAATCCACGTACATATCACAGGCGTTACTGGCGAAGGCGCGAACCTCGCTTTGCAAGAAAACAACTCCATTCCGAAATCGCAGAAGCCCGACTACTGAAGTCAAGAATAGCAGCAGACTCACACAATGAAATATTCTGCAGCAATGAGAAGAATTGGATGGGCATCTGGAAAATAAATGCAATTTTTTGCTACATAGAACAATCCACAGTAAGAACCTGTTCATGAAGATGATTATAACATTTTTTCTGGGTGTTCTACTATTTCACTGTATAAAATATTTTAACTATAAACTTAATCATGAAAATATTTTCTACAATGACGTGGTACAAAACCCAGAAAAATTTCATTCTTCATGGCACCAGCCGCGGAAACCTACGTAGTTGTATCTATAAAGAATTGGTGAATCCAAAGGGAAACGGTTTTATGATAAATAATGTGAGGATTACTGCGCGCTATGAGTTATTTAGAGACTTGTGGCGGGAGAGGAAGAGATCTGGGGGACTGTGTTTTATGGCAGCTGGTGGGGAGGCGTGCTGTAAACGGAAGCATCTAAAATAGGACGGCAAACATGCAGCTTTAGAGGTCGTCGCAATTGAATGCTGCTGATCGAGGAAGCAGCCACTAACTGATGGCGTTAATAAGGAGCAGCAGCTGTGCAACAAATCGTAGCAGTCAACAGTCTTCAGCAAAGTTTACGTAATCCAGCTACGTGTGCCAACTGTGATTCTGTGTTTGGTAGCACGGTGTGATATGATGGGAAACACATGATCTTGATCTGTATTTTTGGCTGACTATGGCAAAAAGTGACAGTAATACACTTAAACACTAATTCCTATTGTCCTTTTAACACATCCGTTGATAGCGGTGTTATACACCATTGTATTTAATTGAAATAACTTGACTTTCTGCCTAAAAATAAGTAAAACTATTTTTTTTAACCTAACGCAACGGACATAAGCAGCACAATATGGCCTTATGAAGAGAAACACAATGTTCAGTCGAACCTCATACATTTATTAATTTATTGCCTGACTCATCGTAAAATGACCTGGGATGCTTGAAGGGAAACACTAAACCGAAACTTTTGGACATTGATTAACAGTTACTTTTACATGAAGGAAATTTGGATTGCGTATCAAAAAATGTTCTTAAACGATTCTAATCCCTTACGAAATGTAGACTTGACAGTAAATTAGCAGACAATGATCAGCGTGGAAGTGCCTCTATGTGAACAAGAGAAAGGATTTTGAAAGCTTGTGTGTGATCCAACACGCGGCAACAGATAAGCGCTGCTGAGAGCAAAGAACAAGAGAGAAAGTCGATATTACTCATTCACAGAGATTATAGGCGCTGATAAACTTACAATTTCGTTTACCACTTTAAGCGGGGCAAGAGCAGGTGAGAGATAAATTGATGTTAGTTGCAGGAATTGAAGCAGGAGAACGACAACCTAAATCAGTGCAGTGTATAGAATTGAGCTTACAAGTGGCAAAGATTTCAGCAATTCGGATAGATTTTGGTACAGAAAACTATGACTACTAACAAGCTGTGATCGCGACCTATCTAACATTAGACTAGCAAGCAGTTGCATCGGATCTCACCGTCACTGCCTCGTGATACAGCTGCACAGCGCGTCCCCACCGACCAACAACATCTCCAACGCGTCCAGATTGCAGCTCATCCCGTAATCAACTGCTCACCGGATCCGCACGGATCCCTTGTTCGCCCGTCTTAACCGACAGATTTTCTAGAAAGATTTCGAATCTCGTGCCGCGAACTCCCAGCAACCAACGGAAACACTCGCCCACAAATTCGGCGGGAAAGGTCGTTCCATCTACGGTCTCCAAATCACGCACACCAAAACAGAGGGGGCTGAGACCCTCTGCCACCATTTCTCTCCTTGTTCTTCAATCTCCCCCTGCTCCTTCTCATCCTGCTATTGTCCATTCCAACTATTAGCCCACAGCCAAACAATCATGCAAGACAGGGAGTGCTCTTGGAATAGAGGCTGCTGGCCATAAGGAAAGGTTAGGATTAAATACAACATACACGTCGCAGATCATTTCCTATAGACATTGGTTCGAATAGAATGTGATAAAGACGGCATATAAAATGGTAAAATACCGTACCTAGTTGATAGGATATACTCTGATGAAAGATGTACTCAAATAAACGTACTTCTTTCACAGCAGCGCGTTTCATAGTTCAAGGCTCTTATAGTAGGGCTGTCAGCGTTAAAATTATCTCAACCAAACTATTTCAATACGTGTAGTAATGTGAAAGGCGTTCGACCAGAAGTATTCGTGTCACTTCAATTTTGTCCCGTTTGCACACCGAACGGAAAGTGCAGAAGCTTGGCCGACTGCGGGAATTCAAACTACGAGCGTAAATACGATAAGTTCACACCTACCAGACTGCGGATAGCAGCAGCAGTTATTTAACGTCTTCGTTGACCTTCTTTAGCTCGAGTATACAACAGTGGCCTTCCGTATTTCACAGATGTATTAAACAACGATAGCTATTACAGAATTCCGTCCTGTCTCGTGGTACGTGTATTCTTAACGCCCTCATCGAACTTTTCTTCCGCGAATGCTATGATGAAATACACTAATGGAAATTGAAATAAGAACACCGTGAATTCATTGTCCCAGGAAGGGGACACTTTATTGACACAATCCTGGGGTCAGATACATCACATGATCACACTGACAGAACCACAGGCACATAGACACAGGCAACACAGCATGCACAATGTCGGCACTAGTACAGTGTATATCCACCTTTCGCAGCAATGCAGGCTGCTATTCTCCCATGGAGACGATCGTAGAGATGCTGGATGTAGTCCTGTGGAACGGCTTGCCATGCCATTTCCACCTGGCGCCTCAGTTGGACCAGCGTTCGTGCTGGACGTGCAGACCGCGTGAGACGACGCTTCATCCAGTCCCAAACATGCTCAATGGGGGACAGATCCGGAGATCTTGCTGGCCAGGGTAATTGACTTACACCTTCTAGAGCACGTTGGGTGGCACGGGATACATGCGGACGTGCATTGTCCTGTTGGAACAGCAAGTTCCGTTGCCGGTCTAGGAATGGTAGAACGATGGGTTCGATGACGGTTTGTATGTACGGTGCACTATTCAGTGTCTCTTCGACGATCACCAGAGGTGCACGGCCAGTGTAGGAGATCGCTCCCCACACCATGATGCCGGGTGTTGGCCCTGTGTGCCTCGGTCGTATGCAGTCTTGATTGTGGCGCTCACCTGCACGGCGCCAAACACGCATACGACCATCATTGGCACCAAGGCAGAAGCGACTCTCATCGCTGAAGACGACACGTCTCCATTCGTCCCTCCATTCACGCCTGTCGCGACACTACTGGAGGCGGGCTGCACGATGTTGGGGCGTGAGCGAAAGACGGCGTTACGGTTTGCGGGACCGTAGCCCAGCTTCATGGAGACGGTTGCGAATGGTCCTCGCCGATACCCCAGGAGCAACAGTGTCCCTAATTTGCTGGGAAGTGGCGGTGCGGTCCCCTACGGCACTGCGTAGGATCCTACGGTCTTGGCGTGCATCCGTGCGTCGCTGAGGTCCGGTCCCAGGTCGACGGGCACGTGCAGCTTCCGCCGACCACTGGCGACAACATCGATGTACTGTGGAGACCTCACGCCCCACGTGTTGAGCAATTCGTCGGTACGTCCACCCGGCCTCCCGCATGCCCACTATACGCCCTCGCTCAAAGTTCGTCAACTGCACATACGGTTCACGTCCTCGCTGTCGCGGCATGCTACCAGTGTTAAAGACTGCGATGGAGCTCCGTATGCCACGGCAAACTGGCTGACACTGACGGCGGCGGTACACAAATGCTGTGCAGCTAGCGCCATTCGACGGCCAACACCGCGGTTCCTGGTGTGTCCGCTGTGCCGTGCGTGTGATAATTGCTTGTACAGCCCTCTCGCAGTGTCCGGAGCAAGTATGGTGGGTGTGACACACCGGTGTCAATGTGTTCTTTTTTCCGTTTCCAGGAGTATAGATGAAAGGGGTAATCATGGAACTTCATCCTCCAGTGGTACTTGAGGAACTGAACAGCAGCAAGCAAAGCACTTGACAGCATTTCTGCTCAGTCGAGTGCGGCGCACACTCACAGCCCCTCCGAGAGCACGGCGGCGCCCAGTTACTGCTTGTCTGCTTGGAGAGTTAGCAAGCAGAGCCCATAGCTGACGAAGAGGAGAGAAACTGGTGTGAAAATTTTAGGGTTGTGGTGGGACTGGTGAGCGGGAGAGAAGTGGACTACAGGAAAGTAAGACGGAACTTCTGTCCCTCATCTTTTGTATTATAATGGCTGTTTTCTATAGCTGTGATGAGGTGATTTGAATACTGACAGACCGATGATAAAAGACTCTGAAGATAGTCTGTCGCTTCTTTTCCTTTACTTGTGAGGTTCCTCCTGTTCTTGAATGTATTTTATTTTCATTTTTTTATTTGCCAGAACTCGGCAGGTAGCAGTTGGCTTAAGCAGCGCTGTAGAATACGAGGGCAGCGAGCAGGAAGCTTGTTCCCATGATGGTAGTGGTGACGATGGAACCATATGGCTTCGCACGGAATCACAGAACTGGCAACATGTAAGCGAATCTTGCTTGACTATCAATACATAAGGGAACCACAACTGTTCTGGCAAGAAACTTATATTTTGCAACGCACTTTTGACTTAGGAAATACTAGGACGGACCTACGGGTCGTCAGGGCTTTAATACCATAATCAGTCAATAGACTAATGAATATCGTTAAATTACCAAATATGTACGAAGAAATACGATGATTTGCGAATTTACGATGTAAGCAGCAGATTTCAGTTGCTCACCAATCTCGCCAGTCAGTCTGCGATTGTATGTACACGGAGCCTGTTCTTAGGTGAAAGTTGGCTATACCAGGGCCTGGAAATTTATGAACTTTCTATGAATCGTGTCATTATATTAAACTGTTATATTTACGGTGTTTGCTAATAAACTGATCACAATGGCATCACGGGACTGATTTCAAGTAAATTAGCTATCCACTTATAAACAGACGAAGCCTGCTTGCTTCTTATGGAAAATCCAATGTGCTACATCAGTTGCTTAGAGAGACGATATCTACGAGAGATTCGCAGAAACAGGAGCAAATCTTAAGGTAATCCATGAAAGGTTTAGCGCTACTAGTGCAGTCTCTTGTGGGAAGGCATGACCATTTCTACTGTGCGTCACTCACATCACTTTCTACGTATCCGTGGCTAAATTGAAAAACTTTTATATCGGTTTAGTGCTAATAGCTGGTAGGTCGCGTGGGAGGTGCATGTGCACATTCAGATGTATATGTATGAGTTTAAAAGTTGCCATTATCACTAATGTCAATGTGTTATCAGCCAGTTCACTATAAGTAAGGAAAATTTAACGACTTAAGAGCAAAGCACGTAATAAATTGCTCTAAGACAAATACGTATGTATTAGAAAGAGACAAAGAAAGTGGTACACCTGTCTAATATCGTGTAGGGTCCTTGTGAATACGAAGAAATGCCGCAACACTACGTGGCATGGGATCGAATAATGTCTGATCTGAAGTAGTGCTGGAGGGAATTGACACCATGAATCCTGCACGGCTGTTCATAGATCCGTACGATTACTAGGGGTGGAGATCTCTTCCGAACAGCACTTTGCAAGGCATCCAAGGTATGCTCAATAATGTTCATATCTGCGGAGTTTGGGGGCCAGCGGAACTGTTTAAACACAGAAGTGTTCCTGGAGCCACTCTGTAGCAATACTGTATGTGTGGAGCGTCGCATTGTCTTGCTGGAATTGCCCAAGTCCGTCGGAATGCACAATGGACATGAGTGGATGCAGGTGATCAGACAGGATGCTAACGTATGTCAGACTCGAATCTAGGCCTATCAGGGCTCCCATGTCACTCCAACTGCACACACCCCACCAGCTTGAACAGTCCCCTGCTGATACGCAGTGCCCATGGATTCGTGAGGTTGTCTCCTTAACCGTACACGTCCATCCGCTCGACACAATTTGAACCGAGACTCGTCCGATCAGGTACCATGTTTCCAGTCATCAACAGTCCAATGTCGGCGCTGACGGGCCAAGGAGAGGTGTAAAGCTTTGTGTGGTGCAGTCATCAAAGGTACACGAGTGGGCCTTAGTTAGGAAAGCCCATATCGATGATGTTTCGTTGAATCGTTCGCACGCTGACACTTGTTGATGGCCCAGCATTGAAATCTGCAGTGATTTGCAGAAGCGTTGTATTTCTGCACGTTTAACGATCCTCCTCAGTCGTCGTTGGTCCTGTTCTTTTTCTGTCTGCAGCGATGATGGAAATTTGCTATTTTACCGGATTCTTTATATTCGGTCGTAAGAGAAAATTCCCATTTGATCGCTACCTCGGAGATGCTGTTGTAGCCTCCCAACAGAAAAAATAACTATGTGTATTGTATTTACATTGAGCGTAACCTCCCAATAAACAAATTCTGTAACCTACCAATAATACAATGTGACTAAACTCCAGATAAAAGAAGGTGACTCATAGATAACCTTTCAATAATTGACTGTGAATTTAAACTGGTGAATTTTGGACGTCAGCAGCGCTGTGTCATGGCCCTGAAAGATCATTCTGAATAAATTGAAAATTCCTACCTCAATAAGGTCACCGGATAACGCGTATATATCTGCTCCTATAAGAAATTTTTTTTGGCACAGCCGTGTGCCATGCTGGTCGATAGATTTGTCATATATAAGAAGAAACTACTGATTTTTCTTTACAGTAATCGGGATGACCATGGATTGGAGAAATTAGTAAGTTCTTTAAATTGAGATGAATGATTATCAAAAGTTAATTAATTTTTTTATAAGAAATATTATTATTAAGAAATTAAAAAAAAGCATTTACATGGGGGTTGACATAACAATAGTACATATGCGCGAGGCTGCTTTTACCTTATATTATATCGCTCAGGCTCTGCCATCGCTCCACCTTGAACGGCCCAGCCAACACGATACACCAGACTGCTCGTTAGCAACTTACTCCTACTGCTACACAGTTCCTACTGCAGTCAACACTGCTCTTTGGTCTGAGATTCTCTTATAGCTTGCATACCGCAGGCAGCGCATGAGCAATCCATCGAAATTACATCTGCTCGAGTGCGCTAGCAACAAATTCCTTAATCGTGGACCTCTTACACTGTGTCCCATCGCTCGTGCGCCGACTGTAACACCGAGGTCAAACTCAAAGCTTGATAAGCTGCCATTGTAGCAGCAGTAACCGATCTAACAACTGCGCTAGACACTTGTTGTCTTACATACGCGTTGCCGACCGTAGCGCCGTATTTTGTCTGTTTACATATCTCTGTATCTGTTTTATTCTCCAACAGTTTATTGAACATAATTTCTTCTATAATAGAATAGCTGGCTGTACTACAGATGTAGGCGTCCGTCGATCTAGCCGGAGATGTGGTTCCTCTCGGTCGGCTGGTACTTAGATCGGCAGTGCAGCACAGCGGCTTCGGTGGTATCTTCTCGGAGACTCTGCTATAGCGGTTGCCATTAGCAGCGGACGAAAACTGGTCTGCCTTCGACCGGCCGGGCCTACATAGTGAGCTGGAGCCAACAGAAACCCGGCGTAGGAATCCGTGGCCGGATATGTCGCTCCGACCTCTACAAGGAAAGGTTCCTATTAATCTACGGCGTGTTTACCTGATGTCTTCGCCTGTATGGCTGTTGGTTTGTTTCCCTCATAGCGTGGCTGTTATACGGTGCTGCCTGCGATTTAGGGGAACCCGACGGCAGACAGCACACACCTCCCATCCCGGTGTGGGAGAGTACGACGACGTCGTCCTGCTCGGCCTTGGCGGCCTCGTGAAGGAGGCGGTGGAAACTCGCCCCCGCAGAGTAGGGCGCGGCGTGGCGGGCCAGACGGGCGGAGCTGCGTCGCGGAAGAGGCAGGGAAGCCGGCCGCGACGGCGCCAGGGGCATATGTTCATCGGCGTCCGCGGGATGCTGCCCGGAAAGTGGACCGTGCGGGCGTCGCTGGCTATGCTGCGACATCGGCTGCGGCAGTGCCAAGGGCATGGGGGCATCGTCAACGATGGCGGATGGCGCAGCCGGTCGGTCCGGCGGAGGAGCCGGTGGAGGCTGTGGAGACAACGGCTGTTGCTGCTGGACGGGGTCTGGCTCCCCTGCACGCCGACCATGGGTGGAAGGGAGCACAGCCGGGCGGCCGGGAGAGGCGGCGGAGCGGCGCTCGGACTACCCTGATACCGGCGGCGGAGTTGGTTGCGGTGCCGGCGGACCACTGTGCCGGCGATGCGGACGTCAAACAGCTGACGGCCCTCGGGACGAAACCTTGCGCCCAGATAAGGGATCCGGGAACAAAGGGAGCCTGTGCAGTCGGAACCCGTTGTTGGGTCCGGGCCGGAGGAGATGCAAAAGGGTACGAGGTTGCCGGCCATGCAGAAGTTCCGTCGAACTACGGGAGCCGATGGGCGTCCACCGATAGGAACTAAGGAACAACGTTAGCGACTCGTCCAAAGTGTGGGCGGAGGCATATTTTGTCATTTGGGCCTTAAATGACCGGGCGAGGCGTTCGGCCTCGCCGTTCGATTGCGGGTGAAAGGGCGGAGTGAGGACGTGTTGGATGCCGTTAACAGAACAAAACGTCGCGAATTCCTGGCTCCGGAATTGAGGGCCGTTATCGGTAACAATTGTTAGCGGCAACCCTTCCAAGGAAAAAACTTTCTGGAGAGCAGCGAGGGTCGCTTCCGAAGTGGTGCTGGTACAGCGGATAACGAACGGAAAATGTGAAAAGGCAACGGTGATGAGATGCCATTGGTAGCCAAGGAAGGGGCCGGCGAAGTCCAAATGAATACGATCCCACGGATCCGCCGGCTTTGGCCAAGAGAGGAAGGTTTGAAGAGGCCGAGATAGCTGTTGGCCGCACGTGGAGCAATTCTGAACCAAGTGAGTGACGTCCCTGGTAAACGCGAACCAAAAGACGTGAGGCCGGGCCAACGCCTTGGTGCGAGCGATTCCCCAATGGCCTTGATGTAAGAGACGCAAGACTTCGGTCCGTAGATGCTGGGGAACGACCACACGCGGAGTGGACGTAGGGTCTACCCACAATAGGACACCATCCACCGCCGACAGCTGATGGCGGATAGAAAGAAAGAACCGAAGGTGCTGCTGGTCGTGGGTGGGGCCACAGCTGGGCCACCCGCACTGAACATACGAGCTGACACGGCGCGACAATGGGTCACGCGTGGTCGCAATTGCCACCGTGGAGGCCGTGATGGGAAACCCGCGCAGTGTGTCGTGAATCGCTTCATCAACTTAGAACACGAGGACGTCCGAAGAGTCAAACTCAGGATCGGGACCAAGAGGAAGGCGGGAAAGAGCATCCGCGTTGGCGTGCTGGGAGATGGACTTAAAATGCAAGGTGTAACGGAATTGCGAGAGGAACAGGGTCCATCGTTGAAGCCTCTGAGACGTCTTTTAGGAAGCCTGGCCTCCGGGGAAAACAGGGAGAGGAGGGGCTTCTGGTCAGTGACGATATGAAAGTCCTGTCCATATAAAAAAGGCACGAGTTTGGAACAGGCGAATACGATAGCCAATGCCTCCTTTTCGATCTGAGAGTACTTCAGCTGGGTGGCAGTTAGGGCCTTGGATAGAAAAGCCACCGGACATTCTGTCCCATCCGGAAGCTTGTGGGAGAGGACAGCCCCGACCCCGTAATCAGAGGCGTCCGTAGCCAGGAGCAATGGCAGAGACAGATCATACGGCATCAGGCAGGAGGCCGATTGCAACTGGCGTTTGAGGGTAGAAAAGGCCGTTTCACAGGCCGGGAACCAACTGAAAGGGACATGTTTGCGGCATAAGCGATATAAGGGGGCCGCCACCTGAGCGGCCGACGGAAGGAACTTCCGGTAATACGATATTTTTCCAAGGAAGGATTTCAGCTGATGGACGTCCCATGGAAAGAGGCAGGCGGTGTATCGCGTCCACATAGGAAAATGACGGAGAGATGCCTTTATGTCAAATAACATGTCCTAAATAGGAAATAGAAGGTTGAAAGAAGGAACACTTCTCCTTATTGCATTTTAGCCCAGCCTGGCGGAGGCGAAGAAACAGCTGACGCAAGTTGGTAAGATGGGCTGCAGCAGTAGGGCCCGTAATGACAATGTCGTCCAGGTAATAAATGCAACCGGAAATGTCCTGCAGAAGTTGTTCCAAGAAGCGTTGGAAAATGGCCGGGGCGCTAGCCAGGCCAAACATGAGGTGCGTGACTTGGAACAGGCTCTGAGCACTATGGGACTTAACATCTATGGTCACCAGTCCCCTAGAACTTAGAACTACTTGAACCTAATTAACCTAAGGACATCACGCAACACCCAGTCATCACGAGGCAGAGAAAATCCCTGGCCCCGCCGGGAATCGAACCCGGGAACCCGAGCGTGGGAAGCGAGAACGCTACCGCACGACCACGAGCTGCGGACAAAACAGGCCGATGGGTGTATTCAGAACGGCGAGGGCTTGAGATGCTTCATCAAAAGGAATCTGGAGGTACGCCTCAGCGAGATCAATTTTGGTTAATTAACGACCACCAGCCAATTTAGGGAAGAGATCATCAGGCCGAGGGAGCGGAAAGTCGTCCACCTGGAGCTGGGGGTTGAGGGTCAGCGAAAAGTCCCCACAGAGAGACGCCTGCCTGGCTTCTGGACGATGACGAGAGGCGCGGCCCAGGGGCTGAACTGAACAGGCCGTAGCACCCCTTCCTGTTGCAGACGGTCCAATTCGTCGCCCAGCGTCTGCTGGAGAGTGACGGGGACCTGCTTCGCCCGAAAGTATCGAGGGCGGGCTGATGGCCGGAGGTGGAGGGTCGCTGCAAACCCCTTAGCGCACCTGATGCCGTGGGAGAAGAGATCCTGGAATTCGCTGAAGAGAGAGTCAACTTCGGGAAACGGCACCTGTTGAGAAACCAGATGTACATGATCGTCGATTGTGAAACCGAACATTTGGAAAGAATCCAACCCAAACAGATCGGCAGCGTCGGAACTGTTGACTACCGGAAAAGAAATTGTACGACTTACGGATTTGTAGGAAACCACCGTCGTGAACTGCCCCAGCAAAGCGATTTCCTGTCTGTTGTACGTAAGGAGGTGTCGAGGAAGGGGTTGAAGGCTTGGTGCTCCTAAAACGGTGTAGGTAGTGTAATTGAGCAGGGATGCCGCAGCCCCTGTATCGACCTGCATTCGAACTGGCTTACCCAATATGGTGACATCAATATACATTTTGGGGACGCCGAAGACACAACTTGGTTGATGTACATGGACGCCTCGGTGTCGGAGCGCCTGGAGATCGGCGCCGTGGCAGAGCGACAGACAGCTGCAAAGTGCCCGTCCCGACCGCAACGACGACACGTCGCCCAGCGGTCAGGACAATCCTCGCGTTCATGCCGGGAGTAGCATCCCGGACAAGATGGAAGGCACAAGGGTTCCCTGCGGCGGCGTTGCTGGCCCGGCGGCGGCTGCTGGTTGTCTTCCTGGAACGACAATCTTTTTTCTTTTCCGTACGCGGAGAAGATGCCGGCGTGTTGCGCTGGGGAGTGCGTGCGTATGTGGCTGCGACGTCTTGCTGGACGTCGGAAATCTCTTCTGGGATGGCTGCGACGACGGCCCACGTTTCCAACCTGCGGTCAGCTGCAGTGGAAACTTCAAACTCGAATGCAAGTTCTATGATTTGCTCTAGCGACGGGTCCTCCAAGGCGTCGTGGCGGAGAGCCGCGTCTGGGGCTGCTTGGATCAGGTGATCCCGGACCATGTCATCTGCGTAAGCTTCCCGAGATATGCGGGTGACAAAGTTGCACTTCCGAGCGAGGCCTTGGAGTTCAGCAGCCCATTCTCGGTACGTCTGATGGGGTTTCTTTCGACTCTGACGTAATTCCACTCTTGCTGCCATGACGTCATATCTGCGGCGATAGTAGGAGGTGAGACACTCACATATGGCGGTGAAGGTAAGACTGTCAGGAGCACGGACATACGGGAGAAAATAGGCTCTCTGGGATACCTGATGAATCCGGAAATGTTGACGAATCCTCTTTTCGTATGTTTCCCAATCTTCATCGAATGCCGGGAACGCTGGCGGGATCGGTGGGCGGTGAAGACTTTTAATTTCGGCAATCAGTTGCTGATGCAGTATCGCGAACTGTTGAAAAAGTTGATTCCGTACCTGCTGCTGTTGCAGTTGTGGTTGTGCTTGTTGTCGAATTCTTACTAGTCGCCACTGTTGTATTCTCCAACAGTTTATTGAACGTAACTTCTTCCACAGTGCAATAGCTGGCTGTACAATAGATGTAGACGTCCGTCGATCTAGCCGGAGATGTGGTTCCTCTCGGTCGGCTGGTACTTCGATCGGCGGTGCAGTACAGCGGCTTCGGTGATGTCTTCTCGGAGACTCTGCTATAGCGGTTGCCGTTAGCAGCGGACGACGATTGGTCTGTCTTCTACTGGCCGGGCCTATGTAGTGAGCTGGAACCAATAGAAACCCGGCGTAGGAATCCGTGGCCGGATATGTCGCGGCGACCTCTGCAAGGAAAGGTTCCTATTAATCTACGGCGTGTTTACCTGATGTCTTCGCCTGTATGGCTGTTGGTTTGTTTCCCTCATAGCGTGGCTGTTATGCGGTTCTGCCTGCCATTTAGGGGAACCCGATGGCAGACAGTACAGTATCTGAAAACGCATGTATGTCAGTTTGTCTGACTGGGCGTAGAATCTCGCTGCTAGTATGGACTACATTTTTACAAGCCTAAAGAGAAATCAACCAGTTTCTGACGAACAGGAATAACTATTTTATCTAATGATCAGATAGAAAAACTGATATGAGATTAAATGGAATTTTCCTGGGTTGAGAAATGTCAAGGAGCGATTTATTTTGCCTGGTAAAAACCTTTATATAGCTAAGGTTGCATAAATATTTCTTTATTTTTAACAATGGGTTCCGACAGAATTTGCTGTCACCGTGAAGTCTTCAAAATGTTTGTTACAAAATGTGTTGATTGAGAGTTTGGACCTCATGCCAAGTTGTTGTGTTAGTTGATAAAATGTAGCACAATGTACAAAGGTTTGTGAGAAATAAAACCTTGACAATCAAAAAGCACCTTGCGCATATGGCCATGTCCGTATATGTAGCGCTCATAAGTGATTGTTACGCCATAAAAATTACAATGTAGAATAAAACGCACAGTAGCACATCTGTTTACGTTTGCCTGACATGCTCTATTCATTGATGATCCATTTTCGACGGCGTACATGGTTAGTTGTGCGTAACACTTATATGTGTGCGCTACATGTACGGACATGGTCAATTCGGACAAACCGTTTTCATTTGTCTCTAATACATAGTATCTCTACACATAACACAGCTGATGCTACGGTATTCGCATTCAGCAAATTTATTTCGAATTAAACAATATCCTGTCCAAATACAGAAGTAATAATTATTACTTAAAATGGATAGCAATAATATATAAAACTAAACGCTCATTATAATATATATATATATATATATATATATATATATATATATATATATATATATAGCTCAGCTCAAGTGAGTTTGTAAATCGGCACCAACAAAAATAACTTCTATCAGTCCGTAATAACTTAACGATGCAGCTACTTGCATCAGTAAGCTAGCTGAGAGTCTTCTTACAGTGTGTATACACTATAGTTGTACTCGAATAAGATACTGCGTAATAGCACAGAGTTTCTTTTGTTCACATAGTTGTTTCCAGTCTACTTACAACCTTGAAAAAGGTTTAGCCCAGATATGGGGTACTTTTCGCAGTCGAGTGAGAGCGCATGATGAGACCTCCACCACGGCCTGTATAAATGGCTGCATAAACCATAGAAAATAACATCATGGTCTTCAAAAAACCAGGAGAATTACAATAAGTAATCTACAGCAAGTTTTCAACGAAAACCTAGAAATATTGAAGCTTCCGTACAAACTCGAGAATGTCGCGCATACCATAGATTATCAGGTAGAAAAAAACGTGTGAATTTATGTTTCAGAAAACAGATCTTACGTTAGTAACGACTGGTGATTTTCCGCAAAGATTCTGATGTGTCTGAAACTAGCAAACCTAGTATACAAGGCGATGGCGTTTTTTCGGGTCCACTCTTAACGACCTGCCGTGTTAAACTGAGCAGTTTCCACACTGCGAGTCTATACAGCATCCGGTACGATAAATAGACAGAAAAATGATTGTCAGCGCTGTTCTGCTAAGGTTGTTACTTGCCTTACTTTTGGTTTCGTGGGAAAAAGCTACTGTACGAAAGAAAAACTCCTAATTTCCCATGAACAGTGGGACAAACAAAAAAATATGTTCTACGGCTAAGACTGAAGCCAGGTTATTTCCCATTATGGTCGTCCACATTATGCCAGAAGTGGCCAAACCTGCGGCTTGGCCGAACCCTCGCTATTGCTAGAAGTGTGTGAGGATTCTCTTATGAATATCAAATCTGTGGTCCATATCCCGAGGGGGGTGAGGGGTGGGGAAGCAATTTCCGCTCCCTGCCCCCTTCCCCTTGTGGACTCCCATGTTTTCTTCATACTCTTATTTTTTCGTATATGCGATGAAATATGTAAATATGGTTGACTCGAGGGCGGTGTCCTTTTTAACAGTAATGAATATGCATTGCCGTACTTCATAGCGAGAGTGGCTCATACACCGAAATAGCAATCGCAAAAAAAAAAAAAAAAAAAAAAAAAAAAAAAAAAAAAAAAAAAAAAATCTGTAACAGGCCGGCGGGATATGCTGTTGTTACTGAAATACTATTATTGCTTTCAACTCTCTTACCGCAATTTCATTGATTCTTCTTACCTTCTCTCGATTACATAAGCGTACTGTTTTGATGTATTCTGTTCATTTTATTATGTTCATTCTATTGTTGTCTTGAAATTTCTTCTTCTTCTGTAATCGTTGCTGTGTTATGTTGACAATTCGACCTAAGCTTAAACCTTACAAGCACAGTAGTTTCGCTGCGAAAGCAGTCTGCGTGGAGCCACTGGGGGGAGGTGTGTTGCCGTCCGTAGCTCGGTTAAAACCGCCAGGAGACCCTCTGATTCCCAGAAATCTTCAGATTTATCCCGAAGTGCTCAAATCTTCGGATTTATCCCGAAGTTCTCGTTCTCTTTTGGCTCAGAGGAACCTGAGTGGGGTGGGGAGCATAACGTCCTATCCCATGTGCTTGACGCGGCCCTGGCGCTCAGTATCCCCTTTGGATGGGGTGAAGCTAACACAGGAAGGGCCGTCTGTGCATGATGTTAGAAGTCTAGTCCTTAACTGGGTGCAATCCTCACTGGTCCGCAATGGCTTACCATGAATTATCAAAAGCAGAGGGTGAGACATGGTCGGTCATGATCCCCAAGTACATGTGGAGGCCCTCCGGGGAACGTAACTCGGGTCTGAGTGCCACACCGTCTCGCTGATGTCAAACTCCACAACCCAAGACCAGGGCCAACATCTTTCTACATCTCTGGGCTGCGATGAACGGAGAGGGTTGTCAGGTGTCAAGGAAGGACGTTAAACTCGCGTCATGGTTGGACGTTAAACGCCCCCAACCTGAGGCGAAAGCCAAGCGTGCGTGGCTCAGAGGAAGCTGCGTTAAGAGAGACACACCATCTGTCTCTCTTGAGTTGAGCGGAGGCGGTCTGGCGGGCAGGTGAGGGCAAGTCTAAGGACGAGGGCAGGATCCTGCGGCCTGGCTGCTGCCACTCCTCACGTGCTGGACGACGTTAAAAGTCTCCCAAACCAGGGCGAAAGCAAAGGGTGCGTGGAGCAGCGGGAGCTGCGCAAAAGGGACATACACTACTAGCCATTAAAATTGCTACACCACGAAGATGACGTGCTACAGACGCGAAATTTAACCGACAGGAAGAAGATGGTGTGATATGCAAATGATTAGCTTTTGAGAGCATTCACACAAGGTTGCCACCGGTGGTGACACCTATAATGTGCTGACATGAGTAAAGTTTCCAACCGATTTCTCATACACAAACACCAATTGACCGACGTTGCCTGGCGAAACGTTGTTGTGATGCCTCGTGCAAGGAGGAGAAATGCGTAGCATCACGTTTCCCACTTTGATAAAGGTCGGATTGTAGCCTATCGCGATTGCGGTTTATCGTATCGTGACATTGCTGCTCGTGTTGGTCGAGATCAAATGACTGTTAACAGAATATGGTGGGTTCAGGAGGGTAATACAGAACGCCGTTCTGGATCCCAACGGCCTGGTATCACTAGCAGTCGAGATGAGAGGCATCTTATCCGCATGGCTGTAACGGATCGTGCTGCCACGTTTCGATCCCTGAGTCAACAAATGGGGGACGTTTGCACGACAACAACCATCTGCACGAACAGTTCGACGACGTTTGCAGAAGCATGGACTACAAGAACGGAGACCGTTGCTGCGGTTACCCTTGACGCTGCATCACAAACAGGAGCGCCTGCGATGGTGTACTCAACTACGAACCTGGTTGCACGAATGGGAAAACGTCATTTTTTCGGATGAATCCAGGTTCTGTTTACAGCATCATGATGGTTGCATCCGTATTTGGCGACATCGCGGTGAACGCACATTGGAAGCGTGTATTCGTCATCGCCATACTGGCGTATCACTGGGCGTGATGGTATGGGGTGCCATTGGTTACACGTCTCGGTCACCTCTTGTTCGTATTCACGGCACTTTTAACAGTGGATTTTACATTTCAGATGTTTTATGACCCGTGGCTCTATCCTTCATTCGATCCCTGCGAAACCCTACTTTTCAGCAGGATAATGCACGATCGCATGTTGCAGGTCTTGTACGGGCCTTTCTGGATACAGAAAATGTTCGACGGCTGCCCCGGCTAGCACATTCTTCAGATCTCTCACCAATTGAAAACGTCTGGTCAATGGTGGCCGAGCAATTGGCTCGTCACAATACGTCAGTCACTACTCTTGATGAACTGTGGTATCGTCTTGAAGCTGCATGGACAGCTGTACGCCATCCAAGCTCTGTTTGACTCAATGCCCAGGCGTATCATGGCCGTTATTAAGGCCAGAGGTGGTTGTTCTGGGTACTGATTTCTCAGTATCTACGCACCCAAATTGCGTGAAAATGTAATCACATATCAGTTCTAGTACAATATATTTGTCCAATGAATACCCGTTTATCATCTGCATTTATTCTTGGTGTAGCAATTTTAATGGCCAGTAGTGTAAAATATGTCCCTCTTGGGGTGGATGCAGGATGGGTGCGGCGTGTTGCTGGCGATGGGTGCGATGTTCCATCCCTCCCTGGGGCCGCTGCTCTCCAGAATGCAGACTGCTTTGGTCCTCCTTCAAATTCTGCTGCCAGATGATGAAGAAAACGAGGACATCGAAATTCAGCGTCTGATCCGCAGGGATGATTTTGATGAGTACACCAACAACATTGCGGTGTACCCCTACTTGGAGTAAGAAGTTGTGCACATATCAAATTTCTAAAAAGGGGAAGGCTCAAGAGCCAGACGGCAGAGTAGCGGATGTGGTGCAGTTCCTCACCCTCATCTACTTGTACTTCTTACAGGACTTCACAACGAGTGCCTAAGGCTTGGCAAATTTCCGAAAACTTGGAAAAAGGCAAATGTCGTTATTATAAAGAAAGGGAAAGAGAAGGATCCTATGGAAGCCAAGTCCTACAGGCCAATATGTCTCCTTGATATCTTGAGGACAATACTGGAGAGGCTGTTGGTTCACAGACTGACAACACACAGGATACTCTGTGGGATGAGCAACAGGCAGTTCGGCTTTAGTCCGGGGCGATCAGCGTCTGACGCAATTGCTCTGGCGGCCGAGGTCTGCAGGTCAGCGCCGCACAAGTATGTGGTGGGCATCATGGTGGACGTCAATGGTGCCTTCGACAACCTGTGGTGGTCCTCGCTCTTCTCCCGCATGCGCGAGGAGTGTCCATGGCCCCTCTGTAGCTGTCTGAGGAGCTACTGAGAGGGCAGGGAGGTGTGGTTATCCTCGCCTAGCGGAAAAATAAGTAAAACAATCACGAAAGGGTGCCCGCAGGGATCTGTCCTGGCGCCACTCTTTTGGGATTTAAACATGGAACCATTGATATAAAAATTACAGCTCAGTGAGGATACGTGATACCCTACACAGACGACCACCTACTGCTGGTCGGTGGCCGTAGCTGTGAGAACGAACTATGACATCGATCGCTTAATGGTGCCACAAATCGAAAATGAAGGTTGCACCACACAAATCAACACACTTACTGCTGAAAGGTGGTCTAATTAGGAATCCTACTGTAAGAATTGAAGGAACACCAGTTCTTCGGAGCCACGAGATAGATATCTAGCAGTCCCAATATATGTAAAATGGATTTACACATCTCATATAGATACCATAGCCCTACGAGCTTTGTAAGTCTTAAATAATCTCATCAACGTTGGTGTCAAAAGATTCCATCTGCCACCCAATCTCATTAAACTCTACCTTAACAGCACTTTAACGTTAATAGTAGGATACGAGGCTGGGTTCTGGGCGCACAGACTCACGAGGATGATTCCTGCCATGACTGTATGAAGGGTGCAGCGGAATATGCTGTTACACTCTGGGAGCTGGGGGGGGGGGGGGAGGGTGGCTGGGGGGACCTCTGTTAGTGTTACTGGGGCTATGTCTAGACGACATCAGGATACGAGAACAGGCAGCGCGGTATTGGGTAACCAAAGTGAAAAGACCAGGGAGATAATGGGGGTACAGGTAAGCGACAAGTCTGCAATTAGAACAACACTAAGACGATAGGGACTGCAGCGACTTAAAAGTAATTTAGGCCAGCACAGTGCCAGGGGCACGCCCACTGGCATTAGTTAGGTTTGTAATACTTCTGGCACACTTGTAACGCTGCAGGATTAGACTTTGTATTTTGTGGAGTGGACCCTTATATTTTCATTTACCTTGTCCATAGCAATAGTAACAGCCACATGGGAGAACGAGGAAACGGGGTGGAGGATCTTTCAACTGTTGCCGGATACTAGGGAGAAACTACAGATGGGATACTTATGTCGATTTGGGAAACGGGCTACACCCACGTGTGACTGTAGCCCTGAAGACAGTCCCCCCGCCACGTCTTTTATGAGTGTCCAGTAACGACGACGTCGCAACCTCACTACGTCACTAACCATCGAACCGAGACACCTATTCCCTGCAACGACGTGCCGATACCTATCAGATCCTCAGCACCTTGGCAAACCAGGTATCAGAGAAGAACCTGAGGGAGTTCATTAGGGACCATAATGGTCAATGAATAAAAAACCAATAAGACTGAGATGCACCTGTCCAGTACTGCAGGGCGCGGAATGGCCGATCGCCGTTACGACCGAGATCCGCCGCGCTCCAGGATCAGTGAGAGAAGTGTATAAAAATATTACCCCGATACAGCACTTCCATTCAGCTATTACGTGCTATCAGTATTGATTAGAACGCAGATATTAACTAACAACACTAAGACGATAGGGACTGCAGCGACTTAAAAGTAATTTAGGCCAGCACAGTGCCAGGGGCACGCCCACTGGCATTAGTTAGGTTTGTAATACTTCTGGCACACTTGTAACGCTGCAGGATTAGACTTTGTATTTTGTGGAGTGGACCCTTATATTTTCATTTACCTTGTCCATAGCAATAGTAACAGCCACTAACTAAAATATAAAGCAGCAACTGATGCTGTATTAATTATAAGGCCCGATAATTTGTTTAGGTAGTGGGTTATTTTGTATAATTCTTATTGTATTATATCAATAAAGTTTTTTTTTTAATCACAGTAGTTTCACAGTCAGAAGGTTTAATGAATACAACGATGTAATTATTTATTTTATACTGTCATAAATCACAAAATTGTTAGGTACAAATTACACAAACGTTAATTTTACTATTTGTAAATGCTCGACTAAGCTGGTGTCGTAATAAGGCCAGACAAATAAGACAAAAAAGGTCGAATGTGGGAAATAATTCGCGCAATCACAAATTTTTGTACATTGGTAGGAGGGAGTGCAATGAGCAACATATTAGAACATCTGACTAGTGGGGGCTGAGTGTGGGAGTGGGGGTGCATTAGAAGATGAGTTTTGTTACGGCGTAAAATCAGCGCCGGCACGCCAGTCGGGAACGACAGAGAAGAGAAGGCTCTGAGAGAAGGTCAGCCAGTCGCACGCTGACCGACCTCCGTCCAGGATGACAATGCGACAGCAGTTCGTTAGTAGCTAGGACCAGAAATGTTACTCGTGTTTGTCTATTCTGAAGAAAACTGGTTATTTTGTAAGTCGCCCTTTGCTTGCGACACATCTGTGTAATTGCACTTGGGGATGATCATGTATAAAGGACTATAAGAGTTCTCAGTTAAGTATTTGCACTTGTCTTGTTGTAATAAAACTCATTAATACGAGTTGTTTGGTTGTTTGTCTAGCGAACCGAGTATTCAGGGTTCCTAGACTTGGTGTGGCTCCCGGAAGAGGAAGTTATTCATGAGGTTCCTGTTGCTGCAACTGACCAATCAGCACGTGGCCTCGTCCTCTTGCAGTGTCATTAGAGTTTTCCACCCCGTGGTTAACAGTAGGGCAAGTATTGCGATCTACATTAGACTGATACCTGTACGAGAACTATACAGTGAAACAACTGAAACCTCATGATCGACAGCAACGTTCTGAGTTTGCTCGTCGGTTTCTGACATGGAGTGATGTTGACGACATGTGACCCGGCAATATTCTATTGATTGAGGAGGCACATTTTTCACTACAGAGTGCAGTGAACACACAGAAGTCCCGAATATGAGGTACTGTCAAATAGCGTGTTGGGCACGAAGAGCCATTCCACTCGCCGTGTATGACTGTGTGGCGTGGATTCACAACATCCTTTATTTTCGGTCCGATCTTCTTTGAAGAGAATACACCCGGAGGGCTTCGCAGGTGCCCCGTGGCGTCGGTACATTATCGAGACTTCCTTGTACAGCATGTGATGGGGCGACACCTCATGACGCTACCCCAGCGAAATATCTGTTTAACACAACATTCCACGAACGTGTTATCTCCGGTGGTTTTCCAGATTCATGGCCTTCAAAATCACCCGATCTGAACCCATATGACTTCTGGATCTGGTGGTATCTAAAGGAACGCTTTTATCGGGGATTGTTTCGTCGCTGCTTGATCTGAAGGCCAGAATACAGGAAAATTTTGGTTAGATTCCAGCGGAATTGCTGTGGGAAACTGTTGATCACCTCGCTTTTCGGATGCAGCATCTTGGCGATATCTCCGGTGCTCATAATGAACAAACTGCGTAAGCGGTGGTTAATAATAAAAGCAAAATTATCCGTTTCTCAGATGTTTTACCTTTTCCTGCCCGTTTCCTGTTCCTAATCCATTACGTGCGGAGAAATTTCTATACGTCTTTCTTGCATTCACGGCGCCAGATCTGCATCTAGGGGGCCAAAATTTTAACTGATTACTTTCCAGCGTAAATCGATTCCACATTAAGGCATTAGAATATCTACCAAGTTTCACTGCCAGGCAATAATTACAGACCGCACTGGACCTCTGTAAGTAGCTGCACATTAATTATAACTACCCAGTAGAACTGTAGATTAAAACTGAAGAAACTGCAAAAAGGTAGGAAATTAAGGGGATGGGGCCTGAAGAAGTTGAAAGAATCGGACGTTGTTGAGAGACTCAGAGGGAGCATTAGGCAGCGGTTGACTGAAATAGGGAAAAGGAATACAGTAGAAGACGCATGATTGGTTTGAAAGATGAGAGATGAAGTAATGAAGTAAGGTAACAGGACAAGTCTTAGTAGAAATCATTGAGTATTATTGGAGATATAGGAATTAAAAGGAGAAAATATTAAAGTACAGAAAACTAAGTAGGCGAAAGGGTATAGAATTGTTTGAAAGATGATACTGACAGGGAGTACAAAATGGCTAAGCAGGAATGCTCAGAGAATAAATGTAACGATATAGAGGTGTATACAATCAGGGTAATCATAGATACCACCTACAGGAAAATTAAAGAAACTTTTGGAGAAAATGAAAAGACCTATATCAATATCACGATCTCAACTGGAAACCTAATACTAAGCAAAGAAAGGAAAACTGAAAGATGGAACGAGTATGTAGAGGAGCTATACAAGGGAAAGGAATTTAAACCTGCTTCGGCAGTGAGTCATGCAGTAACACAAACGCGTCAATGCTCCAGACCCAAAGAGGAAACACAGAAAACACACAAACGTTAGGGTAATAAAACGCACATGGAGAAAACGCAGGAATAGTTGGAAAAACGTAGCCTGCACAAACACAGACAGAAAGAACTGTCCTTCAGAAAAAGAGCAGGTGGAAAAGAATTTGAAGGCAATATTATAAAAAGTGAAGGCAATGTAGATGAATACGGCACAGGAGATATGATAATGCTAGAGGAATTTGACAGAGCTCTGAACGACCTAAGAGGAAAGGAATACACGATATTCCCTCAGAACTACTGATGTGAACTACTGATATCTTCGAGTGAGCAAGTGAAGACAAAACTATTGCACCTGGTGTGCAAAATGTACGAGACAGGCGAAGTACCCCGACACTTCAAGAAGAATGTTATAATACCAATTCCAAAGAAACGAGAAGCTGACAGGTATGAATATTACCGAACTACAAGTCGTGGCTACAATGTACTACCATGAACACGAATTATTTACTGAGGAATGGAAGAAACTGGTGGAAGCCAACCTCGGGGAAGAAAGCTTCATTCCCCCCAGAGAAATGTGGACAAACGCGAGGGGATACTGACCCTACGATATATCTTGGGAGAAAAATTTAAAGAAATTTGAAGAAACGTCAACTGGCATATACTATTTGAAATTCTGAATGTAGCTTGGGTAAGATACATGGAGCGAAAAGTTATTTACAACTTGTACAGGAATCAGATTTATAAGAGTCAGGGGGCATGAGAGAGAAACACAGGTTGAGAAGGGAGTGAGACCAGTTTGTAGGCTATCCCTGACGTTATTCAATCTATACAGTGACCAATCAGTAAAGGAAACCAAAGAAATATTTGGAGTAGGAATTAAAATTCAGGGAGAAAAAAAATCTCTCAGATTTGACGATGACGTTCTAATTCTGTCAGAGACAGCGAAGGAAGAGCAGTTGAGCGGAGTGGAGAGTGTTTTGTTAGGATACAGAATAAACAACAAAAGCAAAACAAGGATAACAGAATGTACTCAAACGAAATCTGGCCATGCTAAAATGAGACATTTGAACTAGTAGATGAGTTTTGCTTTTTGGGCAGTAAAGTAGATGATGATGGCCAAAGCAGAAAGGATATAAAACGTATAATGGAAATGGTAACAAAATCGTTTCTGAAGAAGAGAAATTTGTTAACATCGAATATGGATATCAGTGTTTGGAGCCTTTTATGGAACTGAGATGTGGACGGAAAACGTTTCAGACAGGAAGAGAAGAGAAGCTTTAAAAGTGGTGCTACAGGAGAATGCTGAAGATTAGAAGGGTAGATCATGCAGTCAATGAGAAGGAACTGAAATTAATTCAGGAGAAACAAAATCTGTGGCATCACTTGACTAAAAGAAGGGATCGATAGATAGGATACATTGTCGGAAATCAAGGAATCATCAGTTTAGTTATTGGACGGAAGTGTAATGAAATTGTAGAGGGAGACCAAGAGACGTACAGAGCAATCAAGTTCAAATGGATCAAGGTTGCAGTAGTTATTTGGAGATGATGCTTGTACAGGATAGAGTAGCGTGGAGAACTGTGTCGTTGGACTGAAGACCGCAACGAGAACCAGGGTACACAATACTATCACATCTGCCTCGCATATGCGATAATTTGGACAGCAGAAGCTACAGTTCCAGCGTTTTGTTGCCCGCTCATTCAGCGAGGTCTCCGTGATGTAACTTTTCAAAAAATGATGCCAGATCTCAAGCTGCATGTGCAGTACTGACTTAATTGGATACAGAAAGTTCTGACTGTTGCCCTGACCAGCGCGTTCTCCAGGTCTCTCTCCCACTAAAACATCCGCTCATGGGTAACCGAAAGACACGCACGCCAAATTCCTCAGCCGCTAAGATGCTGAATTTGGGCGGAGAGTTGAGTCAGCATGGAATGGCGCACTCGTATCTGCCATCAATGCTCTGTTAAACCCCATATCCAGCAAGACTGGAGCCACTGTTTCTGCAAGATGTATCTGGACAGATATCTCCTTTGTGGCCTATTTACTGTTGTTGAGTCGACCATATTGCCGCTTTGGTCATCACTCAGGGAAAGTTTTTGTACGTAAGCTTTCTTCTGTATTGTGACACTTAAGGTACGGATGGTTTGAATATGGACATATGCCTCTGAAACTAGTCACCATCAATAAATAAAAAATACAGTTTTTAATGCAAGTTATGACAGAGCTATAAATATTTCTTTTAATTATGAACACGTTGTGGACACACTTTTCGCATGTAGCATGCTGCGAGTTCGTAAAACAGTCTCTCACCGCTTCGGTCACATCACGGGGGAATGGAGCGCACAAGCTACGTGTTCAGCAGCCCTTCTCAAACGATTTTAAATAAACTTTTCTGCAAAAAAATTATCCCCTCACATCTCATAGCTTCATTCGATTCACCAGACCCGTGTTGAAATGGATTTCATTGCTTTAATTGTTATATTTAATGAGATATTTCGACTTTAATTAATGTACTGCCCAAGATTCCAATACTCTGAAGAGCCAGAGAAAGTGGTACACCTACCTAGTATCGTGTAGGGCTCCCATGAGCACACGGAAGTGCCACAACATGACGTGGTACGGACTCGAGTAATGTTTGAAGTACTGCTGGATGGAATTGACACCATGAATCCGTAAGAGTACGACTGGGTGGTGATCTCTTCTGAACAGCACGTTGCAAGGCATCCAAGATATGCTCAATCATGTTCATGTTTAGGGAGTTTGGTGCCCAGCAGAAGTGTTTAAACTGAGAGACGTGTTCTTGGAGTCACTCTGTAGCAATTCTGGACGTGCAGGGTGTCGCATTGTCCCGCTAGGATTACTCAAGTCCGTCGGAATGCACAATGGACATGAATGGATGCAGATGATGAGACAGGCTTCTTACGTACGTGTCACCTGTCAGAGTCGTATCTAGACGTATCAGGGGTTCTATATTACTCCAACTGCACACGTTCCACACCAATATAGAGTCCCCACCAGCTTGAACAATCCTCTGCTGACATTCAGTCTCCGTGGATTAATGAGGTTGTCTCTATACCCGTACACGTAAATCTGCTCGATACCTATTTGAATCGAGGCTCGTCCGACCAGGAAATATGTTTCGAGTCATCAACAGTCTAATGTCGGTGTTGACGGGTCCATGTGAGGCGTAAATCTTGTGTCGTGTAGTCATCAAGCGTACACGAGAGGGCCTTCGGCTCCGAAAGCCCATATCGATGATGTTTCGTTGAATGTTTCGCACGTTGACACTTGTTCATGGTGCAGCACTGAAATCTGCAGCAGTTCCGGGAAGGGCTACGCTTCTGTCACGTTGAACGATTCACTTGAGTCGCCGTTGGTCCCATTCTTGAAGGATTTTTTTTCCGTCCGCAGCGTTGTCGGAGATTTGATGTTTTTCCGGTTTTCTGATATTCACGGTACACTCATGAAATGGTGTCGTACGGGAAAATCCTCACTTCATCACTACCTCGGAGATGCCGTGACCCGTCGCTCGCGCGACGAATATAACACTATGATGAGACTCAGTTAAATGTTGAAAACCTGTCGTTGTAGTAACCGATCTAACAAATGCGCCAGACACTTGTTGCGTAGCCGATCGCAGCGCCGTATTCTGCCTGTTTACATATCTCTGTATTTGAATACGTGTTCCTGTTCCAATTTCTTTGCCGCTTCAGTGTAGTTTACAATAAAATATATGGGTCACTACGAGTTTGCTTTTGTTGTATGTTAGATCATAATTTTCTGCATGCGAAATGAAGCTAACAACTTGAATTTTTCTTTACGCTTCAGACAAGATCGACATATAATCCCAACTCGAGAAAATGGGTTGCATGTAGAGGATATAGTGTCCCCATTACTAAAAAAATACTAAAAATTAAGTGTAAAAGGAAATAGTGTAGGAAATAACTCAGACAAAAACAATATGCAGTTTTGAAGTGCACGAACATATGAAACGCATAAAAACGTTCTTTAACGAATACATAAACGTGTTTTGGTATGCTGACACAGCATCGATAGAAAACCGCGTAATCTGTGAAAAAGACAATATGCTGTATAACATCGCTTATCTTCTTTGTTAGATAGTTACTAATTAAAATCAGTCTTGATCACAAATTGGCCGGCCAAAGTGGCCAAGCGGTTCTAGGCGCTACAGTCTGGAACCGCGCGACCGCTACGGTCGCAGGTTCGAATCCTTCCTCGGGCATGGTTGTATGTGATGTCCTTAGGTTAGTTAGGCTTAAGTAGTTCTAAGTTGTAAGGGACTGGTGACCTCAGAAATTAAGTCCCATAGTGCTCAGAGCCATTTGAACAATTTGATCACAAATTTATTTATTCTGGTAACCGATTTCGACCACGCCGCTGGTCATCTTCAGACCAAAATGCTGTATGAGCAGGATCCTCCTTCTGGTGGTAAATCTTCGTTAGAGTAACAGTGCAGAACATTTCTTTCGTGGGCTGAAAATAATGCAGTTGTACTGTCCGCTGATTCGATGTAAAGATCTGCAATAATTTATATTTATTTAAGTGGTGCTGAAGGAGCTCCTCCATGTCAAATAAATAAGCATTTCAGAATATTAGAAATAATTGCGACCAATGTTAACAGGATCTCTGGTGTTGTGGTTGGAAGCTCAATAATACGTCGCCATTACGTGATCTACAATACGTCGCCATCATGTGCTAAATTCAAACTTTCTGAGCTGTAATGCAGAACCTTCACCCTTGAGATAAATAGACAGCAGTTCCAATTTGAATAATGATTTTGTAGAATGCCCACATAGTACTAGGGACAGAAAGTTGGCTGAAACCAGATTCTAAACTCACGTCGGAATGTATACCGCAGAGAAAGGCTGGACAGTGAGAGGGGAGGGGTGTTTATAGCAATAAAAAGTGCAATAGTATAGAAGGAAATTGGTGGAGATCTGAAATGTGAAATAATTTGGGGGAAGGTCACGGTTAGAGCAGGCTCAAACATGGTAATTGGATGTCTCTATAGACCCCCTGGCTCAGCAGCTGTTGTGGCTGAGCAGCTGAAGGAAAATTTGGAAAATATTTCTAGTAGATTTCCCCACCATGTTGTAGTTCTGGGTGGCGATTTTAATTTGCCGAATATAGACTCGGAGTCTCAAACGTTTGTGACGGGTGGCAGGGACAAGGAATCCAGTGAACATTTTTTTAAGTGCATTATCTGAAAACTACCTTGAGCAGTTAAACAGAGAACCAACTCGTGGCGATAACATATTAGACCTTCTGGTGACAAGCACACCCGAAATATTTGAAACAATTAACGTAGAACAGGGAATCGGCGATCATAAAGCGATTTCTGCATCAATGATTTCAGCCGTAAATAGAAATATTAAAAAAGGTAGGAAGATTTTTCTGTTTAGAAAAAGTGACAAAAAGCAGATTTCAGAATACTTGACGGCTCAACACAAAAATTTTGTCTCAAGTACAGATAGTGTTGAGGATCAGTGGAAAAAGTTCAAAACCGTCGTACAATATGCATTAGCTGATTATGTGACAAGCAAGGTCGTAAGAGATGGAAAAGAGCCACCGTGGTCCAACAACCGAGTTAAAAACAGCTGCGGAAGCAAAGGGAACTTCACAGCAAACATAAACATAGCCAATGCCTTGCAGACAAACAAATGCGAGAGGTGTTCAATGAATTCGAAAGTAAAGGTCTATGCACTGACTTGGCAGAAAACCCTAAGAAATTTTGGTCTTATGTCAAAGCGGCAGGTGGATCAAAACAAAAGGTCTAGACACTCTGTGACCAAAATGGTACTGAAACAGAGGATGACAGACTGAACGCCGAAATACTAAATGTCTTTTTCCATAGCTGGTTCACAGAGGAAGACTGCACTGTAGTTCCTTCTCTAGATTGTCGCACAGATGACAAAATGATAGACATCGAAATAGACAACAGAGGGATAGAGAAACAATTAAAATCGCTCAAAAGAGGAAAGGCCGCTGGACCTGATGGGATACCAGTTAGATTGTACACAGAGTACGCGAAAGAGCTTGCCCCCCGTCTTGCAACGGTTTACCGTAGGTTTCTAGAAGAGCGTAGCGTTCCAAAGGATTGGAAAAGGGCACATCCCCGTTTTCAAGAAGGGACGTCGAACAGATTTGCAGAACTATAGACCTATATCTCTAGCGTCGATCTGTTGTAGAATTTTGGAACACGCATTATGTTCGAGTATAATGACTTTTCTGAAGACTAGAAATCTACTCTGTAGTAATCAGCATGGGTTTCGAAAAAGACGGTCGTGTGAAACCTAGCTCGCGCTATTCGTCCACGAGACTCAAGAGGGCCATAGACACGGGTTCCCAGGTAGATGCCGTGTTTCTTGACTTCCGCAAGGCGTTCGATACAGTTCCCCACAATCGTTTAATGAACAAAGTAAGAGCATACGGACTATCAGAACAGTTGTGTGATTGGATTGAAGAGTTCCTAGATAACAGAAAGCAGCACGTCGTTCTCAATGGAGAGAAGTCTTCTGAAGTAAGAGTATTTTCAGGTGTGCCGCAGGGGAGTGTCGTAGGACCGTTTCTATTCACAATATACATAAATGACTTTGTGGATAACATTGGAAGTTCACTGAGACTTTTTGCGGATGATGCTGTAGTATATCGATAGGTTGTAACAATGGAAAATTGTACTGAAATGCAGGAGGATCTGCAGCGAATTGACGCGTGGTGCAGGGAATGGCAATTGAATCTCAATGTAGACAAGTGTAATGTGCTGCGAATACATACAAAGAAAGATCCCTTATCATTTAGCTACAATATAGCAGGTCAGCAACTGAAATCACTTAATTCCATACATTATCTGGGAGTAGGCATTAGGAGTGTTTTCAAGTGGAATGATCATATAAAGTTGATCGTCGGTAAAGCAGATGCCAGACTGAGATTCATTGGAAGAATCCTAAGGAAATGCAATCCGAAAACAAAGGAAGTAGGTTACAGTACACTTGTTTGCCCACTGCTTGAATATTGCTAACCAGTGTGGGATCCGTACCATACAGGATTGTTAGAAGAGATAGAGAAGATCCAACGGAGGGCAGTGCGCTTCCTTACAGGATCATTTAGTAATCGCGAAATCGTTACGGAGATGATAGATAAACTCCAGTGGAAGACTCTGCAGGAGAGACGTTCAGTAGCTCGGTACGGGCTTTTGTTGAAGTTTCGAGAACATACCTTCACCGAGGAGTCAAGCAGTATATTGCTCCCTCCTACGTATATCTCACGAAGCGACCAGGAGGATAAAACCATAGAGATTAGAGCCCACACGGAGGGATACAGACAATCTTTCTTTCAACGAACAATACGATACTGGAATAGAAGAGAGAAACGATAGAGGTACTCAAGGTACCCTCCACAACACACCGTCAGGTGGCTTGCGGAGTATGGATGTAGAAGTAGATGTAGATGAGTAAAACAATATTTCATCGTTATTACGCTTCCAAACACGTGTACCAGGGAACAGATTCCGCTTCTACTCATGATTCCAAAAGTTTACGAGAAGACTGAATTAAATTCGACGTCTAGAAAATATTTAATAATAACCAAATATGTTTCAAAGGAAATGTTCCAAACAAATAATCATTTTGAGTTTTTCTATAATGCTATTCCGACTCAGTAAAGAATATTACAAAATCCAACTGAAAAAATTGCTTAAGGCTGACGTCGTGACAGATATTAGATGCTCGCACTTCACCCTATAACACAGCCAGTTTGCCATATCAAAATGATTTTTTGGCAAATGATAGCGAGAATCTTTATCTAATGCTAGATACGAATAACCGCAGATTTTTTCAATAAATTAATGTTTTTACTTATGGCTGCCGAATGGTGAAAGGAGAATAAGAATTGAACTGTAACAACTTAATTGAAGGAATCACACATACATTTTTATGATAAACATAATCATTTCAAACGCTATTAACTGGGTTTGTCCTTAATTGTTTGTTTAGTAATAGAGGACTCTGTTAAATGGTAACAGCATTAGCATGTTAGTGAGGTGAGATGGTGTGAACGCGCTGCTTTTTGGCAAAAGAAGCTAATTTGAACACATCAACAAGAGAAAGGCAAAAAGTTTACAACTCAGGTAAAAATACCTCGCTCGCACCTTTTCTTGCAGTTTTAGTGTAATTTTGTAACCCATTGTATTTTTAGTGATAAGAGGTGGACCTGTTTAATTATTGGCCATACTGGCATAACTTGTTAATACGATCCTTGCAAACTCACTTTCTTTACCTTACAAGTTACGTATGATAAACGTTTGTCTGAGGGATTCAGCTGTAGAACTACCGGGTGATCAAAAAGTCAGTATAAATTTGAAATTTTTATAAACCACGGAATAATGTAGATCGAGAGGTAAAAATAGACACACATGCTTGGAATGACATGGAGTTTTATTAGAACCAAAATGCAGGATGGCCCTCCACCCAATATTGCTAGACGCGTGAAAGATCTCTTGCGCGTCGTTTGGTGATGACCGTGTGCTCAGCCGCCACTTTCGTCATACTTGGCCTCCCAGGTCCCCAGACCTCAGTCCGTACGATTATTGGCTTTAGGATTACCTGAAGTCGCAAGTGTATCGTGATCGACCGACATCTCTAGGGATGCTGAAAGACAGCATCCGACGCCAATGCCTCACCATAACTCCGGACATGCTTTACAGTGCTGTTCACAACATTATTTCTCGACTACAGCTATTGTTGAGGAATGATGGTGGACGTATTGAGCAATTCCTGTAAAGAACATTATCTTTGCTTTGTCTTACTTTGTTATGCTAATTATTGCTATTCTGATCAGATGAAGCGCCATCTGTCGGACATTTTTTGAATGCTTGTATTTTTTGTGGTTCTAATAAAACCCCATGTCATTCCAAGCATGTGTGTCAATTTATACCTCTCTATCTACATTATTCCATGATTTATTCAGTTTTCAAATTTATACTGACTTTTTGATCACCCGGTATATCTGCCCTACATCTACATCAACATTTATACTCCGCAAGCCACCCAATGGTGTGTGGCGGAGGGCACTTTACGTGCCACTGTCATTACCTCCCTTTCCTGTTCCAATCGTGTATGGTTAACGGGAAGAACGGCTGTCTGAAAGCCTCCGTGCGCGCTCTAATCTCTCTAATTTTACATTCGTGATCTCCTCGGGAGGTTTAAGTAGGGGGAAGCAATATATTCGAGACCTCATCCAGAAACCCACCCTCTCGAAACCTGGTGAGCAAGCTACACCGCGATGCAGAGCGCCTCTCTTGCAGAGTCTGCCACTTGAGTTTGCTAAACATCTCCGTAACGCTTTCACGGTTACCAAATAACCCTGTGATGAAACGCGCCGCTCTTCTTTGGACCTTCTCTATCTCCTCCGTCAATCCGATCTGGTACGGATCCCACACTGTTGAGCAATACTCAAGTATAGGTCGAACGAGTGTTTTGTAAGCCACGTCCTTTGTTGATGGACTACATTTTCTAAGGACTCTCTCAATGAATCTCAACCTGGTACCCGCCTAACCAAAATTAATTTTATATGATCATTCCACTTCAAATCGTTCCACATGCATACTCCCAGATATTTTACAGAAGTAACTGCTACCAGTGTTTGTTCCGCTATCATATTATCATACAATAAAGGATCCTTCTTTTTATGAATTCGCAACTGCTCTGTCATGTGTGCAAGGGAGCCTACCGTTGTCTCCTCATCCCCTGGGCCGTCTGCACACGTAGGGGCAAGTAGTTTTGTACGCACTCTGCAAAATTTCGCACGTTGTATACCCCCAACACCTTTGGTAGTGTATTCTTCTTACTACAATGCACGCACACAATAAGTAATACTTTGTTATTTTCTATTCTTTCCAGTGTTTCGACGGCCAGCAGTGTAGTTTTCTAAAACAATATTACAGTGACTTTGAAATGGAAAGTCTACAATCAGTGTGGACTACCAGTTTCACCACACTTTAGTGAGACATACATTTTAAATGCCGAAACAATGCAAAAAGTGAGGGTAGCTCAACAAACAATGAAGAAGTGAGTGTTGGAAATGCTAGGAGTGATACGGAAAAGAAAAAAAAAACAAATAATTCTATCAGGGTGATGTAGAGAGGAGGATGCAACCTCTTTCTGCAGGCTGAGGTGACATAAACCGAGGGATAGCGACATGCACAACGTACTGATGGCGGCAGAATCGCGTTCACAAGATATAAAAGTGCAGTGCATTAGCAGAGCTGTCATTTGTACTCAGGTGATTCATGTGAAAAGGCTTCCTACGTGACTGTCGCCGCAGAACACGGATTGGCAGACTTTGAAAGCGCAATCGTAGATGGAGCTACACTAGTGGGACATTATATTTTCGGATGTCGTTAGTGAATTCAATATTTCGAGATGCGGTATCAAGAGTGTGCCGAGACTAGGAAGTTTCAGTCATTACCTTTCACCATGGATGACGCAGTGGCCAATGGGCTTCACTTAATGACCGAGACCAGTGGCGTTTGAGTAGATTTGTCAGTGCTAACAGACAAGCAAACTGCGTTAAATTATTGCAGACGTCAGTATGGGACGGACGACGAACGTATCCGTTAGGACAGTGTGCTAAATGTCGCATTAATGGACCACGACAGCAGACGACCGACGTGAATGTCTTTGCTAACAGCACATCACCTGCTGCTCATCTCCTGGGCTCGTGACCATGTCGGTCGCACCCTAGATGACTGGAAATGCGTGGCCTCGTCCGATGAGTGCCGATTTCTATTGGTAAGAGCTGATGGTAGGGTTCGAGTGCGGCGCAGACCCCACGAAGCCATGAACCCAAATTGTCAACGAGGCACTGTGCGAGATGGTAGTGGCTCCGTTATGTTATGGGCTTTGTTTACAAGGAACAGACTGGGTCCTGGTTACGTTCAGCTACTTGGAGATCATTTGCTGCCATTCATGGACTCCATGTTCCCAAATAACACTGTACCATGTCACCAGGCCACCACTATTCGTGATGGGTTTGAGAACATTCTGGACAATCCGAGCGAATGATTTTGCCAGCCAGGCTGCCCGACATGAAATCCATCGAAAATATATCGGGCATAAGTGAGAGATCAGTTGTTGTGCAAAATCCTGCACGGCAACACTTTCGCAATTATGGACGGCTATAAAGGCAGCATGGTCAATATTTCAGCAGGGGCTTGCAACAACTTTTTGAGTCCATGCCACGTCAAGTTGCTTCAATACATGGAGCTAAAGGAGGTCCGGTACAATATTAGGACGTATCCCATGACTTTCGTCACCTCAGTGTAAAAGGAGGTCTGAGTCACTGACCACACCGCTAGGATAGAAACTTTAAATTTGAAGAGGGTCTTATACCGTGGGCGTCATTTAAGAAGAGAATTTTCGAAATTTCGCCCCTTAGGGGGTAAAGTAGAGATTGAAAGGATTTTTGAAGATAGTCAATATTAGGGCAATTTTGAAGCTAGAACTACGAAAATTGGTATTTCGATTCTCAGTCATAAATGAAGAAACACGTTTCTCAGTATTTTTCGAAATTTAGCCTCTATGGGACTGAAAGATGGATCATTATTAAACAACTGCTAAAACATTTTTAAAGCGACATCTATGGAAATCGGCATTTGACTTCTCGGTTACAAACAAAAACATACTTGTTTCACTGTGCTTGGAAATTCAATCTCTAAGTTGGGTGAAATAGTGGATGAAAGTTTTTACTGAAATATTTCATTGCGAAAGCATTTTTGAAACTAAATATCTGAAAATTTGTATTTCGCTTCTAGGTTAGAAATTTAAAAATTCGTGTTTCAGTCTTTTTTGGAAATCAACTCCTAATGGGGGTTACATTGGGGACGGAAATTGTTATGAAAATATTTGTTACATGAATACATGTTTAAAGCTAAATCTACGAAAACTGGTATTTGACTTGTAGATGAATATGTGTTAGGGGGATGAAAATTTTTGCGGAAATATCACCACAAGGACTCAAACGCAGGACTAACAAAGACCTCCGACTTCAACTACCAGACTTGCGTACAATCGGGAAAGACCATGCTTCTATGGCCTTAATTAGCACGAAAAGGCCGGCCGCTGTGGCTAAGCGGTTCTAGGCGCTTCAGTCCGGAACTGCACTGCTGCTACGGTCGCAGGTTCGAATTATGCCTCGGGCATGGCTGTTGTGATGTCCTTAGGTTAGTTAGGTTTAAGTAGTTCCAAGTCTAGAGGACTGATGACCTCAGATGTTAAGTCCCATAGTGCTTAGAGCCATTAGAACCATCTGAAGTACGAAAAGTGTAGAAGATGGTGCAATTTTTGAGGAAAACAAAAAATCTGTGTAGACCATACAGTCCATGCGAGCGGTGCAGCGGGCGCTAAGCTTGTTACATCTGTAATGGAACTGAAGGGAGTAGGATTTGACATGTAGCCAGATGAATGGATGAAAGATAGACCAAAAAATTCTTACATTGAATCCAAAAGAGTATGGCTATCTGCAAGTAAACATCATATTTCCCAAAACTCTGTGTCACAGATCGTTTCATCAGTGTATACATCCCTTCCTGTCTCTCCAAGACATTAGCCATCTTAAATGTGCAGCGCAGCGGGTACAGAAGTTCCTATAACAATGATATACTTCCTGTTCCACTCTGTCATTTACCCGCCGCCTTCTCTAAATCTCTTACTGAAGGAAGAACACCTCTGTTCAGTAACACCTTTCATAATACTGGGTATCTGAATCACATTTTTGCCGTCAAAATACAGCCAATGAAATACCTTATAATGCAGGAATGGCGCTTGTCTATGATACTGAACTAACGCTTTACCCCATTGCAACTAATTAGTATCCTATTCCAGAAGATATTTCCCTTATCCCAAGCCTGATGGATGAATGAAGCTATAAAAAAATACATTAAAAAAAACATGGAACAATTCGGAGTAGGTGCCGTATGAACATTAACACTAATCATAATGAAATGTACCTGGGAAAATGTGTAGCGAGGCGAACTGGTGTTAGATCTACAAAGGGAAGTCTTTTCTGGAGTACAAGAGATAATAAAAGATCGAGACGTTGACCTAAGGAGAGGTAGGTCGGTGACAGGGCCGAAACTGATGCGTGCAGCTGAAAACGTCATGCGATACCGTCTAATATTGTGTCAGACCTACTTTGGTCCTACATAATGCAGCAACACGACGTGGCGTTAACTCAAAAGGTCGTTGGAAATCCCTTGCAGAAATATTCAGCCATGCCTCTATGGCCATCCATAATTACAAAAACGTTGCCGGTGCAGGATTTTGTACACCAACTGACCTCTCAACCATGTCCCATAATTGCTCGATGGAATTCTCCGGAAATTTCTTTAAACCAGTCACAAACAGTTGTGGTCCGATGACATGGTACATTGTCAGCCACAAAAATTCCATCGTTGTTTCGGAACATGAAGTCCATTCCATGTAAACACAGCCCATGGCATTATGGAGCCACCACCAGCTTGCGTAATGGGTCCATACCCTCGTATGTCGTGCTGTTAGCAATGACATTCTCCCACCAATGCACGCCCTTTTACACCTTCTGTGCGCGGTACTACCTCCATCTGTATTTGTATTAATCGATATGCCACAATTTTTCTCAGCTCAGTGTGCATAATGCATGGAAACGTCTAGAGGGATCTTTCATCCATGTGAATGTCCGAAGCTTCTGCTGCTGCTGTGAAAACAACTAGTAATCAATAAACTACAGATTTCAGGTGTTTCGCTTTATTTGATAAAGATTTTGACAATGTGAATCAAGACATAAATTATGTGTCTATAACAAGTAAGTAATGACTTCGGTAAGACTCTGGAATTGAGTTATCGACCTTCGTTCTATGGATCAATAACTACGTTACGTGTCTAGGAAGGTTCAATTTTTGAATCTTCACTTTTCTTTCGTGTCAATAACTTTTCACCGTTTCTTTATGTTATACAATGTGAAACCTGATAGTCAAGGGAAGGCAGGATTCGGTTACGATTGTGGACGGGGCCGTAATCAGTTACTATTGGTTGTCTTTTACAGTTCACACATTTATTTTTAAAGTAGTAATTCCAGGTTAAACAATAAAAAATAAAAGATACCACACGTTATTAATGAAGGAAGAAACACCTATGCAAAGAATTGTGTTTTCAGTGCGTTACAATTTAGCAAATCACCATAAAATACAGATACAGATAATGTTCTATTTTTAAAAAAAAAAAAAAAACAATCCGCTGCGATCACGGCTGAAGGCCTTACACGCCAAGAATGGAAATAAATTAAGAATGTTTAAGAAATCTTTGCAATTACAACTTACAGGTATTGAAATAATAAAAAGTAAGAGGCCACAACCACAGCAGAAGGTATCTGACGCCAGGAATGACAGTAAATAGTGTTTTAAGGCTTACTGCTAAAATACAAATATCGAATTATTTTTTTAAAGCAAATGACCACAATCATGGCTGAAGGCCTGACACGCGAGGAATGGCAATTACGTAAAAGTTTTAGAAACCTACTGTAAAACAGGAAATACAAATAAAGGTTAATTAAAAGAAACAAGCAACTGACCACCAAATGGGTGAAATAAGATGATGGTAACCTTATAACGCAACCCTTGCACTGCTAGATTTATTCCAGAAGGCGACCGGAAATATTAACTAGAGATGCATAACCTTTAATGTAGACTTTACAAGTTGTGGTAATAAATAATACAATAATAATACACAAGGACCAGTCACAGACGATGCTCCAGGAATCGCCATCTGAGAAGGTCCGGCAACAAACACTTCCGCGAGCGATGAGTTGGCAGCCAAGAGTTGCATTCACTTCACAAGACGGTAACTCAGACTAATGGCAGTGAAACGAATGTCTAATTATAATCTTGCAGAAGCTACCTAACGTCTGATAAACCAAATGCAACGATGGAACAATACGCCAAAGTCGGAACCGGTGATCTGCCCTATGTCCCCAGAATACTGTGTTTAGAGCGCCTGGAACGAGAAAGGAACCACTACCAGATTTCCTTCCGATTCCACAAACCTGAAAATCTGAACAAACAAGTCACAGTACAGAATACCAGACCAACCAACAGTAACTTAAACCCCACTCGCTTTGCGTGCGAGGCATAATCGAAATGTAATCAACCAGAATCAGCAACCGCACCTCATTGCGGAAACAATTGCAAAGCCAGCCAAAACCAAGTACCAAAGGAGTGACAGCAAATTCATTAGGCCGCCAAACGCACACTGAACTCACTATGACAACTCTGACGATGGTTGGCACAATGAAACGAATCTCTTCACTGGTTTATTAATTCACAGTTGAGTAACCACACCGTCTAAGCACTGAGCCAAGTGCTTTTAACGCAGTAGGGTCTTCAAGTATTAAGCGGTACACAGATCCACCAAGCTGCACATGACGGTGCGATGATAATCTGTCACAACATCACATACGCACTACAGGGCCCACACGGGTGACTGACTCCGCTATACTTGCATTTGAATGCACTCATCTTAAAGCTTGCTGGATCCGGTTTACAACGAGGTCTTGCACCCTCGTGACCACAGCCCTTCCATCCGGCAGTCCATGTGTGCCGCCAGCGGCCCCATCATGTTCACGCCCTGCACAGGCTTGGCCCCTCCTGAGGCCCCAACCGAACTGGTCCACTCACACTACACGGAAAAACAACGACGTCGGCCTAAAGATAAGGCAGCAATTACTACATATCGATAACCGCCGCTGTTGCCACTAGCGGACAGGAAATGCTTGCGAAACGAGTGGGGCCAGTCAAGACGAGAAGAAGACAAACAGCCGCAACCATTTCAACTAAAGGATACGGTCTGGCCTCCAACAGAGGACGGAACCTACAAACAGCACCAACGCGAGCCACAGCACAGCTCACAATGTTTACTTCGTTTCACACGATACACAAATTGTGAAGACGTCGTATTAGATATATTGGGCGACCAAGATAAAAGAGGCCCAGTATTATACTGATGGTGATATTTGAAGCTATCTGAGTGTTGCTGTGTCAGTGTTTTTCTTTCTTAATGCTAGTGTGGCGGTCCTATTGTGTCATGTGACGTAACGTGATGTTGAGCGACGATATAGTGATCAGTGCTGCGTTGTCAGTTTGAAGCTTGTTGTGAATACTGTTCTTTAAAATGCCTTCTCCAATCGAACAAAGAGTGTTTAGTGTTGAACCTTTTTTTGGCTGTTAGGTGTTTACAATGTTAACTCAAATATTTACGATGAACTATTCAGAGACAGCTGCTCCCTCAAAAAGTGTTGTGCCGAATTGATCACTAAATTTCGAGCAGCAGGTTCAGTCGCTACCTCAAACGTAACCGAGTAAAGACAGTTTGTGCGCCGGCAAATATTGAATGTGTTTACAAGTCTCCATGAAACTTTCAAATTTATCGTCCAGACTAAACATCAAACGAATGTCATGCAAGAACACGCTGAAGCTGTTACACATGCGAGCATACAAAGTAAGGGTGATGCAAACATTAAAACTATGGATTAGACACAACGACAACATTATTGCGAATGGTTACTCTGCTATGTCGCTGATGGTTATCGGGATACATGTCTTTACTCCAGCTCAGAAGAAGCATGGTTTCACATTAGCGGATATGTGAATTCTCAAAACACATGCTATTGCAGTCCCAAATCATTAATTGGAAGTGCATAGGTCTGGTGTTTGACGAGGAGACCGTTGACTGGAAAAGGCCCTGTACTTCATATTAATACAGTTACGTGAGGTTTTCCCTGTAGCTCTAGAAATGGTTCTAGCGGAGCCGTCGGATGTCGTTGTGAAATTCCCATAAGATTTCATCAGCGCAACCGACAAACAGTTGCCAGTCTTACAAGGAAACATTTACAAGTCTCAAAAATGGTCTTGATGAACCATTGTGAGTGTACACAGGGGCCAAAATAATGCAATATGTATTATTTTATTTCTGTTCAATTTCACTTATAAAACAATTTCACTTGTAAAACATACCCCAAAAGGTAATTTGGCACATTAGGTACAGGGGGGAATACCTTCGAAACCATGATTCATGAAAAATATTTTTCCTATAAATGTTGATAAGTAATTAGCGTTCTTGTAAACTGTGTAATCAACTTTTGTAGAATTTTAAAATTTAGCAAATTATTCCACCATCATTAATTAATTTTGAAAAATGAAATCTTTTGTTACAACAAAATTAATAAATATGAACGACATTTTTCGTACCATTGTTTCCAAGAAATTCCCTGTAAGCCTAATATGTCAAATTACCTTTCGGGGTGCGTTTTATCTTTTAAAAGTGAAAAGTGGCTCCATTAAAAAAATACTTGTGTTATTTTTTGCCCCTCTACATAGCCACCAGGTTTCAACAAGATAGTTTATTAACACTTCGGAATATTCATTTTGTTAGCCGGAAAAGCATAAGCGTAAAGGCTCCATATTCGGTGGCCAATAGCGATGATTTTCTTATCGGCAGCGTGAAGGACAGCGATACCACCTGTCGGGCGACGAACCGAGAACTTTGGTTCAATTGCATAGCCTGTCGTTCCTAGATCAATCCATATGAAGGGTCCAGTGATGGCTGCTTGACCATTTTTAAATATTTTAAATTTTTTCTATGTGATTTCCCTATACTTGCGAAGTTCAAAACAGTTTTATTTAAAAAAATAATTTATCTTGTATCTTTACTGGATGGTAGCCATTTTTATTTGTAGGCGTGCCACCGTTTTTCAGTATGGAGACATCAGCTAAAATTTGAATATCTCTGCACTGGGTTAAGTTAGAACATTGCAACTGACATAACTGTTCTTAGAAAAGTGTCCTCTACAACATTGTCTATTACAGAAAATACCCTAAATTCAAAAATAACCAGTCAAAATGACCTCCAAAAGTTTGATATCCAAATTTTGAAAAATCCACTTTTTAGGCCCAAAAATAACAAAAAAGGAGTGATTTATGAGATTTTTTTTCCCTATAGTTAGATATCATACACTAATAGCCTTATATAGATCAAGAACACTTACAAATTGGAAGGTCAAAATTTTGTGACCTCCGCCCTAAGTGGTGTATTTTGGCTAGATCCTCAGGAACACACTCTGTATGTGTTTGTTTACATCATCGAAATGTCAAACTGATGATTGTGGGTGCAAAACAAAATGGTCTTAACTACAAAGAGTAACTAGATTTAATGATATGTGACACTAACAGCTATGTCTGCATGATGATTTTGTGCAATGAATGCCCTGGTAAGGAAACCGTTATTGAATTGTTTCACGAATATGCTGAGGAAATGCCAGATATTATTACCTTCAAACAATGGGTCACAACTGACAGGGCAGAAATGAGAACAGTGGTTAAATCTCAGGAAGAGTACTTAAAATATTTAATTGATAACTTACAAAAACTTAAAAGTCACCACTATGTCTCTACAATCCAAAGTAAGTTTTTGAAGGACAAAAAAGCCCAACTTCATGAAACTGAGTGCATAGTGCTACCTGATTTTGCAGAAAATTTTACATTTGTGATTCAGGATGCAATACAAGGGGACCACTTGGTCAATGACCAGGCAAAAGTGCATCCATTTAAACTCTACTTTAAAAATGAGAAAGATGAAGTTTGCAGTTCCTCAATTTGCATTCTAAGCGACTACTTGAAGCACAACAGTTTGGCTGTACATGTGTTTAATGGCTCTGAGAACTATGGGACTCAACTGCTGTGGTCATTAGTCCCCTAGAACTTAGAACTACTTAAACCTAAGTAACCTAAGGACATCACACACATCCATGCCCGAGGCAGGATTCGAACCTGCGACCGTAGCAGTCACACGGTTCCGGACTGCGCGCCTAGAACCGCGAGACCACCGCGGCCGGCGTACATGTGTTTAAAAAGTATGTAATAAATTACATAAAAGAAAATTTTCCCAAGGATGAGAAGCTGATATACTTTTCAGATGGATGTGGTAGCCAGTATAAGAACAAAAAGAATTTTTCAAATCTGTGCAACCACAAAGTTGACTTTGGGTTGGAGGCTGAATGGCATATTTTTGCATCTTGCCATTGTAAAAATCCATGTCATGGAGGAGGAGGTCCAACAAAACGTGAAGTAAGTAAAGTCAGCCTACAAAGACCAACCACAGACCAAATTCTCACAGTACAGGACATGTATATATTTTGTAAGAATACTATTAAAGGCATTCATTACCTATTTTCCGATCAAGAAAGAAGAAGTTCTGCATATGAAAACAACACTTCAAACCAGATTTGAAAACTATATAGCAATAAAAGGAACTAGGAATGTCCACAAATTCCTTGGCATTGCAGAAAACTTAGTTCGATTCTGTGTAACATAAGAAACCGAAATTTGTGAGGATAATTGTGTCAGTAAAACTACATCTCTGTCTTCAATGTTGAATGAGATAGTGGCATTTGTCTATGATGGAGAGTGGTGGCTTGCAGAGATTGTAAGAATAACTTTGGAAAACAATGATGTTTTTGTGCATTTTTACCACCCTGCTGGCCCAAGAACATCATTCAAGAAATCTACTAAGTGACAAAGTTTGGATACCATTGAAAATTGGCTTAAGGAAACGGAGGTCTTATTCTATATCACAGAAGATGTCTGAAGAAATAATTCTAAACATTCACGACCAGGTTTAGGGACAGTCGCATCTCGAAGGATGTTACTTAAAAATTTTTATTTTAAGTATGTCAAGATAATATAAATATTAATTTCAGTGATTTTTTCGCTGTTTGTATACAATTCAGTACCTTACTTCAATAATAATTTATTATATCCCGCCAATATCACACATAAATAGGCAACAACCATAACATCAATTGTAGAATAAAGTGAATAATTTACTCATTTTCAAAAATTCATATCTTTGTTCACAGTCAGGTATCGATGTTGAAATTTTTATAGTACGTTGCTACCATATAGGTATACAAACTGTGCAAAAATAATATTTTTATATTCGATTCTACCTGAGATAACTAGCCCCAAACTTTACAAAAAATGAAAATGCTCAAATTTTAAAACTTCATAAAAAATTAAGGAAACATTTGTAAGTGTTCTTGCTCTATATGAGGCTAGTAGTGTATAATACCTAAGGTTAGGAAAAAATATAGAATCTCATAAATCAATATAATCCAGTGCAGAGATATTCATATTTTTGCTAGCGTCTCTAAAATGAAACATTGTCACGCACTTACAAACGAAAATGGCCGCCATTCAGTAAAGGTGAGAGGTAATTTTTTTAAAAAAAGCTGTTTTGAACTTCTCAATTATAGGTTAATAACATAAAAAAATTAAAATATTTAAATATGGTCAAGCAATTAACGTTATTTTTATTGGACCACTTCATTTGGATTAACCGTGTAACTGCGTGCTGTCATCGGCCGCCCCATCGCCCTTATGCCGATATAGGAGTCAGAACTTGTGTGTGACCATCTTCGCCCCTGTTATCCGAATATTAGAATCGCTGACGAAGAGTCATCCCTTGGATGACGAGTAGTTTTAGTTTGTGGTGATCTGACATAGCCGGCCGCGGTGGTCTCGCGGTTCTAGGCGCGCAGTCCGGAACCGTGTGACTGCTACGGTCGCAGGTTCGAATCCTGCCTCGGGCATGGATGTGTGCGATGTTCTTAGGTTAGTTAGGTTTAAGTAGTTCTAAGTTCTAGGGGACTGATGACCACAGCTGTTAAGTCCCATAGTGCTCAGAGCCATTGGAACCATTTTTGATCTGACATAAATATTGCCAGCACTGGAGTGTATGGTTGAAGGGAGTGTTGATATTTGTTTACTATCAGCTTTTCTCATAACTTCGGTACGCACACGGAAGTCACGCTTGCTTTGTTTCTCAAACAGTGCGCTATGTCATATGCGACAATGCGCGTCTGCCGTAACATATCTGCGTCGGCCGCTCCTTTCAAATGGTGATCGCAGGCAGTCTGCTCTGAACTAATCGTGAAGTGACACACGGTCGAGAGAAGGACATAACAAGAATGATGAATACGGAATACTGTCGTGGAAATTCATTTTACAATATATTTTTTCATATCTGTACTGCGGGAGACAGAGATTTTTTGATTGATTTGATGAAGACGTCATAATAAGATAATATTAATTTTCTTTGCTTTAATTGCGTGCGAACTGCTACCTACACACCATTATAATAATTTGGTATCCAACTTAGAACTTCCCCCTCTTGTTAATTAAGTAATATTAGCGATAATTCAGAAAAGATTAACTCAGTTAGTGCAACTTTATGTAATTTACGATGAACACATATATTTTGTAAAATCATTTCTTTGGAACTCTTCATTACAATGAAGACACCTTTGTAAAGAGACTTTTCTAAATTTTCCAAGCCACCTTTATAGGAATCAGCATTAACGCAATTTACCATGTCATCATCCATTTACCAATCTTTGTCATTCACTAGATGAAGTTTTACAATGCAATTTAAAATACAGACACATTAGTTGCACTCATTACACACGTTCACCTGTAGTTAGTCCGCCGCTTAGTAAATGAGACAGCCTTTTTAGTATCTTTCGATAGTAGCAGCACTTATTTCAAGAGAGATGTTGCCCGGGCGTTATTCATTGTCACAGGTAAGCCAAAAACAGACAAAGAAAAAAAATACGTTTCAGATTTCAAGGCGAGGCGGGAGAATTTTCGTACTTTTGAAGTCCGTATTGTGCCTCGTAGTGACACAATGCTCGGCCACTGCAGAGTTCTGTGGTTGGTCCAGACGTGTGTGTCGTCGATATCTGACGCATCTCTCATCGATGGTGCGGCAAGTTTGTCCGACACATGACTTCCTGCAGGTAGAAAGAATATTATGAACTCTGAGCCTTCTCAAACCAAGATGATCATTCGCTGACCCTAGAAGAGCTCTGTGTGTTGTTAGCGGACGGAAGACAAATTTGACTTGATGTAATCTTCCTATTTTCGGAGAAACATGGCCGATGTATCACACGACGACCATTTCTCTCTGTTATTCGCTTTCTTCTAATTGTCCACATTCGCTAACATGCGCTGGGGTATGAGGTATGGCGAATCTCATGTTCGGAATATCCATTTTGCATGAATACAGTACGGAGGTGGCGCACCTTATCGGATAAGCTGTCTGAATTCGATATGGCTCGTGCTCTGCGGACCAATGTCCTAAGCAGCCACTTCGTTGCGTGGACGGTGACAGCTAGTGCCACGTAAGTATAGGTCCATATGTGCTGTTTACAGTACACAGCGTCACGTTTGGTCACTCCCTCTTTTCTATTCATCGACACCTTCAGGAACGTTAGTTCACCATTTTTATGAATTTCATTTCTACGAGGGGCATCTAGAGGGTAATGCAATGCCTTTTTCTTTCCCTTCATCAGTCTCGGCTGAACAAAATGAGGAATTTATTATGAGACGTAGAGGCATATTCCCGCTGCAGACTCTATATAATTTCACGAAGTCCCAACAGGTGGTACAGCTATACATAGCCTTCAAAGTAGCGTCTGTAACGGAGGTGCATTCCAAGCAGAGAGCTGTTTCTTTTGCCGGAAAACGATTGTGTCGCGGATATTCCTAGCCCCTTGTAGGATATCTACGGAGACCTGACAGTCAATAAAAGTTCAGTGAGTCGCTTTGCCAGGCGCGTGTCACCATCTAAGGTCGCTAGAACCTGTCCGGTCTCTCGCGTGTCGGCCGGCTGCACGCAGCTGTTGGAACGTGCGGGAACACTCATTCGAGGCGATCGACTGATCACAAACACCTCGCTGTTCAGCTGGATGTCTCTGCTGGCAATTTTGACACACTCGTCCACCAGTCGTGGTACAAAAAAAAATGGTTCAAATGGCTCTGAGCACTATGGGACTTAACTTCTGAGGTCATCAGTCCCCTAGAACTTAGAACTACTTAAACCTAACTAACCTAAGGACATCACACACATCCATGCCCGAGGCAGGATTCGAACCTGCGACCGTAGCGGTCTCTCGGTTCCAGACTGTAGCGCCCAGAACCGTTCGGCCATAGCGGCCGGCACAACGAAGGCCTCACACAAGTCTACGTATCCGAGAGGAACTCATAAAACTTCATTGGACTGTTCTTCTTCATCCACACTACATCACAGATCTCACACCTTCTGACTTCCATAAGCTTGGCCCAATGAAGGATGCCCTCCGCAGGAAGCAGTACGTTGACGATGACGTTATTGATGCAGCAAGTCGTTGACTACGATGACGACCAGTGGAGTGGTACCATGCGAGCATTCAGGCCCTCCTACTCAGGTGGCGTAAAGCCGTCGCACTGAACGTAAATTATGTTGAAAAAGAAGATTTTCTAGTCAAAAAAGTGGGCAATAATATAGTGTACTCGAATCCTGAATAAAGCTAACCTGCTATCAGAAAAGAAAATGTGTTGCATTACTTATTGAACCCCCCTCGGAAATTGAAGTTAAGCACTCCGTCTTCAGGCCACAAGTGGCTCATCGGGACCATCCGACTGCCGTGTCATCCTCAGTTGAGGATGCGGGTAGGAGGGGCGTGTGGTCAGCACACTGCTCTCCTGGTCATTATGATGATTTTCTTTGACCGAGCCGCTACTATTCGGTCGAGTAGCTCCTCAATTGGCATCGCGAGGCTGAGTGCTGCCCGAAAAATGGCAACAGCGCATGGCGGCCCGGATGGTCGCCTATCCAAGTGCCGGCCACGCCCGATAGCGCTTAACTTCAGTGATCTGACGGAAACCGGTGTATCCACTGCGGAAAGGCAGAGTGAAGAGAATTTCATATCAGCGCACACTCCGCTGCAGAGTGAAAATCTCATTCTGGAGAATTTCATATTGTTTAGGAATACATCCAGCGTTGCAGAGTCGTGGTGACAGATTACAAAGGCGTCATCCACGTAGCGCCTAAAGCACGCAGATTTGACTCCGCTAAATGGAGTACTCTCTCCTCTAAATCTTCTATAAAAAGATTGGCCACAATTGGTGATGTACACTTTATTGATAACACTCGGATATCCACATCACCGTGGACAGTAAATTGATTTCTTTTTCTTCCGTCTGGACATGTGTGAAGCATCTGCTGGGGTGCTTGAAGAATCCGATGACGTATTTATTGACCTTCCAATAGAATCTTGTGCCACATCATATAAGCAATAAAATGTACATCATCAAGATTATTTCGTCCCTCAGGAAACCCATTAATGTTTCAGTATACACTGGGTTTATAAATATCTTACGCGCTTGTTGACACTTGCGACCTATAAACAAACACGAATCTGTGTAATTAATGTATTTCCACTTCGTAAAATAAGAGTATTTATAGTATTGATTGAAATTATATGTAGACACATCAAATTTTCCTCGAAATACTGACTCGTTAGTCCATTTAATTTCTTCCTCACAGTGCACCCACTTCGAATGCAACGAATCACTGCAGCTATTTCTGTATAATCATCCCTGATCCATTATGGACCTTGGGACAACAGATGGTAAGTATTTCTTGATGCAATAATTTACCAACAGCCGTATGTGTTATAGAAATTTATTTTATGAACTTCTTATGTGCTACCAGTTTCGGCATTACATTGATGCCATCTTCAGGCCCCGTCTAAACGAATGTCAGTAAGAGAAATTGAAGAGTTCATCCAGTTGCTCAAGCTGGTTCTCTCCTACAATTACTTTCAGTTCAATAATGAAATCTTTCAACAACAAGACGGGTTAGCCATGGGATGTTGTTTATCAGGGACACTATCTAACATCTTTTTGAACCATATTGAAATTTTTGGCCTTTACACAACACCAGCTAAATGACTTAATCCTGTACTACTTTCGATACGTAGACGACACCATCATATTATACAAAGAAAGGAATAATGAGTTAGATAAACTTTCAAGTATTGTCAATAACCTCCACCATAAAATAACATTCACATGTGAGCAACAAACTGAGGCTAGAATAGATTTTCTCGACATAACTGTGAAAAATATGAATGGCAGGCATTGCTTCGACATTTTTTAAATCTAGAACTTCTGATGATATTATGCCCATCGGTTCTATGCATTTTAATAGATAAAAAACTTCTTTCTTTTACAGCATGGTTAGCCGAATAAGTAAACTCCCGTTAGTAACGCTGAAATCGAAAAAGAAAAGAGCTACTAAAAGATATAGCGGTAAAAAAATGGATACAAACCTGAGATTATTGATAAGATTCACAGCAAAATTCTCAAAAAGTAATCCAATTTACTGCACGAAATTACTCTATCCCGGAATGAAAGCAGTAAAAAGATACATTCTAGCCTGGAATTCTTAGGTCCTATCTCTTACAGAGTCGCGCAAACCTTCCGTAAAAATAATATAGAATTAGGCTTTACCAGTAAAAACACATTAGCAAACACACTCACTCATTGTATAGAAAAACACGACCCCTTCTGAGATCTGGAGTCTAGAAAATTAATTGTAGTGACTACGAGGGAATATATGTTGGTCAGACTGGTAGGACATTTAAAGAAAGGTTCCTTGAACATACAGCTTTGCATACTATTAAGCACTCCACCTTTACAGAACATTTGCGGAAAACGAAATAGGCGATCACAAATATTCGTGATACTTTAGAAATAATACATATTGTCGATAAAGGAGGGACGATGGATATACTTGAAGAGTTGAAAATTTACATCTATGCAGAGCAAGAATATAAAAATCTGTTGAATGAGCAAACCGAGTCTAAAAATAATTTCCTTTTCGAAATGTTTCACGACCTATTACTCTGGTATCAAGAACATTAATAGCCCCTGGATACGTTAGCCTTCACACAGCTTGATTTGTAATGCGTCGTCCTCACTAGATTTCCACTAGAAACGACTATACCATTATCGATTCTTACTAGCAATGCTCCCTATAATCTTTGATTCTATGGTTTCATCTTTGACCACACATCGATGTTTGCAAACTGTCTCAGTCTGTGTCGCCTGGCTACCAAGAGCTGTTGCATAAGGATATGTCGGGCATAAAACGTGGTGTGTTGACGTCTCCTTGAAACTCTATCATTTACCCCACGGTTTTGTATTTTAGATTTGGTTTACGGGTCCAGTTATATGTCGTTTTTATGACTATGACGTGTGGTGAGTGACATATTTTACTCTATAACATCCTAATTACGATCTTCTTTGACTATGCATCATAATATTAGAGAAGGTGCTTGAATGGTTGTACGTAACATGAGAGTTAGATTCTGGCTTATAAATATGTCACCCGATACAAAAAAAAAAATAAATAAATTTTGCGGTGATTCTTCATACAGCGTTTTCATAATGTTTACTGTGCCCAATTACTTCCGACACCTCTCTGGCATATTGGGCGGTAGGGTTACGCAATATTTGCATTTTGTCTGTCAACCTCTTCCTATATGAATCCTAGTAAATGTGTGTATTAACTTTTAATATCACGGCAACGTCTGATGTAGATATAAGTGACAGGATGGATAATATTTAGTGGTTTTGACAAAGGTGTATGTAGCCACCGTCACCTAAGTTAGGGCGTTGTTATCTGAAGTTCACGTATTTTATATTTTTAGTTTTGACTCGTATATGCTGAGTGTTTGTGCTTAGTTCGCATCAGATCTGTATTATTTGAACTTAATCAAACCACTGCGTCCCCATCGAATTACTTGGACTCTGGTACATTTGAGGCCAGTGAGTCTTAAATCTATATGGTAAAGTTAGAGACGATGTTTTAGACCTACCTCTGATAACATTTTCTTGTTAGTTGTTCGTATAACCTTACAATAATTTAGTTATAATGGGGAGTTTACCACAGTGAATATGTGGTTCGCTGGTACCTAGGATGGATGAACAGTTTAGACACAGCGTTGCAGGTGGTACCGTGTCATGATTTAATGATATCGGTATACATAAATAGGCAGTGACTTGTATTTTAACTTGTTTGTTCAGGTTATCAGTGATGTACCAGCAAAATTACTTATACTCTCATAGATACCGTTAGGTCAATGTTGCTATACATCTTCAAATGAGATACTTATAATACTTGAATACTGATGTTCACGGTGACTTTAGTATACTTCTTTGGAGTTTTGCGTACTATACTTAGATGCTATTTTGATATTTGCCAATATAAGGCATACATGAGTCAATACTACATTTCTCGCCCCCCCCCCCCCCCCCCCCCCGCTGTGGAAGTTGTCTATTGCGATAACTTGCAGATGTGTCAGACGTTATTTTCTAACCTCTTTGGATTACTGTACTGTTCACCTGTCGTTGCACTCTTGAGTTGCCATTTAACTAATTTTATACTTGATGTAACATTGCGTTTACTTGACACGAAGATGTTGGGTATAAATTTGTTATTGTTGATTTTAGCTAGTCAAATATTTTGACCGATTTTTAGGTACCGTGACATTTTGACCCATTCAGACAGTTTCTGACTCATTAAGGTCATTAGACAGAATATGATGACACTGGATGATGTACTTAAGATCCTGATAGTCATCTCATACTTCACTACACCCGGCCTTAATGCAACCTTGAGACTAATTTCGAACGGTTATAGGTGGTACCCTTAGTCTTAGGGATGGTATACATATCATTTTGAGGTTTATGTTCGCACTTATAGGTGGCCTCCAATATTTTATTTTCCTTCCTTTCCTTTTTATTCGTTCGATTCCACTTGATATAATGCTATATAATTGTATAGGACTTTCATGTATGGGGATAGACATTTTTTGATATACAGAAATTGAGAATCTTCTCTGTATCTATGACTATATGAGACAGCTACTGTCGTTGCATTAATCCACTCGGCACAGTGCGGGGTGGTCTTACATAGGCGTTCTAATGAAGTGCCAACGGTGACCAGGTGTTTGATGATTTTTATAGTACGATTGCATTGGTTTAATTCGTGACTGCAATTGGGTTTTAAGACAAACTCTTTTATGCTTTTTATCGTTAACATTGCGACACCTATTTGTCGTACCACACGTAATACGACCTAGGCTACACATACGTAACTTATGCATTCTGACATGGTTATGTCACATTTTCTTGTATTTTAATTTATTTTATTATTTATTTATAGTAGTTAATTATTGAAAAAATTCTTCCACTGGACATGATTGTATGCAGTACATTAGATTGTTGTGTTGCATGGCCTATTACTACTGGGTGGTACGGATTTATGAATAATAGTGTATACATATGTTCATCTATCATGCTATATTCGAGTAAAACAGTGAAAACTATTAAGAGCATGACACAGGCAGAAGCATATTTGCCCTAATGTTACATATCGTTTTAATGATGTACAATGTCTTTTTGAGCCACTTACGTAGTTAACATAATACATGTCAATTGTTAACGTATGTTCTATTTTTTATATAATAGTACATTTGTTCTACTCATTGTACATGGACCTGAAGATGGCATAAATGTAATGCGGAAACTGGTAGCACATAAGAAGTTCATAAAATAAATTTCTACAATACATGCTGCTGTTTGTAAATTATTGCATCAAAAAATTTCTCTATAAAGTTATGAACGTTTATTGTGCTTTTTGTTGTCAGCATGCTTTGGCTATGAAGGAATTCGTATTATTCATACTCTGCACTAACCATTACGGAAGTAGCCGCGCACTAAATATGGTTCGCTGTCATTTTATACGTTAAAGGCACTAAAGCAAGAAAAGTGACAAGACAATTCCTATAAATGCTGGGACCATACTTCAACTTCCATCAAAGATCTCTGATAAAATTTTTTTTTTTTTACAAAATAACGAGATCTTTTACCGTGTAACGCGGGTATAACGAATTACTCACAACACATTTAACCGAAAAATGTATCCTTCTTTCGGTGGATTTTACCGGATTCAGCAGTTCGCCACCACAATACATAAGGCATGTAGCAAACAGTTACAGAAAACAGTGGCAGGTCTAACTGTCCCTAGGTTGAGACCAGCACGTCTGCCGGCGGCAGTCCCATCCCTGGCCACTGCTGGCTGACCGCCACCTCCCTGAGGAGCTCGCATTCAGCACTCAGTGCCACCCTGGACGCTGCTGCAGCTGATGGAGCGCAGAGCACTGTCTGTCCTCACGCCCTTGTGACCGAACAGCGGCCAGTGATACTCCACAAAACATCTGCGCATGTTTATTATTATTATAAACCGTAGGAAATTACACATCACTTTACATATACAAAGAAAATATGAACGTAATTTAGAAATTTAGAGACATAATATTTATATAATTTATCACATCTGCTGCAGTGTCCAAGAAGACCGTGGAGTTTCCAGGATTCGAATTTTGAGGGCACTCTCCAACAAAGTGTTTGACAGCCTGTCTCTGAAAGCCACAGGTGCACTCTTCAGTGCATCTGTATACAAGGTCACTGTATCTCCATGGTCAGTTCAGATACTGTTGAAACTACTCCGTATCCTCCGAGGCAGATAAAGTTCCCAAGGTTATTGTTGGCTTGGAGAAATCTATGGACCTCTGGTGGAGTATTATTATACCATTCATCTGTCCCAGTCTACCAGGTTGGTGGCAGTTGTGAGACGGGGATGTCGTAAGTGATCAGTTGGTTCAGGTAGTAGGTATGTCTTAATAAACTGGCAGATGCTGGTTGTAGTAGTTTTTCTTATATTGCCTCATAAGGACGTTTATCCTTCTCAAGTTGGGTAGTGGAATAAAGCTCAGGGCAGGCAGCCAGAATAATGCACCTGTTTGTGCCAGTAACAATCGGCTTTGTTCGATTCAGTCGCATTTCTACCATCTTCATGTGACTCTGTTTATGCAGACAGGGCTGTAACACTCCGTCGCTGAGTGGACTAGGCTAAGGACAGATGATCGTAAGGTCGAAGATGCAGAAACTCATATTGTACTACACAATTTTTGAAGATATGTTTATTGATCGACTGGAAGCCGATGACAATGATGTTGGACATTTTCATTGTGATGAATTATTCTCTAAAAATTTGTTTCGAAAATAGTTTTGACTATGTGGTAAAAACATGTTCTTGTGAGGTTTTTCCGTGTGATTACAAATGAAATCTGTGTTAATAACCAGTGAATGAAATTGTGGATTTTTCTACACTGTTCAGGGGTAATACTTCCATCTTTGTCACAGCAGCCAATGACTTTGCGAGGCTATTAAGTCGGCGCATTTTCTCGCGAAATGTGTATCCGCGATGCCATGTTGTCTGCACTCACTCCACTTTCTGAGGTCATGTGTCAGCTAATTCATGTTGTCTCAGATATGTTTTGAAGTGTGGGAAGGAAACTTATGACTCCTAGAGGCAGAAATATTAGATATTACAATGGACGTCCCCGTCTTGTGGTTCTAAGGCGGGTCTCTGTATTCTATTCATGTAATAAATGTGTTTTACCATCAGCTGCTTTTATTTTCATCCCAAATATCGACCGGTTTGTCATGGACCACCTTCACGGATAAGGATTAAAATGGTTTAAGCCACAACATTACATTCGTCATTACGTAAATAATGTGTAGAGTAAGTCAGGAATATCAATATACGACACACAACTTCTAGAAACGAACATACTAATATCGAGTGTACGCAGAGCAATACTATTGTATTCTATACATTCTATATTTGTTTCAGAACGGCACTGAGTATATCATGTTAAACATTTACCGCTGAATTCTACAGCCTTACTAACAGGAAAATGTACAAAGGAAAAACAGCAAGAAGGGGAGTAGAAGTGAAAGAATAACCCATCACCGCAGGACCTGACCTTATTCCTTTACAGTGGTTATCAGCAGTCTTGGAATTTCTCAGGATTGCTACCATTCAGTATTTTATTAGGGATGGCGGTTATCACTGAAACAAACGGTTTTCGTTTACATGTTTTTTTTACAATGCCAGCTTAATCTGAATATTAAAACCGCTCAAAATAACCAGTTTTTTAAATAACCGATTTTAGGTTTTTTATTCCAATTATTTTTTTGCAGTAAACGTGAAAATCGAACAAAGATTGAAAAATTTTGAGTCCCTCAGTTTCATGATACATAAAATCAAAACACTATTAAATAGACAAATAAAAGAAAACTTAGTTGGTTCACCGTTGCTGCTTTCCTCGAAAAGGGATAAGTGGACGAATACTACAAAAAATTACCAATATTCTCCCACTGATTCTAATTCTTTGAAGCTCTGCTCAAAAATCATGTTGTAATCGACTGTAGCACCATTTGGGCTTTAGGAATACTGAGTGCTAAATCGAAAAACTGAGGTAGAAAAAGTCTGTTTTTCTTTTTTATTTGTCCGTTTTCAACGACTTTAAACAGATAAAAGCATATTACGAACAGACAGTCAACAGACCAGCCACATTAAATTTTTATGGTAAATTATGAACGAGTTTTTAAAGTACACAAGTTTGTTGTGGCTACCTCGTTCTTAATATTTTAAAGGAAATGGTGCATTGTTCTTCATTTTCAGTGGATTTCTTAAAATACTTCCAGACTAGGGGTGGCGTAGTTTCAATTAATGCCCCACTTTGGCAACGTGAAACTATAATATAGAACAGAGGAAACAAGTCTCGCACACTGCATGTACACACATACCATCCAGTAGACAAAACCACACGGTAACATGTTCATTACTGTATGGGCAATGTTGTACCAATTCTTATGCCATGTGTTTGTTGATCGTTTCTATTGGCATTATTATTAAAATAGCATTGATAGATTTCCCATTTTCTGTACTAACCCAATACTTCATAGAAATGGAAATTTTAGAAATAAAAATTACTCCTTTTTTTAAAGAGGATTGTTTAAAAAACAAAAATTTTAGTCCTACTGCTACGACTAACTGAAATTTCGTTTTTTACCCAGTTATTAGTAAAAAGTAAAAAAAAATCTGTTATAGCAGAGACCAAACAAACCAAACAAATACCAATAAATACCGGTTATTCAGAACGAAAATTCCGGTATCGGTCTTAACCGACAGGTTTTTTCCTCCCCTAAGCTGTACACCTATTAAACTGCTACCAAATGATCCTGCGTGGCTCAACAGCACTCGAGTCTTGGCATTACCATTTGGGTTTCAATGTTAAAATGTTTATGTGCTGTTTAATTAATTTCGTACTAGATTTGAACACATTATAAGAGTAATTAGCCTCCTCATCAGTATTCCATTCCAACTCATCATCTTCATCTCTGTCCGAAACTAGAACGCCTGATGATCTTTCCACCACACTGTTTCCTAGCTGAACTCCCTCTGAAGGCGATAATGGCGCTGTTGGTCTTCTTCTACTCATACGCTCCAAATCCGTCTACTGTCGTCCCCTCTGGTTTTTCCCCATTTTCCGGCATCTGTATCCCTATGTATGCTGTTGTAAAACTGATACTGCAGCGCTTTTGATATTCTTTTGGCGCATAATTATGTAGCTTCCAACTTCCTTGCTTCGATATCTTCATCAATCTTATACAAGTTATCCAGTACATTCCCTGTTTCTATTTACTGTCAATTAAAATGAAGCACCACACATTCAAGCTATTTCCCCGAATTCCCCGAGAGCTGTTGTCCGTCTCCCTATTGTGTGTAGGTGGATGGGGTAGGAATCATGTCCAGTAATAAAGTGGACCATTCCCTAGTTGGGTCAACGAGGCGCGATCGTAGTTTGGCCTTTACGCTGGTCCTATCGTGCCAGTCGCATTACCATTCGTCTGTTCTCTAGTACCATAGCTAGAGTTTGTTAGTGGTATTTACCCCTGAAGTGGCTTCACTCGGTCAGCTATGCCTCGACCTAACCAGTGGCTCAATGCTCTGCGTCGTACAACTTGAGGAAAGTATTTATGAAAGTGCGGAAAATTTTTATCTTGCTCTATGAAAGCGAGGTGGCGTTTTGCTATAACACCATTGTTGGTAAATATCATTCTAATAATGGTTTTGTTAAGGGTTTCGAACCGATTAAATGTGCAGTTATCAGTAGGCAGCTCGCTGAACAGAGTTTGCAGTTGTGTCGGGCACATTTGTCCGGTAATCTCATTGACAGGAGTATAACTGACTAGTCCCACTTCGAAGTGACCCCTGGCTGACCAACAAAGACGTGTCTGGAGACGCCCTGGACAGTGATGGGATATCAAACTGACTCTGCAGCCCGACAGTGAGAAGTGATGTCTGGGGTGCCATCCAGTATCGTAGCAGGAAACCTTTGGTTGTCATCCGCGGCGTCCTTACAGCACAGTGGTACGTAATCGATAGTCTACGACCAATTTTGTTGCCACTCATGGCAAGCTATCACAGACATGAATATCAGCAAGATAATACCCACCCTAACACAGCGACAGTTTCCACTCCTTGTCTTCGCGCTTACCAAACCCTGCATTGGTCAGCAAGGTCTCCCGTTCTCTCTCCAGTTAAAAAGTTTGGCGCACTATTGGCAGGGCCCTCGAATAATCGCGGGATTTTGACGATCTAACGCGCCAGTTGACAGAATTTGGCACGATATCCCTGAGGAGGACATCCAACATCCCTGTCAATCAATGCCAAGCCGAATACCTATTTCCATAAGGACCAGAGGTGGACTACCGCGTTATTGACCTCTAATTGTGAAACTCTTTTCTTTGAGTAAATCATTAAATTTTTCTGACAGTGTGATCATTTGTTTGCCTGTCCATGTACGTCAAATGCACAGATTTCCGTTCAGTTTGCATAATTCCTTCGTGGCGCACCTTTTTTTGTCTTAGGCGGTATTAAAACTATATATTTCATGATTCGGTGGTTTAAGCATGGTCGTGGAAGCACTTCAGTAAGTCAGTTGAGCTGATCAGGAAGGATGCTGTATTTACATATTTATTTACTTGCTGTTCTGTACAAGAACCTGCCATCAAGCGGGTCAGAGAACGATTTTCTGTCTCTCAGTCGCACGCACACACACACACACACACACACACACACACACACACACACACACACTCACTTTCTTTGGAGTCAGTTTTGTGTCTGGTTTGACATGGTCCGCCACGATTTCCTCTCCTGTATCGATCTCCTCATCTCAGAGTACCACTTATGTCTAAAGTTCTCGATTATTCGTTGAATAGTTGGCAGTTTGTCTTTTTCTGTAATTTTTATCCTCTACGAATGCCTCTTCTATCACGTCTTAACACATTTCCTATCGTTCTCTCCCTTCTTCTTGTCGCATTCATTCAACTTATTCTTTTCTTAGCGGTTCTGTAGAACATTTAGTTAGTTATTTTTCCATGGATCACTTACAAAATAATATCGGACAAGTCGTCTTAGTTGAAGAACTGAACAATGTTAAAAGGATATCTGATTCATGCAATTGTTAAACCTGTATTGTCTGGTGTAGGTCTACTTTACCATGTTGTGTTGTTAATGTTGATGTGTTAAGAGTGGTACACACACACACACACACACACACACACACACACACACACACACACACACACACTGCTAGAATCAGCATCTTAATGATACTTTCACCTTTCTATTGAATTTTTCATGTTGTACCTTCGGCCGACTGAAAAACTGAGTCAGCACCTGATCGTAATGGAAGACTTGTGACGAAAATGGAGAGAGGTTAGAATTATTCGTTTCCGATTTTACAGTTAGATTCACAGAACTATGACATAATATTGTTGAATGACAGTAGTTTAGAGATTAAAATGTTGTTCATTTGTAAGTTAGGTAAATTTTTACCATTCCCTATCCTGTTTATGTATGATATCAATGAATTTGTAGTACGAATGACTCAAGATAATTGCTTTAACAATTTTTTTATATTTAGATTGTAATTGCCTCTTTAATCTCTTTGGATGCTTTACTGTAGAGTTTTGTTCCTCAAAAGAAAATTCTGTTTCGTGTTTTATGTTTATTTACTGCTAGTAAAAAATTATTTTATTTTGACTCTTGTTCCATGATCATAAATGTTGTCATTTCCGAGATAATTGCTACTGTTCTTCTTGATGTGCTTCACAGATTGGTGTACTCATATAGTACACTTAACACCCTCGACTGTTTAAACAGACCCTTACAGAGAACCTGGTTACAATTATTCTAGTGGGCTTTTCTTCACTATAAAGACTATCTCCATGTTTTATGTGTGGGAGCCGCAAAAATTATTCCATAGCTAGAGTGCATGAAGGAACAGTATGCAACTATAAGATGTTGTCTGTTAAACAAACAGAAATTGTAGGTTAATAGCCAGATTCAATCTTCGTCCTAACGATGCACAATGTTCGGAGCGTACACAAAAGATTTTTCATTTTCGATACGAAACACCAACAGTCATTACCGATGATTTTGCATTCCACAGGGACGTATTATCGTTGGATCGTCGTAAGGAAATGCAGAAGTCCTTGGTAGAAACTTCCACTTGGTGCATTGTACGGTAACTCACATTAAATGTTGATAAATGCAAATTTATGCTCATAAGAAAGACATAGAACTGTTAGACCCAATTATAGATTTAGTTGTGAATAGCTTGAGCACCAAAAGTCGTTAAAAGTTTGTCGTAGTACTAAGAAGCTATATGAGCTATATGACGTGGGACTCGCAAGTAAAATCAGTAAAAGGAAAGCTGAATAAAAGACTTAGATTCAGTAGAAGTCTTGTGGGCAACTCCAGTGTTCCTATAAGAGGAATCACATGCAAAGCTCAAGTGCTACCAATTGTACAGTATTAAAATGAAATATGCATATGGGATATTTGGCCATGAATCCGCTTCTGGGGACTTCGTTGGTTGGTTGATTGGTTACTTTGGGGTGAGGGGACCAAACAAGGTCATTGGTCACATAGGATTGGGGAAAGATGGGGCAGGAAGTCGGCTGTGCCTTTTCAAAGGAACCATCCTGGAATTTGCCTGAGGCGGTTTCCGGAAATCACTGAAAACCTAAATCAGGATGGCCGGACGCAGGCTGGAACGACCATCCTCCCAATGCGAGTCCAGTGTGGTAACCATTGCGCCACCTCGCTAAGTCAGGAGAGGTCATCTACCTGGTGCAAGTCTTTTGATTTGACGCCACTTTGGCGCGTCGATGGTGATGAAGCCCTGCCCCCCCCCCCCCCCCCCCCACACACACACACACCCACACACAGTACCGAGCGAAGAAAATTCCCGACCCAGCCGAGAATCGAAGCCGGGGCCGTTTGACTGAGAGTCAGCAACGCTGCCTACAGGACCATCAGCAGCTGACTGCAGAGAACTGTTCCAGTGATTGAGTGTGCTTGCCAGCGGGTAGAGAACTAATTACAGATGCATTGCTAGGGTCATAGCAGACTGATGTAGATCGTAGGAAGATCATATGAATGCGTGGGGGTCGTTCTTTAGGACATGTCCGACATTACTCTGGGACGTGTCCGCCTTCAAGCCTGATGACAACTCGAACTGCTGCTACCTCTTCTCACTGTCACTATCTCACTCTTCCTCGCAGTTATCGTCATAGAGTTTGTCTCCCGTTATCACTGGCTCTCACTCAATTCCACTTTCTCCATCTCTTTATTCTTCTCCCACTGTCACTGTGCCCTTCAATCTGGGATGCTTTATGCGAGATGTCTGAGTGTCTGTCAACAGCTAGAACTTTGCTGGCGATAATTTCAGGGAGGTGTCTGAATGTCTGTGGAGGAATGGCAGCCCATTCTTACTCAGTGGCCAAAAGCACTGGGTTCTGGAGCGAAGTCGACGATTTTAGTCAGCCCAAAGGTGTTCCACTGAATTCAGGTCGGGATTCTGAGCGGGCCAGTGCAGCTGATGAATTTTATTGCCGACAAAGCATTGCCTCGTACATGCTACTTTGTGATAGGGTGCATTGTCTTGCTGATACAAATAACTGCCTTCTCCGAACTGTTCCTTTGCTGCACTAAGTACATAATGCTGTAAAATGTGCCTATATCCTTCCCCAATTGGCAATTTTTTAAGCGAAATAAGGAGATCATATTCTAACCACGAAAAACACCCACACACCATAACATCACCACCTCTGTACTTCCCTGCTGGCGCTGCTGCTACAGCCGCAGGTTCGAATGCTGCCTCGGGCATGGATGTGTATGGTGTCCTTAGGTTAGTTAGGTTTACATAGTTCTAAGTCCACGGGACTGTTGACCTCAGATGTTAAGTCCCATAGTGCTTGAGAGCCAATTGAACAATTTTTTCCCTGTTGGCACTACACATGAGGTCACCCTTTATCGGATTGCCAAAGGGTATAGCGTGATTCATCACTCCAAATCACTCATTGTTAGTCATCCACTGTCCACTGGCGTCGATCTTCACACAGCCTCAAGCGTCGCTTAGTACTGACTAAAGAAATGTGTGCCTTATGAGCACCTGGCTGACCATTTTTTCCCATTTTTTTAACTTCCTTCGAACAGTCATTATGCTAGCCGCACTGCTGGCAGAACTTAGGAACTCAAGAATGAGTCCTTCCGCTGATTTCATGCGATTCTTTACAACCACCCTCTATTGTGGTCTACAGTACATGCCCACCAGCAGATGCGGTCTGCCTAGCCTTGTTCTGCCTATGGTTATTCCTTCGAGTTTCCAGTTCAGTCAAATCACGGCTGGCCACTGGGCAGCTTAAGAAAGCTGAAATTTTGTATTTCACGACGCCTTTCGGCCTTCTTTTAAGGTACCTCTATCATAACATGTAGCCCAGTTCTCCATGTTTTCCATCTGAAGAAGACGTTCTTTTAAACGATGAAACCATGGTAAAGGAGTTTTAATAAACCTTCCAATTTGCAATTGACTGTTTACTATTTCTACAAGAAGATAGCTCCAGAAGGGGTGAGCTGCCCCTCATTGATGTCTTACTCAAGGGATATCTAGTGGCAATTTCGCTTTCAAAGTCGCTAAACCTCCCTGACATACCAAATCTGCTGCTACTGCTTGTCTACTGGTAACACAATACTATCCCTGCCTCCTTTCATTCTGACAGGTCCACCTCTCACCTCTTCTGAAAGTCATTTGCGCATTTCACACAGATGTCCGGATGCTTTTGAGCAGATAGCGTATTTCCCTTTTTAGACAGTAATCTCTCCCTCGTTGGTTGGTACTCAGAGAGCGCACAGGATAAGGTTACGATTGTGGATGGGGCCGTAAACAGTTACTGTGAGTTGCACAATCAAACACACAACACACAACTTTATTTTTCTAAGAACCACTTATTTACACATTGCTTTAAAAGATCACAATTAGTCAATACGGCTGAAGGCCTAGTTAAATAAAACTTGAGATGCTTTCTGGGCTGAAGGTCCAAAACCACACCACAAACAAGAACTGCTGAAGGCCTGGGTTTGAAATCAAAATGAATTAAAAATAGAAGATAAAATTTAAAAAAAGACATGCAACTGGAAACAATTAGCATCTGAAAGCCTACACTACACGTCTCAAGGACAACTATAATTAAAACACATTAATAAATAATTTTCCTAACCAAGAAATTTCTTTTTAAACTTACAACAGAACGGCCAAAAGCCTACTTAAAGATATGTTAACTTATTGTACGGCTGAATGCCACAAACAAATTTGAAATCAACAGCTGAAGGCCTGAACAACAGGTCAGACAAACAATTTAAAATAAACCCCTTCCTTCTTATAAATTTTTCCTTTACACACGACTGAAGCCCTTATTAAAAGGGGTTCACATAAATCATCAGCTAAAGGCCACACATAACACATTGAACATCTAAGGGCTTAGGGCCTGGATTGCAATCAATTTCATATAGAACAAATTTTAAGGAAATTTTTTCTTTTAAATAAAATCAATCTTCAAGATTTTAATTTAGCACGGTGAAGGCCTTTATGTAAACTTTAAAAACAACTGAATTAATACATGGCCGAAGGTCTCGCATAATACTTCAAACTGTAACAAAATCACAATCCAAAACAAACAGAACAAGTGGTGCTCAGAAGGGCTCTAAGGGTCTGCCTGAAAAGGCAGCTCAAACATAAGGTGAGGCGAGACAGGCAGCCAAGGGCTGAAGTTAAATAATCGAATAGCAACCCAAACTAAGGACGGGCCAAGAACTGACCAACAATTTAACCAGTTCCCTTCTGTCCGACCAACAGCATAACGATGGAAAATATCGGCCGAGGATGAGGCTACGAACAGCACTACATCTTCAGAAATTGGCCTCTGGAAGCAGACGAGGGAACATTAACCGCCAGCTGTGGGCGAGCGGTTCTAGGCGCTTCGGTCCGGAACCGCGCTGCTACTACGGTCGCAGGTTCGAGTCCTGCCTCGGGCATGGATGTGTGTGATGTCCTTAGGTTAGTTAGGTTTAAGTAGTTCTAAGTTCTAGGGGACTGATGACCACAGCAGTTGAGTCCCATAGTGCTCAAAGCCATTTGAACCAGGGCAGGTAACTGGGTCATTAACGGCCACAGGGCATAAAATACCACTGGTGCACTTCACTGGCAAGTAACAGTAAATTTAATAATTAATCACAATATAGGAAGATGGTTGAGAGATTTCGCCAACACCAACACTTCGTACGTAGCTGCTAGCTTGAACAGTTCAGGTAACAACTCACAAATGAACAAAGATATGTCAGAATAGTTGAGATTTCATAACAGGTGTTCTGATCGCTGAACTTCAGCGACCAGGTTCGGTGGGTAACGAACTTCGTCGCTCTCGCAGCTAACGCCTCACGATCCAACAACATGTGAACGCCGCCAGTGGTCCCGGTCTGGCCTTGCGCCGCGGAGACTTCCTCGCTTCACCGTCCCAACCGTCTAACCATATGCAGCACACAGACAGCATTAAAATAGCTGGTCATTCAAAACCACACACGGTACATACAGTTCCACGAAAATACTTCCACAATCAACTCGAACAATATGAAAACCACAGACTGTGGAACAAGAAGGACGAATCACAAGTCGACACACAGCTCACTTAGTATGTAAATTCGATGGTTCATAAAATCACAGATATTGCTAGGAAGGCCCCTGCGACACACACTACACAGTGACTTGCTGGGTATACAGACAGATGTAGAGTTTGATACTGTCTTTGAAGGGTACTGATTTAGCGTCATTGTGATTCCTGAGATACATTCTGAACAAACGGAATAGTACTGTGTAAATCTGTGTCTACAGCTATATGGGTAGTGTACTGTGCTATGCAGACGGCTTCTATGTACCGGTACTAGCCTCTCCGTGTACCTTTTTCCATTCGCTTCTGTGCCGAAGGGAAAAATCACTTTGCCATGTAAATATATTCAGTAAATCCACATGCGGTACGCAGAAGGTATTCACGAAGAAACGCAGCCTAATAGAAATATCAAGAAGTTACAAAATTTGCTGAAATAGGGCGCCATCTACATGCTGCAAAAACAAAATTGTAAATAACTGCAGAAACGTCCGTAAAAATGCACCTGGCGAGTGTCATGGGAGACTCCAGAAGTTACAGTCTAGGTCTACCGATTTCATCGATTTAGCAAGCCCTGTTTTACGCGACTCGTTTCTCCCTGAATCCGTGCTGATTCTCAAGAGAAGGTCCTTTACCTCAAGATTTTTCGTGGTATGCATCTATATCTGCAAGACTGCTCTGCAATTTACGCTCCAGGAGACAGACACTAATATCAACGTCTAACTGGGTTACAACGAGGTCGTGTGATAGAGCTACGAGAAGCTAGATGTTCCTTCTGCGATACAGCAGAAAGGCTCGGCAGGAGTGAGTCACTGAACATTATTGCTTGTAGCGGTGGTCACGAGACTGTACGGTCGCAAGAAGACCGGCTTCCAGACGGCCACCTGGAACTACCGGGAGGAAAGACCATCGCGTTCGGAGTACGGCTCTGGCACATCGAACTGCATTGCAGCAGCAATCTGAGCAGCAGTTGGCACCACAGCAACACAAAGAATTTTTACAACTCGGTTACTTCGAGGACAGCTCCGAGCCAGACGCCCTGCAGCGTACATTCCACTGAGTCCAGACCACGATCATTTGCGCCTATCGTGGTGTCACTTGAGAGTTCATTGGAGGACCCACATCTGTCTCCAGTCCCCGGCCGAAGTGACCGTGCGGTTCTAGGCGCTGCAGTCTGGAACCGCGCGATCGCTACGGTCGCAGGTTCGAGTCCGGCCTCGGGCATGGATGTGTGTGATGTCCTTAGGTTAGTTAGGTTTAACTAGTTCTAAGTTATAGACGACTGATGACCTCAGAAGTTAAGTCGCATAGTGCTCAGAGCCATTTGTCTCCAGTCGACAAAAAATGAGAAGTCATCGGACGACAACTGCAGGTTGATACATAAATTGCATTAACTGTTCCTGTCTTGATCGACCAAGTGCAACATGTATGGACTTCCATCCTACAAACTGACATCCGGCACCTGTAAAACATAATGCATACACGTTTACATGGTTGAATTCAACATTCTGTCAGCTACGCCGGTTATTAATGTATTAGCATTTCACATTGGCAATGGCTTATCTCGTACTTACATTGTTGTTGTTGTGGTCTTCAGTCCTGAGACTGGTCTGATGCAGCTCTCCAAGTTACTCTATCTTGTGCAAGCTTCTTCATCTCCCAGTACCTACTGCAACCTAGTACATCCTTCTGAATCCGTTTAGTGTAGTCATCTCTTGGTCTCCCTCTACGATTTTTACCGTCCACGCTGCCCACCAATACTAAATTGGTGATCCCTTGATGCCTCAGAAGATGTCCTACCAACCGATCCCTTCTTCTAGTCAAGTTGTGCAACAAACTTCTCATCTCCCCAATCCTGTTCAATACTTCCTCATTAGTTATGTGATCTACCCATCTAATCTTCAGCATTCTTCTGTAGCACCACATTTCGAAAGCTTCTATTCTCTTCTTGTCCAAACTATTTATCGTCCACGTTTAACTTCCATACATGGCTACACTCCATACAAATACTTTCAGAAATGACTTCCTGACACTTAAATCTATACTCAATGTTAACAAATTTCTCTTCTTCAGAAATGCTTTCCTTGCCATTTCCAGTCTACATTTTACATCCTCTCTACTTCGACCATCATCAGTTATTTTGCTCCCCAAACAGCAAAACTCCTTTACTACTTCAAGTGTCTCATTTCCTAATCTAATTCCCTCAGCATTACTTACATTAGCCAGTGATATTGCAACGTTAATCAGTTACCCGCCAGGATAGCCGAGAGCGCATTGCGCTGCTTCCTGGATTCGGGTAGGCGAGCCGGCCCCAGATCGAATCCGCCCGGCGGATTAACGACGTTTTTAGGCGGTTTTCCACATCCCGGTAGGTGAATACTGGGCTGGTCTCCAAGTTCCGCCTCAGTTACACGACTCAGAGACATTTGAAAACGTTAGCACTCTTTCATGACTTCCACTAAACGCAGACAGCTGTGGTACACTACTTCCGTACTGGGTGGTACGGGGTGACGTCAGGAAGGGCATCTGGACACCCTCTGCAGTTAACACTGCCAATTCCGTAATAACAAAGCCGACCCCGCGTTGGGGCCGGACAGAGGCCCCGAGAAAGATTGCAATGTTAATCAGTTAAATGTGTTAGCTACAAAAATTTATTCCTGAAATTTCATTACTCTACGTTAATAATTTTCTAGCTCGTGGGGTAGCAGTGGAGTCTAACACGCCTTGTCACGGTTCGTGCGGCTCCCCCCGTGAGAGGTTCGAGCCCTCCCTCGGGCATGGGCGTGTGTGTTGTCCATAGCGTAAGTTAGTTTAATTTCCATTAATTAGCGTATAGACTTAGGGACCGATGACCTCAGCAGTTTGGTCCCATAATCGTTACCCCAAATTTCCAATAATTTTCTTGTGTTGCAATTTTTTTCCCGTCAGCGTATATTTCAAGAATGGAAACTTGAATGTAATTAGAATATGAAAGAAATTTATGTCGTATTCTTATGTACAGCCTCCGAGATTGGAATCGTCAGTTGTTTATTTATTAGTCACCATTTTATAATAACATTAGGTACACCAACTAAATACAAGAATAAAACGTAATCAAAACCTTATGAACATGCATGCACAGATTACTTACAGATCTAGTTACTTCCAAAACTAATTTTACACCTTATCAACATGCAAGCACAGATTATTTACAGATTTAGTTATTTCCGAAACTAATTTTACACTAGTTATTTGCATCTCATTAGCAACTATTGGAGTAATCTCTGATGTTGGGCTGGAACATATTTTACACTGTCTTATGACGCTTTTGAAGACCGAAAATCTCCTCTGTTGGAATCAACATTGGTTCCCAAATTAACAATCGTCAGACACCGAGCTCCCTCTGGTCGACGAAGCACAGAAATCAGTAGACACAGGCGCCTAGGTAGATGTCGTGTTCGTTGTCTTCCGGAAGGCTTGCGATACAGTTCCACTCTGCCACGTACCACATACCTGACCATCTATGTGATCAGATTGAAGAGTTTCTAGCAAACAAATACAGCATGTTTTTTTTCACTAGAGAACGTAAAAGTGAATTAGGCCACATACCAAGGGAGTGGTATGTACGACCTAATGGATAATGCCAGGAGTTCCAGGAGGCTTTCCGCGGGTGATACTGCTGCACACAAAGAAGTCGCTACGACGGTAGAAAACGGAAGCGAAATTCTGGGAGACCTACAGGGCATCGACGTTTGGTGCTGGGACTGGCAGTTAACCCTCAAGATGAACAAATACGATGTATTGTGCATAGACGGGCAGATATACACATTACTTTATGACTGCTCGATTGCAGAATAGTCTTTGGAAGCAGTCACGTCTGTAATATACAGGTTGTACAGCGAAGGAGCCGGTGATTTCAAAATTAAACACTTCGAAAACTAAGAGCGAAAGACGAGGTCAACAAACGATATGTTTATTGCGAAAGCTATAAGAATTCTATGTAGAAGCTATATAGAAGTTTCGAAATAGTTCAAAAACTTGCTGATATATGGCTCTGTAATCGTAATACATAGTGGCTATAAATAGTGCGCCACAGATCAAAGCGATCAGTTTCACCGTTCAAACGTGAAAGAAAGGAAGAGGTTGAAATCATCTATCCCATAGAACGTGTTCTTCTGATACTGGAATACCATAGGTCAGAACACTATCCTACAGCAAAATGGCGTAATTTTCAAACACGTAATCCATGTTCCAAAATGAACACACGCGAAAATCATTAACAAGTCTTCAACAAATTCCAGCTGTCAGGCAGTGTGGGAATGCTGGCCTCGTACAAACAGTAGTTACTCCAGAAAATCTCTGGAATTATTCAGCAAAATCCAAGAAAATTCATCCGAATAATTGCAACAGCGACTTATGTGTTTGGAGCGTTCTAGGACGAAGAAAATACTCATACAGAGCCTACATATGTTTCCATTCAAAACACAGAGCCAAGAGGCCGTACCCGTTCGAACTGTGCTACAGAGAATTCAGTTTGCTAACTATGTTCTCACAATGTCTGGAACGATGGATTTGACGTTGGCTGCATGTGACTCACGGATGAAGCACACTTCCACCTGAACGGAGTTGTCAACAAAATCCCCATTTGTGTAAAGTGAAACCACTGTATTCTCCCAAAGCTACAATTTGGGTTGCGGTACGCAGTAGAGGCTTTAATGGCACTTTTTTTCATGCGACAATCGATCACCAGTTAACGTTACGTTGAAAATTTCGTTAGGGATCCACCAGGCACCGATTGGTTCATGTAAGATGGGGCCAGATCACATCACACCTAACAGTTGTTCCATTTTATTGACGAATACTGCAAGAATAGAGTGATGCCACTGGATTATTGCAAATTAACTGGAGCAGGGAAGGATTGGCCTCCACAATCGGCCTATCTTGCTCCTTGTGACTACTTTTTGTGGGGCATATTGAAAGAACTGGAACCATCGCACCACCCTGGACGATCTTGAATCGGTGTTCTGTGTGCCATCTGAAATAATTTCCGTTGAGATACTACAGCAGGTGAGGGCAAATTTCATTGTTCGTTTGCACACCGCCGTACTGAGAGTGGACATTTCGAAAATCCTGTGGTGTGAATGCAAAAAGAGCTTGCAGAGAAAAAATTTAAATGTACACGCTGATACTGTGCATACAGGGCGTCAGTTAGCAGCTTTTCGAACTATTTCGAAACTTACGTGTAACTTCTATATAAAATCTTCACAGTATTCACATTAAACATACCTGCTGTTGCACTTGTCTATTGATCTAATTTTTAGAGATATTTAATTTTTAAATCAGGGGTTCCTTCGCTGGACACCCTGTATCTAAGAGTATGCGTACGGTGCGATTTAGAGAGAAAGTATTACATAAAAGTAATCGCAGGTAAGGCGGATGTAAGACTGAGATTCACTGGAAGAATCGTTAGCAAGTGTAAGTGAGACAGAGAGGAGGTAGCCTATTTGAATATTGCTCGTCAGTCTGGGATGCGTATCTGACAGGTTTGATAAAGGAAATAGAAAAGATCCAAATAACAGCAGGTGTTTGGTCACAGGTTCATTTAGTTAGTGCGAAATTTGCAGACGCTACAAGAGAGGCGTTTACATTACAGTCTGGTTCGCTGTGAACAGTTCCGAAAGCGTGCGTTCCTAGAAGCGTCAACCAATATATTGTTTCCTCCTACGGATCTCTCGCGAAGAGACCATGAAGGTAAAATTAGAGAGGTTGGAGCCCACACGGAGGCTTATCAATATTCGGTCTTCTGGCATACCGATCGCGACTGTAACAGGAAAGAGGGCAAGTAACAGTGGTACACAAAGTACCCTCCGCCGCATACCATCAAGTGGCTTGCCGAGGACTAAAATCTAGGAATCGCTGTACGCTTAGAGCTCACTGCAGCTCCATGCTGTAAGTAAACTTCACCGACATGATGATACCCTTGTTTTCTATCAGATTCTTCGTGTGTTACATTTCTATGTCTGCAACTGAGTCAGAAACCATTCCTAACGATGGGGTCTTGAGCCCAGGAAAATGAAAGGAGGTTAGCGTTCCCCATGACAGATGTTGGACATTCCATTTTTCGGTAACATCCACTACAATCTGAACAAACACACATCAAAAATAGTTTTGCATCACCCCAGTTCCCAGAACTACTGAAGATAGACATTGACTGGGGATATTGTATCACAGACACAGTCCCTTTGACTGTTCAGTGATGTCACTAACCCCCCCCCCCCCCCTCCACCAAAGATGTAAACAACCATGCATGAGCAGCGCCTATTAGACTGAGGGGGTCCGACAGCCGATCAGTTCCAGTCACTCCACCAGGAAGGAGGTACATGGCTCGTGTTGTCTTTAGTTCAACCATGCCTAGACGGTTAATACCGCGGTTCGATCGCGTCCGCATTGTGACTTTGTGCCAGGAAGAGCTGCTCTCAACAGGGGAAGTGTCCAGGCGTCTCGGAGTGAACCAAAGCGATGTTGTTCGGACATGGAGGAGATACAGAGAGACATAAACTTTTGATGACAAGCCTCGCTCAGACCGCCCAAGGGCTACTACTGCAGTGGATAACCGCTACCTACGGATCATGGCTCGGAGGAACACTGACAGCAACGCAACCATGTTGAATAATGCTTTTCGTACAGCCACAGGACGTCGTTTTAGGACTCAAACTGAGTGCATTGAGCTGCATGATACGCAAATTCTCCCAAGGTCCATGACGAGGTCCATCTTTCAACCACGACACCGTGCAGCGCGGTACAGATGGGCCCAACAACATGCCAAATGGAGAGCTCAGGATTGACATAACGTTCTCTTCACCGATGAGTGTCGCATATACCTTCAACCAGACAATCGTCGGAGACGTGTTTGAAGGCAACCCGGTGAAGCTGAACGCCTTAGACAAACTATCCAGAGAGTGCAGCAAGTTGGAGGTTCCCTGCTGGTTTGGGGTAGTATTATATGGGGCCGACGTACGCCGCTGGTGGTCATGGAAGGCACTGTAACGGCTGTACGATACGTAAATGCCATCCTCCGACTGATAGTACAACCATATTGGCGAGGCATTCGTTGTCAAGCACGACAATTCGAGTCCCCAACATGCACTATTTTGAATGACTTCGTTCAGGATAACGGCATCGCTCGACTAGAGCGGCCAGCATGTTCTCCAGACACGATCACTATCGAACATGCCGGGGATAGATTGAAAAAGGCTGGTTATGGACGACGTGACCCACCAACCACTGAGGGGCCTACGCCGAATCGCCATTGAGGAGTGAGACAATCTGGACCAACAGTGCCTTGATGAACTTGTGGATTGTATGGCACGACGAATATAGACATACATCAGTGCAAGAGGACGTACTACTGGGTACTAGAAGTACCGGAGTGTACAGTAATCTGGACCACTACCTCTGAAGGTCTCTCTGTATGGTGGTACAATATGCAATGTGTGGTTTTCGTGATCAATAAAAAGGGCGGAAATGATATTTATGTTGATTTCTATTCCAATTTTCTATACACTCTCGGAACCGAGGTGATGGAAAAATTTTTTAAAGTGTGTATATTAATTGATTTGAGTTTTGACTGCAAATAAGTCGTGGTTGTAAAATACCAACGTGAATTAACTACAGTCGGACTGAGAGATCAGTTTCAACTCCATTGAAATGTAGGACCATGTGAAGCACTAATGTGAAATCATTGACCGTTATCGGAAGCACGTGTGGAGTGACAGTAAGTAAGCACAGTGATGACGTAGGAAAATTCATCGCGCTGTCAATGCTTTTCTGGTCAGTTGTGCATATACTACCGACCACGATTACGCGCTAACTCATGATAAGCAGATCGAATCTCCCTACTCTCAACACTGTTATGGTCGATTAGTACTGACTCTACGGCTTACCTTAAGCAAAGAAGGTAAGCCAACATGTCAAGAATTACTTGGTTAAAAAAATACCTTCTGACCATACACGAGGGCAATTCAGAAAGCGACAGACATTTTGATCTTTCACGGTGGTGGGCGGGAGTAAAGTCGCCATTTTGGTGCCATCAATGTTTCTGCACTCAGTACGCATCCAGAGGTGGTGGCGTGTGAACTGCGTCTGTGCTACTTTGCTTTCTGTGACGTGTTAAAATGTGCGCTGCAATAGAAATCGCGCCACTTTCCAGGTTGCGAGGTGCATTCTGTGCTTAAGTTTTTGGTGGCAAAGAACTGCAAACCAACTGAAATTTCTCAGGATGCGTATGGGAAGGGATAGTGACAGAAAGCCAAGTGAGGCAATGTTGCACTGATTTTAAAAATGGAAGTACCAATATTCACGATGAGAATGCAGTGACTGACGAACCAGTGATGAAAATCAAAGACAAAATTGTTGAAAATGTTTGTTTCGCGGTTACAGCACTGACAAAGTTAACGCGGTGATACAAAGCGAGTGTCGGGGAAAACTTAACATAAAATTTTTATGTTTTTCACGATAACGCACGTCAACATACGACCAACCGTACCCGAGAGTTTCTACGATGTTTCGGATGGGAGATCAAGGCTTGATGAAAGTAAGAATGCTTGATAAAAGTAAGCATGTTCAATGTTCACTATAATGCGAAATACGCAGCCTGAAAAAAAGTGAAATAACAAAGAGAGAGGAGGAAACGAAATAAAACCTCACGGCGTGGGTTGAGAGGGGTTTCTTTTTTTTCTGGGTGGTTTGATGCGGTGATGCGGCTCGTCACGAATTCCTCTTCTGCACCTGCCTTTTTATCTCAGAGCAGCAATTGCAACCTACGTCTTCAATTATTCGTCTACAGTTTTTACCCTCTGCAGCTCCCTCTAGTACCATAGAAGTTACTCCCTAATGTCTTCACAGATGTCGTACAGTCCTGTCCCGTCTTCTTGACGTTTTTTTCCATATATTCCTTTCCTCGCCGATTCTTCGGATAATCTCGTTATTCCTTACCTTATCAGTTCACCTAATTTTCAACATTCTTCTGTAGTACCATATCTCAAATGTTTCGATTATCTTCTGTACCGGTTTTCACATAGTCCACGTCTCACTGACGAACGCTATGCTCTAAACGTACATTCTCATAAAATTCTTCCTCAAATTAAGATCTGTGTTTGATACTAGTATACTTCTCTTGGCCAAGAATGCCCTTTTTGCCAGTGCTATTCTTTTATGTCCTCCTTGTTCCGATCGTCGTGGGTTATTTTGCTTCATTAGACTGGTCATCCCATTCAACAGGTTCTATAATTCTTCACTTTCACCGATTTATTTCTGTCAATGCTTCTTCCAGATATACACTAAGCAGTACAGGAGAAAACTACATTTCTGTGTGATACCCTCTTTAATCCGAGAATTTCATTCTTGGTTTTCTACTCTTATTAATCCCTCTAGGTTCTTGTACATTTTGTATATCACCCGTATTTCCCTACAAATGGTTCAAATGGCTCTGAGAACTATGGGACTTAACATCTTAGGTCATCGGTCCCCTAGAACTTAGAACTACTTAAACCTACGGACATCACACACATCCATGGCCGAGGCAGGATTTGAACCTGCGACCGTAGTAGTCACGCGGTTCCGGACTGAAGCGCCTAGAACTGCTGGGACACCGCGGCCGGCATTTCCCTACAGCTTACCTCAATTTTTCTCAGAATTTCGAATACTTTGCCCCATTTGACATTGTCGAACGCTTTTTCCAGATCGACGAATGCTGTGAATGTCTTTCTTTTTCTTCAGTCTTGCTTCCATTATCAACCGCAACGACAGAATAGCCTGTCTCGTGCTTTTACCTTTCCTAAAGCCAAACTGCAAATTTTCAATTTTCAATTTTTTTCCGTTCTGCTGTATGTTATTATTGGCAGCAACCTGGAAACATAAGCTATTAAGGTGATTGTGCGACGGTTCTCGTACTTGTCGTCTGTTACTATCTTCGGAATTGTATGTGATGTTTATCCAAAAGTCTGATGGTATATGACCAGTCTCATACATTTTATATATCAAGGCGATTAATTGTTTTATTGCCACTTCCTCTAGTGATCTTAAAAATTGCGATGGAATGTTATCCATCTCTTCTGCATTATTTTATTTTGAGTCTTTCAAAGCTTTTCTGAACACATTCTAATACAGCATCCACTATCTCTTCCCTACCGACTCCCGTTTCTTCTCGTATCACGTCATCAGACAAATTGTCTCCCTGATAGAGGCCTTCAATGTACTTCTTCCACCTATCCGCTCTCTCCTCTGCATTTAACAGCAGAATTACCATTTCACCCTTAATGTTACCATCCTTGCTTTCATTTCACGGAAGGTTGTTTTGACTTTTCTGTATGCTTAGTCAGTCCTTCCAACAATCACTTTTGTTTTGATTTCTTCACATTTTTCATTTTTTTTTTTGTTTTTTTTTTTTTTGTTTTCACCTTAGCTACCATGCACTTCCTGTTTATTTCGTTCCTAAGCAACTTGTATTTCTGAATTTTCCCGAACAATTCTGGGTTTACTTCTATCGTCGATCAGCTGAAGTATGTCTTTTATTATCCATGATTTCTCTGCAGTTACTTTCCTTGTACCTATTGTTTTCTTCCCATCTTCTGTGATTGCCCTTTTCAGATATGTCTGTTCATTTTCAACTAAATTGCCTACCGAGCTGTTCACCATCGCTGTATCTATCGCATCAGATAACTTAGAGTGTATCTCTTCATCCTTTAGTACTTCCATCTCCTTTGTGCATTGATTCTTTCTGACTAGTCTCTTAAACTTCAAACTACTTTTCATCATTATATGAGTCTATATCTGCTCGTGGGTACACTTCATACTCCAATATCTTTATTTCGGAATCTCTGCCTGGCCATGATGGAATGTAACTGAAATCTTGCCATATCCCCTGACCTTTTCCATATATACCTCCTCCTCTTGTAATTCTTGAACAGATTATTCGCTCTTACTAAGTGACATTTATTGCAGAACTCAATTACTCTTTCTCTTCTCTCGTTCCTACTACCAAGCCGATATTCTCCAGTAACTTTTTCATCTACTCCTTCCACTACAACTGCCTTCCAACCCTTCATGACTATTAGATTTCCATCTCGCCTTACATACTGAATTACCCGTTCGTATCCTCATATACTTTCTCCATCTCTTCAGTTTCTGCTTGCGACGGCGGCACGTACACCTGAACTATTGCTGTCGATACTGATGAGAACAATCGTATCACTGAACAGTTCATAGTAACCCAATCTCTGCCCTACCTTCCCATTTACAACAAATCTTATTTCCGTTATACCATTTTCTGTATCTGTTGGTATTACCCTATAGTCGTCTGATAGAAATCCTTATCTTCTTTCCATTTCACTTCATTTACCCACAATATTGATAGATCGTGTTCTAGCATATTCCATTTTAGATTTTATAGCTTCCCTCCCATGTTCAAACTTCTGAAATTCCAAGCTTCGACTCGTAGTCCGTTACCTTTTCGTTGGTTATTCAATCTTTTTCTCATGGTGAGCTTCCTCTTGACAGTTTCATCCCGGAGATCCGAATGAGAGACTAGTCTGGAATCTTTTGCCAATGGAGAAATCATTATGACACTTTCCAGTTATATGCCAAATGTTCTTGGGACACACATTATGTGTCTTTAATGCCATCGTTTCTATTGCCTTCTTCATCCTCATGCCGATGATTGTAGCTGATTCTTCCGCCTTTTGAGCCAGTTTCCGACCCCCAAGGTCAAAAGAGTTTCCTGAAACTCTGTTCGCAACTCCGCCCTCTTTGACAAAGCCTTTGGCAGAAAGAGAGTTGGTCACCTTTGCTGATGATTTTTATTCAGAATTGGAGCAGTGGTGAGGTTCGAACCCAAGACCGAGGACGTTGATGCAGCACCCCTTCGGCCTGGATGCATGCATTGACTCGGTTGGGAAGGGTCTCATAAAGGAGGTGAATCCTCAACTCATGCAAGCAAGCACACAGCTGTGGTTACTGGTCACTTATATTCTGGGCAGTGGCACTGGGACAGAGTTTGATGTCACAGCCCGTCCCACGCATTTTCTATCGGGAACAGATTTAGGAGTCTTGCTGGCCACAGTAGTACCTCAACATCACGTATACCGGTTTAAGGGACACTCGTCATGGGCGGACAAACATTGTCCTGTTCAAAAATGGCACCACGATACTCTCTCATGAGAGGTAAACATGAGGACGCTGGAAGCCCGTGATGCGCCGTTAAGCTGCGAGGGTTCCCTCAGTCACCACCAGCCGTGACCTGAAGTCACATCGAGTGGCTTCACTCACCACGATGCCAAGAGCAACACCATTGCACATCTCGAAATCACTGGAAGACTGTGACCTCTGCTCATGTCGCCTCTATACTCGCTGACGATGTTCATGCATTGTAGTGTAAAACCTCGTAACAGATTTGCGGCGCCATTGATCAGTATTGCATAGTTCATAGTCACGGTACCATTCCAAATGCTCCCATTAACAGAGGACTATGTGTGGGACAGTAATTTACTATCCCAGCTGTTGCTTGTCCCCGCCTAATGGTGTGGGATGACACAGAATTTTGGAGGGAGTCCATTACTTATTATCTGACGTTAGGTGCAGCAGATATGAAGGGGTTACAGAGTGGTTGGTGCAGAACACGGTGATCCTCCCTAGTGGTGGCCAAACAAGTTCGACCTCTAACATTGAGTATGCCCGTCCTCATGTTCCCATGTGGTCCAACATCGGGCAGCGGCGCGGTGTGGCTCGGTGATTTGAGGCGCCATGTCACCGGTTGTGCGATGCGATTTTGCCCCCCCCCCCTCCCCCCCCCCCCCCCCCCCGCGCCGGAGGTTCAGTCCTCCCTCGGTCATGGGTCTGTGTGATGTTCTTAGCATACGTTAGTTTAAGTAGTGTGTAAGTCTAGGGACCGATGACCTCAGCAGTTTGGTCCCTTAGGAATTCACATACATCTGAACACATTTGGACATCGAGCCACTGTCATTTTTTAATGCCCAACAAACCTGTCACGGTGTTCTCCACAGTAATCAGTCAACATATAGCGCTTTTCACGTCACTTACATGCCTCGTAAACAACACTAAACACCAAAAGCGTTAATACACACTGGTGGCCGTCCTAGTCGTCACAGAGATTGCAATTTACATTACTGTCAATGTTGTGCAAGTACACGAAGTTACATCGACATCTGGCCACATCTTCTTGTTTCTTTACTTTTTTTTAATCAAGTAGTATGTAAGTATCGGAAATATCGCGGGAGCGGCATATTGTCCATTATAAAGCAATATTACGGGGAATAATTGAACTACGTTGGTTTATATAGTCTGGTTCTAGACTTTTTCTGGAAGAAATAATTGACTCTCCAGGAAAGCAAATGTGGCCTCGCTCGTTCGCACCTTCGTTTACGTTTCTGCCAAAGACAACGTGGTGTCATCGACTACAACTTCACGTAAGCAATGCGTTAAGTCTAGTCTTGTTCTCGCGCTAAACAGATGGAGTCGTTAGAAAAATACACGAAACTTCAGTCTCTAGGCGTAACGAGAAGCTATGAAACAAAACCACCGGCACTGCCTGTGACTGATTGGGAGTTGTCTTAGATGTCGCTGTACTTCTGATGTCAATGGACGTATGTATTTTTTTTAAGTCATTGGTCTTCTGACTGGTTTGATGCTCTTCTACATATTTCCAAGTTTTGTACCACACTTAGCCGGCAGCTGTGACCGAGCGGTTCTAGGTGCTGCTGCTACGGCCGCAAGTTCGAATCCTGCCTCGGGCATGGATGTGTGTGATGTCCTTAGGTTAGATAGGTTTAAGTAGTTCTACGTCTAGGGGACTGATGACCTCAGATGTTAAGTCCCATATTGCTTACAGCCGCACTGCTAGTCGAAAAGTGTTCAGCGAAGAAACAAGGTGACAGGTAGTAGTGATTCAGGAAACTTCGATAGCGCAACGGTACATCAAAGACATCCTATGTCGTTGGGCGCTACCTCTCATGCGATAATATCGTGGTGCCAGTTTTCAGTAGGGCAATGCTCATCCACACAAGGCAACTGTGTACATGAACTGCCTGCAAGATTTTGAAGTACTTTCGTGGCCAGCAGAAGTCCCAGACCTATCCCCGACGTTTCTAGATTGTTAAAGATGTAGCTATTACCGAAGCCTGATGTTTGGTGAGGTGAGATGGCGGCGTCAGAAAGTTTTTGTGTGCTCCTAACACGATTTTCTCAAACGAAGTGGAGTTGTAATCTTTCGAGGTGGTTTAGAGAAGCTTGTGATTGAGCAAATATTTTCGTACTAGTTGAGTTTAGCATATACAGTGCAGAACTATGTTATACGAAGAGCATAAAGTTATATATATATATATATATATATATATATATATATATATATATATATATATATATATATATATATATATATATATATACGTTTAAAGCAGACTGTAATTTTCGTTAAGCATACTCAAATGAATAAAGACACTTGTTATCGGTGACAAATAGTACGTTCTACGTATACGAGCACTTTCATAACTAGCATATTGTTCGAAGAAGAGCCAAAATTGATCAAAATTAGTTAAAAGCACATCATTAAGCTATAAGCTACATCTGTTAATACTAGATTATTAAAGTCCCTAAAATATACATAAACTATTCAAATACAAGCGGTATTTCGTAAAAAATAATTGAAATGTATTTATTTAGGCTTACATGTAGTACAAAAGTAAAAATACAGAAGATGTTTCTAGTTACGCTTGCACTGAGATTAGTTGCCTTCTTTGTATCATACACTCCTGGAAATTGAAATAAGAACACCGTGAATTCATTGTCCCAGGAAGGGGAAACTTTATTGACACATTCCTGGAGTCAGATACATCACATGATCACACTGACAGAACCACAGGCACATAGACACAGGCAACAGAGCATGCACAATATCGGCACTAGTACAGTGCATATCCACCTTTCGCAGCAATGCAGGTTGCTATTCTCCCACGGAGACGATCATAGAGATGCTGGATGTAGTCCTGTGGAACGGCTTGCCATGCCATTTCCACCTGGCGCCTCAGTTGGACCAGCGTTCGTGCTGGACGTGCAGACCGCGTGAGACGACGCTTCATCCACTCCCAAACATGCTCAATGGGGGACAGATCCGGAGATCTTGCTGGCCAGGGTAGTTGACTTACACCTTCTAGAGCACGTTGGGTGGCACGGGATACATGCGGACGTGCATTGTCCTGTTGGAACAGCAAGTTCCCTTGCCGGTCTAGGAATGGTAGAACGATGGGTTCGATGACGGTTTGGATGTACCGTGCACTATTCAGTATCCCCTCGACGATCACCAGAGGTGTACGGCCAGTGTAGGAGATCGCTCCCCACACCATGATGCCGGGTGTTGGCCCTGGGTGCCTCGGTCGTATGCAGTCCTGATTGTGGCGCTCACCTGCACGGCGCCAAACACGCATACGACCATCATTGACACCAAGGCAGAAGCGACTCTCATCGCTGAAGACGACACGTCTCCATTCGTCCCTCCATTCACGCCTGTCGCGACACCACTGGAGGCGGGCTGCACGATGTTGGGGCGTGAGCGGAAACGGCCTAACGGTGTGCGGGACCATAGCCCAGCTTCATGGAGACGGTTGCGAATGGTTCTCGACGATACCCCAGGAGCAACAGTGTCCCTAATTTGCTGGGAAGTGGCGGTGCGGTTCCCTACGGCACTGCGTAGGATCCTACGGTCTTGGCGTGCATCCGTGCGTCGCTGCGGTCCGGTCCCAGGTCGACGGGCACGTGCACCTTCCGTCGACCACTGGCGACAACATCGATGTACTGTGGAGACCTCACGCCCCACGTGTTGAGCAATTCGGCGGTACGTCCACCCGGCCTCCCGCATGCCCACTATACGCCCTCGCTCAAAGTCCGTCAACTGCACATACGGTTCACGTCCACGCTGTCGCGGCATGCTTCCCATGTTAAGACTGCGATGGAGCTCCGTATGTCACGGCAAACTGGCTGACACTGACGGCGGCGGTGCACAAATGCTGCGCGGCTAGCGCCGTTCGACGGCCAACACCGCGGTTCCTGGTGTGTCCGCTGTGCCGTGCGTGTGATCATTGCTTGTACAGCCCTCTCGCAGTGTCCGGAGCAAGTATGGGGGGTCTGACACACCGGTGTCAATGTGTTCTTTTTTCCATTTCCAGGAGTGTATATCTGCTGCACGAAAAATTGGAGACAACCCGAAGAAACTCCAGAGGTAACTTAGCTACATCAGTTTATTCTCATTTCTTACAAGTGTTTGATAATTAAATAAACAGCTGTTTATACATCCTTTGCGTTCGCTGCCTTATTAATGTTCTAAACTGCTGGTTGAAAGAAAAACGAGGGCGTTGTTAAATTCCTCTTCCCTTCCGGAGGAAATTACGAAACGTAAGACCGCATAATACTATTCCGCCCAGTTCATATTATCTTATGGAAATCCACTAAGAATTACGTCCTTTTGTAAGCAATACTGGTGTACCGATTTATTACTTAACAAACCATTTTGCTTTGCTGAGACCTTTATCCGAGAAATGTTCGCATGATATAGGCAACTCTACATACGTTGTTGATAGAATGATACCTGTACGACTGAATGTATCGGACTTAATAAGTTTGATGTAATTGCACTCCTTAATACGGTCCGTCTATGAGTTTTCACTCATCGGCTGCACGTTTAAATCGATATAACAGCCTTGTTCCACCTTGTCCTTCATCAACTTACTTTTTATTAAAGATTCTTGAATGCGGTGCCATTGGTAGTACCTTGTACCTCCAATAGCAAACTTATTTTAGGAATTATTTGAAGAGAGAACACGAAGACAGCAGAGCGTAAACAAAATGTCTTCTGGTGATGTGCTAAAACAAATTTGTAAATTTCACCCCGCGTTGTTTATGGGCTGTTATGACTTTTACAATATCTAAATTTAATCCAAAAGCATGTCCCCAATTTACGGTGGACGTAGGAAAATTTATCTGTTTACCGTTTCTAAGCGTCTTAGTCAGTCGGAAAGTGAATGGGTAATTAGAGCGTCCGTTTACCGTAAGCACACAGTCACAAATGCGTATTTACAAGCAGCAGACTGCCACCGCCCTTCACATACTATGGGGGTACTTCCAGCGCCTGTGCACTTGGAACATGCTGCGTGAGGAGGACAAGAAATGCAGTACCCACAGATCTATTTCAAGGAAAATGTGTGTTCGTCACATCAGATTTTCACAGTTTTAGCGAGGAGTAAACGTGTTCAGTGATAAGAGATAAGAAACTGTTCAATTTGGAGATTTCCTCCCGTTTGTCAGGAACATTTCATCATTATTAGACACAATACTAAGAAGGACCTTGTGTTAAAGCAATTTTTTGGGAATCTGCAAATTCCTGTGCTCTTCTCGAATTAAAAAAGGATGATCTGGATTTCTGGAAGGTTGGAGTCTACAAAACACCGCGACCGTGTAGCAAAGCCAATGCGATAAGATCACATGGAACATGATCGCCGTACTGACCTTTCACAGTTCTGTAAGTCATCCATAGCAGAGCATTGTACCTCTACAGAGGATTGCATAATTTATCTGGGAAGGAAGATCTTGGCTACGATGAGATCCTCTTGGGATACAGCTGTTAACTCATCATTAGAAATATCCTGATGTGCAAAACTTACGGATGAACGTAATTTCCGCATGATGTGTCACTGCCAAGAGACATAACTCGATGGAACTTGGAGCACACAATAGAAAGAAATGCTACAGGGCAGTACAGAAAGTAACTTAAAGAAATACGCAATGAGATGAGCAGAAAAGACTCTTTTATTCAGAGATAATAATTACACTGAAGTCACTGCAATTTCTGACGGTCACACGGAGATTATAAAAAAGCAGGACTTCGTTCTTAATAGAGTCTATGATTGTCACGGATTGCAGCGTATGAACTGCAACGTGCTCTCTCGCTGGCCAAAGGGTTGGTATGGATTTCTTGTGATAGGGCGTTCCATTTCTCCACAAGCGTGGCTGATAACAGCTGGATGATTGTTTCCCATGTGTAAGTGCTGCAGTACCTCCCCCAACGCATCTCTCACGTGATTTACGGAAATTAAGTCGGGGGAATGTGCAGGCCTGTCCATTCGCTGGATCAGCTCCTTTGAAGAGCTAGTCCATTTGGTAGTCACGCATTTTCATCCACAGAAATGTAGTCAGGGCAGAATGCACCGTTCAAAAGTCGCCTATGGGAAAGGAGTACAGTGGCACTAAAACGATGACTGGTGACGGTACTGTGTTCAAAGCTTTGGAGGACAGTACGCCGATGCACACGATAACACCCGGTTCACCAAAACGATCACGTTCGACAATGCTGGACGCAACCTAATATGGCGAGAGCTGAGAACACATAATGCATCCAAGAACATTGCCAAACATGATCGTTTAGGGGATTCATATATTGTAATTCTTCAGGATTTCCGGCGATCTGTTGACATTTTGAAAAAAAAAAAAGACTTCTGCCGGATGTTCGCGTCGTTATCGCACGATATTTCGACGGCGTAACTCGCTGTCTTCTTCAGGTGCATACCGAAAATAGTCCTTCGGGCGTATCGAGTCGAGTAGTTATGACGTTGATGAAATTGACCAAAAATGTCAATTTTCGATTTATTTTTTATTTGTTAGTACAACTCATGGACAATAAGTTCCCAAAATTTCAATGTAGAAATCGCATCCGAAATGCCTGGAAATTAATTATAAGTGTGACGCGGCCTCTCTGCCACGCCCACGTTTTGAAGCAGCACTTCAATACCAGCTCAGTGAACAACGATTCTGTGTGTACTTTCAACCAAATGTGTGCGGGATGCATCTAGAAGGCTGTGATACATACTCTTTGGTTTTATAGATCATCTTTGGCCGATCCTGCACTTCTCAAAAAGTGTGTTCATGGCAAAACAAAAAATCCAAATGTTGTTGTTGTTGTTGTTGTTGTTGTTGTGGTCTTCAGTCCTGAGACTGGTTTGATGCAGCTCTCCATGCTACTCTATCCTGTGTAAGGTTCTTCATCTCCCAGTACCTACTGCAACCTACATCCTTCTGAATCTGCTTGGTGTATTCATCTCTTGGTCTCCCTCTACGACTTCTACCCTCCACTCTGCCCTCCAATACTAAATTGGTGATCCCTTCATGCCTCAGAACATGTCCTACCAACCGATCCCTTCTTCTAGTCAAGTTGTGCCACAAACTTCTCTTCTGCCCAATCCTATTCAATACTTCCTCATTAGTTATGTGATCTACCCAGCTAATCTTTAGCATTCTTCTGTAGCACCACATTTCGAAAACATCTATTCTCTTCTTGTCCAAACTATTTATTGTCCATTTTTCACTTCCATACATGGCTACGCTCCATACAAATACTTTCAGAAATGACTTACTGACACTTAAATCTATACTCAATGTTAACAAATTTCTTTTCTTCAGAAGTGCTTTCCTTGCCATTGCCAGTCTACATTTTATATCCTCTCCACTTTAACCATCATCAGTTATTTTGTTCCCCAAATAGCAAAACTCCTTTACTACTTTAAGTGTCTCATTTCCCAATCTAATTCCCTCAGCATCAACCGACTTAATTCAACTACATTCCATTATCCTCGTTTTGCTTTTGTTGATGTTTCATTTTATATCCTCCTTTCCAGACACTATCCATTCTGTTCAACTGCTCTTCCCAGTCCTTTGCTGTCTCTGATACAATTACAATGTCATGGGCGAACCTCAAAGTTTTTATTTCTTCTCCATGGATTTTAATACCTACTCCAAACTTTTCTTTTGTTTCCTTTACTGCTTGCTCAATATACAGATTGAATAGCATTGGGGAGAGGCTACAACCCTGTCTCACTCCCTTCCCAACCACTGCTTCCCTTTCATGTCCCTCGGCTCTTATAACTGCCATTTGCTTTCTGTACAAATTGTAAACAGCCTTTAGCTCCCTGTATTTTACATCTGCCACCTTCAGAATTTGAAAGAGAGTATTCCAGTCAACATTGTCAAAAGCTTTCTCTAAGTCTACAAATGCTAGAAACATAGGTTTGTCTTTCCTTAATCTTTCTTCTAAGATAAGTCGTAAGGTCAGTATTGCCTCACGTGTTCCAGTTTTTCTACGGAATCCAAACTGATCTTCTACTAGTTTCTCCATTCGTCTGTAAAGAATTTCTTTGGGATTGGAATTATTATATTCTTCTTGAAGTCTGAGGGTATTTCGCCTGTTTCATACATCTTGCTCACCAGATGGTAGAGTTTTGTCAGGACTGGCTCTCCCAAGCTGTCAGTATTTCCAATTGAATGTTGTCTACTCCGGGGGCCTTTTTCGACTCAGGTCTTTCAGTGCTCTGTCAAACTCTTCACGCAGTACCGTATCTCCCATTACATCTTCATCTACATCTTCTTCCATTTCCATAATATTGTCCTTAAGTACATCACCCTTGTATAGACCCTCTATATACTCCTTCCACCTTTCTGCTTTCCCTTCTTTGCTTAGAACTGGGTTTCCATCTGAGCTCTTGATGTTCATACAAATGGTTCTCTTATCTCCAAAGGTCTATTTAATTTTCCCATAGGCAGTATCTATCTTACCCCTAGTGAGATAAGCCTCTACATCCTTAAATTTGTCCTCTATGGCTATCCCTGCTTAGCCATTTTGCACATCCTGTCGATCTCATTTTTGAGACGTTTGTATTCCTTTTTGCCTGCTTCATTTATTGCATTTTTTTATATTTTCTCCTTTCATCAATTAAATTCAATATTTCTTCTGTTACCCAAGGATTTCTACTAGCCCTTGTCTTTTTACCTACTTGATCCTCTGCTGCCTTCACTACTTCATCCCTCAAAGCTACCCATTCTTCTTCTACTGTATTTCTTTCCCCCATTCCTGTCAATTGTTCCCTTATGGTCTTCCTGAAACTCTGTACAACCTCTGGTTCTTTCAGTTTATCCAGGTCCCATCTCCTTAAATTCCCACCTTTTTGCAGTTTCTTCAGTTTTAATCTACAGCTCATAACCAATAGATTGTGGTCAGAGTCCACATCTGCCCCTGGAAATGTCTTACAATTTAAAACCTGATTCCTAAATCTCTGTCTTACCATTATATAATCTGTTACCTTTTAGTATCTCCAGGCTTCTTCCATGTATACAACCTTCTTTCATGATCCAAATGAGTCTCTAAATTCACTCACATGGAAACGATGCCCAAATACACATTTTCATCTGCCACAGTTGTCAGAATTGCAACTTATGATGCAGTTATTGTATTTAATGATGAGAACGTCGGGAGGATGAAGGTATTAGAAAGAATGGTTTTCAAGATAGGAAATTTTACTCAAGACCTCCTGAGAAAAATAGCTGAAAAGGTGCAGCTGCAGCTGAAAAGTCAGTTGAAGACCTGGTAAAGGAAAGAAAGCAGACAACAAAAAACCAGAAGAGAAGCCTTGAAGGTATTGACGTCCCAGAGTACAAATGTGGTGCCTTCTGAAGAAGTGACATAAGTGAAAAATTTAGGTTGAATTTTAAATTGCGTTTCCTGAAAAGTTTGTTTTTTAAAGTTTATGTACCTTTTCCTCAGATTCTATGAATGCTACAATTATGAAATTTTGTACACATATTTCTGTAAGCCTAATAAACGTTGTTTCAAGAAAAAATTTTGAAATTCTGATTGCAAGCTGAGATATGGGGCAAAGTGCTTGGAAGTTTGCATGAATTTAAAATTGTACTTGTGAGGTTATAATTAAAAAATTATGGAAATTCTCCTATTTGACCTATTCCGAAAACCTCATGAGAGAAGCTTACAACATATAAAGAGATGAAACAGAGAAATTTTTGTAGAAATCTCTTGAATACTTCCTGAGAAAAAGGTACATACATTTTTTTTGAAAATAAAACTCCAAATGTCATTCAAAAAAAGCGGAATATATATACTCAAAGGATTTTATATGTAAATGTGTTACTTTCATGTAAATCGTGGTACAAAATTTCATTGCCATATCTCCAAAACTGCGGATTTGGTGCATTTTTAAAATAGTGTGTTTCTCATCAACGTCCCCCCAAAGTGTTCGGTGCTCCCTTACAGGCATAAATACTGCACTAGATCCGCCAAAGGACCATTATCGCGTACCACCTAAGAAAGACAGCGAGTTACGCTGTCGAAATATCGTGCGAGAACGATGCGAACATCCGGTAGAAGTTCCGTTTATTCAAAAGATCCATATGTTATTGCATCAGGAGGCGTACTGATCTCCAAATCTTTGGACACGATACGCCCACCGGTGGACGTTATTTTGACAATGTACTCCTTCCCCTTGTGCGTCTTTTCAGAGATGTATTCGGCCCTGACTTCATTTTTATGGATTACAATGCATGACAGCACAGAGCTGCATAGATGACGCAGCTCTTGGCACGAGAGTATATTCGGCGATTGCAGCGGCCTGCACGTCGGCCTGACTTAAATCCTACAGAGCACGTATGGGATGCGCTGAAGGGACGTATTGTAGGACGTCCATATGCGACAACGACCTCTAGCAGTTGTCAAAAGCGCTGGTGGAGAAATGGAACGTCCTATCACAAGAACTCCTTATCAACGTTGTGGCCCACATGGCAGCATGTTGATGACCACACTCCCTAAAGAGAATCTTGTCCCACCGTAATGTCCAGCGGGCCAACTAAATTGTTGTTCGCTTATTATCTTTGAATAAAAGTGTAATTCCTATTCATGTCATTGCGTAGGTCTTTTAGTTACCTTCTGTACCATGCTGTAGTAGTTCTTTCTACGTACGCTACGGTCAAGGTTTTATCGAACTGTGTTAGTTGGCAGTGGCGCATCATACGAAACTTTCTTTCATCCTCAGGTTTTCAACACCTGCGTACGTGGTAGAATAACTTATTAATCAGGTTGGCAACTATGAGCTGCGAAAGGAGTGGGATCTGGTAATTTATTTAATTTCTTCAGAAACAGAATCGCCTAGTGACACGTTCAACGATGATTAATTTTTCCTGCCATTTATTCTCTATTCCAGGGAGTGGAGAAGGCTGTTTGGGATGCCGCCAATTTTGAGTCACGATTCCTCTCGGCCAAATGTCATAGAAAACTGGGAATGGGGTAGACGTAATCCCAACTGGTAATATTTGGAGGGTGTGGTGTCACCGCCAGACAGACCGCCGCCACACGGCAGGTCTAGTCTAGAGAGACTTCCTAGCACTCGCCCCAGTTGGACAGCCGACTTTGCTAGCGATGGTTCAAGGTCTACATACGCTCTCATTTGCCGAGACGACAGTTTAGCATAGCCTTCAGCTACGTCATTTGATACGACCTACCAAGGGGCCATATTCAGTTACTATGTCTTCTGAACAGATAATATTGTGACTCATGTACCGTCAAGAGCAACGTTCGTCATTAATGGATTATAGTTAAGTATCAAACTAATTTCGTCCGCTTTCTGAATTCTAATTCCTTGTCATGTTCCAGACCTCACGTCAGTATAGTTCTTCCCTCCTCACGCCAACCTGCGTGAGCTAAAACGCGTGCATTTCGGCTTCCTCTAGTAGCACGGTGTTGGCTCTTGCCTGCACGACAGAGGTGATTTAAAGTTCCCCTCTTCACGTTATGCGGGAAACCCCATATAAACCTCTTGCAACTATTATAATTTATTTCTGAGTCAATGTTTTCAGTTGTCCTTGGCCAAAATTACAATTCAGCGTACGCGTTTGTTTAGTGTGTGTGTGTATTTTCGTTTCTGTGTATTGTGTGAATGATTAATTTTATCAGTTTGACCACTGAATTTAAAATTTACAGTCCCCTAATGCGACAGAGGTAGGGCACGTAATAACACAGTTTGCGTTTGCGACAGCGCGCCTCGGATGGTGCAGTGTTCAAGAGGCAGTTAAATTCGACAGAGGGTAATCAAGTAGCTAACATTTATGCGCACTTGCCACTAAGTAGCTCCTACAAGAGGCTGACTTGGAGGTTGCAGATAACCAGTGTCACCAAAAAAGGTTGTGGCCTATTTTATCATATCTCATTGATTCTCAGCTACATTTCCTCTGTAAACACTGGCATCTACCTCCATCTCTATCTCCACACATTCTACATGCTACCTCCACGCCACATTAAAACTCACTCTCTTTCGTACCGGGAGCATACCGCAATACTGTGACCTTACTAACAGCCGTACTTCCTCACTTTCGTGTCCTCTCTTCTAGTCAAGTCTTTTCAGCAACACACTTATTCCCCACTTACTTACATACAACACCAGCAATGCCCTCCTATAAATCCATTCATTCACCAGTCCACTTTTCCTTAGGCAGCTAATTATTCTTCACCGTACAGAACCCATCTCACTGAGGCTGGCTCGACATCTACAGCAAAGCTTTCTGAAGAAGATAAATAATCCACATGCATCTTAGTGCCTATATTTCTCAAATTACGTTCGGAAAAAATGTTGCAACAACGTAGCAATGTTCAGCTAAGGCTGGGGTTTCAGTATACCAGAATGAAATGCGATCGGCAACGCCTACATAAGACAAGTGTCTGGCCCAGTTGTTTGATCGGTTACATTTGCTACAATGGCAGATTATCAAGATTTAAGTGAATTTCAACGTGGTGTTATAGTCGGTGGACGAGCGATGGGACAAGCCTCTACATGTTACCTCCACGCCACATCCGCTGTAGCGATGAAGTGGGGATTTTCCCGTACGACCATTTCACGATTGTATCGTGAATATCAGGAATACGGTGCAATATCAAATCTCCAACATCGCTGCGGCCGGAAAAAGATCAAGCAAGAACGGGTCCAACGACAACGGAAGAGAATCGTTCAAAGCGACAGAAGTGCAGCCCTTCCACAATTGCTGTAGAAGTCAATGCTGGACCATCAACAATTGTCAGCGTACGAACCATTCAACGAAAGATCATCGATATGGCCTTTGAAAGCCGAAGGCCCACTTGTCTACCATTGATGACTGCGCGACACAAAGCTTTACACCTCGCCTGGGCCTGTCGCCAGCGACATGCGACTGTTCCCTGTTCGAACGAGTCTCGTTTCAAATTGTATCGAGCGGCTGAATGTGTATGGTTGTGGAGACAACCTCATGAATCCATGGACCCTGCATATCAGCAGGGGTCTGTTCAAGCTGGTGGAGATTCTGTAATGGTTTTGGGCGTGTGCAGTTGGAGTGATATGGGACAACTGAAACGTCTAGATACGACTCTGACGGGTGGAACGTACGTAAGCATCCTGTCTGATCACTTGCATCCATTCATGTCCATTGTTCATTCCGACGGACTTGGGCAATTCCCGCAGGATAATACGATACCCCATTTGTCCAGAATTGCTACAGAGTGGCTCCAGGAACACTCTTGACATATGCGTGCACATGTAAAACTGGGTGCATAGAGTTAATTTCCAAACAAAGAGATTTTCCTGGAGGATGTAGGTGCAATATCCTAGTATTACATTGGGATATGTTTTAAACAGATCTAAAGATGGTCATCACTTACCAAAACCGATAATCTGAGGACGATCTTCGTGATCATAGACTGTAATGAAAGAAACAAATTCTATTTACTAAATTCGAACTATTGAGCCTAGTAGACAGAGAATCCCAACTTTTCTGTGGCCTTTACCTCTAAACGACACCCGATATCAGACCACAGACGTTCTTATGACTTGAGCCAAAGAAGGGCAGTAGAAAGGAGGAGCAGCTTGTACTAGTTTCGCTGTGAATGACGAAACAGTTTTATTTCATGATTCCGGCTATACTTGCTTCTAGGCAGTGTCTCTTATATACTATTAAATTTTCCGTCTTTCTATCAACACACTGAATTTATATGTTTGTCTGTTTGCAGGGGTGTTCGGTTTGCGAATTTTTTTATTCCTCAGGAAGGAGGAAGGAGTCAATGAGACAGTTATTTCTACTTATTTTTAATTTCTAAAACTGATTCTTATACAGTATGTGTTTTATGTCAGCTAATGTAAATAGAAATCCTACTCAGACACTATTTGTTGTTTCCTTGCTAACTGTAAGTTAATTGGATTCGATATTATTAAGAATTATTTCGATAATAATGAATGCGTGCTATCGAATACTCACTCGAGTAACGTCAGTTGTGCCTTATCAAACACTGTTTATAATGTGCTGAAATGGCGGAGACCAATAAATTTTACTTTAGTTACAATAACTGAAAATATTCGTGCATTCTTTGAAAACAATCATGGAACCCAGGCGTTGACTTAAGGATTTTCCAGATCAAGAAATTATTTTCTGTTAGAAAATTTTATTGAGACAAGTTATGGCTAAAACCACTGCAGGACAGCAAAAGAAATAAACAGGGGAGTAAAAATGGCATGGAATGCTCTGAGTAAATAAAATGAATTTTGCAAGAGGCACTTTCGAAATTTTCTGAACTAAAAGTTTACTATCAGTGTGTATTACTAGTTTTGAGTTATGACAGTGAAAGATGGACGTTCATTGCTAAACCCGAGGGGTGGCCAGCGACAAGTGGAGTCGTGTTTTATGACTTACTAGGATACACAGGAAAATAACAATTTGTTTGATGACAGATTAGAGACTATGTACTAGTAATTATGATTGTAAAATGTCCATAAAATAGTGGAGGTGGTGGGAACATATGGCCAGGCAAGTAGATGGCATAAGGAAATTCATTTTTGGATTTCAGGAGATACGGAGTATGACCCAGTGGGGAATCATAATAGAAAATATCCATGAAGAACTTGGACCCGTTATCACCGAACGTTGCCATGCCTGGAACAATCTAGGCGAAGCCTCTATCCGGCACTGGATGCCAAATGGTTGATTTAGGTAATGAGAATGTATTAATATTAAAAGTTTACTGAAGTAGAGATAGTATGAATTATTTTATTAAAAGTAATGTGCCTCGTGTCCTCCTTTCTTTAAGAAACGTCACGCGAACATATACTACTTATTAGTAGGATATTATCTATTGGAGGACTGAATGGGCGAAAGTATAATTAGTGCAGTCATGTGAACTAGTTAATGAAAAATGGCTTATCCTTGTTATATCAAACTTTAATCGGTAAAATAAACGTAATAACTGTGAATTCCCAGAACAGATACTCACCTTACTAAACTGTCCCATTAAGTGCAACGTAGATGGTACATTTATTTACATTGCAAAAATGTGCATGGAGGCTGATTCAACCTTTTTTGAATTCGGTGGAAAGGACATTAATTTTGACAGTCAGGCGTATAATTTTCAGTGTTACATCCAAAACGTCTCCATATCACTTGCAGCAAACAATTAATTGATTTTGTTGGATTCTTGGCCTGGACATAGCGACACCTGTTTTTAGGAAGACGACGAAAAGACTGTTAATATAATTTCGATTCGCCCGGAACTAATAGTATGATGCAACATCGCGAAAAAAAAATTTCCTGTTTTCAGAATATTGTCTGACAACATAATTTCCTTTAGGTCTCGGTCATTTCAGGTTTATCAGAGTAAAAGAATTTTTAAACGTCTGTCATTTTGTCAGTTTGTATCAACATTTTACGAATATGATCACGTATGATTGGTACGCAGCACAATATGCAGGAAAACGGCCCGACCACTTCTTACTCCATTCCAGTTCTGTCTAAGTAATTCTAGTAATTACTGTGAAGTGTCTCAATGCATTAATTTTTCTTTTATCAGGTATGCCTGGTGTAAGGAAAATATTTGTTTTCGTCATCAAATACACACTTCGCATTTTGCGACGACAAACAAGGAATTGTTTCATTGTAAGCAAAATACACATTATTCAATATTTGTCCAAAGAACTATGGTGCAAGTATTGTTATAAATTATTTAATGTCAACAAATTAAATCCCCAATTGATAGCCTTGATTTTCTTTCTTCTTCTAGTCATTTGTGTAACAATTGCATATGCAACTGTTTAGCTGTCGATATGACCAACAAGTTATTCGAAAAATTTATACTTTAAGACATCTTTAGTATGGTCTAAGTGCCTAAAGTTCACATGCGTGCACTTTGGACTTACCGCAACGCGGTGAAAAGTCCTATTGTCACGGCTGCATCTGCTTATTCGCCGATACGTGCGCTACAGCTGTACATACCACTGTTATAAGCCGTTATTCCTGCAGCAAAAATGAGTAAGTTTAACATTTAAAACAAATGTTTAAGTGCGGCTCCGCAGTTAAAATGTTCACAGTTCATTTCTTTCGATCTATTCTTTCTGTGTGCAAAATTTAAGGATATGTTTCGACATGTCGGATTGGATCATTCTCTTGTCAGTCCGTCTCGATCGATGCTGCCGCGGCTATATGTAGGCAGCTCTTGACGAGCTGAAGAAGTCTCGTCATTGCTTTCCTTGCAATTACTACATCCTCCTAATTGTGCTTAATGAGGCCTTGTGGTGACCAGCTGTGAAAAACAATGAGGTTTTTTTTACGTTTTCTCTCAAGTTTGTGTGTGTGTATGTATGTGTGTGTATTGTTCCATTTACCTTCGAGACACTCTTCGCCCACATCTACTTGCTAGATCTAATATAATGAACATATCTCTAGTAGGCCAATTTCAAATATCTGTACACTCTTAAGGGAAAAACAGGACGTATCATGAAGAAATTATCCGAATGGGACGGACATCGGCTGATATGATGTGCATGTTCAGATAAACAAATGATTACGATTTCAGAAAAACTGGATGATTTATTCAATAGAGAGATTTTCGAGTTTCATAAACTGAATAAGTCAATCACGTGTTGGTCGACTTCTGGCCGTTATGCAAGCTGTTATTCTGCTTGGCATTGATTGATAGAGTTGTTGGATGCCCTGCTGACAAATTCTGTACAACTGGCACGTTACATCGTCGAAACCATGAACTGGTTGGAGGATGCTGTCCACAATGCTCCAAACATTCTCAATTGTGGAGAGATCCGGTGGCTTTGCCGCACGAGATACGGTTTCTCAAGAGCGAAAAAAGTAGTAGAAACTTCTGCTGAGAGTGGCGGGCATTATCTTGCTGAAATTTAAGCCCTGCATAGGTTGCGATGAAGGGCAACAAAATGGGCCTTAGAATATCGTGGACGTACCGCTGTGTCATTAGAGTGTCGCGGATGACGATCAAAGGGACTCTAATTTGAGGTGAAATGGAACCCTACACCAACACTTCTGGTTGTCGCACCCTATAGCCGGCGACACACAGGTTGGTTCCCAGCACTGCCCGGGGAGTCTGCAAACATGTCTCCACCCTGGAATTTCATTGACTGGAATAGAATTGTTTTCAGTGATGAATCCCACTTTGAACTGAGCCCCGACGACCAGCGATGACGTGTCTGGAGACGCCCCCATACAGCCCGACTGCCAGGGGTCATGGTCTGGGTGCCACTTCCTTTCACTGCAGGACACCTTTTGATGTCATCCGCGGCACCCTTATACCACAGCGGTACGTCGACGATATTCTAAGCCCCATTTTGTTGACCTTTATGGAAAGCTATGCTAGGTTTACGTTCCAACAGGGCAATGCCCGCCTGTACCCGGCGAGAGTTTCAGATGCTTGTCTTCGCTCTTTCCAAGCGCCAGCAAGGTCACAAGATCTCTGCCTAATTAAGAGCGTTTGGAGCATTATGGGCAGGGACCTCCAACGAGCCCGGGGTTTTGACGATGTAACGCTCCAACTGGACAGAGTTTGGCACAATATCCATCTGGAGGATATCCAACAACTGTATCAATCAATGTGAAGCCGAGTAACTGCTTGCATAGGAGCTAGAAATGGATCAACGTGTTACTGACTTGCTCAATTTGTGAAGCTCTTGCTCTCAAATAAGTCATGCAATTTCTCTGAAATTGTAATCATTTGTTTGTCTGTAGATGTACAGCCGTGGACAAAACGAGCGAGACCCCCTCGCCTTTGCGTTATGCTGATCCGCACAGCTTTGAAGTCTGCTACACAGTATAACAGTCAAGGCGACGAAGTGCTACCAATATACACAGGCGTGATATTGAAAATTTATCCGAACTGTGTCAGACTGTTTTTAATCATGTGTAAGTGTGTTAAACACGTAAATATAAGAAATAAATGAAAGACGAAACTCTAATTAGTATGAACTGTACTAATAACAATGAATTTCAGCTTACCGAGATAACACAACTGTTTCAGTAAGACAAAGTAACCCACATCGTTACGAATTAGCAAAATATTACGCGCATTCGGCCACGAAACCGTCTGTGTCATCGTTCAGACCAGACACACTGGATTACCGTTTCTGAACTAACATGCAAGTGTGCAAATTTAGCAAAGCGTGAAGATTCATAAAGAAATTCTGTTAAAAATCATTCGTTGCCACTTCAGTTATTGACAGAAGTGGAAAAAATAGGCAGACAAGAGATTCATATTGACATCCACACAAGGTGGTGGTTCAGAATAAAGGTAGCAATAAAACGCATTGGGGGCGCGAGAATTTCTTAAAATGGCTTTACTGATAGCCTACCTGCCTCCATCGAGATTAGAAGCGAAAACAAACCAGACCTCCCTTGCAGTGCCTAACACCTTTCACTACATTAGCAGACAACCCAGGCAAACAGCCCTCTATTATTACCCCAGACATGAATAAGGCGGCAATTTCGCAATGAAAATGGCAAAATGAACTGCAGTTTCTGTTGCATAGAGCTTCCCAGAATAAAAAATTAATAAAAAATAAAAATAAAAAAAACTTTTCTACTTTTGTCACCGCTTATGTGACGATCATTCGGGATGTTTATCTAAATAACCTGTTACTATTGAGTAAATTTAGTAGGATAATTTTGCGCCACCCCAGGAGATAAACGGCGACAAAGTTGCCAAACATATTCTACAATGTTACGAATTCTCCATTATCCTCACCACAGCCAGAAAACGTTCATTAGCCGAAGTGTTTCTTAAGCTAGTTAGCAATGGGAATGCTCTCACTTCTAAAACGCCGTGGCATTAATACTGGGATCTGAATTGCCACATGTATAGGCAAATTGATTTTATTTGCATTCCTGTAAACGTGATTTGGATTGAAAGCGTAGCTACGATTAGCACGCTGATGTATCGACTGCAACTATATCATTTCGAATGAAGAGTAGGGTGAATTATTCATTTGTTGTTAGGATTTCGTCACCTAGATCGGTAAAAAATGGAAGCGTACTAGCCACACTTTCTTGACCGCCTATCTAAAAAAGGGAGCCTCTATGTCAACGCATTCTAAAGATACGGCCGTTTATGTAAAGAAAATTTACGCGAAATGGCTCGAAGAACAATGCGACCAAACTGCTTAGGCCAGCAGTCCCCTAGACCTAAAACTATTTAAACCTACCCAAGCTAAGGGCCTCACACCATCCATGCCAGAGGTAGGATTCCAACCTGTGACTGAAGCAGCAGCGCAGTTCGCGACTGAAGCGCCTAGAACCGCTCGGTCACCGCTCCCGCTGAAACCCTTTTCACCATTAACAGAATTTCGTTATGAATCTTGACGCACTGATAAATTTGCACGCTTTCATGGTAGTTCAGCAACGGCAATCCAGTGTGACTGGTCTGAACGATGACACAGACTGTATCGTGTCCGAATGCGCGTAATGTTTTGCTAATTCGTAATGATGTGGGGTACTTTGTCTTACTAAAACAGTTAGTTATCTCGATAAGCTGGAATTCAATTTTATTAGTACAGTTCACTAGTAAGCGTTTCTTCTTTCATTAATATATATTACATTTACCTGTTGTGTTTAACACACTATTCAGCGTCAATATAGTCTTAAACATGATTGAAAACAGTCTGACAAAGTTCAGATAGTTTTTCAATTACACACCTGTGCATACTATGTTGGCAGCACTTCTTCGCCTTTCCTGTTATGCAGTGTAGCAGACTTCAAAGCTGTGCGGATCAGCATAACGAAAAGGCGAGGGGTCTCGCTCGTTTTGTCCACGACTGTACATCTCATCTACCGATTTCTGTCCCATTCGGATAATTTCTTCATGCAGCATCTTTTTTGTCTTTAAAGCGCCAAAGAAACTGGTATAGGCATGCGTTTTCAAATACAGATGTATGTAAACACGCAGAATACGGCACTGCGGTTGGCAACGCCTATATGAGATAGCAAGTGTGTGGCGCAGTTGTTAGATCGGTTACTGCTGTTACTATGGCAGGGTATCAAGATTTAACTGAGTTTGAACGTGGTATTATAGTCGGCACACGAGCGATGGGACACAGCATCTCCGAAGTAACGATGAAGTGCGGTTTTTCTTGTACGACCATTTCACGAGTGTACCGTGAATATTAGGAATCCGGTGAAACATCAAATTTCTGACATCGCTGCTGCCGGAAAAAGATCCTGCAAGAACGGGACCAACGACAACTGAAGAGAATCGTTCAACGCGACAGAAATGCAGCCGTTCCGCAAATTGCTGCAAATATCAACGCTGGCTCATCAATAAGTATCAGCATGCGAACCATTGAACGGAACATCATCGAAATGGGCTTTGGGAGCAAGAGGACCACTCGCTTAACCATAATGTCTGCATGATACAAGGCTTTACGCCTCGTCTGGGCTCGTCAAGATAGGCAATGGATTGTTGATGATTGGCAATATCTTGCCTACTCGGACGAGTCTCGTTTCAAAGTGAATCGCGCGGACGGACGTATAAGGGGATGGTGACAACGTGATCAATCCATGGACCCTTCATGTCAGCAGGGAACTGTTCAAGATGGTGGACGCTCTGTAATGGTGTGGGGCGTGCGCAGTTAGAGTGATATGGGACCCTGATACGTCTCGATACGACTCTGGCGGGTGACACGTACGAAGGCATTCTGTCTCATCGCGTGCATCCATTCATTTCCATTGTGCATTCCGACGGACTTGGGCAATTCCTGCACGACAATGCGACACCCCACACGTCCAGAATTGCTATAGAGTGGCTCCAGGAACACTCTTCAGAGCTTAAACACATCCGCTGGCCACCCAGCTCCCCAAACATGAACGTCATTGAGCATATCTAGGATGTTTTGCAACTTTCTGTTCAGAGCAGATATGCATCCCCTCGTACTGTTCCGGATTTATGGACAACCCTGCAGGATTCATAGTGTCAATTCCCTCCAGCAATACTCCAGACATTAGTCGAGTCGTTACCCCGTCGTGTTGGAGCACTTTTGCGTTCTCGCGGGGGTCCTGGGTGGTATTAGGCGGTTCAAAATGTTCAAATGGCTCTGAGCACTATGTGACTTAACTTCTGAGGTCATCAGTCGCCTAGAACTTAGAACTAATTAAACCTATCTAACCTAAGGACATCACAAACAGGATTCGAACCTGTGACCGGAGCGATCGCTCGGCTCCAGACTGTAGCGCCTAGAACCGCACGGCCACTCCGGCCGGCTTATTAGGCGGGTGTACCAGTGTGTTTGGCTTTTCAGTGTTTGCCCTCACTGCAAAGGCTTCAGTTAGCTCCTTTTATACATTTTGGTCTTATAAGTATGAATTATGGTGTAGGATTACAGCGACACGAAGGAGATATTTTATCTCATAAATGTCTCGGTAAACTACGGGAATCTCTCCTACAAGCAGGCAAATAAATTCGTATTGATTCTGCAGGTGATAAATTACACACACATTCTCCCAGCGCGTGGATTAATTTCACAGGCGCAACAACAACATCTTCGAGAAGACTATTACTGCCCCCACCCCACCCCCACCCCAGGCCGCCAATATCTGCTCACCTCCTCAACCTCATGTTACCGCAAGTGCTCACTAAACCATAATTGCAGCAGTCGGAGGAATGCAGTTCTAACCGCCGTAAAACAGTTGAAGAAAATGCCTTCGTAAAGGGCACGTCCGATTTCTTTCCCCATCCTTTCACTATCCAAGCCTGAGATCCACCTCCAACGAAAGCCCCCTGGGAGAGATTACCCCCAGGATGGGGACTAATGTCACGCAATGACGATCCGAGGACTGCTAGGGTGTTGAACGACTGAGCCTTACGGAGGTTCAGGAGTGTCTGGACCGCAGGCACCTGGTGGCCACGTGTTGAGCCTGTAAGGAGGGCAGTGCGGCCCGAGACTGCAGCCGAAGAATCCACAGGTCGGCGTGGGGTCAGGTCGCGGAGCCGAGTGCGAGTGCGAGAGATCGATACGGCCGTGGCTGCGCCGGGCCGGCCGCCTGTTCGCTGCTGGCTGCTGGCTGCTCGCCGGTTCTCCGCCGTCCCAGAGCGCGCCGGGCGTGGCACGGCGCCGACCGCAGGTCTGGGCGACGCGCCCACCACTCCACCACCAGTATTCACAGAAGAGTGTCGGCCAGGACTGTATGCTCAAACGCTGAATCACAGACCCATGTCACTCACACAGATTTGTAGTGGGTTTCTGGAACATACACTATCTGGCCAAAGATATCCCGACACAACTATGTAATTCAGGATGCACCAGTAGATGTCACGAGAGGTGGTGTCATCAGAGAACTAGTAACAACAGAATAGGTAGATCAGGAAAGTTCAGCAACTTCGGAAGCGTAATTGTTACTGTGTGTAACACGAATAAAAAATCCATTAGGGACATTCCAGCCCTTCTAAATCTGCCCTATTAGACTGATGTCACTGTGAAGTGGAAGCGCGAAGGCAAAACTACAACTAAACCAAGGCCAGACGAACCTAGTGTGCTGACGGACAGAGACTATCGAGCATTGCGGAGAGTGTTTATAAAAAACAATTCTTATCAGTAATCCAGCTAGCGTAATGAATGTGTGCAAGATGTTACATCGGTCGAGAAGCTCTTCGCAATCCATCCACTTGTAACATTACAGGACATATTGGGACATATTGAAGTATTCGATACTGTAGACTTTTAGGGGATGTCGATACAGATATGAAAAATGTAAAGGGAAACTTTGGTGATGTTTAAATATTGTACTGTGTCAATATTAGGACATTTTGCACAGAAAGAACAAAAATAGAATTAATGTAAATATATATTAGTGTTAGTAACCTATTTTCATTCAATTTTCTAATTATATTTCATTTTGTAAAAGAAAGACTCACTGTTTGCTGTAGCTCTGATTAATTGTATAAATTATCAGTTTTGAGCTAAATTATTTCGTATAATATGGACAAGATGCTTTTGGAGACTCACCAGCTAAGGAGAAGCTCTGTAAATGAGCGTTTAGTGCGCACTTCTGGAACTTTCTATGGAGAAGTTCTGTATTATGATCGCAAAAATACGAAAACTTGTGAAAACTGTTTCATGGTCTAATTTCGAAAGACGATTTGTATCAAGAAATATTGGTAAAAAGATTTGTTTGCGTTTTGAAACACGATTTAAATCATTTTACATATAGATAGTTGTTCTAAATCACTCAAGAAATATCCAGAATCAAATGTCAAGATATTTCTGGAAACATCGGTACAAATCTAGTGAAGGTTATCCAGAAGCTGGTAGAAAAATGTTATAAAATCTATTTGGAAATTATGCTTGTAAGAATTTATATGTACTGATCCTTTTACTTACTTTAATCTGTACTAAAATTCTGTAATGTCTAATTTAGTTTTAAGTCGTGAATTGCCACCGTATTGTAAACAAAACATTGTCAAAGACTCTCATTGTTTGGAAAGATATTAATACACCTAGGAGTTGTCAGTTGCCAGTTCAGTTCGGATATGCAGTGCGGTTAGCTCTGAGAGTCAGTTGTTGAGTCTGTGAAGTCTGTCAGTTCTGTTTGTAAATAAACGTCTGTAATGAAGAATTACTTGTTGTCGTCAATATGAACTCAAGACCTTTTGCACGAAGCAGACACCTCCTAATGCAACGTTTTAATTTGGTGTTGAGGAGCTGAAATGTTATAATTTGGTGCAGAAAGTCCTGGGACGTTATAATTTGGTTGGGGAAGCTGGGATGTTATACACTTCTTTAGTCAGTTCTAAGAGAGGCTTGAGGTGGTGTAAAGACTGACTTCACTGGTCAGTGAATGAATGAAAACGAGTGATCTGGACTGACGTTTCACCCTGTAATAAGGAGTATCAGTGAGGCAATGGTTTGTAAACAATAATAAGGGTGTATTTACATACTGATACAAATAACCATTGCCTCCAAACTGGTCGTCTAGTGTACACGGTGCTATAAAATGTCTTCATATCCTTTCAGTTATAGCATTTTCTTAAGTGCAACAAAGTGCCACAGTCTGTCTACGAACCCTGGCCCCCCTCCCCCCTCCTTGTTCCACGATACCGTCACAGCACCTCCTCTGTACCTCGGTACTTCACTATTGGCACTTGGGAGGTAACTTTCCGCAGCCATTCGGTAAACCAGAACCCTTCCATCGTACTGTCCCGGGATACAGCTTGAATGGTCCAGATTCATTTGACCAAATAGTTGAAACGTCCCCTTAAAACAAATACACAAGACTGTGCTTAAACTGAAACACAATATTTTTGGCGCAACGCAATCTGACTTCCAAAAATCCCTACGAAAGAATGGCCCTGACTAACATTAACCTATGCCTTTCACAAATCACTTACCTCACAAAAATCTTCGTTACTCTAGCTACTGCAATACAGCGAGCGCCACTACTGCCAGCTAAATAAAAGATTCAAACTACTGAAGGCACTAACTACTGATAGGCATAGTTAGCAAATGAAAGATTTTAATACAGAACAAACAATGTATTTACCTTAATAGTCATAATATATATAGCAGTTCATGACATCCAGTCTTACAAATTTCAAAACTCCGCCATCTCTCTCACCACGTCCACCACTGCTGGCGGCTCACCTCCAACTGCGCAACGCTACGCGCTGTTAACATCCAGCTGCCCAACGCTACAATGGCGAGTATTACAACAATGCCACCCCGCCACAGACTGCACACAGCACAGCCAGTGATTTTCATACAGAGCGCTACGTGGCGTTACCAATAAGAAAACCTAAACAGCCTACTTACATAGTGTATACCGTGTTCCAACATTATCAAGTATCCCGAAGAGTCGATCTATTGACAGACAACCAGCGAGGGTTCAGAAAATATCTTCCTTGTGAAATATAGCTGGCTCTTTACTCAGGTGAAGTAATGAGTAGTCTACTATCGATAGCGGCCTCAAGTTGCCGGCCGGTGAGGCCTTGCGGCTCTAGGCGCTTCAGTCTGGAACCGCGTGACCGCTACGGTCGCAGGTCCGAATCCTGCCTCGGACATGGATGTGTGTGATGCCCCTAGGTTAGTTAGGTTTACGTAGTTCTAAGTTCTAGGGGACTTATGACCGCAGATGTTAAGTCCCATAGTGCTCAGAGCCATTTGAACCATTTTGAACCTCAAGTTGATTCCAAATATCCAGATTACCAGGAGATTTTTGACACAGTTCCTCACAAACAGCTTTTAATAAAACTGAAGCATCGTCCCAGTCGGTCACTGGATTCGTTGTTTCCTGACAGGACCGTTAGTATTTGTACTAGCTCACGATAAATCGTCTACTAAAGTCTAAGTGATCTCTGAGGTTCCCTAAGGAAGACTTATAGGATCTTTGCTGTTCGTAATCTACGTAAACGATTTACGTGACAATCTGAACAACCCTCTTTGATTGCAGATGATGCTGTAGTTTAGCGTCTAGTAAGGACTTTAGAATAGGAAATAGGGAAGATACTTGAATGAAGCAGGAAGTGGGAATTGACCCTAAACGATAAAAGGTGTGAAGTCCTCCACATGAATACTAAAACAATTTTTGTTAGAATTTTTCTACAATCCCATAAATCACCCAAATTTAAATGTTCTCGGTAGAACAAAGATACTAAGGATTATAAACAGAAACAACTTAAAATTTGAAAAATAGCATACAAAATGTTGTGTGGAAAGCGGACCAAAGATTGCGTACTATGGGAAAAATCTTTTTGATGCTGCCAACCTACTAACAACACTGCCGGCACGAGGCTTCACCATCCTCTTCTGACGTATTGCTGTGCTTTAAGGGATCCTTACCAAATAGCACTGACAGAGGAAATCGAAAAAATTCAGAGACGGGCAGCTGGTTCTGTAATGTAGCGAAATGAGAGAGAGAGAGAGAGAGAGAGAGAGAGAGAGAGAGAGAGAGAGAGAGAGAGAGTGTCACGGACATGATTAGCTATTTTACGTGGCAGCTATCACAACAGACATTTTCGTGGGGGCGAGGTCTATTTAGGAAATTTTAGTAACAGATTTTCTTTTCCCAAAGCCAAAATGTTTCGTTTCCCGTCACCTACGTTGGTAGAAAAAACCATTGTAATAAAATCATAGAAATCAGTGCTCACACGCGAAGATTTAGATATTTATTTTTTACAGGAATCGTTCGAGAATCAAACGGTTCAGAATTAATGTGAAAGTGGTTCTGTGAACTTTCTGCCAAGCACTGAAAGGCTTTCTAACATCTACTCACTGCGTTACAGCGCGTATTTAAAGAAAACCTCAATTGCATCCTCCTTCTTGTGGCGCTATTTGCGCAACTCTTATGCGACTGGCGCGAAATGTGTATAGACGTCATCTGTCGGAAGTAGAGACACTCCTACCAACTTTCGTTATATCACATCACTCCTTCTTGGTGTTCTGGTCTTTTTTTTTTTCGCCATTGTATCAATGACCGAAAACCTGGCTGTGTCAATAAATTAGGGTATATTTACGTAATCTACAAAGCTATATACACTACTGGAATTTGAAATAAGAACACCATGAATTCATTGTCCCAGGAAGGGGAAACTTTATTGACACATTCTTGGGGTCAGATACATCACATGATCACACTGGCAGAACCACAGGCACATAGACACAGGCAACAGAGCATGCACAATGTCGCCACTAGTACAGTGTATATCCACCTTTCGCAGCAATGCAGGCTGCTATTCTCCCATGGAGACGATCGTAGAGCTGCTGGATGTAGTCCTGTGGAACGGCTTGCCATGCCATTTCCACCTGGCGCCTCAGTTGGACCAGCGTTCGGGCTGGACGTGCAGACCGCGTGAGACGACGCTTCATCCAGTCCCAAACATGCTCAATGGGGGACAGATCCGGAGATCTTGCTGGCCAGGGTAGTTGACTTACACCTTCTAGAGCACGTTGGGTGGCACGGGATACATGCGGACGTGCATTGTCCTGTTGGAAGAGCAAGTTCCCTTGCCGGTCTAGGAATGGTAGAACGATGGGTTCGATGACGGTTTGGATGTACCGTGCACTATTCAGTGTCCCCTCGACGATCACCAGAGGTGTACGGCCAGTGTAGGAGATCGCTCCCCACACCATGATGCCGGGTGTTGGCCCTGTGTGCCTCTGTCGTATGCAGTCCTGATTGTGGCGCTCACCTGCACGGCGCCAAACACGCATACGACCATCATTGACACCAAGGCAGAAGCGACTCTCATCGCTGAAGACGACACGTCTCCATTCGTCCCTCCATTCACGCCTGTCGCGACACCACTGGAGGCGGGCTGCACGATGTTGGGGCGTGAGCGTAAGACGGCCTAACGGTGTGCGGGACCGTAGCCCAGCTTCATGGAGACGGTTGCGAATGGTCCTCGCCGATACCCCAGGAGCAACAGTGTCCCTAATTTGCTGGGAAGTGGCGGTGCGGTCCCCTACGGCACTGCGTAGGATCCTACGGTTTTGGCGTGCATCCGTGCGTCGCTGGGGTTCGGTCCCAGGTCGACGGGCACGTGCACCTTCCGCCGACCACTGGCGACAACATCGATGTACTGTGGAGACCTCACGCCCCACGTGTTGAGCAATTCAGCGGTACGTCCACCCGGCCTCCCGCATGCCCACTATACGCCCTCGCTCAAAGTCCGTCAACTGCACATACGGTTCACGTCCACGCTGTCGTGGCATGCTACCAGTGCTGCGATGGAGCTCCGTATGCCACGGTAAACTGGCTGACACTGACGGCGGCGGTGCACAAATGCTGCGCAGCTAGCGCCATTCGACGGCCAACACCGCGGTTCCTGGTGTGTCCGCTGTGCCGTGCATGTGATCATTGGTTGTACAGCTCTCTCGCAGTGTCCGGAGCAAGTATGGTGGGTCTGACACACCGGTGTCAATGTGTTCTTTTTTCCATTTCCAGGAGTGTATTATTTGGCTGAGACTTTGCACCTCACCCTCGTATCAAGAGAAATTGTTGCATGAGAACACAAAAGCAAGTAATGTCTACGACCAGCCGCTTAGTAAAAAAAAGCGCTCTCCTGTTTCAGAAATGTATAGATGCTGCTATTGAACATGTCAGCGTATTTTTGTTCCGTGAAAACAATCCAGCAATTTTGCAGTCAGCAGTATTCGCCACTGTAGGCTTTGATGAATCACGCAGCACATGCAGAAAGAAACTGTCGACGTCGTGTTCGTCTTCGTCTTCATCAACTTAGCTATCACTATTATGCATCTGTCTCTTCCGTCTCCGCAAAGCTTGCGTCCATCTTGTCCTTGTTTGTCATTCTTTCCTGAATGTAGCTCAGGATTTTCCCTCATCTTGCTCACATGCTATTTGCCCGTCACAGTATTCAGTTACTTCCTAACTGTACCGCTAGAATGAGGAAGATTATCACATACTGTGTCATATCCTGCCCGACGCCCTTCTAGCCAGCGGAACCGACGTTGCTGGAGCACTCCTGCGCGATGGTGCTCGACTCGGCGGTAACCGCTTAGAATCCTGGCGGTGGAACAATTTGTCAGCGCCAGTGTTTGGCCGGGCTGCGGACGACAGGCGGTGACGCAGAGTTGCTGATCACCAGACTTCGGGCCAATTTCCCGGATTCAACTCTAAACCTCTCCTAAGTGTCTCACGAACTGAGGACGTGGGACGCTTTTCATGGGGGCACTGAACTCGGCGGCTGCCTTCGTGTTATTCGAAAAGAGTAGACTATGTGCCTACCTATTACAGGTCACCTACACTAGACAGGTTTAATACACACAACAGATACACATAACAAAGACTTTAGTCATTAGTAATCTATTCTCCTTCGCTATCTACAACAGTCAGCCAACGCTGGGACAACTTTTAGATTCCGCGACTGTAAAAAACAGGTAGCTTTGAGGCTAAGAACTTGTTGTCATCTTCGGAGCACATTTTCATCCGGAAAGGAGGTTCCTTGAAGGTTGTTCGACAGAGAGCGGAAAATATGAAAATCTCAATGCGCAGAATCAGGTGAATAGAGTGCAGAATGATTTCCCAGTCCAACTCATGTACAGTGTTGTTTGTCAGTCTAGTAGAATGCAGGCAGGCGTTATAGTGGGGTAGCATCACTTCACGCAGTCTGGTCGTTGTTCTGGGGTTGCGTCAGCAAGACTTCTCAGTTGTTGATAATAAAAGTAGGGAGTAATGGTTACACGTCAGGTTCATGGTACAAACACACCATCTCTGTTCCGCCAGTTGCATAACATTATCCCTTTTGGATACGCGCAGGTCTTTGTACGGGAGTTGCTGCTTTGTTTGGGCTCAGCCGTTCCGTTATTTTCCTTGTGTTAGCATACAGGCGGCATTTCTCGTCACCATAACGAGGCAGGGTACGATGGTCGCTGTTGTTCATGAGTCCATTTATAACGAACAGGTAGAGATACACATATGGCGATCCTCTGATTTTAGTGATTTTGGCTTAGAGCATATGGTAGCCGCTCACCCAGTTTGTTAAACTTCCCCCTTGCATGCAAATGTCGCCCGATAGTGGAATAATCACATTCGGCAGTTCTCGAATACACTGACGTGAACCATTGTGGATTGATGCGTGTAAACGATCTTCATCAACTCCGAAAGTCTTCCTCAATGTGTGGAGACTCACTGATGTCAAAACGATACTCCTTAAAACGATATAATCATTTTATTGTCGTGCTTGGTCCAATGGCATTAGCCCCGTATATGGCGCAAATGTTTCTGGCTGCCTCTGCTGCTGTCCCACCTCTACTTAACTCAAATAGAAGAATATGTCGGAAATGTTCCGATTTCTCCTCTTTGTCTTCCATTTTCTAGCGTCCACAAGTCCACTCACACCCTTCAGATGACAAGGTAAGAATATGTAAGCTCAATAGCAACAGTGAAATAAAAAATGACAATCAATAAGTAAACCAACATTCGAAACAAAAACGCCATGAAGCTATGCAACAACCTAATACATATACTCTCGCACGCTCTTTACAATTTTGGTGGCTGAATTTAACCTTTCGTGGTCTCCCAGTCAACAATGCCACACTACACACTCTTTCCTTTATCGGTTATCTGCAAATGATAGTGCACTTAGATTAGTTTGCCTGTCTATTTTAATTCCTGCATAATTTTCTTATTTTCAATTTGTACAGTGGTCATCAGTATACACAGCTGATGATTAAAGAGGCATCACCAGGAGGGATAGTAACTAACGAATTTTTACTTAATGATTGTGTACAGCCTGGTAGGGGCTATTTATCATAAATTTGTAGGTTATTTGGGGGATACCGGGTGCGAAATTAGTGTACAGATGTGTCACATCTGTCAACAACAATTGGTGTAAAGTGGATGGACATCGAGTCGAACTGCTCTCTAATCTTGGGTGAGAGAGAGAGAGAGGGATACTTGATTGCATGCCGCTTCAGTTCCGTGCCAGGGTTCATCAGCTGCAGTGGCTGGCAAGTGGTGGAACTCCAGTCGATCGGCAACCCATGATCAGACATCGATGTTGGATCCCTGTTTCACTGCTGACATCATTTTCCAAAATCTGTGAGAAGCTCGAGTATCCTAGAATAGCACCTCACGTTAGCAACAATATTATTGATCTACTCAGTAAATCAGTGTTTGGGTTCAAAATGGTTCAAATGGCTCTGAGAACAATGGGACCTAACTGCTGTGGTCATCAGTCCCAGAGAAGTTAGAACTGCTTAAACCTAACGGCATCACACACATCCATGCCCGAGGCAGGATTCGAACCTGCGACCGTAGCGGTCGCGCGGTTCCAGACTGAAGCGCCCAGAACCGCTCGGCCACTCCGGCCGGCTCAGTGTTTGGGTTTCAGAGGAGTTTCTCCACTGGGAAAACTATTCACATGTTCGCTCACCAAATCCTACAAGGATAAAATAATAAAATAGCGGCCTTTGGTATTTTCTGCGACGTATGTAAGACATTTGACTGTGTGAATCACAGTATTCTCATAGATAAACTGAAGTTGAATGGGATAGCTTACCAATGGATAATCTTATATCTAACCAAAATAATGTAGAAAGCTGTACTTAATAATAGTCCGGCGACGTAATTCTGACTGAAGAAATACACCTATGGAGCTACTCAAGGATCAGTCTTAGGTCTCCTTTATGCTTCTCATAAATTTTAACTATCTTTCATTTAATGCACAACAAGCAAAATTAGTTGTTTTTGCTGATGACATTAGTATTGTAATGAAGCCAAGCATACATACAGAAAAAGGAGAAATGGTAAACAGTGTTCTTAAAAGTATTACTGACTGGTTTTCTGCGAATGGTCTCACCTCAAATTTAAAAAAGGCGCTATGTGCAGGTCTGCACATGTAAGGGTACTACACCAGTGGTAAGTGTAACATGTGGTGAGGGAATGATAAATAGGGCGGAAATTTCAAAATTCTTAGGTGTCCATATTTATGAGAATTTAAACTGGAAAAATCACATTTTGGAACTCCTAAAACAACTTAGTTCAGCTACCCTTGCAATTAAAATCATTGCAAATCTTGAGGAGGGACAAATTAGTAAGTAGACATATTTGGTATATTTTCATTCAATAATAGCGTATGGATTAATGTTCTGAGCTAACTCATCTTCAAGAAAGAAAGTCTTCGTTGCTCAAAAACGTGCTGTAAGAATAATATGTGGTGCTCATCCACGATCATCTTGTAGACATTTGTTTAAGGAATTGGGTGTTCTAACTACTGCTTCACAGTATATTTTTTCCTCACCAAGTTTGTTTTAAATAATCCGTTACAGTTCAAAAGAAAAATGATGTTCATAATTACAATATCAGAAGGAAAAATGACATTCATTTCTCCATATTAAGCTTGTCTCTAGCACAAAAAGGGGTACACAATCGTGCAACAAAAATTTTTGATCACTTACCCAGTGATATAAAATTTCTGACAAACAGCAAAGTAAAATTTGAAAACAACCTGAAAAAGTTTCTCCTTGGTAAATCCTCCTGTTCCGTAGAGGAGTTTGTATTATTGTAGTGTGTAAGATATGGTGGGTAGGAATTACTAACTCATGTCTGTATAATTAAAAAAAATTATAAATATTCAGCATATAACCATATGTACAAATTAATTTACGATGTGAGTGTAAGAGACTCGTTCCATGTCATTGCGATTTATCATCCAAATTGATCCCTGGAACACGTGGCCAACTAACTAATTCTCTAGAACATGCTGTCAATGGGAACAGTGAAACACCCTCAGTATGGTGGTAGGTCAGGACAGCAAGGACAGAAATGTACCGGCTAATGTCCAGATTACTAGTTATGCAAACCAGAGATGATAATCTTGAGTTACGAATAGTATGCTTTACCATCACGCCAGGTTCTGAGCCCGTATGACGACGTCGAATGCGGTATAGCAACATTTCATCTCCTCGTAGTCTCCAAGCGTCGATCGCAATGCCGAACTATGGCTCGTATGGAAAGTCGAAGTGTGGGGTCACTGTGCCCATCCAGTGCTGTCGTTGGACGCATCCCTCTCGGCGCACCCTTCCCTGTTGACGCCTGATGGGGATCTGCAACAACGGTCGCAATGCTTAAAATGCGTGGCTTTCCATATATCGTCGCACTGTTGGTATGGATACCTGCACTGCTGCAAAACAAGCCCATTTACTGGCTCAAGGTGTATGACGTGGTTGTACGATCGTGCACCGCCGAGCAAATAATGTACCTATCCTGTCAGGTCCTAGTCGCATGGGGCTGTTGAGATCCTGCGTAGTGTTAAATGTGGGCCTGCTGAGCGTCGATTCTACATTCGAATAACAGTCGTGGGAGCTCGATTAATGTGAGCAGCAATACAGCGAAACGACAGTTTCAATGGTTCACTAAACTGCCACTGCCGAACTCCAGAATGTGATGGTAGACGCTTCTTCTTACTACAAAAGCCACATGTAAAAGCGATTTCTCAATTAGAAACCCACTGAGGCGACAAAAGGCATAATAGGGTATAATAGGGCAGTGCATTGGCGGAGCTGTCATTTGTACTCAGGTGATTCACGTGTAAAGGTTTCCGACATCATTATGGCAGCATGGAAAGTATTAGTAGACTTTGAACGCGCAATGATAGTTGGAGCTAGACACATGGGACATTCCATTTAGGAAAATGTTAGGGGATTCAGTATTCCTTGATCCACAGTGTCGAGTGTGTGTCGAAAATACTAGATTTCAGGCATTAGCTGTCACTACGGACAACGCAGTGGCCAACGTCCGTCACTTGACAACCGAGAGAATGGCGTTGGCGTAGAGTTTTCAGTGCTAACAGACAAGTTAGGAACGTGCCGCTAAATTTGGCGTTAATGGGTTATGGCAGCAGACGACAGATACGGGTGGTTCGCTAACAGCACGACATCGCCTGCAGCGACTCCTTCGCTCGTGACCACTTCTGTTGGACCCTAGAAGACTAGAAAACCATGGCTTGATCAGTTAGTCCTGATTTCAGTCGTTAAGCGCTAAAGGTATTGTTCGAATGTAGCTCAGATCCCACGAAGCCATGGACCCAAGTTGTCAACAAGGCACTGTGCAATCTAATGGTGGCTCCATAATGGTGTAGACTGTGTTTACATGGAATGGACAGGGTCCTCTGGTCTAAATGAACCAATCGTTGACTGTAAATGGCTTTGCTCCACTTCATGGTGGCCATTTGCAGTAACTCATGGACATCATGTTATGGATGAGAATGCTCCACTTCACCGAGCCACAATTGTTCATGATTGATTTGAAGTAAATGCTGGACACTAGAGCGAATGACTTGGCCACCCAGATCGTATGACATGAATCCCATAGAACATTTATAGGATGTAATACAGAGATCAGTTCGTACAGAAAATCCTGCACTGGAAACATTTCACAGTTACGGACGGCTATAGACACAGCATGGCTCAATATTTCTGAAGTGGACGTCTGTGGACTTGTTACGTCCTTGCCACGTCAAGTTGCTACACTACCTCAGACATAATGTTAAAAGGTATCCCGCGACTTCTGCGCCCTCAGTGTGTAAACAAAATAGATGGCGGTACTCCACCTACTCTCAGTGCTTACAGGGAAATCTTAATCCTGTGCTGCCTTCTCATACGATACACAGCGACAGACACAAAGGGCACTACACGGTTATTATCAGTCACCACACAGATGGACCAGCAGTAGCCTGTAAACAGCAATCTGCCGCTGCAGTTTAGTGCATATGTGACTAGTGATGGGCTAACGAACATGAGTGTCTATAGACTATGTAGTTTTATAACATATGGATATGCTCGCACTATGTAACAGCGTCACCAATGTATTTAATAGTAATAAGAACGACATATAAATTACCCTTACGAGTCCTCTTCCTCCGTCGGTTCCCCCTCCCCCCTTCGTTTTTCCACTCCTCCCACCTTTTTCCCCCCTCATCTGTCCAGGTCACCCCCCCCCCCCCCCCCACCGCCCCGTCTGCCCTTGGCTGTGGTGTGTCACCTTCGTGCCGAATTTTTAGTACAGTGTTTCCAGTGATTGTTAAGTGTGCGTCTTTTCCGAAGTGTTGCGAACGGACATCATACTGTCGCTGGGTGTGATTTTTAAATCTCTTGCGAACAGAAACCAGATTGTCGCCGTGTTTCCTAATTGTCTGTCTACTATTTTACCTGTCTGCTTCCTGTATATTTTATTAGCATCGCCTACCCTTTGTTTTATGTTTTAACTTTCCACAATTTTCCGCCGTTTTAGCATTTTAAGTCACCGTTTTATAGCCTGCTTTTATTATTACTTATCTTCTTCTTATGTTTTAAAAATTTTGTAGGCTGAAGAGCAGCGTACTAAGCTGCTGCCAGAATCGAAACTCAATAAAGGAAGAAAAAGACATATAAATGTATCAGCTCATTTTAGGTTGACATGGCCTAATAGACATATCATCTTCACTTGATAATGGCCTAAGGCCGAAATTGCAATCGTGAAACAAAGAAAATGTTGCAGTCAATGGCGTAGATGTGATGTCTCTTATGAAGTTATACGTGACTGGGAATCCCAGGTATAAAAAGTTAACCACACAATAGGAGTCTTATCATCATGCTTTCGCCACACGATTTCTAAATAGTCGATCCATCCGCCAATTGTCATGTATAATTCCACAGGGGGAACGGACACCGGGAACAACTTCCTTCTTCCGCCAAATAGTTTCAATATAAACATTCTTCCGACTGTCGCAGGTTTAACCGGCTGCGCACCGTCACTCGGTCACTTGCACTCATCAATGAATGACCAATAGTTATCAACAAGTATGGCCACGCTGCCGCAATCATCACAGTGCCTTAGTACGTAGAAGAAAGTGCCCTAATTTGGTGTCCTCCATCGTAAAGCGGACCCAATGGGTCTTGTCTCTGCCTTTCCTGTACTCCAGGTGGGACCAAGTGTAGACAGGATAGTAGTTTAGCCTTCTACTACGTTGCTGAATGCACAAATTGCCTATCAGTTCTCCATTACATGTGTTGTCAAATGAAAAAGTTTTCATATTGTCACACAAGAAGCTGAGTAGCACCGTGGTTTAGTGGTTATCATACTAAACTGTTGCATGGACGTGTGCGAGTTCAAAACTCAACTGCACTGTACAATTTTAATTTCTATATTCGCTTCGAGTACATTCTAGAAGTATCCACAAATGTCAAGACTCATTGCGCTGCCATGTTCTGTAGCTGTATGTGTTCTGGCCAGAGGCAGTTCGCTCAGCGCTCTTGTATGTTAAAGTGCTGAATAAACTTTACTTAAGTGAAGTTAGTGTTCGTCACTCAGCTAATTACACCTTCTTCTACGTGACAATATTGTTCTTTATTTCTCCTTGACATTGCCACGTAAGCCTTTTAACATTTCACTGTTCTCGGATAGTAAGATTTAAAGTTAATGGCCGGCCGGATTGGTCGTGCGGTTCTAGGCGCTGCAGACACTATTTACTCAGAAAATCTAAAGACCTGGCATTTGAAGGTGACTGCAGATGGATTCTGCCGCCACCAACATACTTTTAGCGTAAGAACGATTAAGGTAAGATACGATAAATTAGGACTCATGTGGAGGCTTATAGACAGTTACTTTTTCCTCGCTCTGTTTGCGAGTGGAACACGAAAGCAAATGACTAGTAGTGGTACAAGGTACGCTCCGTCACACACCGTGTGTTTGCTTGCGTAGTATGTGTGTTGATGTGGATATAGAAAAAAAAGGTGGGTTGGAAGAAAGCCAAATCAACACTTAAGGGGTTGTTCCACATGAAGCACGGTATACCAGAGGAAACACCAAAAGCGAAATACGGGTACCTATGATTTTGGGTAAAGATCTTAAAGGAGAGTTGGTTTAGCCTTGTCTTAGCCGGCCGGAGTGGCCGTGCGGTTCAAGGCGCTACGGTCTGGAACCGAGCGACCGCTACGGTCGCAGGTTCGAATCCTGGCTCGGTGTTGGATGTGTGTGATGGCCTTAGGTTGGTTAGGTTTAATTAGTTCTGAGTTCTAGGCGACTGATGACCTCAAAAGTTAAGTCGCATAGTGCTCAGAGCCATTTGAACCATTTAGCCTTGTCTTGGTATGGAAACTTCTTCCTTTGGGCTTACTCGCAATGACCTGTGAAACTTGGCAGTACAACTGCAATGAGAAATAACACTCAACATCCTGTCAAAGACGAAATTGCTGGCGAAAAGTGACTAAGTCTTTTCCTTAAACGTCAGAAATCCGAACTGACAGAAAGCAAGCCTACAGGAACATGCCGTACCAGGGGTCTTGGGTTCAGCAAGTTGTAGATAGAGAAATTCGATAACCTTCTGGAAGATGTTACATTATACCTAATTTGAAACTAAATTACGTTTTCTCCAGTTTTGTTTGGCAGTATTTTCCTTCTTTTTACAAAGGGTCCGTTTCTGGCAACTATTTTTTCAAACCCATAACTGTAAGGTTTACCTAAATACTTTTTTTCGTAATAACTTTTAATAATTTTTCTAAGAGTAAAACGTAAATGTTTCGTAACGTTATGAGGTAAATACGAGTATTACATGTTTTTATAGTACAGTTTTTACTATTTTCTATTCTTAAAATTCAAGAACAAAAGGGGGGTCCACTTTTGGAGAACTTCCTCTATCTGTAAGCACCCTAAAGTTCGAAATTGTAACTAATAGCAATACAGACTGAACGACAGTTCGATTAGTGAGACGTCGTTTACTGGATTAGGTTAGAACATTATTCGCGCCTTTAACATCAGAACAACGCCCCCTCATCAAAATGCAGCTGTTTATTGTGTACATTCTTTAGTAAATGATTACTAAATGTTTAACACTGTATTGCCAACATTATCTGTATTTTAGCAAATCAGCCCTGCGAGCAGACAGTTGCAGTGTGCAAGCACGCCACGTCAATGCAGCAAATGATTTCTGTGGTAGAGGGTTCTCTTTCTGCTACCTTCTTGTTGGGCTCCAAACTTATCTGGTAAATACAACACTTAAACATTTGCATATCCAAGTACGAAGCACACGTCATGCCATTTTTGACGTTCTTACCATGCTACCTTCATGGTAACAATTATAGTGGCTATCGGTGTAAATGCTAATTGTTACGGCGTAAAGTCAGCTCCGGCACGCCAATCGGAAACGACAGAAAAGAGAAGGCTGTGAGAAGAGGTCAGCCAATTGCACGCTGCGCGACCTCCATCCAGGATGACAATGCGACAGCAGCGGCCCCTAGGTAAAGGCGACATAAGCGCCCCACCCGACTGGTGGCAGCCCACTTCGATAGCTGCTTCAATGTTAGCCACTTCGTTGGCCGACGCATGGTAGCCTCTTCATTAGCACTCTCTATGTAGCACAGTTAGAGATCAGTAGTCACTGCAGTTTAGTTCACAGACTTTCGTTAGAAGCGTCGATAGGACCAGAAGTATTACTTGTGTTTGTTTGTTCTGAAGAAGACTGATTCAAAGTTAAGTATTTGTACTGGTTATAATAAAGCTCGTAGTACGAGTTGTTTGATTGTCTAGCGATCCTAGACACAAAACTAACAAGATTTTAAATTGTAGGATGTGAGGTCCGCCAGTTATGCTAAACATCGTTTTTTTCTCAGTACCCAAACATGTTTCAACACCACTGTGCCATTATCAGTGGGTTTCCGTTTTATTTATTCTTTAATGTGAGCAGTTTTATTAAATGATTACAAAATTATGTGGATGTTTAGTTTCTAACAATAGTTCGTTTCTTTTTGTTAAAACCTTTACACTTAGTGTGTATAAATGTTCCGGATCGCTTGTGTATTATTTACTGCGGGTAGCTTGTCATCTGCAGCCAATTACATCCTAGATGACAGGTTAACTCTCAGCAAAATTTTCTCATCAACACCGTTTGGTTGCAGATGAAAAGCTATCTGTAGTAAGTAAGTGACCCGGAAAATTCATACACACCAAGTGTAAAGGTATTAACAAAAAGAAACGAACTATTGTTTGAACTAAACATCCACATAATTTTGTAATAATTTAACAAAAATTTTCACATTACAGAATAAATAAAACGGAAACCCATTGATGATGGCACAGTGGTGCTGAAACATGTTTGGGTACTGAGAAAAAGGGTGTTTTGCATAACTGGCGGACCTCACATCCTACAATTTAAATTGAAAACACGGTCAACACAAGAAGTTGCAAACCCAAATGATGAATAACAAGATTTTGGTGAAATAGACCAAACTTTCCTCTCTCCTTGATTGAAAAAGAAGATGACGAATCCATTAGGCCTGAGTATTTTCATATTGTTTCCCTTGTCTTTATGTCTTCCGAACGCCTTTTTTCTAGCACAAAGTATACCGCAGACAAGCTGAACTGTGGAAAGACATAATCGAGCACCGTTTGAATGAAGAAGTCATGTATTCGTTCACTCGTCAACGTATTAAATATTTGTCATTAACATTGGTAACGTTTAAGGTCGAAGGCGATAATTAGTACTTCTATAGTAATAAGTCGTCTTCCATCAGTTTTAGGCCTGGATGCCAGATTTTTTCGGGCATAAATTTGGTTTTCCAAGAACAGCACCGTATTATTTCAAGAATGTTTACCAAAGGTAGATGCTATGGCATTTTGGACTGTCTGGTTAGTAAGAGACGCCATAAATATACGAAAGAATTTTTGTACCAAATGCTCAAGGGCTCTGCTTCTGATAAGACGAGCCGCAGACAATTTATTTCCCAATTCATGTGCAGGAAGCTTGTGTCAACAAACTCTGTTATAAAAAGTGCTTTTGGTTCAAAATCTTGACACTTAACTATTAAAAGTTCACCATCTTATTTCAAGTACCTAGCATTAATTAGGCTAAATCCTATCTTAAAATTGTATTTTACTGTGTGGAAAATGAAGAACAGCAAATGCTTTGGTTGTGTGGTTTATTCAAGTAACAAAACGGAGACGTACAACTTTGATGGGTCGCTTTGTAACAATACCTGATTAAATTTGATTTCTACACCTACACCTAAACCTATATCTACGTACATACTCCGCAAGCCACTGTACGGTGCATGGTGGAGGGAACTACGTACCATTGCTAGTCATTTCCTTTCCTGTTCCACTCGCAAATAGAGCGAGGGAAAGCCTGCTGTCTATAATAAGACTCCGTATGAGCCCTAGCCCTTACGCAAAGTGTAACCTGGCGGCAGTAAAATCGTTCTGCTGTCGGCCTCAAATGTCGGTTTCTTAAATTTCCCCAATAACGCCTTACGGAAAGGGTGTCGTCTTCCCTCCAGTGTTTCCCATTTGAGTTCTTGAGGAATCTCCGTAATATCTGCGTGTTGATCGAAACTACCGGTAACAAATCTACCAGCATGCCTTTAAACTGTTTCGATGTCTTCATTTAATCCTACGATGTGCGTAACCCCAGCATTCGGGCAGTACTCAAGAACGGGTCACACTAGTGTTCTATGCACCGTGTGTTTAAATTCAGTTACTAGAAACCTCAAGATTAAAGTAACTTCAATTTACTAACAATTGCTAACTTCGTTTTGTCCTTCCAAAGTTCGTAAAGAAATATCGGAAAAGAAAGTTATCTCAGAACCTTTTAGTTTCATTTTGGTACAAAAAGGTATGACTGCATTTCTAGAATTACAAATTTCTTATGTGTTCTGAGTTGAACAAACAGTTATTTTCAAAATTAATCCCTTCAGGACGTGGCGACCGGTGTTAACAAGTGGCATCATTGATTTTCAAGAGGAAAGTTCACTAAGTGAGTTATTTTTGGTTCCTGACACAGTGGTAAATGATGCCACTGTGTTTCAGTGGGTAACGATAAATATCATAACAACAATTACAGGTAATAATGAAGTGTACACTTTGTTTATGGATACGACGACCGCTAGTTCGCCCACTAAACGCTCCGGAAGAAGCACGACAGCCTAATTAACATTCAGACAGGTACAAAGACGGTAAATAATAGTAAGGCAGTCGAATTGTCTCTAAGATAGTGTTCAAAGTATTTTTGCTTTCAGTAGCGAGTCCAAAGTTACGATGTTTTGGTAGGATGACAATGTTCAAGCAAGCTCACGCAGCTTAACTTACGCGACCAGACACTCGTAATTAGGCCAACGAACGACAACCAACCGCTTCGGTCTGCTGGAGGTAACATCAAAGCGTTGGTGTTTGGTTGGCCTTGGGACCCATCTCGTTACGTGTTCGTTGATTTAGTAGCGATTTGTTGGTCTCTAGAACTGGTGTGTATTTAAGTTTTTCAGGAGAGGCAAAATGCTGCACTTAGTTTTACTGACCGGCTTCGCTCTTTAATTTAACAAGAGCATCATCATTAACTCTGGAACTTAGTTTGAAGCACAGTAATTGGCGTAATAGGCTGTTAAATTAAGGAGCGAAACCAGTCAATAAAACATACTGAGTGCGAATTCTGGCTGTCCTGAAAAATATAATTTCAACAGCCGCTGTTTCTTCAGCAGCAACGTCTGCTCTCCCGGAGGCTGTGTATTTATTGTGTTAAAAAATACTGGAGTGTAGAATGGAATATGGAGAGAACGTTAAAGCTGATGAAGTTTTATCGTCAATGGGAATGTTTATGAGCCCTTACGAGCTGCAAATATAAAAACAAACTGAAAAGACTGGACGCTTGGAGGGAAATAACTCAGCTATTACAAAGTGATATGCCTGATCTCAAAAAGAAAGTGGTGTCTTTGATGACATCTTTACGCCGTGAACGAAAAAGAGAAGCGAACAAAACTGTGAGCGACTAATAATCCTTCTGCTGCAGGAACAGCTCTCATCAAAGAGATATCATCATTGGAAATTTTAGGGCCTGTACGATTCAATAATTATTCGAAATCTGTAGCTTTCATTCCGGAAAATAATAAAATAGACTATTTTCCAATTCAGCTTTAATTAGACGTCATTTTAAGTTAGACATTAATTTTATTCCACCACACTGCTCTCTGCTGCTTAAAAGAGAAGTCGTTCACCAGCGTCGTACCTGCACATGTGACGACTGGTAAATCGTCTTCTTCCCTCATGATAACTGTTCTGGCGTAACATCAAGCACTGGCACGTCGGCCTGGAACGTTACAGTAGAGAAGGCTGTGAGATGACATCAGCCAACAGCACGCCAACTAGGACGACACTGACACAGGACCGGAATCTATAAGAAGAGAATATAGGCGTCACCTCTCCTAGCTGTGGCCGCATTAGAAGACGAGCCGTCATCCTAACGCTTTAAGCCGTGTCTTAAGAATTGTTGTTTTGCTTGCATCGAAATTCTATATATCAAAGGACACTGATTATTCGCATGTCGCCAATTGCTTGCGACACATCTTTGTGAAAACGCAAAGTTAAGTATTGTCTATTTAACTTACTGTAATAAAGTCCATTAATAAGTTTTGCATGAACTGTTGTCCAGCTATCCGAGAAAACAGTTCCCTAGGCACCCTATATTAGACGAGTTGGCAGAATACGACAATAGCGGCCGGTTAGCAACTAAAACGTCACTATAAAGAATGAATCATCTAAAACTTACATCGCAAATGTATCGAAAATGGGAAATGCTATTGATGTGAGGCTTTTCCAGAACGGATTGGTAGTCAGGGGCTCGTATTCTCAACCAATCAACAGATTGTAATATTGATTAGTAAATGTATTTTTTGTGCAAACATACACTTTTTAAATGGAACGATTCCTATTGACACTAACAAACCTAAAATAGGGTAAATTAGAAAGTCAGTGGTATTTGTTGAAGGATTGTAGAGCGAGTCGTTTACGAGATACCACACCGACACTTGTTGGTGCCATTTAAGTTGCGAAGTTGTTAGGTACGTTGTAATTACATTTGCTTACAGTGTGCTTGTGTGTCCGAGGCAGTAGGTCGTGAGTGGACGATGCGATTTGTCGATGAATAAAAATCCGACATACTCATGGAGTAAGGAGAGTGTAGGAAGAAAGCAGTTCACTCTTATACTACGTATGCGGCAAGATATCCCAATAGACATCAACCATCTAGGCAATTATTTATCAACCTCTTCAATAGGTTACGTGAAAGTGCTAGTGCAACACCCAGATAACTATGGTGTCACCGCCAGACGCCACACTTGTTAGGTGGTAGCCTTTAAATCGGCCGCGGTCCGGTAGTATACGTCGGACCCGCGTGTCGCCACTATCAGTGATTGCAGACCGAGCGCCGCCACACGGCAGGTCTAGTCTAGAGACTCCCTAGCACTCGCCCCAGTTGTACAGCCGTCTTTGCTAGCGATGGGTCACTGACTACATACGTTCTCATTTGCCGAGAATATAGTTTAACATAGCCTTCAGCTACGTCATTTGCTATAACCTAGCAAGGCGCCATGTTCAGTTACTATTGATACTGTGAATCATGTACCGTCCAGAGCGACGTTCGTCATTAATGGATTAAAGTTAAGTATTCCACCAGCTACGTCCGTTGTTTCTAAATTCTAATTTCCTTGTCCTGTTCCAGACCTCACGCCAGCCTGCGTGAGCTAAATCGCGTGCCTTTCGGCCTCCTCTAGTAACACGGTGTTGGCTCTCCTGCCAACCACAACAAAACGTAACAGAAGAATTCAACAGGAGAGGGAGAAATTAGTGTTCTTGCTGCTGATGCTGCTGCTGCATTTGATCCGTACGTTAGTTCCAGTGCAATCGCACGAGGAAGTAGCATGGGTCAGTCAAGTCTTATGTATCCTCTAACAGCATAGGTTCCACCCCTAACAAATCTCTCTCCATTAAGCGCCGCATGGAAACGATTATGAGAATCGCGTTAACTTCTGTACATGGGTATTAAGGGGAGTTTGAACGTCGTGTCCCGACAATTTTATACACTCCTGGAAATTGAAATAAGAACACCGTGAATTCATTGTCCCAGGAAGGGGAAACTTTATTGACACATTCCTGGGGTCAGATACATCACATGATCACACTGACAGAACCACAGGCACATAGACACAGGCAACACAGCATGCACAATGTCGGCACTAGTACAGTGTATATCCACCTTTCGCAGCAATGCAGGCTGCTATTCTCCCATGGAGACGATCGTAGAGATGCTGGATGTAGTCCTGTGGAACGGCTTGCCATGCCATTTCCACCTGGCGCCTCAGTTGGACCAGTGTTCGTGCTGGACGTGCAGACCGCGTGAGAGGACGCTTCATCCAGTCCCAGACATGCTCAAAGGGGGGACAGATCCGGAGATCTTGCTGGCCAGGGTAGTTGACTTACACCTTCTAGAGCACGTTGGGTGGCACGGGATACATGCGGACGTGCGTTGTCCTGTTGGAACAGCAAGTTCCCTTGCCGGTCTAGGAATGGTAGAACGATGGGTTCGATGACGGTTTGGATGTACCGTGCACTATTCAGTGTCCCCTCGACGATCACCAGAGGTGTACGGCCAGTGTAGGAGATGGCTCCCCACGCCATGATGCCGGGTGTTGGCCCTGTGTGCCTCGGTCGTATGCAGTCCTGATTGTGGCGCTCACCTGCACGGCGCCAAACACGCATACGACCATCATTGGCACCAAGGCAGAAGCGACTCTCATCGCTGAAGACGACACGTCTCCATTCGTCCCTCCATTCACGCCTGTCGCGACACCACTGGAGGCGGGCTGCACGATGTTGGGGCGTGAGCGGAAGACGGCCTAACGGTGTGCGGGACCGTAGCCCAGCTTCATGGAGACGGTTGCGAATGGTCCTCGCCGATACCCCAGGAGCAGCAGTGTCCCTAATTTGCTGGGAAGTGGCGGTGCGGTCCCCTACGGCACTGCGTAGGATCCTACGGTCTTGGCGTGCATCCGTGCGTCGCTGCGGTCCGGTCCCAGGTCGACTGGCACGTGCACCTTCCGCCGACCACTGGCGACAACATCGATGTACTATGGAGACCTCACGCCCCTCGTGTTGAGCAATTCGGCGGTACGTCCACCCGGCCTCCCGCATGCCCACTATACGCCCTCGCTCAAAGTCCGTCAACTGCACATACGGTTCACGTCCACACTGTCGTGGCATGCTACCGGTGTTAAAGACTGCGATGGAGCTCCGTATGCCACGGCAAACTGGCTGACACTGACGGCGGCGGTGCACAAATGCTGCGCAGCTAGCGCCATTCGACGGCCAACACCGCGGTTCCTGGTGTGTCCGCTGTGCCGTGCGTGTGATCATTGCTTGTACAACCCTCTCGGAGTGTCCGGAGCAAGTATGGTGGGTCTGACACACCGGTGTCAATGTGTTCTTTTTTCCATTTCCAGGAGTGTATTTAGTGACTTGGTTTCCCTGTATTTCAGGAACCACTGTAGCTATTGACGTGAAACTTTTACAGGACATTAATATGAATGTTCTGAGTCTACTGGCGTAAAACAATTTCATTTCAGCCACTGCTTTCGGAAATATGGGTAAACAGTTGACATATAGGATGCCGAAGTCACCTGTTGACAGGCAGGGTAAGTGCGCCAGTGGTCTGCATACAGTAGCCGGTGGTCCGTCGGTGATCGGGAAGACGGCCGCGCCGCGGCTCTGTAGCCGAGACGGCGAGCAGCAGAGTGGAACACAGCGACGCCTGCCTGGCGCACATAATGAAGAGGCCGGCGGACAATGCGTCGCTTGTTGGCTGCCATTGTGGCCGCATCGATCGCCAGCGGGCGGGCTATCGGCCCGGCGCCGGCGAGTCCCAACAGTGACACCGCCAGCTCAGGCAACAGGTTCTGCATCGCGGTGCTCCTCACTCTGACACCGGCCGCTACAGGCCTCCAGTGTCCAGGCTCAGCACACACTGCGGTGACGAAAGTCGTGGGATACCCAGCGGAGTGGAGCAACTCGATGTGGTGTGGACTCAACAAGTCGTTGAACATCCCCTGCAGAAATATTGAGGCATGCTGCCTCTGTAGCCATTCATAATTGCGAAAGGGTTACCGGTACAAGAATTTGTGCACGAACTGAACCATCGATTATATCCCATACATGATTAATGGAATTCATGTCGGGAGATCTCGGTGCCAAACTCATTCGCTCGAAGTGTGCAGAATGTTCTCCAAATCAATCGCGACCCATTGCGGTCCGGTAACATGGCACATTGTCATCCATAAAAATTCCTTCGTTTTTTGGGGACATGAAGCCCATGAGGGCTCTCCAAGTAGCCGAAAATGACCATTTCCAGTCAATGATCGGTTCAGCTTGACCGGAGGACCCAGTCCATCCCATGCAGACACAGCCCATTACATTATGAAGCCACCACTGACTTGCGTAGTGCCTTGTTGAAAACTTGGATCCTTGGCTCCGTGGGGTCTGCACCACACTAAGTCCACTATCAGCTGTTACGAACTGAAATATGGACTCGTCTGATCAGGCCACAATTTTCTAGTAGTCTAGGGACCAACTGATATGGTCACGAGTCCAGGAGAGGCGCTGCAGGCGATGTCGGGCTGTTAGCATATGCACACGCGTCGGCCGTCTGTTGCCATAGCCCATTAACGCCACTGTCCTAATGGATGTGTTCGTGATACGTCTCACGTTGATTTTTTCCGCTACTTCGCGCAGTGTTGCTTGCCTGTTAGCAGTGACAACTGTACGCCAACGCTGCTGTTCTCGGTCGTTAAGTGAAGGTCGTCAGTCACTGAGTTGTCAATTGTGAGAGGTAACGCCTGAAATTTAGTATTCTTGGCACACTCTTGATACTGCAGATCTCGGAATATTGAATTCCGTAAGGATTTCCGAATTGGAATGTCCCATACGTCTAGCTGCAACTACCATTCCGTGTTCAAATTCTGTCAATTTCCGTCTTCCAGCGATATTTTTCATACGAATCAAATGAGAACAAATGGTAGCTCAGCCAATGCACTGCACTTTTATACCTCGTCTACGCGATACTAACGCCATCTGCACATGTGAATATCGTTGTCCCATGACTTTTTGTCACCTTATTGTATTTCTCCTTTGGTTTCTTTTCTCCCACTTCGATTCCATCGATGGAGAGATCACACCGTTGCGTGTAAGGTAAATTTAATATAAACTGAATTATGGTCTGCCTATAGTTTGTTTCACTTCCCTACTCTGCTCAGCTTACACTATGTGACCAATAGTATGCGGACATCTATTAGAGGATATAAATGTCGAATGTGTGCACCCTCCGCTTTTACGACAGGTTGAACTCTGCTGTGGACACTTTCAATTAGCTCGAACAGTCCACGGGTGTACTGCCGGTCCACAGTGTCCTACGAGCACAATATTTCGGCGATCAGACATGTCAGGTGCACTGACGAACTGAGCTCCTGAGGGCGGGCGGTCGTCTTAAATCCCATCCCCTCGCGAGGTGTTCATTCTGCGGTCCGCGCCGCCGCGTCAACGGTCGCTGAGACGCTGCCGTCGGCGCCTGTGGCGTCGGTGTAATTGCCTCGTCCGCCCTAGTTGCCCGTTCGTTTCCTTTGCTGAGCATCTTTTTAGACTCTATGCTGGTTCCCATGCCCTACTGAGGTTGTAGCCGCAATATCGGTTGATGAGTCCGTCCCTGGTACGAATTTCGATAGCCTATGTATTTAGATGTCTGTGCCAGGACCCTGGTATGTCGGTAGTCCATTTCGTGTTTTTCGGACAAACAGTGCTCTGCGACCGCCGACTTGTTGGGGTACCCAAGTCGAGTGTGCCTCTGATGTTCTCGGCAACGATCTTCGATGGTGTGCACTGTCTGTCCAATATATGTCTTCCCACACTGACACAGAATCTGGTATATGCAGGCCTTCCGCAAACCGAGATCATCTTTGACACTTTCCAGTAATGCTCGTGGTTTAATGGGTGGGCAAGAGACAGTTCCTACTCAGTGTTTCCTCAATATTCGTCCTATTTTCGCCGATAGTGCGTCAGTATACAGTATATAGGCTGTGGCTATCTCTTCTTCCTTGACTTCTTCCGTCTCCACTCGCTGTACTATAGAGGTGGAGCGGAGAGCGCGTTTGATCTGCCATTCCGAGTACCCGTTTTTCCGGAATACAGCTTTGTGGTGTTCCAGCTCTTGAGGCACACTCTCTGCGTCAGAGATGGTGTGCACCCTGTGCACCAGTGTTTTTAGCACCTGACGATGGCGACATGTCTGATCGCCGAAATATTGTGCCCGTTGGTCACTATGGACCGGCAGTACACCCGTGGAGAAACGCCGGGAGAAACTGGAGAATCACTTTCAATGAGGTGTCTGTATGCCTGTGAATGAATGGCAATCCTTTCTTTCTCAAGAACTGAAACTAGTAAAGGTACTGATATTGGACGTCGAGGTTCGATGCTAGGTCGACGATTAAACTCACCTCAAAGGTGTTCCATTGGGTTCAGATTGGGATTCTTGGCAGGTCAGTCGCTTTCAGGAAAGTTATTGTCCACAAGCCACTATCTCACACATGTTGCCTCATAACAGGGTGGTTTATCATACTGATACTGTCATCGTCTCCAAACTGTTTCTCTGCTATATGCATTACAAAAATGCTGTAAAATGTCTTTATATCCTTTCACATTTAGCTTTTGTTATATTCGGTAAGGGAACTACACCCTATCCACGATAAACACCCTCATACCGTAACACCACTTCCTCTGTACTTCACTCTAGGCACTGAACGTGACGGCAAGTTACGTTCTCCAGGCATTCAGCAAACGCAAAACCTTTCATCAGACTGCTGCAGGATGTAACATTATTCTTCACTTCAGACCACGTGCTCCCAGTCATTCACTGTCCAGCGTCATTTAGGCTTCAGTTCAGATTCGCGAGACTTATGAGGAGCTGCTCGATCCTTGTATCCCATTCTTTTGCAGTCCCCCCACACAGTCACTGTGCTAGCTGGACCGCAGGTAGCACTTTGGAACTCACGAATGCTTCCTTTCGCTCTTTTCGTGTATTTTTTTAAAGCAAATCTCCGCAGTGCTCGACAGGCCTTGCCCATCAGTTCATCAGATCCACCAGGTCTTTGTCCAGCTGTGGCTGCTCCTTCGCGTTCCCATTTTACAGGTGCATTACTAACCGTCGGCTTGGCAAGCTTTAGAAGGACAGAAACGTCCCTGATGGATTTGTTACACAGGTGACATTCGATGACTAGTTCACGTTCGATGTGACTGAGCTTTCCTGCCCGACCAATTCCACTCTTACTGCTTCTCTACTGCTGGCAGTTCAATGCTCATCACCATCTTTTGTACTGACGGGTTCTCTTCCCATGACTTCGAGTGAACAATTCGGCGGCACGCGGGGTGGCCGCGCAGCAGTCTTGGGAGCCTGGCTACGGTTCCCCCCTTTAGAGGATCGAGTCCTCCCTCGGGAATGGATGTGTGTGTGTGTGTTGTCCTTAGCGTACGTTAGTTTAAGTTACATTTAGTAATGAGCAAATCTAGATTGGTCCCATAGGAACTTGCCACACATTTCTAACAATTCCGCATTGCACAGGTGTGTCTGAATACACCGGAAGATATGATGTAGCCTAGTTGAATCTGTCAGAAGCTGTGTTATAAATTAATGATACCTTTCTAGCGACTCAACCGTCCAGGCTCTCAAAGTAAGAAGCAATAATGGGAGATCATCTGGGTGCGTTGGATACGTATTTCTGGAGCTAGAAGCTGTGACCACGACCACAGGACAAAGGAACTTGCATTGTTGCGATTTACGAACTTTACAAAATGTGATGACACGTTTCACACCATTAATTTCTATCATGACATGTCTGACAGGTAGCCAGCATTGGATTTCTTGTTAAAGGGGAAATATCCGATTCTAAAATCCGTCTCAGACTTCAGCTTGTGTATGGAGAGGCGTAAATGAGGCTCAGAAGTGTTCAGTGTGCGTAATACTTCGAGACAGGAATATGAGCGTCTGATATGAGCGGTCAACTTCCATCACAGTACGTAACAAGGAAAAAGTTGACGAGATCGTTCGAGAACCCAGCCACTGTGAATGAAATCGAAATAAAAATAGGACTAAGTGCAGCCCAGATAATGATTCAGTAGGTCTTTGAAAAGTTTGTATCCGTTCATTCTTCTGTTAATTGACCAAATGCCACAAAGTTCAGAGAAAAATGATCACCCGAAGTCTTCTTGAGAGATGTCGAAAGAAAAATAGGCAATGACAGGCAATGACAACAGATTCCGTGATTACTCATAGTGTTGCATTCTGTTTTCTTTTTTTTTTGTCATCAGTCTTCCGACTCATTTGATGTCGCCCGCCACGAATTTCTCTGTGCCAAACTCTCCATCACTGAGTAGCACTTGCATTCTCAATTACCAGCTGGATTTATACCAATCTCTGTCCTCCTCTACAGTTTTTGCCCTCTACAACCCTCTGTCGTACCATGGAAGTCAGTCTCTCATGTCTTAACAGATGTCCTATCTTCCTGTCCCTTTTCCTTGTCAGTATATTCAACATATTTCGTTCCTCTCTGATTCTGCGCAGGACCTTCTCATCCTTACCTTATAAATCCACCTAGTTTTCAACATTGCTGGCCGGTGTGGCAGTGCGGTTCTAGGTGCTTCAGTGTGGAACCGCGCGACCGCTACGGTCGCAGGTTCGAATCCTGTCTCGGGCATGGATGTGGGTGATGTCCTTAGGTTAGCTAGATTTAAGTAGTTCTAAGTCTAGGCGACTGATGACCTCAAATGTTAAGTCCCATAGTGCTCAAAGCAATTTGAACCATTTGAAATCGGGACCGAGGGCGTTTTTGATTATGAATCAAAGACGCCATCCATGGACCACAGGTGCAGCACGACAAATGCTATCCACTACATCTAGAAACTTCAGAAAATCTGTTGTGCATGTCCATTTTCTATGGTTGTCCCAGAAAAGTTCATCTCGGGATAATGTTATTGGAAAAGCAGATATGACCGACACGCATACTGACATCGCGAGCGTGAGTTGCGAACACGTAGGCCACAACGGCTTACGTGATTGAGTCACTGTAACACGCCGATCGTTGGCAGTTGAGTAGCTTCTGCAGACGTTATTGCAAGTCCGTCTAACGTCAGGATGGGAAGAAGATTTACTTCACTGAACTTTGCGATTTTCATTTAATTTATGACGAGGGCAAAGGTGTTGCGAGAGCTGCTGTACAAATTTATGGAGAACGCTTCCCACAACGAATACTTCCTACACGATTGACTTTTGTTGCTCTTCACCAAATGTTTATACCATCATAATTCTCTTTTACTCGACTATTTCGCGATTCATACGTAACAAAGTACAGTAGTTATCTTTACTTTTAATTTTCTATGTGAAATGAATTGTCTGTTCTGATATGCTTTCGTTTTATTATTAAGTAAATCACGACAGAATACAGCTTATAAATATGTATTTAATTTGCATAGATTGAGAGATAATGGCTCTTTATTACCGCGCGCAGTAGGCATAGGCCCAGAACGCAAGCAGCGTACGTTGGAAGCTGAGGAACAAATGCAGGATAGCATGCACGAAGATCCTACTCAGAGTGCTAGAAGGCTAGAAGCATCGCACGCAAAGTGGGTGTACCGCACACTGTCATTCGTTGCACTTTGAAAGAGGAGCATCTGCAGCATTACCACATTCAACGCGTACAGTCGTTGGAGGAGCAAGTTTTCTCTCCACTACGACATTTCTGAGTGGTTTTTGTTGCAAAGTGTGCAGTGTGATTTTGTTAACAAAATACTCGTCACAGATGAAGCGTGTTTCACTCGTGACGGAATAACCAATTTCCATAACATGCACATGTCGAGTATACACAATCTGCAACACATTTTCAGCACCGCTTCTCCGTAAATATATGGGCAGGTATAGTTGATGATTACAGTAACGTGTCTTAAGTTCTACGTGCACAGTTTACTGGTAACAGTTACCGATTCTCTCTGGAGCAAACATTGCTAACAACTTTGTTAGAAAATATTACGTTAGCCGTACGTCATAACATCTGGTTCCTCCACGATGGTGCTCCACCCCACATTGGTTACAGAGTGCGAAGACTTTTGAACAGACGATTTGCTGGACAATGAATGGCCAGCACGCATTACTGATTTAAATCAACAGGATTTTTAATTTTGGGACCCCATGGAGGAACTTATTTATGCTCAGAAATAAACAATGTGGACGAACTTACACAGAGGATTTCCGATGCTGTCAGTACCATAAAGGCAAATGTGCGTGTGTGTGAACGAGTGCGGATTCGTCGTAATTAAGCATGTTTCCAGTCGAATGCTGGACATTCCAAACACCTATTGCAGTATTGGTGCAACAGGAAACAAATTAATTTTGGTTTCATTTTTGTTACGGTTCTATTGTAGGAAAGAAAAACAATCTGAGTTTAATTTTTGTTATGGTATTGTTGTAAACTAAATAATCAGTTGATTGTAATTAACGCACAACAAGTTACGTGGTAATTGGTTGATTTTGTACTAAGGGAAACACATTTTATTATGTTAGATTTCCTCTACCACCACGACCCTTGTTATGGTAATGTTGTGAAGAAAACGCCCTGTTGTACTCCATTCATTGTTTATGTAAAACGAATTACGCGTTCACAACAACCCAGTGACTGTTTACATCGCTTGTTTCGGTAGCACGTGCAACGTCGGTGTGCACGTCCAGTGTTTACACTGCACTGGTTCGTCCGTTACCTTTCTATAAGAGCCACATCGATGTCAGTAACAAACAACCAAGGTCGTGTCCCGTCAGCTGACAAAATAAACAGAAATGCTTCTACTATCAAACCTACAAACACCTATCCTTTAGGAATACAAAAATAAAGACCGTCACACAACAACATTTCGTTACACTCTTTGGTAAAGCACACTGAAACGTACTGTCCGTATAATTTTGGCAGCTTATGAGGTGCGACAATAATGTAATGAGACTGATTTTCTTTGCAAGATGGGGCAACCCTGCAGGCTTGCGTAGGCACAATGTCTTTAGCCGGCCGTGGTGGTCGAGCGGTCCTAGGCGCTACAGTCTGGAACCGCGCGACCGCTACGGTCGCAGGTTCGAATCCAGCCTCGGGCATTGATGTGTGTGATGTTCTTAGGTTAGATAGGTTTAAGTAGTTCTAAGTTCTAGGGGACTGATGACTTCAGAAGTTAGGTCTCACAGTGCTCAGAGCCATTTGAACCATTTTTGAACAATGTCTTTGACCTCGGTCTATAAGCTGCTTCTAGTCCAAGCGGCATATCGATGCAACTGCTCAGTCGTTATTTGTGCTGTAACAAGTTAACATGTGTTTGTGTCTCTCGTCATGGAAATTGAACAGCATACTATTGCGCAACAGTATGCCATTTCTTTTTGCGTTAAATTGGGTGAAAACGCGACGACAAATTACGGTAAGCTTCAGAAGGCTTTTGGAGAGGAAGTTATGTCAAGAGCTCAAGTTTTTCGTTGGCATAAAATGTTTAGTGAAGGGAGAACGAATGCTGAAGATGAATACCGCAGTGGACGACCATCAACTCACGGACGGATGTCAACTTGGCCAGGGTGCGTGAACTCGTACGACCTGATCGAAGATTATCCATGAAAATGATTGCAGAAGAACTCAAGATCAATCCAGAAACGGTTCGTCTAATAATAACGGAAGATCTTGCTATGAGAAAGGTTTGTGCAAAAATTGTCCCCAAAAATCTCACACCACAACAGCGATAAACACGGAAAAATGTGGCATTCGATGCGTTAGAACAAACTGAAATCAAACCGGAATTGTTGAGCCGTGTTATCACTGGTGATGAAAGTTGATTTTTTTAGTTTCATCCGGAGACAAAACGCCAAAGTTCGCAATGGTGCTCAAAGGGATCAACCAGACCAAAAAAAGCACGCATGTCGAAGTCAAAAGTAAAATGCATGCTTGTGTGCTTCTTTGATTCCAAGGGAATTGTTCATAAAGAGTGGGTGTCACCTGGACAAACAGTTAACAAATATTACTACAAAGAAATTTTAGAAAGACTTCGTAAAAGAGTCCTTCGTGTCCGTTCCAACGTTGCTGATAACTGGATTCTGCATCATGATAGTGCGCCATCCCAAATTGCTCTGCAACTACAGCAATTTTTAACCTCAAAACAAATATCAGTACTACCACAGCTACATTATTCACCAGATATCGCTCCGTGCGACTTTTTTCTATTTCCAAGTGTCAAAACGGCGGTCAAGGGACACCATTTTCAAGCAACACAATATGTCCAAAAAGCTGTGACGAGAGTCTTGGAGGATATTACAGATGATGAGTCCCAGAAACGTTACCATCAGTGGCAGAAGCGCTGGAGAAAGTGTGTGCAATCAGAAAGGAACTACTTTGAAGAAGAAAACACTAAACTTGACTAAAACAGTAAGCAACATTTTTTTTCACATCAGTCTCATTACTTTATTGTCGCACCTCGTATACCGTCTAACAAACCACGGATAACAGAAGAAATACTTCAGCTGACCAATGAAAGAAGGAAGCACAAGGGAAAATTCTAGAATACAGAAATACAGGTCGCTGAAGAACGAAATAAACAGCAACTGCAGCAAAGGTAAGACGAAATGGCTGCAAGAAAAGTATGAAGAAATCGAGAAAGAAATGATTGTCGGAAGGACTGGCTCAGCATATAGGAAAGTCAAAACGACTTTCGATGAAATTAAAAGCAAATATGGTAACATTAAGAGTTCAACGGGAATTCAACAGTTAAATGCAAAGGAGAGCGCGGATAGATGGAAAAGGTGCACTGAAGGTCTCTATGAGGGGTACATTTGTCTAACGATGTGACAGAAGAAACACGCGTCGATAGAGAAGAGATAGAGGATCCAGTATTAGAATGTGTATTTATAAGCGCTTTGTAGGACATAAGATCAAATAGGGTAGAAGAGGAAGATAACATTCTATCAGAGATTCGCAAATAACTGGGGGAAGTGGCAACAAAGCAACTGTTAACGTTGGTGTGTAAAATGTGTGACTCTTGTGACACACCATCTGATTTTCGCAAAAATATCATACATACAATTCCGAAAACCGCAAGAGCTGACAAGTGCGAGAAGAAACGCACAATCAGCTTAACAGCTCATGCATCCAAGTTTCTGACAAGACTAATATACAGAAGAATGGAGACGAAAGTTGAGGATGTGTTAGATGACGATTAGTTTAAGTTGAGGAAATATAAAGGGAACAGAGAGGCAATTCTGACGTTACGGCTGATAATGGAAGCAAGACTAAAGAAAATTCAAGACATGTTCATAGGCTGTGTCGACTTGGGCTAAGCGTTAGACAATGTAGAATGGTGCAAGATACTCGACATTCTAAGAAACATAGGGATAAGCTATAGGGAGAGACGATAAAAATGCAATATGTACAAGAGCCAAAAGGGAATAATAAGAGTGGATAACCAAGTACGAAGTGCTCGGATTAAAAGGGCGTAAGACAGGAATGTAGTCTTCGGAGCATACTGCTACATCTGGACATTGAAGAAGCAATGATGGAAATAAAAGAAAGGTTCAGGCATCGAATTAAAATTCGAGGTTAAAGGATATCAATGATAAGATGCGCTGATGACATTGCTATCCTGAGTGAAAGTGAAGAAGAATTACATGATCTGCCGAATGGAAGTAACAGTCTAATGAGTACAGAATATAGACTGAGAGTAAATTGAAGGAAGATGAAAGTAATGAGGAGTAGCAGAAGTAAGAACAGCGAGAAACTTAACATCAGGACTGATGGTCATAAAGTAGATGAAGCTAAGAAATTCTACTACTTAGGCAGCAAAATGACCAATTACGGATGGAGCAAGGAGGACATCAATAGCGGACAAACATTGGGAAAATGGGCATTATTGGCCAAGAGAAATCTACTAGTATTAAACACAGGCCTTAATTTGAGGAATAAATTTCTGAGAATGTACATCTGGAGCACAGCATTGTAGTGAAACATGGACTGTGGGAAAACCGGAAGAGAAGAGAATCCATTTGAGATGTGATGATACAGACAAATGTCGAAAATTAGGTTTATTGGTAACGTAAGAAATGAGGAGGTTCTGGGTAGAATCGAAGAGGAAAGGAATATGTGGAAAACACTGACAAGAGAAGTGACAGAATGATTTGACTGTAGAGAAATGAGGGAATGACTTCCATCGTACCAGAGGGGGCTGTAGAGGGAAAAACTGTGGAGCAAAACAGAGAGCGGAATACATCCAGCAAACAATTGCTGACGTAGGTTGCAGGTGCTACTCAGAGATGAAGATGTTGGCACACGAGGGAAATTCGTAGCGGGGCGCATCAAACCAGTCAGATGACTGACGACTCAAAAAAAGAAACTTGTCAATAATGTGAACGAGTGAGAAGGCAGATGAACTGCGTGACACGTATTAGCGACACGTGGTTACGGTCGCGTGTTGGGAGAACTTCTGGAGACAGAAAGAGAGATCGAGTCTGTTAGGCTAAAACTTGTTGAATAAGACAGAGGTAATGGCAGCATCATACCTCGTGGAATGTCGACCTTCCAAGGAAACTTCACAGATACAAACTCTTCTGTCTTTGAAGTGAGTGGAGCCTCCCTATAGCACAAGATGTGCTGGCAAACAGGAAGGAGCCAGTGCAGCAGAGTCTAATAGCATTAGTAGTAGTAGTAGTAGTAGTAGTAGTAATAGTAATATTCATCTAGTCTTTTACGATGGTGCTAGACGTGAAGCTAATCCCGGAAGGAAGGTCACAGTTATCAGGATGGAACAAGGGCGCACTTGTAGAGACAGTGATGGAGAGGAGACGAGTAGTGTTGTCGTCCCCATGGAGGATGAGCCTCTGATTCTCTTGCTAGGCCCGTGTGGTACTAAGGTAATCAAAGTCACACCAAACCTCGTTTCAGAACATAGGTAATCTCTCCGTGCGTAGCAAAACCCCGGCACAAAAGTACTTCTGATTTCTTCCACGCTTATCGATGTGTCTTTTATCATTATAGCCCGAGACATAGAAAGCATTAAGAGTATAGGAAGTTTTTGCCAGGATTCCAGTGCTCATAAATTCTTATACGCGACCAGCCCAATTGACAGAATGTTTGATGCTACCCCCAACTCATTTTGCAGCTCTAGAATCGGTCCTCGCTCACAAAACTGCTGCCCAGCCCCGAAAGTAGTGTCGAAGTGATGCCCATTACCTGGATCATTTCTGTTTAGATAAAAGTGCGCGGTTGTTCTTTCGGAGGAATAGTAGAGTTATATTAAGCTGGCGACCATATTTTATGTAGTTATTTCGGATAGCCATACAGGTGCAGTCACTGCCATGATTACTAAATTAACGTGAGGTGGCGTCGCTAATCGTGTCACTAAGCTGAAAGTGATAACGTTTTAGTGATACAATTTTTCTAAGCCCTCCATATACTCCAAAAGGCCATCTTTTCGGCTCTGTGAAAGAGCAGATGACGGATCAGAGCTGCGAGATGTTGGAGGACATCGAGAAAGTGGTAAGCTAGTTTCTTCGAGCAACTTCTGCTAAAATGTATTCTTCAGGCATAGAGGTCGGTGGTGAAAAGGTGTGCTAAGAAAAGGAGACTATGTTTAAAGTAATCAAAAACTTTGTAGATCAAGATGAATAAAAAATAAAAATATTCAATCACATCAATACGACCAACTGTCAGAAGCCTTAATAACCACACTAAGCACCGCGGACGTGCAGAAAGAGTGTAAGATGTGGAAGGTATCAAAAGGGATGAGGATACATGCCGATTTCAGTGCTAGATTTCTCGGTTAAGAATCCATGTTGCGAACACCCCGATCGGTGTGGTCCCACGGATTCTCGATTGGGTTTACACTCGGAAAATTTGGTGGCCTTGGGAGGATGGTTAACTCATCGTGGTGCTCTTCGAACTACGCATGTACAGTGCGAGCTGTTTGGCACGTTACATTGTTCTGCTGGTAAGTGCTGTAGTGCTGAGGAAAAACAAAGTGCATGTACGAGTGGATATGTACCCCGAGGATAAATGCATACTTGTGTTGATCCATGGTGCCTTCCACAGCGACGAGATCAGCCAGGGAATGCGACGAAAACATTCCCCAGATCATAACGCTCCCTCTTGGTTGCAAGGTGTTTGCTGTACACTTCAATGGCCATGTGTCTGATGAAGCTTAAAACATTATCCATCTGAAAAGGCCAACCGTAGCCACTCAGTGCCTATCCAGCTGCGATACGGGCGTGCAATTTCTAGCCTTCGTCGCCGACAAACAGGAGTGAACATGGGTGCATGAACAAGGTGCCTGCTGCGGAGGCTTAAATGCAGCAACGTTCGCTGAACAGCCGTTGAGGAAACGCTGTTAGCAGCCCCTTGGTTCATCTGGATGGTCGATTGCTCAATAGTTGCACTTCTTTATGAAAGACATCATATTTACGCCAGTGACTGTAACACTTTATTTCACGATTGCAATTTCGGCCTTACGCCATTATCAAGTGAAGATTTGTGGGTATTAGGCCATGTCAACCTAAAATGAGCTGACACATTTAAATGTCGTAGTCATTACTATTAAATACATTGGTGATGCTGTTACATAGTGCGAGCACATATATCCGTATATCATACAACAACATAGTCTGTAGATACTCATATTCGTTGGTCCAGCACTAGTTATATATGCACTGAACTGCAGTCAAAACTTGCACTTCTATTCGCACGCACACGTTTCCGAAGCCGTCATTTACCCCTGTCATCTACGGCCTGTGGTGCAGCACAGTTTCCAAGCCGGTTTCGGATAGCGCCGTTTTGCTATGCACGGTATACATTAACGGCAGAGACATGACTACAGTTAACAAACTTTGCTCTTCCGGAAATGCTTGCACCATTGCCCCGAAAACCAATGCTCGTGCCCTTTTGGACGTCATATAAATCTTTCAGTTTCCACATCATGTCACCGCTACAGTCGCAGGTTCGAAACCTGCCTCAGGCAAGGATTTGTGTGATGTCCTTATGTTATTTAGGATTAAGTAGTTCTGAGTTCTAGGGGACTCATGACCTCAGATGTTAAGTCCCACAGTGCTCAAAGCCATTTGAACCATTTCTTTTCCACATCATGAAAACGGCAGCACTGTTTCCGCGTTGCCTCGACACACTGCATAAAACTTACGCTGCTTGTTTTGCGACCTCGTCTGTGAGTGGTCACTGCACGTCAACGTCGAACATAGGCGGTGGTCACATTAATGTGACTGGACCGAGCAAATAGGTCGCCCACGATTTCCAGTATGACAACCGTGCCCGGTTAGTTGCATCCGTTTGACACAAAAGAATAAGTAATTAGGTAATTTATGTAAGTACAGGAGCCTGTACGGACCTGTTACGTTGAGACCCGCAGTTTCACAGCGTGTATGTCACAGGTCAAAATGGCGAGAACTGGAACGGCTGCCAGCTGGAGGAAACTCAGCGCAGCCAACAGCAACTCACCTGAAACACAAAGAACCAGATTCAGTTTCAGATAGGAGAAAACCGAAAACACAAGTTATTCTTGCATTCCACATCTCTGTGGAGATACCTCGATCATATCCTCGCTCTATCGCTTCTCTCTCTCTCTCTCTCTGTCTCTCTCTCTCTCTCTCTCTCTCTCTCTCTCTCTGTCTGTCTCTCTCTCTGTCTCTGTCTCTCTCTGTCTCTGTCTCTGTCTCTCTCTCTCTCTCTCTCTCTCTCTCTCTCTCTCTCTCTCTCTCTCTCTCTCTACCAATAAGGTTGTAAGTAGGCTGTTTAGGTTCTTATATTGGTAACGCCACCGCCACGGATCGCTCTGTATGAAAATCACTGGCTGTGCTGTGTGCAGTCTGTGGCTGGGTTGCATTGTTGGAATTTGCTATTGTAGTGTTGGGCAGTTGGCTGTTAACAGCACGTAACATTGCAGAGTTGGAGGTGAGCCGCCGGCAGTGGTGGATGTGGGGAAGTGAGATGGCGGATTTTTGAGAGCGGATGATCTGGATGTGTGTCCATCAGAAACAGTACATTTGTAAGAATGGATGTCATGAACTGCTATATATATTATGACTTTTGAACAGTATTAAGGTAAATACATTGTTTGTTCTCTATCAAAACCTTTCATTTGCTAACTATGCCTATCAGTAGTTAGTGCCTTCAGTAGTCTGAATCTTTTATTTAGCTGGCAGTAGTGGCGCTCGCCATATTGCACTAGTTCGAGTAACGAAGATTTTTGTGAGGTAAGTGATTTGTGAAAGGTATAGGTTAATGTTAGTCAGGGCCATTCTTTTGTAGGGATTATTAAAAGTCAGATTGTGTTGCGCTAAAAATATTGTGTTTCAGTTTAAGCACAGTCATGTATAATTTTTCTAAGGGGACGTTTCATATGGCGACCCTGCCAGGATACCTCACTGGTATGTTCTGATTTTTTCTTGTAGTTTGTGTAATTAGTGTAGCTTTTGTTTATTGCTAACATGTAATTATAGAGAGAATCTCCTTTGTAGTTGCAGTCTTTCATTGTTGTACAGTAAAACAGTTGTGGCATGCATGTAGGTTTGCACCAAGTATTTCGCAGCTGCACTTGCAATTAACTAGACATTATTTTCAGTGCTATGTTAATGTGTTCTCTTATTTTTGCTCTTCAAATTGTGCTTTTCTGTGTTATCATGTGAAATATTGTAACAATAATGGCTTGCAAAAAACATAACACTAGGCTCCAAAGTAAACTGAGAAATAATAGTGATGATGAGCGTAGTTTATCAGCAACACTGTGTAATGAATTAACAGATATTCAAAGTAGTAATTTGGTAACTGTGCATAGGGAAATGGAGTGGGCGGCAAATAATGGTGTAGACAATGAAACAAGTAGTGAACAGGGAAGCATTATCGATCGATCGGTCGCCAACAGCTCGCCTCAGGAATCCGAAAATTACAGAACACAATATCGCAAATACTGTAGACTCAGGTTTTGGGTCCTCGCCGTTTTCTCAAATGAGTAAAGACACATTTTCTGCTTGTCAAAATGAGAATGTTGCCGGTCAAAATGCACTGCCAAAAAGCAAAGCGAAACAGATTCCAGACACTAATACATAATTATTGTAATTAATGCAACAAATGGAACAAAATCAGAGACAAAAGCAACAAAAGCTTCAAAAGTTAGACACAAAGGAACAAAATCTTTGGAAGTTAGACACCACGCTTGAACAAACACGTGAAGATTTAACTACTGAGTTACATAACATTGAATCGAAATGTCAAAAATTCTGTAATGACGTATAAACACAAATGTGTGAGCATTTTCAACCTATTTTTTCGCGGCATGAAAATGCATTACAGAATCACGAAGCAGCCATAAAAGAACTTCAAACTATTGTTCATGAAAATCATGAGACTTGAAAGCTAAAATTGATTCAGTTGCATCTACCGATTCGGTTACACAACTTGAAAAACTCAGTTAAACTTAAAGGACCCAGTAGATACTCTGAAAATTGGTTCAGAAAGACACGTGGACGTAATTAGTTCGTTATCAGAGAAAGTAGTTGAACTTTCGGATCAGCTAAATAATTTATCTTCGAAGGTAGATGATAATCTGAATGACACATAACCAGTAGTATTTGACACAGAAAAGTGCGAACAAATTAGGAAATTCAAACAAAATCAGAATCAAATTAATACGCAACACCAAAGAGAAATCCGGGAAGTACAAGGTCAGTTGACACAGGTTATACAAGAACTACATATTTTAGAGGACACTCGTGCTCCAATATGGGAAGAGGGACATAGAAATACGGAACAACCACAAAATAATAACACGAGACGCTTCGGAAATTATGAAAGAAATTGGCAAGGTACACCGAATTTAGATGGAACCGCCGAAACGAAGTAACAATGACCGATATACGACTTGCCGACATGATGATTTTGACTATAAGCTGTTTATTACTACACGAAAATTCAAAACATTTAAGAATTCTGGCAACGACATTCATCCACAAGTGTGGCTTCATCAATTCTCTCATTGTTTCCCTCCCAACTCGTCATTAGAGCACAGATTAGAATTTACGTGTGGCTATTTAGAGAGTGAACCAGCTGTAAGAATGCGATCGGTCATTCACGATTGCCACAGTGAAGGAGAATTTTATCATGCCTTCCAGTCAGCATATTGGTCTCAAGCTACACAAGACAGAGTAAAACATAGCATCATAATGAGGAACCATTTCGAACAATCTGAATTTTCCAGTCTTGTAAAATATTTTGAAGACATGTTGCACAAGAATCAGTACCTGTCAAACCCATATAGCCCCTCAGAACTCATACGCATTTGCTTAATCAAATTGGCTGGACATTTACGACATATTATTTTGGGAGGACGTTGTAAAGACGACATTGAAGCTTTTCAGGGACTGTTACAAGAACTGGAAATTGACACTGACAATCGCGGAACGGGAAAACAGGAGCACAACAATTACAGGTCACATTCGCCACAATTTCACGACGACAGAAATAATAAATGGACACGACAAGGCTATTCTTACAATGTAAATCGTGACGAAAACAGACACCACCCGTATGACAACCATTGGTAGAGTAGTAATAACTACAGGGAAAGATCACCTCAACGCGGTAATGACTACCACAGAGACAGTCAGAGAAACAGACAATATGGGAACCAAAATAATTATTATCAAGGGAGACAGAATAACTTAAGACGCAACAGTCCAGCGAGCAGTTACGATTCAGGGAGAAATTCTCCACCATGTGACCGACACGAAAGAAACTATGGATCTACCAACATGACGACACACGATATGATCGTAACGACAGACCTGAATTGCATCAGAACTGGCGGGATTCAAACAGGGCAGGGCCTTATCGACAAGGTGAAGTTAGGTCTCCAAATCCCAAAAACGACATTGCCAACAAAGAGACAATAGGCAATGACTCATACCGCTGGCAGCCACAAAACGTACTTATGAAACTGACGACGCAGCTGCCGTAGCTAGTAATTACGTAAAAATGGAAGACATTAGGGACATCTTACTCCAGGAACCCGACGAACAACATAACATTACATATCCTGTAAATGACGTAAAATTTACGTCAATACGTGACTTTGGCAGTCCCATTTCAGTAATTAGTGAAACAGCCTTTAGCAAATGCAACAAATCGAACGATTGGCACACACTTCCGTTACGCAAGATTAAAATTACAAGATGCAATCTTTGGAAAAAGTGTAGATGTACGCCAACAAACCAACTTAGAATTCTTTTGTCAAAGCCATAGCATCTCTATGAACTTTCTTATTGTTCCATTATTGTCGGCGGAAATTATATTGGGAGTAGACTTTTTGAATGAATACAGAGCAATCTTAAACTTTCACGGTGCTGAAATAAGCTTAGAGAAAGAAGGTAAGTCAATACCTTTGAAATTTGAAGATTGGCTCTCAAACCATGACGAAGAAATTAATCGGCTTTACCTCCTGTTAGACAACAGTTCGGAATTTTCGACGGAACTTGACACTAACAATCACTCTGCAAGCACTGACAGGGATGATATCGACGGCGCGTTTGATACTTATGAGTTAATTCAGAATAAAATTCAAACAATTGAGAATTGTAATGACACTGATAGGCAAGACCTTTCTGAGATTTTACAAGCACATTCCACAGTTTTTACTCACAAAACAGGAACAATCAAGGGATTTCAATACCAATTTCGTGTTCGTGAGCATACTAAATTTTGTGTTAGACTATACGTAATTCCGGCACATTATAGGGACCATGTTAGAACAGAAATACAATCAGTGCTTGACGAGGGCATTATTGAGCCAGCAGTAAGCTCATACAACAATCCATTACACGTTGTTGAGAAGAAAAACGGATCGATCAGGCTTGTCTTAGATTCGAGACAAATCAATACTATCATCATTCCTGAAACAGAAAGGCCGCAAACGTTGGAAGAACTTCTTCAAAATTTTAATGGTGTAAAAGTGTTGTCTTCTATTGATCTTAGATCCAGCTTTTATCAGATCGAACTTCATCCAGAATGTAGAAAATACACAGCTTTCCTTTGTTTCGGCGTTTATCTGTTTCGAAAACTTCCTTTTGGTTTGAACATTTCTTCGGCAGGATTCATTCGCGGGCTAAATTCCATATTACCTGAGTTCTTAAAACGTCACATCACCTTATATGTGGACGATATTCTGATAGCAGAAGCCCCATGGGAACAACATAATCGCATCCTCAACAGCGTGTTACATATTTTTTGCAGAATCTGGAATTACAGTTAACTTGGAAAAGTCTGAATTCGGTAGGACAAAGGTGATGTTTTTGGGACGTCTTATTTCTTCTGAAGGCATTCAGCCGGATCCTGAAAAGTTAGAAGCAATCAGACTCATTCGAGTTCCATCCACAAAAAAACAAGTCCGAAGTTTTCTAGGTCTCGTAAATTTTCACCGTCGTTTTCTAAATATGCAAATTCTAGTCACACCAAAACTTTGTTCTCTCACAGGAAAAAATACTGTTTGGAACTGGGACGAACAAGCGCAGATGGAATTCGATTCTTTGAAAGAATCGCTACTTAACGCCCCAATACTAGCTCATCCTGATCTGCCACAAGATTTCTGCCTTAGCACGGATTCTAAAGTCGGTCTTGGTGCCCATTTATTTCAAGAAGCCACAGAAAATGACACTACTGTTCAGAAAACCATTGCTTTTGCTAGCCGAGTGCTAACAAAAACTGAAAAAATTATTCCGTTACTGAATTAGAAGCTTTAGCTATCGTTTGGGCATTTAACAAATTCCGTTTCTTTCTTTCTGGTAAGCACGTAAAAGTATACAGTGATCATCGTGCATTACAATTTCTTATGTTTTCCAAATTAAATCATGACAGGTTAAAACGTTGGGCATTGTTTCTGCAAGAATTTCACTTCACAATAGTCTACATTCCCGGCAAGGAGAACATTGTAGCGGACGCACTGTCACGCGCACCGGCTAGGCTTGAGAAAAGTAACACAGAGAGCAACCTCGAGAAAAATTTCAGTATTCTTTACATACAGAAAGTCGCCTTTGAAAACTTCATCACCATTCGAGACGATTTTGTTAATAACCTCATTTGGTACATTCATTTCAGCTACGCACTGTTTGGTCCACGAAAATTTTATATTCTTCGAACGACTTGTTATTTTAACAATATGGAAAAGAAAACTCGATGAGTCTTGTCTATGTGTAAACTTTGTCAAAAGGCGAAACCATCTACTATCTCACATCGTGCTCCGTTGTTTCCTATCATTCCTTCTAAATTAAAAGAAATTGCTGCTGTTGATCTCTTGGGACCCCTTATCAGAACATCGAATGAATTTTCGTACGTTCTAGTCGCTGTTGAACTTACTTCAAAATTTGTTTCTTTCACTCCATTACGTAAAGCCACTGGACGGTCTGTATCCAACGCCTTTGTTAAAAATTTCTTAAGTGAAGTTGGCCAAGTTGCTAAAGTCATTTCAGATAACGGACCGCAATTCAGATCTGCTGTTTGGTCACGCATGCTTCGGAATCATAAAATCAAACCTGTTTTTATTTCATTGTACTCACCACATTGTAACCCGCCTGAACGGATTATGAAAGAAATCAATAAGCTTTGCAGACTTTATTGTCACAGAAAACATCAGCATTGGGACAGATATTTACACTTATTTCAAAATGTGCTGAATGAAAGGCCTCATGACTCCACTGCTTTACCACCTACTCTTGTACTGAAGAATGAAGAACCACCCAACAGAATCAGAGAGCTTGTACCTTTCCCGAATACACGTAAACTTCGACACAAAGACATAATTGATTTGGCTATTAAAACTACAAAATCTGCAGCAGACAAAAAGAGAAAACTACACGGTAAAGCAAATGCAAAGAAATTATATATCGGTCAGGAAGTTCTCATTAAAGCTCATTTATTGTCACATACGAAGAAACACTTGAGTCACAAATTCTTTCTAGTTTACAATGGACCGTACAAAATCCGACGTATACCACATGATAATTGCGTTGAAGTTGAAACTCTGCGTACTAGGAAGAGTAAAGGTTTACAGCACATTTCACATGCAAAACCGTTTATTGAAATATAATCTGCTTTTTAACTTTGTCTTTGCCATAAAACTTTTCACTTCACATTTCTAGTATGCTTTGTCAGACTTAACAAACTGTTACCATGCACAATGTTTGAAGTTAAATATCCAGTCAAGAACCAAGAGAACTTATTTAAACAGAAATTGAGAATGCATTGTTATAGTGAACAGACGACACAGTGTTATTTGTACATTCTTGCTTGTTAGTTGCACGATTACGTAATGACTATCAAGCTTACATACTTAGAACATATACTGCTAATGAGATTTTAATACAACATTTTGGTTTACTTGAAAAGATACTCGTTATTTGAAGTACATTCGGTGAGATTAAAGATGACTTAGCATTTGATTTCTTTGATAGCTACACGATTATATCACGAGGCTACTAATATGTGACACAGTTTACATTGTTGCTTTTGCGGTGTATCTGTTTTATATGTGCACAGTTTTTCTGTATTATTCTGGAAAGTAAAACATGTTTTAGTAGTAACTTTTGTGGTATAGCTACAATGAGACAGCCTTTTCCGTAGCAGAACAATACGTTACATTATAGTACTTTCTTGGTCACGGTAAGGTACGTAATAACTACGATATCTATACGCAAAGCATTTCACTTTCGTTTATGATGAGGTGAGTACATTGACTTCAGCAGAACTTCGCTTACAGAGGACAATAACTACGACACTTCCACAGAATTATCTTACAGCAAGACGCACATTTAGTGCTACAGGACACGCATTTGAGTGATTAATTTTGTACTTAAAACATTTATTTTTAAACATTTTTGAATTACAAAGGAGGTTTTCCGTGATATATTTAAATCCATTGCTGTAATCTGTAACACCTGAGGGTATAATTACATTAATCCTCAGGGAGTACACTCTTACTTTGTGTTTGACAAGCACAAGGAGCCCTAGCTAAGATGGTATTTGCTTATACAACTTTACACATCGGTACCTTATTTCTCTAACACATAATTACACAGCTATCTGATCATTTAACTGAGAGAGACAAACATTTTTTTTACTATGTCAATGACATATGTTTACGTAATTACACAGCTGGATAATTTAACATTTATGAATTTGTATTTTGTCTGTACTTTGTGAACTGTTCATATTTTTTCGGTACCATTGTGATACTATGAAAGCTTTGAATGTCGTATATTTATAGGCTTTTGTTTCTACACATTTATAACACAAATTCTCGACTCGTGAAATTTTTATATGAGACTGTCACTGTAGTGGAAACTGCTGTCGTAAACATTTCGGTAAGAAAGGTAAGTGACCGTGACGTAATGCGTTGTGAGCAGCCAGGTGTGCCAGCCGCCTTGAGAAAAACCCATTAGGTGGAGAAGAAAGAGGCCATTAACCTCGAAATTGACATTCTTTTGTAGAAAGCATCACAAATATGACACGCTATTACTTGGAAACATATGATTATACTGTGGAGCACGTACATACTGAAATGCTTATGAATTGATGGGAAATATTCTTACATCTGCACACCTGATTATGACAAGTGTCTTTCAACGAGAATTAAGAGAATTTCTACTAACTTATGTAATGCCACATGACTATTGAATGATATTTTTATGCTTTGTACATAGTTGATTATTTTGATATCTGTTTTCCAGTTGTGTTGCATCATTGATTTTATAAAATTAAATTAAATGCATTTGCTAATGTGAACACTTTGTCAAGAGATCTATTAACTAATAATTTTATGATCCACATTCTTTGAAAAAGGAGCACTTGGAAAGGAAAGAACAATAAGAAGGGATTAATAACAGTTACTGCATACATAATTTTCTTTTCAACTACTTGGTAATTTTTTTGGTAGAATAACTTCTTGTGGTGCACCACTTTAATGACATAGATATTAAGATGTGAATAGACATTTCCCTTATCTGCATTGTTGTCTTTAGTGTATTATTTTTTCTGCTTGAGCTTTGTCATGTTTAGATATAAGTTATTGCATTTGCTGCTGCTGTTTGCCAGGCATAGTGCTACTGGATTTCACTTTGTATTACTCTGTTAAGCCAGTTTTACTACTGATTTATTTTTCTTGTTGCTGCACGTTGCCTTATATTAGTTGTAATATTGCAATTGCTTTGCTAATTTATATATACTGCTGCTTGCTTTGCCAATTTCCATTTTTTTGTCATTGCTGTTTGTGTTAATTGTTTTGTGTTGCTGCATTGCGTCGTCCCTTAGTTTAGCATCTGAGCTCAGTAGATTTAAGTTAGCTGAAGATGGGGTAGGCTATATAAGAGAACGAGTTGTGATGAATTGGAAGAAATTCATTGAGAAGCTATAAGAAAATGGTTTGACCAAAAAAGTAGGGTACAGTGGAGAAAAACTATTTTTGAAAGAGGATGTGAACAGAATACAGAAAGCATGCTTAGATAGGATTTTTTGGTGGAATGAAGTTTTGGGTTGGACTGCAGTACCAAATGTTACACTGAAAACAAACCCTGTCCTTCCCTCCTGTGGTATTCTGTTATAAGTTTGTGTACTCTTCTGTATTTGTGTTTTTCCTGTCTTTATGTGTTTTGGTAATACGATTTATGTTGTAGAATTTTTCTAGTACTAAGCTACATTCGCTATGATGAGGAATACTATTATCCTCAAATATATTTTGCATTAATAATGTTATTTTCTTTGTAAAGATGTTTATAGACATTATAATTCTGTTCTGTTTCAATGCTCTTGTGTGAAATAAATGTTTCGAAAACTATTCTCATTATTTTATATATTTACTTATGTCATAATTCTTGTAACACTGATGTATATGTTTATTTCTGTTGTTTTGTAAATCCCGTATTACTACAAATGTTATCTGTATTATTATGTTTTAATGATGTTTACTGCGTCTTTGCAATTGTATTCTCATTTTATAAAATTGTAATGGACACCAGTTCAGCAAATTAAGTAACTTGTGACCATTCATTTGAGTGCATACGTTTCTGTTGGTCATAGTATATGCACAATATGTGAGAAGTTGGGACTGTTAGCGTTTGCACGTGTGTTGATAATTCAGCAAGGGACTGTTTAACAGCATTGCTGGTTCTAAGGACAATTCCAAAACTTTGTGACTGGTTTATGGACTCTTCGATGGTGATTGTGCACCTGCACAGTCGCAACAGATGGCTCCTGGCTGTCTCTACAAGGACTGAAGTGGGTCTGCACCTTTGATGGCCCACCAATACCATTATTTCTACAAGGATTGCAGTGTGTCTGCACCTCTGGTGACCCACCAATACCATAATCTCTACCAGGACTACAGTGGGTCTGCTCTGTGATGACCTACCTACCAATATTCTTCAAAACTTCGATTGAATCTGCTGTGGGTTTGTTCTATTGTGGCCCATTACCTGTCTGCATATCAAGAGTCAGCACTGTAGATTAGATTAGATTAGATTAGATTAATACTTGTTCCATAGATCATGAATACAACACTTCGTAATGATGTGGAACGTGTCAGGTTAATAAAAGATGTCTGTACAAGAAATTACATTACACAAAATATTGCATGACACTAATGATTAAGTTTTTTTTATTTTTTTTTATTTTTTTTATTTTTTTTTATTTTTTTTTATTTTTACTTACTTTATATCTAAAAATTCAGCCAATGAGTAGAAGGAGTTGTCATCTAGAAATTCTTTTAATTTATTTTTAAATGTTAGTTGGCTATCTGTCAGGCTTTTGATGCTGTTTGGTAGGTGCCCAAAGACTTTTGTGGCAGCATAATTTACCCCTTTCTGTGCCAAAGTCAGATTTAACCCTGCATAGTGAAGATCATCCTTTCTCCTGGTGTTATAGGTATGCACACTGCTATTACTTTTGAATTGGGTTGGATTATTATCAACAAATTTCATAAGGGAATATATATACTGTGAGGTTACTGTGAGGATCCCTAGATCCTTAAATAGATGTCTGCAGGATGACCGTGGGTGGGCTCCAGCAATTATTCTGATTACACGTTTTTGTGCAATGAATACTTTTCTACTCAACGATGAATTACCCCAGAATATGATGCCATACGAAAGCAGTGAATGAAAGTAGGCATAGTAAGCTAATTTACTGAGATTCTTATCACCAAAATTTGCAATAACCCTAATAGCATACGTAGCTGAACTCAGACGTTTCAGCAGACCATCAATGTGTTGCTTCCAGTTTAACCTCTCATCAATGGACACACCTAAAAATTTTGAAAATTCTACCTTAGCTACAGACTTCTGTTCAAATTCTATATTTATTACTGGAGTTTTGCCATTTACTGTACGGAACTGTATATACTGTGTTTTATCAAAATTTAAAGAGAGTCCGTTTGCTGAGAACCACTTAATAATTTTGTGAAAAACATCATTTACAATTACATCACTTAGTTCTTGGTTTTTGGATGTTATTACTATACTTGTATCATCAGCAAAAAGAACTAACTTTGCATCTTCATCAATGTGGAATGGTAAGTCATTAATGTATATCAAGAACAGTAAAGGACCTAAGACCGAACCCTGTGGGACCCCGTGCTTGATAGCACCCCAGTTTGAGGAATCAGCTGTTTTAACATTACACGAACCACTTATTTCAACTTTCTGCATTCTTCCAGTTAAGTATGAATTAAACCATTTGTGCACTGCCCCACTCAAACCATAATGATTTAGCTTATCTAAAAGAATTCCATGATTTACACAATCAAAGGCCTTTGAGAGATCACAAAAAATACCAATGGGTGATGTCTGGTTATTCAGAGCATTTAATATTTGATCAGTGAAAGCATATATAGCATTTTCTGTTGAAAAGCCTTTCTGAAAACCAAACTGACATTTTGTTAGTACTTTATTTTTACAAATATGGGAGGCTACTCTTGAATACATTACTTTCTCAAAAATTTTTGATAGAGCTGTCAGAAGAGAGATTGGGCGGTAGTTGTTGACATCCGACATATCCCCCTTTTTATGCAATGGTTTTACAATGGCATATTTCAGTCTATCAGGGAAAACACCCTGCTCCAAAGAGCTATTACATACGTGGCTGAGAATTCTACTTATCTGTGGGGAACAAGCTTTAAGTACTTTGCTGGAAATGCCATCAATTCCGTAAGAGCTTTTACTTTTCAGTGAGTTTATTATTTTACTGATTTCAGAGGGAGAGGTTGGTGGAATTACAGCTGTTTCAAACTGTGCAGGTATGGCCTCTTCTATTAATAGCCTTGCCTCTTCTAGTGAAGATCTAGATCCTATGTCTTTCCGTTGGAAGGACAACACTACTTCTTCAAGACTGCATGGAAATCCACTACTTCTGTGTGCAATTTCTTTTACTAATGAGACCTCGTGAAAAAACTGTAATTACTATTGTGATGAATGATCAGGACTGTCTTTATGGACTGTGAGAAAATTTTAGCTTTTGACCAACATTGTATCAATAAGTGTGTTCATTTGATTTCTTTGCTATTGTAATTATAATTATGAAAAAATTTTCAAATCTGTATTGGCCACTGCCGAAAACAATTTGTAAAATTTTTTTGTGAGGGGCATGGGGCCTATGTAAATAGGCTGTTAAGGTTCTTATATTGGTAACGCCACCGCCACGGATCGCTCTGTATGAACATCACTGGCTGTGCTGTGTGCAGTCTGTGGCTGTGGGGAATTGTTGGAATTTGCTATTGTCGTGTTGGGCAGTTGGCTGTTAACAGCGCGTAGCATTGCAGAGTTGGAGGTGAGCCGCCGGCAGTGGTGGATGTGGGGAAGTGAGATGGCGTATTTTTGAGAGCGGATGATCTGGATGTGTGTCCATCAGAAACAGTACATTTGTAAGAATGGATGTCATGAACTGCTATATATATTATGACTTTTGAACAGTATTAAGGTAAATACATTGTTTGTTCTCTATCAAAACCTTTCATTTGCTAACTATGCCTATCAGTAGTTAGTGCCTTCAGTAGTCTGAATCTTTTATTTAGCTGGCAGTAGTGGCGCTCGCCATATTGCACTAGTTCGAGTAACGAAGATTTTTGTGAGGTAAGTGATTTGTGAAAGGTATAGGTTAATGTTAGTCAGGGCCATTCTTTTGTAGGGATTGTTAAGTCAGATTGTGATGCGCTAAAAATATTGTGTGTCAGTTTAAGCACAGTCATATATAAGTTTTCTAAGGGGACGTTTCAGGGTGAGTCTTACTAACGTTTAAAAGCCCACAAAGAGACGCAGTTGACTCTGAGACTAGTAATTTAGTAATTTAATATGAGACACATGGGACGGCTAGGGTCCCAAAAGCTGATGACAAATATTGAACATTTGACGTCACCAGATTATGTACTTCGCCACACGTGCTTTAGTGAAGCCTGTCGGTCTGTCAATCCCAACTCAAGGCAAGTACGTATTTACATCAGATTGGCCTCAGCCCTTATGCGGCTTTTGCGCACGGGGCTCAGGATTCGAATCTTGCGTCTGGCAGCAAAGGTGTCCGAAAATAGAGTAACCTAGTGGAGCGATGTGTAGCACTGCCCCCTAACGGTGAGGGTAGGATCAACAAGTCCGACCGCAGCATGTATGGCGAGCGAGGTACGTTATCTGGTGTCGCCGAATGTTCAACATTTGTCACAGTTTTGGGGTATTTCCCGACATTTGCAGCCCCTATGTCTTATATTAAATTATTTATCTCAGCGGCATCTGCATCGCTTTCGGACTTTGTAAACGTTAATAAGGATCACAGTGTATATGAGAAAAGTGATAAAGTAAGTGGGATTTCGCGAACTTTATAATCCTATTTTCAGTTTTTTTTACCTCCTTGGTACACATTTTCCTAATGTATGCTTGCATTTTCAGCTGTTTTGTATATTTATTTTATCGTTGAATGTCGGAAGGCTTATTCGTGTTTTCGAGACTCAGTGAAGTTTTACTTCCGAAAAAGGTGGATCGAAGAATTTGCGCTAAATTTCGCTTCAAAAATGGAATAAAGTGCAGCACCATGCTCTAAATGTTGACTGTGACTTTTGACGAATCTGCTATGAGTGATACAAGACTGGAGTAAAGGTTTGAAAGAGGATCGAGAAGACGTCGAAGATGAGGACCGCCCTGGCCGCTCTAACATGTCAGTCACTGGCGACAGGGTGGAAGTAGTAAGGGAAATGATTCTGGAGAATCGGCGAATCATCATCAGAGAAGTTGATGATGTCAGCTTATCATTTGGTTCATGCCATGCAATTTTTTCACATGTTTTCGGTGTGAAACCTATAGCAGCAGAGTCTGTTCAGAAATTGTTGAATTTACATCAAGAGCGATGTCGCGTAGACATCCTTCAGGAATTGCTGAATGTAGTCGACAACGGTTAAGAACTTCTAAAGAGCGCTTTGGCAGACGACGAAACTTAGGCATAAGGGTATGACGTCAAAACCAAGGCCCAATCGTCCCAATGGTAATTGCCTGAAGAGCCAAGACCGGAAAAAAATTCGACAACTTGGATCACATGTGAAGGTTCTTCTCATCATCAGTGCCTGCTCTATTGCCGTGCGGTCAATGACGACTACTACCTGTACGTTATGTGCCGTTTGCGCGAAGTAGTCCGCAAAGAACACCAGAATTGTGGCAAAACCACTTATGTAAATTGCGTCACGATAATTCTCCCGTTCACATATCAATGTCTGTTGGTGATTTTTTGTCGAAAGACAGAACCGTTATGTTGCCGGAGCCATCGTACTCGCCAGACATGGTCCCCTGCGACTTATTTATGGTCCCGGAGCTGAAGAGAACTGTGAAAGGATGTCGTTTTGCCACCATTGACGAGATAAAAACAAAATCGTTGAACGAGCTGAACACCATAACGAAAAGTGGGTTGCAACCAATAATGGAAAAAGCGCTGTCACAAGTGTGTCATATGTGATAGGGATTACACTGAAGGGGACAAAGTTGATGTTGATGAATAAATAAAGATTAATGGTCAAGTTACGAGCGTGCAGAAAGCATCAGGCTGTAAATTATGCGACATATTTGTGGGGAGACTATTAGATGAAGAGAAAAAACGAACAACATTCTGATGTGTGTACATATTAAGGTACCACATATAAATAGAATAGCACTCATACCCGTTACATACTTTTGTTTTTAGATGAATGTGCTGCAAAAAAGAAAAAAAATGTAAAACCTGTGGCACAAAACTGCAATAGGCCTAACTGCAGACTTTCTTTACCACCTTATAGAGTCTAGCGTTATGGCTTCTTTTATCCCAGTTGTGGTCTCCATTCAGTTCACTGGTTTAATAACTCTCCACTCAGGTCTTTACGTGCACCCTGCTTACGTGTTCTAGCCTTTTACTTCCCTCACCCTCTCCCCCCCCCCCCTGCCTTTCCATCCGCTTCCAAATTAACTAGTCATTGATGGTTCAGCACGTCTCCTACAGATCTGCCCCTTCTTTAATTCAGACTGTACCATTTGCCTCGTTTCTCTAAATCTGACACAGTTATTACACGATCTCACTCTCAACAATTATGTTCACCCATATCTCCATCCATTACAAAATTAATTGTTCCTTGATGCCACAAGATGAATCCAGTCAACGTATCCTTTATTTTAGCCAAGTTTTGCTACAAAGCTCTTTCTCCCCGTAATACGATTCAATACCTCCATTACTCATTCGAACTTCAACACGCTTCTCTAACAGCACTTAGCGCAAACTATTGTCTTCTCATCTGCGCCGTATCACTTCTGTGTACGACTAAACTCCAGATGTATACCTTCGGAAATTTCTTCCAAAAAATGTTAATTTTAATTCGATGTAGACACATATTCCTCATTTCTGGAACACTTTACTTACTCTTTGCAGTCTGTATTTTATATCCTTCTCTTTTTGTCATTGTCAGTTACTGTGCTGCTCAAAAAACATAACTCTTGTACTATTTTTTGCACCCGTTTTCTTAACCCAGTTCCGTCAGCATGGCCTGGTTTAATTCGACTTCAATACTCTATCATTCGTTTTCACTTTACATAGCACTTCTTGTAACTTTGTTCCATGACTCCATCCCTTCCCTTCAACTGATCCTCCAAAGTCAATGCCGTCTTTCACAGAGTGTCAATGTCATCGGCAAAATATATTGAGGCACGTCGAACACAACGATTGAGGATTTCCAAAACATATGGGAACACGTGCGGCAATACTGACCCTACGACTTATTTTAGAAGCTAGATTAAGAAAAGGGAAACCTACGTTTCTAGCATTTGTAGACTTAGAGAAAGCTTTTGGCAATGTTGACTGGAATACTTTCTTTCAAATTCTGAAGGCGGCAGGGGTAAAATACAGGGAGCGAAAGGCTATTTACAATTTGTACAGAAAGCAGATGGCAGTTATAAGAGTCGAGGGACATGAAAGGGAAGCAGTGGTTGGGAAGGAAGTGAGACAGGGCTGTAGTCTATCCCCGATGTTATTCAATCTGTATATTGAGCAAGCAGTAAAGGAAACAAAAGAAAAATTCGGAGCAGTTGTACGGAATGGACAGTGTCTTGAAAGGAGGATATAAGATGAACATCAACAAAAGCAAATCGAGGATAATGGAATGTAATCGAATTAAGTCGGGTGACGCTGAGGTAATTAGATTAGGAAATGAGACACTTAAAGTAGTAAAGGAGTTTTGCTATTTGGGGAGGAAAATAACTGATGATGGTCGAAGTAGAGAAGATACAAAATGTAAACTGGCAATGGCAAGGAAAGCATTTCTAAAGAAGAGAAATTTGTTAACATCGAGTATAGATTTAAGTGTCAGGAAGTCGTTTCTGAAAGTATTTGTTTGGAGTGTAGCCATGTATGGAAGTGAAACATGGACGATAAATAGTTTGGACAAGAAGAGAATAGAAGCTTTCGAAATGTGGTGCTACAGAAGAATGCTGAAGATTAGATGGATAGATCACATAACTACTGAGGAGGTACTGAATAGGATTGGGGAGGGGTGTGTGGCACAAGATGACAAGAAGAAGGGACCGGTTGTTAGGACATGTTCTGAGGCATCAAGGCATCACCAATTTAGTATTTGAGGGCAGCGTGGAGGGTAAAAATCGTAGAGGGAGACAAAGAGATGAATACACTAAGCAGATTCAGAGGAATGTAGGCTGCAGTACGTACTGGGAGATGAAGAAGCTTGCACAGGATAAAGTAGCATGGAGAGCTGCATCAAACCAGTCTTAGGACTGAAGACCACAATAACAACAACAGATCAAATGAAATCTAGCTCACATTTTTCTCACATGATACCCTGAAAACCATAGATTTCTCGATTTCCGAAAAAGATAATATGGGATTATTGACGAAATTTCTGATCTGATTGAGGATTTCGTGGTTAGAATGATGAAGCATGTTATCTCGGATGGAAATCCATCGACAGGTTTAAAAGTAACTTCGGGTGTACCCCGGAAAAGAGTGTTGGGTCCCTTGCTGCTTTCTCTGCATATTAATAACCTTGCGGACTCTATTAATAGTAACCTTCGACTTTTTGCAAATGATGCGGTTATCTACAAGGAAGTGCAGTCGGTACGAAGCTGCATAAATATCGAGTCAGACCTTGATAAGAGTAGAAAGTGGTTCAAAGACTGGCAACTTGCTTTCAATGACCAAAAATTTAAATTGTGCTCTTCAGAGAATGAAAAAAAAACATAGTATCCTATGCATACAATATCAGTGAGTGTACTCCTTACGAATCTAAGTGTGAACTACTGATTTCAATTCATTGTAAGTGTATTGCTCGTATTTTACGTTATTTTTGTTGTCATCCGTTTTCCGTACTTTCTCGCATTTCAAAAATGTTCAAATGTGTGTGAAATCTTATGGGACTTAAACGATAAGGTCATCAGTCCCTAAGCTTACACACTACTTAACCTAAATTATCCTAATGACAAACACACAAACCCATGCCCGAGGGAGAACTCGAACCTCCGCCGGGACCAGCCCCACAGTTCTCGCATTTAATAGAGAGCTCCATGTTAACATGTTTTCACGGTATTGGTATTCAGCCTTATTACGTCTCGCCAAAGAATGGGTTTGTCATTCTGTTTTGAATGGTGTTGTTTCTTGCCAGTGAATGCCACGCATTTCACGATGGCTGTCAGAGTATGGATGTAGATGTAGATGAGTAGGCTCTATGGGCTGTGCTGTTGGTGACTAAAGCGTTCTTCCCTGCAAATGCTAAAACTGCGACTTAGTTACACCATGTTTTCACACGTTATTAACAGGTACTACAAACAGTACATTTTAGTAGAAGTCAATGAAAATTTCGGTGGCCTCCCTTAAATGCACGACTACGAAAGCAGATGGTAACAAAAATAACGTAGAATACGAGCATCATACTTACAGTGTCTTTAAATCGAGCAGTTCATACACGGATTCGTAGGCAGTATCAGACAGGAGTCCATGGAATACCCTGTGAGGAAACCAGTTTCTGTCTCAACTCAAAAAAAGCCAATGTGGTTTCATTTACCCCACCAAATATTACAGACAAGAGTAAATATTAATCATAATACGAGAAACATATTTACGTTGCAATTCAAAGAGAGCAATACACACAAGATGGTCGTAATCAAGAACATAATTTCCACCTCCTCCCCCCATGAACCATGGACCTTGCCGTTGTTGGGGAGGCTTGCGTGCCTCAGCGATACAGATGGCCGTACCGTAGGTGCAACCACAACGGAGGGGTATCTGTTGAGAGGCCAGACAAACATGTGGGTCCTGAAGAGGGCCAGCAGCCTTTTCAGTAGTTGCAGGGGCAACAGTCTGGATGATTGACTGATCTGGCCTTGCAACATTAACCAAAACGGCCTTGTGTGCTGGTACTGCGAACGGCTGAAAGCAAGGGGAAACTACAGCCGTAATTTTTCCCGAGGACATGCAGCTTTACTGTATGATTAAATGATGATGGTGTCCTCTTGGGTAAAATATTCCGGAGGTAAAATAGTCCCCCATTCGGATCTCCGGGCGGGGACTACTCAGGAGGACGTCGTTACCAGGAGAAAGAAAACTGGCGTTCTACGGATCGGATCGTGGAATGTCAGATCCCTTAATCGGGCAGGTAGGTTAGAAAATTTAAAAAGGGAAATGGTTAGGTTAAAGTTAGATATAGTGAGAATTAGTGAAGTTCGGTGGCAGGAGGAACAAGACTTTTGGTCAGGTGAATACAGCGTTATAAATACAAAATCAAATAGGGGTAATGCAGGAGTAGGTTTAATAATTAATAAAAAAATAGGAGTGTGGGTAAGCTAGTACAAACAGCATAGTGAACGCATTATTGTGGCCAAGACAGAAACAAAGCCCACGCCTACTACAGTAGTAAAAGTTTATATGCCAACTAGCTCTGCAGATGATGAAGAAATTGATGAAATGTATGATGAGATAAAAGAAATTATTCAGGTAGTGAAGGGAGACGAAAATTTAATAGTCATGGGTGACTGGAATTCGTCAGTAGGAAAAGGGAGAGAAGGAAACATAGTAGGTGAATATGGATTGGGGGGGAAGAAATGAAAGAGGAAGCCGTCTGGTAGAATTTTGCACAGAGCATAACTTAATCATAGCTAACACTTGGTTCAAGAATCATGAAAGAAGGTTGTATGCATGGAAGAATACTGGAGATACTAAAAGGTATCAGATAGATTATATAATGGTAAGACAGAGATTTAGGAATCAGGTTTTAAATTGTAAGACATTTCCAGGGGCAGATGTGGACTCTGACCACAATCTATTGGTTATGAACTGTAGATTAAAATTGAAGAAACTACAAAAAGGTGCTAATTTAAGGAGATGGGACCTGGATAAACTGTAAGGACCGGAGGTTGTAGAGAGTTTCAGAGAGAGCATACGGGAACAATTGACAGGAATTGAGGAAAGAAATACAGTAGAAGAAGAATGGGTAGCTCTGAGGGATGAAGTCGTGAAGGCAGTAGAAGATAAAGTAAGTAAAAAGACGAGGGCTAATAGAAATCCTTGGGTAACAGAAGAAATATTGAATTTAATTGATGAAAGGAGAAAATATAAAAATGCAGTAAATGAAGCAGGCAAAGAGGAATACAAACGTCTCAAAAATGAGATCGACAGGAAGTGCAAAATGGCTAAGCAGGGATGGCTAGAGGACAAATGTAAGGATGTAGAAGCTTATCTCACTAGGGGTAAGATAGATACTGCCTACAGGAAAATTAAAGGGACCTTTAGAGAAAAGAGAGCCACTTGTATGAATATCAAGAGCTCAGATGGAAACCCAGTTCTAAGCAAAGAAGGGAAGGCGGGTAGGTGGAAGGAGTATATAGAAGGTTTATACAAGTGCGATGTACTGGAAATGGAAGAGGATGCAGATGAAGATGAAATGGGAGATGCAATACTGCGGGAAGAGTTTGACAGAGCACTGAAAGACCTGAGTCGAAAAAAGGCCCCGGGAGTACGCCACATCCATTAGAACTACTGACGGCCTTGGGAGAGCCAGTCATGACAAAATTCTGGTGAGCAAGATATATGAGACAGGCGAAATACCCTCAGACTTCAAGAAGAATATAATAATTCCAATCCCAAAGAAAACAGGTGTTGACAGATGTGAAAATTACCGAACTATCAGTTTAATCAGTCACAGCTGCAAAATACTAACACGAATTCTTTACAGACGAATGGAAAAACTGGTAGAAGCGGACCTTGCGGAAGATCATTTTGGATTCCGCAGAAATGTTTGAACACGTGAGGCAATGCTAACCTTACGACTTATCTTAGAAGAAAGATTAAGAAAAGGCAAACCTACGTTTCTAGCATTTGTAGACTTAGAGAAAGCTTTTGACAATGTTGACTGGAATACTCTTTCAAATTCTAAAGGTGGCAGGGGTAAAATAAAGGGAGCGTGAGGCTATTTACAATTTGTACAGAAACCAGATGGCAGTTATAAGAGTCGAGGGGCATGAAAGGGAAGCGGTGGTTGGGAAAGGAGTGAGACAGGGTTGTAGTCTCTCCCCGATGTTATTCAATCTGTATATTGAGCAAGCAGTAAAGGAAACAAAAGAAAAATTTGGAGTAGGTATTAAAATTCACGGAGAAGAAATAAAAACTTAGAGGTTCACCGATGACATTGTAATTCTGTCAGAAACAGCAAAGGACTTGGAAGAGCAGTTGAACGGAATGGACAGTGTCTTGAAAGAAGGATATAAGATGAACATCAACAAAAGCAAAACGAGGATAATGGAATGTTGTTAAATTAAATCGGGTGATGCTGAGGGAATTAGATTAGGAAATGAGACACTTAAAGTAGTAAAGGAGTTTTGCTATTTGGGGAGCAAACTAATTGATGATGGTCGAAACAGAGAGGATATAAAATGTAGACTGGCAATGGCAAGGAAAGCGTTTCTGAAGAAGAGAAATTTGTTAACATCGAGTATAGATTTAATGGTCAGGAAGTCGTTTCTGAGAGTATTTGTATGGAGTGTAGCCATGTATGGAAGTGAAACATGGACAATAACTAGTTTGGACAAGAAGAGAATAGAAGCTTTCGAATTGTGGTGCTACAGAAGAATGCTGAAGATTAGATGGGTAGATCACATATCTAATGAGGAGGTATTGAATAGAATTGGGGAGAAGAGGAGTTTGTGGCACAACTTGACAAAAAGAAGGGTCCGGTTGGTAGGACATGTTTTGAGGCATCAAGGGATCACAAATTTAGCATTGGAGGGCAGCGGGGAGGGTAAAAATTGTAGAGGGAGACCAAGAGATGAATACACTAAGGAGATTCAGAAGGATGTAGGTTGCAGCAACTACTGGGAGATGAAGAAACTTGCACAGGATAGAGTAGCATGGAGAGCTGCATCAAACCAGTCTCAGGACTGAAGACCACAACAACAACAACAATTTCCACCTAAAAACAGCCATACGACTGAAATTGCAAAATTGGGTTTTAAAAATAAATGCAGTTTACCACCAGTCTGCCAGATCCGCCCGTAAAGTATTAATGAAAAATACTATCATCTAGTACTAGTATTTAAAAAAGCAGTAATACGGATTTCCACGCCATCTTTCTTATAATAAAAATTCACTCCCACGCCAGTTGGAGCGACGTTCTGTCTCCGTGCCGTAACACGGGCTTTGCACTTCTGATATTTTGGTGCTCTGTGATTGTGTTACACAGCGCCCGCGCGCCTGCAGTGTGTTAATGTTTTTGTGTCACAGATCACATTGGAACATCATCTCCATATCGACCGTTCAAGAAGTTACCTACAGTGTTTTGTAGAGAAGAAAAGTGTGTGCAATGTTTCCCCCGCACGCCTTGAGTCCCGAACGAAAACAACTACATGTTGAGGCCTGCCACGACTTGACTGAAATGCAAAAAGCGGAAAAAATCGTCACAGGTGAAAGGACTTGATGCTGTCAGTAGGGACCTACGACAAAGTGCAGAAACTCGCGAGAGGGGTGAACGCTTCGATGACATGTCCGACTTGTAAGCCACTGTGACGTGCGAGTTGAACAACATCCTAAAGAAGGACTTATCTAACTTTTTTGTGTTTGATGACGAAATAAAGTTTCAAATTTTGAAATTTATCCCTGAAATTCAATTTCTCGTTGTTTTGGTTCTAAATCCTGCACGGGAATAAGGAGATCCGCGAACCTAGTAACCCATCATAAATATTACTACCCCTCATTTTATTCAAAGATAGACATAATTTATAGGTTACGCAATAGTTAGGTACAATTGTTAGATCTCCAGTTAAATACCAAATTAAGTACAAAACGTCCTGTTTTATACTCTAACACAGTCGTAAATTTTACGGGGATTTAATAATCTAGGATTAATAATCTATGAAAAGAAACAGATATGTGGGTGACACATGGAAAATTGGATCGATCCGGGAAGCGTGCTGGGAGAGGTTCAATAATAAGGCGACCACTCGCGATAAGCGTCAAATCAGGGTTCGAGTCGGGGTCCGGCACAAATTATCATATTTCGCTTTAAGTATAACATCTGTAAGTAGAACGTCTATACCCGTTAGCAAAAGTTGAATTTCAGAAATAAATCTTACTTATCTGACAACAGGGTTGTATTAACGTTCTGTGAGGTGAACTCAAAGGGAATCAGACTATGTAGAAAAGATGAATCATTAAAACCACGATCTTAACTCTTCTGTTTTTTTATTAATCCAGTCTCGAACGTTTTTGGGCTGACAAAGTAAGTCACAAACAAATTGCTTCAGCAAATAAAAAACAGTCCTCTTGATGTATAACACTTACAGGTGCGATAAATATAATGTAGTTATTAATAATATTCAAAAGAAAAACATTTCCTAATGTTCTGCAAACATACGCGCGTGACCGATGAAGATGACATTATACAAGGTTTGTCTATAAAAAGTAATGAAATTAGCATTTTGCAATATGTTAGAAGCATTAGCACTTAATCGATGGTATGTGACATGTTTTGATGCAATTTTTAACAGTAACACGTACAACGAAGTCATTTTGTAAGTTTTTCAATGGCAAATCGAAAGCCGTTTAAGGGCAGCACCAGTATTGGCCAGACTGAGTTGGTTGTATAAAATCATAGAACCAAGATATATGTTCGCACACGACGCTACTAAAAGCGTCTCAAATTTTTCGTGTGACTGGGCCAGGGACTTCTAAAAATTTCTGCCATGGACTGTGGACTTAGAAACGTTTTCTACAGCACATTTTGCGTGCTATAAGTGTGAACTACTTCGTGTTGTTCAGGAGTAACTAATTTCTTAAATGAGTTCGCACATCAGTCTTTCATCGTACTTACAGTATTAAAACAAATGAAAAATAAAGTTTATTTGTCAAACAGTACCTACACGGTGTTAAATAGATTTTTATATTTCGCCAGCCATATGCTGCCTGCAATCCAAATATCAGAAAGTTAGCAGAACACTAATCAGTCAAACGGGTGTGTGGACGCTAGTTGGACACCTACGAAGCCAAAAAAACTTTAAAATCTGTCATACCCCTTGACATCCAAGGCTAATTGTGTATAAGGAATTACATGTTCGCACTGCCGATACCTCGATGTTGCCTAAAAGCTAACCAATTCGGACGAGTGGGAGTTGAAAGTAGGTACTGTGCCCAATAATTAACTACTTGCGTTCAGTTATTTATTGATTCAACCAATCCTTCCTTTTTCCTAAGACAGTCTTAGTGAAATTTTGAAATTTTCACAGTAATATTGTGAGACACTTTTGAAGACATAAAATGATAATACATTGATATATCGTACACAAATGACGACAACAAGTGACATCTGCATCCACTGGTAACAGAAGCGGTCGTGGTGTGTGCAAGAGAAGAAATATTGCCGGGACATCTGTAATTAAGGCATAATTTCTTTGCTTTTCCCCTGGAAACGCGAATGATTTGTATTTCAACCGGCATTCGAATGGCCCAAGTGAAGGCTTAATGTTAATCCCGTTAGCGGTCATAGCTATTGCCTCCATTGTTCTAAACTGAGTCGCAACCCAACAGTGGTACCTTGACTCAGCACTGTATTGTCAAATATCGCTAACTATTTGTGCTTAACGATAGCCTAACGCAGAAATTTCAGCAGCAGAACAAAATCTTCCATAGTGGAATATAACGTCCTTTAAACAGTTCATAAAGACTGTAAAAAGTTCGTACACTAATTTGGAGTTTGTTGTGATGCTTCTCTCGTACGGTACATGTTTCTGTCGCTGTTTCAGATGTTTCTGTCTTTATGATTACATCGCCGACGAAAACCTAAGCATTGTACTTCCACGCCATTCATCTTACTGTCATCCTTTGAAAACGTAAACGAACTCTGTAATTTTAATTCCTTACATCATTGTTGGATTATTTTCTTCCAGGTATAGCACTCTGTCGAACTATTGTCATTATTTCCAAAGATTCTTTTAATTACTTAAGTTTCGTGTTAGTTATTGTAGCTGGTACTCGAGTACCGGCGGCCTTCTAGCAAGCCTTGAAGATCCCCCGGAAGGGTATTTTCGGAGGGAAGTTGGGAAGCTGATGAGCGGGAGCACCATTAGTCATCAGGCGGCGAGGCAGCTCTGGGGACTTGGTGCGCCTAGCGCGCCGGCACGCGATCGATGGCTTCTCTCGCGCGGAATACTCCACGGGCCGTAATTACTTTAAAAGCGGCGCTCGCGACTCCCCCTTAAAAACTTCACAGGAGAGGCGCCGTCCTCTGTTCTGCTCGCCTGAGGATAAACCGGTGGGCGATCGTTGAATCTTTCATCTAAAAATAGGTTCACCTACAGCAAAGAGTGTGTAGAACAAAACACGATAGGTGGGGAGCAAAAATATAAATATTCGGCGAGAGATGTATCCTTTGTTCTCATGATCGTATTGTGGAAAAATTACCACTCGTGTGTTATCTCTCTTATCCAAGACATGTGTCTTATAAGTGAGTAGCACTTTTATACAAGGCAAACGCAAGCGCATATTCAGAAAGTTATTATTGCGTGAAAACTATGCCTTTATCTACCTTTCAACTTACATTTACATTTACATTTACATTTACATCTGCATCTACATGGATACTCTGCAAATCACGCTTAAGTGCTTGGCAGAGGATTCATCGAACCATCTTCACCCTAATTCTCTGTTATTCCACTCTCGAACAGCGCGCGAAGAAACGAACATATCTACATCTACATATATACTCCGCTAGCCACCAAGCGGTGCGTGGCGGAGGGCACAATTCGCGCCAAAGTCATACCCCCCCCCCCCCCCCCCCCCTCCACTCTGTTCCACTCGCGGATCGCGCGAGGGAAAAACGACTGTCTGAACGCCTCAGTACGAGCTCTAATTTCCCTTACCTTTGAATGGCGATCATTGCGCTATTTGGAAGTTGGTGCTAATAATATATGCTCTACATCCTCGGTGAAGATCGGATTTCGGAATTTAGTGAGCAGCCCCTTTCGTTTAGCGCGCCGTCTATCTGCAAGTGTGTCCCCCTTCAAACTTTCTATGACATTTGTAACGCTCTCGCAATGGATAAATGTACCAGTCATGAATCTAGCCGCTCTTCTTTGGACCTTCTCAAAATCCTGAGTAGTTCTACTGGTGTAACTGAACTTTGGTAACGTAGACGTAAAGTTTTTTTCAGTAACTGTAAAATTTACCATGAGTGAAAAGTGTGGGCTCTGTCGTAGGTTTGTAACTAGTGGATTACGGTGTGGGATTTCTTCAAAGTATTTTCATTGGGGGGGGGGGGGGGGGGGGGAATGCAGTGGGGAAGCTAGTGGTCATTTTAGGGAGATCTTCTCCTGGGAATGTAGAATCTGTAGTAGAAACAAGTTAATAGAGGAGCAGGAGCGTAAGATCTGTGCCCTTCAGGTGCAGTTACAATGAGCAAAGGAGGAACTAGATAGGTTGAAGAGGGTGAAGGGCTGTCGGGAATGGGAACTGGCAGTTGGCAAGAAGGTTGCTAGGAAGAGGAGGTATTCAGATAGTTTTACTTTGCATACATGCAATAGATACGATTAAACTGACAGTTCGGTAATTTTCACATCTTTCAGCACCTGCTTTCTTTGGGATTGGAATTATTATATTCTTCTTGAAGTCTGAGGGTATTTCGCCTGTCTCATACATCTTGCTCACCAGCTGGTAGAGTTTTGTCATGACTGGCTCTCCCAAGGCCGTCAGTAGTTCTAATGGAATGTTGTCGCTTCCGGGGGCCTTGTTTCGACTCAGGTCTTTCAGTGCTCTGTCAAACTCTTCACGCAGTATCTTATCAACCATTTCGTCTTCATCTACATTCTCTTCCATTTCCATAATATTATCCTCAAGTACATCACCCTTGTATAAACCTTCTATATACTCCTTCCACCTTTCTGCCTTCCCTTCTTTGCTTAGAACTGGGTTGCCATCTGAGCTCTTGATATTCATACACGTAGCTCTCATTTCTCCAAAGGTCTCTTTAATTTTCCTGTAGGCAGTATCTATCTTACCCCTAGTGAGATAAGCCTCTACATCCTTACATTTGTCCTCTAGCCATCCCTGCTTAGCCATTTTGCACTTCCTGTCGATCTCATTTTTGAGACGTTTGTATTCCTTTTTGCCTGCTTCATTTACTGCATTTTTATGTTTTCTCCTTTCATCAATTAAATTAAATATTTCTTCTGTTACCCAAGGATTTCTATTAGCCCTCGTCTTTTTACCTACTTGATCCTCTGCTGCCTTCACGACTTCATCCCTCAGAGCTACCCATTCTTCTTCTACTGTGTTTCTTTCCCCCATTCCTGTCAATTGTTCCCTTATGCTCTCCTTGAAACTCTGTACAACCTCTGGTTCTTTCTGCTTATCCAGATCCTATCTCCTTAAATTGCCACCTTTTTGCAGTTTCTTAATTTTTAATCTACAGTTCATAACAAATAGATTGTGGTCAGAGTCCACATCAGCCCCTGGAAATGTCTTAGAATTTAAAACCTGGTTCCTAAAGTTCTGTCTTACCAAAATTCTGCCAGGCGGCTTCCTCTTTCGTTTCTTACCCCCAGTCCATATTCACCCACTATGTTTCCTTCTCTCCCTTTTCCTACTGACGAATTCCAGTCACCCATGACTATTAAATTTTTAAACTGCCTTCACTACCTGAATAATTTCTTTTATCTCATCATACATTTCATCAATTTCTTCATCATCTGCAGAGCTAGTTGGCATATAAACTTGTACTACTGTAGTAGGCATGGGCTTTGTGTCTATCTTGGCCACAATAATGCGTTCACTATGCTGTTTGTAGTAGCTTACCCGCACTTCTATTTTTTTATTCATTATTAAACCTACTCCTGCATTACCCCTATTTGATTTTGTATTTATAATCCTGTATTCACCTGACCAAAAGTCTTGTTCCTCCTGCCACCGAACTTCACTAATTCGCACTATATCTAACTTTAACCTAACCATTTCCCTTTTTAAATTTTCTAACCTACCTGCCCGATTAAGGGATCTGACATTCCACGATCCGATCCGTAGAACGCCAGTTTTCTTTCTCCTGGTAACGACGTCCTCCTGAGTAGTCCCCGCCCGAAGATCCGAATGGGGGACTATTTTACCTCCGGAATATTTTACCCAAGAGGACACCATCATCATTTAATCATGCTGTAAAGCTGCATGTCCTCGGGAAAAGTTACGGCTGTAGTTTCCCCTTGCTTTCAGCCGTTCACAGTACCAGACTGTTGCCCCTGCAACTACTGAAAAGGCTGCTGCCCCTCTTCAGGAACCACATGTTTGTCTGGCCTCTCAACAAATACCCCTCCGTTGTGGTTGCACCTGTATCGCTGAGGCACGCAAGCCTCCGCACCAACGGTAAGGGGTTCATGGGGGGGTGGGGGGTGGGGGGGGGGGGAGATAAAGTTAGTGAACTACTAATAGATACGAACTCTGAAATTATTGGTATATCTGAGCACAACTTAAATAATTTGATAATTCAGAGTCTTCCTTTACCAGGCTAGACGTATCACGACACTGCACTGAACAGATATTTGAAAGTTGTGCAGCATTAGTTGAATTTAGTGAAACAAAACTTCTAATTGCTGTTGTAACCTAACTCAGACTTCAGAGCATTTTTGCTTAAGCTAGAGAGGGTTCTTGATTCACTTTGTAGGAAGTACCAGAAAGTAGTTCTATGTTGTGACTTCAATATTAATTTTGTACATGATTGTGCAAGAAAAAGGATGTTGGTAGATCTCCTAAATTCATATGATCTGATGCAAACTGCGTTTTTTCCAACTAGGGCACAGGGAAACAGTAGCACAGTCATAGACAATATTTTTATTCATTCTTCATTACTATATGGGCATTCTGTTAGTAAAAGAGTGTATGGCCTTTCAGACCATAATGCACAAATTTTAACACTAAAAGGTTTTTGTACTCTAACCAATGTCGTATTTAATTACAAACTACGTAGGAAAGTTAATCCAACAGCAATAGAGTGTTTTTCAAAACGTGTCAAGTAACAAGAGCGGCAAGATGTTTATAGTGCCGATAATATAGATGATAAATACGATGCTTTCCATAACACATTTCTCATGCTTTTTGAGAGTTGCTTTTCATTAGAACATTCTAAACGGGGTACTAGCAGTAACGGACAGCCCGGTTACCTGACTAGTGGGATAAAAATATCATGTAGAACAAAGCGGGAATTATATGAAAATGTTAGAAGTAGTCACAATCAAGCTACAGTAGCCCATTACAAACAGTATTGTAAGGTGCTTAAAAATGTTATTAGCAAGGCAAAAAGTATGTGGTGTGCAAATAGAATAGCTAATTCACAGGATAAACTTAAAGCCATATGGTCAGTTGTGAAGGAAGTGTCTGGTCAGCAGAACAAGGTTGAAGATATAAAGTCAGTTTGCAGTAATAATATTTCTGTTACTGATAAATCAGATATATCTACAGTATTTAATAACCATTTTCTGAGCATTGCTGGTGAATCAAATAAATATTTAGTATCTACAGGAAATCATATAAATTTCTTAGCAAATGCCTTTCCGAGATTGACGTCTGAAATACTCCTCTGTGATACAGACAAGAGGGAGATTGAGACAATAATCAAATCACTGAAGACTAAGGACTCTCATGGTTATGATGGAGTGTCTAGCAGAATATTGAAGTACTGTGCTGCACATGTTAGCCCTGTATTTAGCCATATTTGTAATTTTTCCTTTAGGAATGGTCAGTTTCCTGAGCGATTAAAGTCTTCACTAGTAAAGCCGCTTTATAAAAATGGAGAAAAGGATAATGTAGATAATTTTAGACCTATTTCTATGCCATCAGTGTTTGCAAAAGTTATCGAAAAGGCTGTGTATGTAAGGTTAATTGATCATTTTATATCACACGATTTGCTATCAAATGTACAGTTCGGCTTTGGAAGTCGTTTGACAACTGAAAATGCTATATTCTCTTTTCTCTGTGAGGTACTGGATGGGCTAAACAAAACGTTTCGAATGCTTGGCGTATTTTTTGATTTAACAAAGGCATTTGACTGTGTTGATCCCACAATATTGCTCCAGAAGTTGGACCATTATGGAATAAGGGGAGTAGCTCACAATTGGTTCACCTCTTACTTTAGCAACAGGCAGCAAAATGTCATTATTCACAATGTTGATAACGGCTGTGACGTGGGATCTGAGTGGGGTACTGTCAAGTAGGGGGTGCCCCAGGGATCAGTGTTGGGGCCGCTCCTGTTCCTTATTTATATAAATGATATGCCCTCTAGTATTATGGGTAACTCTAAATAAAATATTTCTGTTTGCTGATGACACTAGCTTGGTAGTAAAGGATGTTGTGTGCAACATCGGCTCGGTTTCAAGTAGAGCAGTACGCGACCTCAGTTCATGGCCTGTAGAAAATAAACTAACGTTAAATCACAGTAAGACTCAGTTTTTACAGTTCCTAATACACAATTCAACAAAACTTGACGTTTTAATCTCACAGAATGGGCATATGATTAGTGAAACTGAACAGTTCAAATTCCTAGTTGTTCAGATAGATAATAAGCTGTCGTGGAAAGCCCACGTTCAGGATCTTGTTCAAAGACATAATACTGCCATTTTTACTATTCGAACGGTATCGAAAGTGAGTGATATTTCGACACATAAATTAGTTTACTTTGCTTATTTTCATTCACTTATGTCGTATGGTATTATGTTTTGGGATAACTGTTCCCATTCTAGAAGGATATTTTTGGCTCAGAAACGGGCGGTTCGGGCAATAAGTGGTGTGAGTTCACGAACCTCTTGTCGACCTCTTTTCACGAGTCTGGGTATTTTGACATTGGCCTCTCAATATGTATATTCCTTAGTGTCGTTTCTTGTTACCAACATTAGTTTATTTCCAAGAATAAGCAGCTTTCACTCGGTTAATACTTGGCAGAAATCAAACCTCCATTTGGATCGGACTTCCTTAACTCTTGTGCAAAAAGGTGTGCAGTATAGTGCTGCATCCATTTTCAATAAGCTGCCAGTGGAATTCAAAAATCTTAGCAGTAATCCATGCGCTTTCAAATCGAAACTGAAGAGTTTCCTTATGGGTCACTCCTTCTATTCTGTCGAGGAGTTCCTTGAAAAATTAAGATGATTCTCATTGTATTGCTGATAGCGTTTGCTTAAACTTATGGACTGATTTTCTTTCAGGTCCATGAAGATTTATTTTTTATCTGTTATTACATTTTATGTTGTGAGATCATGTACTGACACGTTCCATGACCTTGGAGATTTGCTCCTCAATTTGGTCCTACGGAACTTGAATTTATTTTGTACTCGTACATTAATGAGGATTTTCGCCTTGTTATACGCATTAGGTTACACTTACTAATATTGAGAGATAACTGCCAGTCATTACACCACTCATTTATTTTCTGCAAAGCCTCATTGATTTGTTCACAACTTGCATGTGATATTACTTTCCTGTAGACTACAGCATCATCGGCAAACAGTCTAATGCCGCTGTCAATACCATCAATCACATCGTTTATATAAATCGTAAAAAGCAGCAGACCTATTACGCTGCCCTAGGGAACACCTAAGTTACGCTTGTTTCTGTTAAAGTCACCCCATTCAGGACGACATACTGCTCCTTGTCTGTTAGAAAACTTTCTATCCAACCGCATATGTCATCGGATAGACCGTAAGCGCACACTTTGTGGAGCAAGCGACAGTGCTGAACTGAGTCCAACGCCTTTAGAAAGTCGAGAATAATGGCATCAACCTGGGAGCCGGCATCTAGAGCCGGTTTTGTATCATGCACAAAGAGTGCCAGCTGTTTCCTAAAACCATGCTGGTTCGACAGATGAGCTTCTCAGAGTCTAGGAAGGTCATTATATCTGAGCAGAAAATGTGTTCCATGATTCTTCAACAAATCGATGTCAGTGAAATTGGCCGGTAATTATGTGCATCCGATTTTCTCCCCTTTTTAGAGCTCGCTATGACCTGGGCCTTCTTCCAGTTCCGTGGAACTTTCCGCTGTTCCAATGATCTGTGATAGATGATGGCTAAGAATGGTGCTATATTTGTAGCATAGTCAACATATAATCTTACCGGGATACCGTCTGGGCCAGATGCCTTCCTGTCGTTTAAGGATCTTAACTGTTTTACAATCCCAAATGCACTAAACACTATGTCAGCCATCCTTACGTTTGTTCGCTAGTTGAAAGGGGGAATTGTGCTGCAGTCCTCTACCGTAAACGAGTTTTGAAAGCTAGGCTTAGAATTTCGGCCTTCTGTTTATAATTTTAAGTTACATTACCCGTACTGTGAGCAAGAGAAGGTATTGAATCATTTGTAGCGTTCATAGATTTTACGTACGACCAAAATTTTTTGGGGTTATTTTTAGAATCTGCAGATAAAATATTGCTTTCAAATTCGTTAAAATAATCTCTCATTGTCCTTTTGACATCTGCTTTCATTTCGCATAATTTCTGTTTGTCAGTGCAAAATTCTCTGCTTTCTCAGCAACCTCATAATATGTTTTTTGACCAAGGTGGATGCCTTCCCTCCCCCATATTTATGCGAGGCACATGGTTCTCTAGCACACAGTGGACAATAGCTTTAAATTCCGACCAAAGATGCTCAATATCTTTGTTTCACACGGTGAATGCTTAGGGCTGACATAATACCTATTTCTTTCAGAGTCCTGATTTCCCTTATTTCCCTTATTTTACTATGATGATCATTTTCCCCGTCTAGGTCGGAGTCAACAAACTATTTTCGCATTCGGAGAAGAACGTAGGTGATTTAAATTTCGTGAGAAGATCACGCCGCAGCGAGAAACGTGATTGATTTAATCATGTCCACTCCAAATACTGTATCGTGTCCATGACACTCTTTCCCTTATTTCTCGATAACAGAGAACATGTTGCCCTTCTTTGAACTTTCTCTTTATTCTCTGTTGATCCTGTCTAAGTATCTCACGCCAAACTGCAGTACACCAGAAGAAGCAATATCATTAGTAGATCTGTTGCATCTTCTAAGCGTTCTGCAAATAAAACAGTCTTTGGTTCGACTTTCCAATTTAAGTTCTTTGCAATTGTAATTCCTAGACATTTAGTTGAATTTACAGCCTTTAGATTTGGCCAATTTATGGCGCAACCGAAGTTAAGTGGATTCCTTTTAGCACTCGTGTGGATGACCTCACACTTTTCATTATTTAGGGTCAATTGCCAATTTTCGCACAATACAGATGTCTTACCGAAATCGTTTCGCTGTTGGTCTTCATCTTATGATGTAGACGATAAACGACAGCATCATCTGCAAACAACCTAAGCCAGTTGCTCAGATTGTCTCATAAATCCTTTATATAGATGAGGGACAGCATAGAGCCTATAACACTACTTTGGGGAATGTCAGAAATCACTTGTAATTTACTCGATGCCTTTCCGTCACTTTCTACGAATTGTGACGTCTGTGACAGCAAATAACGAATCCAGTCTCATAACTGACACGATATTCCACGAACACGGAATTTGAATTGTGAATTACTGTGTCAAAAGCCTTCTGGAAATTTATAAATACGGATTCAATTTGACATCTTCTGTCGATAGCACTCAACACTTCGAGTGAGCATAGAGATAGTTGTGTTTCACAAGAATGGTCTTTTCCAAATCCCTGTTGACTATGTGTAAATAGACCATTCTCTTCTAGATAATTCATAACGTTCGAACACAATATATGTTCGGAAATCCTACCTCATACAGACGTTGATGAAATGGGCCTGTGTTTTAGTACATTTCTCTTATTGCTTTTCTTGAATATTGGTGTGGCCTATTTTCACAGTTCTCAAAAATACTTGCGGCCTTTTGCCAACCACTGTTGAGGGTCATTCTGATATCATCGTTGTCGTCTTGGCTTTTAATATAATTCAAGGATCCACGAAGGCTAAAGCAGCCGGCGAGCAACTCTAGTCCTTTGGTCTTTCCATGACTTTCGTCCACTCACCGTATTTCTCTTTAAGAGTTGAATACCGTAACTTAAGAAATTTCAGAATGTGTACAATAATTACAGAATTTGTAGCTAGAACACTCAACACAGTCTCTGGCTTTGAGAATCCAATTTCAGAAGCCCTAAACTTTGTGACGTACAAGTAGAGACTACCTGCACTGATGACCATTAAAATTTTTCTGTCAGATAGAACAGAATATAACGAATTTTACTTATTCTGATTACGCAGCATAGTATCAAGGATACACTATTAAATCTATAGGTGATTTTGGGGCACACGGAGTGTGAAACTTGTAGTGAGGTGACAAAAGTCATGGGATACATCACTAATATCGTGTAGAACCTCCTTTTGACCAGCATAGTGCAGCAACTCGACGTGGCATGGACTCAACAAGTCGTTGGAAGGCCATTAGAGAAATACTGAGCCACGCTGCCTCTACAGTCGTACGTAATTGCAAAAGTGCTGATTGAACAGGATTTTGTGCACGACCTCTCGATTATGTGTCATAAATATTCGATGGAATTCATGTCGCGCGATTTGGGTGGCCAAATCATTCGCTCGAACTGTCCAGAATTTTCTTCAAACCAGTCCCAAACAATTGTGGCCGCTGACATGGCGCGTTAGTATTCGCAAAAATTCGGTCGTTTTTGGGAACATGAAGTCCGTGAATGGCTGCAAATCGTCTTCAAGTAGCCGAACATAACCATTTTCCAGTCAATTATCGATTCAGTTGGATCAGAGGAACACAGCCACGCCATTATGGAGCAACCATGAGCTTGCACAGTTCCTTGTTGACAGTCTGGGCCCGTGGCTTCTTGGGGTTTGTACCACACTCGAGCCCTATCATCAGCTCCCACCAGCTGAAATGGAGACTCATCTGGCGGTGACGGTTTTCCAGTCGCCTACAGTCCACTCAATATGAACACGAGCCAGGACAGGCGATCTTATGCTGTTGGCAGAGGTATTCGCGTCGATAGTCTGCTTCCATAGCCCACTAAAGCCAAATTTCGAAATGGAATGCCCATGCGTTTAGGTCCAACTACCATTCCAAGTTTGTTAATTCCCGTTGTGCGATATAATCACGTCGGGAACTTTGTCACATGAATCGCCTGAGTACAAATGACAGCTCCGCCTCTGCACTGCCCTTTTACACTTGATGTGCGCGATACTGCTGCCATCTGTATATGTGCTACCCCATGACATTCCTCACCTGAGTGTAGTGACAGGGCTGCTGCCTCTGACCGGAAGGGCTGTTGGGTATCAAGTCGAGACGAGCTTGGGTGATAGATATGGATGCGTCATTCCATACAACCTTACTTCCAGGCGGATTTCATCGTTCATAGTGGCGAGCGGATGGTGGTACTACATGACCAGTGATGTAGTGAAAGTGCTGGCAGGGACAGCAGACTAACATCCCCACTATCGATGTATATTCAGGTCAATTTGTAAAACAAGCTCTCTTGCGTTACCTTGTTGAAATACAGCGTTATGGAGATCTCAGAGATAGAAGGTAGGTGCAGGCCTTAATGCGATACAAGTTTAACACTGACTGTCCAAATTTCCTGTTATCCGAACCAAAGCAATCGTGTTGTCTAATCAACAGCAGCCCACGCCATCAAGCCTGGTGATGCGCCTGTGTGGCAATGAAAAATGCAATCTGGCAGTGTTCCTTTTCTTCCACAAACGGACGCGCCGATAGCGATTATAATATCCTCTTTGCTTCGGCTTTCATTAGTTATTTTGTTGCTGTAATACCAAAATATCTTTATCACTTTCGGTATCTCCATTCCTAATCTAACTCTCGCAGTGTCACACGACTGGATTGGACTACCCTCCATTACCGTTTTTTTCTCTTGTAATCTCTTTTCTGGACACTGTGTACTCCATTTAATTGATGTTTCAAGTCCTTTGCCTTCTCTGAAAGAATACAATATTATCAGTAAATACTGATATCGTTATTTGACACCTTGTTCAAATATCTCTTATCGTCCTTCACTATTTACTCTGTTTACAGATTGCATTTCATAGGGATTTGGATGCATCCCAATCTCATTCCATTCTCTCTTTTATCGGCTTTTCTTCGTACGTGCTATTGTTATAGATGAATCCTTCTTTTTGTGCAAGTCATTGATAACCGTTGAATTAGCCTTCAAACTGCAGACCAAGCCTGTCATTTCCACATACTGCAAAATGAATAGTCAGAACGAAATCAATGAAAATTACAGAAAAATTGTAGAAACATTTTAATAATGCTACTAAAAGGGAACTGTTTAATTGCTGGAAGTTCGGACTAGCCTGAAGATCTACATTCTTAACGGTTTGTCCAGGAGCTGTCTAGAGTGCTGAACATCTTAATATCATCGTTAACAGGTAGTACACGGCGCTTTTTGTTATTGTTCCAAGCAGAATCACATGGTTTCGTTTAATTAATTTTCCAACTACAAATTTACGAAGAAATTACTTGTTTTAATGTTGCCTCCACTCCTAATTAACTTACATATTATTATACGAACTCAGAATTCCTGCAGCACATCAAAGCATCCAAAGTTCCTCAGTTCAGTCTCAGATTTTATTGGGTATCTTTAATTTAATTAAAACTCTTCAAGTCATTAAGCGATCAAGAACTTTTATTAAAATTATTACTGCTGCAGCCAAGTTCAAACTATAGCAATCAAAGATTTATCATACAAAACGGCAAACATAAGTATGCGATCTAGACTTTTTGGATCTTAACATTGATTCACGTATTGATTTTAACTAGACTTGTATGCATGTGACCTCGTGAGTTCGTATTTATCCATGATAATATGGTTGTAAAGTCTTTGATGCTAATAAACTCCTCTATGATGTACAATACATGTAGTAGCTTACATGACATTTATTTACAAATACGTGAGAATTGTGATTGTTGGACTTACTGTTCCTAGGATATTACAAGTAAGACACTTCACAGTGGAACGTCGTTCTTATAGTAAAACATGAAGACATGATATATCAGTACGTCCTTGGAATAGATGTTCTGCTCGCCTTCGATGCAGCTGTCTTTGTTCAAGAGGAGACGCAGAATCTTTAAGGTGATTTGAATCTGTCAGCAAAGAAAGGAATTCGGAAGCAGTTGGCTATGGTCTATAATAAAGGAACAAACCCCGGCATTTGCCTAAATTGAAAAATGCGAAATCACAGAAAACCATTCTCAAGGTTGCCAACTGATGCATTCGACCACCTCACCTCCCGGATCCAGGGATTGCTACTTCCGCACTTCAATGCTCAGAGTTACCCAGGTCGGTGGAGAATTTGGAAAAAAAAAGATGATTATAGAATGATAACTTCACTCTGCAGCGGAATGTGCGCTGATATGAAACTTCCTGGCAGGAAGTTTCAGATTATTATACATTGTTTTAAAATAAAATGAACCGCAGCGTAACAAAATATGGAATTTTGATATTGCATATTTTCCCTTAATTGTGCATATTTGATCATTTAATAGTACATGAATGCATGTATATATTAAGATTTAATTGTGAATAGAATTCCTTGCTTCAGTTATTATAGTAGTACTAGAGCATCATCAGATTTTGGGGGTGCAAGGCGCAGTCGTCTCGGACGTATTCAAGCAGACAGTTGAAAAAACGTTTTAGAAACTAACGAACTATAAAATGTACTGTCATCACATACCTCTTCTGCTCTCCTCAAACCCCTCCCCATCGATTCTTAAGTTAAATGGTTTTCGTAACTGAGCATCACCTGGGTGTCCAGACTGGTTGACATTTTGCCATTTGGGCTACTAATGATAGTATTTCGAGCAAAATATTTTAAAAAATGTAACTATCACCGTTTGAGCGATATTATTGTTTATCAACACGATTTTCGGGCGACAAGGTAAATCCAAGCGTATTTTTATTCACAGATTTTAATGTAATGTTATTTGGTATGATGTTTACCACTCCGCTGCGTTGTGAAGTATTAAAAATTTGCAACCCTGTAGCTCTACCGCTCTCCACATAACGACCCCATTACTAACATGAAACTGCTATACATAGTTAATGCGTATTGTAGTAGTGCATACCTAATTTTAACTTACCATGACGCTAGAGGAAGACTCAAAAGTGGCTTCCCTCTTCTTTCTTGTTACCAAATTATTTATAATTGGAAATTATCACAGCAGTACATAGCTCAACGACAATAAACAGCAGCACTTAAATTAAATTCAATTGTAAGTAAGAACTAAACTGATGAACAAATCAACAACTGAGCTCAGGTAAGGCAAAACAACGCACACAGATTCTTCAGCTGATATTCAGCCTTCAGAAACAGTAGAATCAATCTCTCAATCGTCATCCGATGATATTTCACTTAATGTTCCTTCTTCATTCAAATCTGTTTGTATTTCAGGGACTACACAAAGGTTTTCTACTGATGACGTAATTCAACGATATGCTGAAGCAAAACACTAACAACTAATGAAACAATACACAACGACAAGTGAGGCAATAAACCCTAAGAAAAGTTACAGATTTTATTTTCATTGCTGTGTGTGTTTCGTTCAACATTTATTCACTGATGCACTCATCATTCTACTTTCATAATGGTACATTCTAAAATCGAGAAAACTGTTTAGACTGTGGTCATACTGACCGCAGTGGTACTGAGACCAAAAACTATATATAAATTGTAATGTGATCTAAATATAAATATTAACAAAATAGCATTGGACACAGAGAGAAAAATACATATTTTGAAAGTAATTGTTTTTGAGAACAAGGGGGATGTATATGTCAAATGTACTTGTTGGGTCAAACTGACCCCAGTGGTACTAGGATGGTTAAACCATTTTTTATGTCTGTGAATTGTTTGGGTGGAGAGCGCTTTTATCTGCTCTCAGCCCGACGCTTCGCGGGGAAGTGAAATAAAGATAAGGAGAGGAGAAAAGAGGTAGATGTACACAGATGTCAAGGAATGGTTCATGGTTTTGTTACACAGTCCTTGTGGCCTGGTTCATGTACTAAAACTACAGTTTGGTAGATTTGGTACAGTACGTAAATTACGAAGTAAATAGTAAGTTTACCGGTCGTATTGGTAGCACCAGTGAGGAAAGAAACTTAATTGAATGCGTGAGAGGGAAACTGGGAGCCTATGATTTCACTTTGTTTTTTGTTTGTTTGTTTGTTTTACATATAATTAGAACCGCACATCGTTCAGTGTTAGTCCATTGTGTATTTTATATTCTTTAAAAATATGATTTGCACTGTATAAGTAATGAAAGTATAAGTAATAAAACACAAAAAATCTATGTAATTATTGTTGTTGTTTTGTACTCAGTAGGTTGTTCTTGATCAAAGGAAAGGGTTCCTGTTATTATTTATAAGCGTGAAAATTCTTTATGAATAATAGAAACATATTTTGTATAAGCTTGACAAAGAATTGAAGCATGTTTCTGTTTTGCGGTTTTTTTTTTAAGTTTACTTTTTTAGAATAATTCTTTGTCTTTTGATTTGTACTACAATATTCCCCTGTTTCACGTGACAAATCGATAATTTTCGGATAATGTCTGACTTAAACATTCACAGTTTCTGTTTTTCTATAAACACCGTTTATTTTTAAGTAGAGGCAGGAGTGTAACTATTTAGAAGTAGAACATTTCACAGGTTTGCAGTCTTTTACATAGCCTCACTCAGTTTCTAGACGGTTCACAGCTTCCGGTTTCTAAGGGAATCTAGTAAGACAATGATCACGTACACAGACAAAGGGATCGATATGAGGTAACGCCTGATAGGTATGCAACACACCTAACGTACGGGTAACGCGGTTACGATCTTAATTGAGCAAGGCTATTAGGAAAACTGCCATAGTCTCCGATTACTTATGGTCGTCTACAGTAGCCTACGGTAGGTTTACAACTCTACTCCGTCTCTAGCGACAGCGACGTCGAACGTCGGCTGGAGCCTAAACTGTGCGGCTATTCCGAGCGGCCGTGAATCAGCGCCGTGGAGCAGCGGTGCGGGCAGCCACAGCGCGCCGCCGCCCGTCACAACACGGGCCGCCTGCGCGCCGGAACACTGGCTTTGTTTGCGCCCGCCTGCCAATCACAGCCGTCTCCATTCGGAGCGCTGCGAGCAGCTCGACGTGCAGCTCTGTTGCTTATTTACAGCCCGCCCAAAATGACGGCACCTCGAAAACAAAGTGGACCAACTAGGATTTGTGTGTAGGCTAGGTGACGTATTAACAGCGGCAACCAGCCAGTTTGTATAATTCCGCTTTCGCTATTGTAATTTTTCATTTATTTTATTAATTTTAGTATTTTTATTAATTTTATCAAGTTATATTAACATACCATGCTACGTGTCAACTGCAGATGCGTTGACTTCGTTTGCTGTCATCACCGTTGCTGTTGTGACCGTAGAAAATTTTAATTTTTATTCTTGCTTTTGTGACCATAAAAAGAGTCCAGGCTCCACTGACAAACAGCCAGCCGACATTAAGAAATAGTCCACCAGGACGTAGGGACAAGATATGCTGCGGAGGCTGCCATGTATGGCTTGTTGATCAAATAACTTAGTGTTTGACTTCCTGCCAGAGGAAGCAGCATGAATCAAACTTGCGCAATGGAAGATGCAAACACCAGGACGATAATACAGCAAGAGAGAGTGTCAGTCACGTGAGGAAAAGACTCGTGTGGAACCAAATTAAGTTGTGTGCAGCAAGAAGTGAAAGTGTCGTGTGGAACCGGAGGCATTGTTACGCAAGCCGGCCAATTAGAAACGAGAGTGTCATGTGGAACCATAGGCATTCCTGTGCAAACCGATCACTTAGAAATGAAAGGGTCGTGTGAAACAAATTAACATGTGTGCACCCAAGTACATGAGGAACGAAATAAAAGGCCAGGCAGCTGAATAACTAGGCAGAGATTGAGATGCAGATTCAGAGCCAGTGCCGGCAGTTTGGAGATTCTGCAGCGAGACGGCAGCGGGGGCCGAGTAGGCCCATAGCATCCGATACCGCTGATAAAGACTTCAACTACGAGAAAACGGCGATAGGCCCTGGTGGACACTCAGGAACTGCAGGTTGAGTAGGATTTTTAGAGTTTTTATTGGAATAGTGTTGAACAGAGGCTGTCAGTCTTTGTCTCAATTACTTAGAGAGATTTCAGTGCTAACCAAGAACAAGTGATTGCTTTGTACTTGTTTCTTATAGGTACCAGCAATTAGCTTTGAAGTAGCAAGTCCGAATAAATAGACTGAATCTTACTAAGGGGTTTATGGTTCAACACCTCACTTAAGTAAATGTGAGAATAAACTTGATAGAAACTAACCAATCTTTTCTGTCTATTGCATTTCTGTAACCTATTTTCAGGAAACTTATTTGCTTCAAACCAAGAAGATTCTCTCTCTCTCATCTCCGATACAAAGGCTGACAGCAGTTTATAACTAACCCACTGTCGTAGACGCCCCGACTGCGCTACGCAGTTCGCACTTACTTCATTCTGGTATAGTGAGGCTGTGCCAGGACGCGACATTGCGATTGCTGGTAAGATCTGACGCAAGTCCCCAGAGTAGGAAACGCTACAGCCGGTTATAGGGCTTTCGGTGTCACGCAGTGTCGAACTGTTCTGTGGAACGCTTCAATGGATATTTTATGCGATATTAGAACCTCATTCCAAACAGTGGAACTGCAGTCCTGCATCAGTTACTAGTATTATTTCAATTACCAATGGTATTGCTTTACTTTTGAACATTACAGATGTTGTACGTGTTAAAGGCAGAGACTTTCAGGGAACTTTTATATGTAGATTGACCAGTTCATAAACGACCTGTGATTCCATAGCTGGTGTGGGGTGGAAGTTGGGTGGCCGTATGCCTGTCCCCACTAGATGGCAGGGGCATCGTTTTCACACGGGCAGGGGAATCCACTTCATCGTAGCTCAACCAATTAGCACAAAATATTTGTAAATTGTATACACAAACCTACCTTTTGAATCACTTTACATATTACTGAAAACCAGATCGAAATCTCTACAATAGTTCCTGAGACTTTTGACAGGCTACGAACGCAAGTTTGTAATGGAAAAAAATATTTTTTGTGTGATACAATTACAAGTTAACAATTTTCGGGCTTTTTCCTTTACTTATGCTGTGAAATCATGATTGTTGTCACATTTCAAGATCATAGTTCAATAAGAAGTACCCTTTAGGGTTTGATGAGTGAATCTGTGAGTAAAAAGACTGGCCGTATCTTTTGATTGCATTGACTTGGAAAATAAAATTGTTTACACCGCCTAGGAATCGTAAACCGCAGAATCTGGCATGAATTTCCAGCTTGATACTTCTACTCATTCCTGAGAAAAGTAGGTTTTAACAGTCGGGCAGACAGACAAATGAAGAACAAAGTGATCCTAGAAGGGTTCTGATTTTACTACCTGAATGTCTGTTTGCTTGTTTGTCTTCTGTATGCCCCTCAATCATTCTCTCGGCTACGATTAAATTTTTGGTGAATTTTTGTGCTCACGGCCGCAAAGGTTTCTGTGGGGTAAGAGCCACCAACCACACTTAGAGGCGGGCTTGAAAAGGGTTGACAGGGACTTAATTCAGAAATTTCTTGATCAATTTCAATCAAATTTTGTCTATGTATAAATCATTTTTATAAAAAAAAAATCTTTTGGGCATAATATACGCTAACCACCCCAAGGGGTGGGGATAGAAAGACGTAAAATGTAAAATTATTCTATAATGACAGACATCAGTATCAAACCTACATTGTTTCTTGTAGCTAGACTTATTGATGACAGTCACGATGACGTTTCAGCCCTAGAGTTTTGATCAGCGGAGTGAGACAAGTGTCTGATGCCATCTATAGAAATTTACTCTAAGAATAAAACACCCCTAGCGCTCTACCTCTGAGGGTTTGGTGCGAAAAGGCGTGGCATAAAAGCATAACTTAGGAACATTTGGAACAATTCTAAACAAATTTGGTAGATACTGATTCATCATAAAAAAATCCTTCTGTGGGAGTACGATGCCCTCACAACCGCTACGGACGGAAGTGACGATAAGGAGGAGTGGCATGTAGAAACGTCTGAAAACGACCTGTTGGTATTTACTTACTGAAAGTACTTAACTTGGAAAACCTTAAAAGTGTGATGCGCGATCTATCTCTCATTTCCCTTGTTCTGTGGTCAACCACATCGTGTTTAGGAGCCAAACATTATGTCACTCAGCTGAGTACCACAACGAAAAACGCCTTTGTTTTAATGATTGCCACTCCAATTCACGTATCATATCTGTGACACTATCTCCTCTATTTCGTGATAATACCAAACGAGCTGCCCTTCTCTGTACATTTTCGATGTAATCGGTCAGTCCCACCTGATGCCGATCCCACACCGCACAGCAATATTCCAGAATACGGCGGATAAGCGCGGTGTAAGCATTTTCTTTAGTAGACCTGTTGCACCTACTAAGAGTTCTGCCAACGAATCGCAGTCTTTCGTTTGCTCTACCCCCCCCCTCCCCCCCCCCCCCCAATATTATCTGTAAGATCGTTACAATTTAGCTTACTTGTAATTGTAATCCCTAAGTATTTAGTTGAATTTAGAGCCATCGTATTTGTGTGACTTATCACGTAACCGAAATTTAGCTGTTTTCTTTTAGTACAAGAGCTCACTGGAGGCCAGGGTGGATATCTGTTGTGTTTTCTGATGAAAACTGGTTCTGTCCCGGTGCCACGACGGCCGTGTGTTGGTTAGGAGGAGGTAGTCGAGGCCTGCAACCACATTGGGCTTACATCTGGTATTATGGTCGTAGGTGCGATTTCGTGTGACTGCAGGAGTACTGTCGTGGCTATCCCACGCACACTGGCTGCAAAACTGTACGTCAATCTGTTGATTCGACCTGTTGTGGTGCCAATCATGAACAGGGTTCCAGGGGGTATTTTACAACAGGATAACACCCGCCCACATACCGCTGTTGTAACCCATCATGATCTACAGAGTGTCGACTTGTTGTGTTGGTCGGCTCGATCACCAGATCTGTCTCCAATCAAGTGCATATGAGACACCATTGGACGATTATACCAGCGGCATCCACAACCAGCATTAAGCGTGCCTCTGTTTATTGACAAAGTGCAACAAGCATGAATGCAATGAATGCAGTTTGCATGCTTGCGGTCTTCTTTCTGGCTGTTACACTAGTTATTAATGCACCAACATTTCACACTTGCAATTGCTTATCTCGCCCTTCATTAACTTGCTCTCTGCAATGTGTTCTCGGAGTTTCATCACTCTACATTTACTTTTTTTCGTGTTGCGATTTTTTTTCCGTCAGTGCATGTGAGATATGTGTCTGCTATTTATATGTGTACCTTGTTACAAAGAAAAGGTGGCTTTGCAATGCGTACCGAACACGCAAAGTAAGCTATAAACGACAAATGAATGCGGCATTTTCCCAACTATGCTGCGTTTATTGAAACGTCTCCTCCGTTCCGCAACTAGCTACGGATTTTCCACGTTGCAGCTGTACAAAAAAAAAAAGCACGCTTGATTGCTGCCAACATGCGGGAACACAGTGGTGTGAACATGAATTAATGGGCAGATAATTACCTAGAAAAGGGTTTCATACGTGTAAAAATGACAGCTTATTCACATTACGTGCTTTCGTTCAGTAGGGTTTGGAAATTTTACTGCTCTTGATGGTTTGACAGCTATATGGTGCACATAAGCCAGGAAATATACAAAAATATGACGTTGACCAAAGAATAGAAGAGATTTGTTTACGTAAATACGAGGGGACTTAAAAAAGTGATGTCCATAAGAAAAACACAGAACACGTTGAAAGACCGGCGATATGACGCTCATATTCACAGGACATGTACTTTAGTAAGCTCTGCAGAAATAATTAGCATTTCAAACACCTCGGTTCTGTTCCCTAGCAGACAGAGAGTCGGCCATGGACCCAGATTACTTGCTCCATGCGTAATGGCATCGACGCGTATAGGTTCCGAATGGCGTCCTGTGGTATAGCCGTCCACGCTGCATTCACCTGGTTCCAAAGTTAATCTGTGATATTTGACATTTTGTCACAGTGCTGCACCCGTCGTTTCACCACTCACTTTCGACTGGCGACATGTCTTGTGATCTGACGGTCCGGGGCAAGACGCTGACATCCTGTGACACAAAGAAGGAACGTGTTTGTGCAGCGACATGTGGTCGTGCATTGTCTTGTTGAAAAATGGCGTCACTTGTGTTGTGCAGAAAGGGTATGGCTACGGGTCACAGAATGTCATTCACGTAGGTCGCACTCACCACAGTGCCTTGGACATGTACCAAATGCGATTTGTGGTTGTTCCCTAATAGAATCCCACACTGAGGCCTTGGGTTGGCGCTGTAAGTCTTCTGCTAATGCAGCCACTGTGATGCCATTCCCACTGTCTGCGAAAAACCAAAAAGCGGCCTTCATTTCCAAACAAATAGAGCCTGGATGTGTCAGAAAACACTGTCTGATGCCACTCATGTGCCCAGTGACGTCGTTCCATACACCATTGCCATCTAGTATGTTTCTGCACATTCGTCAAAGGTAGAAGGAGAAGCGGACGAAGCGCAGGTATCCCATGCCATAATAAACGGCGACGGACTGTCGCCCGTGACAGTGTACGATGTGTTCCACTGTTGCGTCAGAGCCGAGGAGGACGCAGATCTGTCCTGCAGTGGCATTCGGATGAGGTGTCGAGCTTCTCGAGGGGTAGTCTGCGTGGTGCAACCTGACCCATTTTTAATTGTTCTACGGCCTTCCGTGAACCATTCTGCACATACCCGTTGCACTGCCGAAAGCCTTCTGCCCAAACGACAAGCAGTTTCCCGGATGGATGCCCGGACGCTGTAGCCAAGTGGTTCTGTGCGCTTCAGTCCGCAACCGCGCTGCTGCTGCGATCGCAGGTTCGAATCCTGCCTCGGGCATGGATGTGTGTGAGGTTCCTTAGGTTAGTTAGATTTAAGTAATTCTAAGTCTAGAGGACTGACCTCAGATGTTAAGTCCCATAGTGCTTAGAGCCATTTGAACCATTTTGAACCGGAAGGGTGCATGACATTCCCTCACGCGAATAACGCGCCTTGTTTCAGACTCAGTGATTTGACGGTATGGTTCACGCATATATCTGCGAGGCATCCTGCATGTCTGTTCAAGTCACACTGGTCCATTACTTTCGGTTTATGGCGACAACGAGAGCCGCAGGCACGTTTTACTGATGCGTGGTGTTGCGCCGCGATATTGATGTTGACCTTGAACCCGCGGTCCAGCATGGTTCAAATGTTAATTGTTTTTGCAGAACATACTAATGTACATGTCCTATGAATATGAACGTCCCATCTCTAGTCACTCGAGGTGTTTTGTTTCTTCTGAACATGAGTGTAGTTCCAGATGTTGCTCCGCGTTAAAACAATTGCGCAACAAGGGTGGCGCTTTGCCAGAAAAGGTTGTGTGTTCTGTGTTTGCTGCAGACACAGCTCTGCTGCATTACGGATTGACAGGTACGTTACAGCGTGGGAGTAAAATGAGCCGAAGTAGTACGATTGCCGTGGGCTAAACGTCCAAACTGCACACATATTAATCGTGACAGTATTCGCGGTTTAGAAACCAAATGCAGCGTGGTGTGCAGCCTTAGTGAAATGGTGCCACCAGAGTGACAAAATTGATTCTCTTCGAGGAGGACGGCCATAGACATCGAGCACATCGACCTTCTGCAGACAGTCAAGAAACTGATTTATAACAATATCAGATTTTCTAGCGACGAGGGCGTTCACAAAGCAGCTCTCCACGATCATCGTAGAGGAAATGGACAAGTGGTAGAAAATTATAGCTTTTTTTTTTATAAAAAGATGTGGCGACTATGTTGACAACTAGTGTCATCCATCTGTGTCACTTCGAAGTGCAGTTCAGCATTCAGTAAAAGTTACTTGCGGTCAGAAGCAGTCTGAAAAGCTTGTAAGGGTGTTGCGCGGGTGAGAGTGTTGAGAAATGATTGTTAAGGAAAAAATTTCGATCGCTCGACCGTTTCCGAGTTATTTGGTATTGAAGTTAGCCAATCAGGTTGTTGCGCGTGCAAATTCAAGGAGCCTCCCAGCTGCGGTGACACCGAACGTGTTTTTAGTTTGGTTTCCTCATACCCAAAAGCTTAAACTTATCACGTCCGAAAAAGGAACATCACCTGGTAATGAGCATTTCAAGGAGTGGTAACTCGCAGATCCACAGATGTCTGTGCATTATCGTATTTTAGTGCGTGCAAATGCTTGACTTTGCTAACTTCAATGCTAGATAGCTCGGACAAAGCGAAACGTATCGACGTTTTTCTTAACGATTATTTCTCACCCTAACCTCTCCTGCAACTCTCTTACAAGTTTCCCAGACTGTTTGTGAAGAGAAAAAAGAGCTAAAAAATATGAAATAAAACTTCCTGGCAGATTAAAACTGTGTGCCCGACCGAGACTCGAACTCGGGACCTTTGCCTTTCGCGGGCAAGTGCTCTACCATCTGAGCTACCGCAACACGACTGAAAATCTCATTCTCGAAACATTCCCCAGGCTGTGGCTAAGCCATGTCTCCGCAATATCGTTTCTTTCAGAAGTGCTAGTTCTGCAAGGTTCGCAGGAGAGCTTCTGTAAAGTTTGGAAAGTAGGAGACGAGGTACTGGCAGAAGCAAAGCTGTGAGTACCGGGCGTGAGTCGTGCTTCGGTAGCTCAGATGGTAGAGCACTTGCCCGCGAAAGGCAAAGGTCCCGATTTCGAGTCTCGGTCGGGCACACAGTTTTAATCTGCCAGGAAGTTTCATATCAGCGCACACTCCGCTGCAGAGTGAAAATCTCATTCTGGAAATATGAAATAATCAAATATACGATGTACCAAAATGGGACTACATATGTAATCTCTACGGAAACCACTAATAAAATAGCTACTTTGCTTTCGATTAGCCACAAGCAGAATATCAATTAAGAAATCCCTGACAGATTAAAACTGTGTGCCGGAGCGAGGCTCGAACTCGGAATCTGCGGAGGTGGTCACGAGAATGTAAGGTTTGAAGGCAGGAGACGAGGTACTAGTGGAATTAAAACTATAAGGATGCGTCATTAGTCGTGCTTGGGTATGCTTGGGTAGCTCAGTCGGTAGAGCACTTGTCATCAAAAGGCACTGGCCTCGAATTCGAGTCTCGGCCCGGCGCACAGTTTTAATGTGCCAGGAAGTTTCGTAACAGCGCACACTCCACTATAGAATGAAAATTTAATTCTGGAGAACGTCAGTTACTTCATAAGCAATTTGCTTTATATTTTCATTTACAAGTTTTGGGGTTATTTGTAATTTAAGACAATGCTAAATCTAATACATTGAATCGTCTTTAATTATTTAACTTTCGTGCGCTGATATGCGAAGACGCACACACGCTACTGCACGAAGCTAAGGCTAAATCCGACGATGAAGAAATTTAAATAAATTCAACCTTGGTGGTAAAATGCCGCATTAATTTAATAAATTTATTTTTGAGGTGCCCACTATGAAGGGGATATAAAGAAACACTTCATCATGACACTTTGTCATGAGCTGTCTAGCTTCAGCGCTGGCAAGATTTGTACAAATATTACGCCGTCCTAGGCCACAGTATTTTGTTAAATCCAATGAATATGAGCAGAAATCACATTTTTAAGGGCAAGCCGAAGCTGATGTAATGCCCAACAAGTTCATTGCACTGCTTGAAAACGGAGTTTTAACTCAAACATGCGCTGGTGTTCGACGAAGAAATAACGTTAGTGCATGAACATGACGTACTACAAATAGAACTATTCCTAACCAGTCCGTAATTCAGCTTGATATATGTCGGGAAGTTAGACCAAGGGACGGACTGTGCGATTTTCCACCTGTCTCCAGTACAAAATTTTATTCGGTAAAGTGGTGAGAGGCTGAAAAACGAGCGCTGACGTTTTCAGGTTCCACCGTACAGGATAAAAATTGTACAAATGGCTGTGAGCACTATGGGACTTAACATCGGATGTCATCTGTCCCCTAGAACTTAGAATTACTTAAACCTAACATACCTAAGGACATGACACATCCATGCCCGAGGCAGGATTCGAACCTGCGACCGTAGCGGTCGCGCGGTTCCAGACTGTAGCTCCTAAAACCTCTCGGCTACCGCTGCCGGCCATACAGGACAAATCGTTAGACGCCCCGGAATCGCTTTTTGTGGAGACTGGGTGTCGGCCACTCCACTCTGGATGTTTCACCAGAGCAGAGCGCCTGTGATATTTCAGAAAGTACTTGATGACGGTAGGTCGCCTTCTGACGATCTGGTGAGCAGCACCTACTGTTTCCGAGCAGACTTAGGATAAACATTCCGGTTGGTGATCTGGTTAGCCGTTTTCGTTTCGTAATGCAGGAATCCGTGTGGTAATTAAATTCATTTATCAAGGGAGTTATGCAGTTAAATTACGGGTGTGAACATTTTCACCAGAATGAATGGCCACGAACCGGATTTGACGGCGATCACGCGCAATTCGTAGGAATAACTGGCGAATTTATCTTCGCCTACACTGCCGTACAGAGTGTCTTCGCTTTTTGTGTGTTCACAAGAGCAACAGTGTGCGACCTCTTCCGTGGAGTGATCCTTTCTTGTTTAAGAAATCAAATATTGTACGGAACCACGAAGGTAATGTAAGTCTTGCTTGTTAAATGCTGCTAAAGTTTGAGAAGAGAACACGTCGTTTTGATAAATGTCCATTTCTTGGAGTACGATTCTCTAGTTTTTCCGTCTACATTCATTTCACATCTCCTTTCCACTTCCTTTGATTAATGAAGACAGCTATTCTTGCTCGAAAAAATGTCGTTTTAAACCATCAATGAAATTCCTTCTCTGATTAGTTGTACCGAAGCCATTTAATCAGATTCTGTTGCGCATTTTCAGATAAATCATAGGGTTCGATATCGTTATGTTCTCTTGCCGCCTTCAGATGACAAAACACTCGGTGTAAACCAAGAGAGAGGCACTGCCACCAAGTACAATTGATTGCTGAAAGGTCTATTCAACATTCAGAATAATGTTTTTCAGAATTAAGGTTACATTCAATCAATCAGTTAAGATGTTCAAATGTGTCTGCATTCCTAAGGGATCAAACTGATGATGTCATCGGTCCCTAGACTTACACACTACTTAATCTAACTTAAACTAACTTACGCTAAGAACACCACATACACACCCTGGCCCGAGGGATGACTCGAACCTCCGACGGGAAATCAGTTAAGAATAACACAGGAGTATCTTTTAATCTCATGTAGGTAACACTTGTTTCTTTGCATTTTCATGAATTTATTTCCAAAAATGGTTGCACTGGCACGCATCAGGAGTTAGTGCATTTCCCGAAGATGCTGAATGAAGCAGTATCTCTTCACGTATTACCGACTACGAGATAGCGCAAAATCACATAGACAAAGCTTGGGGTAGGAAATCAGCCGTATCCATACTGACAGAATCATCTCGGCGTTCACCTTAATCTACGAAGGGAAATCACATGAGACCTAAATCTGCAGCCATGGATTTCCTTGCAGTGTTTCGGCCGTGCCCTTTTAAAGAAATCATTCAGGCATTTGTTTGGAATGATTTCGAAAATCACGAAAACCTAAATCTGTATGAACCGAGGGGGATCATAACCGTCGTCCTCCCAAATACTAATTCGCTGCGACACCTCGCTCGGTGGTAGAAGTAAATACAGTATAAAATGCAAAGTGCCAACAGCACGAAAAGCTTTCATGAAAAACTTGAACATGGCTATTTGAGATACGAAAACGGTTCTTCACCAGATTTTCGTGTGCAAGTGAGGCTGTGTTAGATACGAGATGAAGTTATGAAACTTTAATACCATCTCGAAAAAATAAATTTAGGTAATTATTTGTTTTGTTTTGTTTGCGGATACACGACTGCACTCCTACTACACAGTGAAATCCGTCCGCTACAGTACCGCAGCGCGCCGTTAGAGGAGCTGAAACAGAGTGGTGTAGACTGTTAATAAATGGAAGTGTAGTGTGGTAATTCTTTTGTTGCATTTGAAAGGAAGCAAGGCAACAACCATCCATTCTGCGTTGATGGAAGTGCATGGAAACAACGCACCGTAGTATAACACAGTGGTTAGAAACCGCAGAGGCTTCCCCTGTCGTCAGGTGTGAGTGACGAAGAACGAAGCGACAGCTGACTCTGTTGAAGAACCGAAAAGCGCAAGAGAAGTGGATGCGCTCATGCGCTAAGACTTGTGTGCCGTAATCGAGATGAAAGCGTACAAAGAGAAAATCATCCACGGGTACGCTTTCAACACTTTGCATGATATTCTGAACGTCCTCACTAGTTCCTGCGAATGCTGAAACCTTTTCGAAAAATCCGTCGAAAAGCGACAACAGCGGAAATGTTGGCAGTACGCCAGGCCAGTCCAGATCTACTTCTACATCTACATAGATACTTCGAAACTACTGTAAGGCGCGTGGCGGAGGGTACCCTGTACCACAACTAGAGCGGCCGTCAAGAAATTGGACGCCTCAAGGTCACCCCCGCTCTATGCATTTCGGCGGCGCTAAGCGCTGTGATTTGCACAGCTCATGACTTTCTTGCCGCATGTCTGCAAGTTCGCCGTTAACAGTGCAACAAATGAGCACCAGATCAACGTTCAATGTTTCCGTTCGATATTGTATGTACATGTGTGGGTTCACTCTTTCGTGGAACGGTGTAATGTCGTGTGCTTGGTAGTGAGCGAAATGTAGGAACAAGAGCCTACACGTAGTATCACTCTACCTAGACGACGGAACGTCATTCCAAAACGATCTAAAACTTTCGAATCGAACGTACTGGAGATTTTTTTTCTGATCTGGCTGACAGTGAAGAGGCCAGGAATAGTATAAATTTTGCTCAAGTTCATAAAATGACAACAAAACCTTGTATTTCTGGATCGACTGTGTTCGGTATTAACAATGCAATAACATCGGCAGAATCTCTAGACGCGAGCACGTGTTTTGAATCTCCGAGAAAGGGATATAAATGAAAATGGAAACTAAAGGAATTTGACGATTTTGACAAAACATTAGTGCGTAGAACTATATCGATACGACGACAGAAGAGATTATCTAACAGCTAGAGAAATACAAAGTGATTTCCGTGAAAAAATTAATTATTCTGGCTCAGAGATCTCCGTTCTTTGTCTTCTACGCTCACTCGGTTTTTAATTCAGAAATTGTTAATGGAATGCAGAGTAATTGCAACAATAACAACGAAGTCTTATGTACAATGCATTTACTGCGTGCTGAGGACAGTAGTCTTGTAGTATACTTCGATAAAACTTCTGTTTTCACAAAACCAAACGAAAAAATAGATTTTGCTCGTTTTAAACTGGAATACTGGCCTGAAAGTACCTACAGTTATTTTCGCACAGCGCATATCAGCGATGAGGGTGATGGATAAAGAGACTGAAGGTCAGTAAGAGCTGCATATTCCAGGTTTATTAAGACGAGCTGGCGGCGACATACACAAGTACTCGCACGCTGTCGCGCACAGACACTCCTGTAAATGAGATGCGTTCATACGTGACACTATACAACAGCCGTGTCTCAGACGTTACCAAAATTAATTCATACTTTTCTTAACAACTTTCTCGCTGTATGTTTCTACAAGGTCAAATAGAACGCGAATTCGTCAGCGGCGAGATATGTCGTGACACAGGCGGAACAGTTTCACACCTCTTACAGGATTTTATTTTTATCTCGAAATACTGTTATGTTTCCAAGATAAATTATGTGCCACACACATCTATAGACTTTGAAAATGTTCATACATCATTTTCAATCCAAAATAATAGTGGTTCTGTTTTTCCCACAGGTCGAATTAAAAAAACATTTTTGTTGAAAATTTCTTGTAACGTTAGTTTTTTTTCATAGCAACAGGCAAGCCTTTTATTTTAGAAAGCATTTCTTCATAGTGAAGAGTAATAGTAGTGGCGTCTAATATTTTTATCAGAGTTTTAACTAAAATTAGAAATCATAACTAACTTCCAAGCTGTTTTCGTGACGCCTGCTTTAGTCATTTCCATCTCTGTTCCACTCGCAAACAGAGCGAGGGAGAAACGACTGTGTGTATGACTCCGTATGAGCCCTAATTTCTAGTACTTTATCTTTGTGGTCCTTACACGAAGTGCATGTTTGAGGCTGTAAAATCGTTCTCAGCATTAAATGGCAATTTTCTAAATTTTCTCAATAGTGTTACTCGAAAAAAAAATACTACTCTCCATGAATTCCCATTCGAGTTCCCGAAACATCTCTGTAATAACTGCGTGTTGTTCATACCTACTGGTAAAAAAAAATAACAGCCCGCCTCTGAATTGCTTCGATGTCTTCCTTTAATACGATCTGGTGTGAATCCCAAACACTCCAGCAGTACTCAAGAATAGATATCATTAGCGTCCTTTATGCGGTCGCTTTAACAGATGAACCACGCTTTACTAATATTCTCCCAATAAACTAAACTCGACCATTCGCGTTCCTTATCACAATCCCCATATGCTCATTCCATTTCATATCGCTTTGCAACTTTTTGACCAAATATTTAAAGGACGCGATTGCTTAAAGCAGCACACTTCTAACGCTGTATCAGAGCATTAGGAGCTTATTTGTTCCTACTCATCCACACAAACTTACATTTTTCTACATTTAGAGCTAGCTGGCCATTCATCACACAAACTATAAATTTTGTCTGAGTCATTTTGTATCTTGTTGTCGCTCAACGATGACGCCTTCCAGTTCACCACAGCATCTTTAGCAAACAGTCGCAGACTGCTGCCCATCTTGTCCGCCAGAAAATAACAGTGGTCTTGTCGCACTTTCCCTGGGGCAATCCTGACGATATGCTTGTCTCTGATGACCACTCGCTGTTGAGGACAACATGCTGGGTTCTGTAACTTCGAGCCACTAACATCTCTGGAAACCTACTCAATATGCTCGTACGTTTTGTTAACAGTTTGCAGTGGGGCACTGCGACAAATGAATTTCGGAAATCTAGACATATGGAATCCGCCTGTTGCCCTTCACCCGTGGTTCGCAGTATATCATGTGAGAAAAGGAGAAGCTGAAATTCGCACGAGCAATGCTTTATAAAGCCTTGCTTCCGTAACGGCATAATCAATAGGGATGAGTGCTGCCTGCTCAATATCAATATGAACCATAAATAAATAAGCACAGAAAGCAGAGGAAACGTGTGGATTGACCACCGCAGAAAGACACCAACACTCACCTATAATAGGGCAAAGTGACGCTGAGAGTCCTTTGGGACTGCTATGGCGTGGTGCTGGCAGACTAGGCTGGTAAGGGCCAAACCATCACAGGAGCGTGCGACCAGAAGCTGCTGGCGAGGTTACTGTGTGCTGTCAAGACGAACCGTCGTGCAAAGTTGTTCAAGACGGTTTTCTCCCCCACAACGACAAATCAACTCATTCTGCACGGCAGACTGTGTAACACCTGCTGCTTCTATCAACCATCAAATTTCGTCACACCAGCATTTCTCTTCAGTAATCTTCTGGCTTGGCCTCCATTCACTTGTTCCTTTTTCCTCGACCGAAGAAACGATAACGTATCAGATTTTTCCAGAATTATTTAATTATTGTTCTGGAAATATCTGACGCGCAATCATTTATTCAGTCGAGGTTCTTTTCTAGTTAAGACAGTCAAAAGGCAGATTCCTGGAACGAAGATCTCTGCCAGGTCATCCATTGTCGGGAAAAATGTGTCGCACAGAAGTGCCAAACTGCAGAGAATGGTTAACTGTGAGTATCTAGTGAAGGGCTAACGTTATCATCACGTTTAATGACAATCGGATGATTTTCTCGAGGTGATAAACTTTCGTCACCCCTCGTGCTGTACTGAACGATGTACGTTCAGATTGTGTTGACCTGAGTAAAACGGATGTTTCTACAATGGAATTTTCACTCTAGAAACATCCCCCAGGCTGTGGCTAAGCCATATCTCCGCATTATACTTTCTTCCAGGAGTGCTAGTTCTGCAGCGTTCGCAGGAGAGCTTCTGTGAAGTTTGGAAGGTAGGAGACGAGGTACTGGCGGAATTAAAGCTGTGAGGACGGGGCGTGAGTCGTGCTTGGGTAGCTCAGTCGGTAGAGCACTTGCTCGCGAAAGGCAAAGATCCCGAGTTCGAGTCTCGTCCGGCACACAGTTTTAATCTGTCAGGAAGTTCCAAAACGGATGTTATTATACGGCTGTAACAGATTCATCCGTGTCTCGTTATTAGCGTGTGAGAACGACTCAGGTAATTACCCTTCATTACAGATTTAAGATTAAATGTCATACGACATCGAAAGAAAAACTACACGCTCAAATAAAAAGAAGTATGCCAGAAAAAGTAGCTATTTTTGCTCTTATACCCCTTTATTATATGCGTATATATGCGATTACGTCCATACTCCGCAAGTCAATAAATAGAGTGATAGAACTGCCTCTACCTATGGGTATTGTGCAAACTGCAACGCCTTCAATTAACACATTCACGATTAGCATATTCTCTCGTACAGGAGAAATGAGGAGGAAAATTAATGCAGCTAACTTTTGTACTAGGATCCGTTTTCGCTAGAGGACGTAGTTTTTGAATGATTAAAGGAAAACGTACAAAAGTAACCTTTAACGCGTCTTTCTCGAATAACTCGAGAACTGCGGCGTACAGCGAGAATGTATCTCAATATAAAACTTAACTACGTTAAATTTCCTACAGAAAGGTGCTGTTCAGTTTTTCTGTAGAATTAATGGTTTGGGCGTAGAGAATATGAAAATCTCACGCGTAGTTTATAAAAGCATTGCGGGTCGCACAAAACCCATAGGCAGCATCATATGAGTCAACCTGTATGCTGTATGGCGAAGGACACATCGTACCAGTGTTAGGATTTTCTGTCTCATTACGTCTGATTACTGAGCAAGGAGCAATCCACACAGCTTTTTACGTTGTTTCCTTCTCACGATTCCCTCGCGCAATGTGCGTTGGTGGCAGCATAACAGCCACACGGTCATTCTCGAATTCTGGTTCTCTAAAATTCCCCGACAGTATTTTTAGGTAGCGGCAGCCACTGTGCCGAGAGGAAGCGCAGAAGCAGCGGCAGCAGCAGTTTCTGATAAACAGTAAATTAATGTAGTCTTTGTTTTTTTTTCAAGTGCTTCTATACGTTTGTATTTTACTGTGTAGACAAGTGATTAAAAAATTAATCGTAGTTTTTGTTTTTGCTAAAGTCTTGTGAATATCCTTGTGTAGGGCGGCTCCCTAGCGTAAATTTTCCCGTCGCCAGACACTCCGTCACGACACAATGTTTTAATTTTGTGGTAGTAGACAGTACACATTTTAGATCAGCGCATTCTAGTTTGGATATTTATCTCGTCCACTGACATTCCGGTAAACAGGATTACTAATAACAGGTCTCTGTAAATACAGCAACTTCAGTAGAGATATTTGTTTCTGTTTAATAGCTTGCGATCTCAGAGTACAGAGAGAAATTCTTTGGTATATTTTGTATAGATTTCAAACTCAGTAGCGCCATTTGAAGCCTTATATCTATTTTACACACAGGACGATATGGCTAGAGACCGTACTTGCTGTGAGCGGACACAAGGAGAGTTGGTTTCTGTCCGAAAACAGGTGGCAGCTGCGTTGGCTACCTTAACAAGCTTCTAGCTAACGCACATAGTTGCTGTGACGTCGGGGCACCAGTGACGAGACCAGAGAGACCCTTGGTGTTCTGGAATCCCCTCGTGACCCGGACGTCGCAGTGGCTTCTGATGCGCAACATCTCACTGGTCCATCCTCGCGCCATAGTGGGTGGCAGGCAGTGGTGGGTTCGCGTGTCACTGGGCGGAAGGCGAAACAGGGAGCAGGCTGTGCGGCTGGCTCCCTGCGTCTTAGCAACAGGTACGAGGTGCTACCCAGTGATGACGATAACTCTGACCCAGCACGGGATGCCTCTCCTGCTGGTCCAGGGGTCGATTTTCCTGCCCAGTCCGGACGAGTAGAGTGTGCATACGCTTTCCATTGGGAGCTCCAACGTTAGGCGAGTGATGAAGCCGCTCAGGGAGATAGCAGGCAAGGCGGGAAAGAATTCCAGTGTGTATTCGGTATGTTTGCCGGGAGGTCTCGTGCCCAATGTGGAGGAGGCCCTGCCGGCGGCTATCGAGCACACTGGGTGCAAGCGGCTGCATGTAGTGGCACATGTCGGAACGAATGACACCTGCCGCTTGGGTTCCGAAGCCATCCTCGGCTCCTTTTGGCGGTTGTCTGATTTGGTGGAGGCAGCCAGCAACTCACGCGGGGTGCAGGCTAAGCTGTCTATTTTCAGCATCGAATCCCGGGTTGATAGCGGTCCTCTGGTTTGGAGCAAAGTGGAAGGTCTACACCAGAGACTCAGACGACTCTGCGGCGGTATCACATGCGAATTTCTCGACCTCCGCTATCGGATGTAGAATTGTAGGGTTCCTCTTAATATAGCGGAGTACCTATGGCGTGCACATGGGGCTTTTTTTAAGTTAGAGAAACCCTCCCTTGGGACTGTCAGAGACTATTTGCCTGTTAAATCAGCCACAATGGCCTCAGAGACAAAAAAGACTAGTATGATTTCAGTAAACTGCAGGAGCTTCCAAGGAAAGGTACCAGAATTAGCAACGCTTACTCAAGGTTATAATGAACACATCGTATTGGGAACAGAAAGCTGGTTGAAACCAGACGTCAATGATAACGAAATCCTAAGTGGCGGCGCGTTTATTACAGTAAAAAAACTCGATAAATATAGCGAGGTTATCACGGATTCCGAATGTGAATTAATCTGGGTAAAATCGAGTATCAAAAAAAGGTCAGAAATGGTGATCGGTTGCTTCTATAGACCACCTGGGTCAGGATCTGTAGCTGTAGAGCGCTTCAGTCAGAACTTGCAGAATATCATTAGTAATTTTCGTGATTATGTCGTTGTAATAGGGGGTGACTTCAACTTAGCAGGGGTAAATTGGGAATCTTATGCCATAAGAAGTGGTGGCAGAGACAAAGATCCGTGTGGCAATGTTCGGGATGTATTGTCCGAAAATTATCTTGAGCAGATAGTTAGAGAACCAGGGTAACGTCTTAGACCTCCTGGCAAAAAAACAGACCTGAACTTATCGAATCAGCTAACGTAGAAAAGATACTAGTGATCATAAGGCTGTGATGACAACCTCTATGACGACGGGTCCTACAAGAAATGTTATTAATGGTAAGAAGATATATTTGCTCGGCAAGGGTGACAGCATACAAATTTCAGACTATCTCAGCAGTCAGCATCAAATATTCGGTGATGAAGACGAAGATGTGGAGAAAAAATGGAAAAAAACTCAAAGGTATCGTTTAATATGCCCTAGAAAAGTATGTGCCGAGTAATGTTTTAAGGGATGGGAATGATCCACCATGGTTTAATAGCCATGTTAGAAAAGCGTTACGTAAACGAATAGCACTTCATCTCAGATTCAAGAGAAGTGAAAACCTAGCTGACAAACAAAAACTGAACGAGGCGAAAATTAGCTTAAGGAGAGCTTGGAAGTAAGACGTTGTCAACCGATCTGAGTAAAAACCCAAGAGATTATGGTCATATATAAAATCAGTAAGTGGGTCAAAATCGTCTATTCATTCTCTCAGTGACCACACCGGTGCCGAAACGAAAGAAACAGAGAGAAGGCCGAAATACTGAATTCGACCTTCCTACGTTGTTTCGCCGTGGAAGATCATAACACTGTCCCTTCTTTCAATCGTCGTGCGAACTTCGAAATGGCAGATATTGAGATAACCGGTCGTGGAACTGAAAAGCAGATGCAATTGCTTGGTAGTGGAAAGGCGTCAGGACCAGATGAGATACCTGTAATAGTCTGTAAGGGTTACCTTAAAGAACTTGCTCCCATTCTAGCAGTAATTTATCGTAGATCGCTTGAGCAACGAAAGGTATCTAACGAACGGGCAAAAGCGCAGGTCATTCCCTCTTTTAAGAAGGGCCGTGAGTAAGGTCCACATAATTATACGTCTACGAGTATATCTTTGATGTCAATCTGTTGTAGAATTATGGAACATGTTTTATACTCAATAATTATATCGTTTTTGGAAAATGAACAGCTCCTCTATAAAAATGAACGTGGATTTCGCAAAATGAGAACATACGAAACTCAGCTCAGTCTGTTCCTCCATGAGGTCCACAGCGCACTAGACAACGGTGCTCGGGTTGTTGCCGTGTTCCTTGATTTCAATAAGGCATTTGAAACCGTCCCGCATTACCGTTCAATGAAAAAATAAGAGCTTTCGGAGTATCGGAGAAGACCTGCGGTTGGGTTCAAGACTTTCTTGCAGATAAAACTCAACACGTCGCTCTTAACGGAACAAAATCGACAGATGTAAAGGTAATATTCAGAGTACCACAGGAAAGTGTGATAGGACCGTTGCTGTTTACAATATATGTAAATGATCTAGTAGAAAGCGTCGGATGCTCTTCAAGGCTATTCGCAGATGATGCAGTTGTTTATACCAAAGTAGTAACGTCAGAACATAGTTAGAATTTGCAAAACGACCTGCAGAGAATTGGATTGGTGCAGGCTCAGGCAGTTGACTTTGAACGTAAATAAATGTAACATATTGCTCATACATAGGAAAGGAAATCCACTACTGTACTGCTACACTATTGATATCAAACAGCTGGAGACAGCGGCTGCCGTAAAATTTTTAGGCGTAATTATCCAGAGCGACCTTATGTGGAATGACGATATAAAACAGATAATGGGAAAATCAGACACCAGACTCAGATACATCGGAAGAATCTTAAGCAAATGTAGCTCATTCAATAAAGAAGTGGCGTATAAGGCGCTTGTTCGCCAGATTCTTGAGTATTGTTCATCTATCTGGGACCGCTGTCAGGTAGAATTGATAGAGGAGATAGAGAAGATCAAACGAAGAACGGCGCACTTCATCACGGGATCGTTTACCTGGCGAAAGAGTGTTACGGAGATGCTAAACGAACTGGTAGACGTTACAGAAGAGGCGTTGTGCATCACGGAGAGATTTACTATTGAAATTTCGGGACAGCACTTTTCAGGAGGAATCGGAGAACATATTACTTTCCCCGACGCACTTCTTGCGTATTAACCACGAGGAGAAAATTCGAAAAATTAGAGCAAATACAGAGGCTTACCGACAATCATTCTTGCCATTCACTACTCGCGAGTGTAACAGGGTTGGGGGGATCAAATAGTGGTACCGAATGTACCCTCCGCCACACCCCATTAGGTGGCTTGCGTAGTATGATCTAGGTGTAGATGCATTTCTTCGAAACACATCCATTTATGTTCCCCGAGAATTTCAGTTTTACATTTTTATGGGGACTATACCCACCTGTTATAATCCAAGCATCGCATCTCAGAATTTGTTCCATGTCTGCTGTCGTACTTGCATAATAAGGATTACAAATGCCGTAGCACAACTTAAGATTTGTTCCGCTATCGTTACGCAAGCAGTTTCCTTTAGAGATGCCCCGCATTCTCCCATAACCCTATGGAGAAATCTAAGACTTCCGTTGCCACTGGTGTTACGTGTTCCTTACATTTCGGATCGCTTTTTAATGTTACCCATAAACATTTAAATTAATTGACCTTGCTAGACATTATCCACTGATCTCATTACCAGACATTCGCGCTTCTTTCTCTCTTTGTCATATGGGGTGATTCCGTGATGATATTACAAACTTTCGAAAATTGTGAAGAGTAAATGTATCAATCTGAGGTAAGGGACCCTAGTCAGGAAATGACCGAGCCTATAGTTATAAGCGGAAATCTGTCTGACTCCTCTGACAATGGAAAACATGTACAGTATCTTTGTTGCTAAAACTGTAGGGTACTCACTTCCAGAGGTGGTACCATAGATGAAACCGAGGAAAAAATCTTCTCAATATGGACTTTATAATACATACCTTAAGTGCTATGAGTACTTGTCCATCTTCGTTGCTGTGAAACGCGTCTCTTCCACTGAACAAATGCCCACAGTTCGGAAAGTCTGCATTTTAGAGCCCATGTTTACTAGATTATTTTTAATTTGCTCCATACTAGCACATCTGTTAGTTGCCTTCCCTATAATCTTAGCAACAGCATTATCCGTACAAGTAAGTATTCCACAGCCACAGGTATCAGAAAGATTTTCGCTTATAAATAAACAATTCGGTCGTTCCCGGATCGGAGTCTCTTACCTCAAATTGATACATTCACTCTCCTCCATCCTCCCTGAAAATCTGTAAAATCACCACGCAATCACCCTGTACATGCAGTCTCGTATTTATACAATTTTAAAGAGAGCTGCGTTTCATTACACTAAGTGGGAAAACTTGCAAGTGGGTGGCTGCGACCCTCGACACGAGATGTCTGGTTAACGTCCTGTGTCGTCCTCGCCCTCCAGCCATCAGAAAGTTCCCCGTTTACTCCATTACGTAATTTAAAGTTAGCACATCAGATTTCTGTTAGAGGCTCTTTCAAACAAGTAATGGTTACCAGTCTTGCCAGATCGGTAAGTCACAGACGGAGTGCCAAAATACAGCACTGATAGAATAAGTACAGCTGTTACCTTTATTTATCTTTACCAGCAAACATATACATGGAAAACTTCACATGAAGGAAATATCCGTTCAACAGATCATCGATACACAGGGTTGTCCAAAAAGATGTTACCACTCATATGGTAATACGAGGGTTGTCCAGAAAGTAAGTGCCGATCGGTCGCGAAATGGAAACCACAGTGAAAACTGGAAACGTTTCATCTGCAACAGCTGGGTACACCTTCCACCTACTTTTCTATATAGTCGCAGCTCCCGCTTTGAGTTTTGTCATAGTGTTGTATCAAGTTTCCAATATCTTCCTCATAGAAAGCAGCAGCCTCTTCCTTTGGCCAGTTATCTGCACTGGTCTGCAGCTCGTCTGTGGAAAAACTTTGGCTTCATAGCCAGAGGTCCTTGTGAGCAGAGATGAGACTCAGGGCGAGCCAATTACGGACTGCATTGTGGGTGATCAAACATTTCTCATCGCAAACGCTGCAGGAGCGTCTTCATTGCCCCCTCAGTGTGCGGCCGAGAATTGGCATGAAGAAAGAACTGCTCGACAGTTGTGTTATGTGGTCTGAATGACACAGGCGAAAACTCTAACCAGTACTCTTACTTGGAGGGAGACACTAATCCCTACGCATCTTTAAGTGCTCACTGTTCACTCAAAACTGAAAAGAGCGGTGCGACACGATCGACGGGCATACTAGAGACACTGTCCAACACATCTGTGCAAAGCTTTACTGGATTTTCCCAGTGGTTTCCATTTCGCGACCCTTCGGAACTTACTTTCTGGACATCCCTCGTATTAAATTAAAGTTTTTTTGTTGCAGACTAGAGATGGTCGCCCGACTTACTTTGGAAGAGAGAAGGGTGATAGCAGCTTGGCTGTAAGTGTATGGGACCCCTCAATCGCAAGAAAAAAAATTTAGCAATTATTTCGTAGGGATCCTCCAAGCAGACTGCGTGAGAAATTGCGCGACGGATCTCTGACTAACGACCATAAAGGAGGCAGTGGACGTCCAAGAAGTACTACAACGGAAGATGACATCAAAAATAAGGAAGAAGAGGAACACAGCAATCAGTTACAATACCATTAGTTCTTATTATTCTTCCAAATGTGGATTTCGGCTATAAACAGCCATCTTCAGTGCATTTCAACTACGATTTAACTTCTGCATATTCACCAGTAAGAACATACGGTGATATATACTGCCACGAGTTTGCTCAAATATACTGAAGATGACTATTTATAGGCGAAATCTAGAATTGCAAGAATAATAAAAACTAATGTGATTCCGACTGATTGTTGCGTCCCATAGTCCTTATAGTCCACGGGCGCTGTGCACAACGTTTCCTGATGGTATCAAATTTGGTCAAAATCAAAAATTTTCAAGACACGATGATTAGGAGCCCAGGAAAATCAAGTACAAGACTAACGTTGGGAATAGGAATCACGTGGAAAAGTGTCTTAAGAATTTTCTAGCCCGATCTGGGAATGAAATCCAATCACATTCAAATGATGCAGGCCCTGTTTGACGCAGACAAAATTACTCGTGTAAGAGTTTTAGAAGTGCTATTAGAAATAACGCACTGAGAACATAATGTTGTGTTCTTTATGTCAAACTAAGCCATATTCCAAGTCGGCGGCAATGTGAATAAGCACAATTGCGCCATTTGGAGTACAGACAATCCCCATGAATTAAGAAAGCACACTCGATCCTCTCCGAAAGTTAACTTATGGTGCGGTGTTTCAAATTTTGGAGTGCTTTTAATGATCCGACAGTAAGTGGAGATTTTTACCTAGATATGTTATAGAATTTTGTTGCTCAGACTCTTCCCGTCTGTATCATAACGTCTTCTTGCTTCCAGCAAGATGGTGCACCATCACATTATTCCTCAAAGGTTCGACATTACCTTCTCGAAACACTGGGCAGACGCTGAACTAGAAGAGATGAATCTTTGGTGTGGCCACCCGATTTGACTCCTTGTGATTTCTGGCTATGGACAATGGTAATGGAAAGCATGTATGCTACAAGAACTACTGACATTAATGATCTTTCTTTGATTAATTTCAGTAATTTTTGTAGCATAAAACTTTTGACGCACAAACTATCCCCACGGAAATGTGTGAACGAGTTATACCCTGTATAGTGCAAAGACCTTGCACATGCATTGAGAACCAAGGTCTATGGGTCGCAGAGGTGCACTAACTACATTTGGACTTCCGTAAAAGTGTGTGTTTTTATAATAAAGGAAATAAAATAAATAATAATACGAGGTGTAAGGTTCGATCGATCATGGAATGGAAACTACAGTGAAAATCCGATAAACCTTTGCATAGGTGTGATCACATAAAGATGCCTAGGAAACAGTGTCTGCTGCCAAGTGTGATTGGCTGTGAGAGATAGCTCCTGATTTGATGCAACCCACACAACACAACTGTCATGCAGTTCCTTCTTAGTGACAGATCTCGGCCGCTCTCTGCAGGAGCAATGGAGACTCTCCTTCAGCGTTTTCGATGGGAAGCGTTTGATCGCCCTCCATACAGCCCGAACTTCACTCCCTCTGATTTTCACCACTGCTGACATGAACCTCTGGCTATGAAGTCAACGTTTTGGCACAGACAACGAACTGCAGATCAGCGTAGATAATTGAAAAAGTGCAGGGTATTGGGAAGTTGGTACAACGCTACAACAAATGTCTCAGACGGATTGGTGACTATGTAGAGACGTTGTTGGAAGGTGTGGCTAACTATTTCAAATAAAAAACTTTTGTTTTCACTGTTGTTTCAATTTTGCGACCAGTCGGACCTTATTTTCGGAATACGCCTCGTAAGTAATAAAAATAATAAAATAAAATAAAAGTCAATCCCATATAAGAGGTAAAATAAAGCAAAGGCCAATCCCATATAAGTGGGGACATCTTTTTGGACAACTCTGTACCTAGTAACATAAGTGTGTATTGGTTTACCTTGGACACTTAGTTATGGGACGCTAGGTAGTGAAGAAATGAAACAAAATATGGTTTCCTCGGGAATGGCATTTTGCCGACTTCAGAAATGATTGCATGGACCATTCTGTGAGATGGGATGCGAATAAGGTGTTCAAGTGTTACCCACTCGGAGCGGGAAAAGCAGTCTTCCAGGAGATTCACTAAAGTGAAGTCCACTCACGAACCAAGTAAAAAATTTAAGGAAATATTTAAAAACCGTACTAACCGAGTTAAACGTCACTCTGAGAACCTAAGAATCAATCAATGGCTGAACGATCCACATCATTTCGACTTTCAGTTCAAGCCAAATATCGAAGCAATGGCCTTTCTCATTGAGCTTTGTCTACAACGAAAACAGTGTGTTAAGCGCCAGCGTCGGATCCCGAGTTTGTGCCCATCGAAATCTAATGGCAGAGTTGAAACGTCTGGATCTCTCACCGACTGCGTGAAGAGTACCCAAACAACTTTGCTTCTCTTCCTTGTGTCGCACACACATCGGACGACCTCAGCCTGTACCCCGTTGTTGGCCTATGACATTGCAGGAAATTCCCCTTCTGAAAATGACAGCGGGGATCGTTGTAAGGTTTTTATCTTATTTTTCTGGTCTTCAATGAAAGTGATGAGAGCTCTCCTTTGTATTCGATGTCTCACACTTCAAATCAGTACACTGGATATTTTTCAAACAGAGGTCTTCAGTAATAGTTATCTTTCGCCATTAAGTTTCGGAGTACAGTCAATGTGATCTTTAGTTGTCAGTAGTGTTATCTTTGCCAGTATAGCCAGCATTCAGTGAGAAGTAGGGAAGCCAGGTGTTGGTAACACTGCTGAGCGGTCTTGAAATAACTAACAGAACACAGAGATGTAAATCCAGAGGATGTTGTGGTCTGAAAAAACGATTTTGCAAAGACTGATCTGAGAAGTGTGAAGATCAGGTTATGCTGTCGCTACATGGCTCGCTCGCACGTAATTTCTGATGACTTCGAAAGAGGCAAACTTTTAGAATGGTTTTTCTTTATTGGTTTGGATCAGTTAGTTCGATTGCCGAGACGAGATTAAACAAAATCATCTGCTCACATGATTTGCAGAGTTACAGACTCACCACTCGTTTACAATTTTAGTAACCAATTACATGGCAGAACTGTATTTTTGTCAGAAAAATTAGTTTTGTTTCGCAATACAGTCTTTGAATGATAGTCTCTTCTACATAATTCAGTTAAGTTCACTTATTTCTAGCGTATCCTCACGAACATTTGTTTTGTAAGGAGTGTGAAGCCACCCTGCAGTTAACGGAATGGAACACAGCGATCCAAAGTAATGAATGATGTGCTTAGTATATTTGCTTTTCTTTGCATCGCACTTGAGCTCGGTTTATTTTCTTTAGCCGGTTTTCTGCTGGGCCGTCTGTTAACAATCATAACTTTCGAGCAGGACCAAGTTCCCGTTGCCGGGAGGTAAGTCTCAAAATTGTATTAGCGCCAATTTAACGTGACAGTCAGGACACAATAAAATCAATCCCAGTCATGCTTTGCATTTCAAAATTTCAGATCTCATTTATCTTGTCAAACAATTTTGTTCTTACAGTGTAGTGTTACATGTACGTGTGTGCGTCATCTAGTGTTCGGAATTTTACTTAGTTTGCGTACGTAAAATTACAGAGCGTTTTAATAAAAATATTCTGGACATTCATTCTTTCAAAACTCGATTTTAATTTTTATGTAGGATTTTTATTCTGTTAGTTTATCTGTTGGAACTGTAAAACAAACACTGTGATGTCACGCATTGCAGCACCGTTCATTGCACTGCACGATACAGAATTTCAATGGTAAGCTTATGTAATATACATTTTTACGTTTTCTAATTATTATTGATGAAAGGTAATTGCAATGCAGTTGAACAGTTTTAGATAGATCTGGCGACTCTTTTTATCAGAGAGCGTTTACGTAAGGATATCACTTGCATTGCTTCAAGTTCACATTGCAACACACACATATAAAAGAGTTTACGAATAGGAAATCAGTTGTTTGGACACACAACAAACAATAAATAATAATAAAATAAATCACACATTTTTTTCTTCCCAGAGCCGCTTTGTCGAGAAATTCTCGAGCATGACCGCCACAAGGGCACCTAAAAATGTGACCGAGTTCCCCTTTTTGAAAGTCTCATTGTTCCGAAATTTTGGTGCACAAAGGAAACACACTCCACCGCCGGCTCCCACAATGTAGGTAGAGACTGCACTCGAGGGCTCCCACACTTCAAATTTAGCCCACAAAAATGCCATAGCTCTATCCTCGCAAGACAATGGAAACCATTATTACTCAAGTGAAAATAATATTGCTCCTGCATTGCCATATAAAGAAAAAGGTGAAATTAGGGTGCTATCTCCTGTTATATCGCAATTACAATGAAGTGCCAAATGTCAGGCGGCGAGTGCAGCAATTCGACTTTGCGTGGACTCGAATAGTGAAAATACCCCGCAGAAATACTGAGCCATGCTGCCTCTACTACCATAACTGAGAAAGTGTTAACGGTGCAGGATTTGTGCACAAACTGAACTCTCTATTTTGTCCCATAAATGTTCGATGGGATTCATGTCGGGCGATATGAGTGGCCAAATCATTCGCTCGTATTGTCCAGAATTTTCTTCAAACCAGCCACGAACAGTTGTGGCCAGCTGACATGGCGCATTGCCATCCACAAAAATTCCAGCTTTGTTTAGGAACATGAAGTCCCTGAAAGACTGCAAATGGTCTCCAGGTGGGCGAACATAACCACTTCCAGCCAGCGATTGGTCCTGTTGGATCAGAAAACGCACTCCATTCCTGTTGGATCAGAGGACCCACTCTATTCCAAGTAAACACAGCCCACACCGTTATGGAGCTACCACCAGCTTGCACAGCGTCTTGTTGACCATTTGGGTCCATGGCTTCGTGGGATTTGCTCTATACTCAGATCCTACCATCAGCTCTTACCTGCTGCAATCGGGACTCATCTGATTAGTCTACAGTGTTCCAGTTGTCTATGGTCCAGCCGACATGGTCACGCAGGAGAGGCGCTGCAGGTGTCGTCGTGCTGTTAGCAAAGGCTCATGCATCGGTCATCTGCTCCCGTAGCCCATTAATGCCATATTTCACAGCATTTACCAAACGGATACATTCGCCGGACACATTGATTTCTACGGCGATTTCTTCTCTGTTAGCACTGACAACTCTACACAAACGCTGCTACTCTCGGTCGTTAAGTGAAGGCCGTTGGCCACTGCGTTGTTCGTGGATCGCGGAATGTTGAATTCTCTAGCGATTTCTGAAACGGAGTGTCCCATGTACCTAGCACCAACTACCACTCCGAGTTCTAAGTCTATTAATTCCCGTCGTGTGGCCATAATCACGACCAAAATCTTTTCACATGAATCACCTGAGTACAAATGACAGCTCCGTCAACACACTGCTCTTTTATACCTTTTGTGTGCGTGATACTACCGCCATTTGCATATGTTCACATCGCGGTCCCACCTCAGTGTATTACTAAAGTGAAATTAATATTGCCTCTGAATTGCCGAATACAGAGAAGATTGGAATGAGGATTATGTCGCAGTTATTTCTGCTTTAACTGCCATGAGATTGTCCTTTCGTCGAAGTAATCTTAAATGGTGCCCGATATTGATCAACGTGAAACGAGGCAGCGAGAAGTTTATGGAGGCGTTTCGGATTGTCCAGTTCTTTCGGAATTTTGTTACTCTATATGCTTGTAGAAAACGGGATAATTAGCGAAAATCTTATAGCGCTGCTGGTCATATCTGACAAACATTTATGTATGTTGAAAACATTAGAGATCCTATTACGCATCTATGGGGAGCCGTGATACTAATTTCGTTCCTGTTTAACATTTTTGATGCTACACAATGTACTGGCATATCTTACGCAAAACTTCATCGAACCAGTTCAGTATCTTGGAACACTTTCGTGTGATTGAATCTTTCTCATTACCGACGATGTTTTTTACAGTGACATCTCTTTCGGAAAATTAGAAAGATGAAATTTAAATGTTATCTACATCTACTGTTTGCAGCATAATATGTGTGAATGAAGCAAACTGCGTTTCACACGAAAGATTTTTGTTTAGTCTGTGGTGATGGAGGGATCCTAGAACTGACGGAGGAGGCTATATAATTAACTAAAGAGAGAACAAAGTACTACCACAATGGGCTACAAAACACTAACTTTTGTAATAAAACGTATTTTTTTACAACAAAATGGCGGAAAAGCGGTAAGAAACTATATTGCACAGGATATACACTATGTGATCCAAAGTATCCGGACACCCCAAAAACATACGTTTTTCATATTAAGCGCATTGTGCTGCCAGCTACTACCAGGTACTCTACATCAGCGACCTCAGTAGCCATTAGACACCGTGAAAGAGCAGAATGGGGCGAACCGAGGAACTCACGGGCTTCGAATGTGGTCAGGAGACTGGGTGTCACTTGCGTCATACGTCTATAGGCGAGATTTCCACACCACTTAACATCCCTAGGTCCACTGTGAAGTGGCACGTACAGGCCGATCTCGTCTGTTGACTGACAGAGACCGCTGACATTTGAAGAGAGTCGTAATGTGTAATAGGCAGACATCTATCCCGACCACCACACCGGAATTCCAAACCGTGTCAGGATTCACTGCAAGTATTATGACAGTTAGGCGGGAGGTGAAAAAAACTTGGATTTCATGGTCGAGCGGATGCTCATAACCCACACATGAAGCCGGTAAATGTAAAACGACGCCTCGCTTGGTGTAAGGAGCGTAAACATTGGACGATTGAACAGTGGAAAAACGTTGTGTGGAGTGACGAATCACAGTACGCAATGTGGGGATGTGATGGTAGGGTATGTGTATAGTGAACTCCCGGTGAACGTCATCTGCCAGCGTGTGTTGTGCCAACAGTAAAATTCGGAGGCTTGCACCCCTGTTGTTTTGCGTAGCACTATCACAGCACAGGCCTACATTGATGTTTTAAGTACCTTGTTGCTTCCCATTGTTGAAGAGCAGTTCGGGGATGGCGATTGCATCTTTCAACACGATGAAGAACCTGTCCACAATGTGCAGCCTGTGGCGGAGTGGTTACATGACAATAACATACCTGTAATGGCCCGGCCTGCACAAAGTCCTGGAACACTTTTGGGGTGTTTTGGAACGGCGACTTGTGCCAGGCCTCACCGATCGACATCGATACCTCTCCACAGTGCAGCATTCCGTGAAGAATGGGCTGCCATTCTCCGAGAAATCTCCCAGTATCTCACTGAACGTATGCCTGCGAGAGTGGAAGCTGTTACCAAGGCTAAGGATGGGCAACACCATATTGAATTCCAGCATTACCGATAGTATGCCCCCCCCCCCCCCTGAACCATGAACCTTGCCGTTGGTTGGGAGGCTTGCGTGCCTCAACGATACAGATAGCTGTACCGTAGGTGCAACCACAACGGAGGGGTATCTGTTGAGAGGCCAGAAAAACGTGTGGTTTCTGAAGAGGGGCAGCAGTTGCAGGGGCAACAGTCTGGATGACTGACTGACCTGGCCTTCTAACACTAACCAAAACGGCCTTGCTGTGCTGGTACTGCGAACGGCTGAAAGCAAGGGGAAACTACAGCCGTAATTATTCCCGAGGGCATGCAGCTTTACTGTATGATTAAATGTTGATGGCATCCCCTTGCGTAAAATATTTCGGAGATAAAATAGTCCCCAATTCGGATCTCCGGGCGGGGACTACTCAAGAGGATGTCGTTATCAGGAGAACGCAAACTGGCGTTCTACGAATCGGAGCGTGGAATGTCAGATCCCTTAATCAGGCAGGTAAGTTAGAAAATTTAAAAAGGGAAATGGTTAGGTTAAAGTTAGATATAGTGGGAATTAGTGAAGTTCGGTGGCAGGAGGAACAAGACTTTTGGTCAGGTGAATATAGGGTTATAAATACAAAATCAAATGGCTGTAATGCGCGAGTAGGTTTAATAATGAATAAAAAATAGGAGTGCGGGTAAGCTACTACAAACAGCATAATGAACGGATTATTGTGTCCCAGATAGACAAGAAGACCACGCCTACTACACTAGTACAAGTTTATATGCCAACTAGCTCTGCAGATGATGAAGAAATTGAAAAGTATGATGAGATAAAAGAAATTATTCAGGTAGTGAAGGGAGATAAAAATTTAATAGTCATGGGTGACTGGAATTCGACAGTAGGAAAAGGAAGAGAAGGAAACGTTGTAGGTGAATATGAATTGGGGCTAAGGACTGAAGAGGAAGCCGCCTGGAGATACTAGAATGTTACAGATAGATTATATAATGGTAAGACAGAGATTTAGGAACCAGATTTTAAATTGTAAGACATTTCCAGGGGCTGATGTGGACTCTGACCACAATCTATTGGTTCTTGGAATGTAATAGTGAAGGCAGCAGAGGATCAGGTAGGTAAAAAGACGAGGGCTAGTAGAAATCCTTGGGTAACAGAAGAGATACTGAACTAAATTGATGAAAGGAGAAAATACAAAAATGCAGTAAGTGAAGCAGGCAAAAAGGAATACAAGAGCCTCAAAAATGTGATCGACAGGAGGTGCAAAATGGCTAAGCAGGGATGGCTAGAGGACAAATGTATGGATGTAGAGGGGTAAGATAGATACTGCCTACAGGAAAATTAAAGAGACCTTTGGAAAAAAGAGAATCACTCGCATGAATATCAAGAGCTCAGGTGGAAACCCAGTTCTACGCAAAGAAGGGAAAGCTGAAATGTGGAAGGAGTAGTTAGAGGGTCTATACAAGGGCGATGTACTTGAGGACAATATTATGGAAATGGAAGAGGAGGTAGATGAAGATGAAATGGGGGATGATACTACGTGAAGAATTTGTCAGAGCACTGAAAGACATAAGTCGAAACAAGGCCTCGGTAGTAGACAACATTCCATTAGAACTACTGACAGCCTGGGAGAGCCAGTCCTGACAAAACTCTATCATCTGGTGAGCAAGATGAATGAGACAGGTGAAATTCCCTCAGACTTCAAGAAGAATATAGTAATGCCAATCCCAAAGAAAGCAGGTGTTGACAGTTGTGAAAATTACCGAAATATCAGTTTAATAAGTCACAGGTGCAAAATACTAATGAATTCTTTACACACGAATGGAAAAAAATGGTAGAAGACGACCTCTGGGAAGATCAGTTTGGATTCCGTAGAAATGTTGGAATACATGAGACAATACTGACTTATCTTAGAAGAAAGATTAAGGAAAAGCAAACCTACGTTTCTGACATTTGTAGACTTAGAGAAAGCTTTTGACAATGTTGATTGGAATACTCTCTCTCTGAAGGTGGCAGGGGAAAATACAGGGAGCGAAAGACAATTTAAAATTTGTACAGAAACCAGATGGCAGTTATAAGGGTCGAGGGACATGAAAGGGAAGCAGTGGTTGGGAAGGGAGTGATACAGTGTTGTAGCTTATCCCCGATGCTATTAAATCTATATATTGAGCAAGCAGTAAAGGAAACAAAAGAGAAGTTCGGAGTAGGTATTAAAACCCATGGAGAAGAAATAAAAACTTTGAGGTTGGCCGATGACATTGTAATTCTGTCAGAGACAGCAAGGGACTTGGAAGAGCAGTTGAACGGAATGGGCAGTGTCTTGAAAGGAGGGTATAAGATGAACATGAACAAAAGCAAAACAAGGATAATGGAATGTAGTCGAATTAAGTCGGGTGATGCTGAGGCAATTAGATTAGGAAATGAGACACTTAAAGTAGTAAAGAAGATTTACTATTTGGGGAGAAAAGTAACTGATGGTGGTCGAAGTAGAGAGGATATAAAAGGTAGACTGGCAATGGCAAGGAAAGCGTTTCTGAAGAAGAAAAATTTGTTAACATCGAGTATTGATTTAAGTGTCAGGAAGTCGTTACTGAAAGTATTTGTATGGAGTGTAGCCATGTATGGAAGTGAAACATGGACGATAAATAGTTTAGCCAAGAAGAGGATAGAAGCTTTCGAAATGTGGTGCTACAGAAGAATGCTGAAGATTAGATGGGTAGATCAGATAACTAATGAGGAGGTATTGAATAGAATTGGGGAGATGAGGAGTTTGTGGCACAACTTGACCAGAAGAAGGGATCGGTTGGTAGGACATTTCTGAGGCATCAAGGGATCACCAATTTAGTACTGGAGGGCAGCGTGGAGGGTAAAAATCATAGAGGGAGACCAAGAGATGAATACACTAAGCAGATTCAGAAGGATGTAGGTTGCAGTAGGTACTGGGAGATGAAGAAGCTTGCACAGGATAGAGTAGCATGGAGAGCTGCATCAAAACAGTCTCAGGACTGAGTACCACAACAACAACAACATTACCGATGGAGAGCACCGCGAACTTGTAAGTCATTTTCAGCCAGGTGTCCGGATACGTTTGATCACATAGTGTATGAGAAAGTAATATAAGGTCAAGAGACAAGGGAGAGAGACACAGGGGAAAGATAAAAGTATGGAAACACTACAAATACAACACACTGTCACGCCCAGGGCTGTATAGGAAAACCTTTGACATTGAAAACAGTTTCCAGTCGTCACTGAATGGATAAATACGGGTTTTGTATTGTTTTCAAGGTAATCTTATACCATTTATCCTGCAAAATAGTTGCAAATTCAGGAAACAATTAAGGTGGTCTATAACGATCACTCATTCCTCTTTCCAAAGCATACCACAAAGGCTCAGTAATGAGATTTGGCGACAGTGGTGGCCAGGAGAGACGCGTGAATTCATTTTTGTGCTTACAAAACCAGTCCTGGACGATGCGAGCTTGGGAAAGGGGACATATCGTCTTGGAACACGGCGTGACTTTTGGGGAACAAACATTATAGCATGAGATGGACATGATCAGCCACGATTGTCACACAATCCTTGGCAGTAAGGTGAATTTGCAGAGTAATCATGAGGCTCATAGAATACATCGCTGGAACCCATTTAACCTCGACATAATGCACTCACAACTACACAGAACGCTGTCCCGACCGCGTCTGACGGCATTGGGCAGAATTGAGGTGACATCATTAACCCACATGAACTGCTGAACACTGGCGTATTTTTTGACAAGTGTCGACATCTTGCTGTTTCAAGAGTTGCCGAGCCCGAGGGTGACGTCGCAGGGAGCCGTACTTTCTCACAATTACAGAGGAACTTTGCAGGTACCTTTGAGCCAAATTTGAATGTTATGCTTCACAGTGGGAGACAATTACAGGGTTTAACACAAGTGACCAATTTTTTTTAGTACTGTATTTCAGAAGCATATGATGGCAGAGTTCCACAGCGCATCGCTTACGCTGAACACTACACAGAGGAGAAATGGTCGCGGAGCCTTTTGGCGAGTACGTTATCTAGAATTTGGTTGGGTGACAAGTACGAACAGCATACGATAATTTTATATGATAGCTACACTTTAGCAACAACAGCATGTAAGCTGGTGTTTAGGGCGAAAGATGGCGAATACCACCTCACCACTTCTGTCCACTTTTCCCGTAAACGTGCTTTTGCCTACGGATATAACAGGAGCATTTCTGGGTTTCAGGCGAAGCTTCTGGAGACGAAAATACGCTGAAGTGACAAAGAAACTGGTATAGGCATGCGTATTCAAATACAGACGTATGTAATCAGGCAGAATACGGCGCTGTGGTCGGCAGTCTCTACATAAGACAACAAGCGTCTGGCGCAGTTGTTAGATCGGTTACTGCTGCTACAATGGCAGGTTATCCACGAGTGTGTGAGTATCCGGTAAAACATCAAATATCCGACATACAGATCCTGCAAGAAATGGACCAACGACGACAGAAGAGAATCGTTCAACGTGACCGAAGTGCAACACTTCCGCAAATTGCTGTAGATTTCAGTGCTGGGACATCAAGAAGTGTCAGTGCCAATGAATCAGCAACACATCATTGATACGAGCTTTCGGAGCCGAAGACCCACTTGTGTACCCTTGATGACTGCACGACACAAAGCTTTACTCCCCGCCTGGGCCCATAAACACCGACATTGGACTGTTGTTGACTGGAAACATGTTGCATGGTCGCATGAGCCTCGTTTCAAATTGCATCGAGCGTAGGGACGTGTACGGGTATGGAGACAACCGCATCTAGACCCTGATTTTCAACAGGGGACTGTTCAGGCCGGTGGAGGCTTTGTAATGGTGTGGGGCGTGTGCAGATGGAGTGATATGGAACCCCTGATACGTCTAGATACGACTCTGGCTGATCATCTGCATTCATTCATGTCCATTGTGCATTGCGACGGACTTGGGCAGTACCAGCAGGACAATGCGAAATCCCACAGTCCAGAATTTCTACAGAGTGGATCTAGGAACACTCTTCTGAGTTTAAACTCTTCCGCTGGCCACCAATCTCTCCAGACATGAATATTATTGAGGATATATGGGACACCTTGCAACGTGCTATTCTCCACCCTCCTCGTATCCTTATGGATTTATGGACAGCCCCGCAGGATTCATGGTGTCAGTTCCCTCCAGCACTACTTCAGAGATTAGTCGAGTCCACTTCACGTCGTGTTACGGCACTTCTGTGTGCTCTCGTGGGCCCTACACTATACTGGGCAGGTGTACCAGTTTCTTTGGCTCTTCGGTATACCTTGGCCTCACTTATGCTGCTTCGACTGCTCCACACGAATTCCCAATCTATTTACAGTCCACTAACGAATGGCACCCGCATGTCCGTACAGTTCTTCTGTCCAATTATCTTGCAGTAGAGATTCTTGGCGTTCCACAGATGGGGGCTTAGAGAAGATACTGACAGACTTGGTAGTTCATTCTTTCCACCTATGATTTCTCAGTGATATTTGTCTGATATCACCAACAAAGCATAAACACTGAGATTTGAATATCCTTTTTTTTCAGTTTCTGCGTTTTCGTTAGCCGGCTTTCCTCAACTGCGACGTTGATGGTATCGAACGGTTCAGCACTTTCGGAGCCTGCCGTAGGTGACCTGGTGGCTACTGGAGTGGACGTAATGCCCTTACGAGGGCAATGAAGTGATCACGTGTTTGTTCTTATTCTTCTTTGTGTCTGTGGCTGTATCATCTTTGTCACAGACTTCTTCATTACTGAAGCGAAAGATGGAGTGAAAGCGGGTGTATTTAATGATTTGGAAATTTCCTTTGAGTCTTTTTAAGGCACTCTCTGGTGATTTTAATCTATTTCCACTTATTTTCTGTAAGAATCACGGATCAATCACAGCACCGTTTTGCGCGACTGCCGGAGCAATTCACAAAGAGTGAAAGAGCCGCGCTTGTGACACGTGCTTCGTGTGTCGCTCTGCACAACTGCTTTAAGTAACCTGTCCCTTACATAAAAGTGTCGTGTATCCGTACTATTACCTCCTGGAACACAACAAGGGTTAGGTGTGTACGTGGTCTTACGTTCAGTCAGAGAAAACCTGCCTTCATGTGCTTTGTCAAAGTAAGATTATCAAATGGTACTCGGCTGCATCTCCTGGAACTCTTCGTTTACTCGTCTCGTGATGTTTTCACTTCAGTCACTTTTTCATCAGACCGTTGATGCTGTGATTTCTTTGCTTCTGTAGATTGGCACGGAATAGTCCTCTTGCTAGCTATAAGTTTAATGTATTGTTCATCGACAACAGAGTGTTCACCTGGGTTTAAAGCTGAAGTCGGCATTCTGCTGGTTTAGCAGTATGCATTGAATAAGAAATGTTCCATTACAGACATATTGCACCGATTTCAGATTTGTAGCAATTTTTAGTATGTCGCTTACTGGACGTGGAAGGATAACATCTTGTCAAAAGGCGATTCTTGCCTTTTAATGATTATGAGTCAATTCTGGTAGAGATGTACTTTGTTAATATTGAAATATACCTTTCCACCTATTGATTGTTCTGGAGGAATGGTCTGTAGTCCACTGACCTACTGGTTTTGGTTTTGAGAAACGTGAATTGTATCCTTCCCTTGAGACGATGTGGAGAGGTCGATCAAGAGAGATCCCTGCTTGTCTGGACAAGTCTTCAAATAGAATCCAGCAGGTGCACCAGAATTTCCCACTTTATAGTGGCAGTATACACTGAATAAGAAATGTTCCATTACACCTTAGGTTGACGTTCTTTCGAATAGAATATCGATCCATCTTCAGGCTGGTAAATGAGAAAATCGCAACGTTCCCATACACACATTGCTCTACTGACACTCCTCGTGGTGGCTGGAGGGACGTGTCCAAAGTTTACGGTACCAGAGGACTCGTGACGTTAAGCTGTTCTCGCCCAAGAAATGACTGACGTGCAAAATCCATACCCAGCCAATATAGCGGAATACCTTGAAGTGCTCACCACCTATAACGACCCAGGGGAAACTACGAATTTACAGAAATATTACAGGCACAGTGAGCAAAACCCCACGCTCACCATCCAGAAATTGAAGAAGCAGAGGCACTTGTACAATTACCAATGGCATACTTTTAAAGGTTAATGGATTAAAGCGTTAAAGGGGTTGCACAGTCTCTTCTAGCGATCGTTTTAGAGAATTGAAAGTTGGCTGAGTTGTCTACATGTACGGAAAGAAACAGTAATAACACTAATTTTCATCATGCTCATAGTACTTCATGAGCCTTCATCAGACGAAATACCACTTGAACCAAAGATACTGTCTCGATATCGACATTCCTGAAGCAAGAACCTGTTTGGTCACCAGGAGAAAGAACATCTTTATTAGACAAACAGCGTAGGTAATGATGACTTCCGGCTGCACAGGTATAACTTTGATGTGAAAGAACACTTTACGAGTGACCGTGGAACAGGCAGTACCTACTCTTAAAGGGCAACGCTGCAAGCTATTGGTAACAACTCTCAATTATTCTTATGCATATTTGGAAAAAGACATTTCACGGTTCCTCTTACCTGTGTTATCCGTCAGTATTGAAGTTGCTTAGTCTCTGAATTTAGATTAGTTGCTTTTTATGGTCCTGTGCCTCAACAGCCAAAAACGGAATCCCAGTGACAGCAATTTGTTGTCCGTCTGTCTGTCTGTCTGTCTGTCTGTCCGACAATTCGAAACCCTTTTTCTCATAACAGGTAGACGTATAAAGTAGAAAGCTGCGTCGCATTTTAAGGTCTACGGCCCCTAGTCTATGTAAAAAGCGGGACATTCTAAGTAAATGCAATCAATCGCTACGGTAATTTATGTCACATGTTTTCATACACACAGACTCACTGATCAAAATCTTTACGATACTTCCAGTAGGCCTAGAATTGTGATATTTGGCAAGAAGTAAGGTTTCACATTGCAACAAGAGGAGAAAATTCTAAACTTGGGAATTTGTAATTAAACAACACGAGAAAAATTGTAATTTCCTGTCTGACTGTCCATCCATCTGTTAAACCCCATTTTTCTACGGAGCGGCGTATCAAGTTGAAATTTATGTCACATGCTTAGGCCTATTGTCACTTGGCGGCGTAGCAAATGTAAGCTTCTAAACCAATGCGACCATAGGATAAACAAATTTATGCCATATATTTTGATTTTAACTCATTCATCTGAACCTACAGGGTACTTTTCCTTGAAGCACAGTCATGAAATTTGGCAAGAACAAAAGTTTCAGAGTACAAGTAAAGGAAAAAATCTGAAAATTGTTAATTTGTAGTTACATCACAGGGAAAAAATTTCTTTCTCATCTATCGTTCTTCGAATTAAAACATTCTCGAACGTCTTGGACTCCATGGGCCCGGTATCTTACCAGTATCACTGTCGGTAACAGCCAAAATCGTCGAAATCCTCGATTTATGAAATGGATTAACTGACTATCTGATTAATTAAGTTTGTATGGAACATTCAGTGTGCGAGTCTTACTCGCACCTGCCCAATTTTTTATAACTACTGTAGCTGCATTTCGTCAGCAACGCATATGTTGACGACAGACACCGAGGTGCCGCTGAAGTCAGTGTAAAAATATAAACAGTGGCTCTATTCCCAACGAAACATCAGGCACCTAGAAACATAACTAATGAGATGACTACAACGCTGTTTCCTAAATCACACACTTATTTAGTGACAAACAAATACTCAACTTGAAGAGACGTCCAGTTTTCCTAGCATGGGACAGTCCTGCCCTGGGCTAAGTCCAGTTTCTGCACACTGAAGACTTCTATCCTACCCAGGCATTGCCGTGGCATTGTCAAGCGTTGCCGAAAAACGACGAATCCTCGAATCCTTCTCCAAAGAGGTGAGCTGCGATGAATTGGAACGGTAGCGGTGGCAGCGACTGGAGCTGGAAATTCCGACTGGTTCTCGCTGAAACTCTCGCAGGAATGCACTCCCGATCACAACCGCCGGTTAAGCTGCGGGCAGCGACTTATATAGTGGTGTGCAGAGATACGTGACGTGAAACAGATCGTCTTGGTACTGACCTCTGCAGTAGGCTGCTAGAATTTGCTGGCGCACTCGTTGCGCCTGTTGTTTCGGCCGTCCCGTGTAGCTTGTGTTTTTTGATGGAAGCCTGTCTTGCAGGGGTTGCAGCTCACGGTCACAACAACGACCAGTCGATATTTCGACTCGAGTTCGGAACCACATCGGCGCACTTACTTCCCCTACTCTTTCTTTTTATCCTCTTATATTTATTATCAATGTGTTTTGCGCCACCTTTTTATAACTATAATCATTGTAAAAATCCATGAGGTTTGAACTGTCTGTAACAGTCATTCATTGTATGCCCTTTAATATTCAGCAGGCCGCGGTGTACGAGCTGTTCTAGGCGCTTCAGTCTTGAGCCGCGCGAATGCTACGGTCGCAGGTTCGAATCCAGATTCGGGCATTGATGTGTGTGATGTCCTTAGGTTAGTTAGGTTTAAGTAGTTCTAAGTCTAGGAGACTGATGACCTTAGATGTTACGTCCCATAGTGCTCAGAGCCATTTGGACCATTTGAACCTTTAGTATTTGGCTATGTACCTGCTTACGTTGTGACTGTAGCTACCATTGGTTTTGCTGTGTTCGTCTGAATAAAGATTTATTACAAATGGTTGACACTGATTTAACAGGCAGTCAGCATCATCTTTCGTAATCTCGGACTATCTTCTCCACAATAAACGTGTGACATAAAGTCACGTAGGAGGCGAGGGACCATTCTAGTAAATATGCGTAGACCTGTAGATACGTTGGCTTTGTCGCATAAAAAGTCTCACAACAGGTAAAGAATGACTTTTTTGATCACGAAGTATGTATGACACGTTTCGGAATTATGTCCATCCTCAGAAACCTAAGTGCAAAGGTAGTATAAGGACAAAAGCGTTACCAGTTGTGTTCGTAACATGAGATGAGAGACTTATGTAGACAAATAGCCTGTCATCTCATGTTACATACAGAACTGGTAAAGCTCTTGACCTTATGCTACATTTGCACTTGGATTTCTGAAGACGGAAATAATTCCGAAACGCGTCATGCATACTTTGTGATCAATGAAATCATTCTTCACCTGCTGTTTGACTTCTTATGCGGCCTAGCCAGCTCAACAACAGACCTGTGCGTATTTACCTTCTGCATCATTCTGTAGAAGATTTAGCTATGTACATTGCACACACCAGGTATGTAAATGTTCTTTCTTTCAGCGTACGAAATACGTTTTGCCACGGTATGAATCTATGATCTGCAGGAAGGTGTAGAATGAGATTCTTTTGTGAAAATTATTAACAACTGTTGATTCAATTCAGGGCTATGATATCACGACAATAAGAAGGATGAGTAAGCATGTACGTTTTGGACCTCACCCAGTAGTAGAGGTAGTGTTTATTTTCAATAAGATGGTCTGTTAGTGGTCTGTCAGAAACAAAGCATAAACTTACGAACGTTTCGTTCCACTGTCAGTAAGAAACCAAGCAAGTAAGAAAAAGCAAGGAAATTTTCTGAGAAAATGTTCGAGAATGCAACAGTCTTCCTGGCGCCACTGTGACAAAGACCCAAAAAACTATATGCACCAGCGATGCATAACGCCCCCCTGTGAATTCAGCAGGTACTACAACGGGCAAACGCAGCACTCGTCAACAAAGAGGTGCATCGAACGCGTTAGATATGAGCTTGTGAGACTGAAAGAGAAATCACCGGTGGCAGAAAATTTCACGGACGAAGAAAATTGTCTGATATTGAAAAGACCAGTACACTGTGTGGTGCGAACAGCTATTGGGAGAGCATAACAAAGGATTCGATACGACTAACACTTTACGGCAATCTCATCAACATGAAAGAGGCTTGTCAGTTTGGTTGGACGTGGAATCCCGCTGTACGGAAAGAAAACACCCACTAGCGATCTACACGCCAACAGATCGAGTATGCCGTCACAGTACTGCCACTGACTCCCACGAACTTTTTATCAACTACTTTATACTTGTACTGCATCAGCATGAGCGCGATCGGCTACACTATCATCATCATGTGGCCTACAATACTAAAATTATTTCTTTATCGACTGATATAAAAGTTGTATGCTCGCGCCAAGCAGTGCTTGACTGCAGTTCACCGACTTCAGACTAGGGCTGTTGATATTTTTAAAAAAAATGGGAATCTGATATATCGATATTTAAAAAAGGTGCCATTAAGGGGCATCTATACATCGAAAAAATTACCATAGTCGATATAAGTACTGGAAAAAATATCGATTTATAGTGCAAACAAAGGAAAAAAATATTGGGTGGATGGTTTAAATATACTGACAGTTTTAGAGCTGTATATTTAGGTACTGATTTATTATTAGATATTCTGTACATCAACAAGCTAGCAGCCTGCTTATTCTTCTCAAAGCAAGAATTGGAAGAAAAACGATGAACATTAACGCTTGGCGATAACCACTTTTCTAACAATGGTAACTGCAGGTAAGTGGCACAATACAAGGTGTCCCATAGATCCCACGTTTGGTATCGTCACAAATCGAATTTGTATGGAACACTTCATGTCGACTTCCCTGTCTCTTCATTTCTGTCAACGCCAGCGACGTAGCTGCTGTAGTGTCAAAATTGCGTGGTGAAGTTAAACGTTTCAGTTTCTGTTGCTAGTGCCATGCGCCGATTACGTCAGCATCTCCCCCTCACACCTCTCCGCCCACCGCAAAGACCAGTCTTTCCCTTCAGATGTTTGTTCATCAGTTTCAGCAACTGTTTTTGAAGAGTCCCGATGTGAAAAAATAGCAGTCTAGTTGTGTTAAAACATGTTATTTAACGCAACTGGTGTGCTGTTTCTTCACATCGGATATCTTCTTCATCCATTCAAACCGCCACCCCCCCCCCCCCCCAAGCGCTATCGCACTACTTCTTTGTGTCATTTTACTTGCTTCACACAGTCAAAGAGAGAGACTGGACGTGATGAACGCTTAAAAAGTAGTAAGACTCCTTCACACAGTGAAAGTAAAATTATGTTTTAGTACAATTTCATAAGAACCATTTCAAACATTTATCGAAAATTGCGAAAAAGTGTAATATATAATAAAAATATCGGCATTCGATATTGCCATTTCGATATCTGTATATCATATGTTGGTGAAAAGCATACCGCCTATATCTATCGATATTCTTGGAAGAAATATCGGAATATCGATAATTTATCAGCAGCCCTTTTCCAGACACAATGTCAGAGTCCATATCATCGCCATAGTGAGACTCCACTGTGCACTGCAGCGTTCCTGCTATAACTGGCTCGACATTATAATCTGCTTTCCCCGAGAGCCATTGTGCGTCCTTATTCCAAAGTAAGCCTAACCAGACACAGCATTAGTATCACTTTCAAAGAACACACGTTCTCTTCTGAGAACTATATTCGGTGTGGAACAGTTACTGGTCGGTCATGTGAACCCCCATGACCTCCAAGCCATGGAAATGAGGTGGTTTGTGTCAGCTGCTTGTATAGAATTGACACAATAAGTAAGTCATGTCGGCGTGGAGACAAGATGAGCCCGCTCAAACGCGTGGCACTTCAGCTTGCAAAATCGCAAGGACTTTTTAAAGAATGTTAAACGGTATTTTGGCAGCTGGAAGTAATTCGATGTCGCCCAAAGCCGAATTCTTCCCTACTTAGGGTGACCATACATCCCGATTAATTGGGATTGTCCAGTTTTTTGAGGCTCAAAAATTTGTCCCAACTTTTTTTAAAAACAAGCAATTTTCCCGATTTTCAAGGATTATTTTCAGACATTTACAAAGTGGTTAAAATATTTTCCGAGTGTCGATTTTATAAACTATCAATTGAAACTGACATTCCGTACGTTGGTACCCCCTGATAATGTACAGCTTAAGCACTATAATTGTTGCATACTCTTATTTTCTTTGCTTTTGCTTGCCATTGTTGTCAGCACTCAGTACCAGTTTCGTGAAGTGCTAGCACGTCGTGGCGATGCCGAAACGAAAATCAAAGTTTTAGGAAGGGCTTCAGAGGAAATTTCCTTGCTTCACTATTACAGACAATGACTGTTCAGCAAAATGTAACGTATGTAACTGTGCTGTATCCGTGTCTCATGGTGGTGCTGCAGATCTCAAGCATTATATGGAATCAGAGAAACACAGGAAGAATCTTCGATCGGCAGGTTCCTCGCAAAAAATGACGAGATATTTTGTAATTTCAAATACATAGGAACAGAAAAACGTAGCTGCAGCAGAAGGAACCCTGTCATTCCATGTTGTTAAACACCACCAAAGCTATCGTTCTAGTGACTGCAGTGTTCAACTAAACAAAAAAAAAAACTTCCTGATTCGAAGATTGCAGAAAATGTTTCGTGTGGAAGAACAAAGTGTGAAGCAATTATCAACAATGTTATAGCTCCTCATTCCCAGAAACAGGTAAGAGCTGCTGTAAACAGTGCAAAATACTTGTCAGCATCTACTGATGCTAGCAACCACGGGCATCAGAAAATTTTTCCTGTGATAGTTCAGTATTTTTCTTTAAGTGAGGGTGGACTGCAGATGAAATTGCTTGATCGTGATGAACTGCAGAACGAAAAGTCCGAAACAATTTCCCATTATCTTTCTCATGTTATAGAGTCATTCGGTATCATCTCAAAGTGTGTTGCAATTGGTGCAGACAATACTAATTGTAATTTTGGGGGGGTCAATGAAGAAAGAGGATAATAATGTTTTCACATATCTGGAAGAAAAATTAAAAAACTCTAACATTGTTGACATAGGTGGTCCACACATGATGTTCATAACACACTTCAAAGTGCTTGTGATGTTTTATTTGTTGACATTGACTGCATTGTCATGAAGTTGTACAACCATTTTCATATTTTTTTCTATTCGTGTAGCAAAACTCACTGAATTCTGTGAATTTGTTGATGTCACTTACAAAAATTTACTTTCCTTTTCCAAAACAAGGTGGCTTTCATTGTTGCCAGCCATAGAAAGGATCTTGAAAATGTATGAACCTTTGAAATCTTACTTTTTGTCACAGTCTAACTGAAAGTGCCCTGCAATCTTAAAGAGTTTTTTCAGTGATCCTATAAATGAATGTTATTTACTTTTTGTACATTCACAAATGAGTGTCTTCCAACAATCCATTCTGAGCACTGAGAAACAGAATAATTCCATATGTGAAGTAGTAGCAGTCTTAAATAAAGCTTTTACAAGTCTAAATTCAAGGAAACATGAACATTTTGTACCACTAAGTGTAAAAAAACTGCTGAATGATTGTGATGACCAGTCTGTTAAGAAATTTGACATAGCAGTATCAACGTTTTCTGATGCTTCAGTAGACTATTTACCCTCATGGTTACAGATAATAGCTGAGTTTTCTGCATTCTCGTGGATGATGCTCACCGAACCACCAGAATGGTCAGTAGTTGAAAATACTTTAATGTGGCTAAATGAAAAGGGCATTATAGTAAATGACAGCATCTTATTTGATGAAATAGTTCATATGCAGTCATTTGTAAAACAAGTGGAAACAGACAGTGAACAATGGAATTAGTTGATGTCACATGAAAAATGGTGTAGGTTTTTCAGATCTTGCCAGTGTAATGAACAGTTCAGAGAATCGTTTAATATAGCGCAGTACTTCTTTTCACTCCCTGCCTACAAGGCAAATGTTGAAAGAGTTTTCAGCTTACTATCGTCACAGTGGAGAGATGAGAGGAATAGATTTACGGTGAGGAGCGTTAAGTGTATTTTGCAAACCTGTTTAAACTTCAGTAAATACCGTTGCACTAACTTCTATTCATACCTGTTAGGCAAACCTGATTTGCTGAATGAAATTTCTTTTTCGAAGAAATATGATCGCAGTGTGGAATCCACAAAACCATAAATTCCTTGTGTTCACTAAGAACTTTTTTGTAGTGCTTGTTACTGTATGTCCTGCTACACTCTGTGTTATAAATGTTACATTTCTTAATAAAAAATTTCTGAAAGCTTGAAATGTACTTATTTCCAGTCTTTCCATTCTTTGTTTGGTTTTGTGTACACACACACACACACACACACACACACACACACACACACACACACACACACACACATACGCGCGCGCGCGCGCGAGCGCGCGCACAAATATCAGTCAAGGCTATATTTGCAGAGGAAGAAGAAATGTTAGCATTAAAAGTGATATTTAACGAGAAATAAAAATTGTCACACTTTTTGGCCAAGAAAATGTATAAAGTTCCAATTTTGTCCGAAGAAAATATGGTCACCCTATCCGTACTTCCTAAATTTAATAAAAAACCGAATCCATAAATCTTTACGTTGTCACAAGCGCACTCTTGAGTTCTTGAAGTTGAGGAAAACAATTTGTCTAACTTTATTCGTTAATGAGATATTGTGGAAAACGTAAACATGTCGTAAAGTCCATAACATGACAGGTAGATTACTCATTCCTGACGTCACTGCAAGGTCTACATCTACATCTACGTCTACATCTACATCTACATCCATACTCAGCAAGCCACCTGACGGTGTGTGGCGGAGGGTACCCTGAGTACCTCTATCGGTTCTCCCTTCTATTCCAGTCTCGTATTGTACGTGGAAAGAAGGATTGTCGGTATGCTTTTGTGTGGGCTCTAATCTCTCTGATTTCATCCTCATGGTCTCTTCGCGAGATATACGTAGGAGGGAGCAATATACTGCTTGACTCTTCGGTGAAGGTATGTTCTCGAAACTTTAACAAAAGCCCGTACCGAGCTACTGAGCGTCTCTCCTGCAGAGTCTTCCACTGGAGTTTATCTATCATCTCCGTAACGCTTTCGCGATTACTAAATGATCCTGTAACGAAGCGCGCTGCTCTCCGTTGGATCTTCTCTATCTCTTCTATCAACCCTATCTGGTGCGGATCCCACACTGCTGAGCAGTATTCAAGCAGTGGGCGAACAAGCGTACTGTAACCTACTTCCTTTGTTGTCGGATTGCATTTCCTTAGGATTCTTCCAATGAATCTCAGTCTGGCATCTGCTTTACCGACGATCAACTTTATATGATCATTCCATTTTAAATCACTCCTAATGCGTACTCCCAGATAATTTATGGAATTAACTGCTTCCAGTTGCTGACCTGCTATTTTGTAGCTAAATGATAAGGGACCTATCTTTCTATGTATTCGCATCACATTACACTTGTCTACACTGTGATTCAATTGCCATTCCGTGCACCATGCGTCAATTCGCTGCAGATCCTCCTGCATTTCAGTACAATTCTCCATTGTTGCAACCTCTCGATACACCACAGAATCATCTGCAAAAAGCCTCAGTGAACTTCCGATGTCATCCATCAGGTCATTTATGTATATTGTGAATAGCAACGGTCCTATGACACTCCCCTGCGGCACACCTGAAATCACTCTTACTTCGGAAGACTTCTCTCCATTGAGAATGACATGCTGCGTTCTGTTATCTAGGAACTCCTCAATCCAATCACACAATTGATCTGATAGTCCGTATGCTCTTACTTTGTTCATTAAACGCCCACATCTCGTGATCGTGCGGTAGCGTTCTCGCTTCCCACGCCCGGATTCCCGGGTTCGATTCCCGGCGGGGTCAGGGATTTTCTCTGCCTCGTGATGGCTGGGTGTTGTGTGATGTCCTTAGGTTAGTTAGCTTTAAGTAGTTCTAAGCTCTAGGGGACTGATGACCATAGATGTTAAGTCCCATAGTGCTCAGAGCCATTTGAACATTTGAACATTTGTTCATTAAACGACTGTGGGTAACTGTGTCAAACGCCTTGCGGAAGCCAAGAAACACGGCATCTACCTGTGAACCCGTGTCTAAGGCCCTCTGAGTCTCGTGGACGAATAGCGCGAGCTGGGTTTCACACGACCGTCTTTTTCGAAACCCATGCTGATTCCTACAGAGTAGATTTCTAGTCTCCAGAAAAGACATTATATTCGAACATAATACGTGCTCCAAGGTCACAGCGGTTCAGCTGCCGTGTCCGTTGATGTCCGCAAGTTGGTTCAAATGGCTCTAAGCACTATGGGACTCAACTGCTGTGGTCATTAGTCCCCTAGAACTTAGAACTACTTAAACCTAACTAACTTAAGGATATCACACACATCCATGCCCGAGGTAGGATTCCAACCTGCGACCGTAGCGGTCGCGCGGTTCCAGACTAGCGCCTAGAACCGCTCGGCCGATTTCCGCAAGTCGCTGAGCTAGCTGGACGACTAATTAGCAGAGAAGCTCAGCGGGGAAAACGGGTTCACGCGTCAACAAAGGGAGGGCAACATTCGCGCATAGGGCTCCCATTGTCTTAGCGCCGTGTAATCTCCGTCTTCCTCTCCCTCTCCCCCCCCCCCCCCCCCTCTCGCTCTCTCTTTCTCTCTCGCTCTCTGCGTTTTCGTGAGTATCGGATTTCTCGCAGCGTTGTGCAGGAATGCGGACGCAGGCCACGGAGGCGCGAAGTCTATATTTAGACTCTTCGCAAGAAACTGTGTCCACCACGCTCGGCTGGAGTTAGGGGGGCACTGCCCGAGCACTCTAGGGCAGGGAAGTACGAGCTATGCAAAGCTAGAAACGTGACGGATGCGTCACACTCACCACAACTCTTTGATGACGGGACGGCATCACGATTTGCAAGTATCTTGACATCTTTAGTTTATTTCATTTCTGTCAGTGATATTTTCCTAATTCTAGAACTTTTACGTTTTGCGCAAGTCACGAGGTTGCCATGCACAAGTGTATACACTATTGGACCGATAATAACTCGCCACCGCATACAAACCGTACCGCTAAATTTCTAGGAAAGTATAAAAAAGACATTATGTGTAAAAGTACGCGAAATACTGATTGAAAGGAGAAACATCAGCAGGAATATACTTGTACTTACATGTAAAACTTAAGTTCGTACCGTAAACATTTGTTCTAACGTACGATACATCACATGGGCACCTGAAAATCGCCAACATATTTTGTTTTATTCTCCTCCTCACTCTCAGTACCAATATTAATTTCATCAGTCATACTCTCACGCCTTTCATTTTCTTAATTCATTTCCCACACTACGTTATTCTCACTGCCATCCGACTCATTCGATATGCAGCACTTCTTGGACACCCTGATGATAAATTCTGATGTCGAGGACGATGAAGCAAGAGCCCACTAGCATAGAAGGGTCACTGACCTCCCCTTAATCTTACCAGACGGTGTAAGGGCACGATATTCTTCCAGGAGCCAATATGAATATATTTTTTCGGAGGTTGCCATTGAACGGCTTGTTTACGGCCACATCTACCACCTGTTGTTTTGAAGTCACCCCTGTGGGTACTACGGAAATGTCTGTCTTTTTTTGTGGCGAGTTTTTCTTTTACTTTAGCAGTTAAACGTCCCTTAAAAGCTCCCAAAACCAGCATGGCTTTCGTAGCAAGCAGTGCTCCAGTAGATAGCTAATCAACAATAAGTTGTATTTTTATCCAATCCTTTTCTTGGCAGCGAATCACTAAGCCCGTAGAACAATTTTTTGTGGCATACTTTTTCTCTTCAGAATGGCATATCAGGGTAACTTTCCCCTATTAGCTGTAACAGCTATGTTGTTGTTGTTGTGGTCTTCAGTCCTGAGACTGGTTTGATGCAGCTCTCCATGTTACTCTATCCTGTGCAAACTTCTTCATCTCCCAGTACCTACTGCAGCCTACATCCTTCTGAATCTGCTTAGAGCTAACATCACATTTATCCTACTTTTTTCCTTTCCGATTCCTCTTAAGGGGGAATGTAATGGACCTTGGTCCAAGAAATCGGTTTTTCAAACATAGAATTTTCTTGGTCTACACATTTTAATCTGTTTTGTGTGGGAATTTTATCGTGATAGCAATTTTAGAAGTGCCTTTAAATTGTTAAACTGATTAACTCTGCACTGGTGGCCACTCCAGTCTTTTCCGACATTTGGGAAACTGCTTGCTTCAGCGGAATTTTTGTCAGTGTGAAGCCTATTTTCTTTCGATATATTTGGCTGAGATCTATATCTCTGGCTGACATCTATATCTTTGCCTGAAAACTTTCTTGCATGTAGTTTATTTAAGTTAGTAGGTGGAAGGTTGAATTCGCAAGCCTTTACGTGGAAGTCAAGATTTATGCATAATGGGTGGTGGAAAAACTGTGTTTAGGAAACGGAGATTTCATGGAAATTGGTTTATCAACAAAAGAGGAAGTAGCTCGAAATGAAGAACATATGTTCTCAGCTTTAGCATCGAAACTTGGGACAGGAGAATTGTACAGGTGCGTGAATGATGTTGATATGGATTCCACTGGATTCAGACATTGATTTAGAGCTTCTCTGCCAGGCTATAAAGTTTTCATGTTCATGTGTTAGCTGTAAAAATACACGGGGCTGATTGTTGTTGAAGAAAGAAGAGTGAGAATGGGTTGTGATTTTAAATTAATTTGTAATTCGTGTGGCTATGAATTCATCGTGCTGTCTCTAGTCATGTATGTAGTTTAGAGGTTTTACTTCCACAGAATTTATTCCCAGTTATCCCCTTATTTTATTATTTGGAATGTTATCTGTTGATTACATCATTCTACTGTTCTTAAGACTCTCATTTAAGCAGCCTACATCTTGTTTCTCTCGGCTTGTGTCAACGTCTGTATTTCGGATCCATAGAAAAGAGAAGGCACAGCCATTACCGTGCAGAACTTTATTGGTGTTCCTTTTCTGGTTTCAATTTTTAGGTTTCTGTTTATTGTACCAGATATTTGGTTCAAATGGCTCTGAGCACTATGGGACTTAACATCTGTGGTCATCAGTCCCCTAGAAGTCAGAACTACTTAAACCTAACTAACCTAAGGACTTCACACACATCCATGCCCGAGGCAGCATTCGAACCTGCGGCCGTAGCGGTCACGCGGTTCCAGACTGAAGCGCTTAGAACCGCACGGCCACACCGACCGGCCCCAGATATTTGCTGGAACATGGGTGATTTGTTTCTTCAATTATTTCCATACTTAAACTGGCACAAGTGCTTAAGCAACTCGTGACTTGTACTGAAATAGTATCACTGTTTACAGTATTGGTTCTAATAGTACGAAGGTTTTTTTGGTTAGATTTGTGGAAATTTTAAAATTTTAATTCTCACATAGCTTCTGTAACATACATACGAGGGGCGAACAATAAGTAATTTTTGTAACAGCTGGTAATTTTTATTAAGAATTCCAATACATCATATTGGTCCCCACTCTTGGTTACAAAACCTGTTTTTCAACGTAATCTCCGTTCACAGCGAAGGCCTTATGCAACCTTACTGCCAGAGTCTGTATGCCCCCATGGTAACAATGGTCTGCTGCTTCAGTTATCTCCTAGTCACAAACATAATTCTTCCCGCGGGGTGCATCCTTCATTAGACAAAACAGATGGATGTCGGAAGGCGCGAGATCCGGGCTGTTGGGTGGATGAGGAAGAACAGTCCAATGAAGTTTTACGAGCTCCTCTCGGGTGTGCAGACTTACGTGAGGCCTTGCGTTGACATGGAGAAGGAGAAGTTTGTTTGCATTTTTATGACGATAAACACACTGAAGACGTTTCTTGAATTTCCTGATGGAAGGTCAGTATATTTCCGAGTCCATCGTTGCACCAAGATGGAGGGCATCAAGCAGAATAATCCCTTCAGAGTCCCAGAAGGCGGTGATCATAACTTTATCAGCTGAGGGTGCGGCTTTGAACTTTTTCTTCGGAGGAGAGGTGGTGTGGCGCCACTCCAAGGATTGCTGTTTTGTTTCTGGTTGGAATTGTTGAACCCATGTTTCGTTGCCTGTGTCGATGTTCGACAAAAAATTGGTACGATTAGACTCGTAACGCGAAATCAATTACCGACTGATGGTCCTTCATTGCTATTTATGGTCTTCTGTTAGGCGTCGAGGAAACCAGCGATCATACAACTTTGAGTGCTCAAACTGTCGGACGAGATTGTCAGTTCTACCAACAGCTGAGCAGCGACGTGTTTGATTGCGATGCGTTGATCATCTCGAATGAGAGTGTCCGCACGTTTCAACACTGCAGGAGTTCCAACACAGACAGGTTTGAGCGACCTTCTTACTATGATATCAGGATTTTCACCCAACAACTCACTGTGTCTTTGCTCACTGCCAGGTCTCCGGAGACGTTCTGGAAGCGCCTATGAATAACATCGATGTTCCGGTTTTCCGCAAAACGAAACTCAATGACAGCTCTCTGTTTGGAATGCACCATTACAGACGCCATTTTGAAGGATGCGTATAGCGCCGCCACCTGTCGGAACTTCGTGAAACTATAGGGGCTCAAGTATGAATTTTCCACGATGTTCCAAAACAAATTCCGCATTTTTTTCAACGGAAATTGGAGGAGAAAAAAAGTGACGTATTATTTACTGGACAAGCTTCGTACTACTCTTCACAGCTCTTCTTCTGTTTTGCTTGTAATAATCCGATCATCGACATATAGCATCGTCTTAATAGTGAAATTTGACAGAATACAAACTCCTCCGTTAATTTTATACATTCAGTCTCTAAGAAAACCATTAATGTAAATTGTGAACGATACTGGAAACAAGCTACGACCCTGCCTTATACCTTGGATTTCATGATACCAGATATCTATGCTAATAATGTTAGAAGATTATTTTCTACAAAACAGAACTATTCAGGGACCCAGCAAGCAAAACCATAATGTTTCAAAATCGGCCTCAGTCCCACCAGCCTCTGTACTCGTAGCGATATTATGAAAGAAAAGGCGGTGTTACGTAGTATTAGCGTAATGTTTCCTTCGGTTATGTAATTTTCTGTTTCGTATGCCAGCAGATAAAATTATAGCTAGTGCAGTGGGCGTGTAAGTGTGCTGTGACATTTTTATATGTGCAAACGACACATAAACAAAGGAAAAGAGTATATAATGCGGACAAATGTAGGAAACACCCAAGTGAAAAAGTTACATCGTGCTATCGTTGCGAAGAAAGACACTGGCATATGTAAAATCCTTAAGGTACTCAGGAACTGTGGGGGTGGAAAACAAAATATGTGTAGTGGAAGAAACAATAAGTAGAATATCGGTTGGTAAAAGACCTTTTCAAAGAGTGAAAGGACTGTTTAGAGAAATAGGAATTCCAATTGAAGAGATTCGCCAGGTGTTTCTTTGTCGTGCAGCACGACACGGCAGCGAATTGTGGATAGTCGAAAAGAGAGGCGAAAAATACGTGGATTGATTTGAAATATCTTGACTCGGCTATAAATTAAAAAAAAGAAAAAGTCCTACATGAAAAAAGTTCCAGGGCCGGATGTGAGAGGGAAATGACTCTTTGGATGCTGAATAACTTTAAAAAATTGTCGAAGTTGCTAGCAGATTAAGGAAGGGGTACGTGGAGAACGCCCCACTCGATGTATATCGTGAGACAGATACTGCAAAGAAGAATGGAGAAATGAGTCTTAATTATGTTGTGTATAATATCGAAACTGCTGTGTGTCAGACATGTAGCTTAACTTTCCTAGTCATTATGTAGCACGGGAGAGTACATCCATTCGTATTGAAAATGTAGAAAGTAACTGTTCAAAAGTACTCAAGTAGCAACTGGTGCTGCTAGCCAGTGTAAAGTATACTCGAGTTTCGAGTTCTCTTGTGTTTTGTCTTGGTCTTGCTCCTGGTGAGTGTCTGTAGAAAAATGACTTTGCTCTTACGAGACTGTTTAGTGGCACATGATATGAAATTATGTGACGAAAAAGTACCAATAAAAAAAAAAACAAGTCAAGTAGTATTGCTGACTGTCTATTGTTAATTAGCCGTTGGATTCTAAAGTATCAAATTATAGAAACTGCCAATGATTTTTCTGAGGCTCCCTCTGAACGTGGTATGCACTATATGATCTAAAGTATTCGGACACCTGGTTGAAAATGACTTACAAGTTCGTGGCACCCTCCATCGGTAACGCTGGAGTTCAATATGGTGTTGGCACACCCATAGCCTTGATGACAGCTTTCACTCTCTCAGGCATACGTTCAATTAGGTGCTAGAAGGTTTCTTGGGGGATGGCAGACCATTCTTCACAGAGTGCTGCACTGAGAAGATATATGGATGGTCGGTGAAGCCTGGCACGAAGTCGGCGTTCCAAAACATCCCAAACGTGTTCTACAGCATTCAGGTTAGAACTCTGTGCAGGCCAGTCCATTACAGGGATGTTATTGTCGTGTAACCACTCCGGCGCAGGCCCTGCATTATGAACAGCTGCTCGATCGTGTTGATAGATTCAATCTCCATCCTCGAATTGCTCTTCAACAGTGGGAATCTAGAAGGTGCTTAAAACATCAATTCAGGACTGTGCTGTGATAGTGCCACGCAAAATAACAACGAGTGCAACCCCTCCCCCCCCATAAAAAATACAACCACACCATAACATTACTATTGGCACTATACACGCTGGCAGATGACGTTCACCGGGTATTCGCCATACCCAAACCCTGCCATTGGATCGCCACATTGTGTGCCGTAAGCTGTCATTCCACACAACGTTTTCCCACTGTTCAATTGCACTTTCTGGCGTGATGTATCTATTATGAGCAGCCGCTCGACCATAAAATCCACCTCCCGCCTAACTGTCATAGTACTTGAACTGCATCCTGATGCAGTTTGGAATTCCTTTGTGATTGTCTGGATAGATGTCTGCCTATTACACATTAAGACCCTCTTCAACTGTCGGAGGACTCTGTTAGTCAACAGACGTGGTCGGCCTGTACGCTTCTGTGCTGGACGTGTCCCTTCATGTTTTCACTTCATTATCACATCGGAAACAGTGAACCTAGGGATCGTGTGACACAAGGGACACCCAATCACCTGATCACGTTCGAAGTTCGTGAGCTCCGTGGAGAGCTCCATTCTGCTCTGTCACGATGTCTAATGGCTACTGATGTCGCTGATAAGGAGTACCTGGCAGTAGGTGGCAGCACAATGCACCTAATATGAAAAACGTGCGTTTTTGGGGATCTCTGGATAGTTTTTATCACATAGTGTAGGTATCTGGGAGGATAAGGGCATGTTAGGAAGGTTACCTTCAATTTCTTGCCCGAGAATTAAGAAAATCTGCACAACAAACCAATCACAGGCTGTTTGTCCGGCTGGTTCTATGAAATACAGAAAGCGTGCTTGAGGATATTCAGGGGCGCACATTTCATTACTTTTGTTTTCGTTGGCGAGGAGGAGAGGTCTGGGGAAGATCAATCGAGGCTGCAACCGACGAAAAGCTGAAATTTACAATAAAATCACGGATATTGTTTGATAATATCAAATTAAAAGCTTGACTCAAATTTTATTTTGTAATGTGAACACTACCTGAAAAATTAAGATATCTGTTTTATTCGTCACATTTATATAGACATAATTATTTAAATGAAAATAAATTTTTAATATAACATGTTTTTAAATTTGACTAAAAAGTGTAAGAAAATTTCTCCTCGCCCCCACACCGATTCCTAATCCCAAGCAGAGAGCCCTGAAAATTTGTGACCGTGAACTTCTCATAGGTGTGGAAATGCGTGTAAGATTTAAAACGAGAAATGCCTGCAATAGATGAAATATTCTTGCATCGGCTATATACTGCATACGCCCCACGTTTTTCGTTTTAGATCCTACAGTTATTTTCATAACAGTTGAAAATTCACAGTCACAAATTGTCAGGGCTTGCTGGGTGTGGTTAAGAACCTGTATGGGGCGAGAAGAATTTTTTTTATATTTTTTAGTCCGAAATAAAAATCTGTATATTAAAAATTTATTTTAATTTTAATTATTACTTTTCGCTTTTTAGTTCGTAACACAAATGCTTACTTTAATGGAATTTGTGTTATTACATTATACACATGCTCATCCCTGTCTGGACCAGATGTTCAAATAAAAAAGTCGGAAGCAAGAGGTAGGTGGTGGAATCTCCGACAATTATTAAACAGACTGAAGAATCTTTTCAGTCACCGTATGAAGAAGTGGGTATTACAGCAAAAGATGAACCAAGTTATCGGATCAGATCTTGATTTTGAGGTTATGAATATGACAAGAAAAATATTTTGAGGAGAAAACTTGATCTGACTTCGTCCGAAGTTTTTTCACTCCGATACGTACCTATCATCTTTTGTGGCACAGAAAAGTCATTTTCTTTGTACAAAAATGTTTTTCCTGCTAAACGCATAAGCTGAAGTGAAGAAAATATGGAGAAATTGCTTGCTGTGTCCGGTTTTAGAAGAAATCAAAAGTAATTATAGAACTGAATTTTTATATCTCATATCTTTTTTTTGGCGCCTCATTCTGCATGTTTAATGATATGAACACTTTACATTCATAGAGTACATGGAAATCCGAGCTTTACTGATAAGAAACGGTAAGTCAGATCTTGATGAGTAACTATCTAAAATCGGGGTTAATTTCCAACCAAGAAATACCAAGAGGCAAGCCAGACAAAACAAGCTAAAATATGAAATTTAAATACTGAAACAACTAAGGAAGAAAATTTAACGCCAAATTCTAACCAAAAATCCGAGAAACTGGGAACAACTGAAACAATCTCTTGTTCAAACAGCAAAAGAAACAATTTTGTTAACTGAAATGAAGAGAAATGAGTGGTGGAATGTGATGAAACAGTCGTAGAAGTCAAAATGCAGAGGACAAATAGAATAAAGACAAGAACACTGCAAAACAAGATAAGATTTATTTAAACTATGAAGGAAACAGCCAAACTGGTCAGGAATAAAATTAGAGCAAGTAAATTATGGCTTCAAATGAACAATACTAGAACTTTCTATCCAACCCAAAAGAGATTTAAGCAAAGACAACCTTGATCCATCCACCGCATAAAGCAGGTGATAAAACCAATGTGAACAACTACATAGGCATTCCTCATTTAACAGTTATTTACAAAATGTTGTAAGAAGTCTTAGTAACTAGGGTAGAATTCCACACTAATGTGGTTTAGAGAAAAAAATGCTGTATATAAAAAAGATTTAAAAATTTCGTAATCACTTTTGTTGAATTCAGAAAAGTATATGACTCAGGAAGCCACTGTTTGCAATTTTCAACGAACTAGATTTAGGTAGCAAAACCACATGACTAGTTAACTAAATGCCAACAAACACCCTTTCTAAAGTGGAATTTAGAGGTGAAATTTCTAGAAGTTTTGAGATTAACTCTGGGGTCAGACACAAAGGTCCCCGCTGTGTTCTAGAACTGTCAGAAAGTAATGGAGTATGTTTTTAAGAGAAAGTCAGATCAATGAGGGAGTTATTATTGCTTTCATCGTCTTAAGCTAATTGCAATTAATTAAGCAGAATTTTACATCAGACGCTTTTCGCTTGTATTTACAAAGCATCTTCTGTGCTCATTGATGTTTCTGCCTCTTGCTCATATATTCTGCAAACTACTACTTTTTCCTTTGTTGTTATGTATGCCACGCAGTTTTTTCCGACCTCAGCCTTCGCTGACAACAAAGGAAAAAGCAGTGGTTTTCAGAATATGTTACCAAAAGGCAGAAACATCCATGACGACAGAGAAGTCTCGTAAACAAAAGTGAAACGCGGCTGATGTAAAATTCTCTTTAATCAATTGTAGCACGCTTAAGACGGTGAAGCCAATAATAGCTGGTTTTAACAGCTGCTGTGGAAGATGTTCATGTACACAAACAGACAATGACGGAGTTAGGTTGTATTACAAAAGAGATAACCTGGGAATAGTCTATGTAGCGTTTGCAGGCAACCTAGCTATTTATTTCAGATTTAATGGAAACGGCCACTGAATCGACAGAACTGAAAGAACAAGCTGGAAAAGAAGGCTTAAAAATCTCACTTTTGAAACTCAAAATTATAACAAACATTGAGGCAGTCCCCAAGATAAAACAAAATAAAGAAAAAATCAGCGAACTAGCAAAGTCTTGTATACTGAAGAAGTAATTGAATAAAACATTTCATAGAAAGAAGCCATTAATGCAAGAGTTAATAAGATCAAAACACCATACTGCTACACTAAGGAGGTATATACAATGTAATACGAAATCAGTATGCCGCACCATAAAAAAAAGGAGAGAGAGAGAGAGAGAGAGAGATAAGAGTAGGAAAAGAAGGAATGTTTTCTATTGCCACATCGATAGGATAAAACTCAACAGACATACAAAAGAACTGTTCATTTATTTCGGTGAATTAGAAATGTATAACACGTGGTGCAAAGAAGTTAAAAGGGATACAGAAGGACTCCGAATTACTGCACAAGATATTGAGGAAGACTGTCGCTCAGAAAAAAGTTGCAACATTGCCAAGGTTTCCATGAATGACTCAAGCAGAGTACTGTAGCCACTTGGACAGAACAAAGAAGAGCGAAACATGAAGAAATGTGTAAGAAAAGAATGAGGAAGCAGTTGAAATACACGACCGTAAAAGTGTAAGAACAAATGCTGTAGCTGATAACAAAAACTCAAAATAAAATTTAGTACTAAATATTAAATGTTACATAAGAACTGCGTTTGAAACTGATTAAAAATTTGGCGAAGATTGTTTGGTTATTTTGAAGCTACAACTGAACTATAAAATTAAAGTTTTAATTGAGTTTTGGAGAGCATTGTGATGAGAACTGATAATTACACCAATATCTCTAACACAAAAAAGAACTGAAGATTTTGTTTACTATTAGGATACGTATAGGCTGCCAAATGTTCAAAATTCATCTCTTATATTCCTTTTCTGTTTCTGGATACTTGATATTAGCCAGTAAAATTTGGCGATTAGTCAAACTAGCGAATAAAAATTTCAAAGGAGAGTTGTCGTTCTTATGATATAACTGTTTCGTAGACGACGCGCTACCCGTAAGTTTGCATCCCTCAAGTGAGAAATGCTTCGCCAAGACAACTCTTCAGTCAGTTGAATGTCGCACTTCGACAGATTTACACGAAGTGCAGTGGTATCAATTTCTAATGAATCAGGTACGGTTTTGTGTCACAGCGTCAGAATAATCTTGGCTATGCTGATGGCTTTTTGTGTCGGGGAGGGGGGGGGCTGGGGGGGCCTCTGCCCCCCGCATAGTTTTTCCTCACTCCCAGTCCCTCTCCCTTATGGGCGGTGCTGAACTTGACGTCTGTAAGCGGAATGTCCATAGCGCCCGGAAAGCACGCAAGGTCTCGGAGAACGTGGGTCTCGGCATCGTATCCTGTGGCGACAGCAGACACGTCCGCTTCTACGGGCCGCGCCGCTCTGGGCAACTCGAGGCGCGCCCGATATCGAAAACTGTCTTCCAGATCGATAATTGATCGGGCGCACGTCACGGCACGTAATGTTGCTAGTGGCAACGATGCGGAAATGCCGACACAACCTCAATATTGTTAAGTGGTAGCAAAAACTTTAGAACATCGATAAACACGACCGGACGGGAGGATCCTGTTTCGCAGTTCGTTAGACCTTTCGCCTAGCTTCCCCCTTACCCGTTTCATCTACATACTCTGCAAACTATTCGGAATGTTTGTTAGAGTGTACTCCCACAGCGCCATGTAACAGGGTTTCCTCTCGTTTCATTATTTACCTGTATCTGCATTTCCATGCATGCTCAGCAACCCACATGGCAGAGGGTACTTTCATTGTGGCATGTAGCAGGCATTCATCTCTTTCCAGTTTTCATCTTATAACCACACCCTCTTGGATGGACTACTAAAACTTCATGCCTGAGCGTCTAGTGAGTACTCCTAATATTACATTTACTATTTAATGTTGCAAGAGATGTTACATTAGAACTTAACTAAATCCTTCGTCAACGTCTAGGTGAAAATTAAAGATAAGACTCTTCATCATATTACGATTAATCCGGTCTTTTTGTTTTAAATATTGAAGCACTTAGTCGAGGTTAAACGATATTTTTTATTTCGACGTTTTCTCATCACTCGATTTGATGAATATTTGTTCACAAAATCACAACATACAGTTTTTACGAACGGAAAAGACGTTTGCAGAACACTTTTTAAGACATTCTACATGTGCGGCATCAGTTATTACAATCGCAGCCTGACTGGCCTACCTTGACAGTTAACAGGAAGTGTGATCTTTGGCGTGCATTTCTATGTACATAGAAACAGTGGTGATTCCAGAATGTTCTACAAAATTAAATGCATCAAGTTAATAATTTACACAATTACTGCTTTTTGCAACAGTGACAAATTTAAGTGAAACTGCATTTTTATCATGTGCTAAATTCTCAGAAATACAACTCAGACAAAAGGTATGTATACGTAAAAAAGATTTCTATAGCCTTGATCACATAAATTCTTCTTTATTTCTGAAAACCGTTTTGGACAAATACAACTCTCATCTTCTAGTCTTCAAAAATTTTTTGTTACAAAATATCTTAATTGTGAGTTATTACCTCATACCATGTTGTCACTATTGTGTATGAAATGTGGCACGTTATACATAGGTTTGTCAGAAATAAAACATTTACACTTAACAAGCAGCCATTTCCGTATACGTAGCGCTCACAGATGACTCTTAAGTCTTAAAAAATCACAATATAAAGTAAAATGGACATTTGAACATCCTTTAAGTTTACGTCACATGTTCCACACATTGATGATCCACCTTAGACCAGGTATATGGAGCAAAGCACCAGATAAAGTTTTGCACAACTACGTGCTCTATTTTGAATCTAGGTTACTGTAATGTGAAATCTACAGGACAACTAATTTTCGTACAACATTAGCACTCAAAAACAGAAAAAATACTGGTCTTACGATATGGACAAATTTGGAACGGATACAGTTTCGAGAATGCTCCACTGTGTTGGTAATTATATGAAAACATGATTCTGATACTTTGTAGCCGAAAATCGGAATAAACGATACCAGAAGAAATTGGGATCGCAAACTTGGGTTGACCCAGGAAGTTACCATATCTTGGTTTGTTACAGTCTGTATATGCAATTACATCCGTGCTTGAAAACCACTGCGATGGCCCCTGGTAAGGGTACATCCGAATGGAAGTCGTATCAGATTTTCTTCCAGTTACGTTCAGAAATGTGGGCGGGACGAGTAGCTGCTGAAATGCCTCTGTGAGCGCAGTCATTAATCTAATCTTGTACTCGCGGTCCATATGGTAATGATACATATTGAGTTGCAGTAAATTCTCATCCCAGAATCCTCATACATTTGAGGTTCCTCGGTCTTTTTAACTAGACTTTCGCGAGACAGTTGGCGTCTATTTCAGGTCGTCTGCCAGTTTAAGTTTTGCGGGATTATAGTCCTTTAAAGTAACCTATGACCATTTGCACTGCCCGTTTTTCTAAACTTTCAACATCCCCTGTTAGATCAATTAGGTATGAATCCCCCCACTCCAGCCCACCCAATGTATTAGGGATATTCTAGTAATGATCTCACGGCTGTTTTGTTAGCAATCTGCTTCGTAGACAAACCATACTTTCCCAGAAAAATACCAATGTGCAGAAGTCTGCCACCTGCACTACCTACGACTGAGCTTGTGTGATCATAATTTTTCATGTGTCCTCAAATTGCTACACCAAATGTTTTTCTTCAGTTAACACTCGATATTTTTTTAATGTATTCCAGTCATTTTACCCACATGCAGTACTTCCTTTACTGTTTCAGTTAATAATAAAATGAACCATAAATTTCAGTGGACATTGTTGTTCTGGTTGGTACATGTTACAGTCACTATAACGTACTCATTCACTTTATTTTTTGCTCGATAGCTTTGTAGTTCCGAAAATAAATTTTGTTGCAGCCTTTACACATTAAGTTGGGCGTAATAAAATAGTCTCTGAAAGCCTTCCACGAAGACAGAGATTGTTTGAAGTACCTCTGCGAGATCGTACATGTGACAAAAAAGTTCTGTTCGAACTTTGAATCAAAACTGACTGCAAGCGTGGGGGATACTTCAGTATCATAAGATGACCAATTCTTCGGAAATCACTGTGTCACTTCACGCTTTGTGTCAATTGCTGAATAACTAAGACTATTATATAGGTAAATAGATCCGCCCTGAACTCAATGCCATTTTCATACAGAAGTTGATCAAATAGAGCACCTGTAAGAACAGTAAGTTATTTAGTAGACCGTTACACACATCGTCACAGATTATGAAGCCAGGTGGTGCAATCATGGGAAATCAGCACATCAGACGCCAGAAAGCTAAACCCACGAGGGGAGGGGACGACACAACAGCATCGGTGGCGTCACAACAGAACAGACAGAGAAGCTTAGGTGGATGCAAGAGTAAAGTTGGGAGTATGAATGAGCTGTAGAAATATTGAAATTGTTAACACTTACAGACAAATTCCAATGGAAATTCCATTTTTAAAAGCAGAGGAGGCAACGGACAGGTGGAAAGAGTACACTGAAGGACTCTACGAATGGGAAGACCTGTCTGACGACGTGTCAGAAGAAGAAACAGTAGTCGGCAGCGAAGACAGACGGCATCCAGTATTAGAATCCGAATTCAAAAGAGCTTTGGGAGACTTAAGATCAAATAGGCCAGAAGGAATAGATAACATTCCATCGGAGTTTTTCAAACCTTTGTGGGAAGCAGCAACATAACGGCTGTTCACGTTGCTTGTAGAAATATGAGACTGGTTATATATTATCAAACTTTCGGAAAAACATCGTCCACCCAATTTCCAAGACAGTAAGAACCGACAAGAGGTTGACAAGAATCATATGCAGAAGAATGGAAAAGAAAACTATTAGATGACGCCCAGTTTGGCTTATGAAAGGCAAAGGCACCATAGAGGCAGTTCAGGCGTTGCAGTTGATAATGGAAGCAAGAGTGAAGGAAAATAGAGACACGTTCATTTGCCGACCTGCAAAAAGCATTCGACAATGTGAAATGGTGCACGATGTTCGAAATTTTGAGAATAACAGAGGTAAGCTATAGGGGAAGACGGGAAACATAGAACATGTGCAATAACGAAGAGGGAACAATAAGAGTGGGAGACCAAGAATGAAGTGCTCGGATTAAAAAGAGTGTAAGGTAGGAAGTACTCTTTCGCCCCTAGTGTTCAATCTACACATCGATGAAGCAGTGAGGGAAATTAAAAAAAGGTTCAAGGATATCAATGATAAGATTCTCTGATAATATTGCTATCGTCAGTGAGAGTGAGGAAGAAATAAAGAATGTGCTGAATGGAATGAACACTCTGATGAGTAAAAATATGAACTTACAGTAAATCGAAGAAAGAAGGAGTAATGAGAAGTAGCAGAAACGAGAACCGCGAGAAACTTAATATCAGCATCGGTGATCACAAAGTGGACGAATTTGCTATCTATGGAGCAAAGTAACCCATGACGGACGGAGCAAGGAGGACAAGAAAAGCAGACGAGCACTGGCAGATAGGGTATTCCTGGGCCAGAGAAGTCTGCTAGTATAAAATATAGATCTTAATTTGAAGAAAACATTTCTCAGAATGTATAGCAGCGTATGGAAATGACACATGGACTATGGGATAACCGGAGCAGAAGAGAATCGCAGCTTATGAGATGTGGTGCTACAGAGGATTGTTGAAAACTGGGTGGATTGGTAAGGTAATAAACGGGACGTGGTGCAAAGGATGGGAGAGGAAAATAACATACGGAAAACACCGACAGCAAGAAGGGGCGAGATGATAGAACATCTGTTAAGACAGCAGGGAATAACTTGCATGATACTAGAGGGAGCTGTAGAGGGTAGAAACTGTAGACGAAAACGGAGACTGGTACATATCCAATAAACAATTGTGGACGGTAAGTTGCAAGTGCTACTCTGAGATGAAAAGGTTGGCACGGGAGGGAAATTAGTGGCGTGCCGCATCAAACCAATCAGAAGACCTATGCCCCTCTAAAATGGAGAGACAGAATACTGAAGGCATAAGATAGCAGTGACTATTGGATAAGAAAATTGTTGGAGAAGTTTTCATTTTACAATGCGCTGAACAGAGTGGATTAATGTGATGCAGTAAATGTAACGGCTTATGATAACAGGTGGTGCCAAAAACAACAATTTTGAAATAATAAGTGATAAGTCCAAAGGATGACCTGTACGAGATCGTGCTGAAAACCAGTGCCTCAGAATTTTTTATGTGAAAACTCTTAAGGCTTTTGAAAGAAAACAAACGATATTATCATTCTACATCTTCATTCTTCCTGCTACATATTTTTTTGCTACCCTCTGCCACTGGAGGGATCCGAACTGTACCCTCTAACATGGCGGTGTGTAACTTAACTTTGTCGATTGCTGTGATTAAGTTTGAATTAGAATAGTTCTTTCACACATAGAACTCCCTTCGACATGAAAGTGCCAGACAACATACGAGAGTTGCGTATCTCTAACAATCCGACGCCTTGGGTTGTTGTAATCGATCATCCTCAAACAATCCCAGCTTCACCTCATCGAATTTGTATCTATTTCCAAAAGTTAAAGACAGCTTCGAGAACTTCAGTTTGATATTGACGAAACGGTTCAGGCAGAGTTGAGGTTGTGGCTCTGTCAAGTCAACAAAGTCAAACATTCTGTAGTGACGGCATCAAAAAACTGGTCTCTCGTTGCAACAAATGTATTATTCACCAGGGTGACCATATCGAGAAATAAATAACGCTTTTTTATTTGAAAATATTTAAGAGTTTTTCACATAAATGGTTTGGGGACATTACTTTTCAGGTTTATTATTTCGTCTAATCTCTTACATTCAAAGCAACCTCAAGGAAAGATCTACGTACTCAAACTGAGCTCACTATCATCTTAAAGATAACAAAGACACAATTATACGCATGTGTAGCAGAGTAGTTATTTCCTGGTAAAAACGTGAGCATTTCAGTGATGAGAGTTAAAAGTTTGAACGAACCACACTCTGTCAATAACAAGTAATGGTCGTCAGATAACATCTACATCTACATGACTACTCTGCAATTCACATTTAAGTGCTTGGCAGAGGGTTCATCGAACCACAATCATACTATCTCTCTACTATTCCACTCCCGAACAGCGAGCGGGAAAAACGAACACCTAAACCTTTCTGTTCGAGCTCTGATTTCTCTTATTTTATTTTGATGATCATTCCTACCTATGTAGGTTGGGCTCAACAAAATATTTTCGCATTCGGAAGAGAAAGTTGGTGACTGAAATTTCGTAAAAAGGTCTCGCCGCGACGAAAAACGTCTATGCTGTAATGACTTTCATCCCAACTCGTGTATCATATCTGCCACACTCTCTCCCCTATAACGTGATAATACAAAACGAGCTGCCCTTTTTTGCACCCTTTCGATGTCCTCCGTCAATCCCACCTGGTAAGGATCCCACACCGCGGAGCAATATTCTAACAGAGGACGAACGAGTGTAGTGTAAGCTGTCTCTTTAGTGGACTTGTTGCATCTTCTAAGTGTCCTGCCAATGAAACGCAACCTTTGGCTCGCCTTCCCGACAATATTATCTATGTGGTCCTTCCAACTGAAGTTGTTCGTAATTTTAACACCCAGGTACTTAGTTGAATTGACAGCCTTGAGCATTGTACTACTGAATTTATCGAGTAATCGAATTCCAACGGATTTCTTTTGGAACTCATGTGGATCACCTCACACTTTTCGTTATTTAGCGTCAACTGCCACCTGCCACACCATACACAATCGTTTCTAAATCGCTTTGCAACTGATACTGGTCTTCGGATGACCTTACTAGACGGTAAAATACAGCATCATCTGCGAAAAATCTAAGAGAACTGCTCAGATTGTCACCCAGGTCATTTATATAGATCAGGAACAGTAGAGGTCACAGGACGCGTCCCTGGGGAACACCTGATATCACTTCAGTTTTACTCGATGATTTGCCGTCTATTACCACGAACTGCGACCTTCCTGATAGGAAATCACGAATCCAGTCGCACAACTGAGACGATACCCCATAGCTTCGCAGCTTGATTAGAAGTCGCTTATGAGGAACGGTGTCAAAAGCTTTCCGGAAATCTAGAAATACGGAATCAACTTGAGATCCCCTGTCGATAGCGGCCATTACTTCGTGCGAATAAAGAGCTAGCTGTGTTGCACAAGAGCGATGTTTTCTGAAGCCATGCTGATTACGTGTCAATAGATCGTTCCCTTCGAGGTGATTCATAATGTTTGAATACAGTATATGCTCCAAAACCCTACTGCAAACCGACATCAATGATATAGGTCTGTAGTTAAATGGATTACTCGTACTACCCTTCTTGAACACTGGTGCGACCTGTGCAATTTTCCAATCTGTAGGTACAGATCTATCGGTGAGCGAGCGGTTGTATATGAGTGCTAAGTAGGGAGCTATAGTATCAGCGTAATCTGAAAGGAACCTAATCGGTATACAATCGGTATACATCATAGCAAAAGACACAAAAATCAGTCGCGTACATAAACATTTAAAAATTTGACAGCCAATTCAATAAAATAACGTTATGATGTATATTTGGCGATCAAAACGTTTCTGTTAGAAGTCCGTATAGTCCAAAATCCGTCTGCCAATGAGGCAAAACCGCCGAGGCAATCATACAAGCGAGGAACCAGGTTAAAGATACCCCTTTGGTAACACACTGTGTCCTACTGTGTGAGGAAGTCCGTAAGTGCCTGATGCACATTCTCGTCCGACAGGAATCGTAGATCCTTCAAGGTCCTTTTTAAGGGGCTGAAGGCGTGACAATCGATCGGGGATAGATCAGGACTATAGGGCGTGTGCTCGGGCGCCTCCTACTTCAGTTGGTATAAGTACGGCGTTGCGACATTTGCGGTACGGGGACACGCGTTATCGTCACTCAGCAGCATGGTACTTGGGTCACCATTCCACAGTGGTGGTTTTCGACAGACATGCTGCCCCATACACATTCTCCATTGGAACCTGCCAGCGTTTTTCCTTCGGCAGCCAAGAAAGTTATAACAGTACATTGGTCTTGTTTCGACGCACTTAGTAATAATGTCGCCATAGTTCACGTTTCCGCATTTACTTCGAGTACGTCGTAAAGACTATGTAAGAGGTCCGTAATTAAAGAATTTTTTGCTAGTGCACTCGAGCTGATGTAATTTCGATGTATTGCTCACGCGCTGCCTGCGATATGTAAGCTATTCTTTAATTACAGACCTCTTACAACACGCATGCCACATTAGTGCGACACTAATGTCCGTGCTTCTATAACTGCATGACTTAACATGTCATAATTTTAACAGATAGAAACACTAAACAGTTCATAACAAAAAAGACTCTCTAGACTGCTATGTTCTTAGGCAATAAAAAGGCTCCAATTACATTTCTGTTAAAAACTTCCTGGCAGAATAAAACTGTGTGCCAGACCGAGACTCGAACTCGGAACCTTTGCCTTTCGCTGGCAAGTGCTCTACCATGTCACTATGCAGCGGAGTGTGCGCTGATGTGAAACTTGCTGGCAGATTAAAACTGTGAGCCGGACCGAGACTCCGCCCACTCCGCTGCAGAGTGAAAATCTCATTCTGGAAACATCCCCCAGGCTGTGGCCAAGCCATGTCTCCGCAGTATCCTTTCTTTCAGGAGAGCTTCTGTTAAGTTTGGATGGTAGGAGACGAGGTACGAGCAAAAGTAAAGCTGTCAGGACGGGGCGTGTGTCGTGCTTGGGTAGCTCAGATGGTAGAGCACTTGCCCGCGAAAGGCAAAGGTCCCAAGCTCGATTATCGGTCTGGCACTCAGTTTTAATTTGCCACGAAGATTCACATCAGCGCACACTCCGCTGCATAGTGAAAATCTCATTCTGGAAACATTTCTGTTGTTGTCAAAGTAGTTCAAGTGGCAGAAGAACGGTCAGATATGGGTTTTGATCCCTGAAAACTATAAGAATAAACTAGTGCTTAAGCAAAACTGCTAATTTTTTTGTTCTTTGTATATTTTCTCCGATTTCTAAATAACTATTAGTTTATCCGCCTGATACGTGTGAGGAAAATTCTTAATTTCGAGTATTCTGACCATTCGACTTGATCCTAAACAGATCCTGTGTCACGAGTTTTGACCTCTTTTCTCTGAAACGCAAGCACAGTTGTACACTGAAAAGCCAAAGAAAGTTGCACACCTGCCTAATATCTTGTAGGGCCCCCGCGAGCACGCGGAAGTGCAGCAGCACGACGTCGCATGGACGCGACTAATGTCTGAAGTAGTGCTGGAGGGAACTGACACCATGAATCTTGCAGGGCTGTCCATAAATCCGTAAGAGTGCGAAGGCGAGAAGATGTCTTCTAAACAGCGAGTTGCAAGGCGTCGCAGATGTGGTCAGTAATATTCATGTCTGGTAAGTGTTTAAACTCAGGGGAGTGTTACTGGAGCCACTCTGTAGACATTTTGGACATGTGGGGCGTCGAATTGTCGTGCTGGAATTGTCCAAGCCTGTCAGAATGCACAATTAACATGAATGGACGCAGGTGAATAGACAGGAATGCTCACCAACGTGTCACCTGTCAGATTACTATCTAGAAGTATCAGGGTTCCCACATCACTCCAACTGAACAGGCTCCACACCATTACACAGCCTCCACCAGCATGAAAAGTTCCCTCCTGATGTGCAGGGTCCATGGACTCATGGGTTGTTTCCATACCCGCATACGTACATCCACTTGACACAATTTGAAACGAGACTCGTCTAACCAGTCAACATGTTTTCGGTCATCAACACTCCAATGTCGGCGTTGACAGGCCCAGGCAAAGCGTAAAGCCTTGTGTCGTGCAGTCATCAAGGTACACGAGTGGGCCTTCGGATCCAAAAGCCCATATCGATGAATGGTTCCCACGCTGATACTTGTTGATAGCTGGATGGTGTAGCCGAGCGGTTTTAGGCGATTCAGACTGGAACCGCTCGACCGTTACGGTCGCAGGTTCTAATCCTCCCTCGGGCATGGATGTGTGTGATGTCCGTAAGTTAGTTAGGTTTAAGTGGGTCTAAGTTCTGGGGGACTGATGACCTCAGCTGTTAAGTCCCATAGTGCTCCGAGCCATTTGAAAAATTTTTGAACTTGTTGATGACCCAGCATTGAAATCTACAGCAATTTGCGAAAGGGTTGCACTTCTCTCACGATGAACGATTCCCTTCAGACGTCGTTGGTGCCGTTCTTGCAGGATCTTTCTAGGAGATTTGGTAGTTTACCGAATTCCTAATATTCACGGTAGACTCGTGAAATGGAAATTCACACTTCATCGCTACCTCGAAGATGCTGTGTCCCATCGCTCGTGAGCCCGCCACAACACCATGTTCAAACTCACTTATATCTTGATAACATGTCATTGTAGCAGCAGTAACCGTTCTAAGAATTGCGCAAGACACTTGTTGTCTCATACACTATGTGATCAAAAGTATCCGGACACATGGTTGAAAATGACTTACAAGTTCGTGTCGCCCTCCGTCGGTAATCCTGGAATTCAGTAAGGTGTTGGCCCACTCTTAGCCTTTATGACAGCTTCCACTCTCACAGGCATACGTTCACTCAGGTGCTGGAAGGTTTCTTGAGGAATGGCAGCTCACTCTTCACTGAGTGCTGCACTGAGGAGAGGTTTCGATGTAAGTCCGTGAGGCCTGGCACGACGTCGGCTTTCCAAAACATCCCAAAGGTATTCTGTAGGATTCATGTCAGGACTCTTTGCAGCCAGTTAATTACACGGAGATTATTGTCATGTAACCACTCCTCCACAGGCCGTGCATTATGAATAGGTGATCGATGCAATCGCCATCCTCGAATTGCTGTTCAACTGTGGGAAGCAAGAAGGTGCTTAAAACATCAATGTAGGCTTGTGCTGTGATGTGCCACACAAAACAACAAAGTGTGCGAGCCCTCTCCATGAAAAACACGACCACCGCCTCCGAATTTTACTGTTAGCACTACACACGCTGGCAAATGACGTCCACAGGGCATTCGCCATACCAATACTCTGCCATCGGAGCGCCACACCGTTCTTCCACTTTTAAATAGTCCACTGTTTTCGCTTCTTACACCGAAGGAGGCATCGTTTGGCATTTACCGGCGTGATGTGTGGCTTATGAGCAGCCGCTTGACCATGAAATCCAATTTTTCTTCCCTCCCGGCTAACTGTCATATGACTTGCAGTGGATCTTGATGCAGTTTGGAATTCCTGTGTAATTGTCTGGATAGGTTTGTACCTATTAAATATTACGACCCTCTTCAGCAATCGGCGGTCTCTGTCAGTCAACAGACGAGGTCGGCATGTACGCTTTTGTGTTGTACGTGTGCCTTCACGATTCCAATTCACTATCACATCGGAAACAGTGGACCTAGGGATGTTGAGGAGTGTGGAAATCTCGCTTACAGACATATGACACAAGCGACACCCAATCACTTGACCACGTTCGAAGTCCGTGAGTTCTGCGGAGCGCCCCATTCTGCTCTCTCCCGATGTCTAATGACTACTGAGGTCGCTGATATGGAGTACCTAGCAGTAGGTGGCAGCACAATGCACCTAGTATGAAAAACGTATGTTTTTGGAGGTGTCTGGATACTTTTGATCACATAGTGTATAGGCGTTGCCGACCGCAGTGCCGTATTCTGCTTGTTGACAAATCTCTCGATATTTGAATACGCATGCCTATACCAGTTTCTTTGGCGCATTAGTGGACAAATTGTTTCACACTTATTATGTTCGAGAGTACTCCAACTAGCATGAGGAATTTCGTGAGAAACAGCAAGTGTAGGGTCTGTGCTCTCCTCGTAAGCTTTGATTACGCCACACTTCCGTGAAGCAAACGAATCGTGTATCGTTAAACTAATGACATTACATCTCATTAAATTACAATATTTTCAGTGAAATATCCGTTGCAGACATGTTAATAATACATGCTCGTTATTAAATGACACTTGATCACTGTGAGAAAGGCCTTGCAAATCTTAACAAATGCGATAACACAGGGCCGGCCGCTGGTGGCCGAGCGGTTCTAGGCGCTTCAGTCTGGAGCTGCGCGACCGCTACGGTCGCAGGTTGGAATCCTGCCTCGTGGTATGGATGTGTGTGATGTCCTTAGGTTAGTTAGGTTTAAGTAGTTCTAAGTTCTAGGGGACTAATGACCTGAGATGTTAAGTCCCATAGTGCTCAGAGCAATTTTGATAAAACAGGACCTGCACTGAGGGCAGTTGTCGTAATGTAGAACGTGGACAGCAAAGGATACATGCCTCGTGACAATTTACATTCTGAAGCCACCTTATATTGTGTGCCACTTTCACTTACCCCAATCGCGAATAGTCGGAGGGAGGATCGCCTGTTGGTAAAGCTTCGTGTGAAGTCGCAACTCTTTAATTCCACCTGAATGGTCTTACAGCGAGACATGTGAAGGATAAATCAAAATGTTGGTTCTCTCTTTTACGAACGTAGGTTCTCGGAAGTTTGAATTCCAAACCACGCCAATTGCACAACGAATTTTTTCTAGCTTCTGCCACTTTAGTTGGATGAGCATCTGTGTCACGTATTCGCGCTTACTGAAGGAGCCCATAACAGAATGCGTTGCTCTTCTTTGGGTGTCTCTTATTTTCTTAATCAGCCCTACCTGATAAGAGTGCAGATTGAGGAGTAATATTCGCGTATTTATCGAACGACGTTTTTACAAGCTATTTCGTAGGTGGGTCGATAAAATTTCTTGAGCATTTTTCCAATGATCCTCAGTTTGGCGTCCAACTTTCCTGCGAGTAGTTTTCTGTGGTCATTCCTTTCTAAATCACTCAGTACGCATACTACCATGGATACCACTACGTTAAGCGATTGTTTGGCAGCCATGTAAACGTACAACAAAGCGTTTTTATGTGCAGTACGCTACATATGTTTGTGTTGAGGAACACCCTCCAATCTGTACACCAAGCTTCGTACTCTGCCGGTCTTCTTGCACATCGCTACAACTTTCTAATATCGCGGCTTCTAATTAATTAAATCGGAAACGGCGCAACGAATCATCTTTGTTCCTTAAAAATTATTTCTCAGCACATCCTATCCACTAACATCCTTACAAGCTTTTCATACCATTTCTGACCACCCTGTATATACATAGTGTATGACAATTCATGTTACACGCTTATAGAGGTTGTAAAGGGGACGTCCTACCCACTAACTCCATTACAAGCTTTTCATACTGTTTCCGACCACTCAGTATTCACAATGGGTTTGGCAATTCATGTAACACACTTCTAGACGTTGTAGAGGGGACTTAGTAAATTAAGTTTCGCGGAGCAATTCATTTCCGGAAACGGTTCGTTCCTAATACAAGGAAAACACGACGTACGGATTGCACTCCTATTTACTGTGATATTACAACAGCTGTTCGACATGACGATCTCCAAGTTCGCTGCACACAGTGTATTCGCGCAGTAAGTTCGCATAAACCCTGTTCAAAATGTGTGGTGTGTGATTAATTGCTTCTGCCGAACCCATGATCCGTGCACCAAGATCTTTCTTCGACTGGACAGGGGTTTCGTAAGCATGACTCTTCATGTGGCCCCACAAGAAAAAGTCCATAGAGGGTTAAATCTGGCGATCTTGGTGTCCAAACATGTGGTCCAACTCGTCCCTCTACCTGTCCCCATAGACTACATTCAGATGGTTTCGGAAACGAACTACAATATTTACTGCCGCGCTATCGTGCTGGAACAACAATTCGTGCCGATTGTCCAATGGTACATCTTACAAAAACTCCGCCAGCACCTGTTGCATGGTTGTCAAATACCTGGCACCCATTAGGTGGAGAGGAAGAATGTTCGACTTAATCGCACGACCATCGCAGATAACTTCCCAGGCACTCATGCCGAAGATAAGCTGAAATCTTCTCGTACACGTGGCTTTGGGGTTTCCTTGATCCCAAATGTCCATATTTAGAGCATTAAAAACACCTTCCTTGTTGAAATGTGCTTCGTCGGTGAACAAAATTCGCCTTGAAAACTGAGGAAAATCCACCCAACAGCGAAAAAACGAAGTGCAGAAAATGACACAAGGCAGAAAATCCGCCAGGAGAATGGCGTGTACCTTCTGCGTGTGGTATGAGTGGAGTTGTTACTCATACAGAACACGGCAGACAGGTTAGTGAAACACACGCAAGCCACGTGTAATGGTGCGAGCACTCGTCGGTGGATTCTCTTCAACTTGACGAAGCACTACCACCTCCAGTACCACAATGCATTCTTGCAGCCGTTGTTCTAGTCTGGAAAACATGGGATGAAAAGGAGTCACTATATTTAGAACGAACTCGTGGCACAGACGTTGAGCTTCTCTTCCATTACCTGGTAGTAGCCATTAGGAGTGATTTAAAATGGAATGACCATATTAAATTAATCATCGGTGAAGCACGTGCCAGACCGAGATTCATTGGAAGAATCCTAAGGAAATGCAGTCCGAAAACAAAGGAAGTAGGTTACAGTACACTTGTTCGCCCACTGCTTGAATACTGCTCACCGGTGTGGGATCCGTACCAGATAGGTTTGGTAGAAGAGATAAAGAGCGGCGCGCTTCGTTACAGGATCATTTAGTAATCGCGATACATTACGGAGATGATAGATAAATTCCAGTGGAAGACTGCAAAAGAGACGCTCACCGAGGAGTCAAGCAGTATATTGTTCCCTCCGACGTATATCTCGCGAAGATACCATGAGGATAAAATCAGAGAGACTAGAGCCCACACAGAGACATACCGACAGTCTTTCTTTCCACGAGCAATACGAGACTGGAACAGAAGGGAAAACCGATAGAGGTACTGGAGGTTCCATCCGCCGCACGACGTCGGGTGGCTTCCGGTGTGTGGATGTAGATGTAGATGTAGAATCGATGTACCCTGCGAGCATGTACTCAGACAGTCTCTTACGGCAGTACTAGTCACAGTAATGTCAAATGACGCATCAACAGGAAGCACGACAGCAAGACGAATGGGAACAGAGCACATCACGTGACATCGCGTCGTCGTATGGGTGTGGACAGCCCACCATAACAGGCCAACTACGTAAGGAACACCTAGCACGCGACTGAGTAGCTCTCGTTTAACAAGGAAATGAATCTTTTCTGGACGTGGGTTCCTATGTAAAACTTGATCGACTATCTCCCATCTACAGCCTCTAGAAGTGTGTAAGATGAATTATGAAACAACTGATACATACTAGGTGGTCATAAACAGCCTGAAAAGCTTGTAAGGATGTGCTGAGAAATAACTGTTAAGAAACAAATTCTACATCTACATCCATACTCCGCAAGCTGACGGTGTGTGGCGGAGGGCACCCTGAGTACCTCTATCGGTTCTCCCTTCTATTCCAGTCTCGTATTATTCGTGGAAAGAAGGATTGTCGGTATGATTCTGTGTGGGCTCTAATCTTTCAGATTTTATCCTCATGGTCTCTTCGCGAGATATACGTAGGAGGGAGCAATATACTGCTTGACTCTTCGGTGAAGGTATGTTCTCGAAACTTTAACAAAAGCCCGTACCGAGCTACTGAGCGTCTCTCCTGCAGAATCTTCCACTGGAGTTTATCTATCATCTCCGTAACGCTTTCGCGATTACTAAATGATCCTGTAACGAAGCGCGCTGCTCTCCGTTGGATCTTCTCTATCTCTTCTATCAACCCTATCTGGTACGGATCCCACACTGCTGAGCAGTATTCAAGCAGTGTGCGAACAAGGGTACTGTAACCTACTTCCTTTGTTTTCGCATTGCATTTCCTTAGGATTCTTCCAATGAATCTCAGTCTGGCATCTGCTTTACCGACGATCAACTTTATATGATCATTCGATACGTTGCGCCGTTTCCTATTTAATTAGCTTTGACGTTAGCCAATCATGTCACGGCGCGCACAAACTGAAGCACTTGCGCGTCCTAAAATGAGGTAACCAGTGGGTCTGTGGGTAACCTCTGGTTTCAAATGCTCATTAACAGGTACAGTGTGCCTTTTTCGGAAGTGATAAATTTACGCCAAACGGTACAGTAGATAAAGAGGTAGATTTCAGAAAAGTCACCCAGAACCGCGGGTTATAGGAGGCTTATCGGACGGGATGAGAAGGAATGACATTCATGATGAATGTTATAATTTGGAACATTTAATTTCAACGGAAGATTGTAGAGACTGCAATTTTTTGTTGAAATGAAATGTTCTACATATGCATCAAGAATGTGGTGTATGGAGCATGAAGCTTACTAAGCGATCTATCAAAATTCATATTACTGGAAGGAGTTAGGCTGCCTATTCTGTAAAGGTAGCAATGAGTGTAGTGCTTTGAATGTATCACCGCAGTGTATTTCATACGCTTGCACGCCCTGAGTGGATGAGTGGGAGGCGTCTTTCCTAGGAGATGAATGAATGCAAGGTCATTAGACAGAGCAGAGGGCGAATTTCATTTTGATGAGTTAAACTGGTGCAACTGCTGATGTTCGTGTCTGCACGCCTCAGGGGACCTGCTCCGCTGCGGTGTATCCCTACTTGTCGCAGTGTTCGCGCGGGCTGAGCATTTATAGGCAAGGCACTATGTACATGAGTGCGAGGTTTCCACGCTGTTATGCTACAGCTGCATGCTGTTGTGTCCAGGCAACATCCAGCTGCCATACGTGTACGTAGCTGTAGAAATGGTTGCTATTTATTGGAGTAGGCCTAAATATTTCCCAGCGGCACGATCATGCGTGAATCCTATTACTGACGAATTTTTAAAACATTCTTCCTCCCTGTTCTCGAACTTTACTAATTACTTAGATGAATAATCGCTCTGTTCTTCCAGGCTGCAGACAGCCGTTCATAAGCTTCGACTCTTGGAGGTACTGCATCTCAGTTTTACTTTTTAATTTACCGAACAGTGTATCATAGTTCTTACGAGGACAAGTAGGCCCTATCCCACAACTTTATAGCCGATAAAAATCTTAAGTTGTGACCGGGTATGGAACCTCGTATGTAGCTGACAGTGCTGCTCACAAGTCCACTGTGGAAGACAGTTTCATTTCATGACGACACTCGAAGGTCGGTGCCCTGGGCGCTTCAGTAAGCGACGTATCTCTCAGGGGCTTCAGTTGACAAAGATTTGAAGATTTCATTAGTAATAGCTTTTATTTCTTTGGAGTTCTGATGCTTAAGAGAGATAAAATACAGGGAACGAAAGATTATCTACAGCTTGCACAGAAACCAGACAAGTTACAAGGCTCCAGTGATATGAAAGGTGGTAGCAATTAACTAGGAAGTGAGATGAGGTTGTTGCCTGTCCCCCATGTCTTACAGTTTCTGTACTGAGCAAGAAGTAAAGAAAACCAGAAAGATCTTTTGTAAATTAATCAACTTTCAGGGAGAAGATGGAAAGGCTTTAATTTTTGCAGATTACAGTGCGATTCTGTCATAGACGGCAGAGCATTTAGGAGATTCGTTGAACTGTATGGACAACATCTTCAAGAGGTAGTATAATTATCAATAGGAGGTGATGCTGAAGGAACTAGAACGTGAAATTAAGCGCTGAAAGTAGTAAAAGAATTCGATATTTGGACAAAAAATTAAATTATGACAGCAGAAGTAGGTAAGTAAGTAGTGTGGTAGCAACAGAAAAGCTTTCTTTGTAATAGAAGTTTATTAACAGCACATTTCAATTTAAATGTTAGAAAGTCTTTTTGGAATGTATTTGTCAGGAGTGTAGCTCATATGGAAGTGAAACGCAGACGGTAAGCGGTAGAGAGAAGAAGAGAATACAAGAGTTTTTGGAAATTTGTGGTAAGCTCCTATGAGACCAAACTGCTGAGGTCATCGGTCCCTAAGCTTACACACTACTTAATCTGACTTAAACTAACTTCCGCTAAGGACAAAACACACACCCATGCCCGAGGGAGGACTCGAACCTCCGACAGAGGGAGCCTAGCGAACCGTGACAGGTCGCCCTAGATCGCGCGGCTACTCCTCGCGGCCACAAGATTTTTCAGTGCGGTGTGACAGATGCATGCTGTCAGTGAGAAGGTTCTGAATCAAATTTTGGAGAATAGAGTTTCATGATACAAGTTGCTATAAGAGGGGATCGATTGGTACGACATATCTTGAGGCGTCAAAGGATAGTTATTAGGTAAATGGGGGAGGGGGGGGGTTGTGGGAGAGGAATTTCAGAGAAATACCAACGCTTACAAGACAAACAACATGGAGAGCTGAATAAAGTCAATCTTCGGTCTGAAAACTACAACGACAACAGTAACTGATATTATGATCTGTAAAAATGACATGGTAATACAGGTTGTTTCAAAAATGACCGGTATATTTGAAACGGCAATACAAACTAAACGACCAGCGATAGAAATACACCGTTTGTTGCAATATGCTTGGGACAACAGTACATTTTCAGGCAGACAAACTTTCGAAATTACAGTAGTTACAACTGTCAACAACAGATGGCGCTGCGGTCTGGGAAACTCTATAGTACGATATTTTCCACATACCCACCATGCGTAGCAATAATATGGCGTAGTCTCTTAATGAAATTACCCGAAACCTTTGACAACGTGTCTGGCGGAATGGCTTCACGTGCAGATGAGATGTACTGCTTCAGCTGTTCAATTGTTTCTGGATTCTGGCGGTACACCTGGTCTTTCAAGTGTCCCCACAGAAAGAAGTCACAGGGGTTCATGTCTGGCGAATAGGGACGCCAATCCACGCCGCCTCCTGTATGTTTCGGATAGCCCAAAGCAATCACACGATCATCGAAATATTCATTCAGGAAATTAAAGACGTCGGAGGTGCGATGTGGCCGGGCACCATCTTGCATAAACCACGAGGTGTTCGCAGTGTCGTCTAAGGCAGTTTGTACCGCCACAAATTCACGAAGAATGTCCAGATAGCGTGATGCAGTAATCGTTTCGGATCTGAAAAATGGGCCAATGATTCCTTTGGAAGAAATGGCGGCCCAGACCGTCTTGTTGCAACAACACTGTGTTCTAGGCGGTGGAATTCCAACACCAGAAAAATCCTCTGTTCTAAGGAATAAACCAGGTTGTCCACAGCACACTTGCACGTTGTGAACAGCACACGCTTACAGCAGAAAGACGACGTACAGAATGGCGCACCCACAGACAGCGTTGTCTTCTATATCTTTCACATCACTTGCAGCGCCATCTGTTGTTGAAAATTGTAACTACTGTAATTTCGAAAGTTTGTCCGCTTGAAAATGTACTGTTGTCCCAAGCATATTGCAACAAACGGTGTATTTCTATCGCTGCTCGTTTAGTTTTTATTGCCGTTTCAAATATACCGGTCATTTTTGAAACACCCTGTATATGAGTGCGAGGTTTCCACGCTGTTATGCTACAGTGCATGCTGCTGTGTCCAGCCAACATCCAGCTGCCATACGTGTACGTAGCTGTAGAAATGGTTGCTATTTATTGGAGTAGACCTAATTATTTCCCAGCGGCACGATCATGCGTGAATCTTATTACTGACGAATTTTTAAAACATCTTCCTCCCTGTTCTCGAACTTTACTAATTACTTAGATGAATAAACGCTCTGTTCTTCCAGGCTGCAGACAGCCGTTCATAAGCTTCGACTCTTGAAGGTACTGCATCCCAGTTTTACTTTTTAATTTACCGAACAGTGTATCATAGTTCTTACGAGGACAAGTAGGCCCTATCCCACAACTTTATAGCCGATAAAAATCTTAAGTTGTGACCGGGTATGGAACCTCGTATGTAGCTGACAGTGCTGCTCACAAGTCCACTGTGGAAGACAGTTTCATTTCATGACGACACTCGAAGGTCGGTGCCCTGGGCGCTTCAGTAAGCGACGTATCTCTCAGGGGCTTCAGTTGACAAAGATTTGAAGATTTCATTAGTAATAGCTTTTATTTCTTTGGAGTTCTGATGCTTAAGAGAGATAAAATACAGGGAACGAAAGATTATCTACAGCTTGCACAGAAACCAGACAAGTTACAAGGCTCCAGTGATATGAAAGGTGGTAGCAATTGACTAGGAAGTGAGATGAGGTTGTTGCCTGTCCCCCATGTCTTACAGTTTCTGTACTGAGCAAGAAGTAAAGAAAACCAGAAAGATCTTTTGTAAATTAATCAACTTTCAGGGAGAAGATGGAAAGGCTTTAATTTTTGCAGATTACAGTGCGATTCTGTCATAGACGGCAGAGCATTTGGGAGATTCGTTGAACTGTATGGACAACATCTTCAAGAGGTAGTATAATTATCAATAGGAGGTGATGCTGAAGGAACTAGAACGTGAAATTAAGCGCTGAAAGTAGTAAAAGAATTCGATATTTGGACAAAAAATTAAATTATGACAGCAGAAGTAGGTAAGTAAGTAGTGTGGTAGCAACAGAAAAGCTTTCTTTGTAATAGAAGTTTATTAACAGCACATTTCAATTTAAATGTTAGAAAGTCTTTTTGGAATGTATTTGTCAGGAGTGTAGCTCATATGGAAGTGAAACGCAGACGGTAAGCGGTAGAGAGAAGAAGAGAATACAAGAGTTTTTGGAAATTTGTGGTAAGCTCCTATGAGACCAAACTGCTGAGGTCATCGGTCCCTAAGCTTACACACTACTTAATCTGACTTAAACTAACTTCCGCTAAGGACAAAACACACACCCATGCCCGAGGGAGGACTCGAACCTCCGACAGAGGGAGCCTAGCGAACCGTGACAGGTCGCCCTAGATCGCGCGGCTACTCCTCGCGGCCACAAGATTTTTCAGTGCGGTGTGACAGATGCATGCTGTCAGTGAGAAGGTTCTGAATCAAATTTTGGAGAATAGAGTTTCATGATACAAGTTGCTATAAGAGGGGATCGATTGGTACGACATATCTTGAGGCGTCAAAGGATAGTTATTAGGTAATTGGGGGAGGGGGGGGGGGGTTGTGGGAGAGGAATTTCAGAGAAATACCAATGCTTACAAGACAAACAACCTGGAGAACTGAATAAAATCAATCTTCGGTCTGAAAATTACAACGACAACAGTAACTGATATTATGATCTGTAAAAATGACATGGTAACATGAATAAACTGTCATATCTAGTAAGGAGATAATTTATTGCATAGTTAGTGGAGAGTAAATTGTATGTTGCATATTACAAATGAACTGTTAACGTTAGAGGAATGAGAACCCGAAACGACTTTTCTTGCCGAGGAATAGCTTTCAGTCCGCTCAAGTTCGAAAACCGTTAACCACTGTTAGCAAATTAGAGTCAAAGAAAAGCAGATGTAATAACAGTGTAGTTTCCAGCACCAGGGAACACCATAAGGAGTAAAACGGAGAATTAGATGTCGTTCTTACATGTACCACTGAAGAAGTGCACGTGTCTGCAAGGACGGTTCCCATGTGTATCTCGAGTGTGTCTGTTGTTCTGCTGACCGCCACTTCAGTTCACGGCAAACGATTGGGGCTCCAGAAAATACCTGCTGTTTTGTACACCCGAAGCTGTGGTTAACGTTCAGCGTTTGTTCCGAAGAGTCTGCACTCGGCAGCAAGGAAGGTGTAGGCGTGACGCAGCTCTGGACAAGATTCTCGCCCCGCGAGCACAGTCGCTTCCGGCTGGTGTTCCGGCTAGTTGCGTTCCTCTTTCTTTTCAGATATAAACTGAAATATTTTAAATGAAACTTTTCCCAGAAATTCACGGCAATGCTACGACGTAATTGCTAGAAAAATGATTTTAACATAATACCGCGACACAAGACGATATTCTAACCAATAATATTAGACAAAAATAAAGCCTTAGTCCGTAGTGTCCTATTGCGGAGTTCTTTCCATCAGACAGCTGATCGATGAAATTGAAAAAAATTCTTACCTAATAACATGCGCAAAGAACTCAGAAATGATCAGCCTATCAATCTCTGGGAGGTTCAGCTTGGCTATACGATATGAATAACGAAAGAACACCACATGCGTTCGGTTGTCATACTTTCGAAAAACTCATCAACAACCCTCTTTTATGTCTTTATTTATGTATTTGTCCGTATACATCCCTCTTTCAGTACATAACTCGTACCCAAGGTATTGGAAAAATGTGTGACAGAAGCATGCTGACAGTTTAGGTGTTAGCTTTACAGTAACCAAACATACTTTTAATCCGGCCTCTGAAATCATCGAAAAACTCGTACAAACTTATGGCTATCAACATGGAATTTTATCAGGTCCAATTTCACTAAGTAAGTCACAAATACATGTCTATAACAATCTGTGTACACCATAAGGGGGGCCCATCGAAATGTATGCTTACGTTAAGACAGCTAGACATCAAAAATCCCCTTAATATGACGAGAATGATTGAAGTAAGCTTTTTCACTTGTTTTTACAAAACGTTACATTGATTTTCGTCGTTTCAGTAAGCATGGCTTGTTTGTAAAGCCTCTGGCCATGTATATATCCTTTGCTTTTGAAGACGTTAAGTATTTCGCACATAGAATGAAATGTAAATTCACATTAATTACACAATTAACACACTCTTATCCGCGTGTAATTATTTTGTTATTTATACTTTCACACGACTTCATGTGGTTTGTAAACAATCTGTCTCGAGAATAACATAGATAATCTTATGGGGTTCCCCCAATATTACGCTGTTCTCAGGAGATGTGAGTGAGACAGCTGTGTACTGAGGGCTATGTAAGGACTGAAAGAGCATGGGGCATGACTGCAGCACTATCGGATTTTGTCAGTATCGTTTACTTTCCATTATTTTCGCTGCGGGTGTGTGGGAATAGTGAGGGGAAGAAGGGAGAGTTTGATCTGCGGTTCTGTAATAGCCTTGTTAGCCAATGCTTTTATAGTTTATTGGAGTCTCTCTAATACAAATTCTATTTAACACTAATGTTGACTTTAAACAAGCTTTCACTTTCCCAGTACCGGTGCGTATACAGATGATAGCTTCTGCGGACTTTTCTTCTGTTGTTACTTCCGTGCTGTGTATCTTGTTGATAAGGACAGGTATTAATCGCCTTTTGCAACTAAAGAAGAGAACATGGCAAGTGCAAGAACACGATTTCCACAAAAATTTGCTCAGTGCAGAGGAATGAAAATAAAAGAAAATGTGTCACTGCTTATCAGTCGATATTCGAGCGTCTCTGAGAAAACGACGGTCAAAGATTTCGATGTAGTTTTGATGCATTTTAGTGCGCCATACTGCCAGTCGCAATGGCAGCAAACTGATTTCGAAACCCGATTATTGTTTTTATTTATTTTATTTTATTTTTTCATTTACCTGCCCATGCCCGAAGAAGGTTCCTGACTTATCAAGTTACGGAATACATGGGCGTTATACACTGAAGTGCCAAAGAAACTTGTATAGGCTTGCGTATTCAAGTACAGAGATGTATAAACAGGCAGAAACGGCGTTGCGGTCGGCAACGCCTATATAGCACAAGTGTGTGGCGCAGTTGTTAGATCGGTTATTGCTGCTACAGTGGCAGGTTATCAAGATTTAAGTGAGTTTGAACGTGGTGTTGTAATCAGCGCATGAGCGATGAGACACAGCATCTCCGAGGAAGCGATAAAGTGGGGTTTTCCCGTACAACCACTTCACGAGTGTACTGTGAATATCAGGAATCCGGTAAAACATCAAATCTCCGACATCCCTGCGGATGGAAAAAGATTCTGCATGAACTGGACCAACGTCGAACGAAGAGAATCTTTCAACTTGGCAGAAGTGAAACCCTTTTACAGATTGCTACAGATTTCAATGCTGGGCCATCAACAAATGTCAAATGTCAGCATACGAACCATTAAAAGAAATATCATCGATTTTGGCTTTCGGAGCCGAAGGCCCACTTGCGTATACTTGATGGCTGCACGACACAATCCTTTACGCCTCGCCTGGGCCCGTCAACACCGACGTTGGACTGGTGATGGCTGGAAACATTTTGCCGGTCGGACGAGTCTCGTTTCAAATTATATCTAGTGGATGGATGTGTACGGGTATGGATACATCCTGATGAATCCATGGACTCTGTACATTAGCAAGGCACTGTTCAAGCTGGTGGAGGCTCAGGAATCGTGTGGAGCTTGTGCAGTTGGAGTGATGTGTGTCCCCTAATACGTCTAGATACGACTCTGACTCCTGTCTGATCACCTGCATCCATTCATGTCCATTGTGCATTGCGACAGACTTGGGCAATTCCAGCGGGACATTGCGACACCCCATATGTCCAGAATTGCTACAGAGTGGCTTCAGGGACACTCTACTGAGTGTAAACACTTCCGTTGACAACCAGACTCACCAGACGTGAACATTATCGAGCACATCTGCATTGCTTTGCAACGTGTTGATCATAAGTGATCTGCACCCCCTCGTACTCTTAGGATTTATGGACAGCCCTGCAGGATTAATGGTGTCAATTCCTTCCATCACTATTCAGACATTAGTCGAGTCCATGCCACTTCGTGTTGTGGCACTTCTACGCGCTCGCAGGGACCCTAGACGATATTAGACAAGTGTACCAGTTTCTTTGGCTCTTCAGTGTATTAGTTATAAACCTACAACTCGGTTTAACAATAGGTGCCATACATTTACTTTAAAACTGAAGAAATTGCAAAAAGGTGGGAATTTAAGGAGATGGGACCTGGACAAACTAAAAGAATCAGAGGTTGTACAGAGTTTCAAGGAGAGCATAAGGGAACAATTGACAGGAATGGGGGAAAGAAATACAATAGAAGAAGAATGGGTAGCTTTGAGGGATGAAGTAGTGAAGGCAGCAGAGGATCAAGTAGGTAAAAAGACGAGGGCTAGTAGAAAACCTTGGGTAACAGAAGAAATATTGAATTTAATTGATGAAAGGAGAAAATATAAAAATGCATCAAATGAAGCAGGCAAAAAGGAATACAAACGTCTCAAAAATGAGATCGACAGGAAGTGCAAAATGGCTAAGCAGGGATTGCTAGAGGACAAATGTAAGGATGTAGAGGCTTATCTCACTAGGGGCAAGATGGATACTGCCTACAGGAAAATTAAAGAGACCTTTGGAGAAAAGAGGACCACTTGTATGAATATTAAGAGCTCAGATGGAAATCCAGTTCTAAGCAAAGAAGAGAAAGCAGAAAGGTGGAAGGAGTATATAGAGGGTCTATACAAAAGCGATGTACTTGAGGACAATATTATGGAAAGGGAAGAGGATGTAGATGAAGATGAAATGGGAGATACGATACTGCGTGAAGAGTTTGACAGAGCACTGAAAGACCTGAGTCGAAACAAGGCCCCCGGAGTAGACAACATTCCATTGGAACTACTGACGGCCTTGGGACCTTGAGAGAGCTAGTCCTGACATAACTCTACCATCTGGTGAGCAAGATGTATTAGACAGGCGAAATACCCTCAGACTTCAAGAAGAATATAATAATTCCAATCCCAAAGAAAGCAGGTGTTGACAGATGTGAAAATTAAAAACGGTTCAAATGGCTCTGAGCACTATGGTACTTAACATCTGTGGTCATCAGTCCCCTAGAACTTAGAACTACTTAAACCTAACTAACCTAAGGACTTCACACACCTCCATGCCCGAGGCAGGATTCGAACCTGCAAACCGTAGCACTCGCGCGGCTCCGGACTGAGCGCCTTAACCGCGAGACCACCGCGGCCGGCTGTGAAAATTACCGAACTATCAGTTTAATCAGTCACAGCTGCAAAATACTAACACGAATTCTTTACAGACGAATGGAAAAACTAGTAGAATCTGACCTCGGGGAAGATCAGTTTGGATTCGGTAGAAATGTTGGAACAAGTGAGGCAATACTGACCCTACGACTTATCTTAGAAGCTAGATTAAGGAAGGGCAAACCTACGTTTCTAGCATTTGTAGACTTAGAGAAAGCTTTTGACAATGTTGACTGGAATACTCTCTTTCAAATTCTGAAGGTGGCAGCGGTAAAATACAGGGAGCGAAAGGCTATTTACAATTTTTATAGAAACCAGATGGCAGTTATAAGAGTCAAGGGACATGAAAGGGAAGCAGTCGTTGGGAAGGGAATGAGACAGGGCTGTAGTCTCTCCCCGATGTTATTCAATCTGTATATTGAGCAAGCAGTGAAGGAAACAAAAGAAAAATTCGGAGAGGGTATTAAAGTCCATGGAGAAGAAATCAAAATGTTGGGGGTCGCCGATGACATCGTAATTCTGTCAGAGATAGCAAAGGACTTGGAAGAGCAGTTGAACGGAATGGATAGTGTCTTGAAAGGAGGATATAAGATGATCATCAACAAAAGCAAAACGTGGATAATGCCTAACGCATCACTTTAGCGAATGATGGTGTCAATACATACTACAGGACTATCATCTAAGGCAATTTCAAATCATCGACCCAGCGTAACAAGAAACGTGATTCATCCGCACAGGCGACACGATTCTATTGATCCACGGTCCAATTTCGATCAACATGTGCCCACTGCAATCGCAATTGACGATGTCGTCGGGTCAACATGGGGAGATTCTGTCACAGATAACCACCTACCTTGCTTTACAGGGCGGGGAAGCCTCTAGAGCCCACGTTATGTGATCATTTTTGTGGATGTCCCACACTTTGTCACCTACTACTAGTTTCACCCCTTTCACGACAGTCCGACACGGAAAGTTGACCATCTCCTTCGTTTCCAAGATACTTGTTCCCAGGTGTCAGTCATTTCCTTTCCTGTTCCACTCGCAAATCGAGCGGGGCTAAACGACCTTTAATCCGACCTGGTACAGATCGCAGACACTCGAACAGTACTCAAGAATAGGTCAAACTATCCTCCTATATACGGTCGCCTTTACAGATAAACCACACGTTTCCAAAATTCTCCCAGTAAACCGAAATCCACAATTCACATCCCCTACCACAACTCTCACACGCTCATTCCATTCCATATCGCTTTTTACCGTTACGCCCAGATAATTAAACGATGTGGAGGTGTCAAGCAGGACGTTGCTAATGCTGTATATGAATTTGATGGGTGCATTTTTCTTACTCATCCGCATTAACTTACATTCTTTTACATTTAGAGCTAGCTGCCATACAACACACCAACTATAAACTTTGTCTAAGTTATCTTTTATCCCACTACAATCACTCAACTTCGACCCATCCCATAAAACACAGCAGCAAATGTTTACCGAAAAGTGAATGGTCCCTGACAAAGCCCTGGAGACATGTAAATAAGAGTTACGGTCTCTCATTTGTAAATTACGTAAACTTTAAGGTAACCTAAAGTTGCTGACACGAAATGCTGCACATCTCAAAACAAATATTGTCTCAAGTAATTAGCTATTTACGTTGTGAGCCGTGGCGTCACTGAATTTGTTCTGTCTGGCGCCACTGGCTCAGGTGTCGTATCGACTATCCCTGTTGCGGTCCCATTGCGAATATCTATGAGGAAGAGTTGGTATCTGTGGGTTGTGTCCTTAGAAGGTCTTTGTTTGCCGACATATACACGGAGTTCGCTGACCTGAGAGGGAGGTACGAAGTTTCAGGATTGGCGGTAGCGTTGCGACAAGAGGTGGTCACGAGGTCCGAGCGACCGAAGCCACAAGCTGCGCAAGTAGGGCCAGAGCAGAGCGAAGATACCGGTGTACTTCACCGGGGTCAGCGTCGACTGCAAGGAGCAGACCAACATCCCGTCGGTTGGTTGGAGACATTCGTGTCAGACGTCCGCTCGTGGCCTGGCTGCCCTCTTCTACCTGGCTTTCATCGACACCACTCAGTAACCTCTGCGACGCACCGTGGGTCCATGGAACTGTTTGCTGATAAAGGGGAGTAACATTCTGTAATCCTCGTGGTCATTTGTTTCATTGTCTACCTGCTCTCCTTATTATTTTCTGGTTTGTATCCGACCCTCGAATACTCTCTTTAAAATTCTGAAGGTGGCAGCGGTAAAATACAGGGAGCGAAAGGCTATTTACAATTTGTACAGAAATGAGATGGCAGTCATAAAAGTCGAGGGACACGAAAGGGAAGCAGTGGTTGGGAAAGGAGTGAGACAGGGTTGTAGTCTCTACCCGATGTTATTCAATCTGTATATTGAGCAAGCAGTGAAGGAAACAAAAGAAAAATTCGGAGAGGGTATTAAAGTCCATCGAGAAGAAATCAAAATGTTGGGGGTCGCCGATGACATTGTAATTCTGTCAGAGACGGCAAAGGACTTGGAAGAGCAGTTGAACGGAATGGACAGTGTCTTGAAAGGAGGATATAAGATGAACATCAACAAAAGCAAAACGAGAATAATGGAATGTAGTCGAATTAAATCGGGTGATGCTGAGGCAATTAGATTAGGAAATGAGACACTTAAAGTAGTAAAGGAGTTTTGCTATTTAGGAAGTAAAATAACATGATGGTCGAAGTAGAGAGGATATAAAATGTAAACTGGCAATGGCAAGGAAAGCGTTTCTGAAGAAGAGAAATTTGTTAACATCGAGTATAGATTTAAGTGTCAGGAAGTCATTTCTGAAAGTATTTGTATGGAGTGTAGCCATGTATGGAAGTGAAACATGGACGATAACTAGTTTGGACAAGAAGAGAATACAAGCTTTCGAAATGTGGTGCTACAGAAGAATGTTGAAGATAAGGTGGATAGATCACGTAACTAATTAGGAGGTATTGAATAGGATTGGGGAGAAGAGAAGTTTGTGGCACAATTTGACTAGAAGAAGGGATCGGTTGGTAGGACATGTTTTGAGGCATCAAGGGATCACCAATTTAGTATTGGAGGGCAGCGTGGAGGGTAAAAATCGTAGAGGGAGACCAGGAGATGAATACACTAAGCAGATTCAGAAGGATGTAGGTTGCAGTAGGTACTGGGAGATGAAGAAGCTTGCACAGGATAGAGTAGCATGGAGAGCTGCATCAAACCAGTCTCAGGACTGAAGACAACAACAACAACAACAACATCCGACCCTCAGAGTTTTATTCGGTCAGCTCTTTGGTCGTAAATACAGTATTATTGTACTAAGAAACTAGTTGCCTGAAAATTTGTACCGCTATTATATTGCCTTTCCTTTCTGGTTTGATCCCGATCATTAATGTTCTAAACAGCTTTGAAATTAAGGGTTATGTCATCTGTTTTGAGTAATTTAGTCACTCTTGTCATGAATGGTGCTCATATAGTTTTCATGTGTTGTAGGAGGGCATTTAATAAGACACACCGTGTCCATTGCGGTAGTAAACACTGCTGTTTCACCTCATAATGGGGGGCAGCAGGCCCGGTCGTCTTGTAATCATTGTCATATTGTTTGCTGTTTTGCAATACAGCACTTCAGATTTCTTCTGCAAGGTTAAATGCTTATTTAACTTAAGGTTTAAAGTCAAAGGAATTTTGCAAATTCGTTGGTTTTATTAAAGAAAATTTTATGATTAAACGCTTCGATTATCTGTAAAACATAGTTTATAATTGAAACTTCCTGTCAGATTAAAACTGTGTGCCCGACCGAGACTCGAACTCGGGACCTTTGCCTTTCGCAGGCAAGTGCTCTACCATCTGAGCTACCGAAGCACGACTCACGCCTCATCTCATTCTGGAAACAGTTTATAATTGTTAAACAGGTTGTGTGAAAAGAAGGTTATATTGGTAGGACTTCCTTTCCATGTTTCCCTTAATTGCAGTAAGTACCACGTACCACTTTAATTCTATGTCGCTAGAGCACTGAAGACGCCTAATACAATTACGCGAAAAATGTCTGGTTAAAAACAATAACAAAATTTAAGTTGCAATAGTTCTACAGAAAGTTTTATACAATTGACAGAGTTGCGTAAAATTTTACATATCTACTTACGGTCTGCTAAGCTTCATTGGATAAACAACTATTTGGAAACGTCAACTACACAACACATTACCGTGCCAATACGTTGTAGGCAAACAGCTGTCATTAAGAAAGCTTCCAGTCGTGTAGAATGGATCAATACAGGTCCTGTATAGTTTTCAATTAAATCTTATACCATTCTTCCTGCAAAATAGTAAGACGTTCAGGTAACAATGTCTAAATTAGCTCACAAAAGGCTCAATATGTAATATTGAGATCTGGGGAGAGTACATCCACACGGTCATCCTCACGAAACAAGTCCTGGGTGATGCTGCTAACTGTGTGAACAGGGGCTCAGTCTTCTTGGAATACAGGACCACCATTGTCAAACACACATCATACCTTGGGAGGGACCTGATCGGTCAAAGTGGTCACATAAACGTTGGCAGCAGCACGACCTTGCAGAGTAACCAAGGGGTACGTGGAATACCACGATATGGCTGCCCAAATCATCACACAACCCTCGCCAGGCTTCACTCTTGGGACGTAAACTCTACCAGAAGTTGGAAATAGTGTGCACCAAGACTCATCCGATCAAATGTCTTTCTTCCATTGCTCCAAGTTTTATGGCTGTTACGGACATTTGCCTCACTGTTGAGTGGTTCCGGAATTACAGCTCGCTCTGAATTTCCCTGTTTATGGAGCTTCCTTCGTGTTGTTTTGGTGTAGAGGGTGCTCCCGAGGGGAACATTTAATTCATCAGTCACTTTCGCAGCTGTCGTCCTCTAACTTTTCATCTGTCACGATCACTCAAAACACAATTCCGCCCGCGTTGTGACTTTGTGAATAGCGCTTATCCATTTTCACTGTACGCGGTAAAAACTTTGATACGGTGCCACTCAAGACGTCAAACACTTCCTCTACGGAAGCAGACAATGTACGACCACAAGCAATTTGCCCACGTTCCAGCTGATTTATGCCTGACACAAAGCACCCACAACTGCACAGAATACTGTTCTGACCAAGACTGGCATTTACAAAGTAATTAGGACATCGCACACGCGCTGTTCGTGGTCAAATACAACAGCGCCACCTGTAAATTTTTCTAGCTACATCATGTATGCTCAAGCACACATTTGTCGCCTTGCATTCATATCTTGTCCAACCCTGAATACACTAAGTAATCTAAAAGTAAGTACCTCCATTGTCAATGTGAATAGGTTATTGGTTGTTAGTGCAGGCTAGTTTACAGAAGAAGTGTCTAACACCAGTTGATGTACAGTTAGGCCATTGACATCCTAAAGACGCGCCTCGGTGGTGGGATCTGCAAATCCACTAACCGCGGTGCTCCGGACAGGTTCCTTACTGGAGCCAGAGGGGAGTGGTCGCTGCGGCGCGACCTGCGACCTTTTGCTAATCGCATTCCTGTGCCCTGGGACGGCTTCCGCTGTTGCCCACGCCTGGGGCACAACCGCAACGCAGACCACTCCATCATCCCACCTGAATCTCCGTCATGCTGTCACCATCTTGAGGCTCCCCCTCACACACTTCCTCGAATCTTATGGAAACGAATTATCGTAGTAGCTAATCACTTTATCCGATTTTAATTCGGCCAGTAATTTCACGTAAGTTGGAAGTGAAACGAGAAACTACTCGCCACAGAGACCGCGGAAGGAGCCCATGGATCGACCGCTCAACGTACCTTCGGATGATTCGCCGACACCAATGCTTTTTGCCGGCAAATGATGAGCTGTAGATATTAGGGGAATAAAAAAGTAGGTTATACATTTCGTCTCACGCTACAGATGACACGATACGTGAAATCGAACGTGGTCGAGGAGCTGGTAACGTCACAGCGTCGAATTCCATGTCCCACTATACTGTGCAGCGAGAAATAAAGAATCTGGCATGTCACATCTTTGCCTCTTGGAGAGAAACGTGACCAGTGGAACGCGAAATGTTACAAGGAGAAGATAGGAACCGCCGCCCGCATCTCGTGGTCGTGCGGTCGCGTTCTCGCTTCCCGCGCCCGGGTTCCCGGGTTCGATTCCCGGCGGAGTCAGCGATTTTCTCTGCCTCGTGATGGCTGGGTGTTGTGTGTTGTCCTTAGGTTAGTTAGGTTTAAGTAGTTCTAAGTTCTAGGGGACTGATGACCTCAGAAATTAAGTCCCATAGTGCTCAGAGCCATTTGAACCATTTTTTAAAACCAAAATTGAGTCAACGAGTAACTCTGAGATCGTTGTACAGTATTCTGCAGTGTTTCTCCACCAGCAGTTCGCTGCCCAAGCCATCGACGAGTCATGGATCTTCCTCGTGACTTCGTTCACTCTTCTTCGATAATCGCTAACAGAGTTAACGCAGCTACTTTGCGCGCGTCTGATTTCGTAAAATAAACTGTATAGTCCGCGAGCCAATTAAAGTCGACAACTGCCACCGGAGAGCGCTGAGAGCGCAGATCACGTGAACCAGCTCGTCCCGTGTGCCGACGGCGTCGTCGCTCGCGAGGTCGGATGTCCCATCCGCGTCCATGTCAACGATAGCTGCCTCGTCCCGTGTGAGAACTGCTTAGGGTCCTTGCGCAAAAAGAGTGGCACATCATCAGAAGAGAGTTAACGATCAAGGTTTCTTGCAAACACATTTTTGCTGGAACAGGTATATCACAGTGTACGAGCGAAAGGCCGCGGCAACTGCAAACGCACTCCAAAGTTGAATTACGTGAGACAGTACCATTCTCAAGGCAAAACGCCTAAATTGCACATACATTCACCCTGAAATTCTGTCCATATACGGACCGAATGCAATGTCACGTCCAGCAGCAGTGAAATGGAGCCAACAATTTGACCAAGGACGCACAGAACTGGGTGAAGCAGATCATGAATGAAGGTATCGATATTGGCTACAGACGCGGAGAAAAGACTTAGGCACGTTTGCTTGAAGTGTCAACAACCTACTCCGTCCGTGAAGAAACTGACTTATTTACATATCTGCGGATCTGGTGGATTTTGGGTATCCTGAGACAATACTTTCCACTGATTCAACACTGTTGATCAGATCAGTAGGGAGCCAAGTCGAAACTGCAAGCCTCGTTTACCCGTGGGTCAAGTAGTCGAAACATGATATCCTGATTGCAGCCAGACAGCAATTGTGCCCCAAGCTCCGAAAAGGTACAGATTAATTGACAGGACCTGGTTGAATGAAACAAAAGATTTCATTCTGGGGTTGTACTAGTTACATAGATAAGACCAGTAATTATGATCACAAGTTAACATCGACTAAAATCTGTGTGCAGCTATCAATGGCGCGGTCAAACAGTTAATCGATGAACAGAATTTGAGATAAAGTGACAATTTGGAGGGGAAAGCAGTGACGAGTAGTGGTCGTCGCCAGGTGGCGCAGGTTACTCACAGTTCCATATTGCTTTCTCTTCGCAACTTGCTACTATAAATTATGCTATGTGCCAATTACTTTAGAGAAATACTCCTACAACTTACTTCTTATCGTAATGTTACGAACGTCTCTGTTTTATTTTCAATTTTATTACTTATTATTCGAATCAAAACACGGAATATGGGGAACAGGACAACGTCCACGTTCTCGAATTTTACGCCGTCTTCCTGCATGGATCTCCACCATCATCAAAGTTCTGTAAGTTCCTCCAAAGCCTCGGCCCCCATGCACTCCGTCTCGCTTTCCGTATCAGTTTACCTGGCACCATTTCCCAGCCCCCCTCACCCACATCAAACACCACCGCGTCTCCTACACCATCGGCAAACTAGATTCCATTAATCCCATTTTCTCCTCACTGAGCCGCGCGGGATTAGCCGAGCGGTCTATGGCGCTGCAGTCATGGACTGTGCGGCTGGTCCCGGCGGAGGTCCGAGTCCTCCCTCGGACATGGGTGTGTGTGTTTGTCCTTAGGATAATTTAGGTTAAGTAGTGTGTAATCTTAGGGACTGATGGCCTTAGCAGCTAAGTCCCATAAGATTTCACACACATTTGAACATTTTTTTCTGCTGTCTGATCACCAATCCTGGTATGCTGTCATGCCTTCACAAACACATTCCTCCATCCCTACACCTACACGCACTCCGTATCCTATTTCAATACAACTTCAACCAACTCCTTCTCCCAGACAATGAGATCTGCCCAGACAACTGTAACCCTTTTCCCACCTATCCCACTCCAAATCTGGGATCTTCTCTCCTTATCCATCTTCATCTACTCCTATCCGTTTCCTCTTGATCTGCTACCCTACCTACACATTAAATTACACCTCACCCTCTATCTTTCCGATTGTCTGTTTTCCCCCTATATGCCTGACATCCTACCTAACTCCTCTATAGTTTCCCTACCTATCAGCCCATACCTCTTTACCTATACCCCTCAACCCTATGGAACATTTCCTTTCTTTCGAGAATACCTCGCAACAAGTGCAGGTCCATTAGATTTTAAATCAGAGTCCAGTGCTTCAGTGCTTTTTTAAAATCAGAATTTCACCTGTTGTGATGTGTTTCAAAAATGTATATATTTTTCATTTTTTAGCAGTCTGTCTTTGACTTATAATTTAAGATCAGCCACAAATTTTGTTGCTCATTCTTTTTTTTTTTTTAATTTGCTTGGCTGAAGAATGGAACACTGTACCTCAGGCAGCCCACCCTCCTCCCACACGGGGCGAGGAGACGAAATAACAATAAAGGAAAACCTTCTAGACCGTGTTCTACACTCAGTTTTTATTTTTTTGACCATTCTGCTAAATTCGGACCAGCTCTAAACTGCCAGAAGACGAATACATTTTTCATACAGTCAAACAATTTTTTAATAATACTTATTTCTTGTATGGAGCTGAAAATATTTTTAAAATCTGTACTTTTAAATGAACTATTTTTTCATTACTTTGTATGATTATCTGCACGTTATGCAAGCACCAACGACCTCTAGGATCGCTTTGCATCCTATAAGTAGCTGGTTGAAGCGTGCATGGCGGTTTTGAATCGCGTTTTGTTTTTTACATATTATGACATGCAATGCAGCAGTATGAGTATTTCTATTATTACTACTATCATTTGCTTTTCATCTCTTCATGTAGTAGCTAATAATTTACTTTCTTTCATTTTTATACAGGTTCTGAAGATGGCTATTGCATAGCCGAAATATGTAATTTTATTCAAAAACTTGGCGATCAAGACAATCGAATAAAAATTATGTTAATCACTGAAGTTGTGATATAGTTTCACAGGTATGTGGGTACGTAATATCTCCGTGCTATACTCACTGTTGTTGTAGGTGGCATACTTGGTAGTCATCGAAGACAAAACACACAAAGTTAGTTATACGAATTCTTCACTCCAAGGCAAAATAGCAGTTACGCAGGGGATACTTTTGTTACTACTACACCAGTCTACGTCGCACCCCGTGTGGGTGAGCTGTCGGGGGCAAATTAGGAATTTACGTCGTTTTGTGAAATTGGTGTCATATGATTTTCGATGTCGAGGTGGATGCCTGGAATGGCATAATATCGAAATAACAAAACATTTCCCCAATACGTGTACACGAGGGTTACTGAACTGTGCAGGTTGTGTTTGTGAGTTGGCTTTCACCTCCGACTACTAAAATATTTCAAAATTTTACCAGTATGAAATCTTTAATTGTCCCATATTGGTGTTAGGAGCATCGCAACAGAGGATGTGGACCGATGGAATTTCAGAAAACATAAATTGCATATCGCGATCTGATAACCGCTCTATGTTATATGACTGATTATAAAAAATCTCTGACTTTTTCTCTGAATGACTGCAGGCTTTGGTCTTATGGTAAGCAGAAATGAACATTGTAAATCAGTAATGAAATCACGCCACCAGCGTATCGGTGCCACATCGAAGTGTTACATCTTCCCTGCGAGAGAAACTGAAAAATAGAGTTTGTGACATGGTAAATATTGGCATAAACATGTGGTCTGGTGAATTAGTAAGGATACGACATGTTTTTAACTCAGTTTGTATATTAGAAATCATTAATAACTACAGCCCACTATTCTTGCTTTCTGACTGCAAGAAGAGGAGAGGCAAATGCGAAATGCCAGGCTTCTCCTCATTGCTCCCTGAAAAAAATTAAGGCTGCGCCTTCCTTTTTTGTACAGATAATGTAAATACGAACATTGGCTCTTTGTTCACAAATCTGTACAGGAAGCTATATATAAAAAGTAATATTTTAGAAAGGGGTATGACATCTTGACCACCCCACATAACTTTCTGTGCGGAAACAAAATTAACAAAATGTATCAGCCAAAGGTTGACCTTGACCAGCCCGACTGCCTTCGTTGTAACTCTGTCCGTTACGAAGATATGAACAGCGGTACGGCTTTTTTAAACAGCACCCTCTACTTCTTATTTAGTAATCCACTTCCTCTCCTCAAGGCCTGTTCAAATACGTACCATAGTTTGTCGTGTACCTAAACATGAGATTATTAAAATCTAACACAAAACCAATTCTCTACAGTTTAGGTACTCGGGGCAGCATAACTAGTCCACTTGTTGGAGCTGACATTAAAAAAAATCGAAATTCAAAGATAAACAACACTATACATTCAGTCAGTCGAGTTCAGTTGAAGGTTTGTGTGAATATAATGCACACCAAAGAAAATAAGAAATATGAAATTACGTATCAACAGTATTTGTTCTTTTTCTGCGCGAGTTTTCCTCTACATAGTCTCTTTGTAGAATCTTTTGAAGGTGATCTTTCACTTTTTTTTTTCGAAAGTGAAAGTAAAACCTAGTCGGTGCTAAGTTTTTATTGCGGGAAGCACCATTATCATAATTTTGTGCGAATATTGTGTGGTTCACTTCCTTGCTTACATACAGGACTGAGCATAGACTTTCCAAATACGTCAGTCTTTTATGAAATTTGTTTGGCTCGCAGATGGTGTGTATTGTACGTGATAAACCATTGCTTACTCCTCTCTTTTATCTTGGAAGATTGCAATTATCTCCGTATCATGTCGCATGTATGGTCTCCCTATTTATTGGGTGTCATGCTGTAACATCACGACGTCTTGAACTTAGAAAAATTGAAAATTTCCGTCAATTTGCTTCTCTGTATTGAAGTGAATTCGTCGATTTATTGCAGCTACCATGTGTTCACTGAATAACGATGTTTACGTATCAAAAAGTAGTTTGTTGGTAACTACAAAAGTAGAAGTTTTGTAGCTACGGCGTCTGTGGGCCTCCCATTCCCATGAGCCCCATTTGGTCACAACAGTCATCATTTCGCTAAATATAATCAAACGACGTAAATACCTCCACACATTATTTAGGAGGAAGAAGGCAGGCTGTCCCAGTCCTAGAATATTAATATATATACTGAAGAGCGACGCACGCAAGAGATCGATGCGATAAACGAGAACAGCCAACGGAGCAAGGAAGGAACGAAGGTAGATTAAGGTTCAACGCTCCGTCGACATCGAGGTCATGAGAGACGTAGCACGAGCTCAGAATATTTCAAAGATGAGCAAGGAAATCGAGCGTGCCCTGTCAAAATAATAATCCCGGAATTTTCGTGGAGTGATTTAGAGGAAATCAGAGAAAAAGTAAATGTGGACGGTCGGAGGCGGATTTGAACCGTCGTACTCTCGACTGCGACTCCAGTGTGCTAACCATTGTGCCACCTCACTCGGTGCCAATATAGACACCCGAATTCTGAGGAACAGCTGCCGTTTCTACTGCGCTCCCATGGTAAAATTTAGTTTGCAGATTTGTTTTAGACGCCAATCTTTCGCTTTATTTTAAAAATATGTCGATTACAATGAAAAACAAAAACAAACAGGCAAACAAACGCCGTCCGTAACAGGCCTTGAAGGCCCAACAGTACCGACCGGCTACCATGTCATCCTCTGCCCCTAAGCGTCATCAGATGCGGATATGGAGGCGCATGTGGTCAGCACACCGCTCTCCCGTCCGTTGTGAGTTTTCGTGACCGGTCGATTACGATGAAACATTGGAGATAGCTCAACTCGCTCTGTTCTGCCGAGAGATCCAGAGTACCATAGACGCCGACACCAAGTTGATGCCATGTTTCCTTATTTCCTGGAGGTATTCGGTGCGGTTTAGCAGTGTGGGTCAATGAGCACAGCAAATCTCAGACCAGATTTGTGACTGGGTTCAGGATGTCCCAGCAGATATAACTCAACACGTAAGGGAATGAAATCGATAGACATAAAAGTAACTTATCCAGCACATAGATGAAACGTTATACAGCCGCTTCTGTTTACATTACGTAGATAAATGATGTAGTGGATAACGCAGAAGCTCGGTGATGTTTTTCGCGGTTGCTGCCCTGTCTATAAGAAGATTGCAATGCAAGGAAATTGCAGATACACGCTGGTAACCTGCAGGGGGCGCAAGGACCTTCAAAGTAAATACACTATCTCATCAAAGTATCCAGACACCTATTAGTGGACATTAATATGGTGTATGTCCAGCCTTCCTTCGTCTTTATGACGGCATGACCTCTGCCAAGGGACAATTTCAGTGGGGCGTGTTGATGTCTATAATGAATGGTACCCCATTCCACTTCAAACAAGACACGAAATCAGAAAAGGCAATCATGCTGGACTCTGGAATCTGGAGGGAAGTCGACTTTCTGACCCACCCAGTGATATCCCGTGGAGTTTAGGTCTCAGCTATAGGCAAGTTGGTCCATTTCATGAATATTACACTTCGCAATCCATGCATCACAGATGCTGCAGTATGGCAGGGTGCATTCTCACGGTGATAAGAGCAATAATCGTCTCTGGACTGTTCCTCTACTGTATACAGTATACAATTCTGTAAAATGAGTTCGTATCCTTACACATGCAGCGTTTTCTTAACAGCGATATAAGGACCACATAGAAACCACGAAAAGCACTCCCATACCGTAACGCCACTTCCTTCGTTCTTCTGTGTTGGCACTACGCGTGGTGGCAGGTAACGTTCTCAAGACATTTGTCAAACGCAAGCCTTTCAGTTGGATTGTAACATGGCACATCGTGATTCATCACTCGTTTGCAGTAGCATCGTCCTTAATAGCACCTCAAATGTCGCTTAGCACAGACTACGGAAATATATGGTTATAAGGAGCAGCTCGAGCACTATAGCCCATTCTTTTTAACTCCCTGCACACAATCAACACGCTAGTAGGACTGCTGGTAGCATTTCTAAAGTCACAGGTGATTCCTTCCACTGGATTGATGTGGGTTTCTACAACTTCTCGACGATCCCTGTCCGTCAGTACAGTACATGAAGTCTGCTTTTTTTGTTTAGCTGTGGTTGCTGCCACTTCACAGTCACGTCACTAACGGCTGATTCGGACAGCTTTAGAGGGGTTGAAACATCCATGACGGTTTTGTTACTAAGGGTATACCTAAGGAGTAGTCCACGATCCAAGTCACAAAGTTCTTCGAATCGACCCATTTTGGTGTTACTGCATCTTTAGCTACAAAACAATACTCCCTGTCTCCTTCTGTATCGGCGTGTCCGCCTCTCGCAACATCTCAGCTGCCTGGATACTTTTGATCAGATAGTGGAAATGTAAACTATTTCTCATAAATATGTGGCGAGATCTGTTACTGTTCGATTACATTATTGGAAATAAATAGCCAGAAGTCATAAGAATGGTAAAATATCAGGAGTAACTAGCCAGAAGAAACTAAAGTGGCATGGCCACATAACAAAAAGTGCAGGTAAAGCAAATGGCACGCTGTGGCTAGGGCAATGTCTGGGCTACAGGCTAGATGCCGCAGACCACGAAACTACACATATGTCTGTGTGAACGTCTAGGATCTCCTCCTAAGACACTGGACCGATTTCAACCAAATATGGTATATTTACTTCTTCCCACCTGGGTATCAGCCACTATGGGGGTTAAAACTTTTTCTCCCTGAGGAGCGGTGATAGGGTCGAAAAGGGTTTCTAATCCCACAATTCTAGGCAGCCCTGCATGTGACCTGCATTTTTTTACAAGTATTACCAATATACAGTGCAGGATCCTTTCATGCGAATGGGAACAGTTGAGTAGATAGAGGGGGAAGGAGGAGCTGGATAGAAGGAGAAGATGGGGAGAAAGGGGGAGGAGGAGGTAAATGCACAGTGAGGTGGGAGTTGAAGATAGACATAGACAGATATGGAAGAGGAGATGGGGAGATAGGGAGAGTAGGGAAGAGGAGATGGACAGGTAGATGTGGAAGGATGAGGTGCACAGAGAGTGAGGGGGAGGAGAAGGTGAACAAATGGAGAGGCGGCAGGAGGATAGGGACAGAAAGGTAGGGGGAATGAGGAAGGGGTAGACAGAGAACGGGTAGGTAGAGATGGACAGAGAGCGAATGCTTAGATTAGCAGATAAGGTGGACAGACAGAGGAGGAGGAGGAGGAGGAGGAGGAGGAGTTTCCCTGAGAGAATTTGGAGGAGGAGATTGGCAGAGGAGGGAGAAAGAGATCTGAATTCATCTTTATTCATTTCTTTCTCAAGAAGATTGCTAACCCTAAGTTACAACCACTTCACTTTTAATGGTAACATATATAAACAACCAGATGGCCTAGTAATGTGATCATGTATATCTGGTATCATAGCTGACATATAAATCAATCACTTAGAACAAAAATTATTTAACAGCCAAGAAACTTGCTTAAAAATAATAGAATTTTATAGGAGATATGTTGATGACACACTACTGTTAGTGAAAGGGTATATCAAAGACATCACAGACATTCTAAAATACTGCAATAACCTACATGAGAAAATTAAAGTTACAGTGGAACATGAGCAAAATAAAAGCATCAACTTTCTGGACCTAAATATTACAAGCACAACAATGTGCATACATTCCAAATTGATAGGAAAAACACAATGACTGACACCACAATCCCTGCAATCATGTCACCCAAATATCCAGAAACAGGCAGCATACAGGTCAATGCTACATAGGGCAACTAAAATACCATTGAACAAGAAAACATGCAACAAGAAATAAACATAGTGAAAAAGATTGCAGTTGCTAATGGGTACATTGCTTCCATGGTTGACACAATCCTAAGCAAAGTGAAGAAAGAGGCAGGTACAAATTGCATCACAGAAGAAAAAGGGAAAAATGTGTATTTAGTATTCCATTCATTGTCAATGTATCACAGAAGTTTGCAAATATTTTCAAAAATCACAAAGAAGAAATTAGGTTTCCTACATCTAATAAATTACAACAAAATCTTATACAGAATGTAAAGTGTATACATAATCCATACTCAGATTCTGGAATAAACAAGGTCAAATGCCAGGAATGCTCCATGTTCTACCCAGAACAAACAGGCCGAAATTTCAACGCCAGGTACACAGAGCACATAAAGCCTAGAAACACAACAGACACACTACATCAGCCATAGCAACACGTGTACATAATACAGGACACCCATTTGGAAAAATAGAGGAAAATGTCAAAGTTCTCCACCGTCTAAATAAAGGACATAAAATGGATTTGCTAGAAGAACTCGAGATATATTCACATTACAGAAAATATGAAGATAAAATATTAAACAAAAAACTTCAAAGTTAATTTCTTCAAATGTTTTGATAGTACACTTGAATAAAAATAATAACACACACAAATAAGCAGAATTGTAAAACAGACGTAAGTAAATTATGATCCAAATTGTTAAGATAAATAACCCTCTGTACAAAAGCATATCGTACTCTGTGGAAGACCTATAATGTCATCTCTGTTGACTACTTGTAAGAACATCTGTGTCTGTTTTGTTTGTGAAAAATGTTTCCAATCTTTAAAAATGTACAACAAGTTGTGTGTGATGTTTAGTGTGTGTGAGACTCTGCAGAAAAGGATCACAAAGAAAATTGTAAGTACAAATTCTTCTATATTTGGCCACTAACTTCACATAAAGATCGACAACCAACAAAAAATGGCTTGTTTTCTTAAATGTTGCAGTGAAGTCAAAAAAATGAAGCAGAATCTCACACATCGACAACATCACACAGGAATGACATAACACACACACACACAAAATGGGAATCATTTCCCGAAACGAGTCGTACGAAAAATAAAATAAAGAAAATTGTGACTGGTAGCAGATGAGTTATTTATAAACAAACCTATTATTTAGCTTAAGCTTAGAATAAATTCTTCCTTCAGAAGCGTCTGTTGTGCACTTTCCTCCAACTAACCGGTGGTATTTTGATTCGTTAACGATAGCCTTGCTGACTGTAAAATTTCGTTAGGCATATGCGATCACGGGCAGTTATATCGCAGTCCAGTAGGCCGATTAGAAACGGGGGGTCTCCACACTCTAGCAGCAAATTCCCAGTGGCGCCCAGTCAAAAGCGTCGCATTTCAGTTAGCAACGTTGCAAAGACCTTTAAACAATGGATATAGAATTTTCGAAGTTTGAAGTGTGCTTGTTTTCATGCATATCTGATTTCCCCGAAACCATGACCCTTGTATCGTCAAAGGTGTTTTCGTAACGTCGAATCGCTTTAAGAATGTACCTGTCACGTTTACAAACAACTCTAACAAAAAATCAGTTTCAAAATTGAAGTTGATTAAAAACAGACTTCTAACTTTCATTTTAGAATATCGGGCCAACAGTTCGGCCTCTTTTGAATGAAGCGTAGGCGGGAATCCAGTTAGCCAAAATCACTATTTGAAACTTTCATTTTGAGGCTGATTGTTTGGTAAAGCATTGTATTTGAATGAAATATAGGTGAAGTAATATTAGTTGATGGATTTCTTTTGTTACCTTGCATTTGCCTGACAAACGTATTTACTTATAGATTGGTGTACAAACAGTCAAAGGGGCAAGATTCAGATTCTTTTATTTAATTGATGATTAGTTTCAGGTTACCTGAACCAATTTTCAAATCAAAGAAATACGTAGACAAAACGATATTATTCCGTAATAGCACGCAAGCCATGTTGGTATGTACATACACATGCACCAGAGTCAAGTTTTTCTATGAACATTAGCAAGACAGACATGCAATCTAAACACTGCTTGCATGCTATTACGAAAAATACCGTTTAGTCTGTTTGGATAATTTAAAAATACGTTGAGGTGACCGGAAAGTAGTCACCAATTAAATAAAATAGGTGAATCTACCGAGTTCTACTGTTTCTACGTCAAACTGGTTAATACAACTTGCTGTTCTGTTGTTAACCTAGCATGTTGGAAATCAATATTTTTTTCAGTTATAGAATGTTGTTTTCTGAACTGAAATACATATTTTTACGGGGCAGGCATATTCAAAAAATTAGTTTTTCAAAACATTGTTTGTAAATTATGTCACATACTTTAACGAACGCAGTCCTCTTCGTTTTTGTGACCTTTGAAAGGTATTTGCTTTGACGTGATCACCTTTCATAGAGCGTATTTACAGCGCACAACTATAGTCACTTACTAGATTCAAAACCGTGCAGTCACCTATCTGTCCGGTAGCGTTCGGATCTCTGGGTAGAAGATGGAGGGAAAATCTTGGAAGGATGAACGGGCTTTGACTGGTTCCGGCCACTCAGAATGCTAAGCGAGTTATTTCCGCTTGGAAAGACTCGTGGCCGCAACGAAGCCGCCTCCTTGTCCTGCTTTCGATACGACTGGATGTGCCGATTTGCCTCGTAGTATAGACACTTTCTCTTGTGATGCTAGAAGGGCGCATACAACCGAGTAAGCTTTGGAATACGATAAGATTGCTGCTCGTCTTTCACAGGCGCGCTTTAAGATCATGAAGACTTGGATTTCTTTTCACAATACATTTTGCAGTCGTAAAAGGCGCTGGAAATTTAAGTCTTTGCTCATATCTTCAACTTCTTGGCAACACGTGGGGGACAGTATCCATTTCTAAATTATCATCTAACGTTTCAAATTACTTAGCTCAATGCTCTTTCACACTGTTTCAGGACTTAATAATAATATTTTGTAATTTTTTGTTATGTATCACATTCTGGACGGGGGGGGGGGGGGGGGGGGGGGGGGGGGGACGTAAATCACATGGTGTGTTGAATTGTGTTCAACCATCAAGCACGTAATCCTGTGTATTAATTTTCATCATTATATGATTTTACCAATTTATTGTAGTCCTCTTTAAATATGTTCCATGTCTCCAGATGTCACTGAAGCCCATTCACTTCAATTGCATTTAAAGCTAATGTTAAATAGCCTGAATTAAATAATGCTATATACTACATCAGAATATTCCGCTATGCAAAAAAGTCTGGAACTTCGAGGCACAGGCCGTCAGACACAATCATAGAGATAATTTCTGTCACAAGATAGTGTAGGGCATATTTAACCCACACATATTATATTGTTGTTGCTGTTGTGGTTTCCAGTCCGAAAACTGGTTAAAGCATCTCTCCAAGCTACTCTATCATCTGCAAGCCTATTTATTTCCGAGTAAATGCTGCAACCTACATTCTTCTGCTTACTCTATCCATCTCTTGCTCTCCCTCCAACCCCCCCCCCCCCCCCCCCCCCCGGGCTCACCACTATTTGGCGGGTTCGTGCTTGGCTACCTCGGGGCCCAAGCCTTTGCAGCATTTTTTCCCTTCCGTGCTGCTTGTCTATTCTCTTACTATTCTTTTTCCCCTCTCTCGGGGAACATGTCTGGATTATTATTGGGAATGTTTCTCATTCTGTCGCTGACGTATGAACAGTTTCACCTTTGTTTTTCGCTCCCTTCTCCATCCTTTGTTTCCCTTTTCCTCTCGTTCCTCCGCTTCGGTGTTTGAGGATACTCTTTTTTCTTCTTCCTCCCTGTGCTCTCCTGAAGGCTGGCCCACGTGTCTGACGCGTAACAGGTGATTGGGTAACGCGAAATTCCCCACCCTGGGTCGACATGTAGGGTTCGCACATTCCCCCTGGTACAGGCCAGGCCCAGGGAGGGGTGACTGCCTGAGCTGTAACCTTCCCAAACTGCCGATTTGCCCCTCTGTCAGGTGTTCGGTAGGTGTGACCTGAGGTGTGAACAACTACCTAAGGAGGGTGCGGCTCCTTGTGAAGGGGGCCCCCTGTTGGAAGAAGTGCGCCGTCGGAGACGCTGGCAATCATGGGACACTTCCTCTCAATGACTCAACCATCTTCCCACTCAACGTCTACAAAACGCAAACGTAATGAGGCTAATGATTCATAGACCCTTCCAACTGCACCACAGTTTCTTGTGGTCTCACGTCCTGGAGATGGTCAGTCCTTTGCCATGGTAAATCCGTTTATTGTTCAGAATGTGTTGATGCAATTGCTGGCCCTCTGAAATCCTGATGTTGTTTACAGAAGTTTACAGAATGGCACTTTGCTTCTGGAGACCACTTCTGATTCTCAAGCACATCAACTGCCTCGCTTCTCCACGGTTACTCTGTTTGTGTTGAGGCCCATAGAACTTAGAATTCTTCCTGTGGTGTAATTTACACCAGGCTGCTCGACAGTCTAACCGAGGCTGAAATCCAATCTTATCTCTCTGATCAGGGCGTCATTGGCCGTCCATCGTGTAATGAAGACGGTAGATTCCTCCTTACTGCCCACTCGCACTCTCTTTCTCACCTTTCATAGAGTGGTGCTTCCGTTCAAGCTCAAAGTAGGCCGTGAAATTATCACAGTCTGGCTGTAAATTCTGAACCCGATGCGCTGGCTACCAGTGTCACCGTTTCAACCACACTAGAACGTCTTGTCGACACCCAGCCAAATGTGTAACCTGTGGTAGGGATACATATGAAGGCAATTGTTCGCCTCCTTCTCCCAGCTGTATTAACTGCAATGGCGGCCATGCCGCCTCCTCTCGGGGTTGTCTCTTGTATCTTGCTGATCGGGCTGTTCAAGATATCTGGGTAAAGGAAAAGTTTCCTTACTCAGTCACTCGCAATTTACTGGCTAGTCGCAAACCCTGCGTTCTCCCGTCTGGTACCTAGAGTTCTTGTTACCACTTCTCCATGAAGGACATGGCCATGCAGATTTGCGACCTCAAGTCCAGCTCTAAGGTTGTGAAATCGCCCAGTTGTGCAACAAGCCGTCAAACTCTCGCCTCAAGGGGCGTAGCCAACAGCTGTACAACTGGTAGGCCGGAAAGTACAGAAGGAGTACTCCCGTGAAGACTTGCTCCGTCCCTCCAGCCAAACAACACCTGAGTCTTCCTCTAAACGGAAAGGCTCGAAGAAGTCCATCAACCACTTTTCAACGTTGGACTACACAGAGCGACAGCACAAGCAAACTGATGCTTCTGTGAACCCCATGGAACAGGATCCTCCTGCTTCTGTGCCCTGTCGTAGCGACTCTTCCCCGGCTGTCATTTGGTAGCCGCAGATGTGACACCCCTACATCTCTTCCTCATCATAGCTCTCCTCCAATGGAACGTTCGTGGTCCCATAAAGATTATTTACGGCTGCTTTATCGCAGCGTCCCCTTATACTCTGCCTTTAGGAAACGAAATTGTGCCCTCACGATCACTTTGAGCTTTCACATTTATTACCAATTCGTTTTGACCTTCCCCCTGAGGTCGGCATTCCATCTCATGGGGGCATCGTGCTGCTCATACGGGATGACATTCATAGTCAACCCATCTCCCTGACTACCAATCTTCAAGCTGTTGCAGTTCACCTTCTCCTTCCCCACCTGACTTTTTCCTCTGTACTATTTATGTCCGTCTCTCATCCACTGCCAACAGGGAAGACTTCCTTCAACTTATTGGGCAGCTACCTCCCTCATTTTTGCTACTCGGTGACTTTAATGCTCATCATCCCCTTTGGGGTTCTCCCAGAATCTGTCAGAGGTGCCCTCTTGGCTGACCTTTTTAACCAACTTAACCTCTTCTGCCTTAACACTGGAGCACCCCCTTTCCTTTCCGACTCCTCACACACCTATTCCCGTTTGGACCTATCCTTGTGCAGTGCCCAGCTTGCCCCTCATCTTGAGTGGTCCGTTCTTTCTGACACCTACTCGAGCGACCATTTCCCATGTGCTGTCCATGTGCACGCCTAAATGGCAGCTTCCTAAGGCTGACTGGCAGCTTTACTCCTCCCTGGCGACCTTCGAAGAGCACTATTTCCCCAGTTGCGATGACCATGTGGAATATCTCACAAACGTTACCCTTACTGCTGCAGAGTGTTCCACTCCCCACACTTCCTCTTTACCATGTCGTGTCCCAGTCCCTTAGTGGACTGATGCATGTTGCGACGCAATTAGCGCACGGAGAAGTGCTCTCTGCGTTTTTAACAGCCAACCTATGATGGCGAACTGCCTTCATTATAAACAGATGCGTGCAAAGTGTCATTGAGTTCTTTGGGACATCAAAAAAGCTAGCTGGATTTCATTCATTAGATCTTTTAACAGTTCCCCCCCTTCATCTGTCGTGTGGGTCAAACTCCGACTGCTCTCTGGAACCAAGATCCATTCCCCAATTTCCAGCCTGACAGTAGCTAACGATGTCATTGTGGACCCTATTGCTATATCCAACACTTTGGGCCACCATTTGGGTAACTTTCGATCTCTTCCCATTATCACCCTGCCTTCGTCCATCGGAAACGAGTGGATGAGGCTCGGGCGATACCCTTCTCTTCTCCGAATCGTGAGTGCTACAATGCCGCTATTACTATGAGGGACCTAGATCATGCTCTCAGTTCATCCTGATCCTCCGGCTTCTACTAGTTTTTCCATCCTTCTATAAGCAACTGGTGTTATTATTTGTAGCTATGAGATAAAATTCCTTATGTGGCTGATCACTAAATGCATGAGGTCCACAATGAGCATTCTAATTTCAGTTGTCTTCTTTAACTCTGCTTGAACACCCCCCCCCCCCCCCCTTACTGCTCCGGACATGTCCGAAAGAACAGATACCATCTTAGTATATATATAGTCAAGGCTCACCGGCCACTTGACCATCGTCTTCTTCTGTGCGAATGCAAAAACCGTGCCCGAACTTTTACGGGAATCGGCAACGCGCCGCGAGTAATGAGTAATGAGTATAATGGCGAATGTAGTGCGGGACAATCTGAGAATGTGGGTTTCGCGGAAGGCGTGCTAGATATAAAGTCCTGCAGTCGCGCTGTCCTCTGTATCCTCGATGGCTCAGATGGATAGAGCGTCTGCCACGTAAGCAGGAGATCCCGGGGTCGAGTCCTGGTAGGGGCACACATTTTCATGTGTCCCCGTTGGCGTATGTCAACACCTGTAAGCAGCTAAGGGTGTTCATTTCATTGTAACTTGTTTCATCTTCCTTCCTCGATGTCCAGGTCTCCGCACCATATAGTGCAACGCTCCAGATGTAACATTTCGCAAGTCTTTTCCGCAGATATTTGTTTAGTGGCCCAGAAAGTAATTTCTGTTTCCTGTTGTGTCCTTCTTTTTTAAATGTATAACAATCCGTGCCTTATACACTTTTGTTTAAAAAATTAACAAAAAAGGGGTGGAAGGATTTGAGCAAAAAAAAAAAAATAAAAAAAATTACTGAACCTTCAAATCAAAACGTTTTTTAACTGAGTTATGTAACAAAAGTTAAAAAGTCGCGTTAACAAGAATTTTAGCACTGGTTGCTCTTGAATAAAAAAGGGTAATACTTAACATGTTTCATTTACAAAGTAACAATAAAGAACTAAGCACATGAACTGACCACTGAATACTCATCTTCTTCCATAATCTCACATTCGCAATGTTCTTTCTCCTCTTCCGCACCAGACGCTTCTTAGTGATGTTGCGATGTCATTAGAGTCTCTCTGTTTCATATCATTTTTCCCAAAATGTTTCTCTAATAATTTTGTTACATCTGTAATCATTTTGGGATTCACCGCACACCCAAGAGGTACTGGAGAAGGACTAACCAGACCACGTGATTTGCCTTTTTTGTAACGCCGAAAAGCCTGCTAACATCTGTATTACAAGCTGATTACCCAGCTACCAACATATTTGTATGAATTTGTTGCCAGTGATTCGGAAGAGTCTGCATTTCTACAAGGGGAAATCAAAATTGAACAAAAACATAGTAACAAATAGCCTTAACAAGCAGACAGCACGCAAGCAAACAGCGCAAGACGAATGCCGCTTACCGAGTCCTACGTTATGATTGTCTACTGGTGGTGTTGGTCACTTTGAAACAACACCTGCTTGGACTTGGCTCTTTTCTGAGCAAAGCCAGACATTTAAAAAACTTTTTAAACCATTTTCGTTCGTTTTTCACACTCAGTGAGACTACCATCAGCGCGGAAAATACTATAAGAAAACATCCATGTCAGAAAATCGAAAAAATGGACTTGATCACCTTTGATAACAAGCTCCTCATATATCTTTTGATTTGAGTATTATCGCATTTGACGACAAGAGTTATCCCTGAGCTTTTTTTAAGCGGAGAGCACGCTCCAGCGGACGTGCTGCCTCCTCTGGACAACTCTACTCCGTCCAGGCCTGACGACTTGGCCGCACCGCGCCGCAACCTCCAGGATATTTTGGAACAAAGGCTCGTTAGTGGTGCTCTCCTCGGAGCCGCAGATCACGCGAGCTGCTCGCCCCTCGATTCGCCCACGCGACCTACACTACAGGCGACGCAACCCTTGACCCAACGCGGCTCCAGAAATGTCCGTGCTCAACTGTGCGCTCTTTGTGAAGACCGTAGTAACACGTATCGCTGTCCCTGTTCAAATCTTTGAAGCGAGAACGTTTTTCGTACACCCACTGACATCAAACGTTAAGCACGTACTAAATCTTAATTAACCCCTTGAAATCCAGCTATGAGCATGAAATCTGGTGATGGCTCTAGACCTTCTCTCCTTATCGCCTTTCAATGCGATACATATTCTCTCCGAGGCTAGATAGCTTGTTGGAGACCTTGATTGTTGTGTATTTTGCGTGTGCAGGAACCGTTCCAACCTTGAAAGCACCCCACCGTCATTCTTTAAATGTCTATGAGGCAATGGTTCGCCCGAGGAAAGAGGAAGGACTCACTGGATACAGTAATGTGGTAGAACAAAAAACATTATAGTGTAGAAATCGATGCCGTGAGTGATGCACATTCCGACACACAGGCTATAGATAAAAGTAAAGTTTCCTAAATTACTTTTAACATTGCCATACATAATTTCATAGAATATATTCTTACAACTGTCACTACATTTAGAAAAAACTTACTGCTCAATATCAAATTATAACTATTTTCCATGAATCTGTTTTCAAATGAAATTCCAGAAAATCCGTTTCACATCTGTTGCTTAAATCACACTTCTAAACTACTTATTTCAGAAACAACAGTTGTGTACACTGAGAGCTAAAAGTAATGGGATGCCTCCTAATATCGTGTCGGACTTCCTTTTGCCCGGCATAGAGCAGCAACTCGACGTGGCGTGGTCTCAACAAGCCGCTGGAATTCCCATACACATATATTGAGCCGTGCTGCCTCTACAGCTGTCCATAATTGCGAAAGTGTTGTCGGTGCGTGACGTCACAGTACGTGGCTTGACATTACAACACACAGAGCTAAGAATAAAAATGCTACCTCAAGTTACAAAACAAAATTTGAAGGAATAAACAATCAGAATGTTTATGTGGAAATGTCCTGTAATTTTACGAACGTGAACTGACTAAATTCAAAGCTCTGAATGATACCTACGTAAATGGAAGACTGCACTGTGAGAATATAATCGTCTGCATAAGAAATGAAATCTAAAATGAACTTTACCTAACGTGAATCTGATATTAATTTTCAAGTGCAATGCTTAACTGTAAGTGACTTTATTCTTTCGTGACTGATGTTAAACTGGCCCTGATAAATTTTCACGGCTCACCAGTGGCAACGGAAGTTGCTATTGATCGAAGTCATGAATATTAAAAATGCAGATCAGCAGCAAACTAAATAAGGGAAATAAAAGTCTTGTGGAGTGCAGAGCAAGACTGGGCCAGTATTCTAAGCAGAGTGTGCTTTAGTTTTAGCCAATGTGTTTCGCTTAGTGCCATACGGTGGCACACATAGCCAGAAAATAAACTTTCAAATGGAAACAGTGGTACAACTTAAACATGTTAACTTGCTCAAAAGAAACTATTTTTTACAAGAAATATTACTCGGCCATGAGATTAATTACTGAGAAGGTAAAGAAGTGGTAAATCGTTAACTGTTGAGTAGGAGCCATGTGCCCTGGTAACTGTGCTTAATCACCTCTGAACAATGAGTCAAACTGATCCGAACCAACAAAGAAAAAAACCCACATTTCTCAAACGTATCATAAATTACGTGAAGGCAAGCAGTGCAGCAGCTATAGCGTCTCCAAATCCTCACTTCTCAAATTAATCTTTATCAAATCATATTTTCAAAATCTTATCTCTGTGTTCTGCAAGCTGTTTCCAGACCGCTCAGTAACATGACCAACATTCGACTCACACACTGTGTTCTTTTAGAATACTGCAGCAATGCTAAAGCTAATAGCAACTAAAGATCACACTGCGTGTAGTCACCTCTGTGACATAACATATCGACTACTGAAAATCTCTGTTTGAAAAATATCCAGTATACGTGAAGTATGACACACTGAATGAAAATACAATGCACATCAATTTTCTTGAACACCAAAAAGAAACAGAAACCTCACACGCAATAGGCAAAATTTATTTGTGCTTCACTGTCGTTTCCCATTGCTCTCAGTTCTCTCTTTCTCGCTCTTCTCAACTCTACAGTGCCTTGGATTGAAAACTAACGAACCAAAACATAACGAGCGCCTGCTTATGACTTATTGGCCCACCTTTGTGACAGCAGCATTTCCTCGGATTTAACAAGTCCGGATATATGTGGCATTAGATGTCTTTGCACAGGTCACGTAATTCCCGTAAATTACGGGCCGATAGCGTGTGCAAAAATATCATAGACATAATTCCGAAGACAGCAAGAGCCGACAAGTGTGAGAATTATCCCACAATCAGCTTAATAGATCATGCTTTCAAGTTGCTGACAGGAATGATATAGAGAAGAACGCGAAAGAAAATTGAGGATGTGTTACAGGGCGATCAGGTTTTCTTTATGAAAGGTGAAGGCACCAGCTTTTGATAATGGAAGCAAGACTGAAGAAAAACCAAAACAAATTAACAGGATTTTTCGACCTGGAAAAAGCGTTCGACAATGTCAGATGGTGCAAGATTTTCGAAATTCTGAGAAAAATATGGGTAATCTATAGGGAAAGACGGGTAATATACAATATGTACAAGAACCAAGATGGAAAAATGAGACTGAACGACCAAAGGCGAAGTGAGTAAGACAGGAGAGTTCTTTCGCACCTACTGTTCAAGAAGAAGCAATGAGGGAAATATAAGAAAGAAATTACAATGAAATCTGACCTTTTGCTGCTTACAGGCGTGCCTTCATCGTCTTTTTTCTCACATTAAATATTCGGTATTCTCGTGCCCGTTGCACCATAAATTCCTTTCATCTCCTCCGTGCGTGAATCTTTTAATCTTATAGCTTTTCTGTGGGGTCGTTCTGCCAGATACCCGAGTCCATTTCCATTAAACTTGTCCGAAAGAACAGATACTATCTTCATATAGATTAGGCTTACCAGCATATGACCTTCTTCACTATGGATGCACTCACGTTGGTCAAACTCTTACGGGAATTGGTAGATTGACTACCGCGAGTAATGAGTATGGTGGGCAGGGGCACTACATCTACATCTACATCTACATCCATACTCCGCAAGCCACCTGACGGTGTGTGGCGGAGGGTACCCTGAGTACCTCTATCAGTTCTCCCTTCTATTCCAGTCTCGTATTGTACGTGGAAAGAAGGATTGTCGGTATGCTTCTGTGTGGGCTCTAATCTCTCTGATTTTATCCTCAGCGTCTCTTCGCGAGATATACGTAGGAGGGAGCAATATACTGCTTGACTCTTCGGTGAAGGTATGTTCTCGAAACTTTAACAAAAGCCCGTACCGAGCTACTGAGCGTCTCTCCTGCAGAGTCTTCCACTGGAGTTTATCTATCATCTCCGTAACGCTTTCGCGATTACTAAATGATCCTGTAACGAAGCGCGCTGCTCTCCGTTGGATCTTCTCTATCTCTTCTATCAACCCTATCTGGAGCGGATCCCACACTGCTGAGCAGTATTCAAGCAGTGGGCGAACAAGCGTACTGTAACCTACTTCCTTTGTTGTCGGATTGCATTTCCTTAGGATTCTTCCGATGAATCTCAGTCTGGCATCTGCTTTACGGACGATCAACTTTATATGATCATTCCACACTACAAATGTAGTGTGTGGGCAGAAAGTGGGAAAGTGTGGGTCTCACTGGAAGCGTGCCAGAGATAAGTCCCTGCAGTCGCACTATCGTCTGTGTCCTCGCTGGCTCAGTCGGATTGAACGTCTCCCATGTAAGCAGTAAGTCCCGGGTTTGAGTCCCAGTAAGGATACACGTTTTTCAACTGTCCCTGTTGATATTTACCAACACCTGTAAGCAGCAAAATGTCTGATTTCATTGTAATTTCATTCTTCCAGAGCTGCAAGATCACCAATGGCATCTGTGCATATACCAGGTTCATATAACTATAAGAAAGGTTCACGAGTGGACTAAATTCAGGGTGAAGGTATATCAATCAGAAGATTCGCTGATGCCATTTCTATTCTGAGTGAAAGTGAAGAAGAATTACATGATATGTTCTATAGAACGAAGAGTCTAATGAGTATAGAATACGGGTTTGCAGTAAATCGAAGAAATACAGAAGTAATGAAGAGTAGCAGAAATGAAAACTACGAGAAACTTAACATCAGAACAGTGACTCACAAAATAGACGAAGTTTAGGAATTCTCCTACCTAGACAGCAAAATAACCCACGATGGATGGATAATGAAGACACAAAGTGCAGAGTAACAGAGTCAAGAAGGTATTTCTGGCCAAGAGCGGTGTTTCTAGTATCAAACATAAACCATAATTCGAGGAAGAAATTTTTGAGAATGTGCGTTTGGAGCACAGCAATGTTGGTACTGAGACATGGATTGTAGGGAAACCGGAACGCAGGAGAATCGAAGCATGAGAGGAGCGGTGCCACAGACGGATGTTGAAAATAAAGCGGAAAGTAAATGTTGCTTAGGAAAGCTCATTCAAATGAGCAATACAAAACGAGTACAATCTGTCTGCAAATAACCTTAGGCATATTTGCGAAAACTGTTATTTTGAGACGTCGCTTGTCAGACTGACGGCAGCAGACGCGAGGACCTTATAATTTCATCTTGACGCCGCACGGCGTTGCTCCCAAAGATAGAAACAAACAAGGGCATAGCTTCTATAACACACATAACATCGTAAATCCCTTACCACATTACATATGTTGTTTACAATAAGCGTCACACCGTCAAAGAAAAAATAAAGGGTAGAACACGCTATGAACCAAAACCTGTAATGGGACAGAAACGGAGATCGTACTTCCCCCCCCCCTTCCCTCCCCCTCCCAACTAATTCAGCATCTGTCTCATCTGTCCCCTACCCCACATTTAGTGCCACCTCTCCCATAGACCCCTCCCTATTCCTGTCCATCCCTATTCTACTCTGACACGGTTGGAAAATTTATTATTTTGCGATAAGGTTTCGCTTTTTGACAAGCCCCATCTGTTGACTCAATAGGTTGATGTTTGCTTGCTTTTCCTGGAAAATAGTAAGTAAAAACTGTAATGTCTTCATTTACAATTATTGCCTTGACACTGCTCTCACTCTCGATGGAATATTTGGACATTGTGCCCAGTGTGCTGTACGATCTTTGTTTACGTCCCATTACAGGTTTTGGCGCATAATGCATTCTGTTTTATTTTCTCGTTGACAATATGACGGTTATTGTACGAAACAGATGTAATGTGGTGAAGGATATTTACGATGTTTTGTGTATTCTGAAAGCTATGTCCTGGCTTATTTTTATTTTTGGGATCAACGCGATGTGGCGCCAAATTGAAATTATACGGTCCTAGAGTCTGCTGCCTTCAGTCTGGCATGTGACATCTCAAAATAACATCCTTTGCAAATACGCCTGACGGCATTTGCACATGAGATCGTACTTTGTTTTGCTCACATGTACGAGCTTTCCCAAGCATATTGTTAGTCCTTGTACTCAATATGTACTTTCATTCCTGATATTACATTGGCCTTGCAATATTTATATATACGACTTTCTAATTTATTCTTTTGTATGAATTTTGCCACTGTTATCTGATAAGATAACTTTTCGAAACGACTCATAAATAAAGTATTTAGTGTTGAAAAGGTTTCGATGGAATTACTACACGCCAAGTCTGGGTGGTCGCATATCTTACAAATGGATGACGGGTCGTCAGTCAAACGGAAGTATATCCTCCTTATTACTGTCTGTGCTTGGCGCGGCGCACGTTTAACAACCTTTCGTGTGGATGATGGCGTATCCAAACACTACAATCGACCTGATGTAACAAGAAACACGAGTCATCCGACCAGACAAAACGTTTCCATTCATCCACAGTCGAATATCGATGATTCCATTACCACTGAAATCGTAACTGATGATTTCGCGAAGTTCTGGTTGAAAATTACGAATTATTCAGGAACAAAGGAGACGAGTAATCGAAAGGCAGAAGCACTGCCTCATCGATAGGTACACAAGCCAAAGGAACAGAGTTTGGCTAGTTTTCAGAATGCACATCCTTTTTCTAGCTGTAGGTAAAAACATTCGTACACACACACATACACACACAGACACACACACCAATCTACCTACTTTGTGCTCAGTCGACTGCCAGCTCTTTACTGGTTCACAGTGAGTTTACTGGTGTGAGGTGGGGGTGCGGTGTGGAGTGAGAGATGGAGAGAGATGGGAGGCACGGAGGGGGTTGGAGGGAAGCGTCTAGATGCTCGTAGGAGAGTGGGGAGACGTCTGTGGGTTAGCTAGGAGTGCAGCTAAATGGGGGCGGTGGCTGACGGCTGCACATTAGATTTCGTAGACTAGGGCTTGAGGTAACAGCACGCAACTAGCTAATGTGGGGACACAAATTGGGGTGGGGGTACTGCAGCATGGGATAGTGTACACAAACCCACGAGTGCACATGCGCGAGAACGCGCGCGCGAGCGCCACACACACACACACACACACACACACACACACACACACACACACACACACACACACACTATTGGGTGGGGGTGGGAGGCAGGGAGTTACCTCAGGTTTAGTCCAGGAAGGTTACGGAAGCAAAGGATAGCTCCCACCTGTGCAGCTCAGAAAAGCTGGTAGTGGTGGAGAGGATCCAGACGGCATGGGTCACCAAGCAGCCATCAAAATCTCAAATGCCGCTCTCTGCTGCATGTTCTGTCACTGGGTGATCCACCTTGTTTTTGGCAACACTTTGGCGGTGGCCATTCATTCTCGTTCATAGCTTGTTGGTTATCACACCAATATAAAATGCTGTGCAGTGATTGCTGAAGAACTGGTATATAACATGGCTGCTTCCACATATGACTCAGCCTCTGATGGGATAGGATAAGCCAGTGAGGGACTGGAGTAGATGGTGCTGGGTGGGTGGATTGGGCAGGTCAAGCATCTGGGTCTTTCACATAGGGACGATTCCTGTGAGAGGAGATTGGAGTAGGAGTAGCATAGGGATGGACTGGAATATTGTGAAGGTTGGGTAGGTGGCGGAACGCCACTTTGAGAGGGGTTGGAAGTATCTTGGATAGGATGTCCCTCATTTCATGGCATAATGATAGATAATCAAAACCCTGACAAAGGATATGGTTCAGTCATTCAAGTCTGGGGTCATATTGGGCGACAAGAAGGGTGCTTCTTTGTGGTTGGTTCTTGGGATGGATGTGAGGTCTGTGTGTTGTGAGGATATAGCACAGGAATTCTATTTGTGAATTAAGTCTGGAAGGTATTGTCTATAAAGGCCTTCGTGAGGCCTTCAGCATACTGAATGAGGGAGTTCTCATCACTACAGATGAGTCTACTATGGATGGCCAGGCTGTATTGGAGAGATATTTTGGTGTGGAAGGGGTGGCAGCGGCCAAAGTGCAGGTTCTGTTGGTGATTGGTGGATTTTATATGGATGGAGGTGTTGATGGAGCCATCTGGGAGGAGGAGATCGACATCTAGCTAGGTGGCATTGTGGCTGGAGGAGCATTAGGTGAACTGGAGACAATTTACCTGGTCCTCCTCGATCTATCACAGGCTTATCCTACACCATCAGAGGTTGGGGCACCTGTAGCCAAGTTTTACACCAGCTCTGGTTTTACATTGGTATGACAACAAACCAGCTGTTGATTTCGTTATGCCAACATGGGGACACCTAGGGGTTATCTGCAGTTAGGTGTGTACGTCCAATCCTTCATGCTTTCAGCGTCTTTTAACTATTTTCCATGGATTCCGTAACTCGATAACTGTCGACGAGCTTCGCCTTTTGCGAGATACTTGTTTCCAGGCTCGGAGACATTACAATCTACCCTCTGTCAAAGTCTCTTATGAAAGTCGCTTTACCATTTCTCTTATGACAGTAGATTTTCCATTTGCGGTCCATATCGTCCCTGGATAGTTTTGCCATTCATCTCTTCTCTGCTTACATACTTTCGTTATCGCGTTTCGAGCCCCCAACGCCATCAGAGGATGGGCATAGATAATGATGTTTGGATCATCAGTGTATCATGTAGCCATTTCTCACTGATTTTTTTTAACTAATTAATCTTGACCACCAATACTTGTGCACCAATATTTGTGAACTGTCCTATTGTTTGATTAAGTATGCGAAAGTATGTGGAGCATAATACGTTTAATTATTACAGTGATTGACAATTGCTAACGAACATCTGAAACTTCCTAAGGAACAACTGCCAATTGTTACAGAACAACCGAAATTGCTACGTAACACCCAACTGATGACTGTAAAAGTAAATGTAGGGGGCGGGATGTGTTAACTGCGAAGAAGTCTGTGCATGAATGCTCTGTATGCATTCGACAGTTCAGCCAGTACAGCGACGTAAACTGTTGTGGAACCAGTCACTTGTCATTATGTGTGATATGGCTACATTGAGTGCTTACGATCGTGAACTAGCAGTCTCACGGCTCGAAGCCAGCCAAAGTGTCTCTACAGTGACCACACTAATGGGTGTATCCGGAAGTGAAAATGCTACACGAAAGCATCGCTGTATTTATAGCATGGTGGTATCCGCAAGCGAATCGATACGTAGCCCTAATGACGAAAAAGAACAGCTATCTCACTCCCACATAGATCGCTGTCGACCTTTTAACCGCTACCGGTGCACGTGTCTCTGCCAGAACCATATCGAGGTGATTAAATCAGTCTGGTTTGTATGTTCAGGAAGATATTAAATGTATGCCACTTCGAAAACACCATCATCCAGAAAAAGTTCGTTCGTGTAAGGAGCATGTTGTTTGGGATCAGCAACAGTGGTCAAGAGTGTTGTCTCTTACGAATCCTCCTTCACTGTGGCCACCATATAGTGTGGAGAGAGAGGGGAACACGTTACTCACCATATAACGTTCATGAACGTCATCGGTATGGCACAGGTGCTATGGTGTGGGCACACATTATGCTCAATGGCCTAACACCCCTGCAAATATTTGCGCGAGATAGCGTTGGAGCACAGTGGTATTGCAGGGAGATCATTCTGGATCAAGTCCGTCTGTTTAATGGTGCGGTTTTTCCCGTCTTTTTGTTTACGGACGACAGTGCTCTACTAGACAGAATCGCTGAGGTGTCGGGCACACTAGAAGTTGAAGATGTTGAAATATGGAATGGTTGATCTAAACCATAAAGGACATGCCTGGGGTTCTCTTGGAAGACGTTGTTTTCGACGGAAACGCCCTCCTTGGACCTTGAAAGGACAACCGCCTTGCGAAGGGACTGGGACACTATCTCGTAAGGTCTCCTCAACAATGTGGTAGCCAGCGTGAATAACAAGTGCAAAATGTGCATTATGTCCGAGGAGGGCGTATCCTTAATGAGAATCCGATGTCGAACTTCATGTTGGGAGTCTAACCTGTCTCAAAAATGATTGTTATTTACGTGTATTATCCTGATTTCCTTTGTGGTGAAATCTGTACCACTTTTTGTTATAAATATACCATTCCACCTTTGTCACGTATGTACTGTGCTTCACGTAGTTTATCGTTGCCTGTTATTATTCCTGCCAACAATGTTTCCGCTCCTTAGCAATTGTCAAGCAGTATAATCACACGTGCGCTCTTCCCTGTGTTGTAGTCGTGAGGTGCCCCAACCTGAACAACGTAGATCCCCCGATTGACCTACTTTATTCACTGAACAAGTTGACTGCTTCCTTCTCGACTGTAAGTAACATGGAGTACAATGCTTCATGAAATGGAACATCTTGTTGGAGGCATTAGTTTACAAGGTAACACAATAGTCACAAACTCGCTATGAAAACGATCCATAAATTCTCTAGTAAGAAGTAATTACCATTTTACTCTTGTTTATCAGTAAATCGCCGATGTGGCCGAGCGGTTCTAGGCGCTTCACTCTACGGTTTCAGGTTCGAATCCTGCCTCGGGCATGGCTGTGCGTGCTGTCCTTAGGTTAGTTAGGTTTAAGTAGCTCTAAGTTCTAGGGGACTGATGACCTCAGATGTTAAGTCCCATAGTGCTCAGAGCCATTCGAACCATAAACAGTAAATCATGATGATTGTGAGTTTAAAAACACTGTGTCAGTAAGTTTTGTCCATTGAAAAATTCACATGTTCTTGTCGAATTTCATGTCACACATACCCAAGGTAGGTTAGTCACACATAATTAAATTTTTTTTCTATTCTACCTCATGCGAATCGCTATGAATGGGAGATGAAAATAATATCGTTTTCACGCTTTAGTTATTACAAGGCCGTGAATAACAAACTGGGTCCAGCAACGATTGTTTTATGCTCCGTTTGTAATTGTTCATTAGAATTCGCCGAAAAACTCGTGGGTTATCTCGACTAAAATTCTTTTCGAAGTCAGTTGCAATTAATTAATAATTATTTGCTTTAAATATTCTGCTAATGTTTGTCCAGTGACAGTATATTTCGTGTTTTATTCACTTAATACTGGGTTGTAATAAAGCTTTTGAATCATTAACACCTGATAATGGAACATGATGAAGAAATTGTGTTTTAATCGAG